>NC_143549.1:186992500-189392500 GCF_054136105.1 Typopeltis vanoorti | reverse complement strand
AACAAATTTGGCTGCATGAGACTGCCTCAAATTTGGGAAACCTACATCAGAAGACCTTCAGCCCAATCGCCCAAGAATACCAACATTGCCTGCTAGGGGGGGCATCATTAGGACTTTAGGAGAAAGAATAGCTTCCTGCTTCTTCCTCATTTACTGTTTGTTGTGCCTGCATGCACGTGTCTTGTTCTTAAGTTCCTGTGAAAATGGCAACATGATGTTGCCGAAATATTGGAAGTGTATTAAAATTTATTTTAATGTATATCCTAGTTTACGTTGTAATTTCCTTAAACTATTTAGTAAAAATGCATAACCAACATCTAAGCCTTTCCACAAGAATTACGATAATCCACGGAGATGATATCACACGTAAAGCATGCCATTATGGTAAAATGAAGTTAAAGCTATCAAGACAACTGAATCGTCTCGCCTTCCTAAAATGCTGCCGGGATAACCAGGTAATTCCTAACTTTGTCAAATTTAAGCACCGTTTCTCTTCGCAAAAGGCTCTTCATATTTATAACCATGACAACCAAGCTTTGCTCAGGGAACAAATCGCTATGACTCGCTGTTTCCTGAATGATGCTTACTTAGCTATCCAGGCACTCGAACACGAAATTTGGTCTATTTTATACGACATCTCGTGCACTGCAGCGGAGAAAGAATTAAAAAAGTACAAGATCGACACATCAAAAAATTTGAAAATTTAAAAAAGAACTCGATCTTGAAACCACAACTTCCTATTGAAATGGTAGTCAACGTTTCATCATTTAGTGTGAAACCTGAAGCACTGACACCCTCTCATGTGGCCACAACTTCGCCATTGCGCCCAAAAGAATACCTGCTGAAGATATTATGATACGAATTGAACGCGGGATGCGACACCTTCCAAACCACGTCGTCAACGATATTAGACTGGATGTGGCTTGTGTTCTTACCAAAGCTAAACCACCAAAAGCTAACATGCCCAGTAAGGAAATTAAATCTCTGTTAGAATTAAAGAAAAACAAGGAAATAATAATCACCAAAGCTGATAAAGGGAATGCCACAGTATTGCTTAACCAAAAGGATTACACAGGTAAGCTGAAAGCTCTATTGTTAGATCAGGCTACTTACCTCCCTATCGAGTACAATCCCACCAACTCACAAATTAGAAAACTCCACAGGTTCCTTAAGAAGGTCACTTCTTGGCCTGTGGAAATCACTAACAAATTAAAATCATTTAACTCCATATCCTCCCCCCCCCCTGTATTTATGGGCTCCCAAAAATACATAAGGAAAATGTGCATTATGTCCCATAGTAGATGGCATTGATTCCCCCACCTACAAACTATCTAAACGTTTGGCCAAAGCTCTCACACACACTATACTGGCAGCACATCTTCACACATAAAAAACTCAGCCCACTTCAAGGCCAACATAGAAAACCTTACACTCAAACACACTGACAACTGACATAATGGTCAGGTTTGATGTCTTCTCCTTATTCACAAATGTCCTACTCAAAGAATCCTTAGTGCTAATCCAAGCTAAATTTCCTCCCGATATCACAGCCCTATTTCCAGGCTATTTTGTTTGGCAAGGAAAATTCTACAAACAAATAGAAGGGACAGCCATGGGTTCACTCTCCCCACTCTTGGCCAACTTTTATATGGAGACTTTTGTCTCCATATAAAAGTTGATGATGTGTTCGCTATTTGGCCACATGGCTCCGATATACTCCTCTCCTTCCTAACACACTTAAACAACCAACACCCCAGAATCAAATTCACCCTGGAAGAGGGGAAAAAAAAACAACAACTGCCTTCCTTTCTTAGATACACTAGTCACCCACCAGCCTGATGGAACCTTGGTTTTCTCAGTCTATAGAAAATCCACCCATACAGGCAGATACATTCACCAACAATCCCACCACCCCTCCTTGCAACAGTATGGAGTCATTAATAAGACACTACGCAACAGGGCTAAACTTATCTGTTCAAATAACAATGCCCTAACGACAGAACTAAAGCACTTTCTCAGCCAATGTCCCCCCCCCCCAAAATCCAAAAAATATTGAAACCAATAATCCCCCCCCCCCCTCACAACAAGGATTACTCTAAATCCATCACCATACCCTATATCTGAGGCACCTCGGAAAAAATTACAAAAATCCTAAAAAAACATGACTTCTTGTTACAGACCATATAAAAAATTGGCATCCCTTATCTGCTCTACTAAAGACCATCCTCCCCCCCCCCCCCTAGATCTATCTGATGTATACCAGGTCCCTTGCAGCTGTAAGCTGTCCTATTTCGGCCAAACAGGCAAGTGAGCTAATATCAGAATTTCAGAACACAAGGACTACATCCGGTTTCACCAATACAGCTACTCTGGTCTTGCAGACCATGCGCTGGATACCCGCCTTAGAATACGGTGGGAGAAAGCCACGAGAATACACCATAGTAAATACGAAAGGATTTTCTTGGAATCAGCCTCAGCCCTAAGAAACAATCCAAACCTCAACAAATTTGGCTGCATGAGACTGCCTCAAATTTGGGAAACCTACATCAGAAGACCTTCAGCCCAATCGCCCAAGAATACCAACATTGCCCGCTAGGGGGCACCATCAGGACTTTAGGAGAAAGAATAGCTTCCTGCTTCATCCTCATTTACTGTTTGTTGTGCCTGCATGCACGTGTCTTGTTCTTAAGTTCCTGTGAAAATGGCAACTTGACGTTGCCGAAATATTGGAAGTGTATTAAAATTTATTTTAATGTTTATCATAGTTTATGTTGTAATTTCCTTAAACTATTTAGTAAAAAAGAAAATTTCATTATATTTTATTTCCAAATTATAGCCTTTTTTTTTAACTATTTTCTTTTAAAGATTCAGAAAGTAACTCAACTACATCGAGCAGTGATGAATCTGATGAAGAAGACAATGCATTAGAAGAACTGGAAATAAAAAAGCAACATCCAGATAGACTTCATGAAGAATTATGGTATAATGATCCTGGTGAAGTAAGTCTAATTTTGTGCTATATCTGTAAACAGTGTGTTATTTGGGACTACAATTGATTCATGTGGAGTTCACAATTTCTTAGTTTTATAAGAGAGTTTTGTGTTTGATTCCTAATTTTGAGTGATGAAAATTACCTTATTGCATGCTGTGCTCAATTCTTTGTCAGTTTGCATTGATCTGTGGTTTAATCTTGAGTTGCATGTTTCATAGAAATAAATAGTTAATGGAGCATGTGTACTAGACATATTATAAAAAACTTTCACAGCTTATACATGTAAAAAATATATAGAATTTTATTCAAATATATAGAATTTTATTCAAAAACTCCAATATATTTCATCTAATGTTACATGGATATCAAGGGACAGACATGTAACTACATTTTCAAAGCATGAATCATAAGAAAGAGTCATGAAGTATGTGCCTACTAGCTCATCTCTCAGTCACAACTGAGGAGATATGATTACACTATTACAGTTCAAAAGAATAATTGTAAAAGTTGTGTAGATAAAAAAAATTAAATAATAATTTTAAAAAATTATGAATAATTAATGGTAATTACTTTCCAATCTTAGAGATTGATATACAGTCTGAGTAGTTCAGGTTCAGATGATTTCATAATATTTCACACGTTTTAAGGAAAATATAATCAAATTTATCTTTGCTTGGTTCCAAACAACTCTGTGCCTAGTGTCAGTAGCATGAGAAACAAGGCCAGACTTGTTGGATTCCAGAAATGTAATATAGTTTTGATGTTTTTGGATTCTAATCAAAGCAGAACAGCTAGTCTGTCCAAAAAAGCAAAGATGCCATGAGCAGGGTGCCTGATAGATATTTAGTAAGGAGGGGGAGAGAGAGAGAGAGGTGATAAGAAGGGACACAGTTTTTGAGCTGGTTTGAAGGAAGTGTATAATTTAAATTTGCAAATCTGTACTGTTTGCTCTAAGATTCCTTTAAGGCAGGGTATTGAAATCGTTTTCACATCAGATTGTAAATCTGGTAGATGGATGATAATTATCAATAATTTTTTGAATGGCAGTTTCATTGTATCCAATACATATCAAATTGCTTTTAATATTATTCAGTTTATCTAACAAAAGGGAACCAGAAGAGCAGATCATACAAGCTCTATGTACAAGCCTCTTGATAATACCTATCTTCTATGATAAATGATGGTATGAAGATGACTGAATGTATCTATAATAAATTTAGTTTAATCCTTTATCCAAGTGTAAGCAAACAAAGTTTGTGCCTAAAAATATCTTCAGGACTGGGGTAAGGTAGTGCAACACCAAGCAACTCTGAGCAAAGGTGGACCAAGCTCTCATCACTCCTTGTCTCAGTATCTCCCATAATGCAAAGCACATCTCCTTGCAGACATGTATATTGCTATGCATTAAGAGAAGGGCCACTACCCAGACCGGTTTCAATCTTTATTGAGGTCTCGTCAGTGGGAGGCAGACCCAACCATGGAGATACTAAGGCAGAAGCAATAGGAGAAGTCATATTTACCTATCTACCAGTAAAGGTTGGTTTCTGATAAACTGAAAATTCAATGTGACTTGTAGGATTTCGAATTATTAAGGTATCCAGAAAGTATAGATAGTTATTAGATTCATGTTCAGTAGTGAATTTGCTATGAAGTAATCTGAACCTTACTGCTCAGACAGGGGCGTGCCAGTAGTGTCTGGCGCCTGTGTGCAAAACTTTAGTTGCCACCCCTCCCCCCCAATAAAAAATTACTTTATAAAAACGTATCAGTGAGTAAAAATGAAATACGAAATATATTAATTATAAGTTTTTATGGCGCCTGTGTATGTGTCTCGCATATTGCACATATTGCTGGCGTGCCCCTGTGCTCAGACTGCATATCAATCTCTAAGTTTTGGGAAGTGATTACTAGTAATGTTCATAATATATATATTTTTAATTATTATTTTAAATTATTTTTTATCTACACGTCATCATCCTTACAGAGATTTAGGCCTAGTGGCCTGTTCTTGTCTCATTCTATCTTTTCCTTGGTCATCCCTGACTTCTATATCCTTCAACTATATCAGAGTATTTTGTTTATCTACACAACTTTTACAGTTGTTCCTTTCAGCTATAATGATAATCATATCACTTCAGCTGCACTGAGATACAAGCTAGTAGGCGTATGCTTCATGCCTCATTCTTATGATTCATGTTTTGAATGTAGCTAACAGTCTGTCTCCTGATGATATCCCTGTAACATTGGAGGAAATATATTGGAATTTTTGAATAAAATTCTATAATAAAATTCTGTATATATATTTTTTTACATGTGGTAAGCCATGAAAGTCTTTATAAAATGTTTCTTAGAAATATCCTCTTCTTTTAGAAATGATGGTTTAAACCAATCAAGCAGTTACTGTATGCAGCACAGTCAATGAAAGCATGGATGCAAAGTATTAGCCATTAGTTTCCTTCTTTATGATATAATAATCCAGTTTAATGTTCTCTTAATCTGTAGAATTATCGTTCATGACTGTGTTTCTTATGCATCTCAAAGCAATGGCTTATGAGTGGGAATGGGGGTGAGGGTCTGAAAGTTCTGATAAACACATAAAACAAAAATGATATTAAAGCAACTGATATAAAAATATAAGAACATAAGTTAGCTTCATAACTCTGCTACTAGTATGTTCTTTCTTGTAGTTATATCAGTTGCTGTAATATCATTTTTGTTCTAGGTGCTGTCAGAACTTTCTAGAACCCCTTCATATAAGTTATTGAAGTACAAGAAATGTGTATTTCCTGATATTTAAATGTTTGAAGTGAATTTGATGCATGAAATGAAGTTGATTTGCATATTGGATTTCTTGAATGGAGTTAGACTGGAAAATGTGTTCAGTGAGAGAATAGTTGCACAAAATGAGGGGAAAAAAATAAAGCTATTAGTGATTGCACCTGAATGGATTTGGAGTTAGGCTGAGAAAGTTTTGTTCAGTGAAAGCATGGATGTGCAAACTAAGGGAAACTAAAACTATTAAGGAGGATAAATTTGACTATGAGAACAGCATTACTTTAGATGAGTAAGTATGAGATTGAGAAAGATCATGAATGCCAAATGCAGTTTCTCAGGTCTCAACTTTGAATGAGACACTCATTGCAAGATTCAAGGATGTCTCTAGGCTTAGAGAGAGAGAGAGAGAGAGAGATGTTGCCGTGCATGCATATTGCCATAAATATCAAAAACAAGGGTAAGGAGTTTTTCATTAGTTAGTCTGAATTTTTCAAATATGGATGTTAGTGAGACTACATTGATGTAAGGCGATATTATATTTTTCAGGGAGGATAGATAGAACAGGACTTTGGGGAGGGGGGGGGGGAGTGGATATTGGTAAGGATAACTTTAATTAACGGTGACAGAAGCATTGCGAGTGTGTATAATCCAGGTGGAGATAATGCAGTGACTGATGTGACAACTTGATATGAGCACAAAATTAGATAAACTGGTGATGTTTAGGATATTTAAGAAATCTCACTGTGAATACAGTCATAGGTTTGGATGAGATATCATCCCCATGTCTAACAAAAAAAAAAGCATAAGATGGTTTCCTAAGCAGGCTGTTTAATTTAAAAAGACAAGATAGTCCTAGAAGTACAAAGTACATAAAGGAGGTATTTTAGTATCTCAGGAGAGTCATAGTTAAAGTATTGGAAAAGTTGGTTTAGTGCAGATTTTTTTTGGGGGGGAGGATAGGAATATGATATGCCATGAGAGGGGGACAGCATGGCTTTATGAGAGGTGGGAGAGATCATAATTTTTATTATTATTATTATTATTACCATCTCCACCAACCAGTTTGAACAGAGGGTCGAGTTCCCAACGATTGGAGTGGAGCTCTCATAGTGCCCATTTATAGAGAGGGGAATAGGGCTGAATGTGAGAATTACAGAGGAGTTTCTCTACTGAGTGTTCCAAGTGGTGGGGTTTATGCAAGTATACTTGAAAAGAGGTTGAGAAGGATTGTGGAAGGGAGTCTTGGAGAGGAGGAGGTTGAGTTTGGGCCAAATAGAGATTGTCAGGATCAGATTTTCACTTTGAGACAAATAGTTGAGAAATTGTGGGAATATGACAGGGATCTGTACTTGAATTTTCAGATCTGGAAAGGCATACAACAGGATGCCAGAGGAAAGCTTCTCAAGGGACTGCAGTTGTATGGGGTGAATGGAACATTATATGGAGCAGTGCATGGTCTGTGTTTGGGTCAGCAGTTGGAATTGAAGGAAGTGCAGGAGGATGGTTTGATGTAGAATCTGGGGTAAGACAAGGATGCACATTATCTCCACTCATTCATTGTCTGTATGGAGCACGTTATGAGGAAAAGTGGCATTGGGCCTGATAGAATTAGAGATGTCCAACTTGGTTCTTTGATTTATGCAGATGATGTTGTACTCCTAAACACATCTAGTGCAGGTCCCTAGGATTCTCTAAGTAAATTGAATGGCAGCTGTAATGAATTTGGTGTGAAAATCAGCAATAAAAAGACAAAACTGTGAAAATAAGCAGGAACATAGAAAACTTCAGCTGCATTCTGAATGGAAATCCTGTAGAACAGGTAAAAGATTTTGGCTGTTTAGGCACGATTTTTTAGTGTGAATGGTGGGTTGAGTCTGGAGATAGACAACAGAATAAGCAAGGCTGGTGCAGTGGGTTGCCAGCTGAATAAATTTATATGGAATAAGAGAGAAATTAGCCAAAACGCCAAACTAGCAGTGTACAAGACAGTGTTCAGACCAGTTTTATATGGATCTGGGAGTTTGATTAGAAATGAAGCACTTGATCAAGGACTGGAGGCTACAGATATGAGGGTTCTGAGAAAGATTAGGGGAGTGAACCAATGGTCAATGGTAGAATCATATTAAAAATGAAGATATTGGAAAGGAACTGGATGCTAGTAGTATTCAGGAATGTGTAATTAGAGCTAATCTAGGATTGTGTGACCACTTGAATAGAATGGGTGAGGAATACTGGCAACATGGGTGTTTGATGCCAAGATGGCAGGAAAGAGACCCAGTAGAGGGCCGAGGTTTAGGGGATTGATTCAGTCACAATGCCTTAGAAGAATGAAATGTTAGATATGACAATATTAGAGTTCTTACAAATAATGGACTGATCTGGAGGAAAATTATTGATTCGGGATTAATAATAATGTTAACTTAATCATGTAGTGCTGTCATAGTGTAACCTGAACCCCCCCCCCCCTTAGCAGTACATATCAGGAAATTGATGATGATGATGACTACTAATTCCACATGTAGGAAAAACATCTTACATCAAAAATTTGAAGATTATTTCAACAGGATGCCAGTTTAGATCTGACAGATATCTTAAAGACAAATCTTTTTACCAGTATTCTGAGAGAAGACATGGTATAGTTATTAGATTAGTAGTTATTTTTCCACTGAATGCCATCAACCTTTTCAGACTTTGTTTAGTCAACATGTTCTTCAAATTTGAAACTTTATAGTTTTAGAAATTTCTTAAATAGTTGAAATAATAGCATTCATTTCACAGTGGATATTAAGGAAAACAGGACATTTCTCTTTCTGGATGTTCTAACCTCAGTTACTGATCAAAACCGACTATCTTTTGTGGTATATAGAAACAATTCAACACTGAAAGATATTTACATGTTACTCCACACCATCATCATGCCAAGAAGCAAATTGCCATAAGGACACTAAAAGGTAGACTGTGCACCTTATCAAGTGACAATAACAGAAGGGTATGAGGAATGGTTTCTCCTTGGCAAGAACAGTCAACTTTCACTATAGCAAACTCATAGAGACTGCAAGAATAGTTTGTTATAGTGGATAGTTTCTTATAGTGAATTTCTTTTAACACAGTATTGTACCAGTGAGGATTTCATTGGGATGTTTCAGTAGTTTTGAGAAACTCATGGTCTCCCTTAATATTTTCAAAGTATTTGATCAAATCTGCATAGAGTCCTTACCAAGCTGCCATCTTATGGTCTCCCTCATGCCATTTGAAAATGGATCGCCAGTTTCCTCTTTGGTTGTTCATTGTGTACCATGGTGAATGGTTTCATCTCAATAAGCACATGTATCACACATTCTCTTCCTCCTATATATATCAGTGGTATTTTCTTGATAACCTCTTTATCCTGTATACGTTTTTCCCTAATGACATACACTCCACTTCTCTTCTTCAGCTGAGACATCTTGTAGTACACATATCATTCAAGCCTCAAAATTTATAACTTATGCCTTAAACACTGATCTCCTTGCCATACCTGAATGGTGGTGATGATTATATAGTGAATTTCAGTACTCTCTTAACACAATCCTTTCTTAATTTTTGGCTTCAGTTTTAGCTTCTTGGGCTGACTTTCACATCTAGCCTGTCTAGCACAAATACATCGCCTCCTCACTCTCCAATTTGTTTTTTCTTGGTATTTGTTTTATTTAAAACACTACTCTTGAGAACTTTTCACCTGCTAAACTCCCAACGCTTTATAGATCTCAAATTTGCCTTAACTTAAGACTGTTCTCACTATCCCAAAGTTTCTGTAAGATCGCTTGACTGTATCCAATAGATGGTAGCAGTCTGCTTAAGAGGTGATCCTTTCTCACAAACTTTGTCCATTTACTTTCTCATATGCTCTGTTTTTCCATTATGTCTTTTTTTAGATCTTTTCATTGTGTTGCTCCAGTGAATTGGCCATCACCATTCCTTCTCTTTCTTTTAATCATGTAAGAACATGAGAAGCTGCCTCTTTTCTACGGAACAACCTTCATACTGTGGGTTCATCAACTGATATACAATTCCCCAGTTCTTCAAGAAGCATGTTAATAGAGTCCATATTTTTCTCTCTAATCATCCCCCCCCCCCCCACACACACATACACAGCATCGTTGTGTTATAGGTTTGGTGTTTTCTCACATTTGAGGTTGACATATTAAATTAAAAAGAAAAGAAATAATTATGCTTCTATATTTAATTTCTATCTTACCAAAAACTGTGTTGAAATATTTTACTTTTTCATAGATTCTTCATAATAGAGTGCTCTATTATGAAGAATTATGATATTTTCCACATTACTTATTTTTCATAGTTTTATCTCTTTATTGTTAAATTTGAAGGATGCCTTTGTAAACTTTTGACAGACTTGAATGAATAATGCTAGACTGCCTTGAACAAAAGCCATTATATGTCTGATTCTAGTCTTTGACTAGAGGATACTTTTTCCAGCCATTTTTTCAGCTGGGTTAAATCTTTTGTATGCATGTGAGAGTGGGGGACTATCTATGATATGAATTAGAGTTAAGGATCTCAAAATTTCGCCCTGGTTGGCCGAGTGATTAGCATATCTGCTCTCCAGCCAAAAGGCTGCGGGTTCGAATCCCGCTATGGGCATGGATGTTGTAATTGTCTGTGAAAGTACTAGTGGTGGTAGTCAGCAGTAGATGGTGTTGGTGTTAGATGATGAAGGTTGGTGGAGTAGTGAGACGAAGAGTTGTAGAGTAGATGCCCTCTCTCGATGAGTCTTCAGCCTCCCTGGAGGTGTGATGTAATAATAATAATATATAATAGAATGGCTGCAATTGTCTACCGTACTCTCTAACTTCATTGCTTTCAAAATCACCAGTAGCAATGAGTTATTGTTGATGGCTAAGAGTGGAATTGGACACCCATTGATTTTCAAAAGTTAGCTAGTCAGAGCTGATTGAGCTTTCTACTTTCTTCAGGGAATAAGAAAAAAAATTACAAAATTTTTTAAAATTTATCTTATTGTTGATTTTCTTACAAAATATTTATTGTAGTTGCTTTAGTTTAGAGTCCTGAAGATTTTGTTGTAGATTTATTTAGGAATATACTATCCTCCCCCATAAAGTAAAGAGCTGGGTTTAATACATATGGTTTTGATATCATGTTTAATGCCACCACTTTCCATCATAACATGATTATCTGGATGATGAATAATTGTGTAGATAACACACAACCTTCAATCCTATTTGACATCCAACCATCTTCCAGTATAACCACTCTGCCAGCTGGCCTGGCTGGCAGAGTGGTTAGCATATCCGCTCTCCAGCCAAAAGGCTGCGGATTCGAATCCCACCATGGGCATGGATGTTTGTGAGCGTCTGTGGAAATACCAGTTGTGGTGGTCAGCATTAGATGGCATTAGTGTAGTTGCGGTCAGTTGGTGTATTTAGTAGTGGAGACAGAGTTGTAGAGCAGGTACCCTCCCCTTGATGAGTCCTTGGACTCCCTGGATGCATCAAATAATAATAATAATATCCATCCATCCTCTACCTTAAGTAACATGAACTCCATAAGACTTTGAACATTGCAGGAAGTATATTGTACCACATCATTGGGGTTACTTCCTGTATATCTGTGACGGTTAAGGGTGAAAAATTCAAAATCTTATCTTTTAGTACATGTAATCCTCAAAGATGTTTAGTCGGATTCAGATTCAGTGATTTGTTAACCAGTAACACCTGAAAGCTACTGTCATTCAGCCTGGCTGGCGGAGTGGTTAGCATATCCGCTCTCCAGCCAAAAGGCTGCGGATTCGAATCCCACCATGGGCATGGATGTTTGTGAGCGTCTGTGGAAATACCAGTTGTGGTGGTCGGCATTAGATGGCATTAGTGCAGTTGCGGTCAGTTGGTGTATTTAGTAGTGGAGACAGAGTTGTAGAGCAGGTACCCTCCCCTCGATGAGTCCTTGGACTCCCTGGAGGCATCAAATAATAATAATAATAATAATATCCATCCATCCTCTGCCTTAAGTAACATGAACTCCATAAGACTTTGAACAGTGCAGGAAGTATATTGTACCACATCATTGGGGTTACTTCTATATCTGTGACGGTTAAGGGTGAAAAATTCAAAATCTTATCTTTTAGTACATGTAATCCTCAAAGATGTTTAGTAGGATTCAGATTCAGTGATTTGTTAACCAGTAACACCTGAAAGCTACTGTCATTTAGCAAACCACTGTTGAACAATACTGGCAGTGTGGCATGGGTATTACTCCTGGAAAACACCTGTGTCATTTGGGAAGACTGAGATGGGGGAAAAACAATTAGCTGCAATGAATAAGTACTTATTTTTCCATTCATGGTATGGTATTCTTTTAGCATTCATGGTATGGTCCGTGAGTATCAGGATCCAAGAAATTTCCATTCTATAATGTGTCACCTCCTGCCTTTGTTTGCTGGACCATAACATCAGAGTGATTTCTCTCCTGAAGTTTTTGCCTAACTGTCCCACCTTCCATCCATAAGGGATAGCAGGAAATAGGATTCATCTGAAAAGACAACTTTTTCTATTTTTCAGGTCCAGTGATGTCTCTCAGATAGAAACTATAGATGTGTAATGATTAGTCATAAACCATGGGCACCTTGAATGAGCCTACTTTAAAGACTCATATGGAGGAGGATATGTTAAATTGTCTAGGAAACACTACCATTTATTCCTTGGTTAAATTCCACTGTCAGCTGTTTTGTAGTTTTTTTGTCTGTGCTTGCACAAGGTGAGACAACCTTCATACACTAC
Source organism: Typopeltis vanoorti (assembly GCF_054136105.1). Taxonomy (NCBI): domain Eukaryota; kingdom Metazoa; phylum Arthropoda; class Arachnida; order Uropygi; family Thelyphonidae; genus Typopeltis; species Typopeltis vanoorti. The sequence continues at coordinate 189,379,939 of NC_143549.1, read as the reverse complement.
AAGCATCTGTTGAGATATATGCACCCACATTTGGCAGAGAAACTCTTTGTTCTGTCCAGTATCCTTCTGCTCTTGGAATGCGTTAATTGCAGAAATTTGTAAACATCCTACAATATTGGCAGTTTCCTAGATATACTGCTATCCTTCAACAGGTACCCTATACTCAAGTCATCAGTTCCACGTTCTTTGCCCATGTTGATTAGCAACTTTGAACAAACAGGATATCATATACATCCAGTATTATATGCACAGGCTTTCACCATGATATGAGTGCTTTCTGGCAGGGTGGGATAGCCAATTATGAAATAATGCTAATGATCATAATATTTTGACTAATATGTTCATAGAAACCATATCACCTTACATAAATGTAGTTTTTAGTAATTAAATGGTCATATTCATTGCTTTATCATTAGATATTTTGTTGTATTACATCATCTATCATTCCCACAGGTTTCTGTATAATGTAATAGTTGCTGCTTTGCAGCAGAATTTTTAATGCTATAAATAGGAAGTAAGAGTTAGTTTTCTCATTTTTGTGCTGAGATTGTTATGGCTAGTTACGTGCAGTTAACACCTCACAGAAAAAGTATGATTTCAAGCTTTGAATAGAGAAGGCTATTTCTCTCATGAAATAGCTAAAAGGATGTCCTGTAGTCAATCTACTGGTATGGCTGCTGTCGAAAGTGTAGGAGACAAGATCTGCTGAAAGGAAGAAGGGACAGGAAGAAAGCCACTATCTACACCATGCCAAGATCGAGTTCTAAAGTGGCTCTGCCTCAAAAATTGCCATGTGTCATCCAGAGAACTGAAAAAGGACTGAGAAAAACAAAAACGGGAGTTGTGGCAAGCTCTGTAACTCTCAGGAGAAGACTCATTCGAGCAGGTGCTCTAAAAAGAAGTCCTTGTTAACCAAAAAAATGAGATTGACTCAATGCAAAGAGAATGTCAAATGGACCCCTCCCTGATTAGTGGAAAAGAGTAATTTTTTCTAACAAGAAAAAGTTTTAACATGCAGGTGCCGACAGCAGATAGACAGTTCGAAGATGATCAGGGGAAAAATTCAACCCTGACTGTCTGGTGTCAACAATCAAATTCTCAGCCAGTCAGATGATCTGGAGCTGCATGTTGTAACATGATATTGGTCACTTGCATTCCACAAAAGGTTTAGTGAATGCACAAGTGTACCAGAAAATTTTAGATGAGGAAATTGCTGCCTACCATCAGAGACCACTTTATCATAATGACGAACTGCATCTTTCAGGATGACTCTGCCCCTTGTCAAGAGCAAAAAGTATAAGTAATTCTATTATATCCCTAAAATGTGCCATACTAATTGAGTTGTAGTACTTAAAAAAAGCTTTAGTTTTTGTTTCAGGTTAATAAGTTGCTCAATGAATACTCGATTCAGTGACTGCTGTGGCTAGGAAACAGTCTAGATCTCAACCCCATTGAAAATTTGTGGTTCCAAATGGAGACTGAACACAAGAAGAAGAAGACAAAAACACTTCAGGAGCTCCAAGAAGCCATCATAAGGGTATGGAACCATGAGTTGAAAGTTGCATCCATCAGGAAATTGATTTTGTCAATGCCTTGCTGATCTGTAATGAAGGAGAGAAAAGACATTCACAAAGTACTAAACAGCAAAAAGTGAATTTTTATCTTTGAATGTTACTAAAACTGTGTAGTTGAACTAAATTTTGATACTGGTATTTGTTTTTCCAGTGAAAATATCACTGTCCACTCCATTTTGAAATATTTGCAAATTTGTCAAGTTTGTTGTCATTTCATAATTATGTTACATCATGTACTAAAAAGAGCCAAATATTGATCAAAAATAAAAATGTTATATTACCTTCTTCATTATATGTGACAGCTATTGTATTATTATCCCTTTTCAATTAAGCATTCAAATTTAATTACCAAAAAAATATGGTTACAGTATATGATGCAGTTTCTATGAACATGAACGTATATCATCATCATCAAATTCCTGCCAAGTACTCTCAAGGAGTGTACAGGATATGATAGTACTACATGAAAATTTACATCATTGCTAACTTCCTATCTACAGTTTTCCTCCAAATCAGTTACCTGTCAAGACTTCAATATTATCAGATCTTATATTTCTATCCTCTAAGGCACTTTTTACCATATCAATCCACCTCTATCTTGGTCTTCCTCTGGGTCGTTTTCCTGCCAACCTGGCAAAGAACACTTGTTCTGCTAATCTTTCCTCGTCCATTCTGTTTAAGTGACCATACCACCTGAGATCAGCTCTGCTAACGCATTCCTCGATACTGACAATGTCAAGTTCTTTCCTGATATCCTCGTTTTTAATATGATATTGCCATTGATGTCATCTGTTCGTGCCCCTAATCTTTCTCAGGACTCTTATATCTGCAGTCTCTAGTTTGGTCAAGTGTTTTACTTCTGACCCATCTCTCAGATCCATAAGTTAAAACTAGTTTGAACACTGTTTTGTATACAGCTAATTTAGTGTTCCGACTAATTTCTCTCTTATTCCATATGAATTTATTCATTTGACTTCCCACCATACCAGCTTTGCTGATTCTGTTGTCTATTTCTATATTTAATTTACCTTCTTCAGTAAAAATCATGCCTAAGTAGCTGAAATGTTTTACTTGTTCCACAGGTTCTCCATTCACAACACAGTTGACATTTTCAATGATTCTGCCTATTTTCATTGTCTTTGTCTTTTTATTGCTGACCTTCATACCATATCTATTACAACAGCTATTCAATTTAGTCAGAGAATCTTGCAGACTTGTAGCGGATTTATTTAGAAGTATAACATCATCCGCATAAAGCAGAGAGCTGACATTAACATCTCCAATTTTGATATCAGGTTTAATACCACTTTCCTTCATAATGTGATCCATATAAATAATGAATAACAGAGGGGATAATGTACATCCTTGTCTCACACCAGATTTAACATTAAACCATCTTCCTGTACTTCCTTCAATTCTAACTGCTGACTTACAACTCAAATAAAGACTAAGTATTACTTGATATAATGCCCCATTGACACCATATAACTATAGCGTATTGAATAGCTTCTCTCTCTTGGCACCTTGTCATATGCCTTTTCCAAATCGACAAAACTTAAATACAGATCTTTGTTATATTCCCATGCTTTCTCGACTATTTGTCGTAAAGTGAAGATCTGATCCTGACAGCCTCTATTTGGCCTGAATCCAGCTTGTTCTTCACCAAGCTTTTCTTCCACAATTCTTCTCAACCGTTTTTCAAGTATACTTGCATAGATCTTCCCAGGAACACTCAGTAGGGATATACCTCTGTAATTCTCACATTCAGTTGTATTTCCATTTTTGGAAATACAACTGAATTTCCAAAAATGGAAATATTCAGATATTTCTGAATATTCAGATATAAAAATGCAAAAAAAAAAGGTGACGTATTCCTGAGTGCATGCTTTGTCAGTGTTTTTTACCATTGTGATGTCACTTATTGTTTAATTAAGCAAGTTTTCGAAGTAATTACTCCATACTTCAAGGATATCTTTTTCTCCCATTTTCATGTCGCCTGTATCATCTCTAACTCCTTTTACAGTACTCTTTCCTCCATTTCTAAGCTTTTTCAACAACCTCCAGAATATTTTGCCACCTTCTTGATATTTATTTTCTAAGTTCTTGCCAAAGTCCTCTCATGGCTTTTGTTTAGCCAGTTTTACACAGTGTTTAGCTTTCCTGCATTTGTCTCTGTATTCTATAAGAACACAAGCTGACTTATTTGCCAGGAACTTTTGATATGCTTTCTTCTTTTCCTTCACTGCCTCTTAACTTCCTATGTCCACCGTGGAGTTTTGATTTTTCTATCCTTGCAGACAAACTCACCACATACCTCTCTGGCTGAATCAATCAGTGTTTTCTTGAGGGCTTGCCACAGAGTCTCCAAGGTTTGGTTCCTTTTCTCAAACTCTTTCATTTTTTCTTGAATAATGTTTGTGTATTTTAGTCTGCAGTTCACATCTGAGAACTGCTCAACTTTTATTTGCTTTAAAACTTTCTTATATGCAGGCAATGGGAGGAAATAAATGAAGTAGATATATCAATAACTGACCTAGTTGCTCTAGAAATGGGAAATGAATATCGGAAGACAAGTAGTGTGATAGGAGAGAATGAAGAAAAAAATATGAATGAGAAAATAATAGTCAATAGTGTGGAAGGCATGAGTGACTGTGGTTTTGTTTGGGAGAGTGAATTTCGATTTAGAATGTCTGACTTGCAGAGGGAGATAGATGGGCTGAAAGAGCAGGTGGAATGTCTTGTGAATGAGATGAGAAGTATGAAAGATGAGATGAGGAGAATGGAAGAGATAAATGCAAGGCGAATCAGAGTTTTGGGAAGGATAGCAGAGGAGAGCATTTTGGGAATGATAGAAGAGGAGTGAATGGAAACAGCAGGAGAGAGGGAATGAGAGAGAGGTATAGGAATGCTAGAAGAGGAGAGAATGGAAACGTGGTGGTGGAGTACTGCTTATGATAAGTGATGACTTTTGTCCTCTTAGAGTAGACGCTTTGGAAGGCAGTGACACAAGTGGTTTTAAAAGCATATGGTGTGAGGTAGAAGTGGCCAAGACAGGATATTTATTGTGGTGTTGCTATAAACCAGGGAGCACAGAGGGTGGGGACCAGGAGATGGTTAGGTAGTTGAGCTTGGCAAGTGCAAGAAGAATGATTGTTATGGGAGATTTTAACTACAGTGGTATAAGCTTGGAAGAGGAAAATGCAAGTAGTAAGAAGGGGATAGAATTTATGGAATTATTGAGGGACAAATGCCTTCGGGAGCATGAGTTGGAGAGAACAAGAGGTTCAAGAGTTTTGGATTTGGTCGTAGCATCAGAAGAGCTGTTAATAAATGAGATGACATCTCTCCCACCAGTTGGAGAGAGTGACCATGTGGTTTTGACTTGGAAGATGAACAGACATGCAAGTGTATCAAAGAAAAGGGAACGTATGTAGAATTATAAGGCAGGTGATTATAGTAGTCGTAGGTATCAACTAGGGGCAGTTCCATGGAGGGCAAAATTGGAATGCCAGGATATCATTAGTGCTTGGGAAATTGTGAAAGAATATTCATTAGCAGCAATAGTAAGCTGTATTCCATGGGTGAAGAAGCTGACACAATTTGGTGTAAAGTGGATGACAAACGATATCAAACAGGAACTGCAGTTGAAAAAGAGATTATGGAAGATCAAGGAAAGGAGTGGAGGACAGATACAAGAAGAATATAAGATGCAGGCCAGGATAGTGACCAGAATGGTGAGCAAGGCAAAACTGGAATATGAGAAGAGATTGGCACTGCGATCCAAAGAAAATCTTAGGGAATTTTTTAGCTATGTGGCCAGTAGGCGGAGAAACGATTGTGGAAGAATGTCATTGTGGGATAAAAATGAAAATAGAGTGACTGATGCAGAGGACATACTGAGTACTCTGGATACCAATAAAGCTGTTGGACTGAATGGTATTTCACCACAGGTTTTGAGAGCATATGCTAAAGATCTGACAGCTCCGTTGACCTTGCTTTTCAATAAAGTCTGGCTGAAGGAAAGGTACCCAGGGAATGGAAGGAAGGTAAGATAGTGCCGCTGCATAAGGGCAGTAGCAGACTGGAAGTGTCTAATTATAGGTCTGTTTGTGGTCATCAGTAGTTGTTAAGGTCTTGGAGAAATTAGTGAGGGACTATATACATGTTGGATAGATGAGGGTAATGTTATCTGTGAGAATCAACATGGATTTGTTAAGGGGTGCCCTTGCTTTAGTAATATGATTGTCTTTTATAATAAAGTAACAAGAGTAGTTGATGAGGGAAAGGCATATACTGCCATTTTTTCTGGATTGTGCAAAGTCGTTTGACAGGATGCCACATGATAAGCTGATATTTAAGTTGCAGCACATGGGTTTAAATGTAGGGATAGTCAAATGGATTCAGGATTGGTTGTCTGATAGGTATCAGAGAGTTGTGTATGATGGGGCAATATCAAGGAAGCAGAAGATTACAAGTGGGGGTTCCACAGGGCTCAGTACTGGGACCTGTATTGTTCAATCTTTATATCAGTGATATTGTCAATGGATTGCAAGGGGACATTCAGTTGTTTGCGGATGATGTGAAGTTGGGAAAGGTTATCAGTAATAGTGTAGATGTGGCAGCCCTGCAAGAGGATTTGAATAAACCAGCCAGATGGGCAAATAAATGGGGTTGTCGGTTCAATGCAGCAAAATGTAAAGTCTTGATGTTTGGGATCCATCGATGGGAGGAGGCCTACTCGATTGGAGGAGGTAGGGAAGACAAGAGATCTGGGGGTAATGATTGATAGAAAACTGAAATTCAGGGAACATTTTGCAAAGGTGGTGAGGGTAACTCAGAGGATTGCTGCAATACTGATAAGGATACTGACCTGCAGAGATAAAAGAGTTATCATTCCATTGTATAAGGCCCTGATCAGACCACACTTAGACTATTGTTCTCAGATTTGGTACCCAGGATTTTAAAGGGATAAATTGACTGTGGAAAGGGTACAGAGGCAGATAACAAAGATGGTTTCAGGACTGTACAATATGAGTTATGAGGATCGACTGAGGGAATGTGGACTGCAGAGTTTGGTGGATAGAAGATGGAGAGGTGATATGATCGAGACTTTTAAACTGTTGAGAGGCAGTTACAGGGTAGACATTGGAGAGTTTTTTCACTTGGTGGAATGCAGGAAGGAGCGATGACAAGGGGCCATCCCTGGAAGTTACCAAAGGAGGCTATGCACAAGAGGTGGAGGGGTAGTTGAACCTTGGAATGCATTGCCTGAGAGAGTGGTTGGAGTGGGGACGGTTAATGGGTTCAAGGAGTGGTATGATAGACTGTATTTCCTAAAAACGACCTCCTGCGATAAGTCTTTTGACTCCATGGAGGACTGGATTATAATAATAATAATGTTCTTCTTTTCAATATGAAATTCAATTTTATTCTGCTCAAGACTAAATCGTGATCGCTTCCAATTTCAAATCCTCTGTACAATCTGGTGCCCTTCACCTGGTAGAAAACATCACTATCAACAATAACATAGTCAATGAGACTTTTCTTATTCCTTGCCTCTTCTCTCCATGTGAATTTGTGCACATTTTTATTTGGAACATTGTGTTAGTAATAACCAGTCCATGTCCTGAGTAGAAATCCAACAGGTATTTGCCATTATTATTAGCTTTGTTCTTTTCTCCAAATTTTCCCAAAATATTTTTGTATGTCTGGCAGTCATTTCCTACTCTGCCATTTAGATCCCTAACAAGGACCACCTTTTTATTTTTCATTGTGTCAGTTGCTTTCTCTAAAGCCTCAAAAAATTCTTCTATTTCTACCTTAGTAGAACCTTCTGTGGGACCATAGGCACAAATAAGTCTCATTGTCCAGTTCCCCATTCTGTGACTACTTGTGACTGCCTGCTATTCAAGAAGATTAGCCTCATATTTAGTGGTGAATACTATGGCTACTTCTTCTTTTCCTTGATTGTCATTGCCTGAATATAGCATTTTGCATTTATTGGTCAGAAAGATCCAGTTTTTCAACCTTTTTTGTTTCAGTCACCCCTATTATGTCGATTTGGTACTTATTCAATTCCTCAGCTAGCTCCATTTCTTTACCATTCAGGCTTCTTATGTTGACAGAACCGATCTTGAACTCTCGTGATGTTGAGTTGGGGGTGTATATTAGGATTTTAGGATATGTGTGTGTGTGTGTGTGTGTGTGTGTGTGTGTGTGTGTGTGTGTGTGTGTGTGTGTGTCTGTGTGTGTGTATACAGGGTGATCAAAATTAAAGTATCCCTATTTAAGGCCTTGTAGAGCATCAACCAGTGATCCAAATGCTGCGAAACTTTGCAGGAATACATTGTGCATCATGCTACAGCAATATCTGAAGAAAAAAAAAGTAGTTCCAAAATTCACCACCAGTGGACACTGTATGTACTGAATGTAGATGTAGTAATTTTCCTGTGTGTGCAAGGAGAGCGACACAAGCATAAATAACACATTTTCATTCACTTCCATTATGCATTAATGGGTTATACTGTTCAATGTGCTGCCCTTCCTGCTAAGCCACAAAATGCATGCTTTGCACAGTGTGTTCAACAGCAGAACTCAGCTGGTTGGGATGACTCATGTTGTGCACATGCTACGTAATGTTGTCTTTCAGTGCGGGCAAGTTTATCAGGATGATCCCGATAAACCCTATCTTTGAGAAATCCCAGAGCCATAACTCACAGGGGGTCAGATCAGGTGAACAAGGTGGTCATACAGTGGGAAACAGGGCTGATCACACTGGCTTTCATGAAATGTTTCTGAAGAACTTCCTGTATGGATTGACTGATCTGTGTTGTGATCCCATCCTGCATGAATATGACTGAATCCATGTACATTCATACTGTTGCACAACAAAATTGCTTATTATGTCACAATATCTCTACTTCTGTAGAGATATTGTGAGATAGAGATACTGTAAAGATATACTGGGCCCTTTGACCTGCTCAGTTACTACACTAGTAACTGAGCAGGTCACAGGGCCCAACTGGTAAATATCCTGAAAGAAGAATGGTCCAATGATAGACAAAGCTATAAACTCACACTAGACAGTAACTTTGGGTAAATGCAAAGGAATTTGATAGACTGAATGTGGGTTATGCATAGTCCATACCCAGCAATTGTGGGGATTCACAACTTCATTCAGGTGAAAGTGAGCTCCATCTCCCCACAAAATCATCCACAACCATACATCATCCAACTCCACTTGCGCAAGCAATGTTAAAGCGAATGTCAGAAGACTTTCAAATTTATGCAGGTGCAACTCTCGTGTCAGCGTTATCATGAATGGGTAAAAATGCATAATTTTCCAGACAGTTGTGTTATTTTTTTATTTTATCTTATTTTTTTATGTTGAGCCCATACATGAGAGGTTGGTTGATCAACCTATAGTACATTAGTACTATATATATATATATAGGTAGTAAGTTGGGAAAGGAAGAACGTGTTTACATTCGATTTAAAAAACTGTATTCCTTGGGAACACAACAGGGGGAAGACTGTTCTACAATACAGCATTTGCCAGGATGTAAGGAGGAGGAAAAGAAACCTGTTCTGTGGTTTTCAAGGTTGAGCAACAACCGTGTATGTTCCAACAAGTTAGTACTATGTGCGGGAATTATTGATGCTATTTCAGATGAACATTTTTCATGGAAATTGTAGAATACACAGTGTGGAAATCAAATGTCTATGTGAAAGTTGTGGGGGGGGGTGAGTTAGGAAGAGATGGGTTAATAAGTCTAATTGCTCTCCTCTGTATTGAGTCAAACATTTTGAGGGAGCTTTTAGGAGTCCCCACCACATGTGAGAGCAGTTTTCAATAGCTGGGCAGATTTGCAATTTGTATGAACTTAACAGCTGTTCAGGAGTGAAGTAACGTCTTGAGCAAAAGAGAAATCCTAGTTTTTTTAGAAGTGGAGGATGCAATGGTTTATGCCAGGCGAGGCTTGCTCTAAGGGTAATTCCAAGAAGAGAAATCTCAAATAGTCTGGCAATTTGGGTGTTGTCAAAAATAATACTGAGACATAAGACAGAACTGGGTTTTATTAGCATTGAAATTGATGAGATTATCTGAATCTCATTGGAGGCTTGGAGATCAGAATTGAGTGAGGTGATGGTTGATGTTCTGTAGGTTAAGGTGAGTTGTGTAGAGTAAGGTTTATCAAATCAAAGGGAGAAGTGCAATATGCTGTCATCTGCAAAACTGTATTGGGTTGGAGGTCAACTGAAGTAGGTCATTGATATATAGCAGAAAGAAGGTTGGTGAGAGGACAGAATCTTGTGAAACCCAGGCATTAGTTGAATGGTGAGAAGATAAGGAACCATCCACCACCACACATAGTGTGCATCCAAACAGAAAGCTGGCAATCCAACTAAAGAAGTCCTGGAACAGACCAAACGATGGTAGTTTGCTTAGTAAGCCTTTGTGCCAGACCCGGTCAAAAGCTTTGGTGATATCAAGTGCAACCATTTGAGATTCCCCAAACTTCTCTATGGCATTTGTCCAGAGATGGTTGACATATGTGAGCAGATCTCCTGTTGAACAGCAGCGACGGAATCTATACTGGTGGTCATTTATTAGGTGGGTGCCTTCAAGGTAGTGTAGGAGTTGGGAATTGATGATTTTTTCCATTACTTTAGACAGGACTGAGGTGAGCGAGATAGGGTGTTAGTTGGATGGCAGTGACTTGTCACCCTTCTTGGGAATGGGTTGAATATAGGCCAGTTTCCAGGCTATGGGATAGATAATACTAGTGGAGTAAGAGAGTATATATAGGCGACATAGGATAGGAGTCAGTTCTGATACACAAATTTTCAGGAAAACTGGAGGGATGTCAGTCAAGGCCAGGAGATGTTTTTGTGAAAATTTGGACAGTATTTTTCTGATCTCTTTCTGGCAAAAGGATATAGGGGGAATTGTATGTTGAGCATCTGGAATGGTCGGAAGGGGGGGAGCATTTACCATTGTTAGTTATGCATGCATTGGAAGCAAAATGTGAAGCCAAGAGATTGGCTTTTTCTGTGGGTGATGATGCAATGGAGCCACCTGGATGTGATAGGGTGGGAATAGTGTTGGGTAGAAGTTATCTGTGTAAGACACATCCATGTCTTGATACAATACATACACTGCAGGAACCAACACTGTTATTTATGGCCTGCTCCACAATGGCAGTAGCAACTTCATTCCCTTGTTCTGAATGCACTGGTTTGCAACCTCTGCCAGGTCTAACTCCCAACTATCCCATTTCTTCAAAATGAGTAATCATTTGTCTCAGAGCACATAGATATAGTGGACCTCATCAGCATTTATTCAGGCAATAAAATTCACAGAGTTCAGCAACAGCATTGCACTTGTTTAGGTATAAATTAAAGATGCCAAGAAATTATATTCTTAGTTTCATCTTCTGCATTACTTCAACCTTGGTATCACTTCTGAGTCTGGCTCCCACTGATGAGACCTCAGTAAAGGTCGAAACTAGTCTGGATGGTGGCCCTTCCCATAATGAATAGCATTATATATGTCTGTTAGGGTATGTGCATTGCATTATGGGATACTAAGGCAATCGATGTGAAGTCATTAGCCTGTATATACGAGTTGCCCTGTCATGAAGTTATTTCATGTGCTAACTTTGTTTGCTTCTTTGATAAAGGATGAAACCAAGAATATAATTTCTTGGCATCTTTAATTTATAATATAACCAAGTGGAAAAGCTTGCAACTTGTTTAGATACAACTTCACGAGCTAATCATGTTGGCGCAAGGTTAGTACTATCACTGTGAATGATATTAACAACCAGAACGAAGGGAAAAATTCTGTCTATCTTTTTATATCTTCCTGGCAGCTGCATAGTTGTGTGATATGCAAATTCCATGTATTTGGTGTTTACAATGCCCTATGGTGGTGAATTTGGAACAACTTTTTTTTTTTTTTTATTCTCAGATATCACATTTGCAGAACTGCTTCACATTCTTGCAAAGTTTTGCAGCATTTAGATCACTGGATGGCACTCCAGAAAACTTCAAACAGGGACACTTTAATTTTGATCCCTGTATATCATATAATTTGGGTATATTATACTTGTCAAATTATATTCTTGTTTCAATTCTTTACCCAGGCATAAGCAAACATAGCTGGCACATGAAATATCTTCAGAACTAGTCTTCTTGTATATAGAATCTCTTGACTTTACATCCTTGGCTTCAGTATCCCATAATGCAAAAACATGGAAAATGACCTTTATTGAGGTCTAATAAGTGGAATCTATATCCATGACAATATGAAGGCTAAATCAATTCATATTCATCTATTTTCTATGTACAAGAAGTAAAATGATGCACTTGTATCACCATATTATTACATAATCTGGAAATCATTAAATACTTAGGGATAATTGTAAAAATATTTATCACAGGGTTACGAAGTATTATATTTGACTTGAAATTATAGCTCTTGTTTTAATCCTTTACCCAAGTGTAAGCAAAGAAAAAAGTATCTTTACGAATGCTCTGTTTGTAAGGCCACCGACTTTGCATCAGTTGCCTCACTATTTTCATAATGCAAAAATATTATGAGAAGGTTCTCTCCGAGACTGATTTCTACCTTTACTGAGGTCTCATTTCTTTCAATACTTGCTATTCTGTTATTTAGTAATTTGTTCAAATTCATCTTATACTTATTGTGTGGGATTTTATCTGTTTATGTTATCTTTGTCTCAGTAATGCCAACGATGTCAACATGCTTTCCTTTCTGACAATAAACCACTTTTCTGTTGATGCTTTTGTTGTACATTGATGGTGCCTATGTCTAGTTTTCCTGAGGTTGAAAGAGGTCATAAATTTTAAAAACTGAATTTCAGTTATTCCAGCAGTAAGTATCAAATCACATAAATATGAAACAATTTTATTTATTTTTTGCTTTACAGATGAATGATGGTCCCCTTTGTAGATGTAGTGCCAAAGCTCGCCGTTCAGGTATACGTCATGGAATGTATCCTGGTGAAAATCCACTTCCACCCTGTATTCCCAACAGCAATAATGCTAAAAGACTTAGTCACTATCGTATTACTATGTCTCCTCATACAAATTTTTTGGTAAAAATTTATTTTTCTAATATTAAAATTTATAAAATTATAATATTGAATAATTGTTTATTAAACATTTTGCTTTATGATGTCTTAATTTTTATTAAATGTTTTCTTTGTAGGGAAGTTGAATATACAACTGATTATTCCATTAAAAAATTTCTATTAAGATTTTTCATACATTTCTTCATGCTATCTCCATCTGTCTATTCATTGGACATCATCAGATGCCATATGGTCACTCAGATGCTCGGTGATGTGCCACACCAGTACTTTCCAGATGGTCCTGTTGTATGCTTTTCTGGAGGCTTCAACTCTCTGAAGATCAGTCACTCCAGACACGCCTATTCATCTCATTGACGGTGTACCTCTCCTCTTTTTCCAGGAACTTTACCTTCTATTACTGTTTGAGAAGTCCTCCTTCCATCCTTTCAATGTGTCCAAATTATTTCAACTTTTTTCTGTAACTATCCTTAATGGGCCTTAAAGTTCTACTGATCCTTTCTAGCACCCATCCATTTGTCTGCCTTTCAGTATATGATATCCTCAACAGCCTTTCGTTACACCACATCTCAAAAGCAGCTATCCTTTTCCTATCAGACTTCTTTAGGTTCCAAGTCTCACATCCATAAGTCACTGTTGGAAAAACAGCTGCATCTAAAATTTTCAACTTTGTTTTCTGTGGAGATAGATCCATCCTTCCAGAATTTAAACAAGTCTTATGCAATATCATAATAAAAAATTAAATTAAAAACATTGGGTTTTTATTGGATCTTGCTCTATGATAAAGAAGAATCTTCTTTTATCACAGATAGATCACAATATAAATCCTTTGCATGTTTCACTGAATAAATATTATTTTTGAGAGGTAACAATGTTATAAATAATATCTGTTTCTGGGACAAACTGTGTTATCAAAATCATTAATACTTCTGCACTGAAAACAAATACTTGAGGGGAGGGGAATATGGGAAACTGATGAACGATGAAAAGAAAGGATGGAATAATAATTCATCTCCTCTTATGTATGAAACTTTCTGTTGATGTATGTATTATATGGCATAGCTTATTCCTATTTTTCTTGCAGTTTGTTATATGGATCAGGAATTGTCTTCATTAAATGCTTCAGTCAATTGCTGCACACAGAAATGAAATGAAATAATGAAATAGACTTAGATAATGTTCAAATCATATTAATCTTTTTCTACTGGTTTGTTATTCAGCCTATTTATTTACCTGTGATATGGCAGTCTCTTAAATGCCTTTATGGTGTGTAGCAGTCTGCACTGGTAATTAAAACAGGTGGTTCTTTGAATAATGCATCTTGGTGTGATGTGCTATTTGTGTACTTTTTCTTTGTCAATCCACTCACCAAAAGATTGCAAACATATACATTTTGGTACTGGGTATTTCTTGAGTATTAAATATTTCAGGATTTCTGCACTGGAGATGGGATCTATTCTTCCTTACTGTTCTGTTTGCAGACAGAAAGAGAGAGAGAACAAAATCAGTAGTATGCAGAGTTTGAAGCTGAGGTAAATTGTTTCTATATTCATTTAAATATGTATTTGCAAATTGCCATACTTTTTTTTTCCTCCATAGAGGAACACAGCATATGGCGATGCACATGCTATTATGCTAAACATGGGCTCAAGGATTTCCAATACAGTATTAAATAAAAGTTTCTAATTCAAAGGCTGATACATATACTTTAGTATGGTGGGTAGGCTAAAGTTTTTTTTCTAGTTTTATTAATTTTTTATTTTTTCTATTTTTTATTTTTTTTACATAGTCTGGAAACCCTGCTCTAGAAACCAAACATGGAACTTCTTCAAGCCATTTCAGGTCTCCTATAAGCAGGGAAGTTGTTTCTCTCTCTCTCTCTCTCTCTCTCTCTCTCTCACACACACACACACACACACACACACACACACACACCAGGCAATGAAATTCATCTCCTACCTAAAGACAATCCTAAACATCAAATCCCATGGCAAGATTTGAACTTTCAGATTATTAGTTGGAGTGGAGAGTAGATATGCTGACCACTTTGTCAATAAATCTAACGCATACTGCATATGCCAAATACAGCTTCAAAGAAATAATCACAAATTTATCACTACAGCCTTTATCTGCAGTACATTTCTGCTTATTTCTTTGAAGCTGCATTTGGCATATGCAGTATGCATTTGATTTGCTGGCCTGGTTGGCAAAGTTGTTGGCATATTTACTCTCCATTTGAATCTGTAGATTCAAATCTTGAACTTGGATGTTTTGGAATCTCTTTAGATAGGAAATGAATTTCATCACCAGATGTGTGAAACCACTTCCCTGCTTATTGCAGACCTGAAATGGCTTGAAAAAGTTACATGTTTAGTCTCTAGAGCAGGGTTTCCAGATTATGTAAAAAATAAATAAAAAATAAAAAAAAATAATAAAAGTAGAAAAAAACTTTAGCCTACCCACCATACTAAGGTACATGTACCAGCCACTGAATTAGAAACTTTTACTTAATACTGTGTTGGACTCCTTTAGCCTGAATTACAGCACATCTGTGGTTTGTCATAGATTCCAAGGTGTTGGATTGCATCTATGTTTACAAGATATTAGGCATTCGCTAGAAAATCCTTTATATCCTCTATATCCTTCTCATATTTGACGAAAGAAGATTATGCTCCCAGATCTGTTTTTCTATCATATTCCATACATTCTCAATAGGATTGAGATCCAGATGGTGATGGTGAAAGTTGCTATCATGCTTGTTGCACAATTCTTGCATGATGGACAGTAGCATTATCATCCATGAAACAACTGTCACCTGCTGGATAAAAAAGTCAACATTGTAGGATGGACTTGATCAGCAACAGTGTTTGGATATTCCTTGGAGGACACCTGGCCTTCCTGCAATATCAGGGGGGACCTGTTCCATAACAACAGAACATGTCCCACATCATGACATCACCTCCGGAACCTTGAGTTGTGTTTAAGAGGCAAGCTGGGTTCATTGCTTCATGGGGCTCCTGCCAAACTCTTTGCCTACTGTTGGTACAGAACAAGGTGTACTGTGACTTGTTCAACCACGACTTTTTTCCCAGTCTTCCGGTGTCCAGTCACAGTATTCCTGACACCACTGTAGATGAACTTTCTGGTTCTTTGCAGAAATCAGTGGTTTTCATATAGACATGTGACTGCCAGTACTAATCTTCAATTCCCTGTGCATAGTTTTAGTGATATATGGGTCAGAAACAGCCTTCATTAAATGCTTCGGTCAATTTCTGCACACAGAGTTCTGTTTGTGTGCATGCCTTCTCAGACGATGTTGATTTCATTCCTTAGAGAGACTTTCTTAGGACTACAGTTATGCCTCTTAGACAAGCAATGTGGATTATTTTTCCACTGATTAAACACCTTGTGGATATCTTACCTTTTGAGAAATCAGTTAGCTTTGCTGTTTTCAAAATCATGGCTCAGCGAGATGAGCACCTACAATTAGCCCTTCATTAAAGTCCAAAAAATCCTTGGTTTTTCCTCTTGCGATGAACACTATTAATAATTACTGAGTAACATTCTGAAATAGTTGCCTAGAACACATGGTGACATGAATGACCAAGTACAGTCATACCCCGACTTACACGAATCCGGAGTTAGGCGGTTTCTTATATGTACGTATTCCTGTCACGCCTCACCACTAGTCGTATCTTTCAGGTGCTAGCCGCATTCGGCAGTGTCGCACATGTTGTGAACAAGCACTGACATGTTTCGCGCGGTCTCCATTCATACACGATTTTTATAGTCTACAAACCTTGCGATTGTTTAATGTTATGTTCTTGATAAAAATTTTATCACATAAAAAATAATAATGTTGCCCAAAAGAAGCAAGTCTGATTCTTCTACAGCTAGCAAGAAAAGAAAAACATTCGAAGCGTACTACACACAGCATTCATTTGCAAGTCTGAATGAAGCTATGAAGCAAAATGAGCAACTGTCTGTTAAACAGTTTTGGAAACGGTTTAATGTTTTAGATGCTGTAAGGATTATCGGAGATTCTTGGGGTGTCTCTGATATCGGAGATACCCTTCAGTAGCAAAAAGTCTCCCATATCGGAGACTCTTCGCTACTGAAGAGACCGAAACCTTAGATCCAGTTTCACCAGAAAAGCACATGACAATTGCAAAATTAACAGAAAGTCTCAGCTTAATTAAGAAAGGTTTACAGATTTTGGAGGACATAGATTCTAATGAGGAACGAATTGTAGTCACAAGGCAAGGAATAAAAAAATCACTGGCTTTCTATGAAGAAATTTTGCATGACAAGAAAAAGACATTATGCCGTCAGATGAATCTATTAGATTTTATGAAACCATCGATATTGAAATAACTTTCTTTTTTTTATGTACGAAAAACTACAATTATGATTATATTTCTTAAAAAATATAGGTGTTTTTGTCAACCTTTGGTCCCAATTGTATGTTTGTATATATAAATTACATGCAAAATTATACCCCGAGTTACGCGAATTCGACTTACGCGCTTTTTGTTGGTCCCACCTACCGCATAACTTCGGGGTATTACTGTATTTTGCATACACACTGCATAAGTGACATTTACATATGTCTGCATAAAGCTTTCAATTTCAGTGGCTGGCATGTGTACTTTTACTATATAGGTTTGCAAAAAAAACTTTTTGTGGATGAGTATCACATGGAAAAAAAAATTACCCACCTATATCTAATCAAGTGATAGAAATTAATCATTATGCCAGTTATGAATATAGCATGAAAGAAGAGTTATCAAATGGTTTTTTCACTTAACATTTCTTCTCTCGTGCATTTTGCATTAAAAAAACAGGGTAGGAAAGACTCTTGATGGTTGACAGCAGCTGCTTGCGAAGAGATTAATTAGTCTCAAGAGAAAGGAAAACAGTGACTTCAGAGCAGAAACATAGATTGAGGAAATGTTGAAGGAGGAGAATCTAAGAACATTTCATTATGTCCAAAATCATCACCTTCTATAAATTGTTGTCTAATATGCCAAGCAATTTTGAAAATTTAAAATTTCCTAGCCATTGAGAGTTTTTCTTTATTTCTTGTACAGACAGGATTAATTTAAGTTTTAGTAATTGCATAATTGTAGATATGAAGTTAGTAACGATGTAAATTTTTCATGTAGTACTGTCATATCCTGTACACCCCTTGAGGGTACATGGCAGGAATTTGATGATGATGATGATTGCATAAGCTGACTGTAGCTGCTAAAACTTTTTTTTTTTTTTTTTCGGTGGCTCACAGGAATGCCATATGTTGAATTCACTAAGTATGTAGGTAGATAGAAATGTTGAAGGAGGAGAATCTAAGAACATTTCATTATGTCCAAAATCATTGCCTTCTATAAATTGTTGTCCAATATGCCAAGCAATTTTGAAAATTTAAAATTTCCTAGCCATTGAGAGTTTTTCTTTATTTCTTGTACAGACAGGATTAATTTAAGTTTTAGTAATTGCATAATTGTAGATAGGAAGTTAGTAACGATGTAATTTTTTCATGTAGTACTGTCATGTCCTGTACACCCCTTGAGGGTACATGGCAGGAATTTGATGATGATAATGATGATTGCATAAGCTGACTGTAGCTGCTAAAACTTTTTTTTTTTTTTTTCGGTGGCTCACAGGAATGCCATATGTTGAATTCACTAAGTATGTGGGTAGATTCTACGTTATCCAACCAGTATAAAGAAAACCAAGGTCTCATTTTAAACCAGCTTTGGTTGGTATACATCAAAAGACTTGCATAGCTCAATGCTGTGTTCACCATCTAGTTTAAGTTCATTCTATGCATTACAGTTGTTACTTTAGATATCACTGTTAAGGTAAGCTTTTTTTCAAATTTATAATTTTATTATTATTATTACGTGACACCTCCAGGCAGTGGCGTGTTCAGGTATAGGCCGTGTAGGCCCAGGCCTACAGCAGCAAATTTTGAAGGGCGGCAGAAATTTCCAGGTTCTCATTTTTGTAATTATAACATGTAACTTATATGCCGCATATACTCGGTAACTGGACACAAAGACAATAGGGATCGTGGTCGGGAGAGATTGATGCATTGGCGGCTCATGGCTTGAAATCGTAGGGGTGCTGCAACTTTCGAAATATATATACACACTGTAAGTACAGTGTATGCGTGTTTGGATAAAATATCAAAATTACGGTAAAAATTAAAAAAAAAAAATTAGACATGAAAAAATATTGTTTATTATCGATAAAATTATACAGTTTAGTATAATTCAAAATTACTTAAAAATAAAATTAAATATTACAAGCAAATATAAATAAATTAATAAATATATTTATATATTGAGAAAAATGAGGAGCGCTGCAGTTCTGTAGTGCCTATGCACGAGCTGTCCCTGGATTGATGCTAATTAATTTTGTGTCAGTATTATTCTTACTAACTGTAACAACTTTTCCTTCTTTATTATTTCGAATTCAAATTAAGGTTGTTAATTGTTGCATTTCCTTCAACTCTTTAGTTCAGTATCCTGATATATTTGTGGCAGTTAAGACGTGCTAAATCTGAAATTATTTTTAGAGTTTTTAGTGCGCTTGTCATACGTTGCCATCAGAGTGGAGGTAATACTGTTTTATTGTTTTGCTTTTAAAAAAGTTTTAAATTGTGTAAATCATTCTGATACTTCCTGTGTGTTTTAAATTACTATTTAAATTTTAAAATGAGTGACGGTAGAAACCGATTTAGTGGTAGTGAATATAAGAAGAGGAGAAAAGAAAAGGAAGCGAAATTAACGAAGTAGTATCAAAGACAAGAAAACTGGACAGTTTTTTTGTGTCGGTATCTGGTAATAGTAATTGTGATTTGGAAAAAGAACAAGAGGTGGTTGAGGAGATGGAAATTGAATCTGTTTCAAATGATGTGCCTACACCAAATCCCAACAATTTGGCAGCATAGGTGATAGTGAGTAATGACCCAGCTGAGTGGATTCTAAATGACTTAACACGCGAGTATATCGCAGTTAATGGGTTTCCACAAAATTTAGACAGTGATCTTTCAAAATCACAAAGAGCTTATCCTGACAAAGTAAGAAATGTTTCTAAGAGACTCATTGAGAGGAATCTGATTAATGGCAAAATAATAATAAGAGATTTTCTTCTTTACTCTCCTAGTACCAGAAAGATCTTCTGTGTGCCTTGTCGCCTTTTTGGTGGAGGGGGAGCTGACGATAGTCACTTTGTCAGTGGATTTAATGACTGGAAAAATGCAGAAGCACGAGTGAGTCATCACGAAAAAGCAACTAGTCATACGAACTGTCTGATAGCTCTGAAACAAAGAGCAAATCTTGCAGGGAGAATTGACTTACAAATAACTTAGCAACCGGAAGAAGAAATTAAGTACTGGAAGGCGGTGTTAAAACGAGTAGTTGCAATTGTAAAAACACTGGCCAGTAGAAGAATTGCTTTGAGGGGAAAGGATGACATTTTCAGTTCTGTGCATAATGGAAATGTAATGATGTGTCAAGAGTTAATTAGTGACTTTGATCCTTTCTTGCTGAGCACATTGCCAAAAGCAGGAAAAAAAAGGAAAAGGTTTCGTTTCCTATCTTTCCTTTGCCACGTTTGAGGAATTTATTAAAATAATGGGTGAGAAAGTGATCAAATTTATTGTGGAAGAACATAAAATAGCTAAGTACTATTCCATAAGTGTTGAATCAACACCAGACTTGTCTCATGTTGATCAGCTGTCCTTCATTGTACAATATCTGAAAGAACATGGAACTCCTGTGGAGCGTTTCTTGCATTTCATTCCTAAAGTAAGTCACAAATCTGAAGAGTTACAAGAGGCGGTTTTGACTTCACTAAACGAGCTTGGAATTGATGTAGCAAATTGCTGAGGGCAGGCATATGATAATGCTAGTAACATGTCAGGCAAGTACACAGGACTACAAGCAAGAATTCTTGAAATAAATCCATTGGTAGAATTCACACCGTGCACTGGACATTCTCTGTCTCTAATTGGTATACTTGCATTGCCGAATCCTGTCGGTACTCTTCCACATTTTTTGATGTCCCTCAGAAAATGTACATATTTTTCACATCTTCAACACACCGGTGGAATGTTCTTCTGCAAAAGTAATCAAACGTCCTTCACCTACTCATTGGTCAGCTCGTGATGATGATGCCTGTCGGTCTTCATGAGGGATGGAAGAAAATAATTTCCACTTTGTCTGAAATTGAAAATGACACCACAGAAGAAAGTTATGCGATGTGAAGCAAATGGGATTCCATGGCAACTTCAGTCACTGGACATTGGGATCATGACCTGCCTATGGGGTGATATTCTCGCAAGAAAGAATGCCACAAGCAAGAAATTACAAAGTGTAAAATTGATATAGGAACAGTGTGTGGACTGTATGGGTCCCTTGAAAAATATTTCAAAGAACTAGAGTTACTCTATTATTATTATTATTATTATTATTATTATTATTATTACCCCAAGACCTCATGGAGTCCAAGACTCATCTGGGAGGTCCTTTTATCACACACACATCTCATCATACCGTGTCTTAAACACACTCAAACTCCTTGCAGATACCACACTCTCAGGCAAGGCATTCCAATCATTCACAACTCTGCACGAAAAAATCCTGCCCCTCACTCCTTTACTCACACCCTCTTTATACAGTTTCCAGGGATGACCTCTGGTTCTCCCCTGATCTCCCACTATTCTCTGTAGAACTTCTCCACCATTGATCTTATAACAACCCCTTACCAACTTGTAGGTCTCTATCATATCTCCCCTCTTCCTCCCGTCCACCAGACTCTGCAAATTACATCTTCTCAATCTTTCCTCGTACTTGACATTCCAGAGGTCAGAAACTACCTTAGTCAGTCACCTTTGGACCCTTTCCAACATCTCTTCATCCTTCTGAAAACCCGGTGACCAAATCTGGGCATAATAGTCCATGTGTGGCTTAATCAAAGTCTTATACAACAGAACAAGAATCTCCCTACTTCTACACATCAGTGTCCTCCGCATCATTCCCAGAAGCCTTTGTGTTGTTTTCACAATTTTGGCGACGTGTCCCCTAAATTTTAGATCCTTATCCACTATCACCCCCCAGATCTCTTATTTCCTCTACCTCCAACAATATATTCTCACCAAGCATAAATTCTGCATCCCATCTTTGTTTTCCAAATTTTAAAACCTTACATTTTGCAACATTCAACTCACATCCCCAATCACTCAATTTATTCAAGTATTCTTGTAAGGCCACAACATCTTCACTACTCTTTATGGTTTGTCCCAACTTTGCATCATCTGCAAACAACTGAATATCTCCATCCAAATCTTCGCCAATATCATTAATATACAAGTTAAACAGTAATGGCCCTAAAACAGACCCCTGAGGCACTCCACTAGTGACTTTCCTTTTCCTGGATATCGCACCCCCATACACAACTTGTTGATACCTATCAGATAGCCAATCTCCAATCCAATGCACTAATCTAATATCCAACCCCATCTGCTCTAGTTTGACTGTCAACTTATCATGAGGTACTCTATCAAAAGCCTTTGCGATATCCAAGTATATTACTGTGTATCCTTCTCCTCTGTCCAAGGAAGCATGAATCCTATGAAAAACAGGGAAAGAAGCTTGGTGGAGTTGACTTATATGAGAAAGAGAAAAAGAGGAAGAAAAAGCCCACCAGGTTTTTTGATGACAGCACAGATGAAAGTAACGAAAATGAAGAGTGCAATCCATCAGTCAGTTTCAAAACTGATACTTATGACAAAATTTTGCACAGGCTCTCATTCTAAATAAATCAAAGAAAAGTGTCGTATGAAAACCTCTTGAAGGAGTTCCGGTTTCTCACAACAATGCATGTGATATGTTAAAAGGACATCATAAAAGAGGCAAAAAACTTCAAGAACACTTTTCGACTGATATTGAACCTGAATTTGTAAACAAATGTCTGCACTTCAGAGTGCACCTGAAATCAAATGGCCTAGAAATAAATACATTCCTACAACTTTCACAGAAAATTCAACAGGAAGCCCTATAGTGTATATATCCCAATCTGGACACTGCTGTTACAATTTTTCTGTGTAAGATGGCAACAAATTGCTCAGCTGAACGATCGTTTTCTGCCCTCAAAATGTTGAAGGACTACCATTGAACAACTATGACAGAAGAAAGGCTCAGCAACTTGGCAGTTCTACAAATTGAGAGCGATATTACAAGGGCACTGGACTATGAGGACGTGATAAATACCTTCACCGAGTGAGCGGCAAGATGTAGAATATTTTAGGACATTTTGGGTGAGTCATAATATATGTATATAGTTATTTATATTATGAATTTATGATATGTGAATCAACATGTTCATTAAATATGAGGGGCGGCATTTTCTGCGGGCCTAGGGGTGGAAAATACCTAAATATGCCACTGCCTCCAGGGAGTCCAAAGACTCATCAAGAGAGGACACCTACTCTACAGTTCTGTCTCCGCCACTCAATACACTTAACTACAGCTAACCACAACAACACCAATGCCATCTACCACCCGCCACCATTGCTGGAGAGTGGATATGCTCACTACTCGGCCAGCCAGGCTGGCAGGCCTTATCCTGAAGACGTATCTGATAAGTCTTGAAACTTCAAGAAACTTTTTTCTTGAAGTTTATTATTCAGAGTTCATAGGTTCACAGCCTATCCTGCCTTTCCATCCACTAATGTGTGATACTTTGTAAACCTATCACACATTAGTGGATGCGCTAACAGTTAGATTAGATCAGCCATCTTCAAACTTCTATTTACTTATGGACTCCTTGTTCCTAAAAATTATGCCTATGGTATAATGGCCTACTTTAGTGTGTATTTTTAGGCTTAAAAATATGCATAAATAAAGGTAGATCAATTGCATAGTCCCAGTGACACAAATTTGTTCATACCCATCAAATGGTCAAATAATACACATGTACCCATCTGTTACCTGTATATCTATCCGTCTGATTTACGTTTGCACTTAGACCCACACTTCACCATGCTTTCGAAACCAAAATTCTATGGAATAGGTTGGTTAATCCTTATTCCAGGGAGGGAATGTCTGTAAATGTGTGTTCATGAGGCTGGTTTGCCTGTTCTGAGGGACGTAAAACCTGAGTTTCCAGGTGAAAAACCCTCTACCTCCATATGAGACTGGCTAACCCACTTTTAGTTGAAAGAGGCCAGATAAAGGGTCCTCGCATCATGAACGGGATTTGAACCCAGGACTTTCTGACCAAAGGGCCTTGTCTATACTGACTGAGCTACCGAGGTTCTTACCTGTATATAAGAGTTTAAATTTTCATAAAGCAAAGAACCTCCTGATCACTTGAGAAAGTAAATCTGTCAGTTGCTTCTGTTAACTGTGCATTATGAATTTATCTCTTAACAGTCAGTGCAACTCGACACAGCTCAGCAGTTGGGAGAGATGTGCTGTAAGTTTCTGGGGAGAGCATAGTGTGTATGGACATCTAAAAATACTATTGCAATATAATAAATTTAGTTTAATCCTTTATCCAAGTGTGAGCAAACAAAGTTTGCGCCTGAAAGTATCTTCATGACTGGAGTAAGGTAGTACAACACCAGGTAACTCGTTGCAAAAGTGGAGCAAGCTAACATCACTACTATCTCAGTATCTCCCATAATGCAAAACACATCTCCTTGCGGATATGTATAATGTTATGCATTAAGGGAAGGGTCACTACCCAGACTAGTTTCGACCTTTATTGAGGTCTCTTGTGGGAGCCAGGCCCAAGTGGAACTAAATTTAAACTAAACTGAAGGATTAAACTAAATTTATTATAGTCTAACCAAGCGAAAAATAAACTTTCAACATCTTATTGCAATATGTTTCTTTTGTTTTAAATTAAGATTTCTAATTTTTCTTTTGCAAGAATTGACTTTATATTGATATTGAAAATGTTTTGTCAAAATATTAGAATTTTATTATTTTATGTTATTATTATTATCTGAAACCTCCAGGGAGTCAAGGACTCATCGAGGGAGGCTATAATTCACCCAAACCAGCTGTCATACCTTCCCTTAAATTCATTCACACTAGATGCACTCACTCACTTCCCCTAAAGGCAAACAATTCCACTCACTCATTGCTATATCAGAGAAAAACTAGCTCTTACCCTTTCTTGGCTGTGAACAAACTTAACTTCCATGGATGCCCCGGTCTTCTCTCTTCCCCTTCCATGTAACAGAAAATTTCATCAGACGATATCCTATAACACCTATTCAAAAGTTTATAGACTTCTATCATATCACCCCTCTTTCTTCTGTTAACGAGCATCTGTAATCCACATACTCACAATCTGTCCTTATAATTTAAATTCCATAATCCAGATATAATCTTCGTAACTCTTCTTTGCACCTTTTCACAGCTTCTTTACCCCCCTTGGAAACCAAATCTGCACACAATCCAGGAAACAAAATCTGCACACAATAATCTAGGTGTCTTCTTATCAAAGCTTTATAAAGAGGTAAAATGACCCTTATCCTTAGATTAGACGTCAAGGTTCGTTTCAATATCGCAGTTATCCTCTGAATTGTATTTGCAACTTTTGCTATGTGACTTTTGAACTTCAAATTCCTATACACCAAGATCCATTGCCTCCTCAGTTTCTTGTAGCATAACCCTGCTAATATAATATGCTGCTGAAAATCTCATCACGATAAAGTGCATAACTTTACACTTACTAACATTAAAATGACATCCATTTTCATTTGCTCAAATTTCCAGCCTGTTTAAATCATTTTGTAAGTGCCGAATATCAGTGGTATCCCTGATTGCTCTGCCTATCTTTTCATCATTGGCAAACATTTGCACATCTGATGTTAAATCCTGCCAGATGTCATTAATGTTGATTGAACAACAATGGCCTGGAGGGGGGGGGGGGGCGGAAACCCTGAACTACACCACTGGTCACCTTAAATCTGACAGATTCACATCCTTTGCATACCACTTTTTGATATCTGTCTGTCAACCATCCCCTGATCCAAGTCAAGAGTTTATATTCCAATCCCATATTTACTGTTTATGCAAGTCTTTCACGTGGTATGCTATTCAAATTCCTTAGAAAAATCCAATATTATCATAGTGTATCCATTCCCTTTATCCAACTCTGCTGTAACATTGTTACAAAATATGAGCAAATTACTAAAACATGACCTTCCTTTAGTAAATCCGTGCTGCTCCTTGCAGAGTATAGCCTGTTTGGCTGCCCATTTCTGTATGCCAGTTCCTACAAACTGTTCATCGTCATCATCATCAACAACCATGGGTCCAATGCCCGTAAGTGTCTGATGCCACCTTGATATGATTCTTCCATTGCATTCTATTTTGTGCAAGATGACTCAGTTTGTATATAGAGTTTCCGCACCATTTGACAATGTCATCGCCCCATTCTCTGTTTGGTCTTCCTTTTTTGTTCTTTCCTTCAATCATCCCAAACAGCAGCATTTTTATTTTCCTCTCATCATTCATTCTACATATATGGCCAAAGAGACATAGTTTCCTCTTGATTATTTTCTGGATCATTTTTTCTTTTGGTTGTATTCGTCTGTAGATTTCCTCATTGTTCACTTTCTGGACAGCTTATTCTCAAGATCTTTCTATAGCACTTTCTCTCAAATGCCAATATCCTCCTTTCAGATTCTCTCAGGAATACCCAGGCCTCACATCCATACATGCTGCTGAAGATACAGGTTTCTACAATGTGCAGTTTAGTTTGTATCTTTATAGCTCGGCTCTTCCAAATCTCGCAATGTTTTCATCTGCACTCTCTGCAGTGAGTGCATATATTTGAATGGTCGTGATATTAAATGGTTGGGCACTGAATCTTGCAACCATTATTCTTTCACTGACTGGTTTGTATCCTATCATTGCCTGGCAGGCCTTGTTACTTAGCAGGAAACCTATGCTTGCTTTATACTTGCTTTCATTTCATGACCAGAGAACACTTCCACCATTTGATTCTCCTGACAATGTCCATCTCATTTCTGAAATACCCAATATATCACATCTGTATTTCTTCTTGAAGCAACTGCAATTTTCCAGAGTGTACAGACATTTTATGTACCAATTGATATTCCATCCTTTACAGGCCTGAGTTTGATTTTTTTGTCTTTGTTTTTCAGTAACTGATTTTTCGATCCAACTCTGATTACTCGATTGGGGACACAGACCTTGTTTGACTGGGCAACGTCCGAGCCAGCATGAGTCTTTTCTCTTGTTCTTTGGCATCAGATGTCAATCGTATTTTCTTTTTACTGTCAGCACATCGACACTTATCTGACAAACCCTTAGTCTTCCTTGAAGAGCTTGGGAGAGATGCAAGAAGGAGCATATAGTGAAAGAATAATGGTTGCAAGATTCAGTGCCCAACCATTTAATATCATGACCATTCAAATATATGCGCCCACTGCAGAGAGTGCAGATGAAAACATTGAGAGATTTTACAGGGATCTACAATTAGAAATTGATGAGGTGCCAAAGCAGGATATACTCATCATTGGAGGTGACTAGAATGCAAAGATTGGCAAAAATAACACAGAATGGGAAAAGATTATGAGAAAATTTGGATATGGAGAAAGAAATGAACGTGGAGAGATGCTTCTGGAATTTATCACGGATAACAACCTGATGATTTGCAATACCAAATTCCAACATAAAGATTGTCGTAAATGGACATGGCGCTTCTTTGATGGCAAACACAGGAATATGATCAACCTGATATTAATAGACCAGAAATGGAGAACCTCAGTTCAACAGTGCAGATCATTCCAAGGAGCTGATATTGATATGGACCACAGCTTAGTGATTGCAAATATAATACTATAACTGAAACAGAAGTACAAAGAAAGTTCCAAAAAGCCGGAGACATCTCAAAACTAAATGAAGACAGGCTAAGAACACCATATCAGAACATATTGGAAACTAAGCTTAAGATCCCAAGTGAAAAACAAAATATAAACGCAAGAGCAGAATGACTGACTACAGTGCTATAAAAAGCAGTAGAGGAAGTAATTCCTGAAAGAGAAAATATCAACAAGAAATGGATAACTCAGTAAACCCTAAAATTGGTACAAGAGAAAAGAGAACTGAAACTTAAAAGAGATAATTCAGAGGCAGCAGATGAGTTATACACCATACCGTACTACATCTTTACCATACTTCATTGCATTTTTGCAATGAAGTATGGGAAAGATCTGATGAAGATAGTAAAGTATTGATGGATAAGACTGAAATCATACACAGATGGATAGGATATTGCACAGCGAACTATATAAAAATCAACTAAACAATACTACAACAGAAGTAATCAAAGAACTAAAAGCAATCTCTCCACCAGCAGAGATCTTTGAAGAGGAGTTGAATAAGGCTATAAAACATCTCAAGAACAACAAGAGTTCTAGAGATGACAACTGTTAGATCTTGAATGGGGGACTCTTTCAACAAAAGAGTCACTCATACAAGATTTAACAGAAAGCACAACACTGAATAAGAACATACTTGTGCTCCTAGCAATCAAGCTCATTTTATAAGAAAACATGTCATGTTTAAAATAGAAAATGAGATAAGTCTGAGATTTGAATATGTCATCTGAAACTATGCTATTGAAATAATATGTTTGGATTATGTATAATATTATTTTAAATATTAGTATTAAAATTATGTCCTATGCAAGAAAGTAAATGTACTGCCAACAAAAGTCCAAAGGTTGTGAGCTAACTACCATCGGTGACGTAAAGCCCGAAGCTAGAGTATTCGTAGAAGGCAATCGGGGCACGCGTTCCCCGAAAAGAGCAGACACCGTAAGGCGGCAGAGTGACATCCCCTCATTGGGACGAATAGGGAGGCTCCGGTGAACAAGATTCGAGCATGGAAAGAGGGCACTGGAAAGGGGAGATAAATACGGTTACACAAGTTTGGTATCTACCCGTTTTTTCTGTTGCTGTTTCCCTCGTGCAGACCAGCGATGCAGACGGCGATGACCAATATCAACTCTCCCGTGGCTGACTAACGCAAGTCTGTCAAGGCTATGCACAAGACGACGGCAGATCCCAAACGCGGGCCATCAGTGAAACGGTGCCAATGAAAGACAGCAAAGGACTCCCTTTGAAGAAGGTCGGGTTAAGTGATAAGCGAATGTCCAGCAAGAAAGAGTGGCCATTTCGAAACAAGCACATGACCTCCACGTGGTAGCAGTTTGCAGCAGTGGTGATATCCCACAACAAAGGATGGACGAAAGGTTCCCAATGTCAACACTGCAAAGTGGTAAAAGTACTGTGAATTGTGAAATTATGGATTTTGTGAAAAACAAAATACATAAGAATTTTGTGAAAGGGAAGGAAGAAAAACTTGACTGAAAGAAGGAGAACTTTAATGATAATGCATCTTCAGGGACTCTCTAAACTTATTAGACTAGTAGTCTGAGAAACCAAGTATTGTATGGGTCCAAGAATATTGTAAAGGGATTGTTAGTTAATAATTCATAAGTTCAGAAACCGAATAGTGTCTTGTACCATTTGCGTACCAAATTATATGTGAATAATATGCTAAATACTTAGTAGATGAATTATATATAATAGTGAAATATATGCCTAAAGTGTGAATGTTGTGTGTGTGTGTGTGTGATTTAGATCATTATTTTAGTATTGCTTTGCTTGAGGTAGAATGCTAACTTCGTATTGTATCTGATTTATTGAAATCCTTTTAGCCATATAATAAATATGTTTTCTTATGTAAGCCTGTGTGTGATCTAGGCATGAGACTGACTTCACCAATCATTAAATTTCGGACCTATGTGTACAGGGGAATATACAAACAGTTTTAGAGTTAATAGGCCATGACTGCAAAGTTAAGATATCTATAGCTTCCTAATTTACTTTACTAAATTTCATGGCACTTAATTCTGGGAAACTTCCCTAGGACAAGAAATTTCTGTTCTTAGGCTCTGGCTGGTGCAGCAAATCAAACAAATTTTGTCAGAGTCCGAAAAGGGGAACAGCCCCAGAGAACTAGTTTATAGATAATCTTAGAAGGCACTAGAGTGATAAGATAGATAAAAATAACAGAAGGTAACGACATAACACAACATAATAGGCGAGATGCTAAAATATGGGGGAGAATCAGTTGTATAAGAAATGCATAAACTATGTAATGAAATATGGAGATCATGGTATGCTCCCAAAGAGTGGAAAAAATTCTTGGTTGTTCTTCATAAGAAAATCAGTGCTTTAGAATGCACCAATTACAGAACTATTGCATAAATGAGTCATCTTGGCAAAGTGCTGATGAAAATACTTACAGAATGCCGGGGCACATCTTCCTGATGAGCAAGCTGGATTTTGAGAAGATCGAAGTACAGTGCAACAAATACTCACACTAAGACTAATAGCAGAGAAAGTTCTTAGAAAGAACAAATGCTGTTTAGTGGAACTGCTGTTTCAGAGAAAGTTCAAAGAAAGAACAAAAAGATATACTGCTGTTTCGTGGACTTCCAAAAAGTATTTGATGATATTGACCAAAATGTGACATGGGCTGTCTTAGAATCCTATGGTGTGGACAATAAATTGATCCATCTGCTGAAAGATATAAACAGCCAAGCACAAGCAAAAATCAGGGTAGCAGGTGCGGCTGGCGATTGGTTTGCCACTAGTCAAGGCACAAGACAAGGGGACCCAATATCACCAATCATCTTCATCACACATCTGGGAAGAACACTAGATGAGATTAAAGAAGAAGGTGGAGGCATTTCAATAAATGGCATGAGAATAAACTACCTCTGCTTTTGCAGATGACATCGTGCTGACTAAAGAAGATACAGCAAGGCTGGAACAGACATTGCAAACACTATACACAGAAGGAAAAAAAGATATGGACTAAATGTCAACTTTGAAAAAACTAAAACAATGATATTCGGACAACAGGAGTTACTGAACAGATTTCAACTGGAAAATGTGGAACACTTCACATATCTTGGATGCCACATCATACATGACTTGGACCCCAAAAAAGAGATAAAAATTAGAATAGCCAGAGCAACAACTATTTTAAAAGCCATGGACAAAATATGGAAGAGCCAAGGTATAAAGATGCAAACTAACCTGCACATTGTAGAAACCTGTAACTTCAGCAGCATGCTCTATGGATGTGAGGCCTGGGTACTCCTGAGAGGATCTGAAAGGAGGATATTAGCATTTGAGAGGAAGTGCTATAGAAAGATCTTGAGAATAAGCTGGATCCAGAAAGTGAACAATGAGGAAATCTACAGACGAATACAACCAAAAGAAAACCTGATCCAGAAAATAATCAAAAGGAAACTATGTGTCTTTGGCCATATATGTAGAATGAACGATGAGAGGAAAATAAAATTGCTGCTGTTTCTGATGGTTGAAGGAAAGAACAAAAAAGGAAGACCAAACAGAGAATGGGGCGATGACATTGTCAAATGGCGCAGAAACTCTATACACAAACTGAGTCATCTTGCACAAAATAGAATGCAATGGAAGAATCATATCAAGATGTCATCAGACACCTACGGGCATTGGACCCATGGTTATTGATGATGATGATGGTGAGTTCTTACCAACTTCTCTCAAATCTTCACTACCACACCAGAGATACTGATAGGTCATAAATGTTCATGAGTTTATTCATGAGTTTTTTGCATCACCCTTGTACAATGGAACTATCTTCCATTCCTTGCATTCCTGTGATATCATTCCTGAGCTGAGACTCAAGTTATACAAACATGTGAAAGGCCTAGCCAATTCGGCTGAACATTCCTTTAGCAAATGGGCTGATATTCCATCTGTCCCTGTAAACAAATTGTTCTCCAGGTTATACAACAGCTTTTCACCTCATTTTCATGATCCTCTAACTCTTCATCCAATGTAGTAGCAGCACTCTGCACCATGTTACATACACCTGGTTGGTATATCTTAGAAAAGTGAGCACTCATTAATTGAACGATCGCATTAACTTCCGACACTAGAGTACCATCTGCATTTAGTAAAGTTATTCTTTCACATTCATTTTTTCTTTTGCTTGCAGCAAATGATAAAATTCTTTTGGATTGCCTTTAGCTTGCATGACCAATTACTTTTCATACTCCGGTTTAGCTTTTAGGACAATACTCATTACTTTTCTTGCCTGAGCTTTATATATTTCATAACTCCTCTCACTCTTATTCTCACGATATTCTTTCCACATCATCTCCTTCTTTTGGATCTCTTGCTTTAATAAGGTTGCACAACCGTTTCACTCCCAACTTATTTAATCTTCAAACACTAGGGGATACATTCAGATACTGTCTCATTTATGCACTTTTTGAAAGATTCCCATGCAATGCTGACATTTTTCCAATTCAATAAATGATACCATTGGACCAAAGATACTATTCTGATCAGTTGATCATAATTTCCAACTTTGTAGTTCAATATGTAATCTGTTCTAATTGGAGCATCAATACAATTAGATAATTCCCAAGAAAGCACAGCATGATCACTGTCACTAACTGTTGATAAAATAGCCATATTCTTAACAGATGCCTCCCCCCCCCCTTCTGATGCTATGAGCAAATCCAACACTCTTTGACCTCAAGTTCCTTCTTTCACATGCTGCTTGAAAAAGTTGTCTCGCAACAATTCAATAAATTCCTCTTCTTTCTTATCATGAGATTTCTCATCTACTCAATCACTGTTTTGGAAAATTAGTCACCCATAATGATCACTCAATTGGTGATGCATTTCTTTATTCCCTGCAACTGAGCCACCAAGTCTGTAGCAACACCCCACCATGTATTTCATTTTGTTAGTCTCCACTTCACACAAGACAGACTCAGACTCACTGCTACATGGAACATTGTTACTGTAATTGTTTTCTTGCTTTTCTACCCTAACTGGGCTTAAGTAATCTGATGTCATTAGTAGTAGTACTCCTCGTCCTTTCCTATCTCTTCTGTCATTCCTAAAAATAGCATGCCCATTTCACTCAATTCCACTTACCATATCTGATTCTGATAACCAGGTTTCACTAATGCCAACAATCTTAGGCCACATCATATTCAATAAAGCAATGAACCCAACCCCTTTATTTCTGATGTTCCTGACATTTGTGTATAGACATAAATTACCAGCTAGCCTATTCTTATAATAGCTAGCCTATTTGGCCCTGTTGTAGAACTTTCTTTTTCCCACGCCAGACATACTTAAAAGGTCCGAACCCAAAGCATATTTTTCCACCCCTTTGCCACATACATAACCATGTTCAAAGACATTTATATCTTTATCACATTTCCACACCATAGCTGAACTTTCACACACATTTTTTCCATTCCTCCCTTGAATAACTATTTATTTATTTATTATTATTGTTTATTTATTTATTTATTTTTTTTTGCAGAACTCCTAAAAGTGTTTCTTGGAACCCCAGGGTTATGCTGAACACACTAGATTTTTATTTCATGTGTTCACTAGATGACACTAGATTTGAATATCTCAAATTAGTAAAAATATGAGATATTCAAATTTGAAATACTAGTTTGTTTCATAATTTTGCATTATGATACAAACTAGTATTTCAAATTAATAAAATGCCTGCATGTTTTATATGTTTGTAAATGTTCATTGTTTTTTTTTTATAATACTCATATCAACAAAAGGTTTGGATATCTATAACATATTAATGTTGTAGTGGGCTTCTTCAAGGCACTTCACATTTCTGATAAGCAGGATGATGTTCTCCCACTGGATAATGAAGATTGTCTTCCATCTAAAGTCACACAAATCTTTATATACTCATTGGAGTCAAGTTGCATTGTCCGTTTGTTGGAGAGCAGGAATTCTATCTGCTTGGCCAACCAGTCTAGCTGCACATATGTAGAATGTGTTACATTGGACTTGTATCTAAGCATGATAATCCTTAAAAACTGAACTCTTTGGAATGCAAAATCTTCTAAATCTGTGGGAATATGTACTGTGAAAAGGTTGAGAAACACTAATTTAGATGACATTTGGTTTACTTTTGCTTCTAATCATAAACAAAATTTGATATGTTGTTTTTTTATTATAGATGAACTTGTCGACAGTCCAGATCATATAAGTCAGGGTCTCTATGATTTACTCTGTTTAACTTTCTTTTTAACTTACTACCATAATTAATTTATAATAATATATATATTATATATATACACACACATTCTATTTTATTTTTATTTTATTATTATTTTTTCATTGCAGATAAAGTGCCCAACAACTATCAAACATGATGGAAATGAATTTATCTTTGAGGGATTTTCCATGTTTTCTCATTCTCCTCTAGAAAAATTGCCAACATGTAAAATAATTCGCTTCAACATAGAATATACAATCCTCTATATTGCTGAGAAATTTCCAGACAACTTTACTATTGAAGGATTAGAGTTGTTCACTACTTATCTCTTTCATGAAATTTTGGAATTGATAGATTTGGACTGGAAAGCTTATGGGGATGATAGTGGTTGCCCACGATTTCACTTCATGCCTCGCTTTGCAAGAACCTTAGAAGGTATGCTTTTGAAGCTAATCATGATATATATAATTTAGTGGTTAATATAAAGCAGTGTTCCATCCTGAATTAATTTCACTGGTCTCCAATCCAAAACATATATCTTTATTCATTTTTGTTATACTGTGACCTAAAAAATCATCAAGGATATCCTACACACTATGTTCTTCAATTGAGTTACATATCTAATTTCAATTAAATAAAATACTTAATTTATTAAAATTAAATTAAATTGCAGATAAAAATCATGAAACTAGGTGCTTGATATTTTGTGTATCTAACTTTTTTAAAATTGCAAAAATTGATTGAATACAATAAATAATATTTCCATTCATTCTTTTGAATTTTTTTGAAAATTTTTGAAACATTCAATGAAATATAAGGTAAAAAATACTTCAGCTCATACCTTTTTTCTTTTATATATTAGGCTAAGTGCACTCAACTCTCACTGCAGAAAATTGGTGGAGACTACAGTTATGGTGAATAGTTTGCCATAGCAGATTTTCTTTTCTTTATAATGGTAATGGGGCTTTGGGGATTGTTTGTTGATGAAATTGATCATGAAGTATCTCACCCGTGTTGTGGCTAGTCATATGCAGACTTTTGTGAGGAAAGGATATATGAGGAATTATAAGACTGGTGATTATGACAAGCTTAGGAGACAGCTTGCAGCTATAACATGGAACAAGGAGTTGAGCAGTAAGAAAATAAATGCTTCATGGAAACTGACAAAGAAATACATAACAATAACATCAATGTGTGAATGTATTCCAAAGGCCAAAAGGTTGAATAAGATAGGTGTGAAATGGATGAATGTGGAGCTTAAGCATGGAATCTGGAAAAAGAAAGTACTTTGGAGGAACTTTGGAGTGAACTTTGGAGGTACTTTGGAGTGGCGCTAGCGTCGCCGTAGCACGTGGCGGTGAATTTGAGCTGTGCAGAAGAAAGTGATTTTTAATCGGTGAATAGTCCGCTTTTTCCCCCGTTTTTCTACGTTTTTGAGTGCTAAATTATTTCTCTGAATACGAGTGTACTTCAGTGGTTGTTTTTTGGAAGTTAGTTGCTGTCGCGATATAATATATTTTGGTACCGTCGGAATCGAACGCGTAACGGTGGAAGACAAAACGAAGCTAAGTTACTGTATTTAGTTATATTCCATTTTATTTAATTATATTTAGTACTTAAATGTTCTGATGTTTGTACTTTTTTTCCTCTTATTTATTAATTGAATAATTATTAAAGATTAGGGTATAATTTGAAAAAACACGTCACAGATAATAATGGCACCTGTGCGAAGGAAAATGGCGGCCAGTAATGAAGGTTCGCCATCGTTATCAAAGAACGGTAGCATAAAAGAAATGAGTCAGTGTACTAGCTGTGAAATGTACGCTTTGCGGAGTGCGGTCGGTGTGTGGTTAGATGATAATAAAGGATTGAATGTGTGTAGAAAATGTAGGGAGAATGCGGAATTGAAGTGTATTTCGGATCGTGAGTGTGATATTTTTGTCAACCTTCAGAATGAAGGAAACAGGGATATGACAGGAAACGGCAAGGTTGTACATGAAAATTGTGAGAGTGTGAACGTAGAAAGTGTGAATGATAGTATAAATGGTTTCTCAGAGAACAAAAAAGATGAGATAGATGCATTGAGTGAGACCGCGTTGTTGAATAGTGCGATAGAAAGAGCAAAACAGCAGCTAGAGTGCATGAACAAAAGTAGACTGAATGAACCAACCAATAATAAAAGGTATGACAGGAAAAATAGACGTATGAATGTGAACATGAACAAAATGAAGGATAGAGTGCTGTATGGAGGCTCGTAAGTACGAGGTGTGTTAGTAGAGGATTTGACAAAATCGTACCAACCTGGTGCGACCATAAAGGACGTAACTGCGTCTATTAGAGAGCAAAAGGAAATCGTGAAAGAAATGATTGTTGTGGCAGGTACGAATGATTTGAAAGGAGATAAAATGGAAATGATAGAAGACCTGAATGAATTGTTTGAGGTAGCAAAAGAAAAGAGTGAGAGAGTTAGAATGATTAGTCTTTTGCCACGGTATGACAGTGAAATGTTTAAAAGGAGGGCTATAATTGCAAATGACTTTATGCGTGGGTTATGTATGACGAGTGATGTGGAATTTGTGGATGTGTGGAGTGAGTTTGATGGGCGAAAGAATCTATATAAGATGGATGGCTTGCATTTGAATGGTTACGGTGTAAGAAGACTTGAGAAAGTGTTGCTGAATGTGGTGGATGTGCAAACTCAGGGAAACTAGATTTGTTAGGGGGGGGGAGTAAAGATACAGTCCTTATGGAGGCAGTTGAATGTAAGAATGAATATAATATGCCGGAGCAAATAAGGACAACAAATCTGAGTGGGATAGTTAATATAAGGCATCAAGGTAGGGTTGGGGCTAATGGGGGTCTTAAATTCATGTACACTAATACTAGGAGTATTAGGAACAAGAAGGAAGAGTTTTTGGCCATGGTTGGCACTTCCAGACCACAGGTTATAGGTATTAGTGAAACATGGCTGACTGTAGATGATATAACTAGTGGGATTGAATGTGATGGGTATAGTGTGTTCAGGAATGACAGAGAGAATAAAATGGGGGGAGGAGTATTGTTGATGATAGCTGACGAGCTCCAGCCAAGGAGAATAGAAGTTGAATTGCAGGATAGAGAAAAGAGCACATTTGAGGCCATTTGGTGTGAGATTGTGGCTAGCAGAACTAAATATACAATTGGGTGCTGCTATAGACCAGGTGATGGAAAAGATGGTGGTGACAGTATGCACAAGCAAATAGAAGAAATGGGTGGAAGGAGGGTGATTATTATGGGAGATTTCAACTATGGTCGCATTGATTGGAGTGAGGAGAGGACACACGGAAGGAAGGAACTGGATTTTATGCGGTTATTAAGGGATAACTATCTGCGACAGCATGTAATGGAAAATACTAGGGGTCAGAGAGTGCTTGACCTAGTAATTACATCTGAGGATTTGGCTGTAACAAATATGACCACATTGCCACCAATCGGTGAGAGTGATCATAGGGTCTTAACTTGGGAGGTGGCTAAAGGTGTAGAATTTTCAATTAAGACAGGGTACATGTGGAATTATCGGGCTGGAAAGTATGACAAGCTTAGGAGTTTGATTGGTTCAGTGCCATGGCATGTACAACTGCAAGGACTAGAAGTTGATAGTGCATGGGAGGTAGTTAAGAAGTGCTTGCATGAAGCAATGGCTGACTGTATACCTAGAGTCCGAATAATAAATCAAGTAGGGGTTAAATGGATGAATAACACCATTAAGCTTGAGTTGCAAAAAAAGAAACAACTATGGAGGGAATTTAAGGAGAAGGGTGACCGGCAGGCACATGAACGGTATAAAGCACAGGCCAGAAGGGTGACGAGTGTGGTAAGAAAAGCAAAAAAGGATTACGAAAGAACATTGGCCATGCAGGCTAAAGAGAATCCTAAACAGTTTTTTAGATATGTAGCAAGTAAAAGGAAAAATGTACATGGCAGATTGATTTTAAAGAATGCCGATGGTAGGGAGGTAACTGAATCAGTTGAGATAGTTGAGTTACTGAGTGAGCACTTTGCAAAAGTATATCATCCAGGTGGTGACATTGCAGAAACGAATAAACCAGTAGATTATACGGGAATTGTGGTTAATGAAGTGGAGGTGAGTAGTCTATTGCATAACCTCAATGTCAATACATCTGTGGGATTGGATGGTATACCAGCTCGTGTTGTACGAGAAGCAGCTAAAGAATTGTCAGTACCCTTGACCATTTTGTTTAATTTGAGTCTCGGGTTTGGGTTAGTCCCGAGCGGGTGGAAAGAGGGGAAAATAGTTCCACTGCATAAAGGTGGTTCCAAGACTGCTGTAGTAAATTACCGACCGATTAGCATATCAGGAATCATTGTCAAGGTCTTAGAGAAAATAGTCAAGAGGAAAATACAAGATTGGATAGAAGAAAATGGGATACTGTATCGGGGACAGCATGGTTTTGTGAAGGGTAGGTCATGCCTCAGTAACTTGCTCACGTATTATAACACAGTGACGGCTGAACTGGATAAGGGTAATGGGTTTACGGTGATTCTACTGGACCTTGCCAAGGCCTTTGACAGGATTCCACATGGAATTCTAATCAGTAAATTGCAGCATATGGGAATGGACATAGGGTTGGTGAGATGGATAGGAGGGTGGTTGACGGAGAGATATCAGAGAGTGGTTTACTCGGGAGTAGAGTCCACAAGGCGGCCTGTGACTAGTGGTGTGCCACAAGGATCTGTTCTTGGACCACTGCTGTTTAATTTGTTCATAAATGATATAGGAAATGATCTGAGAGGAACAGTTCATTTGTTTGCGGATGATGCGAAGTTGGGTAGGGCAATAGTGAATGCAGATGACGTCAAAATTTTGCAGGATGATTTGGATAGATTGGAGGTCTGGGCTAAGGAGAATGGATGTCAGTTTAATGTGGCAAAATGTAAGGTTATGCATTTTGGGGTGAAAAGATTGGCGGCAATTTACTGCATTGGTGGAACCATGCTCCAGGAAATTGATGAGGCACGAGATTTAGGAGTGTTGGTAGATAAGGAATTGAAATTTAGGGGACACATTGCAAAAGTGACCAAAACAGCTCATCAAATCACTTGGTTGCTGAAGAATACGATGACAAGCAGAGACAAGCAGGTTATTGTTCCTCTGTATCGAGCCTTGATAAGACCCCATCTAGACTACTGTGCTCAGATTTGGTCACCTAGGTTTCTTCTTGATGGGGAGGAGGTGGAGAGGATCCAGAGGCGAGTGACCAAGATGATAGCAGGTCTGTGGAATGAACCGTATGAGAACAGGTTGAGGATTTGTGGGTTGCAAAAATTGGTTGATAGGCAGAGGAGGGGAGATATGATTGAGACATTCAAATTACTGAAGGGTTTCTATAAAATTAATTCAGAAGATATTTTTGAGTACAGGGCTGGTTGTGGGAGGACTAGGGGACATCCATGGAAACTTGGCAAAAGTGTGGTTAGTAAAGGTGTTAGAGCTGGGTTCTTTACTTTTAGAGTAGTGAATGAGTGGAATGTACTCCCTGAGTCTGTGGTGGATGCTGTGACAGTGAATGAGTTCAAGGCGAGGTATGATAGATACTGTATGAATGTCAAATAGTTGTGATGAATATGATTTGGGGCCTCCCTCGATGAGTCCAATGACTCCCTGGAGTTGCCCGTAATAATAGTAATAATAGTAATAGGAAGTACAAGATGAATATTTTTTTTTTTTTTTCACTATATTATTTCAGGAAATTACAACGTACTAGGATATACATTAAAATAAATTTTAATATATTTCAGCAACGTCACGCTGCCATTTTCAAGAACTTAGGTACAAGATACGTGCACGCAGGCACAGCAAAACAATAAATGAGCAAGAAGTATGAAGCTATAATTTCTCCTAAAGTCCTGATGCTGCCCCTCTAGCGGGCTATATTGGTATTCTTGGGCGATTGGGCTGAAGCTCTTCTGATGTAGGTTTCCCAAATTTGAGAAAGTCTCATGCAGCCAAATTTGTTGAGGTTTGGCTCGTTTCTTAGGGCTGAAGCTGATTCTATGAAAAGCCTTTCAATCTGCATTTGCTACGGTGTATTATCCTGGCTTTTTTCCACCATGTTCTATGGCAGGTATCCAGAGCATGGTCAGCAAGACCAGAGTGGCTGTATTGGTGAAACCGGATGTAGTCCTTGTGTTCTGAAATTCTGATATTTGCTGTCCTGCCTGTTTGGACGAAGTAGGACAGCTTACAGCTGCAAGGGACCTGGTACACACCAGGTAGGTCTGGGGGGGGAGGTTGGTCTTTTGTTGAGCAGATAAGGGATGCCAATTTTTTATATGGTTTGTAACAAGAAGTTAAGTTATGTTTTTTTAAGATTTTTGTGATTTTTTCTGAGGTGCCTCGGATATAGGGTATGGTGATGGATTTAGAGTAATCCTTGTTGTGATGAGGGGGGGGGATTGTGGTTTACTGGTTTTAATATTTCAACACGTTCTCAGCCAATGGCTACCCCCCCAAAAAAAAAATCCAAAAAATATTATCCGCCAAAAAAGATAATCCACGGAGATGTTATCGCACGTAAAGCACGCCATTACGGTAAATTGAAGTTGAAGCTAGCAAGACAACTGAATCGTCTCGCCTTCCTGAAGCGCTGCCGAGATAACCAGGTAATCCCTAACTGTGTGAAATTCAAGCACCGTTTCTCTTCACAAAAGGCACTTCGTATCTATTACCGTGCCAGCCAAGCCTTACTCAGAGAACAAATTGCTGCCACTCGCCGTTTCCTGAGTGAAGCTAACTCAGCTATACAGGCACTCGAAGATGACCTTTCAATCACCTTAAGCCACGAAATTTGGTCGATTTTACGCAACATCTTGTGCACTGCAGCGGAGAAAGAGTTTAGATTAGTCCGAGATCGACACATCAAAAAATTCGAAAATTTAAAAAAGGTCGCGATCTCAAAACCGCAACTTCCTACCAGTACGGTAGTGAATCTGTCGTCACTAAGTGTGAAACCTGAAGCACTCGATGCTCTCGCACGTGGCCACAACTTTGCCATTGCGCCCAAAAGAATACCTGCTGAGGATATCATGATACGGATTGAACGCGGGATCCAACACCTCCCAAGCCATGTCGGCAACGATATTAGACTGGATGTAGCTTGTGTTCTGACCAAAGCCAAACCGCCTAAAACCAACATGCCCAGTAAAGAAATTAAATCTCTATTAGAATTAAAGAAAAACAAGAAAATAATAATCACCAAAGCTGACAAAGGGAATGCCACAGTATTGCTGAACCAAAAAGATTACACAGGTAAGCTGAAATCTCTGTTGTTAGATCGTGCCACCTACCTCCCTATCGAATACAATCCCACCAACTCACAAATTAGAAAACTCCACAGGCTCCTTAAGAAGGTCACGTCTTGGCCTGTGGAAATCACCAACAAACTAAAACCATATAACTCCATACCCCCCCTAATTTATGGACTCCGAAAAATTCACAAGGAAAATGTGCCATTACGTCCCATAGTGGATGGCATTGATTCCACCACATACAAACTAGCAAAACATTTGGCCAAAGCTCTCTCACACTATATTGGCAACACACCTTCATACATAAAAAACTCAGCCCACTTCAAAGCCAGCATAGAAAACCTTACACTCAAACACACTGACATAATCGTCAGTTTTGATGTCTCCTCCTTATTTACAAATGTCCCACTCAAAGAATCCTTAGAACTAATCCAAGCTAAATTTCCTCCCGATATCGCAGCTCTATTTCAGTTCACAATGAACTCAGGCTATTTTGTTTGGCAAGGAAAATTCTACAAACAAATAGAGGGGACAGCCATGGGTTCTCCACTCTCCCCACCCTTGGCCAACTTTTTTATATGGAGACTTTTGAAGAGAAAGCATTAAACTCTGCCCCATAAAAACCAACCATTTGGCTTCGCTATGTTGATGATGTGTTCGCTATTTGGCCACATGGCTCCGATGCACTCCTCTCCTTCCTAACATGTATAAACAACCAACACCCCAGAATCAAATTCACCCTGGAAGAGGGAAAAAACAACTGCATTCCTTTCTTAGACACACTAGTCACCCGCCAGCCTGATGGAACCTTGGTTTTCTCAGTATATAGAAAACCCACCCATACAGGCAGATACATTAACCAACAATCCCCCCCCCCCCTCACAACAATATGGAGTCATTAAGACACTACACAACAGGGCTAAACTTATCTGCTTGAATGACAATGCCCTAACCACAGAACTAAACCACATCCTCAACACGTTCTCAGCCAATGGCTACCCCACCCCCCAAAAAAAATCCAAAAAATATTAAAACCAGTAAACCACAACCCCCCCCCCTCCCCCTCACAACAAGGATTACACAAATCCATCACCATACCCTATATCCGAGGCACCTCAGAAAAAATCACAAAAATCGTAAAAAAACATAACTTAACTTCTTGTTACAAACCATATAAAAAATTGGCATCCCTTATCCGCTCAACAAAAGACCAACCTCCCCCCCCCCCCCCCCTAGACCTACCTGGTGTATACCAGGTCCCTTGCAGCTGTAAGCTGTCCTGCTTCGGCCAAACAGGCAGGACAGCAAATATCAGAATTTCAGAACACAAGGACTACATCCAGTTTCACCAATACAGCCACTCTGGTCTTGCTGACCATGCTCTGGATACCTGCCATAGAATATGGTGGAAAAAAGCCAGGATAATACACCGTAGCAAATACAGATATGAAAGGCTTTTCATAGAATCAGCTTCAGCCCTAAGAAACGAGCCAAACCTCAACAAATTTGGCTGCATGAGACTTCCTCAAACATCAGAAGACCTTCAGCCCAGTCGCCCAAGAATACCAACATTGCCCACTAGAGGGCAGCATCAGGACTTTAGGAGAAATAATAGCTTCATACTTCTTCCTCATTTATTGTTTTGCTGTGCCTGCGTGCACATATCTTGTACCTAAGTTCTTGAAATGGCAGCGTGACGTTGCCGAAATATAGAAATGTATTAAAATTTATTTTAATGTATATCCTAGTACGTTGTAATTTCCTGAAATAATATAGTGAAAATGCATAACCAACGTCTAAGCCTTTTCACGAGAATTACAAGATGAATAATGGTAATAATCAGTAACATGAAAAGTATAAAGAACAAGCCACGAGAGTGACTCGGTTAGTAAGAAAATCAAAGTAGAGTATGAGCAGAAATTGGCAAATCAGGC
Source organism: Typopeltis vanoorti (assembly GCF_054136105.1). NCBI lineage: Eukaryota > Metazoa > Arthropoda > Arachnida > Uropygi > Thelyphonidae > Typopeltis > Typopeltis vanoorti. Next base: position 189,336,833 of record NC_143549.1, on the reverse strand, counting down.
AAAGAAAAACCCTAGAGAGTTTTTTAGATTTGTGGCAAGTAGAAGGAAAAATGATCATGGTAAGTTGAAGTTAATGGATGAAAGTGGTAGAGTGGTAACTGCTGCAGAAGACATTGTTGAGGTATTCAGTGATCAGTTTATAAGAGTGTTTGATCCTGATCAGTGTGGAATCATGAAGAACTTAGTGTAGATGACATAGGAGGGGATGGTTTAATTGTGAGTGAGCAAGAGGTGTTTGAGGAAATAAAGAACCTTGATGTCAATAAGATGATAGTGTTTGATGACATATCACCACTCATCTTAAGGGAATGTTGTTAAACAGGCATGCCAATGCTACAATAAGAGTATTGCAGCACAGGTTCCAAGGGAGTAGAAGGAGGGTAAAATTGTTTCACTGCATAAAGGTGGTGATAATACTATAGCTTCAAATTAGAGGCCAATCTGTATGTCTGGAGTTGTGGTGAAGGTGCTGGAGAGAGATTGGTGAGGAGTAGGATACAGAAATGGGTTGATAACAGCAGTATTCTCTGTGGTTATCAGCATGAGTTTGTTAAATGGAGATCATGTTTCACTAACTTACTTATGTACTATAACAAGGTGACAAATACCTTGGACAGGGGAGATGCATATACAGTGGTGTACTTTGATTTTGCAAAGGCTTTTGATAGACTGCCACACGATAAGCTCTTAAATAAATTGAAACAAATGGGATTGGTTAACAGACTTTTGAGTTGGATCAGTGACTGGCTGTCGGATAAGTATCAGAAAGTTGTATATGGGGGTGCAGTATCCCGAAAGAGAAAGGTCACTGGTGGTGTACCGCAGTGGTCAGTTTTGGGACCATTGTTGTTCAATTTGTATGCTGATGATATTGGGATTGGTTTAACTAGTGATATTCAGTTGTTTGTAGATGATGCAAAACTGGGGAGAGTGATGCAGAGTCAAGTGAATGTTATGGCTTACAAGAGGACTTGAATAGATTGCATGAATGGGCAGGTAAGTGGAACTGTCAGTTCAATGTTGCAAAGTAGGGTTTTGAGACTTGATAAGTAGCAATGGGATTTGGTGGGAAAACTTTATTGGAAGTAGAGGAGTTGAGATATCTAGGAGTGATGGTTAACATCATCATCATCATCAAATTCCCGCCATGTACCATCACGGGGTGTCTAGGATATGATAGTGTAAAAATAATCATAATTTAAAATTTTGAATATTTTTACATATTTTATGTTAGTATGTTTATTAGTTTTGTTTTCATAACACGCATTGTCGGCACTTGCGATGTGCCCGTTATGGAAATGGTTTTGTCAAAAGTGATATGTAAAGCAGTTAAAAAGTTTATGTACTTACCATATTTAAATAATTCTAGTAGCAAGGCTTATATGTTGGTCATACATAACTGGTAATTAGTTTACGGAATTAACAACGCATATAAAGTATATTAATTAAAGGTAACTCTAATGAATAACTTCTATATTTCGGCAATGTCACGTTGCCATCTTCAGGAACATAAAGATATGGTATGTGCATGCAGGCACTAACAAAAGCAAATGAGGAAGAAAGCAAGAAACTAATATTGTTCCTAAAGTGCTAATGGTGCCCTCTGGTGAACTAATTTGGTTGTCTTGGCATTTGGGCTTAAGTTCTCATAATGTAAGTCTCCCAAATTTGGGGTAGTTTCATGCACCCAAATTTGTTGAGGTTAGGAACGTTTTTTAGAGCTGCTGATGATTCCTTGAATGATCTTTCGTATTTAAACTTGCTGCAGTGTATTATTTTTTGTTTTCTTCCAGCGAATTCTATGGTGGGTATCTAAGGCATGGTCTGCCAGCCCAGAGCAGCTGTACTGGTGAAACTGGATGTAGTCTTTGTGTTCTGAAATCCTGATATTTGCTGTTCTACCTGTTTGGCCAAAGTAGGACAATTTGCAGCTGCAAGGGACAAGGTAGGTCTAGGGGAAGTGGTTGGTCTTTGGTAGAGCAGATAAGGGATGCCAACTTTTTATATGGTCTGTAACAAGAAGTAAGGTCATATTTTTTGAGGATATTGGTTATTTTCTCAGAGGTGCCCTGGATGTAGGGGATGGTGATAGATTTGGTGTAATCTTTATTGTGGAGGGGGGGTTGTGGTTTAAATAGTGCAAATAATCAAATAATCAAATCAACTAACGCCTTTTTATTCCCTTGTACAGGAGTAGACGAGGCCATTTAGCCCTATCTAACTTTTGGAGACTGAGTGGGCAGTTCAATCTCCGCTGGTACCAATCAGAAATAGATGGCCCAAGGCTATCACTAATTAAGCAGTACACAGTGAAGAGAGAGAGACGGCTCAAATTTGCCACCATCTCGTGGTCCCTAACCCTAACACAATATATTTAATGTCTGAAATAATGTGGGTTCTACAGTCGATTTTTTTGAGTTTACGGGACGAAAAACCCGAGTTTGCAGGAGGAAAAACCCGCTTGCCCATGCCAGAGATCGACTAACTCGGGAACCGGTCGAGAAAAGGCTTAGAAAAATTTCCTCTAGTCGCCGACTAGACTCGAAACCAAGTCTTCCTTCGTGCGGCCAAGTGCCGTGGTGTGCAAACGCCACATCCACTGAGCTACACAGGCTTTACTTTAAAAATTTTTATAGTAGTTTAAAATATTAAGTTTTGTGTTTTATGAAGACATTCTCTTGTCGCTAACGGAAACAACCGTGTCAGCCATTATACAGTATTTAGTCTCTCGCTTGCCATTTTCAAGGAGTGCGCATGCTCGCCGAGAAATTTGATGTGTGATTGACACCTGACAAGGAAAACGTTCAGTATCAGAGTAACGGCTATAAACAGGACAGTGTTCGGAAGGAAATTAGAACACAGCCCAGCAGATATTTAGATTCAGAGGAAGTTGAGTTTTTTTTATGTGACATTCGGAGGAAAATTAATAGTATATTCCGAAAAAGGAATCGTGGAACTATTAAGTTTCAAAGTGGAATAAGTATTGATAAATAAAAGGGAAATATTGCTATAGGCATTTTAAAAGGAATATTGGAGGAAACACTAATTGGAAGATTTATAGTAGATTCCGAAAAGGAAATCGTAGCTGTAAGTTTTTTTAATTGGAAGAGTTAAGATTGTCAATAAGCATTTTAGTGAATAAAAGAAGAATTTGCTATTTACATTCTAAAGGAATGTTCGAGAAAACTCTGATTAGGAAGTTTCATCTGTATTACAGAAGACGGATCTAACTATTATTTCTACTGGAAAGGAGACAGAATTAAGTCAGGAAGAATTAAATGTGTGCTACATGAATAAAGAAAAAGGATCCTGTGAAAATTAAGAATAATGTTATATATCTTCGGAAATGGGCCTTGACAGAAAAAGAAACTGGCCACGAACATTTTGTCATTGTGAAAACAAAGTGTTTAGTCTAGTCTTAAGTGTAAGTTTATTTTAAAAGGCCTTGGATCCAATTAATTTGTAGTTAGTTATGTAATATTTGTTTGAAGTGTATATATATATTGTTTTTGTTTTATTAAATGTGTTTATTTTGTATTTTGGTCTTGAGTCAGTGATTTTTTGGATTCTGAAAGAAATAGTAAAAATGGAGGTCATTGCACCAATCAGAGAAAATTAGAGATTTAGGAAAATGGTCAGATTTTCATGTGTTGATTATACTTTGTAATAAATTAATGGACAAAGCCAAAACATTCTTAAACACACCTCCTTTACTGAGAGACACTGACAGTTATGCAACTTTAAAAAAAGGTTACTAATATCAGAATTTTGAAGTGTAAGAGAATTAGGATCTAACATTTGGAAAATTCATCAGTGCATCCAAGGTAATAGGGAGTCTGTTTCAGAATATTATCATAGACTTTGGAGCATTGCTCATAAATTTAATGTTTCATCTGAAGAGAAATCCTCTTTAGAATGATTGCTGTTTAATCAATTTAGGCTTGGCCTTAAAGATAATTTGAAAGAAATAGCATGCAAGAAAAAGGTTAAAAATCTTGAACAGTGTTTTGAACTTGTTAAAGAAAAGGAAGAGAGAGACTTAGAGATATATTTCATTCTGAAAATAATAAACAGGTAAACTCTTTTCAGTATAATCAAACTCATTCTCCTAGCATTGTGGCTGCAGATAAAGTGAAAGAAGGAAAGTTTTATAAATTAAAAGGTGCTAAGAAAAGGAAACAGTGTAATGAAATTTCTGTAAATCTAACAGAAAATGTTTCAGAATCTGATTCCAAAGTACAATTACATGATTTGGGAAAATTAGAAAAACATTTCTTAGTGAAGAACTAGAAAGACAACAGAGACCAGTAGTACAAGGACAGGAACTTCTGTTTAAGATGATATCGGATTTAACAATATCCAGTAATCTTACAGATAATCTTTCTCTTGTAAATCTGATGGTATTGACAGGAATAAAACATCTCAAAGGAGATATATTCCAAAATGCTTTAGATGTAATAAACCCGGTCATTTTGCTAAAGACTGTTATGTTAAGGATAAATCTTGTTTTCAACATAAGAAATCAGAGAATAAAGAAAAATCTGGAAATAATTATTATTCCAATATCATACTGGCAAGGACAGAAATGTCAAACTACTCACTAGACATGGGTAAAGCTAGAGGCAGCTCTAACACTGAAAGAGAGTTTGATGTATCATTAGCTCCTTATGCTGATGGAGATAATCCTTTGACAGTTCTACAAGGATTTATTGAAGATGTGTCTTGTGAAATCTTACTTGACACAGGTGCACATATCTCACTCATTTCTTATAGTTTAACAGAATTAAATCTCTAATTCCAAATGACATTTCAGTTTTAAGTTGTCCAATTAAATTAAAGGGTATATTTGAATCAGAAATTTCTCCTGATAAGCAAATCTATGTTTTTATTTCAATTCCTTGTTTTCCAATCAAAGTTTGTTATCCATTAATAGTTCTTCCAGAAACATCTAATCCAAATGTAAGTAATATTTGGAATTGATTTTCTGAAACGTCATGCTTTTGCTTGCAATTTTGTTGATAATACAGTGTCCTTTTGTGGACTAGAATGCTGTTTAGACAGGACATCAGGTGACAATGGAAAATTAGAGCAGTCTCCTGAAGTTTTTCAAGACACTGATGATAATGATCAAGTGTTTAATATTGAGACTCTAAAGAATAAGGAACCTAGTTCACAAATTTTGGGAAAAGGATAAGATTGTCCAAGCTCAGAAAGATGATCCTGTACTTAAAACTATTTATGAAGCAGTATTGAAGGGTGAGACTCAACTGGATACATTTTTAAACCTGGAAAACTTATATTTAGATAAAGATGGGTTACTCTTATTTAGATAAATGGAAGAAGAAAGGTTTAAAGTGAAAATATTGGCACCAACTGAAATGATTCCTTGGATTATGTACACTTTCCATGATGCTGACTTGGCAGAACACCAAGGATTTTCTAGAACTTGGGAAAGAATAAAGGATCATTACATCTGGAAAGGTATGAAGAGTGACATACTCAAATATGTCAAATCATGCCATAAGTGCCAAATAAGATCCCCTTTTAGAGGAAAAGCTCCATTACAACCATTTCCAATTCCAACTAGACCTTTTCAGGCTGTTGCTATTGATGTGGTAGGTCCACTGCCAATTACGAAAAAGGGCAATAAGTACATTCTAGTAGCTATAGACATTTGTTGTTTTAAGGATACTTGCGACATAAGACTGAATGATATAATCACGTAATCACAAGAAAGATATTTATTTAACCAAATATTTCGGTCTGGAAATAGCAGACCATCGTCGGTGGTATTACAAGAACAGTTTAAAAAATATACAAGCTAGAATACTAACAATAGATCGTTGAAATTAGAACATGCCGCGTGATGTTATATCACTAAGTATGAAACGAAATATTTTGAAGTAGAAACATGATTGAATTTGCTATTAAAAAAAAAAAAAAAAAAAAAAAAAAAAAAATTAATGAGTAATCTTGATTAGGCTTTCCCAGATTTTTGATATAGATATGCAGTCATTACGATTCAGGTTGGGATGATGGAGCAAGGCCTCCACGCTTTCCTTGAACAAACGTTCGAACCTATAACGGGATCTATGTAAGAGGCGCGTTTTGGACCAAAGGATGCTGTGGTCAGTTTCAATCCCGTGTTGAGCCAAACCAGACTTTTCAGGTTTATTGTGAAGAATGGATGATTGATGTTCTTGGATTCTTTTTTCAAGAGAACGTCCAGTCTGTCCAAAGTAAGAGAGATCACAGTTGCAAGGAATTTGATAAACTCCAGGAAGAGATAAAGTTGAGCGTTTGTCTTTAGGAGAAGGAAAATGAGAAGACAATTTGTTAATAGGAGAATACGTAGCTATTAAATCATATTTCTTCAAAATTCTTGCGATAGGTTCTGAAATACCGGAGATATAAGGAATAGGTACTCGACGTATTGAATCTTTGTTGTTTTGTGGAGGATTATAAGATGTAAGAAGACGTTGAATACTTTTTTCAGAAAAGCCATTGAGTTTCATGTGTTGCTGGATAGTAGAAAGTTCTTTCTGTAGATAATCAAAAGTAGAACAATTAGTTTTGGCTCTTTTGATGAGACATTTTATAATTCCTGTTTTTTGACATGGATGATGGGCTGATTCTTTCAGAATATAACGACCTGTGAATGTTGGTTTCCTGTATACTGTAGTTGTAAGAATATTTGAAGATGATCGGATGAGGAGAACGTCTAAAAAAGATAACTGGTTGTTTTCTTCTAATTCCATAGTAAACTTTATGCGATGATGTAAGGAATTAATACTGTTTAAAAAGGAAGATAAAGTGTTTTTACTGTGAGGCCAAATAGCAAATATGTCATCTATATATCTTACCCAAAAAGATGGTAGAGGGAAACTAGATGTGAAGAGGACTTTTTCTAAATGTTCTAAATAAAAGTTGGCTAAAGCTGGAGAAAGAGGACTTCCCATGGCTGTTCCTTCTACTTGGCTATAAAATTTGTTTTGACATATGAAATAACCAGAATGTATAACGAAATCGAATAGTTTTATAATATCTTGAGGAAAGATGTCAGCAAGTAGTTTTAAAGTTTCCTTAAGAGGTACATTGGTGTATAAAGATTCTATATCAAAACTAACCATAAGATCTGTAGGTTGTAATGAGACATCTTTTAATTTTTCTAAGAAATCTGAGGAGTTTTTTAAAAAAGAACTCGAGTTGCCAATGTAAGATTTCAGTAATTTAGCTAGATATTTAGCTATACGGTAAGTAGGAGAATCAATGCAATCTACTATTGGACGAAGAGGATAGTCAATCTTATGGATTTTTGGAAGGCCATAAAATCTAGGAGGTCTTGCAAAATGAGTTTTAAGTCTTTCAATTGTGTCTTTATCCAAACTGATGACTTCATCAAGGAGAGAATTTAATTTCTTTAGTTGTCTGTTGGTTGGATTATAATCAATTTCTTGATATGTGGAGCGATCTCGAAGCAAAAGAGAAAGTTTTCTTCTGTAATTTACTGAGTCCATAACTACTGTTGCTTTTCCCTTGTCAGCTTTAGTGATAATGAGGTGATTATTTTTTCTCAAGGACTGTAAAGATTTCATTTCAGAAGGAGATATGTTAGAAGGAGGAAGTTTAGCCTTAAGTAGAGAAGAAGCGACTTCTAGGCGAAGAGCATTAGCATTATCGCTGGTTAGATGATTAAGATTCCTTTCAATGTTAACTAGGAAATCTAGATATGGTATTTTATTTGGAACAATAGAAAAATCATGTCCTTTTGAAAGGATGAGGGTTTCGCTTTTAGTCAAAGGACGTCCGGATATATTTACAATCCAATTATCTGGAGTTATGAATGGCTTGGATTGTTTAGACGAAAGAGCCTCATATTTACGGTTAAGATGTTGACTTAGTTTATTATAAGCACGTTGAGTAGAACGTTTAGCTACATTTAGAACTATGTGAGAAAGATGTGGATCCAAATTTGTGGATATATAGGTGCGTAAATCAGAAGTCTGATGACTGTGAATAGCAAGATCACGTTTAGCAGCTTTAAGTTGATTACGGATTAGAGATAAACTTGTGTTCCGGTAAATATTATGAGCTCCAGGAGATTTTATTGTTTCTTTAATCTTAGCGAAATTGGGAATAATCTTGTTGTCGCGGCACTTTTTTAAGAAATTAATCTTTGCTTGTAACCTACCTTGTATAACTGAAAGTTTTCCTAATTTACCAGTTATTTTGGTAGCATTTTCCCCGTGAAGGATAAGAATTTGTTGTTTTAAGGATACTTGCGACATAAGACTGAATGATATAATCACGTAATCACAAGAAAGATATTTATTTAACCAAATATTTCGGTCTGGAAATAGCAGACCATCGTCGGTGGTATTACAAGAACAGTTTAAAAAATATACAAGCTAGAATACTAACAATAGATCGTTGAAATTAGAACATGCCGCGTGATGTTATATCACTAAGTATGAAACGAAATATTTTTTTGAAGTAGAAACATGATTGAATTTGCTATTAAAAAAAAAAAAAAAAAAAAAAAAAAAAAAAAAAAAATTAATGAGTAATCTTGATTAGGCTTTCCCAGATTTTTGATATAGATATGCAGTCATTACGATTCAGGTTGGGATGATGGAGCAAGGCCTCCACGCTTTCCTTGAACAAACGTTCGAACCTATAACGGGATCTATGTAAGAGGCGCGTTTTGGACCAAAGGATGCTGTGGTCAGTTTCAATCCCGTGTTGAGCCAAACCAGACTTTTCAGGTTTATTGTGAAGAATGGATGATTGATGTTCTTGGATTCTTTTTTCAAGAGAACGTCCAGTCTGTCCAAAGTAAGAGAGATCACAGTTGCAAGGAATTTGATAAACTCCAGGAAGAGATAAAGTTGAGCGTTTGTCTTTAGGAGAAGGAAAATGAGAAGACAATTTGTTAATAGGAGAATACGTAGCTATTAAATCATATTTCTTCAAAATTCTTGCGATAGGTTCTGAAATACCGGAGATATAAGGAATAGGTACTCGACGTATTGAATCTTTGTTGTTTTGTGGAGGATTATAAGATGTAAGAAGACGTTGAATACTTTTTTCAGAAAAGCCATTGAGTTTCATGTGTTGCTGGATAGTAGAAAGTTCTTATACATTCTGGTTATTTCATATGTCAAAACAAATTTTATAGCCAAGTAGAAGGAACAGCCATGGGAAGTCCTCTTTCTCCAGCTTTAGCCAACTTTTATTTAGAACATTTAGAAAAAGTCCTCTTCACATCTAGTTTCCCTCTACCATCTTTTTGGGTAAGATATATAGATGACATATTTGCTATTTGGCCTCACAGTAAAAACACTTTATCTTCCTTTTTAAACAGTATTAATTCCTTACATCATCGCATAAAGTTTACTATGGAATTAGAAGAAAACAACCAGTTATCTTTTTTAGACGTTCTCCTCATCCGATCATCTTCAAATATTCTTACAACTACAGTATACAGGAAACCAACATTCACAGGTCGTTATATTCTGAAAGAATCAGCCCATCATCCATGTCAAAAAACAGGAATTATAAAATGTCTCATCAAAAGAGCCAAAACTAATTGTTCTACTTTTGATTATCTACAGAAAGAACTTTCTACTATCCAGCAACACATGAAACTCAATGGCTTTTCTGAAAAAAGTATTCAACGTCTTCTTACATCTTATAATCCTCCACAAAACAACAAAGATTCAATACGTCGAGTACCTATTCCTTATATCTCCGGTATTTCAGAACCTATCGCAAGAATTTTGAAGAAATATGATTTAATAGCTACGTATTCTCCTATTAACAAATTGTCTTCTCATTTTCCTTCTCCTAAAGACAAACGCTCAACTTTATCTCTTCCTGGAGTTTATCAAATTCCTTGCAACTGTGATCTCTCTTACTTTGGACAGACTGGACGTTCTCTTGAAAAAAGAATCCAAGAACATCAATCATCCATTCTTCACAATAAACCTGAAAAGTCTGGTTTGGCTCAACACGGGATTGAAACTGACCACAGCATCCTTTGGTCCAAAACGCGCCTCTTACATAGATCCCGTTATAGGTTCGAACGTTTGTTCAAGGAAAGCGTGGAGGCCTTGCTCCATCATCCCAACCTGAATCGTAATGACTGCATATCTATATCAAAAATCTGGGAAAGCCTAATCAAGATTACTCATTAATTTTTTTTTTTTTTTTTTTTTTTTTTTTTTTTTTTTTTTTTTTTAATAGCAAATTCAATCATGTTTCTACTTCAAAATATTTCGTTTCATACTTAGTGATATAACATCACGCGGCATGTTCTAATTTCAACGATCTATTGTTAGTATTCTAGCTTGTATATTTTTTAAACTGTTCTTGTAATACCACCGACGATGGTCTGCTATTTCCAGACCGAAATATTTGGTTAAATAAATATCTTTCTTGTGATTACGTGATTATATCATTCAGCTATAGACATGCTAACTAGATTTCCAGAAGCAGTGTCAATGAAGGATCAAACTGCAAAGACTATTGCAAGAAAGTTTTTGAATATGATTATTTGTAGATATGGAACTCGATATGGAACTCCTCAGACCTTACTTTCAGATCAAGGAGCAAATTTCACATCTGAATTGTTGTTACAGTTATGTAAATTACTCAATGTTAGGAAGATTTTTACAACACCTTACCACCCATAGTGTAATGGTATGTGTGAAAGGCTGAATAAAAATATAAAGCAAATACTTTCCAATCTGGCAAACACTAAAACACTAAAACACTTGGGACACATATTTCTCCAACATTATTTGCATGCAGATCTGCTTTTCATTCTTCTGTCAAAGAAAAACCATCTTTTGCTTTATATGGCTTTGATCCAATCTTTCCTAATGAACTTGTTTCAGTCATTCCTAATACAGGATACAATGACATAAATGAGTATCTTGAAACAGTTGTAGATAAATTGTCCACTACTCATAGATTAGTAGGTGAAATAAGTAGATTAAGTTCTCAGAAAACTAGGCAGTATATAATCGTTTTAGAAAGTATAAGTCATTTGCACCAGGTGATTTAGTATTGTTAGATGATAAATCTAGTATAAAAAGAGTTGGGAAATTAGGAAGGGAAGCTTTAGTTCCATATAGAATTTTAGACAGATTTTCTCCTGTGAATTTTAGGATTCAAGATGTCAAAAATCCTAGTAAAATTATAAATGTACATTCTGATAGGTTAAAAAAGTATTTTTTAGGGAGTAGAAATTTAGTTACATTAGGAGACAATATGAATAAAATATTGAAAGATGATTGTTGTTTTCCTGATACTAATTGTGCATCTCATTCACAATCAAATAGTAGGAAAGGAAATAGTTTCAAAGCTCATAATTCAAATACACAGCAAAGGAGAAAATTAAATTTTGGTAAAACAAAACCTAATGCAGGAAATTTTAGAAATCCCAAGACACACAATCAGATAATGTACAATATAAGAGTGAAGATAATCAAATAGACTCTAACACAGATGAAATAATAGCAGAATACCATAGGTTAGTTAATATAGAGTTAAATAAACCAGAGGAATGTGAAAATACCTCTAATTTAGTTAGCAAGGATAAAGAATCTCAGAAACCTGTAGAATCTCAGAAGCCTGTAGAAATTGATTCTGATAGTGATGATTCTGTAGATTTAGAGCATAATTCAAGTAGTTTAAATGATATATTTGAAAAGTATAGAAATGAAATTTGTAAGTATAGTAAATTAGAAGATGTAAATTCTGAATCATCTCTAGCATCAGATGATTCTGAAACCAGTGATTACAAGAGTGTAAATAATGATCAGCAAGAATCATGTTATTTTTTAAGATCTAGGAATAAGCATTAAAAGTTTTGTTAGATATAGGTTTAATATTTAAAATTTAAAAAAAAAAAAAATTTTCAGAGAAAGATGAAACTGATGTAAAAATAATCATAATTTAAAATTCTGAATATTTTTACGTATTGTTTATGTTAGTATGTTTATTAGTTTTGTTTTCATAGCACGCATTGTCGACACTTGCGATGTGCCCGTTATGGAAATTGTTTTGTCAAAAGTGATATGTAAAGCAGTTAAAAAGTTTATGTACTTACCAGATTTAAATAGTTGTATTACTTTAAAAATTTTTATAGTAGTTTCAAATATTAAGTTTTGTGTTTTATGAAGACATTCTCTTGTCGCTAATGGAAACAACCTTGTCAGCCATTATACAGTATTTAGTTTCTCGCTTGCTATTTTCAAGGAGTGCGCATGCTCACCAAGAAGTTTGATGTGTGATTGACACCTGACAAGGAAAGCATTTGGTATCAGTGTAACGGCTGTAAACAAGACAGCATTCGGAAGGAAATTAGAACACAGGCTGGCAGATATTTAGATTCAGAGGAAGTTGAGTTTTTTTTTATGTGACAGTCAGAGGAAAATTAATAGTATATTCCGAAAAAGGAATCATGGAACTATTAAGTTTCAAAGTGGAATAAGTATTGATAAATAAAAGGGAAATATTGCTATAGGCGTTTTAAAAGGAATATTGGAGGAAACCCTAATTGGAATATTTATAAGAGATTCCGAAAAGGAAATCGTAGAACTGTAAGTTTTTTTTTAATTGGAAGAGTTAAGACTGTCAATAAGCATTTTAGTGAATAAAAGAAGAATTTGCTATTTACGTTCTAAAGGAATGTTCGAGAAAACTCTGATTAGGAAGTTTCATCTGTATTACAGGAGGCGGATCTAACTATTATTTCTACTGGAAAGGAGACAGAATTAAGTCAGGAAGAATTAAATGTGTGCTACATGAGTGAAGAAAAAGGATCCTGTGAAAATTAAGAATAAAGTCGTATATCTTTGGAAAAGGGCCTTGACAGAAAGAGAAACTGGCCATGAACATTTTGTCATTGTGAAAATAAAGTGTTTAGTCTAGTCTTAAGTGTAAGTTTATTTTTAAAAGGCCTTGGATCCAATTAATTTATAGTTAGTTATGTAATATTTGTTTGAAGTGTATATATATTGTTTATGTGTTATGTATGTGTATATAATCGTAGTGAACCCTTGTGCATATAATAATATATAGGTACACTCGGGAATTAAAGAAATAATTGTTAAAAATAAAGAGATAATTTCTATATACAGGATTAAATTAATAAAAATCCTATATTTAACAATAGTACTACATGAAAAATTTACATCATTACTAACTTCCTATCTACAATTTTCCTAAAGATCAGTCTGTTACTTGTCAAGACTCCAATATTATCAGATCTTATATTTCTGTCATCTAAGGCACTTTGTACCGTATCAATCCACCTATATCTTGGTCTTCCTCTGGATCGTTTTCCTGCCATCCTGGCAGAGAATACTTATTTTGCCAATCTTTCCTCGCCCATTCTGTTTAAATGACCATACCACCTGAGATTAGCTCTGCTAACGCATTCCTGGATGTCGACAATGTCAAGTTCTTTCCTAATATCCTTGTTTTTAATATGATATTGCCATTGGTGTTCACGCCTCTAATCTTTCTCAGGAATCTCATATCTGCGGTCTCTAGTCTTTGGTCAAGTGTTTTACTTCTGACCCAGCTCTCAGATCCATAAGTTAAAACTGGTTTGAACACTGTCTTGTATACAGCTAATTTGGTGTTCCGACTAATTTTCTCTTATTCCATATGAATTTATTCAATTGACTTCCTACTATACCAGCTTTATTGATTCTGTTGTCTATTTCCATATTTAATTTACCATCTTCACTAAAAATCATGCCTAAATAGCTGAAATGTTTTACTTGTTCCACAGGTTCTCCATTCACAACACAGTTGACATTTTCAATGATTTTGCCTATTTTTATTGTCTTTGTCTTTTTATTGCTGACCTTCATACCACATCTATTACAACAGCTATTCAATTTAGTCAGAGAATCTTGCAGACTTACAGACTTGAAATATAAGCTAGTTAAGGTTGTTATCGTGTCGACATGGAAGTGATTTTTTATAGAATCTCGGAAGGAGGTAGAACAAGAGGCCATCACTGGAAACTGTATAAGGAGGGTGTGAGCAGAAGAGTGAGGAGTAGGTTCTTTGTTAAACTGATTCAATGTAGACATATTGAATCAGTCTAAAGCACAGTTGGATGAGCACTGTGTGCAATAGTGTATACCTCCCATGATGAATCTCTGACTCCATGGAGGTTAAATGTTAATGATAATAATAATAATTACATTTTTATGTGTTTACGTGGTTATATAATCTACAAAGTACATAGATTTAGATGATGCTAATTCATATTTGCAATTGCAAATTATTCAACACATTTTCTTTGTTTATTCTAATTTTTAGAATAAACACATTTTAATAAACAAGATTCTAATTTTAAGTATTGTACATAAAATTCAAATATATCAGGTTATTGAATTTAACTTAAATTTAGTTGCATGCAAAAATATACACCAATATATATGTAGTATTTTTTTTTTTTTTTTAGGAATATTTTTTTAGAAAAATAACACATATCTATTTCCTGTCTTGAAATCTTTCATAATTAGATTTTAAATGATTCATTAGTAAAGTGTGAAATAATTTATAACCATCGTAATTTCCTTTCTTAAGGTCATAAGGTCTCTTAAGGCTCTAAGGTCTAAATCACTTTATCAGAATCCACAGAATTGTTTAATTTTCATATATTGAGGACCATATGATGACTTTTAGCTCTATGATATGTTTATATGAGCTTTTTAAGATGAATTACTAATTTTCACATAGAGGTGACAGAGCTTTTCTCTCACACTCCTGGATCCCACTTGGACAGATGATCCCACTTGTGCATAGTTGGTTTGCATAATTATAATCAAACTTTTAACCATTGCATTGTTGGCATAATATTTCTTGGTATTATAACATTGTCACAAGTTACATAGCATCAGAGTTTCTGGCCATAATGATATTGCATTATTTGTGTGAAATAAAATTTTTAATTACAATGAACCGATCATATTAGATAGAAAATTTATCTCTGCAACTAAATGTGGCATAGTAGGTTTTGGAATTTCATATTTTATTATAATAAGTATCTGATAACAATAACCTGATTCAGCAAGGTGTGGGACATGTACTAATTTTCAGTATAACTGTGCTACTATTGTAGTTGCTGAGAAATTTTCATATTTGTTGTATTTCTTTTATACATTCATTATATATATTTGTTTATTTCAGATAAAGGCAAAGAACTGCTCTCTATGAATGTTGTATTACGATATTTATTGAATAGTAATAAACCTTTGGTTGATCCAGATATGCTATCAGAATTAGTGCATATGAACCAATACAAATGGCAAGATTTTGCTGATGAAGTTAAGGGCATGATTGGAACTTGTCCAGGAATGAAACCATGTTCACTACGTATTGATCAACTTGACAGAGAACAGTGTGATTCAAAAGGTCAAGTTTATCCAGAAATTGTGCATTTTGGTGTTCGTCCTCCTCAGCTGAGTTATGCTGGTAATCCAAGGTAGGCTTTGATATTATTTAAATACCAATAAATTAGAAAAATATATAAATATACACTTCTGTGTATGATTATAATTGTTGAAACATTATGATTATTAGCCTGTCAATAGGCTGTCATGGTCAAGTAATATAGGTTTTGTAATCCTAATTTTGGTAATGATAAGCAAAATAAACCTGTGTTCA
Organism: Typopeltis vanoorti; assembly: GCF_054136105.1. Lineage (NCBI taxonomy): Eukaryota > Metazoa > Arthropoda > Arachnida > Uropygi > Thelyphonidae > Typopeltis > Typopeltis vanoorti. The sequence continues at coordinate 189,321,137 of NC_143549.1, read as the reverse complement.
TAATTTTCTATTTCTGTCAATGCATAATTAATACTTTACTGTATTTCAGCAACTTTATATTGCCATCATCAGGGATCACAAAAGACAATGAACCATGTCCATTCAGGCACTAACACTGGGCAAATGAAGTTGAAGAAAGGCAACCACAGTCAGGCCTTGAGTCCTAAACAGCACCCCCTAATGAGCTAGATTGGGTAGTCTTGACCATTGGGCTGAAGATGCAAGGCTTAATCTTTCCCAAAGTTGGAGCAGTCTCATGTAATAGAGTAGCTTACATCAAAACAAAGACAAATATGAAAGGCTGTTCCTCTAATCTTGCTCAGCCCTAAAGTACTTTGCAAACCTTTCCAAGTCTCATGGGTGCATGAGACTGTCCCAAATTTGAGAAGCATTATGCCTTGGATCTTCAGTCCGACAACCAACACTACCCAATTTAGCTTACTAGTGGGTGCCATTTAAGATTCTAGGCCTGACTTTGGCTTTCTTCAGCTTCATTTGCCCAGTGTTAGTGCCTGCGTGAACATATCATTGTTTTTTGTGATTGCTGATGATGGCAATGTAATGTTGCCAGAATACAGGAAAGTATTAATTACAGTTTTTATAATTAAGGCTGAAATATCACTGAAACTAGTATTGACGAATAGGTCACAACCTGAGTATTTTCTTGACTTCTGTGTTTATGTGAAATTCATGGAGTGAATTTCACAATAAAAAAGAGGTTATGTGAAAAAATTGGTTTTAAAATCCACTTTGTCGGATTTCCTTACACATACAAAAAAATAATAAATAAATAAAACACAGGTGCCTTGTATTTGTTGTATAATGAAACCTGTGGAGCATTCATCACTAAACATACACACGTAACCACAGTAATAAGATTTTTTAATAAGTAAATATTTCATCCTAAATATCACTGACATCGTCATTACAGTTAATTCAAACAGTACTAGGAATCACATACAGTTAGGGTGCATGCATACAATGGAATCCCTCAATGGGTGCAGTAGTGTATTATAGAATTAAACTAAAATATATCTGGAGGAAAAAAAATACTGTATGTGGTGCCTTGTATAGTTGCTTCAACTTTTCAGTTGGTCACAGACATCATTACTGAAATGCCTCACTTGTGTGCAACATTATAGTGGCTACAGCTACTTCCATATGCATACTCTTGCACATGAAGCATAGTATACATTTCTTATGTAATTGATACAGAAGTCATGCCAAGATTTTCAGATTTGTGATTGCCATAATTTCTAAGAAGTTAATGTGCCTTGTACATAATATAAGAATATTACAGATTTATATATCTTATACTCAAGTGCATAACCATTCAGCTATCCATAGCTAAGTTCTATAAACTTGTGACTTAGAGAAAAAAATGTTTTTTAAAGTTTAATTTAAGAAGAGTACTATCAGTCATCTAAGAAAATAAAGATGTAGAATTACTAAAGGTGCATGTGCAGTGACTAGATTATTACTTATGCACTCGTGCAGAGTACTATTTAAATCTAATTGGCAATGTATATAAAATTAATTAATAATATGGCACCTCCATCACTTAGTCAGTTTTGACAATGCCCTTTGGTTGGAATGAACTGGATTCAAATCCCATCTCTGATATGAAGAACGTTTACTAAAACTTTTCAGTTGAGGGTGAGGTAACCAGTCTCATTTGGTGGATAGGATTTTTTCTCCCAGAAAATCAGGATTTTCATTGTGCAAAACAGGCAGACCAGTTCAAAGATCACATATACAGACATAGGAGACAACAGGAATGAGGATTAACTAACCGATTCTGTTTGGATTTGGTTTTAAACTACCCAGAGTTCATTAGGATAAAAATGAGTATTTCATGGGTTTGGGGAGAATTACTCAAGAGTTTTGAAAATAATCAAAAATGAACAACTCAGATGTGAATACTAAAATATAACATTATTGGAGAAAAATTTAGAGTTTGAAAACAAGAACTAAAATGTAGAAAAAGCAAATGAAAGAAAAATGCAAAATGATTCATGGCCAAAGAGTTTGTAGTGAATTTATCTGCAAAAATAGAAAAATAAGTTGTTGAGTACAGGAAATTAAAGAAGCAGTCCATGAAAAGAAGAAATCATAAAAAGTACCTGGCTAGTCTGGCAGGTACAAATATGAAAGGCTGTTCCTCGAATCTTGCTCAGCCCTAAAATACTTTGCAAGTCTTATGGTACATGAGACTGTCCCAAATTTGGGAAGCATTATGGCTTGGATCTTCAGTCCGACAGCCAAGAGTACCCAATTTAGCCTACTAGTGGGTGCTGTTTATTATTATTATCATTACACCCTCCATGGAATCGACAGACTCATCGTGGGAGGTTCAGCTGACAACATACTTATCATATAGAATCTTAAAGTCCTTAACACTCCTTGCATTAACAACACATTCTGGTAATGCATTCCATTCACTGACAATTCTCCATGTAAAAAATCTACTCCTCATACCCATCTTCATCACACTTTTATATAACTTCCAGGAATGACCTCTGGTTCTTCCCCTTTTGCCTCCTACCTCTTTTAATAATCTCATCTGGATTAATCTGATAAAATCCTCTCACTAACTTAAATGTCTCAATCATATCACCTCTTTTCCTCTTATCCACACTGCAATCCACATTTCTTCAACCTCTCTCCATGACCAGCATTCCAAACTCCTGATATTGTCTTAGTCACTCGTCTCTGGACCCTCTCCCAATGTCTCCACATCACATTGAAAACTAGGTGGCCAGATCTGAGCACAGTAATCCAAGTGGGCTCTGACCAGTGCCTTATACAGTGGCACAACCACCTCCTTATCCTTGCGTGTTAGAGTACTTCTTATCATAGCAGCACTACAATGTGCAACCTTTGCAACACTAGCAATATGCTCTCTAAACTTCAGTCTACTGTCAACCATCACTCCCAAATCTCTAATCTCATCCACTTCATGCAGTATGGCACCATCGATATAGTACACAGCTTTATATTTCTTCACTTCAAAATGCAACACCTTGCACTTATTGATATTAAAACTATAACTCCACTCTTTTGTCCAAGTAAAAAGTCTATTCAAATCTTCCTGAAGGGATTCAACATCAGCAGTGCTACTTATAATTCTTCCCAACTTTGCATCATCTGCAAATAACTGAAGATCCCCAGTTAGTCCACATGATATATCGTTTACAAACAAGTTAAACAACAGGAGCCCCTGTGGCACGCCACTTGTTACCCTTCTTTTTTAAGACACTGCTCCATCATACACAACCTGCTGGTATTGTTCAGAGAACCAATCTCTGATCCATCTAACAATATGCATCTGCAGCTTGTACACCAACTTATCAGGTGGTAATCTATCAAACATTTTTGCAAAGTCTAAGAATATCACTGTATATGTCTAAGTCTAAGAATATCACTGAATATCATTTTCCTTATCAAGCACGCTTGATAAGGAAAAATGTATATCATAAAATGCAAGTAAATTACTAAAACAGGACCTACCCTTTACATATCCATTCTGGCCATCACAAAGAAAGCTATGTCCATCAACCCAATTCTTTATTCTATTCCTTACCAATCTCTCCAACACCTTGACCACAACTGCAGTTATACAGACTGGCCTATGGTTGGAGACCTCTCTCTTAGAACCATGCATGTGGAGGTACTATTTTGCCTTCTTTCCACTCCTTAGGAACCTACCCTGCAAGATTGTTATTAAATAACCAGGTCAAGGGCATAACCAATTGTGGTGCACATTCCTTAAGAATACGCGGTGATATGTCATCCATTCCCACAGCCATATTCACACCTAACCCAAGCAACATCTGATACACCTCTGTTTCTTTCACTTCCAATTCTCATAATACTTGCCTCTCATGGATCATTTATACCAGTAAGATATACACTGATAAAGTGCTCGTTCAATAATTCCACTATATCCTTTGCAGCTGTTAGTCTGCTGCCATGACTATCCACTAATGTTAATCTGCCATAATTATTCTTCCTCTTGCTTGCCATGTAACGGAAAAATTCCCTGAGTTAACCTTGGCCTGACCAAGGTTAACATGGTAAAAAAAGAAAAGTGCACCTTTTCTCTTTTTTACCATGCTCGTGACCTTTCTAGCCTGCACTTTATACTCTCCATGGATCTGATCACCACCAACTGTCTTGTACCTCCTCCATAACATTCTTTTCCAGCACAGCTTGCTTGATTTCACTGTTCATCCATTTCACTCTTACTCTATTTACTCGCTTAACCCTTGGTATGCAGTCATACATTGCTTTTGACAGATATTGTCTTGTGAGTGTTTCTCAGAACTCTAGAAGTTCTGAGAAAAATTAGAAGAGTGAACAATTGGCATGAATGGCAGAATAATATTTAAAATGAAGACATTAGGAACTTGACACTGTTAGCATTCAGGAATGTGTAAGAACTATCTTCTATCTTGGGTGGCATGGTCACTTACACAGAATAGGAGAGGAAAGATTGACAAATTAGGTCTTTTATGCCAAAATGACAGAAAAAAAAAAATGAAGACTAAGATGTAGGCTGACTGATACAGTTAGAAAAACCTTAGAAGGGGCCGTAATATAAGAGCTGACAATATTGAAACCCTAGTAGATAACATTCATTTGAAGGAAACTGTCGACAGAAAGTTAGCAATAATGTAAACTTTTCATGTAGTGCCATCATATTATACTAAAGACTCCTTGAGAATACACAACTCCTTGAGAAACTTTCAATGATGTACTCCAGAGTAACGCATCATTGAAAGTCACTTGCTCTGCTCTGGTTACAGTGATCAGCTTCAGACTCAGTTTCAAGTATTTTATATTGTTCTCCCAGTAGTAAAATGATTTAACAAATATAGTAATTCAATACATATAACTATTGCCTTGAAAAAATGCAGAGTTTATTTTTATTTAAGTTCTGTCTAAAAGTGTGCGGCCTGTGACGCTACCACTCATCATATATTGGCCCTCGTATAGAATGAAGTTGGCCATGCCAGTGGAGATAGTGTGTCCTTGTCTCATACCTAGCTTTACATCAAACCATCTTCCTGTACCTCCTTCAACTGCTAACTTACATCTTAAATATAGACTGTGTAAAAATATAGAAGACACAGCAGTAACAATAATATTTTATTAGAATATACATGAAAATAACTTACATTTCGGAAGTAAATATAGTCACACTTTTGGTAAGGTGACAGCACACTTTACACCTCTGCACACTAAACAGCCTGTCGTCTATGGCATCGAGTAGTGGGTTACGGGTGACCTTACTAACAGCGGGTTAATAATATTTGTGCATTTGAATCTAGATTTCACCACTGAACGCTACTCGTCTTTGATTGTTTTTAAAACTTCCTTACACATTTTTCTTTTGATATTCACATGATATTCAGTTGTATTCTGCTCAAAAATAAATGGTGATATCTTTCTATTTGCAAACCTCCAGATACTCTTGTATCCTCAATAGTGGGAAGATATCACTGTCCACAATAACATAGTCAGTGAAACTTATTTTATTCCTTATATCTTTGCTTCATGTAAATCTGTGCACATCTTTAATTGGAATGTGTGTCCTGAACAGAAATCCAGTTGTTATTTATCATTATTATTCTCCTTTGCCATTGACTCAAAAATTTTCTTCACTTCTTCCTTAGCTGAACCTTCTATTGGATCAGCAAAGAAGCACAAAGAAGTTTCATTGTCCAATTCTCCACTTTGATATTTGTCCACACCATTCTACTTGATATTGCTTGCCACTCAAAAATATTGTATTTTATTCCAACAAAATTGAAATAAAATACATCTGGTATAGATAAGCCTAATCCTAACATTGTTTTATCTTATTTGAACAATCTGGTGCTTGTTTAAGATCTGCAAAGTCTACTTCAAATGGAATATTCACCTTACATTCACAATTTACCTTACATACGGAAAACAGGAAGTACAATCCCAATAAGAAAAGAAGAACACAAACAACACATTAATTCTTTAATTCTGAAAAATGAGGCCTTTCTGATCTTGCATTCCAAATGTGCCACAAAAATATTGATTGGAAAGGCATGCCTTACATCATACCTAAAACTTGATATGAAAGAAAATTTGAAGAAGCCTGTGTGATGCTAATCCATCATTCTAATCCCAAGAAGAATGATGGCTTAACACTCCGAAGGATTTGGGAGCCCCATCTGCAACCATTATAACATCCCAGAATAGGACAACAGAAGAACGGGATTATATCTCCAAACAAACTAAAAAACAGGAAGAATAGAAATACAGATTAATATGTAACTAATGGTCAACAGAATAAATAGAACTTAAAAATAACAGGACTGTAGAAAATTAACATGTTCGCTGCCACGCTCCTTGGGCATAGTTTGTTACCACACGCCAAGCACTTTCACTTCTACAAGGTCAGTACGAATTATCTCATAGCTTGCTTATCAGACAGAAATTTATTTCATACACACGAATAATCTTGTATCATCCCCCCCACCACCACCAATGTCTTACATGTGCTGACGACTGTGTAACTTGAGTTCAGAGTCAGTAACGTTCAGCATTCAGTGCAGTAAGGTTTATTGCATCTAGTCTTACAATTATTTAAATTTATCTAAATAAAAACCTTCAATTACCATGGCCAGTAAAAGAAAGCTTACTGATGAAGAATTATAAGCTTACGCTAATATGAGCGATAATGAATGGAATGAATTATTTGATTCCGATTCTGAAGATGATTATAATCCTACAGATGACTCTCGCAATGACTCAGATGATATATATCGTATATAAATACAGGCAGCCCTGGGTTTACGATGGTTCAGTTTGCGCTGATTCACAATAACTGCGGATGCCTACACATGCTTTCTTACTGTAGTGTGGTCTGACTGAGAAACGACGCTAGCAGGCACTCTAATGTTTGAATGTTTACTGAGTTACTATGACGTATATGTATCAAACCTAGTTTTACTGCTGAATCTACCTAATTGTTCTATTTAATTTTTTTTATATACATTCGTATTTAAATTGATAAAGTACGTAATTACATACCATGTCTGATAAAAGAAGTGCAGAAAAGTTAGCAGAACTTGGTGTTAAGAAGGCGCAGAAATCAATCACACGTGTAAAGAAGATGGAGGTGATTTGAAGAATGGAAGATGGGCAGACATGTGCTAATGTCTGTAGAAGTATGAACTTACCTCCTTCAACTTTTACTACAATTATGAAAAATGCAGATAGAATAAAACAGTCTGTGCAACAATCTACTGCAGTACTAAATGCAAAACATATAAGTTATAGCAGGGGTAAACTTCATGAAAAAATTATCATCATTATGGGTGGATGACTTGAATCAGAAAAACATTCCTCTGACGCAGGCTGTTATAACTGAGAAAGCAAAACAACTTTTGAGGATCTTAAAAAGACAGATGGAGGCGAAGAAACATTTTTAGGAAGCAAAGGTTGGTTCATGAGATTTAAGTCTCGAAGTAAGTGCCATAGTGTCAAATTATGTGGTGAGGCAGCAAGTGCAGATATTGCAGCAGCAGTTGCTTTTCCTAAAGAATTTTAAGACTGTGTAGAACAAGGAAGTTATCCTCCTGATCTCATTTTTAATGTTGATGAGACTGGGCTCTACTGGAAAAAATTGCCATCATGCACCTTCATTTCCTGTGAAGAACGTTCCACTCCAGGTTTTAAAGCTGGAGTGGAATGTATCTGCAAAAGATAGACTTACGCTTTTGTTGGGTGCAAATGTGTCCAGAACTTTGAAGCTTAAACCAATGTTGGTGTACCATTCACAGACACCATGCACCTTCAAGGGTCTAAAAGCCATCATCATCACGAACCATGGGCTCACTGCCCGTTGATATCTGATGCCTGTTTCATTATCTTCTTCCACCTTTCTTTGTCCAGTGCACAGTGTCGCAGTTTTTGTACACCCATTCCACATCAGTGTTTTATATCATCTAACCATTCTCTGTATGGTCTACCTCTTCTGTTTAAGCCATCCAAAATACCAAACATAAATGTCTTTATCTTTCGGTCCTTACTCATTCTACAGATGTGTCCAAATAATTGCAGCTTCCGTTTTATAATCTTCTGCATTAGATTCTGTTTTGGTTGTATCTTCTGATAGAGCTCTTCATTGGTGATTTTCTGTACCCATCCTATTCTTAGAATCTTCCTGTAACAAGTTCTTGATTTCTCTAAAAGTCATGCTGCCAGTCTATTGGAAATGGAACAAGAAAGCTTGGATTACACAAGACGTTTTTATAGATTGGTACACAAATTATTTTTGTCCTACCGTGCTTCGCTTCTGTAAAGAAAATGATTTGCCAGCCAAGGCATTGCTTCTCTTGGATAATGCCCCTGGACATCCTCAAAACTTTGCTGAAGTAAGAACACCATTGGATGTCAAGGTTGTTTACATGCCCCCAAACACAACATCACTTTTGGTAACCGATGGATCAGGGATTATATCAATCTTCAAAGCCTGTTACTTCCGTATAACATTTATGGAAATGGTAAGAGTCTTGGACACTTCAAGAAAAACTATTAAAGACTATTGGTGGTCATTCGATATTTTGAAGGGCATTAACAACACCAAAGCAGCTTGGAACGAAGTGTCAGCAAAGTGTTTAAAAGGAACATGGCGAAAACTTCTTCCAGCATTTATGCACGACTTCGAGGAATTAGAGCAAGAGGAGAATGTTATTGAAGACATTACCAAGTTTGCACGAGAAGTGGGATTGGACGATATTACAGCTGAAGATGTGACAGAAGTCTTAGAGAGCCATGATAAACCACTTTCCAATGAAGACTTAAAAGAATTAGCCAAACAATTAAGTCAACATTCAAAGGAGGAGAAAGAAATCGAAGAAGGTCCTCTGAGAGATATAAAAAACGACCACTTTACAGCATATCCTTGCAAGCATAGAGATATTGACTGATGAATTCTGCGAAATGGACCATGATTGGGAACAGAGTGCGAACGTAAAAAGGAGTATAATCGCATAAATCGTGTAAAGGTCTTCTGAGAGATATAAAAAACGGCCGATTTACAGCGTATCCTTGCAAGCATAGAGACATTGACTGATGAATTCTGTGAAATGGACCACGATTGGGAATGGAGTGCGAACATAAAAAGTAGTGTAATCACATCTATTTGACCTTACACTGAACTTCTTAAAGAAAGAAAAAGAAAATCTAGGCAGTTAACATTGGATACTTTTTTCAAAAAAAATGCAGGTGATCTGAAACCAGCAACTTCAACATAGAAATATGTAATATCTTTTCGAAGTTTCATATTTTTTGTATATAATTTTGTTTTGTTTTCATTATTAATAATTTTATTTTAACAAATATATATGTATGTATTATCAAAGCTTTAAATATAATAGTATTACACATACTTCGTGTGCGGAACATAACTTTGTACCTCCTATTAAAATTGGGTTCGTTTTACGCCGATTCGGTTTACACCCATTTTTTCAGGAATGGATGTGAGGCGTAAACCGAGGGCTGCCTGTATATGTTGAAAAAACTTCAAAAAATTGTTTTATTTGCATAAATACACAGTTTATGCAACAATACCTCTTATAATATACTATACTTTTGCTGAAATTATTTTCCTTCTACCAAGCCCCCAGGCATGCTTTATTCACAAGCCAAGGGTCCAAATTAACATGCTTATACTACAAGTTAACTCGTGCTTGGCATAGGACAGTGGTGTTCAACCTTTTTTACTATGCGAGCTACTTTTCTATAATAAGTTATTCAGCGATCTACTCTCTTATATAGCTCACTTTCTGCCAACCTGATATCTAATTATGCAAAAATAAACAACTGAAAATAAACATCTAAAAAAAATACACAACTAAAAACTTTATTTGTGTATTTAAAAATTTATTTATCACTTTTATTTATTTTAATACAACAAAAAAAAAAAAAAAAAATGTTGGAATAAAATATTTATTTCTCTATTTTGGAAAACCAGAGTTAGAAAAAACAACAGATTGATTACAAACTCACAAGTTGCAGGAAATGCTGGTTGATTAAAAGAAAAAAAAAAGTTAATGTGAAATTTGGCATTGTTTGGACCTCGCAATATTTTCATAGTCAAGTTGATATGAAGAAGTGGCCAATTGCAGACAATCATCCAAATGATCATTTGTAATTTGGTTTCTTAATTGATTTTTTATGACGGTCATATTTAAAAAAGCGAATTCTGACAAGTATGTCGATCCGATACACGACAGAATTTTTCGCGCAATATCAGTTAATAGTAAACTATGCTGAATGTTTATTATCTCAAGTTCTACTTCAGCTTGGTTTATATCAAACAGCCCACTAATTTTATTTGAAATTTCTGTGATGTTCAAGTTTTCTTGAAATGGATTATTGATAAAAGATACAATCATTTCAGTTTTATTAAAATCTTTAAATCTTGAATTTATTTCTTCCTCAACTAATTCTATTTCACGAATAAATTCTTTTAAATCATAGCGAAGCATTTCTTGATTTTATTCAAAAAATTTTAATAAATATGGGAGATGTCTAAATTCGTGGTCATTTATATTTTTCTTTAATAAAAGTAAGTTTTGTTGGAAAGTTTTTATTGAACTGAACATATCAATTAAATTTTTATCTCTTCCTTGTAACTCTAAATTTAAATTGCTTAATTTCGTACAGAAATTACTAAAAATGATAAGTGTAACAACCATCTTTTATCACTCAATTGTGGATAAATATCTCCTTTTTCATCAAGAAAATTTTTTATATCATTAATTAATACAAGAAATCTTTCTAAAAATTGACTTCGGCTGAGCCAGCAAACATTATTGTACAACAGAAGTTCCCTATCATCATCTGCCTGTAATTTAAATAACCACCGTTGCAAGGCTTTTCCTCGACAAGAATTTACAATTTTAAATGTAATATCCAAAACATCTTTTGTGTTTAATCTTTTACTACACAGTACTTGTTGGTGAATAATATAGTGGTATGTTAAAAAATCTGGATATTTGTCATCGTTTTTACATAATGAAATGAAGCCTGATTTATTACCTATCATTGCAGGAGCACCATCAGTAGTAATATACACAAGTTTAAAAAGCGGAAGTTTGTGTTGTTTCTCAAATTCATCAAGTGCCGAAATAATGTCTTCTCCCCTAGTCCTTCCCAATAATGGTATAATTTTCAAAAGTTCTTCTTTACTTGTATTCAATAATCTTGAAATACCATGTGAATAAATACCATTAACTGAGCAATATTAGTGAATTCGTTTGATTCATCATATTGTAATGAAAACGCAACACACTGGCGAATGTCTGACATTAACCTGGCCTGGAAACTTTTCTCTGGCAATTGGAACTCTTCCCTTCGGCAATTTGAAACCTCGTCTGTGGCCTAAAAGTAGTCTCTCTCTAGCGACTACTTCTAGAACTGAGAAGCTTCTTTCTGGAAGTGGGAAACTCCTCTCTCAGGCAACGTGGATCCAGGCAGTCTCTCTGATGGTGACTCTGGACCGGGCAGCCTCCTCTCTGACAGCAATTCTGGAACCGGGACCCCTTCTGCTTGCTTCAGTCCTTTTTTATTACGCCTCCTCTGAGACCTCGCATGAAGTTTGGCAACCCCCCAAAGAATCGGTATGAGTCTTTCATCTTAAGTTTCAAGTTTGGCATGCCTTTTGTTCTCCTCTGCTTTCTTTTGATTGTAAGTTGCCGGCCATCGGAAAGTTCTTTGAACTCTTTCTGATTGACTTCGGAGATGTTTACAACACTTAGAGCCTGCAAGCCTTTCTCATACATACAAGTTTCAATAACAATCTTTCTAATGCCACCATGTACACCTTCGGCGACAAAACATTGCCTTTGTTTTTAACACTCTAACATATTCTTATTAAAGCAGTATATATATATATATATATATATATATATATACAGTTATCTTCAAAAGAGTTATTTACAAAAACATCTAATACAAACTATACCAAGACAAACAAAGTTTATTTTTTTACAATATTCACATGGGACTTAACCTAAGTAAAAAATCGATGTAATATGCTTTGGAATATTTAATATTTAAGCTACAATCACGTTTTTACACTTTGCTTATAATCGTATTCACTCGGCTCACTGTTTGGCTTCCACTGATCCAAATTAATTCATTTACTCAGACTTATAAGAAAATTACTGATTTGACAATTTTAATGAAAAATAAATAAACAATAGCAATACACTTAAAGCGAATTAAAAATAATACAAAATAATGATAAATAAAATATTATGTTTTCAGTTTTAATTAAGTTTGTAAGTGAGGAGGAATACACAAGAGATCGACTAAAAATCGCTCCGCGATCGGCGTGTTGAACACCTTTGGTATAGGAGGTTGGTAATCGACATATGAGTATATTCGTGGTTGGCTTGTGAGGCTCATATACCAACTACGAGTATACTCGTAGTTGGCAGCGAACGTGTTAAATTCTAACTAGTAGCAATTGTTGTAGTTCCACTTATTTAAATATTTAATTATTACTCTTATTATTTAATTTTTTATTCTTTTTTTTTCTTACTGAAGGTCAGAAGTTCAGAGCAGTAATGCTGTATCTTATCAGTATGTTTCTTTTTGAAATAGGATATGTCTGTACACATATTTCAACATTGCAGATATGTCAATTATAACATTTTCATTTGTTGGCATGTTGCATTCTCATCATGATTTTTTATATTCTTAGCTATCAGAAAGCATGGAGGGATTATGTGAAGTTTCGGCATTTGCTGGCCAACAAACCCAAAGTGGTTCCTGTAGATAAGAATAAATTGCTTCAAAAAGAATTGAAATTGCAAGATATGAGAATGAAAAAGTAAGTAAATATACAATATCTTTATGAAATTGTTCAATATTTTTTTTATGTTACGAGGATTGTTTGAAAAGTTTGGTTAAAAAAATAAGTTAAACACATTTTTTTTGGAAAAAAATCACATTTATTTCTTAACATTCTCCATCGAGGTCTACACATTTGGTCTAGTGAATTTCCAATTTTTCATCCCATCTAAAAAGTAGGATTTGTCAAATTGTGCAAAATAGTCATTGACAGCCTTGATTTCCTCGTTTGAAGAAACTTTTTTCCCATTGAGCCAAATTTTTAAGTTTGGGAACAAGAAGAAGTCACACAGGGCCAAGTCCGGAGAATACAGTGAATGTGGAACCAATTTGAACCTCAATTTGTGCAATTTTGCCATTGCAACGGTCAAAGTGTTGGATGGTGCATTGTCTTGATGAAAGAGCACTTTTTTGTGTGCCAATCTTGGCCATTTTTTCTTCAGTAATTATTTTAAATGGTCCAACAATAATGCATAATAGACTCCTGTTATTGTTTTACCCTTTTCCAAATAGTCTGTCATGATAATTCCTTGGGAATCCCAAAAAACAGTGGACATTACCTTCCCAGCTGACAAATGGTCATCGCTTTTTTTTTTTTTGGTGCTCTTCACTGGGCATGCTCCACTGTTTTGACTGTTGCTTGGACTCAGGTGTGTAATGGTGGATCCAAGTTTCGTCTACGGTCAGGAATTGACGCAAAAAATCCTGCGAATTGCAAATAAGCGTTGCCAAACACTGCGTTGAAATGTCTTTTCACATGCGTTTTTGATCAAGAGTCAACAATCGCAGCACTCATCGCGCACACAGCTGTTTTGTGTAGGATATTATACACCCATTCAGTTGAGATATGTCAATCTCAGCAATCTCGCTCGCTTTCACTCGGCGGTCTTTCATAAAGATGCAATGGATTTTGTCAATCATTTCCTTCGTAGTGACCTCAGTCGGTCATCCGGAGCACGCTTCATCTTCGATGGACTTACGACTACGTTTAAACTCATTTATCCAAAAAAAAAAGTCTTTAATTCTGGTGCAGAGTCCCCATGAACTGCATCTAAATCAGCTTTGATCTGTGTGGCCATCCACTTCTCCATATAAAAATGTTTTATCACTGCACAAAACTTGTTTGTCTCCATTTTTATGGAAAATGCAAACACAGTCATTTTAAATGTTAACAAGAACTACGCATTGCATGTGGCTAAAATTTTGCCAGAGGTCATGAAAAAGATGATACATGCCGAGACTGGTATGAATGAACGAATTGTGTCACTGTCTATTGGAAATTTACCAAAATTTTCAAACAATCCTCGTACTGTACAGAATTTTACATTACATTATGTTATAGTACAGAACAGCTTGAAATCTTGACACATTTTAAGTTTTATCAAGAAAATATCTTAAATATTTTTGTCCTGAGGCTGATCAATGTGTATAATTAATTATACCATTCAAAAAAAAAAAAATTTTTTTTTTCTCATATGTACTAAATGGTATAAGTTGCTTAAGCATCAAAGCTAAGTAGAAAGAACTTTTAGCTAATTTAAGAAATGTAGTGAAGTAAGTAACCAGGGATTCCAAACTAACTCTTGCTGGTTCATTCTATTAGTATCCATCGATGTTAAAGAAAAGAGGATGAACTGGCAATTATGAAACTTAGCTGACCAAATTTTATTCTCTATTTCTTAAACCTCACATGGATATTCAGGGTACGGCATAAACAAAATGTCCAGTATAAACTTCATTTTCCTGCTCTCCCTTTCAATCAGAGAACTAGAGAAAGCAATTGCTAAGGGAACAATCTTAACAGAATTGAAGATGGCATTATTCTTTGTACTAAACATTATTGAAAGAGAGGTTAAACTAACAGAATTATTATTATTATTCACACTTCCATGGAGTCAAGAGACTCATCATGAGAGTTCTTCTTAGGAAACATAAAGTTTATCATACCACTCATTGACCGTTCTTGCTCTCACCACTCTCTCTCAGGCAATGCATTCCATGGTTCAACCACCCTCCATGCAAAGAAACCAATCCTCACCCTCTTGCTCACAGCTTCCTTTCGTAACTTCTAGGGATAGCTCTTTGTCATTGTTCCTTCCTGCTGTTCCACCAAGTGAAAGAACTCCCCAGTGTCAACCCTGTAACTGCCTCTCAACAGTTTAAAAGTCTCAATCATATCACCTCTCCTTCTTCTATCCACCAAACTCTGCAGTCCACATTCCCTCAGCCGATCCTCATAACTAACATTGTACAGTCCTGAAACCATCTTTGTTATCCACATCCGCACCCTTTCCACAGTTAATTTTCCCCCTTCAAATCCTGGGGACTAAATTTGAGAACAATACTGGAAGTGTGGCCTGATCAGGGTCTTATAGAACGGAATGGTAACTCTTTTATCTCTGCAGGTCAGCGTCCTTCTCATAATTGCAGCAATCCTCTGGGTTACCTTCACAACCTTTGCAATATGTCCCCTGAATTTCAGTTTTCTATCAATCACCACCCCACGATCTCTTGTCAACCCTACTTCCTCCAGTACAGCTCCTCCAATCGAGTATGCAGCCTCCATCAATGTATCCCAAACTTCAAGACTACACTTTGCTGCATTAAACTGAAACCCCCCATTCATTTGCCCATCTATCTAGCTTATTCAAATCCTCTTGCAGATCCACTACTTCACTATTACTAATAACCCTTCCCAGCTTCATGTCATCTACAAACAACTGAATATCCCCTTGCAATCCATTGACAATGTCATTGATATAAAGTTTAAACAATACAGGTCCCAGTACTGAGCCCTGTGGAACCCCACTTGTAACCTTCTGCTTCCTTGATATTGCCCCACCATACACAACTTGCTGATACCTATCAGACAGCCAATCCTGAATACAGTTGTCTAACAATACATCTTAACCCATATGCTGCAACTTAAGTATCAGTTTATCATGTGGTACCCTATCAAATGCCTTTGCAAAATCCAAAATAATGGTAGTATATGCCTTTCCTTCATCAATTGGACATCTAAATCCATGTGCTATAACCAGCGGTGAGCTATAGGGAGCTCGCGGGGACTCGCCCGAGCCCCTTGTTCTTCTTGTTTACTTTTTTATTTTTTCAAAAAAAAGAAAACAAACATAATTTTTTATGTTTGTTTTTGTACTGTCCAGTACAACATATGGCCTAAGGGAAGGAGAATTTATTAAGAAAGCGAAGCTAGAACGCTTTCTTGGAAGAATGCCACGTGCAAGTGAATGAATGCCGTGTGGTAAACAAGGTAGCTAAGCGCGAGAATCTCCGAGAAAGAGAGAGGGAAAATATAAGGGTCAAGCTCCTCCCCCACACAAGGCTTTTCTTTTGGTTCCTGGTTCTTGCGCTCTTGGACGTTGGCTCTTCGTCTCTGCCAACGGGGTGATTCCGGGTTGGCCGTAGAAGTCATGAAAGGCTTATCGAGGTTCACGAGGCAAGGCTAGCTATCTCTTCATAACAGATTAGCTAAGCTGTATTGTGTGACCAACGATACAGATGTGTTCCTGCAGTTCCAGAGAGAGACCAGAGCGGCACACCGCCTTATCGTCCCGGAGAACCTGATCGTGCTGCCATCGTATGTGACCCGAAGAACGGTAACCAACAAAGATGCCTTGATGTCCAGACAAGGCTGAAGACAGAACAGAAAGTCATTCCATGGGATGGTAATGTAGAATAAGATATGAGAGACTTTATAGGTTAATTTGTGAATGGATAAGTTGTAGAGAACTTTAGTGATTATCCCATTTGGCAGTAACCTGTCTCTGTTTGAAGAAGGTCTCCCTAGAAGGGATCTGTATGTGAAATAACTTAGATGTGTTGTGAGATATGATTAGTGACCCTAGAGTGATTAATGTATTATAGTGTTAGTATTGATATCAGAAATTGCTAGGAAGGTGATTAAGTTAATCATGTACCTTATATTCTTCATGTATATCTCTTTAGCTTTAATAAATATGTTTTATATCATTTGCCTGAATCCAGCCAATTTTATGAATTTAAATAGCCACTCAAAAATTACTACCGAACCTAGCGGGAGGGACATATGAATATAGTTTGATCTTTCAAGCCACGACTGCATGTAAAACTAAGAGAAGTTAGAATGGTTAGATTAGTGTTTGAAATTTTATTACTGTGTATTACTCTGAGATAGCCTCCTTGATTAAGAATCTTATCTATCCTCTGTATTGGCTGGTACAGCAAAAAATAAATTCGTCAATAATTAACAGGCAGACTGTCTCAGAGGACAAACTTTTAGGGCCTTGTCCCATACATAGACAAAGCCCTAATGAATGAAAGGATTACACGTGACAAAATTTGGGAACGGCCTGAATCATAGTTTGTTTAAGAAAAGGATAGTGATAGCTGATTTATTTAACATATTGGAAAACTATTATAGAAGCCGGAAAGAAAATAACTGTAGGAGGGGGAGTGTAGCAAACAGTGGTAAAGGCAATTATAATGATAGAAATATATAAAGAAGGAGATCGAACGATAACAATTGGCGCAAATGACAGGACTTGATTGAGTAAGGTTTTAGGTAAGAAGGATAGATTAAGTAAACAACTATATAAAATCTTATAGAATCACCGAGATAACCATAGATGACGATACAACAACGGCTTTTTTTTTGCTCGACGATGCGAGCCCTTTGTTAAAATTTCCATAGCTCACCACTGGTGAGCTATGGAAATTTTAACAAAGGATGTTAGCTAATCATGTGGCATCCTGTGAAATTCCTTTGTAAATTCAAAAAAAATGGCAGTGTATGCATTTCCTGCATCAACTGCCCTTGTCACTGTACTTGACTTAGCTGCATGTTTGCTTACTTGGGATAATGTATTAAAACCAAGTTTATATAATTGCTTGGTGTATTTAATGTATAATATACCCAAGGTAAGAAACTTTCTACATCTTTCTCTCATCCTGAGATTTTTATTTAATAAGGTCAAGGCACCTTGTGGCAACTTGAATAGGTAAAATTTATAAGCTCTGCATTACTTCAACCTTGGCATCTCAGGGTCTGGCTCCCACTGATGAGACCTCAATAAAGGTTGAAACCAGTCTGGGTAGGCCCTTCCCTTAATGCACAGCATCATATATATCCACCAGGAGATGTGCTTTGCATTATGGAAGATACTACGGAAACGGAAAAAGATCAAAGCTTATTTCACCTTTACCACAAGTTGCCTCAGACATGAAAATACTTCGGGCACAAACTTGACTTACCTATATGTTTGCTTACTTGGGAAAAAGGATTAAAACCAAGTTTATATAATTGCTTGGTATCTTTAACGTATGTTATTGTCACTTTATTATAAAAGGCAATCATATTACTTAAGCAAGAGTGCCCCTTAACAAATCCATGTTGATTCTCACAGATAACCTTATCCTCATCTGCCCAACGATGTGTATAGTCCCTCACTAATTTCCCCAAGACCTTAACAACTACTGATGATACACAAACTGCCCTATAATTAGACACTTCCAGTCTGCTACTGCCCTTAAGCAATGGCGCTATCTTACCTTCCTTCCAATCAAGTATGCAGACTTTTTATGTAGCCAGACTTTCATTGAAAATCTTGGTCAAAGGAGCTGTCAGTTCTTTAGCACATTCTCTATGATGAAATACCATCATAGAGATGGTATTTCATCATAGAGTCCCACACCTTTACTGACATCCAGAGTACTCGGTATTTGGAACACATTCTCCTCTTGCACCTCTAAACCTCAAACTTGCCTTATTCCCTCTAGTATTAAAACCTTCTTCTCCAGGATGAAATACTCCAATACAGTGCTTATTGAACAATTCCACTATGTCCTCTGCATCAGTCACTCTATTCCTATTTTTATCCCACAAAGTCATTCTTCGACAATCATTTCTCCTCCAACTGGCAACATAGCTAAAAAAATTCCCTAGGATTTTCTTTGGATCTTATGGCCAATCTCTTCTCATATTCCAGTTTTGCCTTCCTCACCATACTGGTCAATCTAATGGCCTGAGTCTTATATTCCTCATGCATCTGCACTCCCTACCTCTCCTTATATCTCTTCCATAATCTCTTTTTCATTTGCAGTTCCTGTTTGATATTGTTTGTCATCCACTTTACATCAAATTGTGTGCACTTCTTCATTCGTGGAATACAGCTTACTATTGCTGCTAACAAATTTTCCTTCACAATTTCCCAAGCACTAATGATATCTTGGTCTTCCAATTCTGCCCTCCACGGAACTGTCCCAAGTTGATATCTAAGACTAATTACCTGCCTTATAATTCTACATATGTTCCCTTTTCTTTGATACTCCTGCATATCTATTCATCTTCCAAGTCAAAACCACATGGTCACTCTCTCCAACTGGGAAGAGAGATGTCATCTCAGTTATTATCAGCTTTTCTGATGCTATGACCAAATCCAAAACTCTTGAACCTCAAGTTCCCTCTACTACATGGTGCCTAAGACATTTGTCCCTCAAGAAATCTAGAAATTCCATTCCCTTATTACTACATGCATTTTCCACTTCTCAGCTTATACTACTACTGTAGTTAAAATCTCTCATAACAATCTTGCATTTGCATTTGCATTTGCAAATGCATTTTCTTGCATTTGCCAAGCTCAACTGCTAAACATCTCCTGTTCCCCACCCTCTGTACTCCTTGGCTTGTAGCAACATCCCATTAAATATTCTGTGTTGCCAACCTCTACCTCACACCATATGCTTTCAATATCATTAGTGTCACTGCCTTCCAAAGCCTCCACAAAATTGTGTGCTTTATTTGTAACGAAACAATTAATGCCGCCAAAGAATATAATATAAAAAGGCACTACGATAAAATTCACAAAGAACAATAATCACACTTTGAGGGTAAACTGAGAGAAGAAAAATTAAAAAGTATGAAGAATTCACTTCAAAGTCAACAACAAATATTTTCAAAAATTATGAAAGACAATGAATCAGCAGTGAGAGCCAGTTATGAAATCAGCCATTTATTTATGAAACATTCTAAACCTTTTAGTGTCAGTTCCTTGGTTAAGGAGCATATGATAAAAGCAGCTGAAAATGTAAGTCCCAAAAATATGCAACTATTTCGCGATATTTCTTTGTCCAGAAATACTGTGATTGAAAGAATAACCAGAATGGCAGATAATCTGTGTAACCAGTTGCAAGACATATCCGCAAACGTATGGTGCTTTTTAATTGCACTGATGAAATTTTCGATATTCAGGACTTGGCTCAAATTGCTCTGTTTCTTTGGACTTGCAACAACAATATGAATATTACTGAAGAGTTCTTGGAAATGATTCCCATCATAGGAGACTGCTCCTATTCAACAACAACAAAAAAAGCTTTTTTTTTTTTTTTTTGGACATTCTGTTGAAAAGATGATTAGCGAGCATCAAAACTACGTTTGTTATGATTCATCAAAAAATATAATTACTGGAATCAATTACGTTTAATTTAAATGTCTTTGTAAAATTTTCAGTCAAGTTTCATAGCCATTGTCAATACAATTATAGGAATACAATTGAATTGTTATCCTCTTTTTTGTGTTTTCCTATAATTGTATTGACAATGGCTATGAAACTTGACTGAAAATTTTACAAAGACTTTTAAATTAAATGTAAGTGATTATAGGAAAACACAAAAAAGAGGACAGCAATTCAATTGTATTGACAATGGCTATGAAATTTAGCTGAGAATTTTACAAATAAAGATATTTAAATTAACATAAGTGATTCTGGTAATAGTATTTTATGATGACTTCTTCCTCTTACCCGTTTTGGTGAGTCTCACATGCCCAGTCTAGCTCAGCATAGTGTCAACAGTGACTTTGAAAACATACTACTCTCACATGAGTGGTTAAACTCTTAAATTCAAAATAAAAGAGAAACACTGAAACTAAGCTCCTAATTAACTTGTACACAAGTTTGTATCTGAGGATATTTTATATGAAACTCATCCACAGAAGCCATTTTTAGGACAAACTTATTCAGGAATTGCTCTGAGGTCTTATTACATTGACCTAATTTGAATTAGAATGATGTTGTCCATACAGTTTTTAGAGATTCTTAGGCTTTATTATTCTCTTGGGTTTTTTTTTTTCTGTTATGTTTGTCATCTCCAGCATGCAGCACCAGTTTGAATGTTAGCTGATTGTTAAACATTCTTACCTGTTCAAACTAAATTATAGTTAACTGATAATATTATTCTATATGATCCTATATCATAATAAAGGGTTTTTGACTTAAAGGAGCTTCTATGGCAGACTTTAGTTGTGATCCACTGTATTCTTTTCATACTGGAGTAGATATGTGTTTGGGTGGTGGTGGTGGGGGGTGTATATATTTTTACTTATTACTCCAATGAGTGGTTTAAGCTCTTAAATTCAAAATAAAAGAAAAACACGGAAACTAAACTCCTAATTAACGTTGTACACAAGTTTGTATCCGAGGATATCTTATATGTAACTTAGCTTCATAAATAACCTTAATGACCCATTAAGAGATTGAGTCTTTAAACACTTCATAATCAAAATAAAAATCTTTAATTTATAAAAAACACAAGTATATATAACACCGAATCTACTTAACTATGCATGTGCTAATATATTCTTCAGATTAAAAGAAAAATACTTAAATTTGCACAACTTCCTTAAAATCACACGAACCCAATTATCCTATATGGGCAAAAGTGGAACTGTAGTCTCTTGCTTCCTACATGATTTTTGTTTTTTCTTGAGTTTGCACAGGAGAAAGATTAACACAAAACAAAAGTGCTCTTTGTCTAATGGCAACATAGGGAAAACTCTTCTTTCATCTTAAAATCACAGAATACTGAAGACAAGAGATGTTTTCTTCATCCAAAACACTTCTGTAACTTCACTTTCTATATGAAAGTAGCTGCAAGCTCCATTGAATAAACTACTCAGAACTATATCAACCAAATCATCACTTTAGAATAAATTAACTTTCTATATGAAAGTCTCAACATTCTTCTTAAAACATTATCAACAGTCTTAATACTTTAGAAAAACTCTGCTTTCTATGTGAAAGTTTGTGAAGAAATAACTAAAACCATATGAACTGTTAGAAATCACTTATCATACTGAGAATCCTAAGTAAAACAAATTTTGGGCTCACTTCTGTATGAACTGGTGCTCTTTTTCAGCTTTAATTGAAATAAATCCTTTATGGATTAATGATTACAAAACTTGAAAACTTTTAGAATTTAATTATTCTTAAATCTTCTCATCCTGAAGTGACCAAACAAGAGCTCATCACCTCTTATCTCTTTATCCAAGGATATCTTCTCTCAGTCTTCCATTTCTAAATTTTCTCTTTTCTGTCCAGGCTTCACATATTGAAGACACAGACATTCCACAGTTTTTCTCCTGCTGTGTTCCTTTCCTATTCTCTGAACATGCTCAAAAATGCAACTGAGAAACATATGCTGTTCACCATCCTGTGCTGCCATTACTGCTTTCCAGAAGTTCTGGAATGACGAAGTTCTTTTTTCACAGTGTAGTTTATTTAATTATAATGCTATTATGAAATAGCCCTAATTTATAACAGTCCTTCATTCCACAAGCTTTTAGGTAAGTTCATTTAATTATTCACACAACATAAATTATAGCGATAACTTTCACTTCCTTCATAATTGGCAATGTTTCAGTAAGGAAATACCGTGAGTAGACATATTACTAACTATTATAATAACGGAATTAACTCATGTAAATTATTCTTTATTCATAGAAATTTCACCTGAGTATCACAGGCATCATCAGTACAGGTACAAGGCTAATTAAACAATAACTATTATATTCACAAAGCGCCACCTAAGTAGCTAAGGTTAAATTTTCTAAATTTATTTAATTATTTTAATTATTTAAATTTAATTATTTAATTATTAAATAATAATTATTCATCATAATCATCATCAAATTCCTGACATGTACCCTCAAGGGGTGTACAGGATATGATAGTACTACATGAAAAATTTACATAATTACTAACTTCCTATCTACAATTTTCCTCCAAATCAGTCTGTTACTTGTCAAGACTCCAACATTATCAGATCTTATATTTCTATTGTCTAAGGCACTTTGTACCATATCAATCCACCTATATCTTGGTCTTCCTCTGGGTCGTTTTCCTGTCAACCTGCAGAGAATACTTGTTTTGCCAATCTTTCCTCGCCCATTCTGTTTAAATGACCATACCACCTGAGATTATCTCTGCTAATGCATTCCTGGATGCTGACAATGTCAAGTTCTTTCCTAATATCCTCGTTTTTGATATGATATTGCCATTGATGCCATCTGTTCACACCTCTAATCTTTCTCAGGACTCTCATATCTGCGGTCTCTAGTCTTTGGTCAAGTGTTTTATTTCTGACCCAGCTCTCAGATCCATAGGTTAAAACTGGTTTGAACATTGTCTTGTATACAGTTAATTTAGTAATTTAATAATTATTTAATTATTCAATTATAATAATTAAATTTTTTTTAAAATTAAATATATATATGTGTATACAATTATATGTTAGGAAAGATTTGCTGCTTTATAAAGTACTATCTCCCACAAATTTAGGAAATTTAACCTTAACTACTTAAGTGGCACTTTGTGAATATAACAGTTATTGTTTAATTAGCCTTGTACCTGTACTGATGATGCTTGTGATACTCAGGTGAAAATTCTACAAATAAAGAATAATTTACGTGAGTTAATTCCGTTATTATAATAGTTAGTAATAATTGACAACATTTCATAAACAGCGTTTGGCTACATACAAATAGCACCAATATTAGAAGCTTTTTTTTTTGACAGCTCATACAAAAAAATATAATTGCTCTAATATGTAACTAAATAAATTTATTTTTCATCTATGCACAACTTCAGGAGCCGAAAATAAAATTAGCATGTCGAAACATCTTGCTTGGGACATACAAAAATAAACAAATGTTTACTAACAACTTGACAATTAATAATACCATATTATTAATTTCTTAACACAAATTTAATTATTTTCTTACTTTAAAATTATGGTATATCTGAATTTGGATATTCTACAGAAGACTGCACACAGTCCATATGCTTCATATTCTTGGATCTCTGCAGTGCAGGTTTGGCCATAACAGGAAAGGCTGCTTGCAAAAGGGATGTTAACTATCTTCATTCCTTGTTGCAACCTGGAGTATGAAGTGAGAAAGGTGATTCATTTAATCTCTAAAGATGTACTATTTGAAAATTAATAGTTTTTAAGAATGAGTTAATTTATAATATTATGTTTACTATAGTGAGAGTTGATTATGTTAAGCAAAGTAGATAAGTATTTAGGTAATTTTTATAATGTTGGTGCTGGAGGATCATTGGTAAACAGTGGGTGGATTGAATAAAGCAGAATGATAAGTGTTTTTTTTTTTTTGCAAATTTAGTTAATACTAGTAAGTTAATTTGTTGTAGTTTTTTTTTTTTAGGATGTAATAATGTATGTTGATAGCTGTTAACAGAAAATTGTATATTTTATATTATAATTAGATATTGGGTGTATATCTCCAGTTCATAATAAAACAATGGTGGCCAAGATGTCTTTTTTAGGGGAGTTTAAAATCTCATGAGAGATTTTGTTCTGTACAACATGTATGTGAGAAATATATTCAAGGTGGCAGATTCGTGGAAGGAAAATGAGACTGGTAAGCAAATATGAGATTGAATGCCTATTATTATGATAGCAAGGTGGAGAATGTTGACAAAAGATGGGAAAATGAAAGTGTTTATGAAATTATTGATAAATGCACAGTGTTGGATAAATTATTGATAAATGTGAAAAATAAAGAAATAGCATGCTTATGTGAAGTTTTTCACAGGACAAAGTATGAGCCCAAACAGTTGAAGAAACATCATACAGCTAATAGCAGAGGTAAGAAAGAAGAGGTGCAAGGAAAGAAAAAGTAATGTATGACAAGCAGGAGAAGGAGATTAATAAGAAAGTTTTTTTATATAGTGATTCATTGATAGGAAGAGTACTAAATGAGATAATGAATAAATCTTGTATCCCTTGCACAATAATTAATGATATTAGTGAAGGTGTCAGGATGTGAAGAAATAAGAGAAAGAGTCGATTGTTTTGGCAAGTGCAAATGATTTGAAAGATAAAAAAGTATGATATGAAAGAGGATAAAAGAATGACAGAGTTAAGATTGTTAATTTGCTTCCATAGTACCATGTTAGATGTAAGTTGAAGAGGGCCATGATTGCATATGAGTCAATCTGTAGGGAGGAAGCAATGTGAGAGTGTGCAGGTGGAATTGTAAGTAGTTTGTAGATCTGTAGAATTAATTTTTTTAGCTGGAAGAACTTACATAAGGCTGCTTGATTGCACTTAAATGTATTTGGAATTAGGTGTCTTGAGAAAGCATTTTCACTAAAGTGAAAGTGCAAAGTCATTAAAAAACAAGATATGGGAGGGGGTGCAGATGATTATTTGTGCAGCCAGCCAGCCATGAGACAAGTGAATGTGAGAATGACCAAAGCCTATGCAGAATCTAGTCTCTCTCTCAGTTAACGAAATTTAATAGGGTAGACAGTGCAAGTTGTAAAGGTAGTTGTTTGCCTAAGAGGATACTCCAATGCATCCTAATGGCAGAAGTATCAGGAATAAGATGGAGGCATTATTTATATTGTTTGGTGTAAATTCGCTAAAAGTTATTGCCATTAGTGAGACTTGTTTGACAATAGATGATATGGTTATAGGAATATAATGTAAGGTTTATAGTATTTAGAGGAAGGACAGAGAGAGGAGGGGTACTGCTGATGATAGTAGATGAATTACAGCCAGGAAAAAAAAAAAGTAGGAAGTGATCACAAGACAGAGAGATATATGGGGCAGTGCATTGGAGGCAATCTTGTGTGAGACAGAGGCTTCAAGTACTGGCTATTTTTTCTGATCTGCCACGGATATAAGGTATGGTGATGGCATTTCTGAAGAGATGGTCGGGGAATGGGGAAGGACTTGATTATTTTTTTAATTCTGTAATCATTGTAGCCATTGGAAAGGAAGGTGTTGTGTATGTGTTTGAGTTCAGTTGAAAGGGCAGTTTCACTGGAACAAAGATTGTGGGTGCTCTATTGGTTAGAGTTTTAATAATGCCATATTGCTGAGAGGGGTGGTGGTGGTGGTTGGAGAGAGTTTGTGAATGTATATGCCTGTATGAGTAGGTTTTCTATATACAGAAAAAGAAAGGTTACCATTAGGAAGACGTGTTACTAAGGTGTCTAGGAAGGGTAAACCATTGTTATTTTCCTTTTCCATTGTAAACTGGATTCTTGGATGTAGACTATTGAGGTAATCGAGGAAGGAGTCTAATGTGTAAGGAGTCTAAGGCCATGAGGCCAAATGCCCTTTCAACTGAACTCAAACACATACACAACACCTTCCTTTCCAATGGCTACAATGATTACAGAATTAAAAAAATAATCAAGTCCTTGATTATTTTTTTAACCATCTCTTCAGAAGGACTTCAGAAATGCCATCACCATACCTTATATCCGTGGCACATCAGAAAAAATAGCCAGATCATTAAAAAAAAGTACACCTCCATACAGCTTTTAAGCCCCACTGTAAACTTACTATCCTTATCCGTTCCACCAAAGATCAGCTCCCTCCACTCTCAGTGCCTGGAGTACATAGAGTACCTTCGTCTTGTAAACTGGCTTACTTCGGACAGACAGGCAAATCAGCAACCATCCGATTAGAAGAACATAAGTCATACATCTGCAATCACGATTATGGTCAATCTGGTCTTGCAGACCATGTTTTTGATACAACCCACAGGATCTCTTGGAAGAAAACCACCATGCTCCACCCCCAGTAAATTCAAAAAAGAAAGACTGTTCTTTGAATCTGCATCTGCACTCAGGAATCAACCTAATTTAAACAAATATGGTTGCATAAAACTTCCCGAAATTTGGGAAACATTAATTATCAGAGATCTCTTTTTACATCCTAGGCTACCTGCAAATGCCCATAGAGGGCGCACCACCTGGATAGGCTTTAGTTTCACTCACTGTTGGATAGATATCAAAAAGTTTTTTGTAATCCCTGAAGATGTCTCTGTGACTGAGACAAAATATTGGAAGCATTAAAATTAGTTTTAATCCTTTCTCAGTGCTGATAATATCCCATTAAACCTCCAACATGAATTCTTAAGTCAGCACTTAAGTCTCAACACACGCATCCTGATAGCACCATGTAACCTCACTGAAGAAAAAGGCAAACCTTGGCATCAATTTTTTCTTCCAACCTGGATGACTAAGGCAAATCACCTTCCACACTACCACAAACTGCCCACTACATACCTCCTCTAAACTTTCATCAGAAAGACATCAGAAAAATCCTGATTAATCTCAATATTAATAAGGTTCCTGGTCCAGATGGTATTCTTCCAGTTGTGCTCAAAACTTGTGTCCCAACATTAACTCATCCTGTGTCACCTATATAAGCTATCATATTCAAGTGGTATCTGTCCAACAGCATTGAAGCAGGCCTTCATCCAGCCTGTACCTAACAAGGAAATAAAAGTCAGACATCTAACTATCATCCTATTGCTCTCACCTCAGTACTTTCATAAGAGATGGAGAAGGTTATCAACAACCAGATTCTTCACTATCTGGAGACTCATCAGTTAATTAGCAATCACCAATATGGATTCTGCCATTCTTGATCTATAGCTACCTCCTAGCTAATCATGCTCACCTCTAGATACAGGCCATGGAAAGATTTGGTGAAACCCATGTTGCTCCTCTCGATATTTCAAAGGCATTTGATTGTATATGGCAGCGTTTCCCAAACTTTTCTGAAATTTTCACGGAACACCTTGGTTATATTGTAATTATTAATTAATAATTAATTAAACATCTTAAGCCAAGAAAGAAGACTGCGATGGTTTGGCCATGTGACCAGAATGGGAACAGAAAGCCTACCATCTAAAGCCCTGAATACAACAATGGAAGGTAAAAGATCCAAAGGACGGCCCAGAATTAGATGGATAGACAAAATAAAAGAGGACCTGAAAACCAAATCACAACAAGTGACACCAAACTGGACAGAATTGTTCGGACTCTCCCAGGACCGACAGAAATGGAAAGAGTTCATTCGGCCTCATCATCATCCACATAGATGATGGAAGAGAGAAGAAGAAGAATTAAACATCAATTAAACATAAACATCATTAAATTAATTTGTACTGATTTTCATTGACATATCCCATTCTGATCACCAATTCTGTACTTATGAGTGAATGCAGACTTTTTCTTCTGTGTGCTGGTAGTTTTCTCCTCCCTTTGTACATCCTGGAGATTGCTTTGTAGACTGGTGGTGGATGACTCACTATCTGTTGCGTCACAAACACCTTCAATAAGAGATTTCTTAATACCAAAATTAAACAAAGTCCTTGTCTCTTATTCATATTAAAATTTAAATCTGCAGGCCTATTACTTTTAAAAAATCATGGCACTATGGTTTCGAAACTTTCATCCTACAATACGACTTGCGAAGAAAGTATTCAGTATTACTATATTTGAGAACTGGATACAGACTACCTTGATCTTTAATTTTAGTAGAAAAATTTTCTTTATACTTCCTTGCTGATTGGTCACTAACATTTGCAACACAGATGTTATTTCTTTCAGTTTTAAAAACAGAGGATACACCGCCCATTGTTGTAATTGGCTTGCATGCAATTTTTATGATTGGTCATAAACAGCGGTATTCTCTTTCCAGATTATTGAAAGATTTCGATGTGTGAAAATTAACTATAATTCATGAATATTTCTATGTTTAAAAATATGTCGCTTGGTCACTGACATTTGCTACACAGATGTCATTTCCTTCAGTTTTGAGAACAGAGGATAACCCGCCCATTGTTATAATCTGCTTGCTGGCAATTTTTATTACCAGCGGTATTCCCTTTCCCAAATGTTGAAAGGTTTCGATGTGTGAAAATTAACGATATACAGATGTTATTAGGCGTTCTGGGTCTTGAGCTTTTCAACATATTCACGAACATTATTTTCCTCAGAATATTTACACTGTAAAATATTTATTCATGAAAAATGCTTAGAAAACTAAAATGCAAATTCCAGGAGAATTTCTTGTGGAACACAGTTTGGGAAACCCTGGTGTATGGCACAAAGGCCTCCTTGTTCAGGAGGCCTTCATGCCATAGAGGAAGCCATCCGTCTGTCATGGCGGATGGCTTCCTCTCATCAGATTTCTCCATCAGTGCTGGAGTACCCCAAGGTTATGTACTTTCATCCATGCTTTTCCTCCTTTACAGCCATGACCTCCTTTACAGCCATGATAGAATCCTGAAGATCTTCCATAATAAGTGACTTAAATACTGATCTCTTTGGCATCCTCAAATGAGTTGAAGGCATCTAGCAAATTTCAATGCCATAAAAACTTGGGCCCTTCTCCACAAGAAAGATCTTACTGCAGGATTCAAAGGAAGTAAAAAAGAAAAAACAAGAAATAGAACAAGTATACAAAGTATATCTATTACAAGAAGAAAGCATTATAGTGCTATATCAACCATGATAAACAGATTATCTAAAAGAAGTCAAAATCAATGAAGACATAGAAGAATGGAAAACTTTAATAAAATAATTCATAAAGCAGCCTCTGAAGTATTTGGAAAGGCAAATAAAATATTAAAAAGAAAAACATTAAAAATTTGGAACACAGATATAGTACTTTTCTGGTCTTTATATATTTCATAACTTCTCTCATTCTTGTTCTCATGATATTCCTTCTGCATCATCTTCTTATTATTATGAATATATCAATGTATCTTCTTATTATATATTTGCAAGTTTTTTCATATCCCCCCCCCCAGCAGCAGTATTTTATTATTAACGCTTTAACTACATTAGACTCTGTTTCAACGAAATATCTCTCACAGCTATACTTAACCATATATACCACATGTTTCTTCTTCCCCATTCTTTAACCTTCTCCCTTCTCCACATACAGATTATAGTAATGTGACCATTATTCTCTATGTATGGGATATATCAGAACAAAGCCAGAATTTTGTAAAATACTCTCTCTACACTGCCTTCATACCTCACTTGAAACTGGCTGTTCTTATTTATTCCCATGCGGATGAGCTTCTTCCTCTGTCAGTTCCTGGCATGTTTGGGGATTCCTTGTTCCTGCAAGTTGGCTTGCTATGGGATAATCAGTCAGTATCTGCTAGTAGGAAGATAAAAAAAAAATGCATCCATAATCATAACTGTAGACCTAACAGGTCTAACAGATCTTACTTTGGACCCTACCCACAAAATCAAATGGGAATAAAAATTATAATTTATGCCAGCAAGTTCAAATGTGAGAAGCTTTCTTAAAATTTGCAGCTGCCCTTAAAAACCAGCCTGATTTAAATCAATATGGATGTGTTAAACTTTCCAAAATATAGGAAACAGTAATTGTTAGGCATCCCGAGTTACTAACTTAGACTCTAGTCTGCTAAATTTCACTTTAATTTTTGTTGCTTGTGTGTTTGTTACAATTTATACTGAATCCCTAAAGATGTGTCTGTGATTGAGATGAAATATTGGAAGCATTAAACATCCAGCATGTGTTTTAACCAACATATAAGCATAGAAATATTTTTATTCCTACTTCTGGCATGCTCAAGTTTTTATGGACTTATATGTGACAAATAAGTTAAAGAGTGAAATGCTTTACTCTGTCATGATAACCACCTTTCTACAAGGGCTACATCACCGGTATTTAAAAATCCAAAGAAATCATCAACACCTTTAAGTCCAAAGAGACTTCTTTTGACTAGTACATATAGTAAAGTGAGAAATTTTTGTTTAGTTATTGAGGAAGGAAGAATTCAAAAATAAAGCTTCATTGCACTAGCTTCATTGCAGCAATCCTGAATACCAACCAAGCCATATTTGCATGGACATTATCAGACTTCAGCTTTTATCTTGGTACAGGGTACTTCCTGGTGGTGGTGGTGGTGGTGGACTTTTCCCTTTGCTGTCTGGATTCTATATTCCATGCTGAAGTCAGGATGGATCTGGGCATGTCTGCCTTCATTGAGGGAGTGGTGACATTGTACAGAATGCGATTGAAACTACTGATTGACTGTAGAACAAATTTTTGTTTCTATATTTTCCAGAAAATGTGTACTATTCTTTGTTGCAATAAACATTGGAATAATAACATGGTTCATCTTGGCATACTTAGCATCTTGGTACACAGCATGAGTTTTAAAGATATCAGCATGAACTTAAAAGAGAAGAATAACAACATAAGAATGCAAGAAAGGATTAAGATTTTGAAATAGATACATTTTATGAAACACTAGACCAACTACAAAAACATTGATATATTTTGTTGGGAGACTTTATGATTTTGTTGGGGGATTTTAATGCTAAAGTAGGTGAAAGTGATGCACATCTAGCAGCAAAATCAAAAAATATGGACTGGAGAATTGAAAATGGAGAAAGGTTGATGAAATTTGCTAAATCAGAGGTTTCTACTTAATGAGTACTTTCTTCAAAAAAAAAGGAAGAATCAGAAATGGACATGGAGAAGTGCAAATGGGGAGGTGTTTAATGAAAGTGATTATATTTAAGCAACAGAAAATACATTGTCCAAGACACAGATATAATAAATGGGTTCAATATACAGGTAGTGACAATAGATTAGTGAGATCAGAAATTGTTTAGATGAAAAAAAAACAGAAACTGATTTAAAAAAGGGAAAAAAAAACTATTAATTTACCAAATATGGTAATAGAGTTCTTCCAAAAAGAGAGAGATGAAGTAAAGTTTTATAATATTGATATGAATGAAGATGTGGATGAAAACTACCAAATAATAACAGAGATCCTATTCAATAATGCCAGAGAGATTTGCAGAATTAACAGAGATCTAGATAAGATTGGTGGAATTGAAAGCGATCTAGATAAGATAAATAGAGTAAGTAGAATTCTCTGAGCTGTGTAAATTAAAAACTTCAGAACAAAGAAAATCAGAATTACAATAGAAAACAATATGAATCTAAAAGGAGTGAGAAGGGAGTTGTCCATAGGGCAAAATAAATTAATAGCACTTAAAGATGAAAATGGAGTACTAATTAAAGACAAAGAATAGATCATTAGAAATTCTTCTTATGCCAGATTATATGATGATTCCCAAAACTTAAAGGAATATGAAAACAAAAATGTAATAACCCAAATGGAAAAGGAAGAAATATGCCTTCATGTTTTAACCACGTCACCATCAATATGGATAAAATACATCACTAATCTACACTTCGTATCCATCACATATTTTAATGTAATATCAATGGTATTACAAGTTTAATATGCACTTCGCATCTAACTTGGATGTATATATACGTCCTGGCCAGTTGGGTGGTTAAAAGAAGTTCAGTATTCAATGGGTAGCATGAATAGTGGAAAGTGACCACATGAAGGTGAGATACTAATAGAAGTTGTGAAAGCAGGTGGTGAGTCAGTCATGACTGTTAAGTAAAATTTATACATTCTTCCTAAGACAGAAGAGAATACCACAGTTTGGATAATGCTATCTTTATCATAGTTTTTAAAAAGGGAGATGGAGAAGATATTAAAAATTGCAACCCATTTGACTTCCTTGTAATAATATACAAAAGTTTTATAAAAATCATTAGCAACAGAATACAAAGCAAGCAGGATTGATAAAAAAAAAAAATAAAAAAAACTATAGCACTATTGATCATGAAAATTATCAAGATGATTAGTGGAATTAACTTTTCTTTTATTTCTTATTAATTTTTAAGTTATAATAAGAGAAAATTGTGTACCAAATCACAGTGGTCCCAACTTTGATTGTTTGAATAAAAACTGCCCGGATTTTGTTAAATGCTCTCCTCCACCAGACTTGAAGGCTTAATAAATTGTTTGCATTGTAGTTATGAGAAGATGACTAAAATTGATGGAATTGATATGTAAGCTGTTTAGGCTATTAAAGTGCAAAATGTGCTGAACTTCACTTGAAGTCCAGGTTTGCAGCATTCTTTGCCCATACCTTCAGGTTGTTGGGCCTGTTAGTAGTCCTAGATATATTGCCAGTCAACAAGCATTAAACCATCATGCTAAAGGAAATTGCCCAGTGCCAAACTAATGTAATTAGGGATCAAGGTCTGGAATTCACATCCTCGTTGTAAAGGCTAAGCCTCTGAAATGGTGGTAGATGAATTTCATTACCTAGTGTAATATCACTACCACTGGATTTCATTGATGAAATCATTTTATTTTTTCTGGTTATACTGAAGTTTAAAATCATGATGCAGTTGATCAGTACATCAAAAACTGATTTTGAAAGAACCAAAAATCAAGAAAATTGCATGTTGTCTAAATTGGCAGGCATGTTTTCTAGTCTTCT
This sequence comes from Typopeltis vanoorti, assembly GCF_054136105.1. Classification (NCBI taxonomy): domain Eukaryota; kingdom Metazoa; phylum Arthropoda; class Arachnida; order Uropygi; family Thelyphonidae; genus Typopeltis; species Typopeltis vanoorti. The sequence continues at coordinate 189,287,763 of NC_143549.1, read as the reverse complement.
ACAAAACTGTTGTCTGTGATACTTGTTCAACCCTACTCTTACTACTTTTGCATTCAGATGGTTCCGTTACATCCTTATCCTGTCTTAACATTGCTTTGTGCACTGGCATTTTTTTTACCTCTTTTTATTCCTTTGGAAAGAGGAATAAATTGGACAAGAGCACAGGTAATTCTTTTTTGCACATTCTTTCCCTTTGTGTATTCCACAAAATACATGGCAGTATGTCATCCCATAGCCTTATTAGCATCTAGCCTACTCAGCCATATCACACACTTGTGGTTCATTCACTTCTGGTCTCTGTGCATTTGTCCCTTTTCTGGTTCTTCTTGTATGCCATCATTCATACCAGTATGAAATACACTGATGAAATGGTCATTAAATAATTCCACTGCATCTTTTACATTGATCATTTTTCAACATGCTACTAATTTTTAAATTATATATATATTGTAGAACATTATTATCATTCATCCATAATTTGATTCTTATTTATATATTGGCATTGATGAAAAATTATTGTTATCAGACAGCATTGGAATCAACTTTCTTATTTTATATATTAATTCCCTATATAAGATGTAATTTGTGTTATAATTTTTTTTCTCCAGCAATTTAAAAAGAGATGTTACTGTAGTGGTTAGTAGCAAAGACTTTTATAGAACTGGCATTATGTGTGATATTGTACAGGTAAGTGCCTCAGTAATTTATAAAAACACACAAACTCACAAAACATGCCATTTTGTATATCATTTCTACATGAGAGATTGCAGAACCCTATAGAAATAATATATGGGAATCTTTTTGTATAATAACTACTCAAAACTATGATTTTCATGTTTTAGTTATTTATATTTTATCTGAAATTCCTTTTTAAAATTATTTTACTATCTTAAGAAAAAGGAAAATTTCTTTGAAAATTTTGTTAACTTATGATTGCAGCAGAATAATGGAAAGTAGTAGTAGTGCTGAATGGGGACTCTGTAGTGCATGATATGAAAATGGAGCAGGTGTTAAAAATGTGTCTGAGAGGAGCAATGATAGGAAGAGTGACTGAGGCTGTGGAGTGGAGAGGAGAGAAGAGGAAATGCAAAGGAGTTGACTGACTGGTTGGTTGGAACAAATGATTTGCAAGGAAGTGCAGATGATGTAGCATGGGATTTGTGAGTATTGCTAGACACACCAAAGTGGTAGAGTGTTGAAGGGAGAATTATGAGTATGTTGCCAAGCTGTGATAGTAGAGCTGAGGAGAAGAGCAATGATAACTACATTGTGCATGAAGAGAGTACCTGAGTTTGTGGATGTATGGGATGAGTTTGAAGATAGGAGAGTGAGAGAGAGAGAGAGAGAGAGAGCTGTTTCCTGCAGATAGTCTGCATTTGAGTTAGAGTAGGGTAAAGTGAATCTGGCAGATTGTTGAAGAGAGGAGGAGAGTGTGTGGCCAGCCAGAAAAATAAAAACTAGACAGTGGGACTGTGACTGTAAGATACCAGAATTGGTGTGAGATAATAGACAAAAAGAGACAAAATAGGAGCAACAGTAAAGGACTTGAATGGAGGGATAAGGAATTCTAGGAAGGAAAGAGAGAACAGGGTAAAAGCTACTATATTTCTGCACCGATGGAAGGAGCATTAGGAATAAGGGTGCAGAGTTTCTGGCTTTGATACAGTTAGTCAGTCCTTAAATCATTGGTGTCAGTGAGACATGGTTAATGGAGGATGATATACTCATGGGAATAGAATGTGATAGTTATTGCATTTTTTGAAAAGACAGAAAAGAAAAATAGAGGAGGTGGAATATTGTTGATGATTTCAGAGGAGTTGTATCCTCTCAATATGGAACTTGAAGAAAGCAATAATGATAATGGCTTTGAGGCCATTTAGTGTGAGGTTGGGGTTAGTACAAATTTTAGATATTTAGAAGGATGTCGCTACTGGCCAGGGAATGCAGAGAGAGATGATTCTGAAATGTTCAGACAGATGAGACTGGTGAGTGACAGGAGGGTAATAATAATGTGTGAATGAAAGCAGGAAATATTGTGTGAGTAAAGAGATCAAATTCCTTGAGCTACTTATAGACAACTGTCTTGCAACATGTAGTAGTTGAAACAACATGTTGTCATCATATTGATACCATCTGGGGAGAATGATCATGTGGTTTTGACTTGGGGGGGGGGGTCATTAGGCAGGTATACAAGCTTCAAGGAACAAGAGAGATGTGTAGAATTAAAGAGCAAGGGGACTATGATAAATTAAAGAAACAGATTAATGATGTGCAGTAGCTTGATCATTTGAAGGGGGAAGAGAGAGAGAGAGATAAGCAGTGCCTTGGACTTGGTCTGGAATCAATGACTTGTAGCACTGTCAGATTGTATTCCAAAGGTAGTTTGGGGGAATAATTAAAGTAGGAGTGAAATGAATCATGGAATTATGCCCAAGCTTCTGAGATAGAAAGGATGTTATGGAGGAGATATAAAGAACAGGATACCCCCTCAACAGTATAAGGTGCAGGCTAGAAGGTGCAAGTTTAGTAAGGAAAGAGAAATTGGTATGTGTGCAGTCTGCATTGAATGCAGCTCCAGCATTGAGTATACTATACCTAGCCTGCACAGCACATTAACTATTGCAAAATGCAACTATTGCTACAAAATGAATTATATAAAATACTATTGAGAGGTATTGTATTACAAACAAGAAAACAACAGTTTTTAGATCCATTTTAATGATAACGACGCTGATTTGTGTTGTTTGTGCTTGTGTGGTAGCAACATATCTTGGGCTGCAATGCTACCAACCCAAACTCCACATAAATCATGCATTACCCCCACTGTGTTATCCCTAGTAGGTAGCAGTTTGGTGCTGTCAGCATTGAATGCAGCTCCAGCGTTGAGTATACTAGCCAGTACTGATTACTAGTCCTAGCCTGCACAGCACATTGACTATTGCAAAATACAACTATTGCTACAAAATGAATTATATAAAATACTATTGAGCAGTATTGTATTACAAACAAGAAAATAATGGTTTTTAGATAAATATATAAAAATTTAAGAATGCCAATAATAAAACAGGAACTTTCGTTTTATACTGGAGGGGCTACAGCCCTACAACCCTTATGGATGAGCCACCACTGATTGATAGTATACCTATCTTTATTTCTGCTGAGGTTGCAATAATTTCTATAACTGCTTTTTTTGCTCTTTGCCTTGGCTCCCTGAAGAGAACAACTGGGCAATGTCCTGCCAGCTTGATATCTAATTGTCTTATAGTATTATATATGTAGTTTCAACAAAATGGAACTCATTCAACAACAAAGCCCCAAATCTCCAGCTTATCTTCATTCATTTAATATTATAGCTACAACATCAAAAGATGAGTATTGGACTTTAGATTAGAAGTCCAGTCATTCTTCAGAAGCAAAACCTTGCCTAAAGATTGGGGTATTATAGAGGAATAAGATGAAATAAAGAGTTTTTTTGTGAGAAATGACATGATTCAGTTCTGTATTGAAGTTAATAGAATTTGAAGATATTCACCTAAGAATGGCTTTGAGAACAATTGAAGATTGTTCTTGAAACCATTCTTAGGTTCTTATCTGTTAAGTCATATCTCAAAACTATTGAACATTGTCTTCAAAAATATTCCAAGTTTTACCAATTCTACTGTTGGAGAGGGAGTTAGGCAAGGATGTCTATTTTCTCCTCACTTGTGTAGTATCTGTACTGAGGACATCATGCAGATAGCGTTGAATGAGTCCAAGACAGGAATTAAGATAGGTGTTAGATTGATTCAATTCTGGCAAGACAAAGATTATGGATCTTAAAGGAAATACAGACGGGGAAACAAGTGCATCTTAATGGAGAAAGGATTGAGGAAGTCATCGAGTTCGAGTACCTGGGATCCATTATTAATGTGAAGAATTGCTGTTCAGAAGAAGATTAGGAATGGCTATTCTTCACACGTTATCTCTACTAGGTAGCCTTTGGTGTGGTCTACATTAATCCAGCTCCAGTGTTGGGTATACTAGCCCGCACAACACATTAACTATTGCTACAAGTGAATTATATAAAATATTATCGAGAGGTAGATAAGCTTATACGTTGTTTACTAACTATTATTTTTCAGAAAATAGCAATGTATACTAAAATATTAATTATAAAAACTTTAATGAATACCTTCCTATATTTCAGCAGTGTTACATTGCCATCATCAGAGATCACAAAAAAAAAACAATGATATGTGCACAAAGGCACTAACACTGGGTGAATGAGGCTGAAGAAACAATCCAAGTCCAGTCTAGAGTTCTAAAAGACTGTTGGGCTTGAAGATCTTAGGATAAATACTTCCCAAATTTGGGGAGGTCTGATGCACCCAAATTTGTTGAGGTTTGGAAAGTTTTTCAGGGTTAAGACAGATTCAAGGAATAGCCCTTCATATTTGTATTTGCTGTGGTGTAATAGAGTGGCTCTCTTCCAGCATATCTTGTGGTAGGTTTCTAAAGTATGGTCAGCATGTCCTGAGTGGTTGTATTGGTGAAACCAGATGTAGTCCTTGTGCTCAGAAATTCTGATATTGGCTGTCCTACCTGTTTGGCCATAGTAGTAGGACAGTTTGCAATTGCAAGGGATCTGGTAGACACCTGGTAGGTCTAAGGAATGTTGCTGGTATTTGGTGGAGCAGATAACAGATGCCAATTTGATATGTGGTCTGTAAGTGGCTGTAAGGTTGTATTTCCTTAGGATTTTTGTCAGTTTTTCAGATGTGTCCTGGATAGATGGAATGGTGATAGATTTAGAGTAATCTCTGCTTTGAAGGAGGGGGGGTTGCAGTTACAGGGTTTTAATTAATTTTTTTTGGGGGGGGGTGTAGCCTTTTGCTAAGAAAGAGTTGAGAATATTGTAAGTTCGGTAGTTATAACACTGTTATCAGAAAAGATTAATTTTGCTCTGTTATATAAGGTTTTTATAATCCCATATTTTTGGGAGAGGATGTGTGACTGCTGGTGAATGTATCTACCTGTATGTCTAATTTTTCTGTAACCAGAGAAGACTAGGGATCCATCAGGCTGGCATGTAATCAGAGTGTCTAGGAATAGGAGACTGTTGTTGTGTTCCTTTCTGAAGGTAAACTGGATTCTGGGATGTTGATTGTTCAGATGTGTTGAGAAATTGTGGAGTATATCCAGGCCATGTGGCCAAATGGAGAACACATCATCTATGTAGCATAGCCAGACACTGGGTTTATGGGAGACAGTGTTTAAGGCTTTTTCTTCAAAGGTCTCCATGAAGAAGTTGGCCAGAGGCAGTGAAAGTGGAGAACCCATGGTTGTCCCCTTCATCTGTAGAAGTTTCCTTGCAAAAAAAATGGGCCGAGATATCAGGAGGAAATATGGCTTGGATGAGGACTTAGGTATCTTTGAGGGATATTAGTGAATAAAGAGGAGACATTAAAACTGACCATTATATTAGTGTGTTGGAGTGTGAGGTGTTGCCAATATATTGTGTAAACACTGGCTAATTTGTATGTGGGTGAATTAGTGCCATCCACAATGGAACATAATTGCACATTTTGTTTATAGTGTTTTGGTAGTCCATATATTCAGGGGTTCTAGAGTTATAAGATTGTAGTTTGTGACTTCCTCAGGCAAAGAGGTACCTTCTTAAGGAGCTATGGAGTGTTCTGATCTGTATACTGGTGGGATCATAGTCTATAGGGACGTCGGTAGAATGATCTAGAAGTAAGGAGGCAAGCTTACCTATGTACAAATGGAAAATTCCAGATTAACTATACCTACTAGGGGTCTACCAGGTCCCTTACAGTTGCAAACTGTTCTACTACAGCCAAACAGGTAGGACAGCCAATATCAGAATTTCTGAATATAAGGTGCTGGCAAGGATGACAAGCTTAGGAGATTGCTTGGATCAGTGCCATGGCATGTACAACTGCAAGGGCTGGACGTCGATAGAGCATGGGAAGTGGTCAAGGAGCATTTACAGGAGGTTATGGCTGATTGTATACCTAGGGTCCGAATAGTAAAACAAGTAGGGGTTAAATGGATGAATAACACCATGAAGCTTGAGCTGCAAAAAAAAAAACAACTGTGGAGGGAATTTAAAGAAAGGGGTGACCTGCAGGCACACGAACGGTATAAAGTGCAGGCCAGAAAGGTAACGAGTGTAGTAAAAAAAGCAAAAGTGGATTATGAAAGGAAACTAGCTATGCAAGCAAAAGAGAATCCCAAACAGTTCTTTCAATATGCTGCAAGCAAGAAAAAAACTGTACATGGCAAAATGATTTTAAGGAATGACGATGGTAAGGAGGTCACTGAATCAGTCTATATAGTGGAGTTACTGAGTGCGCACTTTGCAAAAGCATATCATCCAGGTGGTGACATTGAAAAAATGAAGGAACCATTAGTTTATATGGGAATAGTGATGAATGAAGTGGAGGTGACTAGTCTGTTACAGAACCTTAATGTGAACACATCTGTGGGATTGGATGGTATACCGGCACGGGTCTTGCGTGAAGCGGCTAAGGAATTATCAGTGCCCTTGACCATGTTGTTTAATCTGAGTCTCGGGTCTGGTTTAGTCCCGAAGGTGTGGAAAGAGGGGAAAATAGTTTCCCTGCATAAAGGAGGATCCAAGACTATGGTTGCAAATTACCGACCGATCAGCATATCAGGAGTCGTTGGCAAGGTCTTGGAGAAAGTAGTCAAGGGAAAAATACAGGAATGGATTGATGAAAATGAGATACTGTACAGGGGACAGCATGGCTTTGTGAAGGGTAGATCATGCTTCAGTAACTTGCTCAAGTTTTATAACAAGGTGACGGCTGAACTGGATAAGGGAAATGGGTTTACGGTGATACTGCTGGACCTGGCAAAAGCGTTTGACAGGATACCACATGGAATACTAATCCGTAAACTACAACATATGGGAATGGATATAGGGTTGGTGAGATGGTTAGGTGGTTGGTTGATGGAGAGATATCAAAGAGTAGTTTATTCAGGAGTAGAGTCCAAAAGACGGCCTGTGACTAGTGGTGTGCCACAGGGTTCTGTTCTTGGACCACTGCTGTTTAATCTGTTCATTAACGATATAAGGAAGGATCTAAGTGGAACAATTCATTTGTTCGCTGATGATGCAAAGTTGGATAGGGCAATAGTGAATGCAGAAGATGTCAAAGTCTTGCAGGATGACTTAGATAGATTGGAGTTCTGGGCTAAGGAGAATGGATGTCAATTTAATGTGACAAAATGTAAGGTTATGCATTTTGGGGTGAAAAGATTAGCAGCAGTATACCACATTGGTGGAACTGTACTCCAAGAGATTGATGAGGCCAGGGACTTGGGAGTGTTGGTGGATAGGGAGATGAAGTTTAGGGGGCACATTGCAAAAGTAGCTAAATCAGCTCATCAACTCACTTGGTTGTTGAAAAATACCTTGACAAGCAGAGACAAGCAAGTTATTGTACCTCTGTACCGATCCTTGATAAGACCTCATCTCGACTACTGTGCGCAGATTTGGTCACCTCGGTTCCTTCTTGATGGGGAGGAGGTGGAGAGGATCCAGAGGCGAGTGACTAAGATGATAACAGATCTATGGAATGAACCACATGAGAACAGGTTGAAGATTTGTGGGTTGCAGAAACTAGTTGATAGGCGGAAAAGGGGAGATATGATTGAGATATTCAAATTGCTAAAGGGATTCTATAGGACTAATTCAGAGGATATTTTTGAGATCAGGACTGGTGGTGGGAGAACTAGGGGACACCTATGGAAGCTGGGCAAGAGTGTGGTTAGCAGGGGTGTTAGAGCTGGGTTCTTTACTTTTAGAGTGGTAAATGAGTGGAATAAGCTGCCAGAGTCTGTTTTGGGTGCTATGACGGTGAACGAGTCTAAGGCAAGGTATGATAAATACTGTGAGAATGTAATCGCATAGTTGTGTGGACATGATGTTTAGGGCCTCCCTCGATGAGTCTAAGGACTCCTGGAGTCGCCCGAAATAATAATAATAAAAAAAAAAAAAAAAAAGTCTACATCCAGTTCCACATTACAGCCACTCAGGACTTGTTGACCATGCTTTGAACACCCACCACAGGATACACTGGAAGAAGGCCACTCTATTAACACCACACCAAATGCAAATATGAAGGGCTGTTCCTCGAATCTGCCTCAGCCTGAAAAACTTTCCAAACCTCAACAAATTGTTTTCCTCAAATTTGGGAAGTATTTATCCTAAGATCTTCAGCCCAATGGTCAAGACTGCACAATTTAAACCACAGGGGTGCCTTTTAGAACTCTAGGATGGACTTTGATTGCCTTTCTTCAGCCTCATTTGCCCAGTGTTAGTGCCTGCACATGCATATCATTTTTTTTTTTTTTTTTGTGATCTCTGATGGTACAATACATTGTACCATTGCTGAAATATAGGAAAGTATTAATTAAACTTTTTATAATAATAGTTTAGTATATCTTGTTATTTCCTGAAAAATAGTAGTTATTAGGAATGGTTAAAACAGCAGTCAGAGACTTGTCTAAAATCTGGATAGACAGATCTATCTCCATGGGAAAAAAGTTGAGGATTTTGGATTAGCTGTTTTTCCATCAGCAACTTATGGATGTGAGACCTGGAACTAAAGAAGTCTGATAGGATAAAGATAGCTGCTTTTGAGATGTGGTATTAGAAAGCTGTTGAGGATACCATATACTGAAAGCAGACAAATGGATGGGTGCTGAAAAGGATTAGTAGAACTTTAAGGCTTCTTAAGGATATTGACAGAAGAAAGTTTAAATACTTTGGACAGGATTGAAGGAGGACTTCTTTGAACAGTAATAGAAGGTAAAGTTCCTGGAAAAGAAGGAAGAGATAGATCATCAATGAGATGGATGGATGGTGTGTCTGAAGTGACTGATCTTCAGAGAGTTGAAGCTTCCAGAAAAGCATACAACAGGACCACATGGTGAGGACTGGTGTAGCACATCACTGAGCATCTGAGTAACCATATGGCATCAAAAATCTACAGTTATGTAATTCTAGATTTTCTAGATTTTTCTAGAAAAATCTAGAATAGATGGGTTTTTGAAATAAGTGTTAAGTTATTACTATATACTATAATTAGCAGAACTGTGAGTTGAACTGGCTTACATTTAGATAAGGTTTTATCATATCAAAAGGGAAGAGAGGAAGCAAATTATGGTAGTCATGCCATACAACAGAATTAATTGAGATAAAAATCTCTCCACCATTACATGCATACTGTCTTCTCACAGAGAGAAAGAGAAAGCTAGTAACACAAGTGTGAAAGACAAGATAGGACATAAAATGGGAGCTCACTTAAGAGGTTTTATTCCAAACCTTATGGAATATGTTAGAGATAATGAGAAAGATAGAAACTAAAGACAATTGGCACGTCTCTATACTTTTCTGCAACATTTGCTCAAAGATGAATGATATAATTAAGAATATCCAAGGTGGATTGACATTGCCAGAATCTATACTGATGCTTATTAGTTCAGAGATTTCAGAAAGTATAGAAACTGATTATTAATGGATTTTCATTGCTTTAGAAAGCATTAAAATGTGAGTAGTAGATTGGTAATTTAATATACAGATATGTTTATCTTTCTAGGAATAGACTGAATATGAGCTCACCTTCACACTGCAGCATAAATAACACTGAAATAGTAGTTTACATGAAAATATGATGCAAAAAATAAGTTAACTATGAATCACAAACCACCAGTCAGAAAAATATTATTAGGAAAAGGAGGCTTATTGATATCTAGATTGGACAAGATTTTTTTATATCTTTCAGGTGAAAAATCATAGGAGATGTGTTTTGTGTGTGTGTTTGGCTGACACTGCTCCTCAACAGCTTAATAAACCATTTAGGTCTAGTCCTGCCACCCATAGGTTTCTCCATCTCTATCTCTCTCTCTCTCTGTCATAGGCTGCATATGTGAAGTATTCATCCAGCTGCTTTGGATTTTTCATTACCAAATCCATCCATAACATAGGGGCTTCCTGTAGGTCCTTCCCTAGAGAGAGATGATCAGTTAATTTTGATTAACTGGTCATCTTCTCTCTCTAAATGTAAACAAACCATTCAGTCCTCTTCCTTCTTATAAATGATATAATTTTGGTCTTTATAACATTGGTCTTTGAAACAGGTTTTGTAATTCCTCATAATGTCTTCATTCGTATTTTGATTCTAAGGATCCAAAAATCCCTCTTTGTTGTGTACCATGTTTCACAACCATAGGTTAATATCAGTCATAGATAGATTAAATAGTTTTTCATTTGGATTTTGTAATATTCCAGATTTTAGTAGTTGCAAATTTTCAAAATATCCATAATTGGCCTACTTAATTTTCTCCTCTATCTTTTGATTCATATCATTGTTGCTGTTAATGTTGACTCCTAGATAGTTAAAATTATCCACTTGCTAAAAGAAATATTTATCAACAACCAAAGTGGATGGTCATGATGGGCCCTTGAAATGCTCATATATTTAGTCTTTCCTGGTTTTTGAATAAGATCCCATAAGCTTACTTGCCTTAATTAAATTAGATATAGTTTATATAGGGACACGTGGTGTGAGAGTGTTGGACCTGGTTATTGGTTCAGAGGTTATATGCATAAGTAAGGTGTCCTCGTTACCTCCAGTTGGTGAAAGCTATCATATGGTATTGACTTGGGAGGTTGCAAAATCTGTGGATTTTTCTATTAAGAAGGGGTATGTACGGAACTACAGGTTAGGCAATTATAACAAGCTTCGGAGTGAGCTTGCAGCCATCCCATGGCAGAACATATTGCAAGGGAAAGATGTTAGCAGTGCTTGGGATAAAATCAGCGGGTATCTGAGGAAAGCAATATCAGATTGTGTCCCCATGGTTAGGAGGTCAAACAAGGCAGGCATTAGATGGATGAGCAGTAGTATCAAGCTTGAACTGCAAAAAAAAGAAAATGTTATGGAGAATTTACAAGGAGAAAGGCGATCAGGACACCCATGAGCAGTACAAGGCTCAAGCTAGGAAAGTTACCAGCATAGTAAGAAAAGCTAAATCAGATTATGAGAAGACCTTAGCCAAAGAGATCAAGGGTAATCCCAAAGAGTTCTTCCGCTATGTGGCAAGTAAGAGGAAGAATGACTTCGGAAGGATAACCTTAGTGGGTGCTGATGGTATTGAGGTGACAAAATCAGATGTAATAGTCGAGTTACTGAGTGATCACTTTTCAAAAGTCTATCACCCAAGTGAGGATATCTCTATACCTACAGCAATACCTAATGTGAGAATTGAAGCTAAAGAATCAGAGGTATTAAATATATTGCAAAACTTAAATGCAAACACTGCGGTAGGCTTAGATGGAATATCAGCTCGGGTGTTGCGTGAATGTGCAAATGAATTGTCAACCCCTCTCACCTGGATATTTAACTTAAGTTTGAACTCTGGTATGGTCCCTAGGGAGTGGAAGTTAGGCAAAGTGGTTCCTTTGCATAAGGGTGGCTCTAAAACTGCGGTATTGAATTACAGACCAATCACCATCTCAGGAGTAGTGGTAAAAGTATTGGAAAAGTTGGTTAAAGACAAAATTCAAGAATGGGTGGATCAGGATATGATACTCTATAGAGGCCAACATGGTTTTGTTAAAGGTAGATCCTGCCTTAGCAATCTATTAACTATTCATAATAGAATAACATCTGAGTTGGACAAAGGAACTGGCTACACAGTGGTACTTCTGGATTTTGCTAAGGCTTTTGACAGGATACCCCATAGAACACTGTTACGCAAATTGGAGCAGATGGGAATGGATATTAAATTGGTGATATGGATAGGAGAATGGCTCGGGGAGAGATACCATAAGGTGGTGTATGGAGGAGCCGAGTCCAGAATGAGGCAGGTGACCAGTGGTGTGCCTCAGGGCTCTGTGCTTGGGCCAATGTTGTTTAATTTGTATATAAATGATATAGGAAACGGCTTAAAGGGAGATATTCAGTTGTTTGCTGATGATGCAAAGTTGTGTAGTGCAATAAAAAATCAAGCTGATGTTGAAAGTTTGCAGGAGGATTTAAATAAGCTGGTAAAATGGGCAAAAGAAAATGGATGTCAGTTCAATGTGGAAAAGTGTAAAGTCATGCATTTTGGGATTAAAAGATTACCAGCTGTGTACTACATCGATGGAAAGGTACTCCAAGAGATTGATGAGGCTAGGGACTTAGGGGTATTGGTAGATAGGGAGATGAAGTTCAGAGGACACATTGCTAAGGTGTCCAAGATTGCACATAGGATTACTTGGTTGTTGAGGAACACACTGACATCCAGAGATAAAGAGGTTATTATTCCCCTTTATAAAGCATTGATACTTCCACATTTGGATTACTGTGCTCAGGTCTGGTCACCTGGATTCCTTGGAGATGAGGAGGCTGTGGAGAGGGTTCAGAGAAGAGTGACCAAGTTGGTGAGTGATATAAAAAATGCTCCCTACATTGATAGATTGAGAGCTTGTGGATTGCAGAGATTGGTTGATAGGCGAAGAAGAGGGGATATGATAGAAACATTCAAATTACTAAAAGGTTTTTATAGGATTGATGCAGGGGAAATGTTTCAGCTGTGTGAAAGTGATGGAAGAACAAGAGGTCATCTCTGGAAATTAAAGAAGAGTGTGGTTAACAAAGGTGTCAGAACAAGGTTTTTTGCCTGGAGGGTGGTGAATGAGTGGAATTCATTGCCTGACTTAGTTGTGAGCTCTTCGTCTGTAAATGAATTCAAGAAGAGATATGACAGATATTGTTTTGCTAGTTTGGGTCTCCCGCGATGAGTCTACTGACTCCATGGAGATACCCGTAATAATAATAATAATAATAATAATAATAATAATAATAATAACATCCTGAAGAGTCTCCAGTAGTAGTAACAATGTCAGCATAACCATTAGCATGTTCTTCCAATTCATTTTCATCCTTCTTTGTTCATTTAAGTCTCTAATGACTTTTTCCTAGATTAAACAGTGTTGGTGAGATCTCCTTGGCAAAGCCTAGATTTTATTTCAAAATTTGATGAATATTCTTGTAGGAAACATCCTTAACAGAGGGCAATTACATAGCCGTATCATCTTTATATACTTATGTGATATTCTAAAAAGTCTCATTGCATTCCATAGTGCATTTTGATGTATACTGTCATGTGCTACTTGTTTATAGTCCACAAATACTAGATGCCATTCTTTATCAAATTCATAATGTTTTTCTAACAATTGTTGGAGCATAAAAATATGATCATTTGTTGCTTTCCTTTGCAGAAGAAACACTGATAGACTCCGATGACACTAGAAGCATATACATTACTTCTTTCAGATCAGTGTATACAGTATTAATAGTATTAATAGCAAGTGTCTAATAGAGAGATATTTCTATTATTATTGGTAATCAAGTGATCTCTTTTTTAAGAAATAGGGCACAATCAAATAGGGATTGAAAAAGAAGAAATAGGGATTTCTTCTTTTTGCCATATTAGCTTCATGAATTTTTGTGTGATATGTTTGTCTTATAAGAAAACATTCATGAGGATTATCTATTTGTTGGCTAAACAATTGGAAGGCAACCTCCACAACATAACCTGTAAGGAATGTAGTATAACAACCAGGTCTTCTGTCTAAATGTCTGACTACCAAAAGCTGATGAACTGTCAAGTCAGTTGCTGGAACAACAACCTAAACTCAATTAAACATGGGCATAATCAACATAAGAGATGAAGCTAGCAGAAATTTTAGAAGAATATCAATGAATATTGATATTCATTATTGGCCTTCTCAATGGAAAAATTGCTAAATGCAGCATTTTTTGAATTCTGTTTAGGATGGACCAGGTATTACTACTGCTATTTTTCAACATGAAGCGGATTAGAAAAAAAGAGTAGAAGGTGAGAGGGGAAGAACCAAGACCATCCCTAGAAGTTATGTAAAAGTGTGCTGAAAAGGGGTGTGAGGAATAGATTTTTTTCCATGGAGAATTGTGAGTGAATGGAACGCATTTCCATAATGCATTGACTGTTAAGGATTTTAAGATTCAGTATGATAAATGTGTTGTCAGTTGAATGAACCTCCCACAATGAGTCTGCTGACTCCATGGAGGGTATAATCATAATCATAATAATAATAATATTAGTATTATTATGTCAACATAATTGGTGCCACTGATATAAAGAATAATTCAGTTGAGATGCTTCTAAATAACCACCATAAGATGTTATATTCAGGGAGTAGTCATCAGGAAAAGGAAGAGTAGCTACATTACTTTTCAGCACTAAACATCAAAATAAACTGCTTGAATGGCAGACATTTTGAAATCTTTCCATATTACTCTCTGAGATACTGACAAAGAAACAAAATACATGCTTAAACACAGTAGAAAAACATTTAATTAACTGTAATTAATTATACAAATATTTGAGTTTTTTAAACCCTCATCAAATGTAACAAAATAGAATTTGGAAATTCAAAGAACAACATGTAAATGCATGGAGAATAGTAATCTTTTCATGTGCAGTCGCTAGAGAGTGAGGTAAATTTAATACTGTTAGATCTGAAATAAGTGTGTGGTGTGTGTGCAACTGTATAAAAATAATAATAAGAAGAAGAAGAAGAAAAATAATATGAGTAATCAGTAATTGTATTTTGTAGGTGCTTTTTTTATTTATTTATTTATTTTTTAATATAGTTGCACACAGGCACACTCACACACCTATTTCAGATCCTAACAGCATTATATTTACCTGGAATTGCAACTGTACATGAAAAAGATACTATTCTCCATGCACCTACATTGTTGTTGTTTGAATTTCCCTGTCCTATTTTGTTACACTGATGATGATTTAGGAAATATAAACCAAAATAATAAACTGAAAAACTAATTAATTTTTATAATGAATTAAATATTTTCCCACTGTGTTTACATGAGTATTTTATATTTCTGGATTCATATTATCTACATTGAAAGAATATTGGACAGTGAGACTGAGCTGTGCCTGTAGTCCCATGGAAGTTCTAATAAGGAAAAAATAAAGGAATTTTTCAAATAATTAAGAAAGCACCATTCGTACAGAAAAAAGTTAAGAATGGTTCTTGTTGGAGGGATTTAAAACAGCACAGTGGAAATGAATCCCAGGCCCTATAGAAATATGTGAAAAATTGGAGAAAAAGAGCAAGGCTAATAAATGGCATGCATTGGACAGGGATTTCTGTTCCAGGAATATTCATAAGATTTTCATGGTAGAGAACACACAAGAAATATCCTTAACATTTTTTGTGTTCACAACACAAAAAATAAGAAATATCTTATCGTTTATGTACAAAAGTTTTAGAAAGAATCAAAGTATCTTTCAGAGGCGAACCATAGACAAATGTACAAATTTTATTGGATAAATGAAAAAGTTCAAAATTCAAGTTCAAAAATGAGAAAAAAGGGTGACATGGGGGATTGGAATAGTTAGTTCTCAGAAAAGAAAAAATCAGTACTTCATAGTGGATTCATGAAGTGAAAGAGACAATCCTGGAAAAGAACATCAAAGACTACTATATTATTTATGCAAATTTCTCTAGATTTACTTATAACATTTGGGACTGAATTATTTCCACCTCTAACACTGAGGTTCCTATCAATGTATAGTTATTTTTATTGCATTTATTTAGCAAGTGTTTTTTATAACGTGATAAAATTGTTCAGAATGCTCTCTTCTGTCTTCTTCAAAGGCATCCTATAATATTTAAGTGGCTTCCATTTGTTTTTAATTTAATGTTATAATTGGATCTTTCACAAAGTGTGTTTTTGTATTGTATATTTCCATTTTTATTATTATTATGTGACACCTTCAAGGACTCCAAAGACTCATCAAGGGAGGGCACCTACTCTACAACTCTGTCTCCACTATCATCTACACCAATGCCATCTACTTCCCACCACCACCACTACTAGTATTTTCACAAATAATCACAAACATCCATTCCCATGGTGGGATTCAAACCCAAAACCTTTTGGCTGGAGAACAGATATGCTAACCACTCGACCAACCAGGCCAGCATTTATTATCAATTAAAATGCAACTAAACTCAAAGTTCTGATATGTTGTTCTCCTCCACTATATAACATAATATGATCATTGATATTTTTCCTAAAGTTTAACATCTAGTTTGTTTCTATTATCATTGCTGTATTTTGGAGGGATGTTAATATTTATCCTGCTCAAAACTAAACTTCCTGTTTCAGATTGCCTATGTTTGTTATGTCCTGAACACATGAAATATCACTGCTCCACAGTATCACTATGGCCACTTTACTCAAAGCTATGATATATTTTTTCTACTATATTAATATTTTTGCTTTTTAGTTTTACTATTTCCAATTTCTTTGTTATTATTATACTTCTTACATTCCATATAGCTACTTTTAGAATGTCCAGAATTCTTGATCTTTTACATTTATCCTCTCCTGGTCATAATCAATTTATTTCTGATGAATTTTCCATTTGAAGCTTCTGTGCTATGGAGAGTTTTATTTGGTAAGATAATCAGCCTTATGCAGAACCCCCAATCCAGAGGACCAAGGTATTCATTCTTGGTCTGCCATTTACCTCTTGACCTGTCCAGCTAGGGAGGCTCTACCAATGTCTTAACTACCACTGGCTTAGCTCTTGAAATTATTGATGTATGCAAGCCTCCTCCTTCTGCTTCAAGGTGGAGACACCATTAAGGAGGGATATTGATATTTATCCTACTTGAACCTAAATGTGATCACTTCCATTTTCAAATTGCCTGTATATTTGTGAACTTGAGCAGCAAAATATCTCGATAACATAATATACTACAGCAATAACATAATCAATGAGAATTTTCTAATTTCCTGTGTCTTCTCTCCATGTGAATTTGTACACTTTTGATGTTAGAACATGGAATTAGTAATAACTTTATGTCCTTTATCCATCTAATGACACAAAATATCTCGATAACATAATATACTACAGCAATAACATAATCAATGAGAATTTTCTAATTTCCTGTGTCTTCTCTCCATGTGAATTTGTACACTTTTGATGTTAGAACATGGAATTAGTAATAACTTTATGTCCTTTATCCATCTAATGACTAGTTCAGAGCTTCAAAAATAATTTTTAGAATTTCATCATGCTGGAACTGAACTGTGTGGTTCTACAGATCGTCTACTTTACTTTTTTTGCAGTCTTTCCATGATATCTCCTTTTGTGAGCAAACTTCTTTACTCTTTCATCTCTATCCTAAATAAATTTAATCATTGAATATAATATGTCATTAAGAATAACAACTCAGTAATAAATTACTAAGAATAATTTATGTTTCCTTCCTGTTAGGCTCGATAGTTTGTCAAGGCCAAGTGACTTGACATGTTTGAAATCTAATTAATGTTTGGATAGAGTGGTTAATCCTATTTGCATAGTGTAGCATGAGCGCCTATAGAATCTGTGCATGTGTTCATCTGGTTGGTGTGATGTTTTGTGGAATGAAAAACCTGAGTTTCTAGGAAGGAAAACCCTGCCACTTCATCTTCAGTTGAAAAGTCCTGATATAAGTTCTCCTTGTCCAGGATGAGATTTGAATGTAGTTTTTATTTAGCCAAAGGGTATCATAGAAACTGAATGAGTTACAGCGGCTTTAATTTATATGTTGATACTTAATTTTTTTTTAACAGCTTATATGTTTAGATTTTAATATGTTTACATTTTAAACATAACAGCTGTTATGTTTAAAATGTAACAGCTTAACAGTTTAAAGCCTAACAGTTTAAACATAACAGCTGTTATGTTTAAAATGTTCAAAAGCATTTTAGAGTTAAAATGCTTTTGAAAATCTGCTTTGTAATTGTTTCAGATGTATTCTAAAACTTTATTTAAAAGACTAAAGAAGAGTGAATGAAAAAATGTACATATTTTACTTTCAGCATGCCATGTTATTGCCAGTATTAGTCTGTCACTTACGTTTTCATCAATCATTAGATCTCCTTGAAGCACAAATTTCTCATCGGTTCCATGATCGCTATTTGTTACAGGCAAGTATATTACTCCTTATTCTTATCTTATAATGCTCTGTGTTCTCAGAATACAGGAGTAATGAAAGGAAACCATAAGCATTGATTCAAAAATTAGTTTTTTTTTTTTTTACTATTATTATTATTTTTTTATTGCTATCAGAGACCTCTAGGTAGTCATGGAGTTATCGAGGGAGACCATAGTTCACCCACACTAGATGTTATACCTTCTCTTAAAT
Organism: Typopeltis vanoorti; assembly: GCF_054136105.1. Classification (NCBI taxonomy): domain Eukaryota; kingdom Metazoa; phylum Arthropoda; class Arachnida; order Uropygi; family Thelyphonidae; genus Typopeltis; species Typopeltis vanoorti. Next base: position 189,269,471 of record NC_143549.1, on the reverse strand, counting down.
TCATTCACACTAGATTTACTCACCACTTCAAGAGGCAAACTGTTCCACTCACTCACTTACCTCCAAGTTGCTTCCTAAGTTTTGTCATAATCACCAGCTTTGTAGTTCCACATAAATCCTTTCTGGACTGAAAATTCCACATGTTGAGCAATCTCCCAGGACAAGATTGCATGGTCACTTTTCCTGATCGGAAGTAGAGTTTCTACTGTAGTTATAGATAGATCTTCTGATGCTGTTACCAGACCCAACACGCTCAAACCTCTGGTCCACTCCATTACTTGCTGCTTGAGATAATTATCCCTAAGTAACACTATAAATCCCATTTCCATTTTTCCATATGTTCTTTCCTCCTTCCAATGTATATCCCCATAGTTGAAGTCTCTCACGATAATTGCTTGGCCTGCATTCATTGTGCTAATCTGCTAATGCATGGCATTCACATCTTCCTGTGGTGCCCCTAGTCTATTGCAGCTAACAATATAGTTTGTCCTATTGGCATCTGAGTTGCACCAAATAGTTTCAAATGAATCGTTTTCCCCAGATCTAAAATCTTTAATTCTAATTTTGTTGGTTGCCAACAAAATTAGAATTAAATTAGAATTTCTGATACATACTTCTGGCATTCATGTACATGGATTTCAACATCACTTTGGACCCACTGTTATCCTTGCATAATGTTATTACCAACTCATTTGGATTTTAAACCTGTAAAATTTTCAGCATTGCATTATCATTTCTTTACATACACTTGTAATATCCCTCTATTTTGTGAGTTTATTATTTCTTCTTTACTTTATGGGTTAGTTATTTCCGACACCAGGAGAACTCTGGAATATTTATTTATAGTTAACAACTGTGCCACCAGGGTTCTGCTTGTGGTATTAGATATATTCAACTACTAGCAATAGAGTTTACTCTGAGATTTATCCTAAAGCTTAATTAACAGTCGTGGCTAATATTTAATACCTTTGCTCACAGGTCCATTATTTTTGGAAACAGTGCATTGCATAAAGATCAGGTGATAAACTTCTTTAACAAAACAAACATGTTTATTTAAACAAAAAGGCAATTATACATGATCATACAATATTAAAGAGTTCCCTCTTACTTCTACTCTTAGCATATAATTTTAACAATTTAACATTTGTATATACACTGAGTCATGCAACATTATAATACTCAGAGAAAACTGTCAACCCTTCTCAATACTAGAGTTATCATGCTCTATAAATTTTATAACAAGGTCCATGCAGTTAGCCTAGTGGCTGTGCACTTTGCAACCATATGCCTGGGGAAGGAGTAGCCTAGGTTTGATTCCCGCTGGTGACGTGAGGAGCTGAATGATCTTCCTCAGTCATAACCGTTAGCCGGTCTTGGGCGTGGACAGTAGGGTTTTTTCCCCAGTTTATCCTGAGGTTTTTCATCCCGCAAAGCAGGCAAACCGGCCTTGAGAACTCAATACTACAGGACATGGGATACACCGGGGAGTAGGGCTGACCACTTATCCTGTGAACGGTTTGAGGTCCGATGATTAATAAACCCTCGACACCGCAAAGTAATAGAGGGTATAAAGAAGATGAGATGAGATGATGTATCTCCAACTATATTTGAGTACAATTAATTCTTAGATTTACTTTCCAGTCTGGAAACATGAACTATATTAAGAACAAAAAATGTCCCTTGTACTCTCAGTCAATTTTCCATATCTTAAACAAACACAACAAAATGTACTCACATATCTTCATTAACACACAACTCTATACTACCCGTTCCTAGTTCCTTCGTAGGTTCCATTTGTTGCCTATCCACTTCAGGCTTTGACTTCCGTACAGGGGTCCAGTCTGTATCGTTGTCTCACATAGATGACTCCCAGGGCTTGAAGTACATTTCACCGACATTTCTGAGTCGGCCGAAGATGTTCGATGCACGTTGCAGGCTCTCTCACTGACATGGCGCTGGTCCGTCTTTTCTTGCTCCGATGACTTCACGGCGCCCACAGCCACCTTTCCCTGACTTCAAACAGGCCGTCGAACATGACACACGGCAAGAGGACTGGATCCGAAGTTTTCTACTCTCCTTTTTATTTATCATTTAGAGGACCTCCTATATATGATTCTTCAGGTCACTGGACTAAGGGTCGAGGCCCCAGAATATTCTCGCCCAAAAACAGTCTTGACCTTCAATGTTAATGTTCACTTCTAATTCTCACGGAGCACATACACATAATATTGTTTACAAAAAGCAGAACTGCTTAAGATCTAAGCCCGCCTTTTATAACACTGTCCTTGAAGCTTGCATCTGGCTACCTCCCAGCACAATTAAAAGCACTTACTTTTTATACAGTTCCTACATCAATACTGTGCCGATTTCAATGGCTTTGCCCCTGAATCTTACAACTTAAACATTTACTTGATATTTACTTTTTTTTTTTGCACAACTTTCATGTTACTTTCCTTAGAATTAGCTACATGGGTTTCCACAATATTTACAATGTTAATACAAAATTATTCATCTTGTTTACAAGTTGTGACCTTTGTAAAAGTCGATGCAAAGAAGAGGAAAAATCCTACTGCATCGAATTTTTCACACTTGTTTGTCTCAGAGGTAGCTGAAGCCACACTTCACTGTGTCCCCCCTGATATCTCTAGTCTTTCTGATTTTACAATTCTAACCTCTCAATGAACAATGCTCTCTCCAAACAGCTATCTTCAAAAATATTCAAATGCAATCATCGGGCATATAACTTCTTGTTCAGTTCACTAGTCCTAGCACCGGTTTTAACATTGTCATTCTTTGCATTGCAAGCTTTAGTTTCATTATCACCCAGAAATAAAGATATCCACTATCATCACTGAATTTATTTAAAGCAAATTTGAAAGATTATTTAAAATTTAATAAGCAAATTTAAAAATTTCAATGAAAAAAAATGTATTTCTAGATATTCTGAATAAGTAAATGCAGTTTACATTATTATAATCAGCCTCAAATTTGAAAGTATGATATGTACATGATGTAATCTGCTGTAAATTATCTAATGTAAAATATTTTAGTTAAAAAAAAATAGGACCAATGATTTCTACACAGAAAACAAATTTTGACTTAAAAATTACATGATTTAGATTACCTGTTTACAATAAAAATAAAAATTGTTAATTATATTAATGAATATTCGGCAGAAAAAATTATTTTTAATAGTGTGAGCTGAATTCATATGAGACAATGATGAGATAGTTTTTTCTATCTGGATTCGAAAATATATGTTATATTTGAGAAGAAATTATATTCTACTTTTGATTTATGTTTTATCATAGTGTAAGCACATAAAAGTTTGCACACAAAATGTCTTCATACAAGAGCAGATGACTCTTTCCTTTCCCATTCTGTTTAAGTGACCATACGCCTGAGATTAGCTCTGCTAATGCATTCCTGGATGCTGACAATGTCAAGTTCTTTCCTAATATCCTTGTTTTTAATATGATATTGCCATTGATGCCATCTGTTCACTCTCTGTAGAAAGTTTTTTACCTTGGATATAATATACGTTAAAATAGCTTGGTATTTTTAACATATATATATATATATATACACACATATGGTGGTTATGGTGGTTTTTCCCTTTCAGTCGTTTCCAATCCAAGGTGATTTTGTAGGCATTGCCCACAAAGTGTGAGATTTTTAAAGGGTAGTTCACCATTGCTTTCCCCAAATCCACCAATTTTATCCAAGCTCAGGACTAGCATATGGCTGGAACATGTACGTGACTGTAATCCATGTGTGTGTTCACATGGCCGGTTTATCTGTTCTTGGGGACGAAAAACTCAATTTTCTGGGTGAAAAAACTCCCTACCTCCTTATGAGACCGGCTAACTCACCTTTAGTTGAAAGCGACCAGTAAAGGTTCCTCACGTTACTGACGAGAATCGAACCCAACTCTTTCCGACCAAAGGGCTTCATCTATACTGACTGAACTATGGAGGCTCGTGTGTGTGTGTACACACACACACACACACACAGAGTGATTCAAAAAGAAGACCGGATTTCAAATAATTATATTTAATAATGAAAATGTGGTACAGTTACAAAATAAATTACCAAGTATGAAGTAAGGCCTAAAGTTTCACTCACCACAATTATAAATGCTCAATGTCGCACTCATTTGTGGTTCGTGGTTGCAGAGATATACAATTTTCAAATTGGGACAATTCTTTTTGAAACACCATGTATATCTGTGTGCATGTGTGTATATTCCATTCTTTGGGCCGCAGCCCCCTTGGGGACCATAGGTTTTGTTGAGGGGGCCGTGAAATAATGAAAACAAATTTAAAATGTTTTAAGACTAAGTTGTTTTTTTTATCTTAAAAGAAACATATTTAATTTTTATTTATTATTTCTTTTTTGTTATTTTTTATATTTTCATCATCATCATCAAATTCCTACCACATACCCTCAAGGGGTGTACAGGATATGATAGTTCTATGAATAATCATATGATAGTTCTATGAATACAGGATATGAATAATTTGCATCATTACAATTTTCCTCCAAATCAGTCTGTTATTACTTGTCAAGACTCCAACATTATCAGATCTTATATTTCTATCATCTAAAGCACCTTGTACCATATCAATCCACCTATATCTTGGTCTTCCTCTGGGTCGTTTTCTCGCCAACCTGACAGAGAACACTTGTTTTGCTAATCTTTCCTCGCCCATTCTGTTTAAGTGACCATACCACCTAAGATTAGCTCTGCTAATGCATTCCTGGATGCTGACAATGTCAAGTTCTTTCCTAATATCCTTGTTTTTAATATGATATTAAATTTGTTCCATTGATGCCATTTGTTCACCTCTAATCTTTCTCAGGACTCTCATATCTGCAGTCTTTAGTCTTTGATCAAGTGTTTTACTTCTGACCCAGCTCTCAGATCCATAAGTTAAAACTAGTTTGAACACTGGTTCAAACTAGTTTTAACTTATGGATCTGAGAGCTAATTTGGTTTTCTGGCTAATTTCTCTCTTATTCCATATAAATTTATTCAGTTGACTTCCTACCATACCAGCTTTGTTGATTCTGTTGTCTATTTTTATATTTAATTTACCATCTTCACTAAAAATCTTGCCTAAGTAGCTGAAATGTTTTACTACAGGTTCTCCGTTCCCAATGCAGTTGACATTTTCAATGATTCTGCCTATTTTCATTGTCTTTGTCTTTTTATTGCTGACCTTCATACCATATCTATTACAACAGTTATTCAATTTAGTCAGAGAAGCTTGCAGACTTGAAGCAGATTTATTTTGAAGTATAACATCGTCAGCATAAAGCAAAGAGCTGACATTAACATCTCCAATTTTGATATCAGGTTTAATACAACTTTCCTTCATAATGTGATCCATATAGATAATGTACATCCTTGTTGTCTAACACCAGATTTAACATTAAACCATCTTCCTGTACTTCCTTCAATTCTAACTGCTGACTTACAACTCAAATAAAGACTAAGTATTGCTTGATATAATGCCCCATTGACAGCATATAACTGTACCGTATTGAATAGCTTCTCTCTTGGCACCTTGTCATATGCCTTTTCCAAATCGACAAAACCTAAATGCAGATCTTTGTTATAGTCTCCCATGATTTCTCCACTGTTTGTCGTAAAGTGAAAATCTGATCCTGACAGCCTCTATTTCACCTGAATCCAGCTTGGTCTTCACCAAGCTTCTCTTCCACAATCCTTCTCAATCGTTTCTCAAGTATACTGGAATAAATCTTACCAGGAACACTCAGTAGAGAATTACCTCTGTAATTCTCACATTCAGTTTTATTTCTCTTTTTATATATGTGTACTATGAGAACTCTACTCCAATCTTCTGGAATTCGTCCCTCTGTCCAGGCCTTCTGAACTATGCAGTGCAGCCACTGTAAGACTTATATACCACCATTCAGCATTTCTGGTCGAATATCATCTACTACTGCTGCCTTTCCACATTTCAAGTCTTTGATAGCTTTTTCTACTTCAAGTGTCGATATGTATTCCTGACTGTATGCCTGTTGAGTGTTTTTTACCACTGTGCAATCACTGCTTGTTTCGTTTAGCAATTTTCGAAGTAATTACTCCATACTTCAAGGATATCTTTTTCTCCAATTTTCATGTCACCTGTAACTGCTTTTACAGTACTCTTTCCTCCATTTCTAAGCTTTTTCAACAACCTCCAGAATATTTTGCCACCTGCTTGATATTTATTTTCTATGTTCTTGCCAAAGTCCTCCCATGACTTTTGTTTAGCTAGTTTTACACAGTGTTTAGCTTTCTTACATTTGTCTCTGTATTCTCTAAGAGCACAAGCTGACTTATTTGCCAGGAACTTTTGATATGCTTTCTTCTTTTCCTTCACTGCCTCTTTAACTTCCTGTGTCCTCCATGGAGTTCTAATTTTTCTATCTTTGCAAACAACTTCACCATATGCCTCTCTGACTGAATCAGTCAGGGTTTTCTTCAAGGCTTGCCACTGAATCTCCAAGGTTTGGTTGCTGTTCTCAAACTCTTTCATTTTTTTACACTTATAATTTTTGTGTCTTTCATTCTACAGTTTACATCTGTGAGCTGCTCAACTTTCATTCGCTTTAAAACTTTCTTACATGTTATTCTTTTCAATATGAAATTCACTCGTATTTGTAAATTTAGGGACACAAAAACACATGTGTTGAACAGATTACTTTATTTTACTAATAAAATAAAACTTGATGTTTCGACCCCTGTATCGAGGTCTTCATCGGAAGAATACAAGTGTATACGGAACCAAGCTACATGCTCATGCCCTGTATACCGGTAAACTAAATCTACGTAGTTAGTTAATCCTTTTCCCTAGCCTGACCTCTAGTGATAAAAATAAAATAAAATGAAATAAAAAATAAATAAATAATAAATAAAATAAATAAATACAACTACAATAAACTGCTAAAGTCCTCGTATTAATATTCTTCTGATTGTTATAATATGATTTCTCTCAGTTGCTGTTGAATGTTGCAAACACTTCACCAGGTTGTCTTCTTGTAGTGGGATTTTTCTATGGCTAGTTTAGGTTGTTATACAGGTTGTAGATGGGTTCTCCACATTCTTGGAATGGTTAGGCCATCATTTTTGTTGAGATTTGGGTTGTGTTTGAGCATTTTACATGACTCTTTAAATTTTCTCTGAAACCAGGTTTTGGTGCGGTGTAGGGACTTGGTATTTTTCTAATCAATTCTGTGGTATGTTTGGAGTGCGTGGTCAGAAAGGCCAGTTTTACCAAAATGGAGGTATTTAATGTGTTGTTTGTGTTTTTCTTGTCTGATTGGGATAGTTCGCCCTGTTTCCCCTATGTATGGTATGTTGCATGTGCATTGTATTTTGTATACCCTTGGGTGGGCTAGGTGTGAAAGAGGATCTTTAGAAGAATTGAGTAGGTGTCTTAACTTATTCGGGGGTTTAAAGGTGGTTTTAATGTTGTATTTGCGAAGTGTTCCGTCTATTTTTTCAGAAATGCCTCTAACATAAGGAATGACAATAGCATTCTTGAAATCTTTTTTTTTTTTGTTCTTACTGCTATCTTTATAGAGGATCTTATGAATAGTATTTTTACTGTATCCATTTTTGATAAATGTTTGGTTGATGATCTTGTAATCCTGGTTTAGAGCCTGTTCATTAGAACAAATAGTTAGGGCTCTGTGTTTAAGGGTGCTTATGACACCTAGTTTTTGTGTTGGGTGGTGGTAAGAATTTTTGTGTATGTATTGGCCTGTGTGTGTAGGTTTGCGGTAAACTGAGAAGGAGAGACAGTCAGAGGGAAGACGAGTGTCTAGGAAAGGAAGAAAGTTGTTTTTTTCCATTTCAATGGTGAATTGGATACGTTTGTTTTGTTTGTTTAGGTGGCTAAGGAAAGTATTTAGAGCTTTGCGGCCGTGGGGCCAAATAGCGAAAATATCGTCGACGTATCTGAGCCAAATTTTGAGCTTTAGACATGCTGTCTCTAGAGCACGTTGCTCAAAGTCTTCCATATAAAAGTTAACTATTGGGGGAGAAAGTGGTGAGCCCATGGCTGTACCTTCTTTTTGAAGGTAAAAATTGTTTTGCCACACGAAATATCCGGAGCGGAGTACGTGGGCAAAGAGGGCCGTGATGTCATGTGGGAATACGTTCTGTAGGAGCAAGATCGTGTCATTGATTGGGACATTGGTGAAAAGGGAAGCTATGTCAAAGCTGACTAATAAATCTTGGTCGTTGGGTGTAATGTTTTTAATTTTATTAATGAAATGTTGTGTATTTTTTATGTAGGAAGGGGACTGACCTACCAATTCCTTGAGTGTGGCAGCTAATTTTTTGGCTAAGTGATAATTTGGGCTGTCAATTCCTTCAACAATCAGACGAAGCGGTGTGCCTGGTTTGTGCATTTTTGGCAGGCCATAAATTCTGGGCGCATGGGCATACTGGGGTATTAATTTTTTTGTTGTTTCTTCGGGCCCTGTGTGGACGTATTTGATTAATTCAGTTGTTTTCTTTTTGTTATGTTTTGTGGGGTTGTAGTTTACCATTTGGTAGGTGTTGTCGTCCGATATTAAATGGTTCATTTTTACAATGTATGTTGTACGGCTAAAAGGATAGTGGCATTGCCTTTATCTGCTTTCGTGATTATAATGTCTTAGTTATTTTTTAAGGATTTAAGGGCTAGATTTTCGGTTTTGTTTAAGTTGGTGTTTTTAGTATACACGATGTTTCCATTCGTATTTTATCAGCCAAAATGATGGGGACCATTTTGGACATAATATCGGACCACAACACCTATATTTTTTCTTATTTTAATGGGAAAAAAATCACACATCGGTGCGGGTTCACAAATTTTGCTTCCTGCATGTTTCGGTGCTTAACCCTTTAGAGGTCGTGTGAAAATTTTTGGCATCAAGGGTCACGTGCGGACTGTCATTCCACACTCATTTTTAACAAAATTGAAGGTGTTTTGAATAATAATAAATAAGCATATTGTAGAAAAAAGATTATTTATTCAAATTACAACATATTTGTAAGAGAAATCAAAATAAAAAAAATAATTAAATGTCTTAGAAATAGAACTGCATATGCTACATGCACAATAAATGTGTAGAACTGGATTAACAAACTTTTACTTAAGTTCTACACATTCATTGTACATGATTGTTGCGTGTTCGTGACACATAAATTTGTAACATCTCTTACAATAATATTTAGAAGCACGGTTTTTTTTTTCTATCACAATAATAGCATCTTCCTTTTTCTGGATGTGCAACCGCAGTTTCGTTCTCAATTCTGTTCTCGAATGATCCACAAATTTCTGTGAGTCTTAGTTTTATATTTCTTGGCAAACTTTGAATTGATACCCTTTCTTGCAAATGTGCTTGTAGTAGAGAGAATCCAAGATCTTGCAGAAATTTATGTCGCAATATTTTTTGTCAATGTTATTCGCATGGTAAATAACTTGAGAATTAATTCCAGCAGTGTTGATGCAAGAGTAAAAAACTACCATAGGCCATCTTCTTGTTGATCTAGCACAATTGTATGTTGAACACAAATGATCCACAACATCTACTCCTCCTTTTGTATGGTTATAGGTAGTCAGAATTTCAGGTTTGTATAAAGCTCCACTCTCTGTATCAATGCCATCATCATCATGCAAACTTGATGCTAACAAAACAAATTTCTTTTTTTTTTTTGGGATAGTATGATACAAGTGTGCATTTATCTTTGAAAGCAAACATACTCAATTTTATAGGACAATTTGCTTGCAATAATTCAGGAAAAATCTAAAACACCTCAAAAGGAATTTGAATCGCCTCACCGACATTGTTAGTCAAAATATTTCAATGCCTTTACCATTACTTCCAAAAAGATCTTCTAAATTCAAACGGTTTGCTTTATATGTACCAGCAATATATAGAAGTCCAACTAAAGCCCATATTTCATTCAGAGTTGTAAACTTGGCATCTCGTTCTCAAGTGTAATTACTAGCTAAACTTTCGATATACTTGTTCGTGTTTTCCAAAATAATCGATAAAATAGAATCCCCTATAAAATAATTCCAAACATCAACAGGTGACTGCAAATTTTGAGTGTCGTTTTTAGGGCCAGATGATTCTTTGATTATATTGTATCTCTTAGTCCTAATATGTTTGTTAGTTCGTGGTACTGCTCTCCATAAAGTTCCATCTTTTCCCTGATAGAATCTATCCTCCAAACTCTCCGGGTTATCTTCAGCTACTTCTAATGACACCTCATTGGCTTCTTGCTCGGTTTCACTGCCACTCATTTCTTCCACATTGTCTTCCTCCTCTGAACTAACATCATTGTCTGAAACGTCTTCATCCTCATCATTAGCGAAGCATTCATTCATCAGTGTTTTGTAATCGTTCTTGCTCCTTCTCATAGTCACCCATTTTATTTTACCTAAAGAGAATATAATTTACCATATTGCAATTATATATAAACATATATTAAAGATATATATGTATATAAAAAATATATTTCCTGTGTAAATATATAAGCCTGTATGTAAAAATATAAATAATTTACAAGTACTTACCAATTTTAAAAATTTTGATGACTGCTTATTCTTATAACACTAAGGGTCACATGGGATCTCTGACTGCGCAATGTCTCAGTGGGAACAGTTGTTATTGCTTCAACATAATATTTACACTAACATATGTCCTGCCTATATACGAAGCTACATAAACGCACAACCGGATTTAACCAGCTGCTTTAGAAATATATGCAAAAAAGCAAACGTGCAGACTCCCAGTCCGCGCATGACCTCTGGAGGGTTAATGAATATTAGTAAATATATGCTTATTCATATAAGTTTCATTTCAAAGCAGAAATCTAAGAATTGCAGTTTTAAATATTTCACCTGATATTGGTGTAGCAGTATTGAAACACATCCATCACATTAAATTGTTATTAAACTTCTTTAAGTTTTTAATTCTTTCTTTATTATAATCATTTTATGCTTCGTGTGCTTGTACTGCAAATGTACAATAACAATATATAGTAAAACCCCGAAGTTACGTGGTAGGTGGGACCAACAAAAAGCGCGTAAGTCGAATTCGCATAACTCGGGGTATAATTTTGCATGTAATTTATATATACAAACATACAATTGGGACCAAAGGTTTACAAAAACACCTATATTTTTTAGAAATATAATCATAATTGTAGTTTTTTGTATATAAAAAAAAGAAAGTTATTTCGATGTCGATGGTTTCATAAAATATAATAGATTCGTCTGATGGTATAATGTCTTTTTCTTGTCACGCAAAATTTCTCATAGCAAGCTAATGATTTTTTTATTCCTTGCCTTGTGGCTACAATTCATTCCTCATTAGAATCTATGTCCTCCAAAATCTGTAAACCTTTCTTTTGTGATTGTTCTTACTGTGGATTCCTGTAAATCGAACTTCTTTGCTAGCTCACAAATTTTCATTCTGCCTTCAAAATCCTTAATAATGTTGAGTTTTGTTTCCAAAGTCAATGTTTTTCTTTTCTTGCTAGCTGTAGAAGAATTGGACTTGCTTCTTTTGGATGACATTATTATTTTTTATGTGATAAAATAACTCCGGATTCGTGTAAGTCAGGGTATGACTGTATCTATCTATCTATATAAAAATGAGATAATGTGCCATGTCAAATGTGTATGTAAGATGCTAAAAATGTAATATTTGCATTTGATTTTTGCAATATTCGCTGTGTATGTTTTGTATTGAATATAAATACAATAAATATTATAATTATTATGTCTATATTACGATTTTTTTTCGAGGGGGGGGGGGTGAAATATTTTAATTTTTCCAAAGGGGAGCCCTGGCATCCAGAAGTTTGGGATGCACTGCACTAAGCCATCCAAGTGATCTGTTGTTTTTGCATTCTACATTGTTACATTTATCCCATACTACACAACACAAGTGCTTCACAGGATGTGTGTCATGCTGTACATTATGTTGAATGTCCTGTTTGGTATGATTTATGCCCTTTGCTGTGCCTTATGGAATACACAATTTGATGTGATCCTCTCTCTTTTTCTATGCATATAACTTGGTCATGAAATATTTCATATACATAGATGAAAAGAAGAATATAATTTCTTATTAAGTGTAATATAAATTCATTTAATATACTCTTCCTTCTGTTGATATGAGCTCTAACTGTAAGAAATGCTGTTATAATAAATTTGTTATAACAAACTACCTGACAGAATCCCATAGTGCTTTAGAAAAGGAAAGAAAATGTACTTACTTCATCACACCTTCAACTTTAACAAGCCATTTATTTATTTTATCCTGTAAGTTAGCACTAGTGAGAGCTAATTGTAGCAAGTCCTTACACGGTCCTTCCATGTTTCAAATCACAGAGAATTTTATGTAGCAAAATACACATACATAGAACCACTTCAGGTATTATATTATATCATACCTTATCATATTCCAACTTTATTATGAGCATCTCCATGAAGTTTGGAAGACTCATTGCAATAAGGCCCCTATTCATGCAATACAACCTCTCTTTAAAACTCATTCACTGTCAGAACACTCACTCTCTCACTGTGGCAATCCATTAATCTAATTCTCACATTTGTCCAACCATATTCTTACACAATTTCCAGGTGTGATCCCTAGTTTTCTCCTTACTTGTCATCCGTTGAAAAATTTATTAAAAGAAGGGACACTTTCTTTTTCTTGAATGCATATATCATAATCCTGTTCTATGATGTGCCTTCACCATAATATCAAACGTTTTTTTTTTTTATTATTATGTATATATTCTAGAATGTCTATAGGCTTTAGTTAATTAATACCACATATGATTGTTGTATTAACTAAAGCTTATAGACATTTCAGATAAAACATGTAAATAGCATTGGCCTCTGTCTTGCAATTGCTGAGTATACTAAGCATTATTATTTTTTTTAATTTATTTATTTTGTTTTGTTTCTGCATTGTGGCTTCTCCAAGTCTTGCAATAGATTGCTGAAAATTTCCATATCTTGTTATAGAAGGTGCACTTTGTATGTGTGTGCACTTCATTCTCTGAGGAAGGAAGAAATGTTTGCATAGCAGTAATAGTATAACTCAGATTTCACATACTACTTGTATACTCAACTATTCATCTATAATGCAATCCCAAAAAGTGTACTGGATAGATAGAAGCATTTTTTTCCCATTAAAATAAGTGTAATAAAGATGTGTGCAGGGGACTTAGAAAATACATGTGACATTGTATTGCAATTTAAAATAGTTTGTTCATATTATAAAAACATTGCCTCAAAGATTAGGAATTAATTTTCTATATAAAATTAATAAACAAATGAAGTTTCAGTTCTGCTGAATTGGCCTATTATTATTCCTTCGGTTTCTTCCATAACTATAAAACACAGGCGGCCACTTTTCAACATCTGTCCTACTTCAAATTCATCAAATCATCTACTCTTCCACTTCCTCCACCTCTGTTCTTTGGAACAGCTTCCTTCACTCAGTTGTTTCCCAAAAAATTACAACTTTCAGCTGTTCAAGAAAGACACATCAGCAGATTCCTTCTTACCCTCTTGTCGACACATGGCACTAATGTATTATAGGTTTTGCAACTTTTTGTTTATGGATATGATATAAAATAATTAATATTTTTATAAGCAATAGTATGCTATTTTACAGTTAAAATCATGAGCATTGAATTAATGTTCAATATGTGTTACACAAAAAAGCAAAATGGATAATTTTGCAAGCCATGTGCAAGCTGAACTCAGTTTCTGAAAATTTTAACCCTAGAGAATAAAGCTCCAGTAAAAGTTAATGATTAAATAAATTCTTTTGGCAGTCAGCTTTTTTTTAATAATCTATAAACCCTTCTAATCTGTTTCATTAAGCACTAACAGTGTTATTTTTTTTCTTCAGTGAATTATTGATGTGGCTGTTTCTTTCTTTTAATAGTATTTCAGTTTCACTGATATACATATCTTTTAGCTATAGTGCAATACAGAAGTCATTAATATAGTTGACTTACTTTACTGTGACCTGAAGATTGATAAAAAGTCTGACAGTAGAAGCAACATATCAGATGCCTAGGTGAAAGAGGGAGATTTCCAATTAAGTAATAGCAGCAGTTAATGAAGCAAGCCATAAAATGATCGGTGATGTAACTTGAAGTCATCAGGATATCATACAGGTCATACTTATGCTTACACTGAAACTTCACTGTGCTGATGAATATTCTGAAATTCTTTAATATGAAGAATATATTAACATCAATATTTAATATTTATTCAGATAATTATATAGCAATTATATATCTAATGTGTGTGCATAACACACATCCACATATGCATACACAATAATTTCATACTACATTATTTACTCAGTTAATTATTTAGCAATATATGTGTATGTTTTGCACACACAATAATTTCATGCTACAAAATTGTAGACCAAATTGTATTTTCATAAAGGAGAAGACTGATTCACCACCCAAATTTGGTTTCCAGCAGGCTTTAATTCTTTTTTAGTGCAGCCAATTTTGCTTCAAGAATTCTTATTTACTGACAAAGCATTTGCATTAGCATGTTTCAAATTGCTAATTTGCATTAATGTTGTATTTATGATTAAAGGGAAAAAAAAGAAAGTTTATAATAACATGATGGTTTCTTATATACTCTCTATGCAGATAATTACAAGTAAAATTTTTAAACAAAAGAAAATTGAAAATATTTTGTTTAGATATAAATCTTAAAATTTTAGGGAGTCAAGTATTTGTTCATATGTTTAGTGATTTTTCTGATATTAATGTTTCATGCATTAAAAAGCATAGAGTTTAATACTAATGTCTTCCTTATGCAGTTGGCTCTCACTCACCCTTCATATAGAGAAAATTTTGGCACTAATCCAGATCATGCACGGAACTCATTAACTAACTGTGGTATCCGACAGCCTGAATATGGTGATAGGCGCATTCATTATTTGAACACCAGGAAGCGTGGTATGCATATTTATTAAAATTAATTAGTATATATGTCTGTCAATAGTACCCTTTTGTTTATGAATGCATAAAATAACAAAAAACAGCTATATGATTCTCTCTCTTTTTTTTTTAAATATAATTTTAATATTATTTGTCTGTGCATAGACTAAGGCATAAGTTCCACTAGTTACATCTCCTGCGTGGATATGACTCATAGCAAAACACTCAAAAGTGTTAGAAAATGTGTTTATTATAGTGTTAATTTGCTATAGGGAATATTTATGGAAAAATATCTCCCTTATTCTTCTATACTGGATTTTCCAGAATAAATATCCTCAAAAATATCATTCAGTAGCATAGCTACGTTTTTGTTTTTTTTCTTTTTCATATATGAAGCCAACAACAAAAGGTTTGTAAACCTATTGTACATTTGTACTCTGAGTGAGCTAACAGTTAGATACTTCAGAAATTCTGATGTAAAGACCAAAAATAGAAATACAGCTTTTTGACTAATGAAATCATCGGATTTGCATAAGCTCCATAGAGAAAAAAAGGTATTGATTGATAGTCTTAGATTTGTCTTGGAGAGGCCTTCATCACCAGTGGGTCAAATGCTTGTTAACTTAATGGCACATGCTGTATATCATTATCATTAATTTATGCAGTGTTATTGAGGCCAGCCATGTCTTGTTGGCTGAGTGGTTAGCATATCCACTCTCCAGCCAGAAGATTGCGGGTTCGAATCCCGCCATGGGCATGGATGTTTGTAATTGTCTGTGAAAATACCAGTGGGTGGTGGTGGTGGTGCTTGCCAGTAGATGGAATTGGTGTAGATCATGCGGTTCACTGTAGTAGATTGAGTGGTGCAGACGGAGAATTGTAAGTAGGTGTCCTCCCTTGATGAGTCTTTGGACTCCTTGGAGGTGTCATGTAGTAATAACATAAACATAACCATAAACAAATATCCCTAAATGTTGAAAGTTTTTTTCACTTGGTTGTAATTAAATTAAAGATACCAAGAAATTACATTATTGTAAATTGGATAACACCTTTTATTCCCTTGTATGCAAGGCTTTTTAACCGTATCTAGCTTTTGGAGACTGAGTGAGCAGTTAAATTTTTCACTGGTAGCCAATCAGAGATAGCTGGCTCATGACTATGACTAATTATAAGCGGCAACCAATGAAGAGATGGGCAGACAAGTGCTGCCATCTCTTGGTACCTAACCCTAACAGGATATGTCAGTCTGAAATAATGTGAGTTTTATGGTCGGTTTTCTTGAGTTTACTGGATGAAAAACTCCAGTTTCCAGGAGTTTTTCATCCTGTAAACTGGATGAAAAATTTGCCTGCCAGAGATCAACTAACTTGGGAACTGGTCAAAGAAAGGCTTAGAAAAAGTTCCTCCAGTTGGTAACTAGACTTGAACTTAAGTCTCTCTTTGGGTCGTTTCACTTCCACTGAGCCACACCATCCTTTATTGAAGTGTAAGCAAACAGGTTGTGTAAGAAGTATTTTAGTGATGACTAGATTAGTAGAGGCTAATTATATTCTTGTTTTATCCTTTATTTAAATGTAAACAAACAAAGTGCATGAAGTACTAAGGCAATTAATGTGAAGTCATTAGCTTCTATATACAAGTATCCAAGGCTTGAAGATATCACATGCAAACTTTGTTGCCTTGCATTTGGATGAAGGATTAAACTAATATAATTTCTTGGCATCTTTAATGTAATTTACCACAAAGTGAAAAAACATTCACCATCTATCTTTAATCCAGAGCATTTTAATAGTAAAGTATTACACCTTTTCCTTGCATGTAGGAGAAATATGACTTCTGCATTACTCCAACCTTGCTTTCTTTTTTTTTTTTTTTTAAGGTCAAAGCTACTCTGGGTAGTGGCCCTTTCAATAATACATAGTATTATACATACTGAAAAGGATATGTGCTTTGCATTATGGGATATTAAGGCAATTTATGTGAGGGCATTAGCCTTTATATACAAGTTGCCTAATCATGAAGATACTTCACATGCAACACCTTTGTTTGCTTATACTTGGATAAAGGATTAAACAAGAATATAATTTCTTGGCATCTTTAATTTAAAATACTCGTAAAGATAATCCAAAATAAAATAGTCAAGCAATCAATGAAAAGTTAAAACTTTGAGTTATGTGATTGTCAAGTTTCTGGGAAGCCAGTTTCACTTCTAGCAACAATGATGGAAAAAGGAACAGCATGATGAGCAGCATGATGGAAAAAAGTTCCTGTCATAAGTTCTGGATTTTTCCCAGGATGTTATCAAACATTTGTTTTGCAAACTTTTCCTCTCCAATTCTCTTTAAGTAACTATTCTATTTTTACATTACCTCTGCTCATATCTTCTTGAATGTAATAGTGTCAAGTTCCTTCTTAATATCTTCATTTTTAATAAGATTCAGCCATCTTTACATTTCTCTTTTTTTTTTCTTTAACAGAACTTTCAGAACTGTAAGTTAAAATTGGTTTTATCATTGTCTTGTATGCCTAGTTCAGTCTTATTTGACCAGTTTCTCTTTTATTCTGTGTACAGTTATTTAATTTCTCCTTGTCATATCAGGAGCAATTGAGAAAACTGCCAGAAGCTAATTAAATGCAAAAGGATTTTAATAAACTGGACAGATGGGCAAATGAATGGGATATTAGTTTAATTCAGCTAAATGTAAAGTCTTGAAGTTTGGGATACATCAATGGAAGGCTGCGTACTCTGTTGGAGGAACTGTACTGGAGAAAGTGGGGGAAGCAAGGGATCTGGGGGTGATGTTTGATAGTAAACTGAAATTCAGGGGGCATATTGCAAAGGTGGTGAAAGTAATAACCCAGAGGATTGCTGCAATACTGAGAAGGACGCTGACCTGCAGAGATAAAAGAGTTATCATTCCGTTGTATAATACTCTGATCAGGCCACACTTAGACTATTGTTCTCAAATTTGGTCCCCAGGATCTAAAGGAGATAAATTAACCATAGAAAGAGTGCAGAGGTGGATAACAAAAGATGATATTAGGACTGTACAATGTTAGTTATGAAGATAGGCTGAGGGAATGTGGACTGCAGAGTTTGGAAGATAGAAAAAGGAGAGGTGATATGATCGAGACTCTTAAATTGTTCAGAGGTAGTTACAGGGCTGACACTGTGGAGTTCTTTTGTTTGGTGAAGCATGGGAAGGAGCAAGTCCAAAGGGCCATCCCTGGAAGTTACGAAAGGAAGTTGTGAGCAAGAGGGCAAGGAGTGGTTTCTTTGCATGGAGGGTGGTTAAACCATGGCATGCATTGCCTGATAGAGTGGTGAGAGCATGAATGCTCAATAAGTACCAATCATACATGAATGGTATGATAGACTTTGTGTTTTCTAGAGTGGGCCTCTAGTGATGAGTCTTGTGACTACTCCATTGAAATCCTGAATTATTATAATAATAATAAACAAAATGGGTCATAGCAGTGCCGAACTTTTTGGGACAGTATCATAATAAAGGTGTTGAATTTTTAAACTATACTGGTATCTAAAAGCTAAGGATGAACTATATTTTTACCTGTATATGAAAAAATTTTCATGACTACAGCCAAATGTGGACATACATTTATTGTAAGCATACTAATAAATTATCACAAAAAATGTTTTAGAAATTTCACACAAATTAAATTGCAATATGTTTTTGGCAAAAGTTACAAATTTCCTGAGGATGTAATTAAGGAAATAATGCACAGTACTTACAGAAAACTCTGTGGAGAGACATTTCAGTGTGGAATATATCCACCCTGAACTGTGATGCAGCTCTCACAATGTCATATCATGCTTAGCATCAAGTGATTCAGGAGTTCTTGAGGCAAACTGATCCACTCTTCCTCTTCCAGAGCAAGGAAAAGACTTTGTTTGTTTTATGGAGGAGAATTTCGAGCAGTAATGCGTCTTCCTACTGCATCATCCCAGATATGTTCTATGGGGTTGAAATTTGGGGATCATGCTGGACACTCAATTCAATTAATATCCTCAGTGTACAGAAGTATCTCCATTGCTCGTGTATGATGTGGGGTGACATTGTCATTCATAAAAGTGAATTCTTTGCCTACAGTACCATAGAACAATTGATATGATGTTAAAGAACTTCATTGCAATATCATTCACTAGTCATACTCCCTTTTTTCCCAGCATTTGTAGCTTAATGCATCCATTAAGCCTAATGCTTCTCCACACCATGATCTCTGCATCACCACATCTATCCCTTTTTAGAACATTCTCATGATGGTAAGCAGTTCCACTTTCTCACCAGATCAATTGTCATCTAGAATTGGAGAAAAGACTAGAATGACTCTGTAAAGAATCTGTAAAGAGTACATTAGTCTATTGGTGTATTGTCCAGTTTTTATGGATACAACACCAGTGAAAACATATTCTATGATGAACTGTGGATAAAGGGACGCAGACTACAGGCCTTTGGGCATATAGGCTTACTTTTAGACACCAGTATAGTTCAAAAATTCAACACCTTCATTATGATACTGCATAGGTCAGACATCTTGCCAGTTTATCGAGATATCTACATACCTATTTTTGAATGGAGTTGACTTGCAAGCTGACCTGACGTGGGCAGTTGATTACATTTTGCTGTTATAACCAAAAATCTGTCTTTATGTTCCATGGTAGAGTGAGTGCGACCTCTCAGCAAATGTCTGTAACACATTCCATTGGTTTGAAATGTTGCCCAGTGCCTGGATACAATGCTATGTGAAATTTCAAACTCTTTGGCAATATCATTTATTCTGCAGCCTTCTTCAAACTTTACAATAATTCTTTCTGTGTGAAGTCATGTCTTTGAGACGTTACAAGACATCCAAGTTTGTAACTTTATGAAAAGAACTTCCTTCAAACACAATTCACTTAGTGCAGTCTTTTGCTTTTGATCCTGTTGAGTACTACCATGTGATCCTTTTGCGCATGATTCGAAAATTTAAATGTCAAGCTCATTGTTATCAGTATTGCAACCTAAATATGAAAACCACCAACTTTAGGTTTTTAGCATTTAAAAAGATACTTAAATGATGCAATATCAGAATGTGTCCCAAGAGTTTGAAGAATAAATAGAACAAGAGTCAAATGGATGTGCATTCTTATTGAGGAAGAGATTTGTAAGAAATGGAAGATGTGGAAGGAATACCATCTGCATAAGGATGATGTTTGTTATGAAAATTATAAGCAACAGGCCAGAATAGTCACAACAGTTGTATGGAAAGCTAATTCTGAGTGTGAAAAGAAACTGACAAGCTAAAGACAACCCACAAGAATTCTATCGATATGCTGCAAGCAAAAAGTGAGTAAGAATACGAAAGAATAAATCTTCTGAATGCAGATGGTGTGAGGGTGACAGATGCAGGGGAGGTTGTTCAACTCATGAGTGCCCGTTTATCTAAAAGCTATTGTTATGTCGTTACTTTCCTTATATTTGGTTTAGTTTAATTATAATCTTGCCTCTCTACAATCACTATTAGACTCTTCCAGTATCTTACTGACTTAGATATCTCTATCACTTCCTATGTTCTTATTCTATGTGGGAGGCAAACTAAACTACTCTGGCCGATCTCTAGATTGTACATGTGCTTATTCCAATTAGTAAAGATTAATCCTTAACAAAGAAAGAATCCTTTAATCTAGCTGTCTGAGGCAGTCCCTTTTCGGATCTTGGCAAAATTTATTTTTTCTGCTGCGCCAGCCAGTATTCCTATAATAGAAGACTCTTATTCAGGGGAACTTTTCCAGACTTTAAAAGCACATTTGTGAACAATTTAGTAATCTCACTCATTAAACTAAACCTCTACTGAGTTATATAATCCTTGTTTGCAGTTGTGACCTCTATTACATATTATACTTTCTTTCCCCTTTCTCCTGCTATGGTTCAGATTTTATGAGGGTAGTTTTGGTTCATATTATAGACACCACCCAGATACAAGAAACATCATATTTATTGGGAATCTTAAATCATATACAGCTAATCATATCTCACATTCAACTAATTCAATGCTATATTCAATCAAATTATGTGAAACTAACTGACATTCTAGCACATGAAAATAAACACATTCCTTTAAGCGAAATCATTAAAACACACATATTATATACACCAAATAGATCCGATTACCATTCTGCTTACAAGGTACACTCACTAAATATGACACAAACTTCTATAATCATTTCCCGACACTCTGTCTAAAGGAAACTATCTGCTACTAAACAAATACTTAAAGTTCTCTAATTCAGTCCACACTTGATTATTACTTTATGAACTTCCTTTTCTTATCTAACGGGGAACAAATATCAAAATCTCTACATTACCATGTCCGCAATAGGATCTTCAGATCAGTCTGGTTCTACCTTCTTTGTCCTAACACGACATGTGACTTCCATACGCTTGCTTCTACGTGGTAGGAATTCAGCTAGTCGTCCATTCAAACATTCTACTCTGCTCCTGGCATTATGTCTATGACATTCTGGTTCTGCTTTCGATGATTCTTGGCATTCTGCCGTAGGAACGTGGGATCCATCCACAATTCATTTAGACGAAATCTCCAGTGAAAGAACGTGGACAGCACATGGCGATATCTTGCACTTAGCACCGTCTGGAACTTCGATCATTGAGGGAATAAGCTCACCGTCCAACATCAGAATAACGTCTCGAATCCATCCGAGATATGCCAGTTTGTGGCAGGGAATGAACAAGCAAAAAAAAAAAAACGGAGCAACGGAGAGCGAGGGAGGGGTGCAAACTCCTTGTATTCTACCTTCTATCTTTACCCTTGGTGCCCTCTTTTGGCCCGAGACTGACCTTCACTGACCACCACGATACGGTACTTCACGTGATTTTCGAGTAATGTCTTCGCAAAATTAAGCGTGCATCATCTTCCAAGATTAACACTGCCTCAAGCTCGGCATTTGCCCTAAGGGCTCGCGCGTGACCCTTGAACTATCATTTACACTGTGTCTGTTCCTTCATCATATACAAAATACCTTATAAGAACTATACTTTATATGAATTCTCTATATGATTTTGGGGGGTTTAACACTAAGTTCTGTAATTCTGCATAAAGAGGTAATATTCTAACATTATTTACAGCAGACATTTTATCCATTCTACTCGAGTACAAGCTCTTTTTTCTTATCTATTGTTTTAGACTTGTAACATCCTGAATGAATAAATTCCTTTCAAAAAATGTTTCATTCAGGATGTAACACTATCAACCTGGTGTATGCAACGTTGAGTTCACTACTACCTCTTCACTGAACGAAAAAACTCAGTTGTATGAAGAGGACGTATTAGAGCTGTTGCACAAACTGAATAACAATTCAGCAAAAGGTGACTGATGGAATATCAGCATGGATGCTAAACATTATTCAGCTGAAAGTGTTCAGCTGAATTGGCCTTTGACCAGGCTATATACTTGGAGTCTTAGAACAGAAAAATTCTGTAGGAATGGAAAGAATGTATGGTAATCCTATTGCACAAGAGTGGTGCAAGGACAATTTATCCAACTATCAACCAATCAGTATCTCAGGAGTGGTGGTGAAGATTTTTGAAAAATTGGTTAGGACTACATTCAGAAATTTTTGCAACTCTCACATTCTATAATAATATTGCCATTGAACTAGACAAGGGGAATAGATACACCAGGATATTTATGGATTTTGCTAAGGCTTTTGACAGAATACAGCATGGAAGACTGTTGCATAAATTGGAGAATATGGGTTTGAATTATAAAATTATATTAGCATGGTTAAGAGGATGGCTGACTGACAGATATCAAAAAGTGGTATATGGGGAATGTGAGTCTGCAAGATTTAAGGTAACTAGTGGTGTACCACAAGGACCAGTCCTTGGTCCACTGTTATTCAGTCTGTACATGAATAATATTGGAAGGATTTCACAGGCGACATACACCTATTTGCTGATGAAGAAAAGATAGGAAAAGATAACCAGGAATGCTGCTGATATGCTCTACTTGCAGAATGATTTGAATAGGCTGGGAAAATGGATGTCGGTAAATGCACAGTCTTGCACTTTGGTGTGATTAGATATCCAATGTTGTATTATATTGGTGGGTTTGTGCTAGAAGAAACTGATCAGGCAAGGGATCTTGGAGCATTTGTAGATAGCAACTTGAAGTTCAAGGGCCATGTAGCAAAGATTGCAAATACACTCAAAAGATAATTGCAATGCTGAAACGAACTTTGACATGTAAAGATAAGGATGTCATTTTGCCTGTAGGCCTTGATAAGACCTCACATGGACTATTGTGCACAGATCTAGTCTCTTGGTTTCCATTGCGATTCTGACACAGTGGAGAGAGTGCAAAGGGGAGTGTTAAAAATGACATCAGGATTGTGGAATACTGATTATGAAGACATATTGAAAGAGGGGACTGATATGATTGAGACTTATAAACTTCTGAAAGGGTCTTACAGGATTTCAGTTGATGGAATTTTTCATTTTATGGAGGGTGGAGAAAGGACAAGAGTGCACGCTTGAAAGCCAAGAATGAATGCTGCTAAGAAGGGAGTGAGGGCTAGATTTTTCTCTCACAGGGTGGTGCATAATTGGAATGGATTACCATTGGATGTTTTTTTTTTTGTGTGTGTGTGTGTGTGTGTGCAAGCAGTGTGAATGAATTCAAGAATAATTATGATAGCTGATGCATGTATATTTGGCCTCCCTCGATGAGTTCCTGACTCCCTGGAGGTTTTGCTTAATAATAATAATAATATTAGTTTGCCTATTCAAGCATTGTAAGCCATTATAATTGGTAATCAAACAGTTAAATGCTGCTTATTAATTATCTAGTTAACTGGATTATTCATCCTTTGGACATTAGTGTACATTGCAACAGGAGATGAAACTTGGATTTGTCACATGGGAAATCCAGGTTTCTTCCTATGCCATAGAGTAAGTAGCAGTTAATGCGTTGGTGGCATAGTCGATCTCCAAGGGCAAAGACATTCAAGCAAATACTTTTTTATAGGAAGATCATGTGTACCATGTTTCTGCCTCAAGAATAACAATAAGCACAAATTTTTACTGTGAGACTCTAAAATAATTGCAGTGCTCTATTCAAAACAAAATATGAAGCTTCCTCAGCTCTGGAGTTGTTTTGATTCACAACAAATGTATCACCCACACTGTTAATCAAAAATATCAACTCCCCAGACATTTCAGCTGGGAATAGCCTCGAGCTTGCACCATTCACCTCCATCTTTTTTTTTTCTTTTTCATTTGAATAGATTTTTACCAGCTCATAATTCTACAGGAATGATGGCATGAAAACCGCCACAAAGGATTAGGTCAAAACACTGGTGGTAGGCTACTTGTTAAGAAGATACAAAAATGTGTGTCCCAATTTGAGAAGTGTCTCAATTTAGGTTACAGATGTGTGGAGAAGTGGCTGCTAGTATGTGTAAACTTGTGACAATAAAGTAATATTGAAATGCTGTCATTTTATTCATTTACAACCTGTCAGAACTTAGCTTCTGGATGTGCCTCATAGAGTAGAGTAAAGTAGTAGATAAGTATATTTAACCAGCCAACAGTTCAATACTTTCATATTAAGCTCCATTTTCTGCTTTTAGTAGCAGCATATTATGACTACAATTCTTTCGACTTAATTGTTTTTTTGAAACAACTATATCTTTTTACTCATGATTCTTATTGAGATGATAAGCAAAATATTTGCTTTTGAAAGTTTTTAGTAACTATTATTTGTGTCTTTTCTCCCATTTAATAGTTCATGGGTTCCCAGCATATTAACTTAAATAATTTTTGCTATATATTTTCTCCTAAGTTTTTTTTTTACTTCACATTATACTGGTTGAGCAGTTCATCTGATGCCCTAATAATAGTGTCAAATCTGTTGCATTAAAGTAGGATATATGTCTAGTAGCGCAATAGTAGTACTACTACTTCTTGCTACTTTTTTACTCCTATTGCTTTCATTAAATTTAAAACAGTGTTTCAGAATTCTTTTATCACTGTTATGTTACTATTTTTCATTTCTGCAGCATAGCTAATCATATGATAATATATTTGCTGTTATCATTATTGAGAAAATAATGAATAAAGTTGTGAGTATCTGTGTTTAAATGTTCCTCTCAGTTCTTTGGTGACATTCAGAAATGTTTTATTTATATTTTTAATGATAATTTACCAGGTTTAAATTGACACTTATAACCTGTGAGAATTTGATTGAGAGAATTTACAACATTCAGGTATGCACTGATTTTTTGAGGGATGATTGCAACTTACATGTCAGATTTGAGGCCCAAAAATTTTTATTTTAAAAATTTGCTGTATGTAATTCTTGTAGATAGACTTATATGTTGGTAACACATGTTCACAGTTCATGTGAACATGTGTTACCAACATATAAGTTCACTATTCAGTTCACAATGAACTCGGGATATTTTGTTTGGCAAGGAAAATTCTACAAACAGATAGAGGGGACAGCCATGTGTTCACCACTCTCCCCACCCCTGGCCAACTTCTTTATGGAGACTTTTGAAGAGAAAGTCTTAAACTCAGCCCAACAAAAACTCACTGTTTGGCTACATTACACTGATGATGCGTTCACTATTTGGCCACATGACTCAGATACACTCCGCTCCTTCTTAACACACTTAAACAACCAACACCCCAGAATCCAGTTCACCTTGGAAAAAGAAGAAAACAACAGTCTCTCTTTCCTAGACACTCTAATCATTGCCAGCCTGATAGATCCTTGGCTTTACAGAAAACCTACCCATACAGGCAGATACATTCACCAGCAATCCCACCACCCCCTCACAACAATATGGGGTTATAAAAACACTATATAACAGGGCAAAATTAATCTGTTCAGAAGACAATGCCCTAACTACTGAACTAAACCACATCCTTAACACTTTCTTAGCCAATGGCTACAATCCCCAAAAAATCCAAAAAATATTAAACCAGTTAAACCCCCCCCCCCCATGATAAATATTACACTAAATCCATCACCATTCCCTATATCAGGGGCACCTCTGAAAATTTAACCAAAATCTTAAAAAAACATGAGACCTGACTTCTTGTTACAAACCATATAAGAAATTTCATCCCTTATTCGCTTCACCAAAGACTAGCCACTTTCCCTAGACCTACCTGGAGTATACCAGGTCCCTTGCAACTGTAAACTGTCCTACTTTGCTCAAACAGGCAGGACAGTAAATGTCAGGATATCGGAACACAAAGACTACATCCAGTTTCACCAATACAGCCACTCTGGGGTTGCAGACCATGCTCTGGATACCCACCACAGAATATGCTGGAAGAAAGCCATGTTATTACACTGCAGCAAATTTAAATATGAAAGATTGTTCATGGAATCAGCCTCATCTTTAAAAAACTTTCCAAACCTCAACAAATTTGGATGCATGAGACTGCCCCAAATTTGGGAAGCTTGCATCTTGAGAACTTCATCCCAACAGCCAAGACAACCCAATATAGCCCACTAGGGGGCACCTTTAGTACTCTAGGAACAACAGTAGTTTTCTCTCTTCTGCTTCATTTGCTTTTTGTAGTGCCTGCATGCACTTGTCATAGTTTTATGTTCCCATGAAGATGGCAATGTGACATTGCCGAAATATAGGAAGTATTTATTAAAGTTTCTTTTAATTAATATTCCAGTATATGTTGTAAATAGTTCCTGAAATAATTTAATAGTCATTTGCTGTATGTAAAAATAATAATAATAATAATGTTGATTGATCTTCTGTTGTAGTTAAAATCTGAAACTAGACATTTTTTCCCCCTGTAGGTATTAACACTCTAATTAACATAATGTCCCGATTTGGATGTAGAGAAGCAACCACTTCAAATATACATCATAATGAACGCTTAGAATTTTTAGGGGATGCTGTTGTTGAATTTTTGTCTAGTATCCATCTTTTTTTTATGTTTCCTGATTTAGAGGAAGGTGGGCTTGCCACTTATAGAGCAGCAATTGTTCAAAATCAACATCTTGCTGTTTTAGCTAAGGTAAGTTTGCGATTTTTTTTTTTAATACTAATTTTAACATTTTAACTCTTTAGCAGGGATATCAGGAGGTTTATAACTTTGCTGATATATTTTGGGTCAATTGGATCATTCCAAGCAAAATTGGTCAGGACTGAAGTTGCATAATTTTTGATAAGTTATTTTCTCATTTATCCTTTAGATCATTGTTTCCCAAACTTTCAGTACCCAAATAGCCCTTTTAGAATTTTAGTAATACCGGTATACCTCTCTCTCCCTCCCTCCCTCTCTCTGGAAAAGGCAGTTTCAGAGTTATAATGTTTCAAATAATTACAAATATATTTATTTTTTTAATTGTGCATGATAATAAATTACAAACATGCAAAACATTTTTTTTTAATTATTAAATAAAGTTTTAGTTATACTAATTCAATATATATAATATAATACTACATTACAATTACAATTATATAATATAATTATATATTATATTACAATAATATAATATATAATACATACAGTACAAACAAAAATTATGAAAATTAATAGAGCTATGATTGTGTGATTCAAACTATTTGAATTTAAACTTTTAATGCAAACAATTCAAACGAGATTGTGCTGTCAATCAGAGCAACCCTAATGGAGGTCAAGTTAATACATGCCAAGAGACCCTGTGCACTGGACAAAGAAAAGTGGAAGAAGATTGTGAAACAGGCATCAGACATCAACGGGCAGTGAGCCCATGGTTTGTGATGATGATGATGAAGAGACCCTTTGTTTAAAACTTCCTTTAGATTTTATATTTATTAAAAAAATTATAAATTACACCTGCACTTATCAGTGACAAAAATATAAAACTAAATAAACTAAATAGCAAAAAAAAGTAATCAAATTGAAAAAAAAAAATGTGCCTTGTATCCCCTAAAGATCTGTACTTTGGGGGTACACTTACACGCTTTGGGGAAACTGCTTTAAATGGAAGAAAATATATATATTTTTTTAAAATTTTTCCTGGCTGCTGCTTCTCTCTCCTCAACCTATTGGTTGGTTGGTAGGCAGCATGTACTGTTGATAGTGATCTTCTGTTTTAGGTTGTTGGTTTGACTGTTTGGTAACTTCATCCATTCTTGATGTCACTCATGTATTGGGTTCTTGGTCTGCCTCTACCATTCCCTCAATCAAATTTGTAGCCTAGTCTTAATGTTTTAATGGGTGTCCTATTATGTTATTTTTCCTGGCACCCATTTCTCTTTGGCAGATGCACGGAATTTTTACAATTTTGTAGAATTGTAACATTAATCCACTTATTTCCAGATTGTTTCCAATTTCTGACTTTTTGCTGCCATTTTGATATCCAAGATGTGTAATCTTTGATTTCTTATATTTTCAGAAATTGGTCACATGTTTTAGGTAT
The DNA here is from genome assembly GCF_054136105.1 of Typopeltis vanoorti. Classification (NCBI taxonomy): domain Eukaryota; kingdom Metazoa; phylum Arthropoda; class Arachnida; order Uropygi; family Thelyphonidae; genus Typopeltis; species Typopeltis vanoorti. Next base: position 189,241,006 of record NC_143549.1, on the reverse strand, counting down.
TCCAAGTGTCCCTTTTCTCCATTTTATACTGTACTGTATTCTGTAAGTAGGTTGAATCCACAATTCTCCTTTTTTGTGTTATTATGTGTACATGTAGTGAAATATGAATGCCCAAAATTACCTTGGTCAGAACCTTGCTTCTATGAAAAAATTACCTCCTAGTTGGCAAAATATTAAAAATGGCCGACTAAAAAAATTTACATGGAGACCAAATAAAAAAAAAAATTTTATGAGCAACTCTTAACAGGTAGCAATAAAGCAAAATTGGTCCCTGTCTGTACAGATCTAAAAGGAAACACATATATAGATTTATACACATCTGAAAAGAAGTGTGCAAGTCGCACTTCCTTTTAGATGTGTATATTATTACTATGCATTATAGGAAGGGTCACTACCAGACATGGTGATGCACAGTTGTACTTGTATATGGAAATACTTGTAAATTGTGCTTATAAATATAAACCAATAAAATGTAATTTTTCTGTCTTAAAAATTGGAACAGCTAATTAAATATAACATTAAAAAATGTGTTAATGTGTGAGTGTTGTATTATATGATATATGGCTATCTAGTGATTTATCTAGCATTATTCCACATGTTTTGTGCTATGACTTAAAGAGAATATGTTTATAAATGTCAGCAATTTCCACTATATGTTTAAGAGCCATCACTCTTCTCTTATTTAAATGGTTCAGAATGGTGCTGATTGAAATATTCAGGATAGAGGGTTTGGTTTTAGAGACAACATTTTTTTTTTTCTTCTTTAACCTGCATGGTTCACTATAAGTCAGTATTAATTTTCAAATAAGCAAAACAGAACAGTACACCATATTTAAAATATGGTGATATTTACATAAGAAAGAAGTTTTTATCATGAATTATTCTTAATGTTGTGTGATAGTAGTGTTCCACATATGAATAAAGACATATACCCTACTAACAGAGCCTCCGCAGCTCAGTGAGTTTAGATGAAGCCCTGGGTTAGAAAGACCTGGGTTCAATTCCCGTCAGTAACACGAGGAACCTTTATCTGGTCTCTTTCAACTAAAGGTGAGTTAGCCAGTCTCATACAGTGGTAGGGGGTTTATTCACCTGGAAACTTGGGTTTTTCGTTCCTCAGAACAGGCAAACCAGCCCCGTGAACACATGCTTCTACAGACATAGGACACCTCCAGGAATAAGGAGTAACCAACCAATTCCATAAGATGAGCGTAAATTAGGATAGGATAGGACCCTACTAACAGACTGATCATTCTAAATTAACAATGTGTAGTGATCAGTAAGGTGCTGACTGTTAGTGAATGGATAGCCACTGCTGGAGCATAAGCAACATTTTGATATTATTTAGCAACCTATTATCTTTAGGATGTAAGCTAACTTTTGCTGATTGCAGAGGAGTGGTCATGATTACCTATGGGCATCTACCTAATTGGAGCCGCCATAGCTCAGTCAGTATAGCCGAAGCCCTTTGGTTAGAAAGACCTGGGTTCGATTCCCATCAGTGATGTGAGGAACCTTTATCTGATTCAACTGGTTTATTCTGGTTCTCTTTCAACGAAAGGTGAGTTAGCCAGTCTCATGTGGGGGTAAATGACATAATAAACATTTGATGTTTATTATGTCATTTAGTTACTTGTTTACGTGGTTTTTAGTTGAACAATTCATGTTGAGGTGTTAATTCCTTTATACCAATGTTTCTACTGTGAATCTGAATTTAATAGATGCAGCTTACTTAGTATGAATTTCATTTCTTCACAATATTTAATGTTTTAATTAATTAATTAAATTAGAAAATTACTTAGAAAATTGCTACATAGTCTGTAAATTAATATGACGTAACTAAATTTTGTTTGCCTAATTAGCTGTTCCTCAGTTAACTCTCTAGCTCTCCCTTTCTCCACTCACCCACCTAGCATGGTGTCCAGTTGTTATTTGATAGATATTGCCAACTTTTTTCTTTCACTTCAAAGTGCACAGTGAAGCATGTTCTTCATATCCTAGCAAGAAATTAAATAGTAATATTGCAACTTAGGAAGATGCAAAAGAAATCTGTCACAGAAATAAAATATTTTCTAATGGAGAAGATACAGTTGACTTTCACTATAGCAAACACCATTATAAATAATAAACTCACTCACTATAAAAAACTACAAAAGTCCTAAATAAATTCACATAGACATAGTACTATTCTAAAAGAAATTACTAAACTATACATTAACAAACTATTCCTGTGGTGCCCTACAAGTTGAACTTTAGGAAGAGTAATCAAAGAATATACTTTTAAAATTTCATGATAAATATAAATATTTTAATGGGTGGTTTATTTTATGTCTAATAAATGCCAAACAGTTCTCCTGATAGTTTTTTTTTATGAAGATATTCTCCAATTGTCATTTTAATTTTAAATTTCGTATTTAGAACGATTTGCTTAAAGGTCAAAGCTAATAACTGGCAGAAAAACCTTCACATTGCCTGTAATGAATACAGAGAACTGACTGGGATTTTTGACCTAATATCCAATCCTCACCTTCATTCACTGTGCCTTGTTAAAAGGCATGCACCCATCCATGTTTGTTTAGTACCAAGTGAGTACTGAGCAAACAAGGATGGGCTGGCAAATTGGGACCTAGCTGACCAATTGTACTCTTATTGGCTTAAACCAGAAATACATGATGGTACAACATGATGAGATTTCGTGCTGGCTGGGACATTGCCCAGGGAACTGGGATGAACAGTGAAAAGTCAGCTAATAGAACAAACTCCAAGTCAACATCTAGAGAGAGAGGAACAAATTCAATGTCACAAGAAATGAAAGTTCAGACTATCAACATAAAGGGTATTAATGGAAAGCAAATTTTACTTGCAGAAGAACTGGAAAAGTACCATGTGGACAGAATTGGCATTACTGAGACAGAAAAGGCAAAAACAGGTGAGATCTTGCTAAATTATAAGTACAAGATGTTATATTCAGACAATAACAATCAAGGAAAGGAAGGAGTAGTGTTAGCATTCAACACCAAACATGAAGATAAACTTCTTGCTTGCAAGGCAGTTTCAAGTAGAGTATATGGGTAAACTTCAAAATGGGGAAATGGGCAGTGAAACTTATTTGTGTCCCAGAGAAGGTTCTCCTAAGGAAGAAATAGAATAACTTTTTGAATCATGAGAGCAGGCAGCTGACAAAGAAAATAGAAAAGTAGCCCTTCTTGGAGATTTAAATAGCAGAGTAGGAAATGAATCCCACCAGGCATACAGGAACGTTTTGGGAAATGGAGAAAAGGGCAAAGCTAATAATAATGGAAAGTAATAAATTTAGTTTAATCTTTTATCCAAGTGTGAGCAAACAAAGTTTGCACCTGAAAATATCTTCAGGACTGGAGTAAGATAGTAATATTAATTATTCTCTTAATTCCCTTAATGCATAACATTATACATATCTGCAAGGAGATGTGTTTTGCATTATGGGAGATACTGAGATAGGAGTGATGTTAGCTTGGTCCACCTTTGCTGCGAGTTTCCCAGTGTTGTACTACCTTACCCCAGTCCTGAAGATATTTTCAGGCACAAACTTTGTTTGCTCACACTTGGATAAAGGATTAAACTAAATTTATTATAGTCTAACCAAGTGAAAAATAAACTTTCAATAATGGTAAGTGTCTGCTGGATTTCTGCTCAGGATACAGACTAGTCATTAGCACTATGTTCCAACATAAAGATGTGCACAGGTTCATATGGAAAGAAGATACAAGTAATAAGAAAAGCCTCATTGACTATGTTATTGTTGATAGTGATATCTTCATGCTTTTTAGGATGCAAGAATATGCAGAGGATTTGAAATAGGAAGAGCAGAAACTGTTGACTCATTTATACAAATATTATTGAAGAAAAAATGAAACAGTTTGAAAAAAAGAACCAAATGTATCATTGGCAAACTCTAAAGAAAACATTGATTGATTCAGCTAGAGAGGCATGTTGTGAAGCTGTCTGTAGGTGATTTGAATTCCAGGTGATTGGAGCTGAGCTCTCATAGTTCCCATCTGTAAAATAAAACTAAATATGAAAATTACCGAATATCTCTACTTAGTGCTCCAAATATGGTTTATGCTAACATACTTGAGAAGAGGCTCAGAAAAATTGTGGAAAAGAAACTTGGAAAAGAGCTGAATTCAAGCTAAATAGGAGTTGCCAAGGTCATATTTTCACTTTACAAACAAGATACAGAGGATTTGAAATGAGAAAAAAAGAGAAATTATGGGAATATATTAAGGATCTGTACTCAAGTTTTGCACATCTGGAAAAGGCATATGACAGAATATCCAGAGAAAAGCTTTTCAGAATGCTACAGTTATACGGAGTATATGGAACATTGTACAGAACAATATATAAACTATATTTAAGTTGTAAGTCGGTAGTTAGAGTTGAAAGAAATATGGGAAGAGGATTTGATGTAAATCAGTGGTGAGACAAGGATGCACTTATCTTCACTCTTATTCATCATCTATATGGCTCACATTATGAAAGAAAGTCATATTAAACCTGATATTAAAATTGGAGATAATCAAAAAGCTCTTTGCTTTACGCAGATAATGTTGTACTCCTAAATTGCATACTCCTAAATTCTCTAACTAAATTCCATACCAGCTGTAACAAATTTGGCATAAAAATCAGCAATAAAAAGAAATTGAAATTTTATTAATGAAGTAGTACAAGCGATAATAGTAGATGGTAAAAAATAATACTATAATGTTATTAAAAAATCCTTAGTAATAAAGAGCAGAAAATGGAAGTAGACTAAAAGGAACTGTACAATGTATACATTGTACATCTTGTATAATGTAAATCTTCAAGGGTCATTGCTGGCTGAAATGTGTGAGGAGATGGGAGTACAGTTTGTTAATGTGTGGAATGAGTTTGAAGGACGAAGTGAACTGTATGGGAGCGATGGACTGCATTTGAGTGGATATGGTGTGAGTCACTTGGAGAGACTGCTGATGGAAGGTAGAGAAGTGAGTAGAGAGAATGAATCAGATCAAGCGGGAAGTGAGTGGTATGAGTATAGAAAATGAGAGGAAGGATGTGCAACAGGAGCAGGGAAACAGGGAGGCTCAGGGTGGACAGTGGTACATAGCGTGAGAAGGGTGGATGCTCCAAGAGGAGATGAGAGCATATGTAGACAGAAAGGAATGAGATGACCTGGGATCGAGAGGAAACAGAATTGGGGAGGGTTCTAGAAGGAATGGGCAGAAAGGAAAATGGCCCCAATCGAGCATGGAGAGATCACATCGAGTGAGTGGTATCAGTGGAACTAGCTGTAGATCCAGAAATGAGCTATTGTGTTTTGTATACAAATGGTAGAAGTATAAGAAACAAGGCAGATGAAATGGTTGCACTAATTGCGTCTGTTCACCCAAAGATTGTCGGAATAAGTGAGACATGGTTGGAAGAGGACTACATCCAGATAGGAATAGAGATGGAAGGCTATGATGTGTTTCGTGAGGATAAAAGGGGTAAAAAAGGGAGGGGGAGTGCTATTGATGATAGAGAAAGAGTTATGTCCATATAAAGTAGAGATGCAAGAGGGAAATAGTGCCAGTGATTTTGAAGCAGTATGGAATGAGATGACCTGGGATGGTGTGAGAGAGAGGTGAACGGAATCAAATACTTGGTAGGATGTTGTTATAGACCAGGTAATGTGGATGGTGGTGATAATGAAATGTATAATCAAATTAGCCAAGCAAATAAGAAAAGCGTGATCATAATGTGTGATTTTAATTATGGCAATATAGACTGGAATAATGAGATAGCAACGGGAAGTAAAGAAAATGAGTTTCATGAGTTTTTGAGGGATAACTACCTCAGACAGTATGTAACAGAGGGCACATGAGGATTAAGGGTCTTGGATTTGGTCATCTCATCAGAGGATGTAATTATAAATGAGGTGTCAAATCACCCACCAATTGGTGAGAGTGACCATGAGATGGTTGCCATGAGATCAATGCAGCTTGGGGGATTTTCAAAAACTATCTAGTAGATGCAATGTCTAAATGTATTCCAAGGATGAGAAAGTTAAATAAGGTAGGTGTGAGATGGATGAATAAAGAGATTAAGCATGTGATACAGAGAAAAAGGACATTGTGGAGGTAGCATAAGAGAAGTGGAAATAACCAATTCCATGAGGTCTACAAAGACCAGGCAAGGAGTGTGATTTGGTTTGTTAGGGTAGCTAAAGAGAGGTATGAACAGCAGTTAGCTGCTGTTCATACCTCTGTGTAGCTAAGTGGATGTGGCGTTTGCCAACCACGGCGTTTGGCCGCACGAAGAAAGACTTGGTTTCGAGTCTAGTCGGCGACTAGAGGAAATTTTTCAAAGCCTTTTTTCGACCGGTTCCCGAGTTAGTCGATCTCTGGCACGGGCAAGCAGGTTTTTCCTCCTGGAAACTCGGGTTTTTCGTCCTGTAAACTCAAGAAAATCGACCGTAGAACCCACATTATTTCAGACATTAAATATATTGTGTTAGGGTTAGGGACCACGAGATGGCGGCACATTTGAGCCGTCTCTCTTCACTGAGTACCGCTTAATTAGTGATAGCCTTGGGCCATCTATCTCTGATTGGTACCAGTGGAGATTGAACTGCCCACTCAGTCTCCAAAAGTTAGATAGGGCTAAATGGCCTCGCCTACTCCCCGCATACGGGAATAAAAAGGCGTTAGATGATTTTTTTTTTTTTTTTTTTTTTTTTTATATCAATGACATTGTCAATGGATTGCAAGGGAATATTCAGTTGTTTGCAGATGATGTGAAGCTGGGGAGGGTTATCAGTAATAGTGCAGATGTGGCAGCCCTGCAAGAGGATTTGAATAAACTAGACAAATGGGCAAATAAATGGGGGGTGTCGGTTTAATGCAGCAAGATGTAAAGTCTTGAAGTTTGGGATCCATCAATGGGAGGCCACATACTCGACTGGAGGAAGTGGGGGAGACAAGAGATCTGGGGGTGATGATTGATAGAAAACTGAAATTCAGGGAACATATTGCAGAGGTGGTGAAGGTAACCCAGAGGATTGCTGCAATACTGAGAATGACACTGACCTGCAGAGATAAAAGAGTTATCATTCCGTTGTATAAGATCCTGAGACCACACTTCGACTATTGTTCTCAAATTTGGTCCCCAGGATTTGAAGCGGATAAATTAACATTGGAAAGAGTACAGAGGCAGATAAGAAAGATGGTTTCAGGACTGTACAATATCAGTTATGAGGATCGGCTGAGGGAATGTGGACTGCAGAGTTTGGTGGATAGAAGATGGAGAGGTGATATGATCAAGACTTTTAAACTGTTGAGAGGCAGTTACAGGGTGGACATTGGAGAGTTCTTTCACTTGGTGGAACAGTGGGAAGGAGCGATGAATGACAAGGGGGGCCATCCCTGGAAGATACAAAAGGAAGCTGTGAGCAAAGTTGCAAAGGTGGAGGAAGTTCAGATCGCTATCCTAAGAATAGCGATCTGAACTTCCTCCACCTTTGCAACGAGTTGCCCGGTATTGTACTACGTACTAGGATCACTTGCATTGGCTAACGCTAGTGTCGCAGATACTTTATAGTTTACTATAATCAGCAAGAAACTCTCTGATTCCGATCTTTGAGTTTCTTATTCGGTTTTAAAACTATGCGGGATTTAATATCCCCTTAATTTATGTAATGTTTTCATTGCCAAAATGAAGCTTATTAGCTCTTTATACTTAAGTAACTTAATGGTTGCACCTGTTTGGAAAACTCGTTCGCAGAGTACATAAGTTCTTTTTGCTATACACTTTGGTATTAGGTCTAGCTACTCACTGATGAAGCCTCAAAAAAGGCTGAAACCGGTCTGGGTAGTGACCTCCCTCCATAATGTAATAACAGCATACATTTCCTAGGAAATGTGTTTTTACATTATGGAAAGTACCTAAGAATAGCGATCTGAACTTCCTCCACCTTTGCAACGAGTTGCCCGGTATTGTACTACGTACTAGGATCACTTGCATTGGCTAACGCTAGTGTCGCCGATACTTTATAGTTTACTATAATCGGCAAGAAACTCTCTGATTCCGATCTTTGAGTTTCTTATTCGGTTTTAAAACTATGCGTGATTTAATATCCCCTTAATTTATGTAATGTTTTCATTGCCGAAATGAAGCTTATTAGCTCTTTATACTTAAGTAATGTTTAAAGAATTATAAGGTCAGCAATATGCATATATGGTTACTATATTATTGCTATTCCATGTTTCCAATTTGTCATACATGTTTGGTCATTCACTTTCCTTATAATTCTTTTTTTTTTTTTAACTGATTGTGGCTCAGTCACAAGTTCTATGCTTAAAAAACACCTATTTAAATAATTTAATATTCTACAAGATGATAGATGATTGTCAACTTTCTTTCAGGTATATTGCAATATTTGCATATATTCTTTTGAAAATTTCTTTGTCTTGAAGATTGGTTAATATTGGTATGAAGTATTGTATTTCAGAAATTGTAATAACTAAAAAATTTTTTTAAACTTTCTAATAAAGTAATAAATACAGAATTTATTGTGTATATTTTTATTATTTCTGTAAAATAACAAGATTAAAGAGTTTCATCATTACAATGGTATGATTTTTATATTATATTTTTTTCTCTAGACTTTGCAGCTGGAAAAATATATGCTTTATGCTCATGGTTCTGATTTATGCCATGACCTGGAATTAAGACATGCAATGGCAAACTGTTTTGAAGCATTAATGGGTATGTTTAAAAATATTTTATTACTTATTGTACTCCTAAGATTTATGATTTATGATCTCTACGAACTATTATTATAGAATATAATATTAAATTGATATTACATATCAAACAATGAGCAAAGCCTTTTAAATTCAGAATATTCTTGTAATGTTATTCTTGCAAGAATAATTCTTTATTAAAAGTTTTCAGGACTTTACCCAAATTAAATAATGCTGTAAGAAATTTGGTATGAACCTGTAGTGAGTGCGTGTGCGCACACACATTTTAGTTGTTGATACTTTATCATAATTTTTAGTATTGAAAGAGAGGGAAAAATATGGAAATAGAAAATAAAATAAATAAACTATACATGATGTGGAGCCATGAATAAATTTATATAGATTACACTCTTGTGCACTCATAATTTGAGGTTTTCTGAACTACTGACATCACACCTGTCTCAAAAACTATCAATCAGACAGAAGATTTTTTTATATGTGTATTTAAATGGAGTTAATTTAATTTTGTTTTGTCATTTGAACAACATCAGCTCAGCTATCAGCTAACGCCTTTTTATTCCCGTATATACGGGAGTAGGCGAGGCCATTTAGCCCTCTCTAACTTTTGGAGACTGAGTGGGCAGTTCAATCTCCACTGGTACCCAATCAGAGACAGATGGCCCAAGGCTATCACTAATTAAGCGGTACGCAGTGAAGAGAGACGGCTCAAATGTGCCGCCATCTCGTGGTCTCTAACCCTAACACAATATATTTAATGTCTGAAATAATGTGGGTTCTACGGTCGATTTTCTTGAGTTTACAGGACGAAAAACCCGAGTTTCCGGGAGGAAAAACCTGCTTGCCCGTGCCAGAGATCGACTAACTCGGGAACCGGTCGAAAAAAGGCTTAGAAAAATTTCCTCTAGTCGCCGACTAGACTCGAAACCAAGACTTCCTTCGTGCGGCCTAGCGCGGTGGTGTGCAAACGCCACATCCACTGAGCTACACAGGGCTCTTTGAACAACATATGAAATGAAAGATAAGCACAATAGGAATTAAAATCAGAACTAGTTTTTGGGAGAAATACCTACCACAGAACCGAGATTTAAATTGATTTATGAATTTGTTATGAGAATGTGATCATTGATATCAGCTATTTTTTATATTTCATACTTTCAGCATGAAAAAATAGAAACATAATGCATAAGTATGCATAGGAGATTAACGTGAATGGTGATACTGAATGAACTAAAGTCTTTTATGTAAGTTGCTTGTTTAACCCGATTACAGTTGACTTTCATTTTAGTAGACTTGTGAGATCACAGAAATAGTTTGCTATAGTGAATTTCTTTTAGCATAATATTGTACCTGTGAGGGCTTTGGTCAGGACTTCTCAACAGTTTGTTATTGTAAGCCATTTTATTATAACAGTGTTGTTCTGGATGAGAGATTTATAGACAATATGTCATGAGTCTTTCACTCTGTTTTGGTCAATTTATGTTGCTTATTATTAATTTTAACAATCCAGACAGAAGTTAGATTTCAATATACAATGGTGGGGTATGATGATAATATATATATATTTCTTTACATTCTCCCCACTGTGTTGTTGTTTAAGGAAGAAACCCACATCTAGGAATAATAATAAATTAACTAAACTTTATTTAGTTATTATTTCACATTACTCGTCAAGACATATTCGTGAGCACAAAGTTATTAGCTATGTTTCTGCACCTAGACACCACCAAGAAGACAAACATCGACTGTGTTCAAAGAAAAGGCTGGATTATAGCATCCTAATTTTCTCCCTCTATAAGTATAATTGAGAGGGAGAAAATTAAGATATTCAGCTGATAGTCTCAAGGCTCTCTGATTTTTGGTAGGGTGAGGCAGCCGTGCTTATTTACATTTGAATTATGTTATAGAACTGTGGATGACTCCAAAACCAGTCTTTCAGGTTTGTATCTGCTTTTCTGTAATAGGGAGTTTCTCCCCTTTGGATCAAGTGTGTCAGTGGCATGTTCTGCAACCCAGACCAGTCATGGTGTAGATAATGGACATAATTTCTTTATTCATGAACATAGAAATTAGGTCTGTTCTGTTGAAGGAGCAAGATATGTTTGCTGCACCCTTAGAGGTCGCAGTTATTACTCTCCATGATGAATGAAGAGGAGTAACAACATGGAATCATGAAAGGAATAATAACCATGCCATGGAAACACTAATAATTATGATAAGATGCATTTTTTTAATTGCATACCAATTGTTTGTTGTATATTATTGTGTCCAAACATTTTTGCTTTACTTAGAAAACTGCTTAAACAATTATTTAAAAAGAATTTCCTCAGATAATTTTATGTTTTCATACTGAATTCACTAACATTTATTACTCTTCTTAGGAGCTTTGTTTTTAGACCAAGGAATTCAGGTTGCTGATCGAGTATTTTCAGAAACTTTATTCAATGATCTGACTTTGCTTGATGTTTGGATAAATTATCCACCCCATCCTTTGCAGGTATTTAAATTATTTGCTCTTTTCGGAATTTTTATTATTATTAGAAATATTAGCATAATTTACCTTCCACCAGAAGGAATCATAGATATCTTGGATGGATCATCATAAATATCATTAAATTCCAGTTCTTAGTATATATTGAAATAAACTTGTGTTTATCATTGCTACATATAAGTGCATATGTTATTTGTTTGTGCATAAATGTATTATAGATTATAAGCATTGGCATATTTGAAGGATTAGTTTTTGGAACTCTTCTGCACATATATGGTTAAATTCTTATGCCATATTTTTCTATATCCAAATATATATATATATATATACTAGGGGGCTCCGCCCCATGATGCCTACAGTGCCCCCCCCCCCTCTGAGTTCCGTGGTAGGCCAGTTCTCCTTGAATTCTGATGACTCGAAAAGGGGGTTTTGCCCCCCCCCCCCCCCGGTGCGTGCCCTGGAATTTTAGTTTAACTTCATATCATTTGCTATCTATCCCTATATGCAGTTATTGTGTTTCTCATGCTTTATGATCTTTAATTAATTTAGAATATGTTAACCTCTTAACTCGAGTTTCATTTAGTATCGAGTCATAATTGAGTGTATGAATTTTGTATTCTGTTTAGATATTCCAATAAACTTGTCATATTTACCTGAACCTGAGTCATGCCTGATTACAATTCCAAACTACCACTTATAAAAATAGAACCTATTTTGATGGGAAGGATTTAGAAAGTGTATATAATTCTAGATTTAGGTCATGACTGCAATAATCTGAATCTATACGGCATTGTTAAAGTAGATCATAATGCCTCAGAATCTAGTATTGTCTCCCCAAGTAAGGATCTTTTCTACTGTAGGATACTGGCTGGCGCAGCATAAAATAAATTTGCCAGTATTCGAAGAGGAAACAATCCTAGATATAAGAAGTAAAATAATAATAGAGCAGCTGGTAGGACTTTAATTGAATAAGGTTTTAATGAGAAAGGATATAATCAAGTAACAGACTAATTAAGTATAAATGAAGTATAAATAAGTATAAATCACAACCATAAATAAAAATATATAACACTTGTATCTTTGCTTTACTATAATGCAATCAATTTGATACCTTTCTGTATCTCCTGGTTTTTTCCTTGTGTATAGTCTTCTCTTAGATTTTTTAAACCAAGTATTTGTAATTATTAGCTTATTTTCTTTACAGAATTCCACTAACCTTTCCCCTCTCTCATTTCCAAAAGAGATACCAGGGTTAAAAATACAAAGACAATTAATGTGAAATCATTTTGCCTCTATATACAAGTAACCTAGTTATGAATACAACTTTGTGTACACTTGGATAAAGGATAAGGCAAGAATATAATTTCTTGGCAGGTTTAATTTAATTTGCAACCAAGTGAAAAACCTTCCTGTAACTATCTCTAACATGGAAAACATCTTAATAATAGGGTGATACACCGTTTCAGTACTTGTATATGGGAAATATATGACCTGTGCATTAATTCAACCGTGGTATCGTAACCACTCAAGCATGTGCTTGGCATGAAGAGGTGGTGGCTCCAAAACATGTAGAAAAAGCTGCGTACCAATGCCCAACCAAATCCAGCAAAGCTGTAGTTATAGTAGCCACTCTTGGTGAAATGTTAATTGAGTTCAGCAAAGCAAACCTCAGCCAGGACTCCACAAACAAGTTTGAGACATACACAAACAATCCCTACTGCACTAGCTAATGGCTAACAAGTAGAAGGCCAAACTCTCTATAGATTGCATTCTGCAATGCCAATGGTCTAGGGAAACAAAATTCAGGAACTACAAGAATTTATGAAGCAATATAGTGCTTAAGAAAGCCTTGTAACTGAAACACACCTATGATTAGCTGACAAACCAAAGCTCAGGAGCTATGTTCTATACAAAAGTCGAAGAGTCTTTCACCTCTTTCGTTTTGGGTGTCCAGTCCATGAGATCTCAGGACTGTCTTGTGGTCTTCCATCCATGGGTCACACCACACAGCAAATATAGCATTGGATCCCAACAATAGTAGTCTGGAAGATAGGATAGCAAAAAAAAAAAAAAAAAGACAGGAGAAGTAGAGCAAAGAATACATGAAGAAAAGCAAAGAAAAAGAGGAAGAATGAAAGGGGCCAGTGCCATCACTGGGAGGTCCCCCTCCATCACAAACAGGTGCTTCATATGGAGGGGGACTAGTAAATGCATATGAATGTTACTGGGTGAGCCAAGGAAACCTTCAGCCAGTGAAGATCGAAAGCAGAGAGTTCTAAATTTGGCATTCTCTACCAGGAAGTGTGAGCACATACAAAGACACAAGTACCACCTTTGTAGCAGAATGAATCACGACGAGTATAATTTGGGCATTGAAGGTGAATTGTCGTTGATATAGCTGCAATTTGGTTTTCTGTTAAAAGAAGGAGCAAATAACCTCAATGAGTGGAGGGAGTAATTAATATGGGGGAATTCAACAATTCGAACATAGATTGGAAGGAGAGCACACATGGGAGGAAGAAAATGGAGTTTATGCAGTTAGTAAGAAATAATTACCTGAGAGAGCATGTGATGGAATATACTAGGGTTTGAGAGTTCTAGATATAGTAATTGCATCTGTCTATAACCAATATGACCTTGCTACTACCAATCGGTGAGAGTGATCATGTGGTCTTGACCTGTGGAATTTTCTGTTAAGAGTATATGGAATCAGTAAAGGTTATATGGAATCACAAGGCTGGTAGGTATGGCAAGCTAATAAAATTGCTTGGATCAATACCATGGTATGTGAAACTGCAATGGCTGGATCTTGATAATGCATGGGAAGTGGTAAAGGAGTGTTTGAGGAAAGTGCATACCTAGAGTCAGGAGAGTAAATCAAGTGGGAGTTAAATGGATGAATATCATCATTAAGCTGGAACTACATAAAAATAAAAATTTGTGAAGGGAGTTCAAGGAGAAAGGTGACCAGCAGACACATGAATAGTGTAAAGCACAAGCTAGCAGAGTAACAAGTATGGTAAGAAAGGCAAAAGTAGAGTATGAAAGGAAATTAGCAGTTCAGGCCAAAGATAATCCCAAACTGTTATTTTTTTCTTTTAAGGTTACACGGTGATCAGCATTCATATTTATGAATTTAGGGACTCAAAACACAACTGTTGAAATGATTATTTTACTAATTATTAATAAAATAACACTTGATGTTTCGACCCCTGTATCGAGGTCATCATCAGAAGGATACATGTGTATTGGGAACCAAGCTACATGCTCTTGCACTCTTTTCCGATAAATTCAATCTATGCTGTTAATTAATCTTTTTCTTAGCCTGACTTCTAGCGATAATTAAATAAAATAAAATAAAAATTGAAAAAATAAATTTAAAAAAAATAATAAATAAAATAAATAATAAATAGATAAAAAATTAATAATTAATAAATAAAATAAATAAAAAACTACAATAAACTCTGCTAAAGTCCTCATGTACTAAGATTCTTCTGGATTTGTACAGTTCAGATTGTTATACTATGATTTTCTTCAGGAATTGTACAGTTCAAGTTTGCATTGAATGTTAACAGGAAAAAAAAAAAAAAAAAAAAAACACTTCACCAAGTCTTCTTGTAGTGGGATTTTTCTTCGGCTTGTTCTGGTTGATATAAAGGTTGCAAATGGGTCCTCCACATTCTTGGAATGGTTAGGCCATCATTTTTGTTCAGATTTGGGTTATGTTTGAGCATGTCGCATGCTTCTTTAAATTTCCTCTCTAACCAGGTTTTGGTGTGGTGTAGGGACTTGGTATTTTTCCAATCACATCTGTGGTATGTTTAGAGTGTGGTCAGAAAGACCAGTTTTTCCAAAATGGAGGTGTTTAATGTGTCCTCTGTGTTCGTCCTTCCTAATTGGGATGGTTTGCCCTGTTTTCCCTATGTATGGTAGGTTACATATGCATTGTATTTTGTATACCCCTGAGTGGGGTAGGTGTGGAAGAGGATCTTTAGAAGAACTGAGTAGGTGTCTTGATTTTGTCGGGGGTTTAAAGGTGGTTTTGAGGTTGTATTTGTGTAGTGTTCTGTCTATTTTTTCGGAAATGCCTCTAACATAAGGTATTGCAATAGTATTCTTGAAATATTTTTTGTTTTTACTAGTATCTCTGTGGAGGATCTTGTGAATAGTTTTTTTTACTGTATCCATTTTTTATTAATGTATGGTTGATTATCTTGTATTCCTGGTTTAGAGCTTGTTCATTTGAACAAATAGTTTGAGCTCTGTGTTTAAGAGTGCTTATGACACCTAGTTTTTGTGTTGGGTGGAGATAAGAATTTTTGTGTATGTACTGGCCTGTGTGTGTAGGTTTGCGATAGACTGAGAAGGAGAGACAGCCTGAGGGAAGATGTGTGACGAGTGTGTCTAGGAACGGAAGAGAGTTGTTTTTTTCTATTTCAATGGTGAATTGGATACATTTGTGTTGTTTGTTCAGGTGGCTAAAGAATGTATTTAGTGCTTCGTGGCCATGGTGCCAAACGAATCATATCAAAAAGAAAACAACTGAATTAATTAAATCCGTTAACACATGGCCGGAAGAAACAATAAAAAAACTAATACCTCATTATGCACGTGTGCCCAGAAGTTATAGCCTGCCAAAAATATACAAAGCAGACACACCACTACGTCTGATTGTTAAAGGAATCGACAGCCCAAATTACCACTTAGCAAAAAAAATTAGCACCCACACTCAAGGAATTGGTAGGTCAGTCCCCTTCCTACATAAAAAATACACAACATTTCATAAACAAAATTAAAAACATTACATTCAACAATAAAGATTTATGAGTCAGTTTTGATATAACTTCCCTTTTCACCAATGTCCCGATCAATGATACTATCTTGCTCCTACTAAACATATTTCCACACGACATCACGGCCCTCTTTGCCCATGTACTTCAAAAAGAGGGTACAGCCTGGGCTCACCACTTTCCACCCCAATTGCTAACTTTTATATGGAAGACTTTGACCAATGAACTCTAGAGTAAGCGTGCCTAAAGCCCAAAATTTGGCTCAGATACGTCGATGATATTTTCTCCATTTGGCCCCACGGCCGCTTAGCACTAAATACATTCCTTAGCCACTTGAACAAACAACACAAATGTATCCAGTTCACCATTGAAATAGAAAAAACAACTCCCTTCTGTTCCTAGACACACTTGTTCATGCATCTTCCCTCAGGCTGTCTCTCCTTCTCAGTCTACCACAAACCTATACACACAGGCCAGTACATACACAAAAATTCTTATCACCACCCAACACAAAAACTTGGTGTCATAAGCACCCTTAAACACAGAGCTCAAACTATTTGTTCAAATGAACAAGCTCTAAACCTGGAATACAAGATAATCAATCATATATTTATGAAAAATGGATACAGTAAAAAAACCATTCAAAGATCCTCCACAGAGATACAAAAAAGATTTCAAGAATGCTATTGCCATACCTTATGTTAGAAGCATTTCCAAAAAAATAGACAGAACACTACACAAATACAACCTCAAAACCCCTTACAAAATTAAGACACCTACTCAGTTCTTCCAAAGATCCTCTTCCACACCTAGCCCACCCAGGGGTATGCAAAATACAATGCATATGTAACCTACCATACATAGGGGAAACAGGGCAAACCATCCCAATTAGGAAGGAGGAACACAAACGACAGATTAAATACCTTCATTTTGGAAAAACCAGCCTTTCTGACCACGCACTCCAAACATACCACAGAATTGATTGGAAAAATACCAAGTTCCTACACTGCACCAAAATCTAGTTCGAGAGGAAATTTAAAGAAGCATGTGAAATGCTCAAACATAACCCAAATCTGAACAAAAATGATGGCCTAACCATTCCAAGAATGTGGGCGACCCATTTGCAACCTTTATAGCAACCAGAACAAGCCGAAGAAAAATCCCACTACAAGAAGACTTGAAATGTTTTTTTTTTTTTTTTTTTTTTTTTTTTTCCTGTTAACATTCAATGCAAACTTGAACTGTACAATTCCTGAAGAAAATCATAGTATAACAATCTGAACTGTACAAATCCAGAAGAATCTTAGTACATGATGACTTTAGCAAAGTTTATTGTAGTTCTTTATTTATTTTATTTATTAATTATTAATTTTTTTTATCTATTTATTATTTATTTTATTTTATTTTAATTTATTTTTTCAATTTTTATTTTATTTTATTTAATTATCGCTAGAGGTCAAGCTAAGAAAAAGATTGATTAACAGCGTAGATTTAATTTACCGGTATAGAGTGCAAGAGCATGTAACTTGGTTCCCTATACACATGTATCTTTCTGATGATGACCTCAATACAGGGGTTGAAACGTCAAGTGTTATTTTATTAATAATTAGTAAAATAATAATTTCAGCACGTTTGAGTCCCTAAATTCATAATTATGAAAACTGCTATTTTGATATGTTGCAAGTAAAAGAAAGAATGTTTATGGCAGAATGATTTTAATGAATGTTGATGGTAGGGAGGTAACTGAATCAGTCACGATAGTAGAATTACTAAGTGAACACTTTGGAAGAGTATATCATCCAGGTAGAGATAGTGCAGTAACGAGAGTAAAAGACTTTGTGGAAATTGGGTTAAATAAAATGGAGGTGCATAGCATATTACAGAACCTTGATGTGAATACAGTTATGGGATTAGATGATATACCATCTCGAGTTTTACTTGAAGGTGCTAGGGAATTGTCAGTGCTTTAACCTCATTGTTTATTCTAAGTCTTGGCTCTTGGTTAGTCTAAAAGGTGTGGAAAGAGGGGGGGGGAATACTTCCATTGCATAAAGGATGCTCAAACACTGATGTAGCAAATTACCGACCAATCAGCATATCAGGATTTGTTGTCAAGATACTGGAGAAATTGGTCAAGAGCAAAATACAGGAATGGAGACAGAAATGGAATATTATATGGATGGGTAACATAGTTTTGTGAAAGGTAGGTCATGCCTCAGTAACTTGCTCACATTTTACAATATATTGGCAGCTGAGTTGGATACAAGTAATGGGTTTACAGTGATACTGCTAGACTTTACAAAAGCCTTTGACAGGATACCACATGGAATTCTAATCAATAAACTGCAGCACATAGGTACGGATATAAAGTTGGTGAGGTAGTTAAGAGAGTGGTTGATGGAGAGATATCAGAGAGTAGTTTACTTGAGAGTAGACTCCAGAAGAAGGCCTGTGACTAGTGACATGCTACAGGTCTATGTTCTTGGGCCTCTTCTATTTAATTTGTACATTAATAATGTAGAAAAGGAGGATCTGAGAGGAACTGTTCAGTTGTTTGCCAATGATGCAAAATTCAGTAGAGCAATAGTCAATACAGATGATGATAAAATTTTGCAGAATGATTTGGATAGGCTGGCAGTCTGGGCAAAGGAGAATGGATGTCAGTTTAATGTGGTAAGTGCAAGGTTATGCATTTTGGAGTGAAAAGATTACTAGCTGTATACCACATTGGTGGAACTGTACTCCAGGAAATTGACTAAGCCAGAGATTTGGGAGTATAAGTGGATGTGGAGGTAAAGTTTAGAGGGCACTGCAAAAGTGGCTAAAGCAGCTCATTGGATCACTTGATTACTGAAGAACAGTTTGACGAGCAGAGACAAGCAGGTTATTATTTCTCTTTATCGAGCCATGATAAGACCCCAACTTGACTACTGCATGCAGATCTTGTCACCTGGTTTTTTTCTTGGTGATGAGGAAGAGGTGGAGAGGATCCAGAGGCAAGTGCCCAAGATGGTAGCAGGGCCTATGGAATGAACCTTACAAGAACAGGTTGAATATTTGTGGGTTACAGAAATTGGTAGACATGCAGAAAAGGGGTGATATGGTTCAGACATACAAATTATCCAAGGGTTTTTACAAGATTAATATATACAAAATTTTTCAGAACACTGGTAGTAAGAGAACTAGGGCCTTCCTTGGAAACTGAGCAAGAGTGTGAAAAATTATGTTAGAACTAGATTTTTTGCTTGGAGGGTGGTTAATGAGTGGAATAAGTTGCCAGAGTCTGTTGTGGCTACTATGACTGTGAATGAGTTCAAAGCAAAGTATGATAGATACTGTGCAAATATTGGATAGTGCGTGTCATGATGTTTAGTCTAAGAACTCCATGAAGTATCCCATAATAATAATAATTATAATATCACTCTTATATGCAAGGACAGAACTGGAAATGTTTCTGCTCATGGTGTAGTGGCTCTCTTTTGTGGGCAATCACACTCCTTTCCATCATGTCCAGCTTAATATTGCTGTTATTAAGGAAGTAATTGCAATTTGATGCCATCTTTGCCATCAATTGCAAAGAATTGATGGCAAAGGAACTAGAGGAAGAAAAAGAATATCATGGTTTGACAACATCAAGACGTGGACAGGAAAGAGCAGTGCACAACTGCTCAGATTAGCACAAGAGCGCAGTTTGTTCGCCAAGATGGTCGCTGACCTTCGATAGAAGATAGCACAATAAGAAGAAGAATTGCAATTTGCTTACCTGTAGGGTTTCTTATCACAGTATGCTAAATATATTTATCAGCAGGTTATGAATTAAATGAAATGGAACTTGATAATCTCATACTGCAACTGCCTTAGCTCATATTTCAAATGGGTGACTTTAAAGGACATAACACTCTGTGGGGTAGTGCCAACACAAATAGATAAGGTGATATCATTGAGCAAATGATTGACAACTATGACCTCTTCCATATTGATAGAGCAAATACCTTCTTCCATATGCCTATCTGCTCTTATTCTGCAATTGATCTTACAATCTGCTTCCCTGCTCACATCGGATGTCAAAGAAAACATATATGGAAGCGATCATTTTCCCATTATTAGCACTATGTCTTTACAGGAACCATGTCCTCCTCCATGGATCCCATGTGGAAAATGGACCAGACTGACTGGAGTACATTTTCCCAACTTGCGAAATTTAATACTGATGCAGACAGCCAAAGGCCTATCAGTGAAGTAGTGAAGTATGTAATAAATTGTATTGTCCATTCAGCAACTGTAACAATTCTAAAAATGTCATTCTGATTTCCACTGTATCCAAAGCTTGGTGGAACCCAGAGTGCCACATAAGCCAAAACAGATCAAGATTGAGTACGGATATATTTTGTAGATAGCCTGCCAGAACAAACTCAATAGCATTTAAAATGGGCTCATCCAAAACACATTATGTGAGACACAGAATGATCTATCCTGGAAAGAAAATCTATCCTGGATGCAATTAACATAATCAATTAATCAAACAACTAGTTCAAAAATTGTATGTGAATAAGATGAAAGGTAGATACAGAACACAGTAATTGTCTACCTTGGAACATAATGGATGTATTGTTGCTGATCTCAAAGCTACTGCAGACACTTTAGGTGAAAACTTTGCCAGAATCTCAGTAACAGTTTCATATCCTCCTGATTTTCTAATTTTGAAAAAGCAACAAGAGAAATAGTAACTAAGCTTTTGTACCAAGTGGATAGAGCTGTACAATCAGCCTTTTGTTAAGGAGGAACTCAAAAGTGCACTTCTCCTCTTTCAGTCTAGTGCATTTGGCTTTGATGACATCCATTATGAGATGATTAAACACCTCCTTTCATCTTCTGTGATCTCTTTTTGTTACTATACAACAGAATATTTACTGAAGAAGAGTTTCTGTTCTCTTGGCATAAGTCAATAGTCATTGCTATCCCAAAACCTGGTAAGGATCCAGCACAGGCCAACAATTAATGTCCATTTGTTCTGGCTAGCTGCCTTTGTAAGGTCTTGGGGAAAAAAAAATGGTAAACACAAGGCTTCTCTGATTCTTAGAAAGACAACAAACTTCTTTCTAATACTCAGTGTGTCTTTCATAGACATTGATCAACTTTGGACCATCTGATCTGTTTAGAAACGTATAAGAGATACTTTCCTGAAATGAGAACATGTCATTTCAGTTATTGTTGACATGGAAAAAGCTTATGACACAACCTGAAGATATGGCATATTAAAAGACCTGATCTTGTCTGAGGAACACCTTCCTGTGTTTATTAACAACTTCCAATACAGCTGAGTCTTCAAATTTCAAATGGGAAGCATATTATCTCCACATGTCATCAAGAAAAGAGAGTTTCTCAAAGCTCTGTCTTAAGTATGATTCTCTTTGCTATCAAAGTAAACTCAATTACTGAACAGCTTCCTCCCACAATAGACAATTGCTTTTATATTCATTGACTTCACAATTTACTGTCATTGCAATATGAGAGTCATTGAAAAGCAGCTTTAATAAGTAATCAATCATGTCTCTTCATGTGTTCAAGTTTTCTGCAAAAAAAACTGTCTGTGTATAGTTCTGACAAAAACACACTCTCCTCTTTTGGGACTCATCTTTGACAGAAAGCTAACATGCTTTATTCATTCATCATCTTTGGGAAAAGTGCAAAAAAAAGCATTGAATATTCTCTGCACCCTATCCTCTGCTGATAGATAGATATAACCTGATTATATCTATCATCAGGGTATCTGAATAGCTACTGGTGCTTTTCACACATTACCCCCTTCAAAGTCCTTATGTTAAATCAAATGAACCCCCCTTTCTATCCTATCTCCAATCCCTCTTGTCCATCCTAGGACGGGTTGAGTTCCCTCCTAATGAGGGGTTACTAGCAAATTAATGCAGCCGGTTCGCCACTCCTCTGCTGCATCTCCTAAGGGCTATATTCATGACGTGTGTGTTCACGGGGGCCGGTTTGCCTGCTTGTGGGATGAAAACCCCCAGATAAACTGGCGGGAAAAACCCTGCTGTCCATCCCCAAGACCGGCTAACTTGGCTATGGCTGAGGAAGATCCTTAAGTTCCTCACGTCGGCGACGGGAATTGAACCTAGGACACTCCTTCCCCAGGCATATGGTTGCAAAGCGCATAGCCACTAGGCTAACCACATGGACCCCCTTCTATCACTTAGACAAAAACATTAGTTTCTTAATTATGCTTTAAAAATAAAGTCCCTTCCAGATCATCTTACATGGACTAGTCTCTTTTGTCTATGTTGTTAGGTCCTGTATCACATGTCAGACTGTCATCCATCCATCCTTTTGGTGTGTGTATTAAAGAAGCTATGAAAGCTATTGGCATGAGTTTTGACAACATTACCTGCACAAAACAAAACAGCATTCCTCCATGCCAGACTCGTACCCCATCCTGCAACCTTTCAATTTTGTCAACTACTGAAGTCTCATACACACCCATCTGTCTACCTTCAACTGTTCAATGCACACAGGTCAGCCCACTCTGATTTCTTGTCCATCTATACTGATGGTTCAAAAGCAAAGATCTCAGTTGGCTGTGCCGCTGTGTTTCTGATTTTACTATCTCCAACCAGATCCCACTTGATTGTAGTAATTACACAGCAGAGTTGCATGCCACACTTGTGCACATCAAAGAAAACTCATACCAAAAGTGTATAATTTATAGAGACTCTTTTATATATATGATATTTTATATAATCCATATCCATTGCTTGGTTAGGTGTTACAACTTAATTTTATGCAAATTAAGGCTCCTATATTTTGATGTTCAGTTGTGTTGGATTCCCAGCTACATCGGAATTGACATTACAGTTGCAGCTACTAGATCAGCATATACTTTTTTTGATATACTGTTCAACAGTCCCTTATACGGACTACGCCTAGTTTATAAAATCGGAGTTAATTGCCCAATGGCAATACTCCTGGCAGGAGGACTGACGAACAAATTGCATTCAACATAGGAACAGTAGAGAGGAAGTTGTTCTTGTAAACTAGGCTCTGCATAGGTTACAGTCATCTCACACATTCGTATTTACCGAAAGCTGATGACCCACCTATATATGATAAATGCAATGTTAATCGTTTTGCGATTAGTCATATTCTGGTGTAAACTTGAGAAATGACATTTTTACTTATCTAGCTGAGCCCTAAATACTCAGACAGATGTTATCAGACTCAGACAAATTGAATGACATTTTCAAATTTGTTTATATGTAGGTACCTAAACCTTGTACATAGATTTTATTTATTCTTTATCTTATAACTATTTATTAATACCTGGTGTAGATAACTATTTATTAATACGTTTAATATACAGATACTTAACACTTTGTACATCCATTTTATCTTATTCACTAATTTATCTACATATAAGTATTTATTAATACCAAGAGAACCACTCCACTAAACAACAATTTCTTAGAGTCATTGGAAACATCAGCCTAGGGTTCAACTGGAAACAGCACACAGGGACAATCTTCCTGGACATTGCCAAAGTATCCAACAAAATATGACACAATGGGCTTCTTTTCAAACTCCTGCAGGCCAAATTCCCACAAAAGCTGGTCAAACTGACCAAATCATTCCTCAGCAATTTCTAACTCTGAGTGAAGCTACAGGGAATTAAATCATCTGAATGCAACATCACAGCAACCATCCCTAAGTCTCCTTGCTATCACCTCTTTTTTTCAGTTGCCAATTTAGGTTGCAAGAAGCAGAATATTATTGCAGTATCATCTGCATATAGGACCATTGTGATGGCAACTATGTGTGCAGTGTCAGCTGAAAACCTACAAAATGAGTCCCATTACTAGAACAGTGGTTCAGAAAATGGAAAATTGATGTTAATGCAGGCAAAAGTACTGCAGTGCTATTCCCAAGAAGACAAGTGTCCCTGGTGGGTGAATTGTCATGTTTGCCCCCCCCCCCCCCATTTCCATGGCATCTAGATAAAGTGTTTTGTTTCACAATTCATATCAACATGTTTGATCAAATGGAAATAGAACAATGGGGTAGCTATAGCTATTACTGAATCAATGTTGCTGACTAAGTACGCAACTTAAACTGCTGCTATACAAGATGCTGATCAGGCCAATCTTGCTGAATGACTCACCTGTGTGTAATCACATAGCCAATTCAAACATTAGCAAACTACAGATAATCCAAAACAAATGTTTACGAATAGCATTTAATGCACCATGGTTCATCAGAAATATATAGCTTGAGCGAGAAGCTAACATTATTACTATTATTATTATCATGAGCAACTCCAAGAAGTTGCTCATGATAATAATACTCATCAAAGGAGGCCCTAAACATCATGTCAAGAACTATCCAACATTTGCGCAGTATCTATCATACCTTGCTTTGAACTCATTCACAGTCATGGCACTCACAACAGACTCTGGCACTCGTTCATCACTTTCCAAGCAAAAAACCTAGTTCTAATACTACCCTTCCTAACTACATTCTTACTCAGTTTCCATGGATGGCCCACTAGTTCTCCCACCACCACCACGACACTTGTTTTGAAAAATTTCCTCTGAATTAATCTTGTAAAAACTACCCTCAGTAATTTGTATCTCATCATATCACCCATTTTCCACCTGTCAACCAGTTTCTGTAACCCACAATTCTTCAACATGTTCTCATAAGGTTCATTCCATAGACCTGCTGCCATCTTGGTCACTCATCTCTGGATCCTCTACACCTCCTCCTCCTCATCACCAAGAAAAACCAAGGTAACGAGATCTGCATGCAGTAGTCAAGTTGGGGTCTTATCAAGCTTTATGAAGAGAAATAATAACCTGCTTGTCTCTGCTCGTCAAAGCGTTCTTCAGTAACCGAGTGATCTGAAGAGCTGCTTTAGCCACTTTTGCTATGTGGCCTCCTAAACTTTAACTCCCTATCCACTAACACTCCAGAGTTTGGCTTCGTCAATTTCCTGGAGTACAGTTCCACCAATGTGGTATACAGCTAGTAATCTTTTCACCCCAAAATGCATAACCTTATGCTTTGCCACATTAAACTAACATTTATTTTCCTTTGCCTAGACTGCTACCTCTATCCAAATCGTTCTGCAAAATTTTAACATCATCTGTACTGACTATCGAATTTTGCATCCAGCAAACAACTGGACAGTCCCTCTCAGATCCTTTCCTATATTGTTAATGAACAAATTAAACAGTAGTGGTCCAAGAACAGAAACCTGTAGCATGCCACTTGTCACAGGCCTTCTGGAGTCCACTCCCAAATAAACTACTCTCTGATATCTCCCCATCAACTGCCCTCTTAACTACTTCACCAACTTTATATCCATCTCCATGTGCTGCAATTACTGATTAGAATTCCATGTGGGATCCTGTCAAAAGCCTTTGCAAAGTCCAGTAGTATCACTGTAAACCATTGGTGTTGGTGGTTTTTCCCTTTCATTCGTTTCCGACCTAGGTGACTTTTTAGTAATTGCTTACAAAGTAAACCCATTACCTTTATCCAACTCAGCTGGCACTATATTATAAAACATGAGCAATTTGCCAAAGCATGACATACCCTTCACAAAACCATGCTGTCCCCCCCCCCCAATACTATCCCATTTTCATCTATCTATTCCTGTATTTTGCTTTTGACTAACTTCTCTGATACTTTGATAACAACTCCTGATATACCGATCGGTTGGCGATTTGCTACATCAGTCTTGGAGCATCCTTTATGCAATGAAACTATTTTGCCCTCTTTCCACCCCTCGGGACTAACTCAGAGCCAAGGGCACTGACAATTCCCTAGCCACTTGACGTAAAACTCAAGCTAGTGTACCATCCAATCCCACAGTTGTATTCACATTAAGAGAGAGCCAAAGGCTTACACAGGTACCTCTGCTCCTGTGTAAGCCTTTGGCTCTCTCATTCCTGCAATATCACCCACCTGGGTTATATTCTCTTGCAAAGTGTTCACTTAATAATTCTACTATTTCAACTGATTCATTATCTCCTACCATCAGCATTCCTTAAAATCATTCTACTATATACATTCTTTCTTTTACTTGCAGCATATCGAAATAACTATTTTGGGATTGTCTTTAGCCCTGCATTGCTAACTTCCTTTCATAATCTGCTTTTGCCTTTCTTACCACACTAGTTACCCTTCTGGCCTGTGCCTTGTGCTGTTCATGTGCCTACTGGTCACCTTTCTCCTTAAATTCCCTGCACAACTGTTTATGTTTTTGCAGCTTCAGCTTGATGATGATATTCATCCATTTAACTCCCACTTGATTTACTCTGCTGACTCTAGGTATGCAGTCTGCCATTACCTCCCTCAAACACTTCTGTACCACTTCCCATGCACTGTCAACATCCAGCCCTTGCAATTTTGCATGCCATGACACTGATTAAAGTAATCTCCTAAATTTGTCATACTTACCAGCTCTGTAATTCTACATATACCATATCTTAACTGAAATTTCACCCTTTCAAGACCAAAATGATCACGCTCGCCAATTGGTGGCAACATAGTCATATTCTTTATAGACAAATTCTCGGATGCAATTACTAGATCTAGCTCTTTTTCTATACCCCAGTATATTCCATTATATGCTGTCTCAGGTAATTATCCCTTAGTAGCTGCATAAGATCCATTTCCTTCCTCTCATGTATCCTTTTCTCTTTTCAATCTGTTCCCATAGTCGAAATCTCCCATAATAATTACCTGTCCTGTACTCATTGAGTCTGTCTGTAGATGCATACTATGTGCATCAGTGGCAGATTACCCAATAGGTGCACCTAGGCCTTCGTATTGGTAAAGTCAAAAAATTTTGACTTTACCAATAAGCAATGCTAGTGGCAAATGTCCATTTTTGGTCTTCAAATGAATAAAAAATTATTTAAGAATAGTTTAGGGCAGACTGTTAAATTATGATAACATTATCAATTAACTTGCAGATTTAGAAGCACGAAAGGTACATTGTAAGTTGTAATACTAACTGAACAAATTAAATAAATAATTAAATTAAATAAAAAAATAAATAAAGAAAAAACTTATTATTATTTAAGGATTTCATTGTCTTTTTAATATAAAAAAACACTTTTACATAAAGAGCCTTATAACAAAATTGCACCTAGGGCCTCAAAGGAACATCATCCATCTTTTTCATCATCATCTTTTTCATTCCTTGTCTATAGCAGCATCCATCTGGCCTGCAATTGAACTTCTACTTTCTTTGGTTGCAGTTCGTCGGCTATCATTAGTAATATTTCTCCCCCATTCTTTTTTTACTATATGAAAAGACTACAGTGAGCAGTCAACCTTGCAAAACACAAACATCCCCAAACCATACTGAACAGATAAGTTTTTTTTTTTAAACCCACTACCAGAAGCACAGAATGGGCAAGACAAAGGCTGAATAATATGACAAATTTCATTACAGTCTACCACCTAGCAGTAGATAAAAAAAACAAACAACCCTAAAAAACCCATACCAAACAAGTACTTTTTTTGTAAAAACAAAACAAAAAACTATCAGGTAATCAGTAGCGTACAGAGGCAAGCCAAGTGCTGAATAATATTGTTTAACCCAGAAATTTCATTGCAAATATAACAAAGGGATAAAGGACCACAATTCCAATCAATCCATCATACCATAACTGTTAACAGTTAAGCTTTATATATCTTCTGGGTCTGGATGTACTAGCCTATCCTGCTAAAACCATGTTTGTTCTTCAGAGTAGAGTTTCTGGTTCATCTCAAAAAAAAAAATCATCAAAATATCAAATCATATCAAAAAAAAAGGGAAAAAAAGCAAAAAAAAAAAAGCCATTGAGTGGTAGTTATAGTCCATTATATCATTGGCAAGAAACACAAAATATGAAAATTGATATCTATAGTTTTCAAAAGTTTGACTTTCACCATCCAATAAAATAAATCATTAGAATAATTAGCAAGTCTAAAAGACTTGTAAAAGCTTAGTTGATAATTTTTTTTTTTTTTTATTTTTATTTTTTTTTTGTCATTCACAATATCCTGTATTCTGTCATTCTTGTTGTCTTTGTGCTCTGTATTTTTAGTGTTTCTTGAATGATCAATATGTTTACTTTGAGAACTGATAAATCATTTAGTATAGAATTTAAAGGATCATCAAAATAAGCATCTCAACATAGTTCATTATTTAGCTGTGATGTTTAGCAATCATTTACTGTTATGATCACAAAAGTGAAAGGGAGAGGTCATATTTGCTATATTTCATTCAGTTAACAGTTAAGTAACTCATCTTTGTTCATTGAATCACCACAAATTTCTAATTGCAGATTTTATGCTCCTTTATTATTATTATTATTATTATTACTACCCCAAGACCTCATGGGGTCAAAGATTCATCTGGCATGTCCTTTTATCACACACACATTTCATCATAACATGTCTTAAACACACTCAAACTCCTTGCAGTCACCACGCTCTCAGGCAAGGCATTCCAATCATTCACAACTCTGCACGAAAAAAACCGGCCTCTCACACCCTCTTTATACAGTTTCCAGGGATGACCTCTGGTTCTCCCCTGATCTCCCACTATTCTCTGTAGAACTTCTCCACCATTGATCTTATAACAACCCCTTACCAACTTGTAGGTCTCTATCATATCTCCCCTCTTCCTCCTCTCCACCAGACTCTGCAAATTACATCTTCTCAATCTTTCCTCATACTCAACATTCCAGAAGTCAGAAACTACCTTAGTCAGTCGCCTTTGGACCCTTTCCAACATCTCATCATCCTTCTGAAAACCCGGTGACTAAATCTGGGCACAATAGTCCATGTGTGGCCTAATCAAAGCCTTATACAACGGAACAAGAATCTCCATACTTCTACATGTCAGTGTCCTCCATATCATTCCCAAAAGCCTTTGTGTTGTCTTCACAATTTTGGCGATGTGTCCCCTAAATTTTAGATCCTTATCCACTATCACCCCCAGATCTCTTATTTCCTCTACCTCCAACAATATATTCTCACCAAGCATAAATTCGGCATCCCATCTTTGTTTTCCAAATTTTAAAACCTTACATTTTGCAACATTCAACTCACATAGCCATTTCCGTGCCCAATCACTCAATTTATTCGCGTCTTCTTGCAAAGCCACAACATCTTCACCACTCTTTATGGTTCGTCCCAACTTTGCATCGTCTGCAAACAACTGAATATCTTCATCCAAATATTCGCAAATATCATTAATATACAAGTTAAATAGTAATGGCCCTAAAACAGACCCCTGAGGCACTATTCTAGTGACTTTCCTTTTCCTGGATATTGCACCCCCATACACAACTTGTTGATACCTATCAGATAGCCAGTCTCCAATCCAATGCACTAATCTAATATCCAACCCCATCTGCTCTAGTTTGACTGTCAACTTATCATGAGGTACTCCATCAAAAACTTTTGCTAAATCCAAGTATATTACTGTGTATCCTTCTCCTCTGTCCAAGGAAGCAGTCACTTTATTGTAATAAGTAAGTAGATTACTAAAACATGAAACATGACCTCCCTTTAGCAAATCCATGCTATCCATCAAAGATAATACCATTGTTGTCAACCCAACTCTGGATCCTAGTTCTCACAAGCTTCTCCACCAACTTAACCACAACACCTGACACAGAGATAGGCCTATAGTTTGATGCTTGAGTTCGATCACCTCCTTGATGAAGTCGCACAATTGTGCCCTCCTTCCACTCTTTAGGAACTTGACCAAGTGCAACACTCATATTAAAAAAATATGTCAAGGCAGGTATCAACTCTATGGCACATTCCTTCAGAATATGCAGTGATATCTTATCAAGTTCAACAGCCTTATTTACATCTAGTTTACTCAACTCCCCAAACATCTCTTGCTCACTTATAGTCAGTCTCTCCTCCCCATCATCAACTGCTCACAATCTCTCCATGAAGTCACATTCACAAGATTGAAAGATCTTTATGAACTGCTCATTAAGTATCTCCACCACACATTCTGCAACAGCTGTCTTTATACCATTTTCTCCAATCAATGTCATCCTTCCATAATCATTCTTTCTTTTGCTGGCTACATATCGAATGAACTCCCTAGGATTCTTTTTGGCTTCATTAGCTAACTGCTGTTCATACCTCTCTTTAGCTACCCTCACAAACCAAATCACCCTCCTTGCCTGGTCTTTGTAGACCTCATGGAATTGGTTATTTCCACTTCTCTTATGCTGCCTCCACAATGCCCTTTTTCTCTATATCGCATGCTTAATCTCTTTATTCATCCATCTCACACCTACCTTATTTAGCCTTCTCATCCTTGGAATACATTTAGATATTGCATCTACTAGATAGTTTTTGAAAATCTCCCAAGCTGCATTGATCTCTTTTCCAGCTTACTCCTCATTCCATGCTACACCCTCAAGCTGTCTCCTGAGCTCTTCATAATCCACCCCCCATTGTAGTTCCACATATACCCTTTTCTCACAGGGGTTTTTGCACTGCTGGCAACCACTCAGGTAATCATCCCATGGTCACTCTCACCAATTAGTGGATGATTTGACACCACATTTATAATTACATCCTCTGATGAGATGACCAAATCCAAGACCCTTAATCCCCATGTGCCCTCTGTTACATGCTGTCTGAGTAGTTATCCCTCAAAAGCTCATGAAACTCATTTTCTTTACTTCCAGTTGCTATCTCATCATTCCAGTCTATATTGCCATAATTAAAATCACCCATAATGATCACCCTTTTCTTATTTGCTTGACTAATTTGACTATACATTTCACTATCACCACCATCCACATTACCTGGTCTATAACAACATCCCACCAAGTATTTGATTCTATTCACCTCTATCTCACACCATACTGGCCCTATTTCCCTCTTGCATCTCTACTTTGTATGGACATAACTCTTTCTCTATCATCAATAGCACTCCCTTTCCCTTTTTACCCCTTCTATCCTCATGACACATATCATACCCTTCCATCTCTATTCCTGTCAGGATGTCATCCTCATCTAACCATGTCTCACTTATTCTGACAATCTGTGGGTGAACAGACGCAATTAGTGCAACCATTTCATCTGCCTTGTTTCTTATACTTCTAGCATTGGTATACAAACACAACAGCTCATTTCTGGATCTACAGCTAGTTCCACTGATACCACTCACTCGATGTGATCTCTCCATGCTAGATTGGGGCCATTTCCCTTTCTGCTTCTTCAGTTTAGAACCCTTTTCAATTTCAACTGTTTCCTCTTGATCCCTGGTCATCCCATTCCTTTCCTGCCTGCACACGCTCTCACCTCCTCTTGGAGCATCCACCTTTCTCATGCTGTGTACCGCTGTCCACCCTGAGCCTTCCCGTTTCCCTGCTTCTCTTGCACACCCATTCTCTCATTTTCTATACTCATACCACTCGCTTCCCCATTCATATCCACTTCTTCAATCTCTCCTGTCTTACTCTCCTGCTCTTTCACATCACTCCCCTCTCGATCTGATTCATTCTCTCTATTCACTTCTCTACCTTCCAGCAGTAGTCTCTCCAAGCGACTCACACCATAACCACTCAAATGCAGTCCATCGTTCCCATACAGCTCACTTCATCCCTCAAACTCATTCCACACATTAACAAACTGTACTCCCATCTCCTCACACATTTCAGCCAGCATATCATTCATAATCCTTGCTTTCTGCCTCATTTCACCACAGTCATACCTAGGCAACACAATGACTATCCTTCCTGTCACACTATTCTCTTTTATCCTTCCAAGCAGCCTCCTGATATACATTCTGACATGCTCTTTGTTCTCTCTCAAATCATTTGTACCAATTAATACTATTAACTCTTTTGCTCGCTCCCGCCTCATATCCAATGCCTCAATCACTCTACTCATTTTGCCACCTGGAAAACACACCTTTAATAATGGAGTCGCCAATACAACGCCACTTGCTCATCTTTCGTTAACTCTTTCATGCTATCATGATTTATTTTAATAGTTTTGACCTGAATTCTCTTAATTTCATTCCGCATCCATTTAATTTCTTGCCTCATCCAATCCATTCAACTTCCGAATCTCGCGACACATTCTCTCTATCATTAAATCTTTCTAACTTTCCAACTCTCGACCCCCTTTTCTCACTTTCACTCTCATTTATCTTTCTTTGTTTCCGTACTTTCGGTCTAACATGCATCCAACTTTTGCTATCATTCTTCTCACTTTCACTCGCATTCATCTTTCTTTGTTTGAGTACTTTCAGTCCAACATGCATCCAACTTTTGCCATCATTCATTCTTTTTTCGCTATCATTCATTCTTTCGATTTTTTTCATTTTCAATTTCTGCATCACACCTTTTCTAGTTTCATTTGTTCTCTCAATTTCATTTCCTTCCGCCACTCTCGCCTCACTTTCATCCCTTTTAACATCTGTTACGGTTTTCAAATCGGTCTTTTTCTTTTTTACTGATTTTTTAACATTTTTTCGCCTCTCTTTCTCACCATGCTTCTCTTTCAAACGTGCACTCATGTTCCCCACGACATTCTCGTTACTAACACTTTCTGTCATCAATTTCATATTTGCATTCATCAGTTCCTCATTCAGGTCACACTTCGCGCAATCACACACACACACCCTTCTTCCATCCATGCTAAACATCCACAAATCGTTTATGTAATCAAAGGAATACATATAACAGACCTCACCCTTAATGAAACGACTGAAATCTAAATTAAAATCATGGAATGACAATGCCACCGCCATTTTTTTCCCCTGCAGGTTACTAGGTCTAATAATAATGATTTCATAATTAAGTTTAGGCAAGAAAAATCCCCCACACTATTAATACCAGTAGCGCACAACGTTTACAGCCACTCTTACTCGAACAATTATGCATATATATACTTAATTATTCCTAGAATAACTTATCTCAATCAGGAGCTCTTCTTAAACATGTCCACAGCACTTAGCTCACTAACGCCGTTTTTCTGGAAATGTTGCAATTATATACTACTTGTAGTAAAATCAGACCTCTTTAAACACCTTCCAAGTTTGTTTGTTTGTTTTTTTGCAGAAAATTATTTCTATGCTATTAACATTAACTACACTTGAATGCTTTTGAAAATGTTACTTATAGATTATTACTTCTAATGTTATGAGTCTAGGCAGTTTTAAATATTTCTAGACACTGTATCATTTATTAAGATATTTCATCATACTTAAGCAAAAAATTCCCTGAGCTTGGTTCTGTTTTGTTTTGTTTTGTTTTGTTTTGTTTTGTCTGGCAGACATGTTTATATCGTCACATAAGAGATTTCTGCTTTTGATTTTATTATTAAAATAGCTGATATTTTAACTTACTTTTTTTTTTAGAGAGTGTAAGTTTACTCGTAATAATGAACATTAGTGTACCAAATCTTCCTCTAACAGCAGAGAATATATCACTGTCAGAGACTATTAGATGCTCTCCCCATTAATGTGTGGTCTCGTAGAATGATGTTTTACAGTACTTGACATTACCGTATCTATTTTAATGCAGCTTAATGTTAATCTTTGTTATATACACACTGGACTATTATGTTTTCCTTTTGTCTTTAAATGCTGTTATAAGCTTACTTTAATTGCAGGAGCAGGAACCAGATGGAGATAGAAAATGGGCAGATACAGTTCCATTATTAAAAGTAAGATTTATTGTTATTATCTGCTTTAAAATAACCTGTAAATAAATAACATAGAAACTTCTTAAACACATGGAAAGGCTTATGTGTTGCCATACATGTTAATTTATTTTTAACAGTATTGATGAGAACACAGACGAACATTTACTATTTATTAACAGAAGCCATGAAACATACTTCAGACCTCAACAAGTATGGCTGTATATAATTTACCAAAAATTTGGGAGACAGTCATCTTAAGTCCTAATTAATACCTGCTTTCTCTCTCTCTCTCTCTCTGTTTTTTTTTTTTTTTTCCCTTTCTCCCAACATAGATGGCACCTAATTAGGGACTTTAGTCTTTGTGTTACCCATTGCAATTGTTTAAACTAGTCCCATTGTTATACCAGATTGTTGTTGTTTTGCATATTGTGACAAACTGTTTTTGTGCCCTGGAGATAATGAAATCATCTTTAAATACCTTGATTAGTTAAATATCAGCAAATAAGTTAATAAATAGTAATTATTTTCTTATAAGTCTGTGTTCTCATCAATACCATTAAAAATAAATTAATTTAGAAACTTCCTTTCTTTTAGAAATGAATAATATAGAAACTTATTTTAAATTTTAAGAATAAATGCATTTTATTCATTCATATGATAAAAGTAACAAGTTTGTTTCAGTGGGTCAGCAAATAAATCAGCAACCAGAAAGTGCACCAGAACTCATGGTGGCTGTGAACAACCTCAAAGTCAGTTCTCTCCAGTGCGAACAATGCTGACAACTTTGCAAACAACTGAAAGAAAAATGACAAAGTGATGACAAAACATAGTACATTGTTTACAAAAGAGGAATTCTAGTGTGAAAATTGAGTGGTGCTAACAGCCAACTTGAAAACCAAAGTACAGATTATTGCATAGGAAATGTGTATATGATCCACTCGGTCAACAACAAATCCCACAGAGACTCTCAGATCCACTATACAAATATTCATGGTCTCTTCTCCAAACTCAACAGTGTCCACTTCCACCTCCAGTCTACAAAACCCCACCTGCTTTTCCTGACAGAAATCCAAATTTCAGACTCTCTAAGCACTACTCATCCACACTTCCCCAAATACACACTCTTCAACTCCTTTCGGCTCAAGGCGGTTTTTGTGCATATGTTCACTGTGACATACCATGCCAGAGAGCATTCAACTTAGAATCTTCTGATCACGATCTACTTTAACTGAAAATCTCTCTGGCCCACTCTGTCAAATTCATATGCTATCTATATCACTCTCATAATGCCACCAAACACTAGGAACTCTTTAATTTCATATCTTCAAAAGTTGATGTTCTTCAGTCCCACTTTCCCTACAGCTAAGTTGTAATTCAGATCGCAACTTTGTGCTTATCTCTTCCCTCACTCAGCAACATCTACATAGCCATTCTCTTATAATGAGTCATCACTCATTATAAGAACGCAAGTGAGACTTCTGAGATTTCTATGCCTCGTTCCAATGGTCAGATTGTTGCTTTCGGTCTTCCAACCCAAGCACATGCATCGCATGCATCACTAAAGTAATCCTCTCTTGAATGGAAGCACATATTTCCCATCCCCTAAGTAAGCCCTGGTTCTTTAAAAGATGTGCCAAGGCTGTACAAATGAAGAACCAAGCATACCACAACTGCCTATTGTCAAGAACTCTGCCTTCTCTCACCACTTACACCAAAGCCCAAATCAGCTGCAATCATCATCATATTATTATTAATAAGAGATGCCTCCAGGGAGTCAAGAACTCATCGAGGAAGGCCATACTATTCACATCAGCTGTCATACCTTTCTTGAATTCATTCATGCTACTTGCACACACAACATCCAACAGCAATCCATTCCAATCATGCACTACTCTATGAGAGAAAAATCCCCTTCTTCACACCATTCATTCTCAACTTTCATGGATGCCCTCGCATCCTTTCCCCACCTTCCATAAAGTGAAAAATTCCATCTACTGAAATTCTTTATAACCCTTTCAGAAGTTTGTAAGTCTCAATCATATCTCCTCCTCTTTCTCCTGTTTGCTAGTGTCTGCAGCCTACAAATTCTCAATCTGTCTTCATAATCTGTATTCCAAGGCACACCAACAGAAAGACAAACACAGATTGAGTTGGAGAAGAGAGGAATGAGACTTAGTGACAACCTCTATAGGTGTGGTAGGTTGGATTTTACTTCTTCAACCGATGCTCTCAAGATAGTCTTCCAGATTATTGGTAAGGTGAGGCAGCTACATTGACTGAGATACAGAAAATGTAGAACCTCTGAAGATTTCAGAAACAATTATCAGATTTAAATAATAACTAAATACAGATTTATTATTTACATGAGACTATTTAGCACAGAAGTTTCACCCTAGTGTCTAGAGTATCTTCAGTATGACTTTCAGATTAAATACGTACAAGAAAAAGAAGAGGAATTGACAATGAAAACATGCACTACTCTTACATGATATAAAATTGCATTATCTAAAACACATTAAGGCCCTAACTGTACAACTTTAAAAAAGAGACAAAGTATTAATGAATAATAATAAAAAAAACTATTCACTGTAGAATGTGTGGAAAAATACTATGTCCCATAATAGGGACAGTTTCAGACAATTTCTGTTCAAATTTGGATGGTTAAGCAAGGTTTCATAACTCTCTTTGCCAGCCAAGTTGGCTGAGTGGTTAGCATATTTGCTCTCCAGCGAAAAGGCTGCGAGTTCGAATCCTGCTGTGGACATGGATGTTTGTGATTGTGTGTGGAAATACTAGTGGTGGTGGGTAGTAGATGCCGTTGGTGTAGATGATGCTGTTCGCTGTAATTGATAGACTGAGTAGTGGAGACGGAGAGTTGTAGAGTAGGTGCCCTCCCTTGATGAGGCTTTGGACTCCCTGGAGTCCAAAGCCTAATAAAATTAAGCTTTAGACATAATGTAAAATTCGATGCAGCATCATAATTTTTCCAAAATTTTATTGCATCGACTTTTACGGAAGTCACATCAAAAATTCACAAGAAGTAAATTTGTAAATTTTATATGTAAATAATACTAACAGCTCATATAAATTAGCCCAGAAAAATTAGCATGATACTGTGTAAATAGAAGATATATGAATATGTAGTTCAAAGGAAAATGCCCTAGAAATCAGAAATATGTTAGAATTTATGTATGTAAGTAAATACCAAAGCCCATCTATAGAGACCCAGAATAATCAAACATGCTAGAATAGAGTAAATAAATATCTCAAAATAGAATTTTAAGATATTAAATAGAATCTTAAAAAAGACCCAGAATAATCAAACATGCTAGAATAGAGTAAATAAATATCTTAAAATAGAAGTTCGAGGGCAATTAGAATTCGGAAATGTATTTGATGTTATCACTTAGTATTGGGTGCAAAAGAAACCTATTGTAATCAGAGCAGTCCGTTACGCCTTCAAGGTCAATAGCAAAAGTGAATGGTATACATCAGAAGCTGTTACGCTATGCTGTAAAAGGGATTAAATGTACACTTCAGGGAGATCTAGAAGTCTGCACTTTCTAGAAGGATAAGAGTTTGCACGTGAAAGGTACGGGGTCTCGGACCTTAATTCAAAGTTTGCATGGGAATATCTGGGATCTAAAACCTTCGTGCAGGGTCCCGCGAGAAGCCAAATAAAAGGATCATAGAATCGACTATCGAGATTTCGATAGTCCGTTCTATGATCTTTTCTCCTGGCATCAAATCTACCGAAATCGGTAGATTTGATGCCAGGAGAAAAGGAGGGTATCGATCCATGGACTACGTCAGATTCCGGATGAAGTCGTGTAGGGTAACTGGGGGCGAAACCTTACAGAGCGAATAGCGGCCCAGGACCAGGATGACAAAGCCTCGATCGTCAGACCTTACGTTCAAGTGCCTGCAATGCCGGAGGATTGCGCTCCAGCCCCACGAGAAATTCCAGAGGAGAACACGGTGTCCATGAAACGTCTAAAGTGATAGATCAAGCCCTAGTATAGAGAGGGATCCAGAACAAGTCTGTAAAGGAAATACGACTAAGTGCACTCTACCTATGGAGGAGTCATGTGAGTTGAATTTTGTTGCAAAACTTTTTTTTTTTATTTTTGATGTGAAGGACTGCTTAGAAAGACTGAATTTATGGAACTGCTATATAGAGGTTTCAATCTGCTATATACAGCAGATTGAAACCTTGTTCTCATAGAGAGAATCTGTTTTTAAAGTAATTGTAAGACATTAATGAAAAATTTAAATTATGTTGTATTGTAAAAAAATGGTTCAGAAGAACTGACAAGGTTATAGAATTAAGGAATATAATGTTATGAGAAGTAGTTTGCTTAAAGAGTGTTATATTTTATGTGATGGTTGGAATTGGAGATTATAATTAATCAAAGCATGGAAATTCCTAAACTGTAAATGGGCTGATAGTTAACAGTTATCTAATATAATTGTTTTATAATTTACGTCATTGGTATTTGTTGCATGCCTAAGAATTTGTCCTATATGATGTTTTTTTTTTTTTGTGCTTAGCTTAGAGAGGAAAGGAAAGTAGCATCCTTTTAGTGCATACCTTGTATTACTGTTTTAGTATAAATAAACATGTTTGTTATATTTAAAAGGAGTGCCATCTGATCTTTTTTGCAACCGCACTGTTCTCAAAATAAACTGATCCTGTGAGCGGGGTAGATTGGAATTTGGTACGAATTTTGAGTTAAGAGTTAGCCACGACTGTATATAATTATAGAGGAGGAACTTTGCTGGAAGTATAAATAATTTCTTATGCCATTTGGTGAACTTTAGTGGCACAGCTAGTAATAATTAAATAAATTTCTAGAGATCTCCAGCATAGGGAAAGAATACGGAAAGTAGAGAAAGGAAAATAATATTAACTGAGTACATGAAAGAAAAAAGATAAGGTTGAAGTTTAACAAATAAAATTATAGAAGCCAAGGATAAAAAAAGAATTATTATACAACAAATAGAGAGGTTAAATAAAAAAAATCATAATATTACAATGGCGCAGCAGATAAGATAGAAAAACATTGTAATATTACAGTAATAACAATAATAATAATAATAAAAATGTCCATAAGTTAACTATTTTTGGGAAAGACCTTAATCTTCTTCCAAATGACTTGTTTAGTGGAGATGGCATGTTCTGAAAGACCTGACTCTTCTGGATCACAGAATTTAACATGCCATCTCCACTAAACATCGTCCTTTGGAAGAAGATTAAAGTCCCTCACAAAAGCAGTCAACTTATAAACTGTTTATACAAAGAGAATTGTGAAACCTTTCTTCACCATCTGAATCTGAACAGAAATGATAGTCCTGTAATTATCCCTGTTATAAGAAATAGTTTCTTCTCCACACTTTTCATAGTCAGTAGTTTTTTTTTAATTAATTAATGCTTTGTCTCTTGTTTAAATTTGTACAGTTACGACCTAAATGTATTTTAAACCATGTCACTCTATATTGTGTACAAGTAGCTCATGTGTTGTCATTGGAGTCTTCCATTCTTCCTTTCTACTTGTTTATTTTCGAGTCATGATGAAGATACTCTCGACACTAGAACAAAAATTCTATGCTAAATGAAGTTTCACGTAAGTAATAAATCCATAGTTTGTCATTATTTCTTTCATTATGGCTTACATTCCTATTCATCATGTTAATTCTCAAATTTGTATCTGCTTCTACATAATAGAGAGATCATTTTTCCTTTTGCATACAGTGATTGCTTTCATCAGCATAATCTGCAACTTTTGAATGGCTGTAGTGTAGATTATGGACATGATTTCTGTTTATTCCGTCAGATATTGGCTATTCTTTCATTTTGACTAAAACATGTCAGTTTAAAAGACAATGAGAATATTTTTAGTGAGTGGATAAAGGGTAGCTAATGTTCGATATGGCATAAAAGTTGTCCTTAAATCCTAACACTCTATATTTATTGCCTGAGATAGTGTGGATCTAGAGTGTCAATTTTCTTGTTTACAGGATGAAAAACCCGAGTTCTGGGAGGAAAAACCTGCTTGCTTATGCCAGAGATCGACTGATTTGAGAACTGGTTGAAGAAAGGCTTAGAAAATGTTCCTCTAGTTGGCAACTAGAATTGAACCTAGGTCTTTCTTTGGTCAGTCATGTGCCATGGAGTGCCAAGGCCACTTCCACTGAGCTACACAGGCTCTTGTCAGCGACCTCTCTTCACTAGATGCCAGGTATGATTAGTGATAGTCTTGGGTCAGCTATTTCTGATTGGCTACTGGTGGAGATTAAACTCCCCCCCCCCCTCCCTCAGTTTCCAAAAGTTAGATAGGGCTAAATGGCCCTGCCTACTTTCTATAAGGGAATTAAAAGCATTATCAGATCTTTTTTATATATATATATATAAAAAGTTGTCTGCATGCTATATCTTTTAAGATTTCATGCAATTTTTTTTTCCTGAGGTACACCAGAATGTCACTGGATATTAACATCTGGATTAATGGATATTAACATGATGTACCTCAGAATTTGGGAGACAGATGGAGAGAGCTCTGCTGAATTTATAACAAGGAAAGACAGACTGACTTAAAAACTTTCCTGTATGTAACTGATTTCACTGGAGAAGATAGCATAGTCTGAACAGATGATTTAGTTCTGTTTACATCATATTGCTGGGAGGAGCAAACATGTGACAGATGGAGATGTGCCTACTGGTGTGGGTAGGTTTTCTGTAGACAGAAAAGGATTAGGTTCCAATCGAGGGAGACTGCCATGCATGGGCAAACAGTTATTGTTTTCTTTTTCAATTTTAAAACTGATTTCAAAACTTTTTCAATTTTTTTAGTGTTTATCACACTTTACCAGTGTGATAACAGTGTTTCCAAAGATCTCCAAGATATGTTGGCAAATGAGAAAACATCATCAGCATAGCATAGCCATATTGTACGTTTGAGTAGAGAGAAGTTCAGAGACATTTTTGCAAAATGTTCCATGGAAAGATAGGAAGGGTGGGAAGAAAGGGAGTAGTAGTCCATAGCTGTGCTTTAAGTCTGCTCATAAGTTTTTTCATGCCAATAAAAATAACCAGATTGCAGGATAAAAGCGAAGAGAGAGAGAGGTTGAATAAGTTCAATAGGAGTACATTAGTAAAAAAGGAAGACTGTATCTAAACTGACCATAATGTCGTTATCTCTGTGAATAATGTCTGACAAGCAAGATTTGAAGTGCATAAAATTTTTAACATGAGATTCAGTTCAGCCAATATAGTGCAAGCTCTTATGCTGTGCTTGATCAGTTTATACTTAGAGGAACTATTACTGTCATCTATAATTTTCTCTGTGTGTTT
The DNA here is from genome assembly GCF_054136105.1 of Typopeltis vanoorti. Lineage (NCBI taxonomy): Eukaryota > Metazoa > Arthropoda > Arachnida > Uropygi > Thelyphonidae > Typopeltis > Typopeltis vanoorti. The sequence goes on along the minus strand of NC_143549.1, from coordinate 189,199,912 downwards.
TTAGCAAATCCATAAATCCAGTGAAGGGGCCTAGGATTATAACATTTAAATGTTTGAATAGTTTCAGAAGACAAGATTATAACATTATCTAATAATTTTTGAAATGCCCTTTGTGTGTGTGGGATTGAAGTCACTTAAGGCATACATAGATTGGGGTCTGAGTAGGATCATCACACTTCCATCATATTCAAAGCAGTGAAGTATATCATACTAAAAAAGATGAGAACATTACTCTCATCCTTTTTAGTATGATAATATTCTTGTCTTTTCATAATTTTTAAGGTGTGAGGGGTGCTGAATAGGAAAAATGTTCCTTTTTGGAACATTTTTGCAGTTTTCAGAATATTGGGTACATCTAGCCAGATATTATGTTTACTGAGAGATAACTGTATTATCTCTCAGTAACTTAAGATAGATTAACTACAAATATTTTCACATATCTTGCATCATCATCAGTGTAATATGGTTGGAAATTAAAAAAGTAAATAACAATAAAGGTATATGAAGAATGGAATCTCTCCTTAAATGCAGTTGCAAGACCACCAGGTGAAAATCAATGCTATTAAGATCAGTTGAAGTGTGCATGCATATGATTAAAAAAAAAAAAAGAAGAAGTACACATGTAATAAAAACTTATATAATTAAAAAGTATGGTTATTAATAATAATTTTCCAGATAATAATAATTCCTGAATTTTTGGCATGGAAAGTCCATAATTAAGGTTGAGATTTGGATTACTATTACTATTACTATTATTACGGGCAACTCCAGGGAGTCATTAGACTCATCGAGGGAGGCACCAAATCATATTCATCACAACTATTTGACATTCATACAGTATCTATCATACCTCGCCTTAAACTCATTCACTGTCACAGCATCCACCACAGACTCAGGGAGCGCATTCCACTCATTCACTACTCTAAAAGTAAAGAACCCAGCTCTAACACCTTTACTAACCACACTTTTGCCCAGTTTCCATGGATGTCCCCTAGTCCTCCCACAACCAGCCCTGTTCTCAAAAATATCTTCTGAATTAATTTTATAGAAACCCTTCAGTAATTTGAATGTCTCAATCATATCTCCCCTCCTCCGCCTATCAACCAATTTTTGCAACCCACAAATCCTCAACCTGTTCTCATACGGTTCATTCCACAGACCTGCTATCATCTTGGTCACTCGCCTCTGGATCCTCTCCACCTCCTCCCCATCAAGAAGAAACCTAGGTGACCAAATCTGAGCACAGTAGTCTAGATGGGGTCTTATCAAGGCTCGATACAGAGGAATGCAGATGATGCAGGACTTTGGAACTTTCGTTAAAGAGACTCATATTTATGGGAACATCTGTGTAGTAATTTGGCATCATTCCTGGAGATCCTGTGGCTAGCATTAATAATCCCATGTTCTGCTAGACCCAATTTGTTCCTTTTCTTGGAGATAATGTAGGATTGATGTTCAGAAAGGTGTATAGAAACAGATTTGCCTGTTTGTCCAGAATAGAATAACTTGCAGTTGCATGGGACTGAATAGACTCCAGGTAGCAGTAGAGATTGAATTTTATCTTTTGGATATGGTATCATAGAGGTGATTGGATTTATAGGCTTGAAAGTTGTGGAAATATTAAACTTCTTTAAGGTACAACTGTGCTCTGAAATGCCTTTAATGTATGGGATAGTGATTCTGTGTGAGTCTTCTCTTCTAATAGAGAGTAGAGAAAAATGACTGATAATCTTCTCTACTGTTTTGGGGTTGTAGCCATTGAGAATGGGAGTTTCTTTAATTGCAGAAATTTCTTTTTTGAAGGAAATCAGATGACAGATAATATGAGAAAGAAAGCATTTAATAATGCAGTATTTTTGAGAGTATTAAAAGGGAGATTATACATGCTTTGTTTATTTTTGCCATTTGTAGATTAGGTATTTATTTTTAGAGCTATTGCACAGTTTTTCTGTGGGCACTGATAGCCTCTTTCTTAAATTTATTGAATTGATTAATTACGGTTTGTTCTGGGGACAACCAAGACTTTTGTATCTTCATGGCTAGACATTACTAACTTTTCTCAATGTGGCAGATCTTACATTTTTGAATTTGTTTTGTGCTGAAGAATCGAAGACATTTGAACAACGAATTGTCTACAATGTAGCATTCTGGACAATTCATTTTTGAACAGTTCTTCCTCCAGGACTCAGATAGCACCTTTAGTATCAGCCAACATGATGACTGGCATTAGTTTACTCTCACAAAAGAGTGAAGTTAGTATGATGGCAAATATGATGACATTTTTGGAGACTTAAACTGGAATTTGATGTTAACACATGTGAATCATAACAGTATGTATGCCAGTCTATTCAGAATGTCATGCATCTATCCTTGTAGATTGCCCATTTCACATCCCAGAAAAAACTTCATGTGATGTTAGAAAAGACACAGCCTTCTTTTAGCCATATCAAAAATAAAACTTCTTACTCATCCACTTATAAAATGATTCTCTATGTTATCTAGATTCTGGTACAAAGACTTATATATTAGCTATTCATAACTATTTATTTTGATGAAATTACAGTGTATTCTGAATATTAATTACAATAATTTTAATTAATACTTCTGATATGATATTTTGGCAAAGTCAAATTCCATCAGCAGGAATTACAGAACCATGATATGTGCACATAGGCACTAACAGTGGGTAAAAATGAGACTGAAGAAAGGAATCAAAGTTAGGCCTTTGAGTCCTAAATGATATCCCACTGTGCTGAAGATGTGAGGATGAGTGCTTCCAAAATTTGGGGCAGTTTTATGCACCCAAATTTGTTGAAATTTGGAAAGTTTCTCAGGGTTGAGGCTGATTTCAGGAAGAGCATCTCGTATTTGCTTCAGCAGAGTAGAATGGAAGCATGGTCAACAAGTCCAGAGTGGCTGAAAAGGTGGAAATGAAGTCCATGTGTTTAGAAATTCTGATATTGGCTGTTTGGTCATAGTAAGACCATTTGCAACTGCAAGGATCCTGATAAACACTTGGCAGGACTAGGGTGTGATTAGTCTTTGGCAGGGCTGCCAAGATCCTCCAGTTTAGCCCACTATGGGGTGCAATTTAAGACTCTAGGTACAACTTTGCCTTTCTTCAGCCCTTGTTTTACCCAGTGTTAGTGCCTGTGCACACATACTATTGTTCAGTGATCCCTGATGATGGCAATTTGACTTTGCAGAAATGTCAGAAATATTAATTAAGGTTACTGTAATTAATATTCAGTATTATTATTATTATTACACGACACCGCCAGGGAGTCCAGGGACTCATCAAGGAAGGGCACCTGCTCTACAACTCTCTGTCTCCACCACTCAATCCACAAACTGCAACTACACTAACGCTATCTACTGCCCACTACCACCACTAGTATTTTCACAGACAATCACAAACATCCATGTCCACGGTGGGATTTGAACCTGCAGCTTTTTGGCTGGAGAGTGGATACGCTAACCACTTGGCCAACCAGGCCGGCTGTATACATTGTAATTTCCTCAAAAATAATATTTATCATCTAGATATTCAGACATCTACAGTATTCCTTGCTCTTGCAATTGACATATTTTGGCCAAACTGAATAAACATAGAAATTGCATCTATTATCTATGCTGCAGTGGTTGTGGGGTTGCAGACCATGCTATTGAAACAGATCCAGGAAGCAGATACAAATTAGAACAACTCTTTCTGAAATCTACAACAGCACTGTGGTATACCCTGAATCTAAAGAAATAAGGCTGCCTCACTTTACAATAAACAATGTGGGAAACTGTCAGCTGAATAATTGAATAAATGACCAAGGGCTGTAAGGTGTGTAGTGTTGGTAAGGAGCTCCAGAAAAGATAAGTGTATTTTGAGTAATAATCAGCAATATTTCTTGAATTTTAGTGTTGTACTATTTATTTTTGAGAACAAATTGTGTCTGCTTAATTTTTTGGCATGATTTATTAAATTGTTAGATTTATTATTTATTAAACAGAACACAATGGTAGTACTCAGGCAACCGGCACGACTAGGCGAGCACTGCAAAAATCAAGTGGCATTATCGAAATTGACTTTTCAAAATGGATTCGATGTCATGAATGTAATATGTTTGTATGGCAAAGTGAAAGGGATGTGGAGAGAATGAACAGGAGATGAGGGAAGGTAATGAATGCAAAACAGACTGAAAAGATTAAAGATGGCATAAATGAAAGAAACAGAAATGAAACAAAAGCTAGTGAAAGAATGCAAGAATGCAGAAGAGAAACTAAGAATGTAGAAGTGAAAGTGATAAGGGAGTAAAAGAAAGTATGAATGAGGAAACAGAAGTACAGTGCAGCTAAATAAGAGGGTGTGAGGCTATAGGAATGACAGAGAGTGAAATTGTCAGACTGCAAGATTTGACAAAACAGTTGTTGAAAATGAAAAATTAAATGAGGAATATGCACAGTGATATGAGACATTTAGTGGAAACTAATGAAAGTGTACAAAAGAATAGAATGAAAGAAAAAAGGTAAAAGAGGTGACGAGTGACTCCAGGATATCAGTGTATGGAGATTCCATAGTTAGAGAATTAAATAATGAGAGAATCCATAAGGTGTACTATCCAGGAGGAAGAATGAACAGGAGTTCATTCTTCCTCCTGGAGTTCAAGAATGAACAAATTCAGGCATAAGGAGTATGTAAGGACAAATATCAGGAGGTTATTGAAAAGAGTGAAAGAAAACTGTAGTAGGAAAGATTGTTAGTGTGTTGCCAAGGTATGACAATGATGAGTTGAGATGGAGAGCTGGAATGATGAATGGTATGCTAGTGGAGCTGTGTGAGGAGGAGAGAGCAATTTCTGGATGTATGGCATGTGTTTGAGAGAAGAATGGAATTATACAGGTGTGATGGGTTGCATTTATATGGCTTTGGAGTGAGTATATTGGAGAAACTGTTGCTAAATGGCAATACAGTGTGTGCTGCATGCAAGAGATCAAAATTAAAAGATGAAGTGAAAGAGCAGGAGAGTGGTATTGAAGAGACAGGAATGCTTGACAGTGGAAGCAATGGTAGTGTGAGAGAAAAAGAGAGAGAGAGAGAATGGAAATGAGAAACAAGGAAAAGTAGAGAGCCAGGGTGGACAGGGAGACATGGTATAGGGAGAGCGGATGTTGAAAGTAGCAGTGAATGTCTGTATGGAGATGGAGTATATTGCAATGTGGGTGGGGAAGTTGAGACTGAGCAGATATATGTGATAAATGGTGATAAAGGTGATTTAGCAAAAACAGGTGGGGAAATCACAACTAACCAGTGTCTTGGGTAGGACTTGTAATAGACCTAAAAATGAACTGTTATGTTTGTTTACAAATGCCAGAAAAATCAGTAATAAGGGGATGAAAAGGTTTCAGTGATTGAATTTATTCGCCCCAAAATCATTGGAATAAGCAAAACTGGTTGAATGAAGATGATATCATAATGGGAATAGAAATGGAAGGATACAGTATTTTTCGCGAGGATAGAAAGGACAAGAAAGGAGGGGAGTGCTACTGTTGATAGCAGGGTAATTAAGTCCACATAAGGTAGATATGAAAGAGGGAAATAGTGGCACTGGTTATGAGGCAGTGTGGTGTAACGTGGAAGTTGACAGGAAGACATATTTAGTTGGATGTTGCTATAGGCCTGGGAATGTGGAGGGTGGTGATGAAGAAATATATAAACAACTTGGATTAGTGAACAAAGAAAGGATAATTATTATGGGTGATTTTAATTATGGTCGTATGGATTGGAATGAATTGATAGCATTTGGAAATAAGGAAAATGAATTTCTTGAGTTCTTGAGAGATAACTATCTTAGGCAGCATGCGAATGAGGGCACGCGAGGATCAAGAGTTTTAGATTTTATCATATCATCAGAGAGTGATCATGAAGTGATCACCTGGGTTGTGGCTAGCCATATACAGACTTCTGTGAGGAAAGGATATATGTGGAGTTATAAGGCTGGTGATTATTACAAGCTTAGAAACAGCTTGGAGCTATAGCATGGAAAGAGGAATTGAGTGGTAAGGAAATAAATGCTGCATGGGAAATGACAAAAAAATACATAACAGCATCAATATGTGAATGTATTCCAAAGGCCAAAAGCTGACTAAGGTAGGTGTAAAATGGATGAATGAGGGGGCTTAAACATGAAATTTGGAAGAAGAAGAAGGTACTTTGGAGGCAGTACAAGATAAATAATGGTAATAATCAGTTACATGAAGACTGTAAAGAACAAGCCATAGAGTGACTCACCTAATAAGGAAAACAAAAGTGCGGTATGAGCAGAAATTAGCAAATCAGGTGAAGAAAAACCCTAGAGAGTTTTTTTAGGTATGTGACAAGTAGAAGGGAGAATGATCATGGTAAGATGATGTTAATGGATGAAAATGGTAGAATGATAACTGATTCAGAAGACATTGTTGAGATATTTAGTGATCAATTTATAAGTATATTTCATCCTGATCAGGGTGGAATCATGAGGAACTTTAGTGTAGAGGATGGCTTAATTGTGAGTGAGCTGGAGTATTTGAGGAAATAAATGACCTTGATGTCAATAAGATGATAGGATTTAATGGCATATCACCATGGGTCTTAAGGGAATGTTCCAGGGAATTGACAGTAGCATTGGTATGCTTGTTTAATAATTCTTACAACAGGTTCCAAGGGAGTGGAAAGAAGGTAAAATTGTTCCACTGCATATGTGCTGTAGCTTCAAATTAAAGGCTAATCTGTTTATCTGAAGTTGTAGTGAAGGTACTAGAGAATGTAGGATATACAGCTGGGTTGAAAACAGCAGTATTCTTTGTGGTTATCAGCATGGGTTTGTTAAGGGGAGATCATGTTTTACTAACTTACTTATATACTATAACAAGGTGACAAGTACCTTGGCCATGGGAAATACATATACAGTAGTGTACTTGGATTTTGCAAAAGCATTTGATAGGCTCCCACATGACAAACTATTAAATAAATTGAAACAGATGGGATTGGATAACAGATTTCTGAGTTAGTGATCAGTGACTGGCTGTCAGATAAGTATCAGAAAGTTGTATATGGGGATGCAGTATCCTGTAAGGTCACTTGTAGTGACCCCCTGCAGTACACCTCCACTAGTGGTGTACCACAGGAGTTAGTTTTGGGACCATTGTTGTTCAGTTTGTATATTAATGATATTGGGATGGGTTTAACTAGTGATATGCAGCTGTTTGCAGACTATGCAAAATTGAGGAGAACAATGCAGAGTAAAGCAGATATTACGGTCTTACAGGAGGACTTGAATAGATTGCTTGAATGAGCAGGTAAGTGGAACTGTCAGTTCAATGTTGCACAGTGTAAGGTTTTGAAATTTGATAAGCAATGATGGGATGCATAGTATACAGTTGTTGGGGAAACTTTAAAGGAGATAGAGGAAATAAGAGATCTGGAAGTGGTGGACAAGGACCTGAAATTCAGGGGCCACATTGCACAAGTTGTGAAGACATCACATTGGATAATGGCAATGATGTGGAGGACCCAGACATGCAACAAAGATAAGGAGGTTTTGATACCATTGTATAAGGCCTTGATCAGGCATCATAGAGATTATTGTGCACAGATTTTGTTACCGGATTTTCATGGTGACGTGAATATGTTGAAAAGGGTCCAGAGAAGATTCACAAATGTTGTCAGTGGTCTTTGGAATGTGAGGTATGTGGACAGATTGAGAGAATGTAAATTGCAAAGCCTTGTAAATAGGACGAAGAGGGGAGATATGATCGAGACATATCAGACAGTCAGGGGTTGCTATCAGTTGACATGGAAGAGATTTTTCATAGAATGAGGAGAGGAGGAGGGGTGGGGGTTAGAACAAGAGGCCATCACTGGAAACTGTATAAAGAGTTGGTGAGCAGAGGAGTAGGTTACTTGCATGGAGAGTGGTCGATGAGTGGAATGCATTGCCTGAGTATGTTGTGAATGTAGACACATTGAATCATTTTAAGGCATGGTTGGAATGTTGTGGAATAGTGTGTATCTCCCACGATGAGTCTCTGACTCCATGGAGGTTGGATATAATAATAATAATGAAGATCCTCCTACCGTACTCATAGAAAGCATCAGTTAATACTGTAGTATTCCTTCTTTTTTGCACTCATCTATATTTCCCTTCCTGCTGACATGCCTGCAGATATGAACTATACATGTGCATAGTTTATATCTCTGTGCCTATGAATATACCTTACTGATCAAAGTGAAATATTCTCTAATAATTTAATAGCAAAAAGTCAGTCATTTAATTATTATCCTCTGTATTTCTTCTAAACAACAGAACAAATCATAATGTCTATTCATCCATACACGATTAGTGATCCTACATAGAGATGATACATGATATATTATAGATGATAAAGATGATATATTAGTGATCCTACATAGCATTCAAAGTAGATTAGTTTGGTGAGTATAAACACAGATTACGAAACTTCTGAATAGACTGGTATTCCTCAAACACTGTCTTAACTTGTGCATTATTTCTACCCGTGTTAAACTCAAGCAAATGAGAGAGTAAATTTATGCCATGTGTGCAATGCCAGAAGACATTAATGGCACTATCCAAGTACTGCAAGATGAATTCTTCCCTTCCAACTCTTTAACACAAAAAAAAAATTTTTTAAAAAAATTGAAACCCTTCTATATCAAAAAATTTAATATTCTAACTGGGAAGATAAAAAAAATCTCAGTTGGCTCTATAATAAATTGTAATTAAGCTATCATCATATCTACTCAGGAAACACTACCAAACCCTCAGCCTTGGCCACAACTACACAATAACTTCAAAAGAAATATCCGGTCAACAAATTATAGCAAAAATAAACAAACCATTCAGGAGGTTACTCTCGATTGAGAAATGTAGCTCCTACTTGGAAACCAATCTATATGCCACTTGATTGACTTGGATCCTACACCAAAACAGACATTCCTAAATTTATTAGATGATGATGTATCCTGACCTGAAACCATTAAAAACTTTAAATCTTATAATTCGAGATCCCTCCACTGGATTTATGAATTACCAAAAATGCACAATGAAAATAACCTTTAAGACTTGCAGTTGAGTATGAGTCTTAAAGGTTCCTCTACCTATAAATTGGCCAAATCCTTAGCCTAAGAGCTCACAGCTATTACTGGCTTCACTGAATCCATGTTAAAAATTCTGTGGACTTCAACTCTCGTTTATTTGAACATAATTCTCAAAGATACTGACATCATGATCATTTTTGCTATATGCTCCCTATTTACTAATGTACAACTAAAGGAAATCTTGAACTGATTCACACTCTGTTCCCCCCCCCCCCCCATACTTTATTCATTTGCCAAATAAAATAACCATACACTAGTTATGTTATATTAATTGGCCTCAAAAAACGTATAGACTTTTCACCCTAACTAACCATCAAGGTGAAAAATGTTAGAAAAGATCATTTTAGGATACATTTCACCATCAAAAAATAAAATAGTTAATGTCTGTCCTTCCTTGACAGCTATTCATTTGATCCTTATCCTTTCCAGTAGGCATTTCCATCATGTGTCATATCATTATCCCTCCCATCAGTGTTGTGTTATCAAAATTTTGTGAATAGAGCCATCACTAGTAACTGGGATGAATTTTAACCATTACAAAATCAACAGAACCATATTCCATAGTTTTCCCAAAACCCAGAGATCTCTGAAGATCCATTGCCATCAGAAAAAAATTACATGTGTTCTTAAAAGATATAGCATTCATACTTCTTTTTAAGCCTTACCAAAAATTATCTATCCTTATCTGCTCACCAAAAGTGCTTCTGTCACCTAGATGATCATGGCATTATATTTTAGTCAAACTAGGAAAAAAAAGCCAATATCCAACTGAGTGAACCTAGAAATTATGTTCATTATCTACCAAAATAATTCAGTGCTATAGCTATTCTGTGTCCACAAACTGTGACCCATCAACAGGCTTTGGTAGGGAACTTTTCAGTAGTTTGTTATAATGGCTCAAGTGTCCATGCAGTTAGCCTAGTGGAGCTCAAGGATCTTCTCTTCCTCAGCCATAGCCAAGTTAGCCAGTCTTGGGCGTGGACAGCAGGGTTTTTTTCGCCAGTTTATCTGGTGTTTTTCATCCTGCAAGCAGGCAAACCAGTCCGAGGACACACAATGATTACAGTCAGGAATACTGACCCAGCCATAGGTCTGATTCATCAACCTATGCTGGTTCCGGAGCCCAGATAAAATTTTGGGGGACTAGATGGTACCGTGAACTCCTGTAAAAAGGTGGAACGCTGTATCATTACACTAAATTTATTTATTTATGGCTCAAGTTTGTTATAATGGTGTTTGCTATAGTGAGAGTGAATTGTATTGTGGTATCAGAAGATGAGGATAATAATAAATTTTGATACGTATTAGATCTATTTTGATGATTTATTTGATGGCATATTGAATAAAAGTGTTATTCTGATTTTTTTTTTTTTTTTAATTTTTTCATGTACTATGAACTGCTCTGAATTGCTTTGTCATATTTCCTCCGCATTCATTCTGAATGGTGTGCAGTAAATACTACAATTGATAGGCAGGTGATTTTCCATATTTGTTATCTTTGTTGGTGTAATTTGAATTATGAGTTATTCAAATTAAGTGGATATTAAATCCAACATCATTTCAAAGCCGACTACAGAAACTATAGAAGTTTCGTACAAAATTTGACCAGAAAGCTTACGGGAATATGCTTGCCGACATACTACAAGTTACCCTAGCTGAACCTAATAGGTAGCATGCATGCTAGAGCTTCCATGTATTCGCCTCCTATTGGTTCATTTTGATAAGGTTTCATTGACCTGACAGCTGTTTCAAACTCATTGGGTTTTGTCAGGGATAAGGCAGAAACCTAAGAGAGCAAAAACTCTCAGTACTAAAAAACTCAAAGCGTCAGAGAGGTGTATTTTTCGTATGCGAACTCTCGGTGCGTAAAGTATTTACTAAAAATAAAGAGCCAAAAGGCTTCACATCGGTGAAGCAAAATTACACAAATTAAGTGGATATTAAATTCAACATCATTTCAAAGCCGACATACAGAAACTATAGAAGTTTCGTGCAAAATTTGACCAGAGAGCTTACGGGAATACGCTTGCCTCCATACTATGAGTTGCCCTAGCCAAACCTAATAGGTGGCATGCACGCTAGAGCGTCCATGTATTCTCCTCCTATTGGTTCATTTTGAGAAGGTTTCACTGACTCGACAGCCGATTCAGACTCATTGGTTTTTGTCAGGAATCACTGTTTAAGTAAAGGATCTCTATCTCTCTCTAAAAATTAGACGATCAAGCTCTGTGGTCAAATTTTGTACGAAACTTCTGTAGTTTCTGTAGTCAGCTTTGAAATGATGTTGGATTTAATATCCACTTAATTTGTGTAATTTTGCATCGCCAATGTGAAGCCTTTTGGCTGTTTATTTTTAATAGATGAGTTATTCTTTTATTTCTTTACTTATCATAGATGTTACTCAGATTTAGATTACTGTGATTCAGATATTTTGTGTTCCAGAATTTTGTTTGTCATAGTTATGAAAAAAAATGTTTAATTACAGTTTTAATACTTATTTTTTATATGTATTTTACAGAAACTACAAGAATTTGAAAAATCAACAGGGATTGAATTTACACACATTCGACTCCTTGCTCGTGCATTTACTCACCGTAGTGTTGGCTATAATAATCTTACGCTGTAAGTTTGTCTTTCATTTGCAGTCATTTTTGATTTTTATAAATTATACTTTAAATTAATAAATAATTCAGTAGACACTCACTATAGTGAACACCTAGGGACGAGAGACATAGTTTGTTCTAGCACTAGGTTTGCTGTAATGAAGTTAGAGAAAAAAATGTTACCCCCCCCCCACCACCACGTACACACTATTCCCATGAAAAAAAGAAAATGGCAGGATAACATTGATGGAGGTCCTAAACATCATGCCAAGAACTATCCAACATTTGTACAGTATCTATCATACCTTGCTTTGAATTCATTCACATCATGGAATCCACAACAGACACTAGCAACCTATTCCACTCACTCACCACTCTCCAAGCAAAAAACCTAGTTCTAATACCCTTGTTAATTATATTCGTACTCAGTTTCCATGGATGGCCCTCGTAAAAAAAAAACACCCTCAGTAATTTGTATGTCTCAATCATATCACCCTTTTTCTGCCTGTCAACAAGTTTCTGTAACCCACAAATCTTCAACCTGTTCTCATAAGGTTCATTCCATAGACCTGCTACCATCTTGGTCACTTGCCTCTGGATCATCTCCACTTTTTCCTCATCACCAAGAAAAAACCAGGTGACGAGATCTGTATACAGTAGTCAAGTTGGGGTCTTATCAAGGCTCGATAAAGAGAAATAATAACCTGCTTGCCTTTGCTCGTTTTCAGTAACCAAGTAATTCGATGATTGCTTCAGTCACTTTTGCTATGTGGCCCCCTAAGCTTTAACTCCCTATCCACTAACACTCCAGAGTCTCTGGCTTAGTCAATTTCCTTGGTATAGTTCCACCAATGTGGTATACAGCTGGTAATCTTTTCATCACAAAATGCATAATCTTACACTTTGCCACATTAAATTGACATCCATTCTCCTTTGCCCAATTGGTCACTTGCCTCTGGATCATCTCCACTTTTTCGCCAGTCTATCTAAATCATCGTATAAAATTTTGACATCATCTGTATTAATTATTACTCTATTATATCATCAGCAAATAACTGAACAGTTCCTCTCAGATCCTTTCCAATTATTAATATTTTAATAATTAATTATTAATGTTTAAATTTCAAAATGTTACTAATAAAATCAAAAATAACCTGAATACTTCAGCAGTCAGTCAACTTTACAATTGGTCACCTATTATTACCAAGAGGATGGGCACTCGAGATAGTTTGTGGGGGGAGGGGAAAGTGATTGACACAGCAGTGTGAAGTCATCTTCTTAATTGGAGAGAGAACCATGATGTACAGCTGACATAAATTGATACCTATTCTCTTAAAACTGTAACTTTGTAAAGAAACATTGCATTTAAAAGTTATGAAATTTGTTTGTGTTATAGCTCATTTTGTGTTTATTCTTTATGCATAACATTAAAAAAGAAATCCTAAATTTCTGATTTTTGACTGAAATTTTTGATTATAATGGTTTTTAGGTAAGTAATATTAATATTAATATTGAGGTTTGGGACACATCGATGGGACGTTGCATACTCTATTGGAGGAGATATACTGGAGGAAGTAGGGGACACGAGATCTGGGTTGATGATTGATAGAAACCTGAAATTCAAGGGGCATATTGCAAAGGTGGTAAAGGTAACACAAAGGATTGCTGCAATAATGAGAACGACGCTGACCTGCAGAGATAAAAGAGTTATCATTCCATTGTATAAGACCCTGATCAGACCACACTTGGACTATTGTTCTCAGATTTGGTCCCCAGGATTTGAGGGGAATAAATTTACTGTGGAAAGGGTACAGAGGCGGATAACAAAGACAGTTTCAGGACTGTACAATGTTAGTTATGAGGATCGGCTGAGGGAATGTGGACTGCAGAGTTTGGTAGATAGAAGAAGGAGAGGTGATATGATTGAGACTTTTAAACTGTTGAGAGGTGGTTACAGGGTTGACACTGGGGAGTTCCTTCACTTGGTTGAACAGTGGGAAGGAGTGATGACAAGGGGCCATCCCTGGAAGTTACAAAAGGAAACTGTGAGCAAGAGGGTGAGGAGTGGTTTCTTTGCATGGAGGGTGGTTGAACCGTGGAATGCATTGCCTGATAGAGTGGTGAGACCGAGATCAGTCAATGAGTTTAAGGATTGGTATGATGGACTTTGTGTTTCCTAGGATGGACCTCCCACGTTGAGTCTTGATAGACTTGTGTTTCCTATGAAGGACCTCCCGTGATGAGTCTTTTGACTCCTTGGAGGCCTAAATAATAATAATAATCTAACATTTTAAACTTTATTTCTGAATTTTCTGTAAGTATAAATATTCCAGAATCTTTCATATTCTAGTTCTTTCTTATGTCTCCCATTATTGGTTGTATATGTACTTTTTCACATTATTATTTTGTGTAGTTTATGTATGGGTCTTGCCATGTGTTAATATATGATTTCTTCCCATTTCCTTTGTTCTCTTTTCCACTTCTTTTGTTTTGTTTTCTGCAGCTTTTTTATGAGAAATTGTGGGGAAACAAAATTCCTATGATTTTCTATTGTTTTTGTTTCCTTTGAGTTCCTTTTTCTATTTCGTGCATTTTCTTTCTTTTATTTACTGCAGTTTTCCCTTTTTTTTTCCCTTTGTGTCCTGCATCAGTGTATAATTTTCTGCCATTTTCTTTGTCTACTAATCATGACATCATTTGCTAGGAAATTCAGTTTGCTCTCCTGAAGGCTTTTTTGAGCTTTTATAATAGTGAGCTTAAAATAGCATTGGTTTGTATAGCACATTATTTTATTATTGTGGTGTTTGCTATAGTGCATATCAGAGATAAAAAAACATGGTTTTCTAATTAGTGATAACCATAAAGTAGAAAAATGGGGAGGGAGAGGCACTATACATTGAAGACCATAAACAAAAGAATTTACAAGAAACAAATTCTTGTATATTGAGACAAACAAATTTCTACATATCAAGGACGTTTCCAGCCTTATGCATGCTTAAAAGAATAAACCTTTTATGATCTCTGAACTGTATACTCCACTTAGACACTAAGGACTTGGTAAGAAATGATATGTTCAGGAACAGAACACAAAGGATTTGGAGGAACTGTGCATAATGGACATCAAGAAAAGAACACAGAACAATATAACAAGATTCAAATTCAAACAGTAATGGGAAAAATTAAAATGACCAGAAGAAAAAAAAAAATAGAAGTGTATAATATTATAAAACTTAAAATTCAGAAGAATTATCGTTTAAGTTTTAAAATATTATGGGATTTGAAATTATTACTCTTACATCTTCTCCAAGTAGTCTAAGCACTCATCAAAATGTAGAGTGTCTCACCCCCCCCTTCTTAGTCATACAATACCTAAATATCTGTTATATCTCTCCTTGATCATATTCATCAAAAATGTACATCCAACAGTTCATTCAACATGTACTCACCACATGTACCTAGAAGAAGAAGAGCCTGGATCTCACATGCTTCCTAACATACTTTTACTCATATTCCAGGGATGGCCCTGAGTTCTCCTATCATCCTTGCTATGAGATGTAAAGTTGCATTCAATTTCTTTGTTTCTATTCAAATCTTTTCTCTTCCATCTGTTTCTCAAACAATTATGACCACTCCTTTCATTCTTTCGTTATTTACATAACTCCATAGACCATTTATCGTCTCAGTTACTAGCTGCTCAATCTTTTCAGCTGTCTTCCTATTTCCACACAGTAAGCCAAGTGCCTTGCAAAGTAGGGGAATAACTTCCTTAGTCATAAAAGTATGGTGGCTTAATTACCTTAGTAATAAACCCTTAAACTTCAACTCTCTGTCCACCATCTTCTGTGGGGTCTATGTTTTCATTGACTGCTTGCAGCATATTGCCATTAATATAATACTCTGCTCTTCTTAGTTCAAAATACATATTGTATAACCTTACACTTAGCATTAGTGAAAAATGAGATTCATTATCATTTGCATGTAGAACCAATCTGTTCAAATCAGCTTGAAGGGATTCTGTATCAGCTTCATTACTCTCTCCAGTTTTTCGTCACTAGCAGATAGTTTGATATCACCTTCTAGACCATCCCAGTATTATTAATATACCAGTTAAATAATAATGGCCCAAGTACAGAACATTATCGTACTTTACTAGTCACTTTCTTTCTTTCTCTTAGACTCTGCACCTCCATACATCACTTTCTAGTACTTGTCCATATATGACTCTCCCATTCATGCTGCACACCTATTTTGCATACCTGTCTTTCAATCTTGGGCCTTTGTCAGCAGTAGAGATGGTGCTTTGGAAATGTGTGAATGTCGAATTGAAGATACCAGTAGTGTGATAGAGAGTGAACAGAATATGAAGGATGTGTCTATGGATTTGACCTTGGGTAGCATGGCAGATGGAGATGTTTTGTCTGATGGTTGTAATTGTGCAAGTGAATGTTGGGTAAAAGCAGGATGCGTGGAGAGAGAGAGAGAGAGAGAAAGAAAGAAAGAAAGGAAAAGGAAGGCACGAAGACTGAGTTAAGAAGGTTAATAAAGAGATTAAAAGACTAGAGAGATTAACTAATGCAAGGAAAATGATAATAAGTGTGAGAGAATGCATGAGAGAGTATGGGAGAAATGAAAGTGAGAGAACAAGAAAGTTAGGGAAAGAGAGGAAATTGGAGAAAGTTAAGAGAGTGTGGGAGCAAAAAATAGAAAAATGAAAAGAAGAAGGAAAGAAATTTGGGAGAGAAAGGAGAGAAAAATGAAATTTGAAGCAGAAAGAGTCAGGGATGTCAGTGAAAGAAGAATGGATGAATGATGCTGTCCATAGTATCAGGTATGTTGATTTGGTGATTCAAGGTGTGTAGAGTAGAGTGCCAGAGAAGTTCTTGCTGGGAAGAATGATAGATAGTTTGGTGATGCACTAAAGTGAAGTGAAAATGCAGAGGAGATGATGGTGGTTAACATGAATTATCTGAGAGGTAGCATGAATTGCATAGCAAGAGACTTGAGATTTATTTTAGAAATAGTGCAGCAGAAATTTGGTACATTTCTTTACAAATTGCATTCTTTCAATCTGTCTTCATACTCCAAATTCCAAAGGCTTCCTTTGGGAATCTTCTCTGGACCATTTCTAACATATCCACATCACCATGAAAACCTAGTGACCAAATCATGCACAATAATCTATATGAAGCCTTATCAACGCCTTGTACAATGGAATCGTAACCTCTTTATTTCTGCGCATTAAGGTCCTTGCACACCATCATTCCCAGATCTCTCATCTACCTCCTTTAAATGCCCCCACAAAGTGCATACTTTGCATCCCATCATTGATTGCCGAATTTCAAAACCTTTCACTTTGCAATATTGAACTGACAGTGCCACTTACCTGATCAGGCAATCTATTTAAGTCTTCCTGCAAGGCCATAACATATGCTGGACTCTGTATTGCCCTTCCCAATTTTGCATCATTTGCAAAAAGTTGCATATCACCAGTTAAACCCATCCCATTATCATTCATATACAATTTGAACAACAATGGCCCCAATACATATCTCTGCAGTATCACTAGTGACTTTCCTCTTTCGGGATACTGCATCCCCATATACAACTTTCTGATATCTTTGTGACAGTCAGTCACTAATCCAACACATTAGTCTTTTATTCAATCCAATCTATTTCAGTCTATTTAATAGCTTGTCTTGTGGCAGTCTATCAAAAGCTTTTGCAAAATCTAAGTATATCCCTTGTCCAAGACATTTGTCACTTTGTTATAGTACATAACTAAGTTAGTAAAACATGATCTCCCATTAACAAACCCATGCTGACAAACACAAAGAATACTAATTAAATCTTAATTAAATTAAGGGGATATTAGATCCCACATCATTTTAAAACCGAATAAGAAACTCAAAGATTGGAATCCGAGAGTTTCATGCCAAATACAGTATAAAAAACTATAAAAGTATCGGCGAATACTAGCATGAGCTAAATGCAAGTAGTCCTAGAACGTAGTACAAACACGGGCAACTCGTTGCAAAGGTGGGGAAAGTTCTGATCGCTATTCTTGGTATTTTCCATAATGTAAAAACACATTTCCTAGGAAATGTATGCTGTTATTACATTATGGTGGGAGGTCACTACCCAGACCGGTTTCAGCCTTTATTGAGGCTTCATCAGTGAGTAGCTAGACCAATTAATACCAAAGGGTATAGCGAAAAGAACGTATATACTCTGCTATATGAGTTGTCCAAAAGGTGCACCCATTAAGTTGCTTAAATATAAAGAGCCAACAGGCTTCATTTCGGCGATATAAACATTAATTAAATTAAGGGGATATTAGATCCCACATCGTTTTAAAACCGAATAAGAAACTCAAAGATTGGAATCCGAGAGTTTCATGCCAAATACAGTATAAAAAACTATAAAAGTATCGGCGAATACTAGCATGAGCTAAATGCAAGTAGTCCTAGAACGTAGTACAAACACGGGCAACTCGTTGCAAAGGTGGGGAAAGTTCTGATCGCTATTCTTGGTATTTTCCATAATGTAAAAACACATTTCCTAGGAAATGTATGCTGTTATTACATTATGGTGGGAGGTCACTACCCAGACCGGTTTCAGCCTTTATTGAGGCTTCATCAGTGAGTAGCTAGACCAATTAATACCAAAGGGTATAGCGAAAAGAACGTATATACTCTGCTATATGAGTTGTCCAAAAGGTGCACCCATTAAGTTGCTTAAATATAAAGAGCCAACAGGCTTCATTTCGGCGATATAAACATTAATTAAATTAAGGGGATATTAGATCCCACATCGTTTTAAAACCGAATAAGAAACTCAAAGATTGGAATCTGAGAGTTTCATGCCGAATACAGTATAAAAAACTATAAAAGTATCGGCGAATACTAGTGTGAGCTAAATGCAAATAGTCCTAGAACGTAGTACAAATACGGGCAACTCGTTGCAAAGGTGGGGAAAGTTCTGATCACTATTCTTGGTATTTTCCATAATGTAAAAACACATTTCCTAGGAAATGTATGCTGTTATTACATTATGGTGGGAGGTCCCTACCTAGACCGGTTTCAGCCTTTATTGAGGCTTCATCAGTGAGTAGCTATTAATGTTTATATCGCCAAAATGAAGCCTGTTGGCTCTTTATATTTAAGCAACAAAGAATACTGCTGTTATCATCCTATTTCTGTATCCTAGTTCTTGGCAATCTCTCCAGTACCTTAACCATAATGCTGGATATACAGATTGGCCTATAATTTCTAGCCAAAAGTTTATCACCACCTTTGTGCAGTGAAACAATTTTACCTTCTTTCCACTCTCTTGGAATCTGTGCTGTTGTAAGACTTATTAAACAGTCATGCTAATGTTAATTCCTTGGAACATTCCCTTAAGATTTATTTCCTCATATAAATTTCCTCACCTGCTCACTCACGAATGACATAGTTGAGCTATTTAATGATCAGTTTATTAGAGTGTTCCATTCTAATAAAGTAGGGTTTATCCTTAGAGAGATAAAGAAGCATGAAGCATTAGAAAGTATGTTAGATGTCAGTAAGGTGGGTAGGACTAGATTGAACCAACTGGGCCATTAACCTTTCATTTCCAAGAACTTGAAGATGAAAGGTTAATGATGATAAAATAATGCCATTGCATAAGGGTGATGGTAAAATGAAGCTATCAAACTATAAGCCAGTTGATATTTCTTCTGTGATTGTTAAGATTTTGGAGAAATTGGTAAGAACTCAGAATTGGATAAATGAAGGCAATATTATATATGCAGGCTGGCATGAATTTGTTAAAGGACATTCTTGTTTTAGTAATCTGGCTGTCTTTTACAATATAGTAAGAAGAGTAGTGGAGGGTAAGGCACCTACTGTTTTCAGGCATTTGACAGGGTTCCACATGCCAAATTGGTTTTTAAGTTTCAACATATGGGTCTGGAAATCAGGTTAGTGAATTGGATTGATTTCTAGTAGATATCAGAGTTGTATATGGGGAAGCAGTATCGTGGAGTAGGAAAGTTACAAGTGGAGTTCCACAGGGTTTAGTACTGTGACCATTACTGTATCTTTATGTCAGTGATATTGTCACTGGACTACAGGGGTTTCCAGATGAAGTGAAGCTTGGAATGGTATTAGTAATAGTGTTGATTTATTTATTTAGTGTGTGACATAATTAAAAAAAACCATGACATCAATATATACAATACATATCTGTGTAGACAAGTTAAATGAGACAAGTAGTGTATATGTACAAATAACTAGTAGAAATATAAAATTCAGATTAAAAAAAAAAGTCACTAAAATTTTAAATCTAGTTCAGCTAGCCATTCAAGAGCTGAAAGATCTGCTTCAAAAAAGTCTCTCGAGTTACCAGGGTAGGCTCTTATGCTGCAATCCTCCACAATGTACTGGATGGTTTGGATTTTGGCCCCACAGTCACATTGGGTTGTAGATGATCTTCCCCACTTATGTAAGCTGTCTGCACAGATACCATGTTATGTGCATATCGTATTTAAGCTTTTCCATAGGTGATGTGGAAGCTTAGTCCTTTTGGATTTTGGTTGGGAAGGATATACTCGTTTAAGTGCAGTGGTGATTTTTTTTCCTTCCAAATTTCTAGCCATTTTGAATTAACATTGAAATCACTATTTACAAGTTCTTCAGCCAGTATAAGTGGAAGCCATCAGGATCTAAGGCAATTTATATTTAAATGTTGGAAGTCGTCATGAATTAGTAACAGTGGGTTACTATTTATTTTTCTGTACTCTTTTACAAGAGCATCTTGTCTGCTCTAGTTTGGTAGTGCAATGGTGCTCAGCATTGGAAGCCAGTAGAGAGGAGTGAATTTAACACAGCCTGTTGTTCTCATTGCTGCATTTATTTGCTTGTCGATTTTCTTGATGTGAGAACTGTTTTAGCCATACTGGTGAACATTGCTCTGCTGCAGAATCGACCAAGCCCAACATAGAGCATCGAAGTGTAGTAGCAGAAGAATCCCATGTAGAATCACACAGTTTTTGTATGATATTATTATGGTTCTGATCTTTAACGAGATACTCTCCAGCTGTCTTTTGAACGATAGTATTCTATCCCTATCCAGGGTAACACCCAAATATTTAGGGCAGTCTTGGTTGCAGCATTGTGAGCTAACCTTGGTCTTATTGAGGTTTGGTGTTAGTCTCCATTTATAAAAGTATGCCCTAATTCTAAGGTTATTTGTGAGGATATCTTCTATTACTTCGATATTCTTATGTTGAATGGCAAGCACTATATCATCAGCATAAAACAAATTTTCTTGACCTAGTTGTCAGTAGATCAGATGTATATAGGTTGAATAAGATTGGTGCTAATATTGAGCCCTGCAGGAGACTGTTGTTTGGCTTTCTCTGTTTGCTCATTTTGTTTCCCAGTATCACATGAAAGAACCTGTCAGAAAGCATATTACAAATAAGTCATGTGATGGATTGGCATGGTATGACTTGTATCAGCTTGTACAGCAACCCCTCTTTCCATACATATCATGCATGGCAGTAAGGGCAACAAACACAACAGAAGTATTCAAAAATCTCTGAAAGGCTTAGTATTTAGTCCGTACATGAGCCCTAAAGCCTGCTTGCTCAATAAAGATAACTTTGGAAATTTTTGGTCCAGTTCTGTTAAGGAGGAGTCTTTCAAGGAGCTTATAACCTCAACTGAGGAGCACAGTTGGGCATTAGTTCTCTGCTTGATGCTGAGGCTTGTTGGGTTTTAATATGGATATTATTTTGGTTCTCTTAAAGACTCTTGGAAGTTTTCCCATCCTTAAAATATGAGAAAAGAATCTTGATAGCCATTGACGAGCATTTTTTCCACAGTTAACCAAAAATACAGGATGAATACCCTCAAAGCCTGGTACTTTGCCAGTTTTAACCCTTCTTTGAGACCACAGTTATTTTGTCTGTAGTAAATTCTCTTGAAAATTGAAAACTATCAACTGCACTTTGATGTAAGTTTCTGAGTGATTTTTTAACCTCCCATGTGTGTTGATGATCTCGAGGGACTCTAGACAGCAAGATTATTCAACAGGCAGTTTGATCTGGAGTCATTAAAGGATCTTTACGGGTGATTGAGTTGCTTCCACCTAACTTCTTTAATAGGCTCCATGCTTTTTTACTTAATTTTTTAAAGTCTAAAAATTCTGTAGTTTTTATCCATTTTTCTCTGTGCTCATTATCAAGCTTCTGGAGTAATTCGTCAGCTATCATATATCAGAGTTGCCAGATTCTAAATAGGCTTGGTATAACTCTTCACAGTCTTTATTCCAGCCAGGTATGTATTCCTTTTGGAAACCCCTTGGAATATACTTCTTCGTTGTTGATATGACTGCTCCAATGGCTCTGTTGTAGTAATATGGATACACACAGGTGGTATCCATATTACTACTTTATCCAATTCTTATGAAAAATCCTGCCAGTTTGCTTTGCTAAAATTTCATCTTGGTCATGGAATGGACTGTATTATTGGTATTTGTATTCCTACTTCTACCAATACTGGGTGATGTTGGCTATGTACTAAATCTTCAGACTCATCTTGTTGTGTTTAACAGCTGATTTTGCAAATTTTGGGTAACAAAGCAGAGGTCCATGTTATATTCCCTATTCCATGCTGCAGATCTAAAGGTTCCTTTGCATCGAATATTAAACTCAAACTTGCTCAACCCAGTTTGTTAATGCTTCACCATTTCCATCATTATAATTGCAATTCCACAGGGTGTGATGGCTGCTAACATCCCCTATGTAGATAGTAAGTTATGGAAATGTGGGGATTACTTCAGGTGACCATTTTGCCAGGGGAGGCTTGCAGATGTTAACCACTGTGAGATTTTTAACTCTTGCTGCGATAGTGTGTATATTCTGATTAATATGTGATTAATATATCATTTTCTCAAAGGATTTTTGAGAGATATTGACTTTTAGCATAGCTAATTCCTTCAATGTTGACTTGGCAAATCCGGAAATTGGTATTCGGCTTTCTTGTTTTGTGGTCCTGAGAAGAACCATTCAGTGATTATGTAGTTGTGATTTAATGTGTCTGTAGCCAGGAGATTGTTAAGATAGGTCAGGCTGCCAGCAATCACTCTACCTCGTTTAGTGTTACCTAAGGGTGCACCATGTAGAGGCAAGCTAGGAATGCACCTCATAGTACTGATATTTTGGCTCTTCAAAAGGATTTGAATTAGCTGGAAAGGTTGGCAAAAGAAAGGGGATGTCATTTATGCATCTAAATGTAAGGTTCTGAAATTTGAGATTCACATATGGGATGTCTCATACTCACTTGGTGGAGTTATATTGGAAGAAATGGAAGAAGTAAGGGATCTTGGGATGTCTGTATTGAGGAGGACATTGGCCATTAGAGATAAATGTATGATGATCCCATTATATTTCTATGCTCAGATCTGGGCTTTGAAGGGGATAGGGTGCAGAGATAATAAAAATTATATCAGGATTGTATAGTGTAGGTTATGTGGATAAACTGAAGGCATGCAAACTATAGCATTTGCGAGATAGAAGATGAACCAAGGTATGATTGAGATATTTAAGCTGTTGAAAGGTTAGCGGATTGACACTAGGGAGATTTTTCATATGGTAAAATGAGGAGAAAAAACAAGGATAACGAGTCATCACTGGAAGTTGCAAAAGGTAGTAGTGCGTAAGAGAGTAAGAAGTAAGCTTTTTGCACAGAGAGTGGTAGGAGTATAGGATGCATTGCCTGAGAGGGTGATAAAAGTGCAAATGGTGGATGAGTTTAAGGAGTGTTATTATAGACTTTGTGTAGCATAAGACCTCCCACAAGTCTTATTACTCCATGGAATAATAAAAGTAATAATCATAATAATATTCATTTCCCTTATTGAGTTCTTCTGTCACCCTATTATAGAAACAAGCAGGTTGCTTAAGCAAGACCTACCTTTAACAGCATTTCATTAACTCACCCTGTTATAGAAACAAGCAAGTTGCCAAAGCAAGATCTACCTTTAACAGCATTCATTAATATAACTATTCAAGTAAGAAATCAAATTAGCCTTATAGGAAAGATTGTTGGTTTCCATAAATTAAAGATGCCAAGAAGTTATATTCTTGGTTTAATCCTTTATCCAAGTGTAAGCAAACAATGTTTGCACGTGAAATATCTTCACATCGGGGCTATTATATAGAGGCTATGACTTCACATCAGTTGCCTTAGTATTCCATAATGCAAAGCACTAGTTTTGACATTTATTGAGGTATGTAAGTGCAGAGATACCTCTCCAAAAACTCTGAGTGATCTTCAGAATCAATCTAAATCACACTGAGTGACTCTAATTGATCACTACTAAACTCATTACATTACTCTACTCCTGACCTGAATCACTCCAGAACAGGAAGCTCAGCAGTGGCTCCATGCAGTGATAGGCAAACACCTGCTACCAAGAACCTCTCTACTCCCCAGGAAGTAAGCAAACCAAAGGACGAGGTATGTTAAGTGCGGGGATACCTCGCCAAAAACTCTGAGTAATCTACAAGATCGCTACTAAACTCATTACTTCTGGTCTGAATTACTCCAGGATAGGAAATTCAGGTGACTCCACTCAATGACTGGCAAAAATCCACCACCAAGCAGAGTCTACTGCCCAGGAAGTAAGCAAGCTATTAAATGTGATCAGTGAGGACTAGAACAGAAAGTTCAGCAGTGGCCCCATGCAGTGACAGTCAAAAGCCTGCCACCAAGACCCAGAAGAGATACCAAGGTTGAAGTAATGCAGAAGTCATATATTACCCATATACACATAGTCAAAAGACAGTAGGCATAATGAAAATGAAATGCCATCAATCTGGCTAACCAGTATAACAATTCCCATCTGGAAAGGCAACGGAGGGACATTGGTGACTGCTCAGACTAATCATACATAAGACCAATTGGCTACTTTGCCATACAACAAAGATTTTTGAATGGATACTTGATGCACGCCTTAGAGCCATTGTCAAAATTTCACCAAGTCCGTATGGATTCATTAAAAATTGTGGAACAACAGACTCAATCCATGCCATTCGGCTCTTAGTGGAGAAACATCTAGAAAAGAAGAAAACATACACATGGCTTTCTTAGATCTAGAAAAGGCATTCGACCATATACCACATGATCTCATCTGAAAGGCATTGAGAACACTTAATGTACCTGAAGCCTATGTGTAATGCATAAAAATGCTATATCAAAATGTCACCAGCAAAGTATCTGCACAGCAAGAAACTCTGACATCTTCCCAATAAAAGTAGGAGTTCACCAGGAATCTGCTCTTCCTGGTGAACTCCTACTTTTATTGGGAAGATGTCAGAGTCCCTGCTCTTCATCCTTTGTATGGACAATAATCAAGGATATTCAGAAGCCACTGAATTCCTGGACACTATTATATACTGATGATGTAATACAGGGTGTTTCAAAAAGAATGTCCTGATTTGAAAATTGTATATCGCTGCAACCACGAACCACAAATGAATGCAACTTGTACCATGTGAACAGCCTTGGCAGAGTTTGATATTACAACTGCTAGATGCCACTACTAGCACCCAAATAGCCGCTATGTTTAGTTAATGAGAAGATGGCATCTAGTCAACAGAAGGCGTTTTGTGTTCTCGAATTTAGCAAGACTGAGTCCATGATTACAGTGCAGCATGCATTTAGACGATGTTACGGAATTGATCCACCACTGGACAAAAGCATTCGTTGTTGGTATCGAAAATTTCAAGAAACAGAGTGTTTATCTAAGGGAAAGAGTCCTAGATGATCACGCATCTCTCAGAGGGGAATGTGCAACGAATTCAAGACGTTTGCTTATGGATTCATAAGCAAACGTCGTCATAGCCCGCGCAAGTCCACTCGTCGTGCTAGCCGAGAACTTACCATTCCTCATGTGACTGTTTGGCGTGTGCTGTGACGACGTTTGCTTATGAATCCATACAGATTGCAACTGGTGCAAGCTCTTCATGTAGGTGACAAAAAAAAGAACAGATTTTTGTGCTAAACTGTTAGAGATTATAAGGAGAATGACACCTTTCTACAAAGGTTGATTTTTAGTGATGAAGCAACCTTCTAAGCTGGTAAGTTTCGTGCCACAATGTTCGCATATGGGGACTTGAGAATCCACATGAAATTGTACAACATGAACATGATTCACCAAAACTTAATGTTTCTTGCATGGTTTCTGTTAGAAAGGTTTATGGCCCTTTCTTTTTTGAGGAAAACACTGTTATGGGAAATTCTTATCTTGAAATGCTGCAGGACTGGCTACTTCCACAGCTGAATGAAGAATCTGAAGATTACATTTTTCAGCAAGACGGAGCACCACCACATTGGAACCTCCAGATTCATCAGTTTCTAAATGAAACATTGCCTCAGCATTGGATTGGATGCACGGGACCCCACGACTTGGCACTACACTCTTGGCCTCCAAGATCTCCAGACATCACACCTTGTGACTTCTTTTTATGGGGATTAAAAAAAAAACTGTTTTTTTTACACAGTCCCCATAAAAAAATGACTGTGTCATTTTTTATGGGGACTGTGTAAAAGACTGTGTTTATGTTCCTCCATTACCCGCTGACTTGGTTGAGCTCGGAACCAGAATCACAGCTGCAGTAAATTCTGTGATAGAAGACACTCTCATATGCATTTGGGATGAATTCAGCTATCGGCTTGATGTTGTCCATGCAGAAGGTGGAGGGCACATTGAGCACTTGTAATTGCAGTGAGTGAAACTTTAGGCCTTACTTCATGCTTGGTAATTTATTTTGTAACTGTACCACATTTTCGTTATTAAATATAATTACTTGAAATCGGGTCATTCTTTTTGAAACATCCTGTACTTAGCACTACATTGCAAAATGGACTCCAGCATCTCGTGCAGAAATGGAAAACCCACTTATGAGTCTGGAATGCGACAATGCCAAGAAGACAGAATATATGCAAGGAGGTGATCAAACTGATGACACACTTACATTAAAGCCATGAGGCTTAATGTCTTGGTTGTTGGCCATTAACAACCAATGGCATGTTGGCTTGATTGCCTAACTAAAGACATGCATGCAGCAAATGTCAACAGGAGAATTGACCAAGACCATGCAAGATGGAGGAAGCAGTGCACATGAGCAGACCCTTCCTTAAAGCAGGACAAACACTAGGAAGAAGAGGATACAAGTAGTCAAAAGGTGTTATTAAATTACTTTATTAAATTACACCTTATTATTAAATTACTCTGGATTAGGGATAGATGGTGAAGGTTTTTTCACTTGGCATACTATAAATTAAAGATGCAAAGAAATTATATTCTTGCAGGTTTCCAGTTAGTAGTAAAAAAAAAAAGTTTGAAAATAATTAAGAAGCACTCTAATTAATTAAGAAGTACTCAAATTTGTTGAGGTTTGGCTGTTTCTTAGGGCTGAGACTGATTCCATGAATAGCCTTTCAAATTTGAGTACTTCTTAATTAATTAGAGTGCTTCTTAATTATTTTCAAACTTTTTTTTTTACTACTAACTGGAAACCTGCAAGAATATAATTTCTTTGCATCTTTAATTTATAGTATGCCAAGTGAAAAAACCTTCACCATCTATCCCTAATCCAGAGTAATTCCTGTAATGTCTTCCTCTTTCCCTCAACAGTTCCTTTCAGAAGTATCCTTTGTAGGCAGTTATCTCAAAATGACATCTTGTTACAGACCATATAAAAAATTGGCATCCCTTATCTGCTCCACTAAAGACCAACCAAAGACTGGAGTGGATGAAAAATATAGAAGACTGGACCTATCTCTCATATGAGGAATGCAGCAGAGAGGTGCAGAATAGGACGTGGTGGAGACATATGGTAGTCAATCTCCTGGAGGGAGAAGACACCTGACAGGACAGGACAGGAACAAGAGGTCAAGTTATGTTTTTTTAGGATTTTAGTAATTTTTTCCGAGGTGCCTCGGATGTAGGGAATGGTGATGAATTTAGAATAATTCTTGTTGTGAAGGGGGGAGGGTGGTTGTGGTTAACTGGTGTCAATAGTTCTGTGGTTAGGGCATTGTCATTTGAACAGATAAGTTTAGCCCTGTTGTGTAGTGTCTTAATAACTCCATATTTTGTGAGGGGGGTGGTGGGATTGTTAGTGAATGTACGGGTGGGTTTTCTATAAACTGAGAAAACCAAGGTTCCATCAGGCTGGGTGGGGTTGACTAGTGTGTCTAAGAAAGGGAGGCTCTTATTTTTCTCCTTTTCCAGGGTGAACTTGATTCTGGGGTGTTGGTTGTTTAGGTGTGGTTAGGTAGGAGAGGAGTGTATCAGAGCCATGTGGCCAATTAGTGAACACATCATCAACGTAGCGAAGCCATATAGTTGGTTTCTGTGGGGCAGAGTTTAAGGCTTTCTCTTCAAAAGTCTTCATAAAAAAGTTGCCCAAGGGTGGGGAGAGTGGTGAACCCTGAAGCACTCAATGCTCTCTCTCACGTGGCCACAACTTCGCCATTGCTCCCAGAAAATTACCAGCTGAGGATATAATGATCCAGATTGAATGCAGAATCCACCACCTTCCAAACTACATGGCCAATGATATTGGATTGGATGTAGCGTGTGTTCTCACCAAAGCTAGACCACCAAAAACCAACATATCCAATAAAGAATATTAATCGCTGCAGGAATTAAAGAAAAACAAAGAAATAATAATCACCAAAGCAGATAAAGGTAACACCACAGTAGTACTTAACCAAAGGACTACACAGGTAAGCTTAAAGCTCTATTATTAGATCGGGCTACTTATCTCCCTATTGAGTACAATCCCACCAACTCACAAATTAGAAAACTCCACAGGCTCCTTAAAAAAGGTCACTTTTTGGTCTGTAGAAGTCACTAACAAATTAAAACTGTTTAACTCCATACCCCCCCCCCCCCCCCCCCGTATATATGGACTCCCAAAAATACATAAAGAAAATGTGCCATTATGTCCCATAGTGGATGGCATTGATTCCCCCACATACAAATTAGCTAAACATTTGGCCAAAGTGCTCACACACACTATACTGGCAACACACCATCACACATAAAAAACTCAGCCCATTTCAAAGCCAGCATAGAAAACCTTACACTCCAACATACAGACATAATGGTCAGTTTTGACGTCTCCTCCTTATTCACAAATGTCCCACTCAAAGAAAACTTAGAGCTAATCCAAGCTAAATTTCCTCCCGATATCTCGGGCCTATTTCAGTTCACTATGAACTCAGGCTATTTCGTTTAGCAAGGAAAATTTTACAAACAAACAGGGGGGACAGCCATTGGTTCACCACTCTCCCCACCCTTGGCTTACTTTTTTATGGAGACTTATGAAGAGAAAGCCTTAAACTCTGCCCCACAGAAACCAACTATATGGCTTCGCTACATTGATGATCTGTTCGCTATTTGGCCACATGGCTCTGATACACTCCTCTCCTTCCTAACACACCTAAACAACCAACACTCCAGAATCAAATTCACCCTGGAAAAGGAGAAAAATAACAGCCTCCCTTTCTTAGACACACTAGTCAACCCCACCCAGCCTGATGGAACTTTGGTTTTCTCAGTTTATAGAAAACCCACCCATACATTCACTAACAATCCCCCCCCCTCACAAAATATGGAGTTATTAAGACACTACACAACAGGGCTAAACTTATCTGTTCAAATGACAATGCCCTAACCACGGAACTAAACCACATCCTCAACACCTTCTCAGCCAATGGCTACCCCCCCCCCCAAAAAAAAAATCCAAAAAATATTGACACCAGTTAACCACAACCTTCCTCTCCCCCTTCACAACAAGGATTATTCTAAATCCATCACCTTTCTACATCCAAGGCACCTGAAAAAATTACCAAAATCCGAAAAAAACATAATTTGACCTCTTGTTACAGACCATATAAAAAATTGGCATCCTTTATCTGCTCCACTAAAGACCAACCACCTCCCTTAGACCTACCTGGTGTATACCAGGTCCCTTGCAGCTGTAAGCTGCCCTACTTTGGCCAAACAGGCAGGACAGTGAATAACAGAATTTCAGAACACAAGGACTACATCTGTTTTCACCAGTGCAGCCACTCTGGATACTCGCCACAGAATACGGTGGAAGAAAGCCACGGTAATACACTGTAGTAAATTTAAATTTGAAAGGCAATTCATGGAATCAGCCTCAGCCCTAAGAAACATACCAAACCTCAACAAATTTGGTTGCATGAGACTGCCCCAAATTTGGGAGACTTACATCAGAAGACCTTCACCCCAACAGCCAAGAATACGTATATAACCTGCTAGGGGGCACCATCAGGACTTTTAGGAGAAACAACAGCTTCCTGCTTTGTCCTCAGTTACTGTGTGTAGTGCCTGTGTGCACGTGTCTTTATTTTAAGTTTCTGTGAAAATGGCGACATGACGTTGCTGAAATATTAGAATATAGATTATAGTTTAATTTTAATTTATATCATTTGTACGTTGTAAATTCCTTAAGTAATTTAATATGCATGTATAACCAACGTCTAAACCTTTCTACGAGAATGATTTTTATCTATGCAGCTTTTTTACAATTGTTCCTTTGAAATCTAATAGTGTACTCATATATTTCAGCTGTGACCAAGACACAAGTTAATATACATATGATTTATGACTCATTATTGTGATTCATGTTATGGATGTAGTTCACAGTCTGTCTTCCTGATGATGTCCATGTAACATTGAATGAAATATATTTGAGTTTTTGAATAAACTGTATATTTTTGCTACAGGTGCAAGTCTTGAAAGTTATTTAAAAAAATTGTTTTGTTGATTGTGAACTTGGAACTTCTATTAGATTTGTGCTATACATTATAGTGCACTTCATCAAGAGATTGACATAAAGAAAATACATTGGAAGTTTATTTCCACTTGGTTAGACTATAATAAATTTAGTTTAATACTTTACCGAAGTGTAGCAAATAAAGTTTGCGCCTGAAGTAGTTCAGGACAGGCAACTCATAGTAAATGGACCTAGTTCTCATCACTCCTTGTCTCAGTATCTCCCATAATGCAAAGCACATCTCCTTGCGGACATGTATAAAGCTATGCATTAAGGGAAGGGACACTACCCAGACCGGTTTCGAACTTTATTGAAGTCTCATCAGTGGGAGGCAGACCCAGAAGTGGTGATACTAAGGCAAAAGCAGTGGAGAGGTCATATTTACTTATACGAGTTGCCAAAAGGTGTACTATCTTATTATTAATTTACTCTGGATTTAGAGAAAGATGTTGGAAGTTTATTTTCCACTTGGTTAGACTATAATAAATTTAGTTTAATCCTTTACCCAAGTGTAGGCAAACAAAGTTTGCGCCTGAAGTAGTTCAGGACTGAGGCAACTCATAGTAAAGGTGGACCAAGCTCTCATCACTCCTTGTCTCAGTATCTCCCATAATGCAAAGCACATCTCCTTGCAGACATCTAACTAAGTGGAAAATAAACTTCCAACATCTTTCTCTAAATCCAGAGTAAATTAATAATAAGGTGGTACACCTTTTGGCAACTCGAATAAGTAAATATTACCTCTCCATTGCTTCTGCCTTAGTATCACCACTTCTGCCTCCCACTGAAGAGACCTCGATAAAGGTCGAAACTGGTCTGGGTAGTGGCCCTTCCCTTAATGCATAGCTTTATACATGTCTGCAAGGAGATGTGCTTTGCATTATGCGAGATAGTGAGAGAAGAAGTGATGAAAGCTTGGTTACCTTTACTACGAGTTGCCTCAGTCCTGAACTACTTCAGGCGCAAACTTTGTTTGCCTACACTTGGGTAAAGGATTAAACTAAATTTATTAAAGAAAATACATGTCTGAGTTAAACAACAAGCAAATTAATGGAAGCAGTAACACAGAATATTTAAAACCAACCAACAA
The DNA here is from genome assembly GCF_054136105.1 of Typopeltis vanoorti. NCBI lineage: Eukaryota > Metazoa > Arthropoda > Arachnida > Uropygi > Thelyphonidae > Typopeltis > Typopeltis vanoorti. The sequence continues at coordinate 189,168,212 of NC_143549.1, read as the reverse complement.
ACAAAAGTAACTAACAATGGTGATTGTGTGCAATTCATGTTGTATGAAAACTAGCATTGTGATGAGAAGAGTACCCAAGATGTGTCAGGTTTTTGATGAAAGCTGGCCAAAACTGATGTACTATCATACCTTGTTGAAAGTTTATTTTTCACTTGGTTAGAATATAATAAATTTAGTTTAATCCTTTTATCCAAGTGTGAGCAAACAAAGTTTGCACCTGAATTATCTTCAGGACTAGGGTAAAGTGGTACAACACCAGGGCGACTCCTTGCAAAGGTGGAGCAAGATACCAACACTTCTATCTCAGTATCTCCCATAATGCAAAACACATCTCCTTGCGGATATGTCTAATGTTATGCATTAAGGGAAGGGCCACTACCCAGACTAGTTTCGACCTTTATTGAGGTCTCTTCAGTGGGAGCCAGGCCCAAGTGGAGATACCAGTCAGAAGCATTAGCAAGGTCATCTCTACCTATAGGATTTGCCAATTGGTGTGCCACCATTTTAATAAATTACTCTGGATTTAGAGAAAGATGTTGAAAGTTTATTTTTCACTTGGTTAGAATATAATAAATTTAGTTTAATCCTTTTATCCAAGTGTGAGCAAACAAAGTTTGCGCCTGAAGTATCTGCAGGACTTAATATATTCTAACCAAGTGAAAAATAAACTTTCAACATCTTTCTCTAAATCCAGAGTAATTTATTAAAACGGTGGCACACCAATTGGCAACTCCTATAGGTAGAGATGACCTTGCTAATGCTTCTGACTGGTATCTCCACTTGGGCCTGGCTCTCACTGAAGAGACCTCAATAAAGGTCGAAACTAGTCTGGGTAGTGGCCCTTCCCTTAATGCATAACATTAGACATATCCACAAGGAGATGTGTTTTGCATTATGGGAGATACTGAGATAGAAGTGTTGGTAGCTTGCTCCACCTTTTCAAGGAGTCGCCCTGGTGTTGTACCACCTTACCCCAGTCCTGAAGATACTTCAGGTGCAAACTTTGCTTGCTCACACTTGGATAAAAGGATTAAACTAAATTTATTATACTATCATACCTTGTTTCTTGTTGAATTGATGTGGAATTTTTAGTATTTCTGATGACTTTTGAATGATCCAGCATGAAATCGTATTCACTGTAGGCCATTTTTGTATTCTGCCATAGTATACTTGATGTTTTGTCTCTATTGTATGTGCTATTAGTCCTGATTTATGTTTTTTTTTCTCTCCATATCATTGATGTGCATACATATCTCTCCTGACCAGCCCTATCTGTCCAATGCGAATTCCACATGAACAAGCAATCCTGTATACTCCCAGTTTTTGAGTGGTTAATTTGGAGGTTCACCACTCATTTGTGATAAGATTTTGATGAGATGCACCAGATTTTTTACTAGGATTATGGTGAGATAGGGGATGTATGTATATACGAGGTGTGACAATTTAATTCCCAGAATATACCTGTAAAAAAACCTACATTCTGAACTATACGTTAGTGGCTACTCTTGCCTTTGAAGTAGTCCCTTCGTGCATTTATACACTGGTTTAGATGGTGTTTCCATGAAGCCCCATCATGCATTTATACACTGGTTTAAATGTTGGAAACAGGCCTAGAACTCTTTTTCTGGAATACTCTTCAGTTCCTTTATCACAATATTATTAAAAGAACACATAAGACCACAGTAATAACTTTTTAATTAATATGGTACAGATATTTCATACTAAAACTAATAGCACATCTTCAGTGTCACACAAACACACACCTTTATCACAGTTATAGGAATGGAATACAAGTAACGAACATTCGGTGAATCACCTATTAAAATACAATTGTTGCTGTGTGCTAGGAAATGATAGAAAATAATAATTAATTAATATTTAAGATAATTGGGTTTTTTATTTTATTAATTACATAAAATAAAAGTCTCCCAGATCTTTGAGAGAGAAAGACAATCATTTCAGTTTAAATTCGGTGCGTAAAATAGCTTCACAACTTTCTTTAAAAAGGTGTTCATATTTGAACCTGCATCTATGGAGGAGAATAGCTTTATCCCACTGGATATTATGAGTTGTGTTAATACTGTGTTGTGCTAGACCAGACTTCTGAGGTTTGTTGTATTCAATATAATATTGATGTTCTTTAATTCTTTTTTCCACAGAACGGCCAGTTTGTCCAAAATAAGAAACATCGCATTCACATGGTATTTGGTAAACGCCAGCCAAACAAAGGTAGAGATGAGAGTTTATCTTCTGTAGAAGGCAATAAAGAGGACATTTCGTTGATAGGAACATACATCGGAATCAATTGGTACTTTTTCAAAATTCTACCTATAGGTTCTGAGATTCCTGGAATGTAAGGATTGGAACTTTGCAGACTGTTGAAGAAACCTTAGGTATTGGAACATAAGATTCAATTATCTGTTGGACTTGATTTGGGTTGTAATTATTTGATTCCATTAACATTTTAATGATGGAAAGTTCTTATTGTAAGATTACTGGAGAAGAGCAAACTTTATGTGCTCTATTAATTAGAGATTTAAGAATGCCAAATATTTGAGATGTGCGGTGAGCAGACTTTTTATGAATGTATCTGCCAATAAATGTGGACTTTCGAAAGACGTTTGTAGATAAGGAACCAGAAGTTCGAGTAAGGAGGATGTCCAAAAAAGTTAAAGTACCAGAATTTTCTTCTTCCGTGGTTTTCCAGGAAGGTTAGGAAAACTATCTGTTTTACAAGGTAAGCTTCAAGCACGGATTGCCTTCCTCAAAAAATGTCGTGACGTGAAAGTTATTCCTATAATATTGAAGTTTGCTAGGTTTAAAGAAACAATTCGGTCTCCTGGAGCCCACTCTATTTACATTCGTGCAAGTTTTTCCTTAATTTGTAACCAACTTCATACTGCCAAAAAAGAATTAGCTTCTAATATTAAGTCTATTTTGGATCTCGAAGAAGAAATTTCAGCTGTTCTTAATGATGAATTACTAAATATTGTTCTTCGTTTATCAAAACAATCTTTAACCCATTCTTACAAAAGAAATTTTCACAGACTTATGCAAAAATATAATTCTTTATTTCACAAGCAAAAGAAAAAATTAGCCTCTGACATCACATCTACTAATAAATGGATTGTTAATATTTCCAATGCCGAAACCAGTGCATTAGCAAATGGCCTTGATTTTGCAGTTATTCCTACATGCATTCTATATCTTGATGTTTTACATAATAGTGTAGCTCAGTGGATGTGGCGTTTGCATACCACAGTGCTTAACCGTACGAAAGAAGACTTCTTGATTTCGAATCTAGTCAGCGACTAGAAGAAATTTTTTATCGTAAGAAAAATAAGAGTATGATAGTGAGTGTAAACAAAATGAAAGAGCGAGTGTTGTACGGAGATTCTTTAGTAAGAGGTGTGATAGATGAGATTTTAACAAAAGCGTACCAACCTGGTGCGAACGTTAAGGATGTAAACGAGTCAATTAGAATGCAAAAACAGAGGGTGAAAGAATTGATAGTAGTAGTAGCAGGAACGAATGATTTGAAAGGAGACAAAATGGCTAAGAGAGAGGATTTGAAGGAATTACTTGAGGTAGCAAAAGAGAAGAGTGAGAGATTTAGGATGGTGAGTCTTCTTGATGGGGAGTAGGTGGAGAGGATCCAGAGACGAGTGACCAAGATGGTAGCATGTCTATGGAATGAACTTTATGAGAACAGTTGAAGATTTGTGTGTTGCAGAAATTGGTTGATAGGCGGAAAAGGGTGATAGGATTGAGACATTCAAATTACTGAAGGGTTTCTATAAGATTAATTCAGAAGATATTTTTGGGAATAGGACTGGTGGTGGGAGGACTAGGGGCCATACATGGAAGCTGGGCAAGAGTGTGGTTAGCAAGGGTGTTAGAGCTAGGTTTTTACTTGGAGAGTGGTGAATGAGTGGAATAAGCTGCCAGAGTCTGTTGTGGGTGCCACGAATGTGAATGAGTTCAAGGTGAGGTATGATAGATAGTGTGTGAATGTCGAATAGTTGTTCTTGACATGATATTAGGGCCTCCCTCGATGAGTCTAAGGACTCCTTGGAGTTGCCCATAATAATATAGAATGCAATCTGTCAGGACTTTCTAACGATGATACTAACAAACTTCGTTTTGAAGTTGCGACTTCGTTATTTAAAAGCAAATTACCTCCATGCAACTTATCAAATGCTGAAATCAAAAGACTAACTTCTTTAAGAAGAGATAATAACATATCTATTTCTAAGGCCGATAAAGAAAAAACTATTCTAATCATGAATAAGACTGACTATGAGACAAAAGTATCCAGCCTTTTAGAAGACACCTCTACCTACCAAATGATCATGCATAATCCTACAAATTCACTAATTAAACAATTAAATAAATTATTCCATGAGGTTATCATTTGGGACCCAAATTATGTGGATAAATTATGCACCCACTTTGGAAGAACTCCCCGTCAATATGGACTCCCGAAAATCCATAAAGAAAGCTATCCAGTGCGACCTATCGTGAATTTCATCGATTCTCCTACCTATCGAATTGCAAAATTCTTGTCACATTCTTTAAGTGCTCTCACTGGACATTCCAGATCCTACATAAAAAATTGAACAGATTTTCTTGAAAAAATCAAAGAGTCTGAGTTACTAGTCAGTTTCAACATTGTTTCTCTGTTTAACAATATTCCATTAGCCGACACAATCAAATTATTATATGAAGATTATCCTCCAGATATCACAAAGATTTTCGAATTCCAGCTAAAATATCCATTCAGGTTATTTTAGCTGGAAAAACAAGATCTACAAACAAGTTGAAGGTATTGCCATGGGCAGCCCTCTGTCTCCACCTCTGGCAAACTACTTTTTGAAACAATTCGAAGACACTATTTTTCATCCATTCATCCCCAACCATCTCTTTGGTATCGTTATGTCGAATGTTTTCGCTATTTGGTCACATACTGAAGATGAGCTTTCCACCTTTCTACAATAGATAAATAGCCTTCACCCACGTGTTCAATTCACCATGGATAAAGAAAATTCTGGTACTTTACCTTTTTTTGGACATCCTCCTTACTCGAACTTCTTCTGTTACCTTATCTACAAGCGTCTTTCGAAAACCCACATTTAATGGCAGATACATTCATAAAAGTCTGCTCACCACACATCTCAAAAATTTGGCATTCTTAAATCTCTAATTAATAGAGCACATAAAGTTTGCTCTTCTCCAGTAATCTTACAACAAGAACTTTCCATCATTAAAAAGTTAATGGAATCAAATAATTACAACCCAAATCAAGTCCAACAGATAATTGAATCTTATGTTCCAATACCTAAGGTTTCTTCAACAGTCTGCAAAGTTCCAATCCCTTACATTCCAGGAATCTCAGAACCTATAGGTAGAATTTTGAAAAAGTACCAATTGATTCCCACGTATGTTCCTATCAACAAAATGTCCTCTTTATTGCCTTCTACAGAAGATAAACTCTCATCTCTACCTTTGTTTGGCTAGCATTTACCAAATACCATATGAATACGATGTTTCTTATTTTGGACAAACTGGCCATTCTGTGGAAAAAAGAATTAAAGAACATCAATATTTTGTTGAATACAACAAACCTCAGAAGTCTGGGCTAGCACAACACAGTATTAACACAACTCATAATATCCAGTGGGATAAAGCTATTCTCCTCCATAGATGCAGGTTCAAATATGAATGCCTTTTTAAAGAAAGTTGTGAAGATATTTTACACCGACCGAATTTAAACCGAAATGATTGTCTCTCTCTCTCTCAAAGATCTGAGAAACTTTTATTTTATGTAATCAATAAAAAAAGCCAATAATCTTAAATATTAATTATTATTTTCTATCATTTCCTGGCACGCGGCAACAATTGTATTTTAATAGGTGATTCACCGAATGTTCGTTACTTGTATTCCATTCCTATAACTGTGATAAAAGTGTGTGTTTGTGTGACACTGAAGATGTACTATTAGTTTTAGTATGAAATATCTGTACCTTATTAATTAAAAAGTTATTATTGTGGTCTTATGTGTTCTTTTAATAATTATACTATGCCACAGGTACCTCTAAAAATATTTATCACAATATGCTGGATATCAGCGATGTTAGAAAATCTTCATCCTTTTAGCACAGTCTTTAATTTTGGAAGAGCCAGAAATCACAAGGAGCTAAGTCGGGTGAATAAGCAGGATGACCTAATTCTGTAATCAATTTTTTAGCCAGAAACTTTCTCACAATGAGCGCACTATGGCTTGGAGCATTGTTACGATGGATGATCCACTTGTCATGCCACAATTCAGGTCTTTTTCTCTGAACAGAACCTCATAATCTTTTTAGCACCTCTAAATAGCATTGTTGGTTGACTGTTTGTCCCTGTACAATAAATTCATAGTGGACTATCATCTTGTGATTAAAGAAATACACCAGCATGGTCTTGAACTGCGAATGTGACATGCATGCTTTTTTTTCAGATGTGGTGAACTCAGAGTCACTGCATGCTCTGGCATTTTCTTTCAGAGTCTTACTGAAAGCACTAGGTTTTGTCACCTGTAATTAATCTCAGAAACATGTGCTTATTTGCAGAAAGATCATTCGCAATTTAAAGCTGCTGCCACTGCTTCTGTTCATCCATCAAATTCCAAGGCACAAACTTTGCAGAAATCTTTCTCATACCCAATTCTTCAGTTAAAATTACCCTGAATGTTTCTCAGTTAATTTGCAATTCATCAACCATTAATACCAAATCTTGCACTCTGTTCACATTTGCGTCTGTCATTTTTGTTTTTGGCTGCCCACTTCTGGGGTCGTCATTCACATCTTCTTACCCACCTTTGAATCTCTTATGCCACTCAAAGACACTTGACTTTTTCAGAGCATCCACACCATATGCCCACTTTCAACACCTCTATTTCAGTAACAGTTTTGCTGATTTTCATACAAAATATGATGTTAACATGCTGCTTCAAATTTCGATCACACATTTTTACACCGAAGTTTACAAGCAGATCTCTATTGTTTTTGCAATAGCCAACTTGCAAATGGCTCTATTGACTTGAGGTTTATGCATGCATTAGTTAAAACCTGTACAAAGATGACTCCAACCATGGGCGACACTATGCGGCCGTTCCAGGAATTAAATTGTCACAACTTGTATATTTTCTTAAGGCTTCTAATTCTCATCTATTCTTCTAATAACTGAGGACTAAAGAAAGAAGTTCAAGTAGAGATTATAATCAATTAGTCCTGATTATAATTTGATCAATATTTCCTTTTAAATGGTAATATGTATTATTATTATTATTATTATTATTATTATTATTGTACTGGTATCTCCATGGAGTTCCGAAGATGCATTTTGGGAGACCCACACAATCTCTCATACCTCTCCTTGAACCTATTAACAGATAAGTACTCACAGCTGACTCTGGCAACCCATTCCACTCATTCACAACTCTCCAAGCAAAATTTTTTTCTCACACCCCTACTAACCACACCTTTATTCAACTTCCAGGGATGATCTCTTGTTCTGCTTCCTCTAGCCAAGTGTTGAAACATTTCCTCTGGATCAGTCCTATAAAAAAGTCCTACAAAAAAGCCCTTTAAGTAACTTAAATGTTTCTATCATAGTGTCTCTTTTTTTCTCCTATCAACCAACTTCTGCACTCCACACATCTTCAATCTATCTTCATAGGGAAGATTCCACAGATCACTTACCATCTTGATTGCTCACTTCTGAATCTTCTCTACTGCTTCCTCATCTCCAAGAAACCCAGAAGACCAGACCTGAGCACAGTAAACCAGATATGGATATATTAGGGCCTTATAACGAGGAATAACAACATAAGAAATACTGTTCTTATTGTTAGTGTCTTCTTCTTCAATAGCCAAGTAATCTAATGAGCTACCTTAGCAATATGTCCTCTAAACTTTAACCCCTAAATCTCTAACTTCATCTATTTCCTGAAGTACATTTTCATCAGTGTGGTACACAGCTTGTAAACTATTTATCCCTAACTCTTTCTTTTAAGGTTACACTGTGATCAGCACTCATATTTATGAATTTAGGGACAAAACATTTCAACATGTGTGTTTTGTATCCCTAAAGTCATAAATATGAGTATTTATCCCTAAATTCATAACTTTACATTTCTCCACATTAAACTGATACCATTATCTTTTGCCCACACTGACAGTCTCTTTAAATCTTCCTACAAGCTCTATACATCGCCTTGATTAACTATTACTGTACCTAATTTTGCATCATCATCAAACAACTGAATCCTTTCAGGTTATTTCCTATATCATTTATGTACAAATTAAATAGTACTAGTTATCCTAGTACTGAACCTTGCAGCACACTATTAGTCACTTGTTTTTGCCGTGAATTTTGTCCCTCCATATACCATTTTTTGATATCTATCCAGCAGCCATCCTTTTATCTATATTGCCAGTTATGTATCCATCTCCATTTTTTTTCCTAATTTGCATAACAGAATTCCATATAGTATTCTGTCAAATGCCTTTGCAAAATCCAGCAGAATCATCATGTAGCCATTTCCTTTATCCAACTTAGCTATCACTCTATTATAAAAAGGTAGTAAATTACTAAGGCATAGCCGACTCTTAACAAACCCATGTTGCCCCTCATAGAATATCATATTTTTATCCACCCATTCTTTAATTCTCCTTTTGACCAATTTTTTTCTTTCAGTATTTTCACCACCACTCCTGAAATACTGATTGGTCTATAATTTTGCTACTGCAGTCTTAGAACCTCCCTTATGCAAGGAAATTATTTTGCCCTCTTTCCCTATTGCCCTATTTTGCCCCTTGGAACTCTAGTAGAGCTGAATCTTAAATTAAAGATTCTAGTTATAGGTATTGCCAGTTTCCTTGCACATTCTTGCATTCTTAGATTATGTATCCTCATATGATTGCTTTAACTTGCTTGCTATAATAGGTCACTTGATGTAGTTCTTTGACATGTTTGTCACAGATGTCATGATGGTTCTTTCAAAAAACTATAATAGCACCAATCAAAATATTCAGTTCATGCCACTATAATACTTTATTACATGTTAATAATTATGAGAAGCGTTGACTCTAATGTCAACAGTTTGAAGTGGATACAGTAATGAATGAGTTCATAGTTTGTGACTGCTTGAAATAAAGATTTTTATTCAAAATTAAGTGGATATTGAATACCACATTATTTCTTAGCCGAATAAGAAACTCAAAGATAGAAAATCTAATCTATGAGTTTCATGTCGAATAAAAGAAAACTATATAAAGTTCGGCGAGTCCAAGCGTAAGCCAACACCTGGTAGTGCTGCTAGGCAACTCGTAGTAAAGGTGGAGCAAGCTCCGATTACTGTTCTTAGTATTTTCTCATAATATAAAACGCAGCTCCTAGGAGATGTATTATTGTTCTACATTATGAGAGAAGGTCACTACCCAGAATGTAAAATCACTACCCAGAATGTTTTACATTATCTCATAATGTAAAACACATCTCCTAAAAGCTGTGTTTTACATTATGAGAAAATACTAAGAACAGTGATTGGAGCTTGCTCCATCTTTACTACGAATTGCCTAGCATTGCACTGCCAGGTGTTGGCTTACGCTTTGACTCGCCGAACTTTATATAGTTTTCTATATTCGGCATGAAACTCTTAGATTAGATTTTCTATCTTTGAGTTTCTTATTCGGCTAAGAAATAATGTGGTATTCAATATCCACTTAATTTTGAATAATTTAACTTCATCGAAGTGAAGCCTGTTGGCTCTTATTTTCAGTAAAGATTTTTATTTATAATTCTGTATTTGTTAAAAGCAATGTGAATGATAAATAATAATATTATCCCTGTTATATTGATGCCATTTTAACAGGTAAAACATTTTAAAATTAGGTAAAACAAAATATTTGAATACCTGAAGGCTGTAATTTTTAAAAATAACTACTTTCAGATTTTAATTTTAAATTAAAAAAATCTTCAAAAGGATACAATTGAATGAAATTACCATATAAGATTCAATAATTAGTATACTTTAATACCTACTGATTTTTCTTTTTTTGTTTAATATTAGAGGATCCAATCAACGGTTAGAATTTCTAGGAGATACTGTTCTTCAACTAGTAGCATCTGAATATTTATATAAATATTTTCCTGATCACCACGAAGGCCATCTCTCGGTAATTTTGAAAAACCTGTTTGTTTACATTAAAGCAGTTCTTTGAAAAACTTCTGTTATTATTATTAACTTATAGACAGGCTAAAATGTTGGACATTATTTATCTCTAATCATAAAAAAAGATTTTTATTAATTAGCTTATATTTTGCTGGATTTCAAACACCATCTTCAGAGCACAACTAATTGTCACAGTGTACAAACAACGAGTAGATGACTGTCTTCCAAATTAATTCATCCATAGTTGAGTTTTGGCAATAGTTAAAGTACCACGGGGTACTTTATACACTTCAGGATGTGGGATGGAGTTTGTCCTTTGGAGAGCCAATTAGGATTCTCAGTTTGAAGTGTGGCTTGAACCTCATATGAAGGTTATATTTCTTTATTACTTAAACTGTCTTTTCAGGTGTGCTCCAGATATATAAAATAAAACTAGTATTGTGCTTATGTCATGCATGTTCAAGGAGGAGACATGTAGTATTTTATTTATTTTGTAGAAGCTGCAGCCATTGGCCAAAAAAAGGTGTTGCAAGATTAGTTGAGTTCCATGGTGAGAGCTGCATCACTAGAACAAAATAACCCTTGCTCTATGAATTAGCATTTTGAGGACTCCATACTGTTGGACTGGATGATGGTGTGATTGTTTATGCAATTATCTTTCATTATGCATTGGCTGTCTATAAACAGAAAAAGATACTGAATCTTCTCATAGATCAATGATTAGTATGTCAAGAAAGGGCAAACAGTTATTTGATTTTTCTAATGTTAAGTGTATTTTAGGGTGGTGACTGTTTAGATGAGTTACTTCAGAATCTAATGATTCTTGTCCACGAAGGCCAAATGGCTAACACATATCGTCCACATAGTGTAGCAAACTAAAGGTTGGTGTGAGAATAGCTGTGCTAAGTGCTTTGTTCATTAAATGTCTATATTATAAAAAATATCTTAAGGAATGGGATATATATATGAAAATGTGATATTTGAATTAACCATGTTTGAATCTTTAAGGATGTGATTTTGTCCAAAATTTAAAAATGAACAATTTTTTTTTATAAAAGTAAAGGAGTTATCACTGAGAGTAAAAAGTGACTTTGCTGTATTGCAAGTTTGTGTGGCCAAAGGCTACAGAAATACAACTTATATCTACTAGCCAGAAAAAAGTTTACTTTGTATCGGTCTACTTTATATAAATACTGTTATAGCTCATGTTTAAAAAAAGGGGGGGGGGGGATGTTATGTTGACAAAACAAAGTAATACATTCTTTAATTCTCACTATACATTACATATATGTAGGAATAGACTTTCTTTTATGATGGGTTTAAAATGCATGCCACAAACACAGCTTATCCTAACTCAGTTTGTGTTTTTCTTTCATTTATTGTTCATGATAAAGGGTGAATTTATATAAATTGTCCATGAACAATAATTTAACAGGGAATACAGATAATAAAATTCATGAAAGTAGGTAGTACTCAATATGGAACCAAACTCATTTTTCACACTGCAAGCAGTCATGATCCAGTGTTACTTGTCTTTGCAAGATAATTTTTTTTAAATAACAGTATTAAAAAGAACGTAAAATTTTCACACATTTAATTACACTAAGCTAATTCATGATGCCTGGATTCAATTCCTGTCCATGATGTGAGGAACGTGACATGGTTTCTTCAACTGAAGATGAGCTAGCCAGTCTCGTATGGAGGCAGAGAGTTTTCGCCCAGAGACTTGGATTTTTCATTTCTCAGAACAGGCAAACTGGCCCCATGAACACACAGGGATCTACGGTAATGAATACTTGTCCCTAGGGGGATGCAGCAGAAGAGTGACAAGCTGGCTGCATTAATTCATCACCTCAGTAGGGGACTCTACCTATCCTAAGGGATGGATGAGAAGGGAAGAAAAATTCATGTTGGGTGCTGTTAAACTAAGCTTAGGAAATAGTATATTACAATTGCATACCTATTTAAAGGATAAAGGTGTTTGAAGAATAAGATATATAGATGAACTGCATTATTTAATCTGATTGTGCTAGTTTTAATTTTGATGTTTATAATTATTGGTATATTTTGTTGATGAAATTATATTGTAGAAAAAGTACAATTATTTTTTTTTAAAAATAATAGATTGCTTATTATGTATATTATCTGTACTGTATATACTTATAAGTTTAGTCTGATTTTTAGAGAAACCTGTGGCATAGTAAATTAAATAATAAAGAAACATAAAAACCACAGTGATATCTTTAATTAGTAAAAGGACAAATATTTCATACTAAAATTAATAGTACATCTTCAGTGTCTGTTACAGTAATAGGAATGGAATACAAGCAAAACGTTTGGTGGATCACCTATTAAAATACAATTGTTACCGTGTGCTAGGAAATAATAGAAAATAACAAATTTAATCTATTAAAATAAATGGTTTTTTACATAAGATAAAAGTCTCCCAGATCTTTGAGAGAGAAAGACAGTCATTTCTATTTAAATTCGGTCGGTGTAAGATAGTTTCACAACTTTCTTTGAATAAGCATTCATATTTGAATCTACATCTGTGTAGGAGAACAGCTTTATTCCACTGGACACTATGAGTAGAGTCAATACTGTGCTGCACCAGACCGGACTTCTGAGGTTTGTTGTATTCAATATAATATTGATGTTCTTTAATTCTTTTTTCCACAGAACGGCCAGTTTGTCCAAAATAAGAAACATCGCATTCACATGGTATTTGGTAAACGCCAGCCAAAGATAGAGAAGACAGTTTATCCTTTGTAGAAGGTAATAAAGAAGAAATTTTGTTAATAGGAATATATGTTGGAATCAGTTGATACTTTTTCAGAATTCTACCTATGGGTTCTGAGATTCCTGGAATGTACAGAATAGGAACTCTGCAGACTGTTGAAGAAACTGTAGGTATTGGAACATAAGAGTCGAGTATCGGATTTGATTCCATTAACTTTTTAATGATGGAAAGTTCTTGTTGTAAAATTATTGGGGAAGAGCAAACTTTATGTGCTCTATGAATTAGAGATTTAAGAATGCCAAATTTTTGAGACATGTGGTGTGCAGACTTTTTGTGAATGTATCTGCCAGTAAGTGTGGGTTTTCGAAAGACGCTTGTAGATAAGGTACCAGAAGAGGTTCTAGTAAGGAGGATGTCCAAAAATGGTAAAGTAACAGAGTTTTCTTTTTCCATAATGAATTCGATGCATGGGTGTAGGTTATTTATCCATTGTAGAAAAGTGGAAAGTTCATCTTCAGTGTATGGCCAAACAGCAAAAACATCATCGACGTCACGGTACCAAAGAGATGGTTGAGGATGAATGGATGAGATCATAGTATCTTCTAATTGTTTCAAATAGTAGTTTGCCAAAGGTGGAGACAGAGGGCTACCGATGGCAGCACCTTCAATTTGTTTGTAGATTTTGTTTTTCCAACTGAAATAACCTGAGTGGATGACATATTCGAATATCCTTGCGATATCTGGAGAGTAATCTTCATATAAAGAATTGACTGTGTCAGTTAATGGGATATTGGTGAACAGAGAAATGCTGTCAAAACTGACTAACATTTCAGAATCTGTAATTTTAATATCCTTGATTTTTTCAAGAAAATCTGTTGAGTTTTTTATATAGGATCTGGAATGACCAGTGAGAGCACTTAAGGAACGTGATAATACTTTTGCAATCTGATAAGTTGGAGAATCAATGCAATTTACGATAGGTCATACAGGACAGCCTTCTTTATGGATTTTAGGGAGTCCGTATAGACAAGGAGTTCTTCCAAAGTAGGTGCGTATTTTATCCACATAGTTAGGATCCCAACTGATAACTTCATCAAGTAAATTATTTAGTGATCTCTTGGTAGGTCGTGATGTCTTCTAATAGGCTGGATAGTTTTGTCTCATAGTCAGTCTTATTCATGATTACAATAGCTTTAGCTTTTCCTTTATCAGCCTTAGAAATGGATATTGTATTATCTTTTCTTAAAGAAGTTAGACCTTTGATTTCAGCATTTGTTAAATTGCATGGAGGTAATTTGCTTTTGAATAACAAAGTCGCAACTTCAAAACGTTTGTTGGCATCTTCACTAGGAAGTCCTGATAGATTGCGTTCTATATTATGTAAGAAATCAAGATAAGGAATGCATGAAGGAATAACAGTAAAATCAAGGCCCTTTGTTAAAGAACTGGTTTCAGTGTTGGATAACGGGCGATCGGAAATGTTTACAATCCATTTATTTCTAGACATACTGTCAGAGGTAAGGTTTTTCTTTTGCTTGTTATATGTTATATAAAGAATTGTATTTTTGCATAAGATTTTGAAAATTTCTCTCATAAGACTGGGATAAGGATTGTTTTAATAAGCGAAGAACAATATCCAATAAATCTTCATTAAGAACAGCTGAAATGTCTTCTTCAAGAACTGATATAGAATTTATATTAGAAGCTAATTCTTTTTTTAGCAGTATGAAGTTGATTACGAATTAAGAAAAAACTTGCACGTATATAAATAGAGTGGGCTCCAGGCAACCGAATTGTTTCTTTAAATCTAGCTAAAGTCGGGATAACTTGAGTATCACGGCACTTTTTGAAGAAGGCAATCCTTGCTTGAAGCTTACCTTGTAGAACCGATAATTTTCCTGTTAGTTTAGTAAATTCTTCCCCGTGAAGGATGATGATTCTGATTTTTAGAGGAACCTGTGGCATAGTAAATTAAATAATGAATAATATATGTTGGAATCAATTTTCTGAAAAAGTATCAATTGATTCCAACATATATTCCTATCAAAAAATTTCTTCTTTATTACCTTCTACAAAGGATAAACCGTCTTCTTTATCTTTGGCTGGCGTTGACCAAATACCTTGCAAATGCGATGTCTCTTATTTTGGACAACTGGCCGTTCTTTGGAAAAAAGAATAAAAGAACATCAATATTATATTAATTATAACAAACCCCTGAAGTCCGGTCTGGCACAGCACAGTATTGACTCTACTCATAGTGTCCAGTGGGATAAAGCTGTTCTCCTCCATAGATGTAGATTCAAATATAAACGCTTATTCAAAGAAAGTTGTGAAACTATCTTACACCAACCGAATTTAAATAGAAATGACTGTCTTTCTCTCTCAAAGATCTGGGAGACTTTTATCTTATGTAAAAAACCGTTTATTTTAATAGATTAAATTTGTTATTTTCTATTATTTCCTAGCACACGGTAACAATTGTATTTTAATAGGTGATCCACCGAACGTTTTGCTTGTATTCCATTCCTATTACTGTAACAGACACTTTAGATGTACTATTAATTTTAGTATGAAATATTTGTCCTTTTACTAATTAAAGATATCACTGTGGTTTTTATGTGTTTTGTTTCTTTATTATTTGTAAGTTTAGTATTGAACTGAATGAGGGCATTAATTTGATTAATATTTATTGGATATGGCAACTGCAATTTAATTTAAATACATGTATGATATGAAAAACTTACATGTTTTCTTGCACACTTCAAGTGCATGAGATTTACTGTTTTCAGTAAAGCACCTTAACTAGACCATATAATGGCAGCTATCACTTCTTCACTGAAACAAAAACCAGAAGTGTTTTGCATAATGGAGCATGCACAGAATGAAAAGAATCCTATATTATTGCTGTGAGAGAAATGAGATTTATTTTTGGAACTCAAAAGCACATATTTATGAAGTCTTTCATACAGAAAGAAACACATGTAAAAGTTATCAGTTGTTATGTTACCACAATGATGACAGGCAGCTGTTGTGGGGGCAGGTAAGTTACTGCAGGTTGAGTTTTTATTTACTACGAAAAAATTAACAGTTTTTCATACAAAAAGAAAAATAAAGGTTTCTAAACCTTAAAGGAGGTGAAACGAGAGAAGAAAGTGAAGATGCTTGGTTTATGTCATGACTTTCAGAGAAAACCAGCAACTAAAATTGCAACTGATTCAGCAATTATTTAAAAGAGAACACTGTAGTGTTCAAATTAAGGATTTCATATTATTTTTATTATCCCAAGACTCATGACAGGATCCAAAGTTTTATTTCATATTCTCTGGAAATAAAGCTTCTCTGATGAATTCATTGGTAGCCACCTGTGGTTCAAATCACTTGACAGCAAATTAGATATTTAAACTTCTCATTCGCTGTCAAGTGAATGAGAAGTGTAAATTTTGTGAATAAAACAATATATTTTGAATGCAGTTAGAACAAGGCCAAAAATCTCACCACTTGTCTCTGTTTACTTGCTTGTGGTGAGCAGATTTCTGGAGCTCTGAGTGGGACTATCTGTACCATCAACTTATGGGGCTTGAGGAGATATTGGATTTGTGAATATTTGATCCCCATAAATACAAGATGGTTTAATATGAACAGGTTTTAGTTTGTTAATGATTTCTTTGGGCTAAGAAGTAACATTTTTTCAATAATTTATAAACTTTTTTTTTCTTTTGAGACATGATAGGACACTATAATTTGAAAGAATTATAATTTATAAGTGCTTGCTTTTTTTGTTGTTGTTGTTGTTGCATTCTCCTTATTCATAAGGATGATTGCATTATCCTGATCATCTTTAGTTATCACAGGTTTTCTTTCTTTATTTTTTTATTTTTTTTATTTTTTTTAAATCTTGTATAGCTTTTTAAGGCAGTTATTTCTTTTTGTGGTATATAACTTTTTTTGCAGTTTGGATTTGAGCATGATGCTTGCTGTATCTAGCAGAACATTATTGACCATCATAGGAGGCAGACTGTAGATCCTCTGTTCTTTATTCATCATAATTTCTAGTTTAGGTACTTATCTTGGTGTAATAGCAAAGTAATACCTCAACATTTCCTTTCCTTTTCTAAATTATTTTCTTTACTGAATATCTAGACTCCAGATATTCTTTTGTTATCCTTGTAAAAAAAAAAAAAAAAAATCTTACTTAAATATTATTTGTCAATTTGTGGGGCATGTTTCTGTTCACAAATCATAATATTAATATTTATATTGGATTTGTGCAGTAGGTAGAGTCAGGTCATTCCAATGATATTTATTTGCTATTGTTTTAGGATTAAAAGTACTGACAGGAAATTTTATATGTCCACTTACTGTTCTATGATCGCATTTTAGTTCTACACTACTGTAAGCTCTGCAATTATGAGGCAATCTCACTGATTTTCCATTGATTGAAATATGATCTTGTTTCAACTGGAAGTTCCCAGATCCAAGTTTCAACCCTTCGGTTGAATTATATTGCTGCTTGTTTACAAGCTGCTGCCACGTTAGGCTCTAGACGGATTCTCACACACATTATGTGGCATGTTAGTTACACTTCTGCAGTAGAATTTTATTTGAAGTTAGCCTTTGTGATCTGTCTTAATGACATCGAAAATTTTAAATGCAATCGAACAAACACTTATTTCATGTAATTGAAAATCTGGACAAATGTTATGACAATATTTTTTAGTTTTAGTTAGATGCTGTGTTTGGCAGTACAACACATGGTTTTGCTTGAGTTCTACACAGCACAGTTTCTATGGGAGGGGACATGTGATTCATTAGTTAGTACCGTTTTAACCCAGTTGTCTCTAATTGCACTATTTGTTGATAAATATATTACAAAGACTGCAAATGTCTCTGTACGTTATTTAGTGATACAATAAAACCAATTGTTTTTCTTGCCTCTGCAGTATAGTGGCTGTTGGGGAGGGTGTGTTGTTTACTGTGGTGAGCGAGTTTCTATCACCCCAATATGAACATGTTTAAACTTTTTTTCATGTGTGAAGTATATGTGAAACTTTTTAATTTCTTTTTTCGTAAAGTAAAATCAGGGGTGCGAGTTTTGAGTAAATACGATATGAAAGGAAGTATGTTATCATGCTACTTCATATACACTGATTGGAAATAAGACATTGGACACTCCCATGGGCAAGGTGCATCATGCCATGTAATGAGTCATGTATTTAAATTGGAGGAATATGATGTTCCCAAGTCAGTACAACTGTGTCCAGATGAAATGGCTGCAAGAAGGGAACTGATGGAATTTGAAAGAAATTTTGTGATAGAATGCCATATTGCAGGTCTATCTATTTGGCAAACTGTTAACAAACTGGGTCATCCCAGGTCAACAATCAGTGATACTAAGATGGAAGCGCATGGAGTCAACTGCAAGTGATACCTGCAGTAGATAACCCACCACACTCATCGAACATGACAGTTGGGTGCTATGAACTATAATATGTAAAAACTACTATTCATCGGCTGACATATTTCCTCAAGGGCTCACTTTAGTGAGTACAGGCATGGCAAACCCGAGGTACCTGATGCTGGACCATGCCTTACTTCATGTAATATACATCTGTTATATTATCTGTAGACTGGTCCCTCCCCTTTTTTCTTTCCTTCTTTCTTTTCTTCCTGCTACCTTCCCCCCAGTGCTATTAGAGTATTCGAGGGCTAGGGGTGAATCTTTCCTATTTTGCTATTTCATCTTATGTGGAAAGGGCCTCTGCAACCCTACCACTTTCTTCTTGCAGTGACTTCACTCCAAAATGCTACTATGATTGTGCCTAATAACGCATCTCATGCTGCATCGGCTGCCGTGCAGAATAATCAGAGCCGCGTTCAGGGCTTAGGCAGAGGGTCCTGTTCAAGAAGTATATTACAGTCTCCATCAAAAGTCAGTGATACCGTGAATGAGCAACACAGAATGTATAAGATTAATCTTAGAAAGGAATTTTACATAGGTACATGGAATGTCCGGGGTTTACAGATGGGTACTCTTGAAATTGTCTGTAAAATTAACATCTTGGGAATTACAGAGACCAGATGGAATGGAGAAGGTCACTTCAAAAGACAGGATGGTAAGCTAGTTATTTACTCAGGTGGTGACTCAAAACATCATGGGGTAGCTGTGATACTGAAGACAACTCAGGCAAGAAGCCTTCTTGGTTATAACCCCATTAATGATAGGATACTCTCCATTAGACTTAAGGCTCAGCCTACCAATGTATCAATTGTGGTAGTTTATGCACCCCACATGGATAGGCCTGAAGAAGAGAGTGAAGAATTCTATAAAAACTTGCAAACTGTTTTGGACTGCCTACCAAGGAGAGACATACTGTACATCTTAGGAGACTTAAATGCAAAAGTGGGAAAGAAGAGAGTCAGGCCGGAGTGTGGCATGTTTGGTCTGGGTGAACGTAACACCCATGGTGAAAGACTGTTGGAATTTTCCCGTGCTAACAGATTAGTTATTACCAATACCTGCTTCCAGAAACATCCATGACGGACCTATACTTGGACATCCAACATTGTTAGGTTAAGGCACCAGATTGATTACATCCTGGCTCTACAGCAGTGGAAGACAAGCATCTCTGATGTGCATACTTGTCCTGGAGCAGATTGTGGTACAGACCATCAGCTGGTAAGAGCCAAAGTAAGACTAAGACTCCAAAGACTTCCAGGTCAGGCACATTCCACTAGATTGGATGTTAGAGTAATTCCTAGTGGATTCACAGAAGAAACATCAACTCAGCTGGATGATTTTTTGGAGACCAATGAGGAAATCTCACCAGAAATGCTTTGGGAAGGAGTCAAGATGATAATACAAGATACAGCGAAGATGTATCTCGGCCCAATAAGAAAACCAAGAGACCCATGGATATCAGATTCAACATGGGAACTGATCAAAAGAAGGCGGTTGGAAAAACAAAGAGACACAGGGACCGAAGAATACAAGAGATTACATAGAGAAATCAGAAGAGCCATCAAGCAGGATAAGGAAAAGTTCTATACTAATAACTGTGAAGAAATAGAGTTCCAGATGAGAAGGCATAATTATAAAAGGATGTTTTATTTAGTTTGTGACTTAAAGCACAAGTTCAAGCCTAAATTGAATGTCATCAAAGACAGGAATGGATCATTACTAACAGAAGAGTTGGAAATCAAAAACAGATGGAAAGAATACTATGAGGAACTGTACAGCAGAGTGGATAAAGAAAATGTGGAATCCTCCCACCAAGAAAATTTTGATTTGGAACCTTCTCCACTTAGGCATGAAGTTGAAAGAGCAGTTAAGCAGTTCAACAGCAATAAGGCCCCAGGTGCAGATAAAATCCCAGCAGAGTTAATTAAGGCCACAGGAGATGGAGGGATAAGAGTGTTTCATAGATTGATTACAAGGATATGGGAGACAGGATCATGGCCTAGAGACTGGAAGAAGTCAGTTTTCATACCACTACACAAGAAAGGTGATATGAAGGTATGCAAGAATTATAGAACTATTAGTTTGATATCTCATGCAAGCAAAATTTTATTAAAGATCATGCTGAATAGGATTGAAGCCAAATTTGAGGCAGAGATGCCCGAGGAACAAGCAGGTTTTAGGAAAGGTAGGGGCACCAATGATCAGATCCTTTGCCTTAGACAGATCATAGAAAAATATAAAGAATTCAGACTTCCTCTGGTAATGTGTTTCTTAGACTACTCTTTTGACTAAGCTTTTGACTGTGTTGAGCATGTGAAACTGTGGGAAGTAATGAAAAGAATGGGTTTTCCTCAACACACTATCAGGTTGATAGCCAACTTGTATAAGGAGTAAGAAGCCACAGTAAGAACAGGTGTTGGATTGACTGACTGGCTTCAAATTGGAAAAGGAGTTAGGCAAGGATGTTTACTTTCTCCTCACTTGTTTAGTATATATGCAGAGGACATCATGCGTGAAGCATTGGATGAGCTCAAGACAGGAATTATAATAGGAGGTAGATTGATCAGTAATCTGAGGTACGCTGATGATACAGTACTCCTTTGTAATGACATGGAACAACTAGGACTAATTCTTGACAAAGTTAACAAGATCAGTAATAACAGAGGACTTCAACTCAATTCTAGCAAGACAAAGATCGTGGTTCTCAAAGGAAAAACAAACAGAGAAGCTCTTGAGAAACAAATGTATCTTAATGGAGAAAGAATTGAGGAAGTCAGCAAGTTTGAGTACCTGGGATCCATTATTAATGTGAAGAATTGCTGTTCAGAAGATGTCAGAAAAAGGTTAGGAATGGCTAAAACAACAGTCAGAGACCTGTCTAAAATCTGGAAGGATGGATCTATCTCCATGGGAACAAAGTTGAGGATTTTGGATATAGTTGTTTTTCCAACAGCAACTTATGGATGTGAGACTTGGAACCTAAAGAAGTCAGATAAGAAACGGATATCTGCTTTTGAGATGTGGAGTTACAGAAGGCTGTTGAGGATATCATACACTGAAAGGCGTACAAATGAATAGGTGTTAGAAAGGATTAGTAGAACTTTAAGGCTCCTTAAGGATATTGACAGAAGAAAATTAAAATATTTTGGACACATAGAAAGGATGGAAGGAGGACTTCTCAGAACATTAATAGAAGGTAAAGTTCCTGGAAAAAGAGGCAGGGGTAGACCATCAATGAGATGGATGGATGGCATGTGTGGAGTGACTGATCTTCAGAGAGTTGAGGCTGCCAGAAGGGCAAACAACAGGACTACATGGCGAGGCCTAGTGTGGAACATCATCGAGCATCGGAGTGACCATACGGCATCTGTAGATGCCCAGTGAACACAGTGACCACTGTCTCTTTCAGCAAGACAATGCACCACGTCATAAGGCTGCTGCTGTAACTGCGTAGTTTCTGGACATGAACATCACACTTGACTGAGCTTCACAAAGCCCTGATCTTTACCCTATTGAACATCTGTGGGATTAACTGAAGCATCAGGTGAGGTCAAGGGACATCTGCCCCACAACAGGGATAGGACCTCATTACATGCCTACAGGAAGAATGGTCCAAAATTCACATTGATCGCTATTGTACGCTTGTGGAAAGTATGTCTCATAGGATTGCTGCAGTCATCACAGCGAAAGGAGGTCCTACATCTTATTAAGGTGGGTGCCATGGCTGTTTGTTCCTCACATTATGGTGTCCGTTGACCTCTTTCCAAGCAATGTGCACATGCACGCGCACACACACACTCCTTTCATATATATATAAAAGGAAGTGTGCTATCATGTTAATCCTTTCCTTCATGGTTACACAGTGATCAGAATTCATTATAAAAATTATGTAAACAACTATTATGTTAGAGTAAAACTTCAGTTTAATATAAACCAAAATAATCACTCAAATTTTATTTTGTATTAAATTTGATTTATGTTTTATATTATATATTAAATTTTATGTTTTATTTTGTATTAAATGGAAGTTTTACTCTAACACGGTAGTTGTTTCCATAATTTTTATAATGGATGCTTTCATGTTTCATCATCTGCTCATGCTTGGGTAAAGGATAAAAACAACAATATAATTTCTTGTTTAAGTATAAGTTACTTTATTACTAAGTGAAAAAAATGAAAAAAAAAATTTCTATATTTAATCTGCTATCTTCATTAAAAATTGCACCTAAATAGTTAAAATGCATAACCTGTTTATTTTCACGGTTTCTGTCTGTATTTCTCTGACTCTCCTTAATGGGAGAGTGAGAGAATTAATGGTAAAACATGGGCTGAACTTACTCATCACTTCTTTAATGCCAAAGCAGAACAAATTCCATGTTATGTTATGTTAACACTTTTCCTCTTTCTCCTCAACTTTCTTTCCAGTGTTTCTTCTTTCTTCCATCTCAACTTTTTGCCCTTCACTTTGTATGTAACATGAAACAACACATGGTAATAAAAAATATCCTATTTAATTAAATTCATCAAAAACATTTAAGTAAGATTATAGACATTATTTCTGGGAAATTTCCATGTTACTCCTCTAAGTATTTGGAACAATTTCTGTTCACAAATATAAGGCCTCCGTTGAATTTGTCAGGGAACCAGGGCAAACAGTGAAAAGTCAGCAGCTACTGGAACAAGCTCCAGCTCAACATCTAGAAGAATAAGAAAAAGAATAAACCCAATTTCAGAACTGAAGATAGGAACCATCAATATAAGGAGTATTAATGGAAAGGAAATTGAACTTGCAGAAAAATTGGAAAAGTACCACATGGACGGAATTGGCATTACTGAGACAAAGAAGGCTTCTTGCATTCCTTCTTGCAGACAAAATTAGGTGGTATATTTCTAAATAATAAGTATAAGATGTTATATTCAGGCAATAATGATCAAGGAAAGGAAGAAGCAATGATAGCATTCAACACCAAACATGAAGATAAACTTCTTGATTGAAAGACAGTTTCAAGTAGTTATGCAGTCATAATTCAAAATGGGGAAATGGATAATGAAACTTATTTGTGCCTATGGTCCCACAGAAGTTCTTGTAAGGAAGAAGTGGAAAAATTTTTTGAGTCATTAGAACAGGTAGCTGACTTAAAGAAAATGGAAAAAGTAGTCCCTGTAAATATAGGAATGTTGTCGGAAAATTTGGTAAAAAAAAAAAAAAAGGCAACAGTAATAATAATGGTATTTGCTGGATAGGAGATATCACTATCAACAATGACATATGTAAGAAAGTTTTAAAAATAATTAAAGTTGAGTAGTTTTTACAGGTAAACTGTAGACTTGACTATACAAACATTATTGAATTAAAAATTAAACTGATTGAAAATAAGAACCAAACCTTGGAGTCTCAGTGGCAAACTCAGAAGAAGCCATTGATTGATTCAACTAAGAAGGTACATGGCGAAGTTGTGTGTAAGGATAGAAAAATAAGAACCCCATAGTGAACATAAGAAGTTAAAGAAGCAGTTCCTAGCAAATAAGTCGGCAGAAGCCCTAAAAGAATACAGAGAAAAATGTATGAGGTGTACGTTATGTATGAAAGTAGCTAAACAAAAGTCAAAACAAGTAAAATATTAGCTGTTTATGCTCGGTTTTTAGTGAAGATGGTGAGTTTAATGTGGAAATAGACAACAGAATAAGCAAAGCTGGTATGGTGGAGGAGCCAATTGAATAAACATATATGGAATAAGAGATTAATTATTATTATTATTGTTGTTATTACATGACACCTCCAGGGAGTCCAAAGGCTCATCGAGGGAGGGCACCCACCCTACAACTCTCCGTTTACAGTAAATCCACCAACTACAGTGAACTGCAGCTACCATCATCTACCAACAACACCAATGGCACCACCACCACTAGTATTTTTTTCACAGACAATTGCAAACATCCATGCCCATGGCAGGATTTGAACTCACAGCCTTTTGGCTAGAGAGCAGATACGCTAACCACTCGGCCAACTAGTCCAGCCTGGTTGGCTGAGTGGTTTAGCCAAAACTAGCAGTTTACAAGGCAGTGTTGAAACCAGTTTTAAGTTACAGGTCAGAAAGTTGGATTTAGAAATAAAGCGCTTGATCAAAGATTAGGAACCATAGATATGAGGATTCTGAGAAAAATTTGAGGACTGATCTGATGACATCAATGGCAGAATCGTATTAAAAATGAAGATATTATAAAGGAACTTGACATTGTTAGCATTCAAGAATGTGTAAGCAGAGCTAACCTCATGTGGTATGGCTACTTAAATAGAATGGGTGAAAAAAGATTATTAAAACAGGTGTATGATGCTAAGATGGCAGGAAAGAGAACGAGAGGTACACCAAGGTCTAGGTGGATTGATTCAGTCAGAAGCGCCTTAGAAATCAAAATGCTAGATATAACAATATTGGAGTGCTGACAAGTAATAGACTAATTTAGAGGAAAATTGTTGATAGGAGATTAATAATAATGTAAATTTAATTATATAGTGTTGTCACAGTAGCCTTAACACCCGTTGAGGGTACATATCAGGACATTGATGATCTTCATGTGTACAGACTCACAGGAAACGAATACAGAATAACTCTAGATTCATCAAGCCAAAACCTCAAGCAGTCTCTGCTTTGTAAGTAAAGGTGTGCTAATCTTTGAGTAGTCTAATAATCAGACTACCCAAAACCATCTAGATATTTTATGTAAAAATGCAACATTGATTAGGTTGGCCATCAACAGCATTAAAAACGAGCTAAAAAATGGAAGGCATCATTAAGCTAAATGACCACACTCTTGAAGAAGTAAAAAAATTTTGGTATATTGGTTCTTGCACTGATACTCTAAAAGCAGAAAACTCTTCAATTTCATAAAACCCTAACTAATATTTGGGAATCCAAACTCATCGCCAGAGATACCAAAATTCACCTGTACAAAAACCATCAGTCAAGCCATATATGCATATGGTTTCCAGATGTGGAGCAACAACACTAATCATCAAGCAGTTAATATCATCATTAACTTTGGGACAACATGTCTTCGAAAAGTAGTACAATATATGTGGCAAGATCACATTCCTATACTGTCATTCATGAAGACAGTCAGCTGAGGCCTTTGGAACACCAACTTAAACTTTTACCCTCACCTCCTATCAGTGCTCTTGCTATTTACAGACCAACAAATAGAATAGAGGATGAGAAAGGCCTAGAAAACAGTTTTGGCAATGCATAAATAAAATTATTTTCAAGATGAGACTCATAAATTATCTGATATTTACCAGCTGGCACATAACTTTATTTCCATGAATTATTATGTGCAGATTTCTATGTATGTTTTCCTGTTCATACTTGAATATACTGTGATATACTGATTGCAGAATACTCCTAGTTTGATAGCACCCTCTTTGTTAGACTGAATTGGAAGATATTGGATCTCTTCTTTCCTAGCCTCTACTGTATATATATGGTCTTGATGGGTTCTAATGATGCTCCTACTCTTTTGACAAAAGTTCTGAGGGTCAGATAGTAATGCAGTTTAGAACTTTAGTTTCAGGCATGGTTTCAGACACAATCTGGCAGGATGTCTGATCTCCACACAGCCTGATTTGTTTTGGTGTAGTTGCTACCTTAATGGTCATATGAGCACCCCTGTATAGTTCACCAAACCTCAAGTAGTACCGATGTTAACAAAGTTTGGTACAAGCATCTTCATGGCCACTGTGAAAATGACCTCATGAGTAAACCATATGGAATCTTCATTTGAGATTTTTTTTTTTTTTAAATGATACTAATTTAAATGTATTCCACTGAAAATCACTCGATTTTTACTGTTCTCACTTGGCCTCCTACAATTACGGGTATTACTGGGCTGCTTTTGAATGTAAAATTCTTTAATAGTTTGTCTCTGGATTTTCATATCTTTTACTACAAGCAAGGATGTAACTAATAAGATATTTTCCTTCCTTCCGTATGACATGAGAGAAATCCTGTAGTTTCAATTCTTGGTTCTCACCTCTGGGGGAATCAGTACTATCTTCTCTGAAACTAAAAAATTCTCTGTTTATTTATTAAAACAAAGAGAAAAAACTTTTATATCATAGGAATTAAAAGTAAAAAAAAAAATTCATGATATATATTTACTAAAATAAAGAGCCAAAGGATTCATTTCAACGATGCAAAATTATATAAATTAAGTGGATATTAAATCCAATATCATTTCACAGCTGAATACAGAAACTATAAAAGTTTCGTGCAGAAACTATAAAAGCATGAAACTTTTATAATTTCTGTATTCGACTTTGAAATGATGTTGGATTTAATATCCACTTAATTTATATAATTTCATGATATAGATACAATTTTACAACACCTGCAAATGTAACTGATGTACTGTGCGATTATGGCCATGATGTGGCCCAAAGAAATAGAAACATTTACATATGCTTCATAGACTTTCAGAAGACCTTTGACTGGGTAAAACATAATAAAATGTTCAATATATTAGATAAATTAGACATAGAAGATCATGGAAGATCATGCACTTAAGATTATAAAAATGATTTACACCAAACAGAAAATGCAGCTGTTTAACTCTGAGGCTTCTGTAGTGAAAATAAAAAGAGGAGTTAGACAAGGTTATATCCTTTCACCAAATCAGTGTAATATCTATAGTGAGACAGTGATGAAAAAGATTGAAAAACAAAAAATAGGAATTAGTATCAATGGTATAAATACAACAGTCTTAGATATGCTGATGATACTGTTCTAATAGCAGAAAACAAATAAATTAATCAAATTACTGCAGCTACTAATTGAAAAAGGTAAAGAATTTGGATTAGATATAAATGCAAAAAAGACCAAATTTATGAAAATCTCAAAAAGAAAACAGATCCGAGCCAGAAATATTCATAAACAATATGAAAATTGAACATACAACAGAATACAAATATTTAGACACCTACTTTACTGCAGATGGAAAGCAAGATAAAAAAATAAAAATAAGAAAACCCATAGCTAAAGATGCCTTATGGAAAAAATAAAGATCTGCTCAGAAGTTCTGTGGGTATCAAGACAAAGAAAAGGATGATAAGAACATCAGTGTGGCCAGTTTTCACATATGGAAGTGAGACCTGGATATTCAAGAAGAGAGTAAGACAACAGATAATGGCCTTTGAAATGTGGTGCTATAGGAGAGCTCTGAAAATCTCATGGACAGAACATGTGACAAATACAAATGCCCTACAGAGAATGAAAACACAGAGATCTTTATTACAACAAATAATCCAGAGAAAGATGAGATTAGCAGGACAGAGGATACTAACAGTTTTAGAAGGGAAAATTATGGGAAAAGGATCAAGAAGCAAAAAACAAAGGACATGGCTTGAAGATATAAGATCATGGACACGATCACATGGCTTGAAGATATAAGATCATGGACAGGATCACATGGCTATGCAGAAAGAAAAAGGAAAGCCTCCAACAGAGAGAACTGGAAGGACATGGTGCTGCACCCTCTCACTGAGGAAGCTACACGAAGAAGAAGAAATTTTGCAATCTTATGAATACTTGCTTGCGTAATCCCACACAAATGTATGGGTGTGTATGTGGTGGTGGTGGTGGAGTGAGGAGGGAACAGCCACTACTACCAGCAAAATAAAGTTAAAAATATCAATGTTCATTTTAGAAATTATGGACTTTACAACCGTGTTATAAATAACTCTTTTAATATCCCGACGTTTCGATTTTCATATTAAGATCATCATTTGGAGTATTTACAAATACTGTATACAGGACAAGCTAAGTTACATTACATAGTGTAAGCTAAAGAAACAATGAATTGATCACAAGTTATTCTACTGGCATGACCTCTAGTGAACAAAAAAAAATAATAATAATTATTTTATAAACTACATCAAGCTAAATTCTATTTATGATAACATGAATAAACATTCTTTCTTACAGATAGTTTTCTTTCAGTAACAGTGATGTTCTATTTTTTGCATTTACAATTGTTATTTTTGATTTAGGATCCTGGATTTTCTACAGTCCTGTTTATAGTTGCTCTGAGAGAGAAAGATTCCGTGGGTCGAATATATGCTTTCCATATGTTTGGGATTTTTAGACCATCATTATTGTTCAGATTGGGGTGGTTGTTAATAATCTCACAGGCTTCCTTAAATTTGCATTCATACCATGTTTTGGTGTGATGTAGACAACTAGTGCTTTTCCAGTCAATTCTATGTAAGGTGTTCAGGGCATGATCAGAAAGGCTAGCTTCACCATAATTATTATATTTAATGTGTCATTTATGTTCTTTTAGTTTGATAGGAATTATGCGTCCTGTTTCTCCTATATATATATATGGTATGTTACAGACGCAATAAATACGGTATACTCTAGGGTGGGCCAGCGGAGTGAGATCCTAAATCAAAAATAACAGTTGTAATGCAAAAAATAGGACATCATTGTTACTGAAAGAAAACTATCTGTAAGAAAGAATGATGTTTATTCATGTTATCATAAATAGAATTTAGCTTGATGTAGTTTACAATAATAATTACATTGTCATAACCAGAGCAGACAAAGGGAACGCACCTGTGATGATGGATTCAACATCAGCCAGTTTGGCTGGCCGAGTGGTTAGCGTATCCGCTCTCCAGCCAAAAGGCTGCGGGTTCAAATCCCGCCATGGGCATAGATGTTTGTGATTGTCTGTGGAAATACTAGTGATGGTGGTCACCGGTATACGGCGTTGGTGGAATCAGCTGATGGATTGAGTGGTGGAGACAGAGTTGTAGAGCAGGTGCCCTCCATCGATGAGTCTTTGGACTCCCTAGAGGTGTCAAATAATAATAATAGTAATTAATTTATTTTTCACTAGAGGAAAATGCCAGTAGAATAACTTGTGATCAATTCATTGTTTCTTTATCTTACAGAATGTAATGTAACTTAGCTTGTCCTGTATATTTGTATATGCTCCATATGAAGATCGAAACGGCGGGATATTAAAAGTGTTATTTATAACACGGTTGTAAACTCCATAATTTCTAAAATGAATGCTGATCACCATGTAACACTAAAAGAAAGGATTAAAAATATCAAAAATGAGAATGTAGAAAAAAATCTTGGTGCTTATTTGCTGAAATTCCATGTAGCCATCAGTGGGGACTGGCCCTTTCGTGATAATCAAACTTTATTGAGATCTCTTCAGTGGGAGCTAAATCTGTGAAGATGCAATACATACATACATACATATGAGTTACATACATACGTACAAACAAGCATACATATATGTACAAGTAGTTTCTCTGGTAGAGTGCAAACAGTTCAGTCTCCTCCATTGCATGGTCTGAGAAAAAAAGATAACTTTAGATATTAATTAGTAGCGATATATTATAACTTTAGCATAATTTTAGTCTAGTTTGGTTGTACTGTCTGACCACACATGTGAGAACCCTGGCTGGCAGAGTGCCAAGAAGAGTTAATTCATGTTAAAGGGGAGAAAGGAATAAGGCGATGTACAAATTCATCACCAACATGCAAAGTCATGCATTTTATACATAAAATTTTCCAACTGTTTTACATGCAAAATAGTTACCACTTTAAAAACTAGAATTTTCATAAATGAAAAGCTAATTTTCCAACATATAATAATGAAACACTTATCATTGATTACCCTATTATCGGAATAGTTTTGCCTTCTTCTGCCATGCACAGAAGTGTTGAGGGATCTCCCATCTGTGGTCAGACAGTAATCGAGTGTGGCATGTTTGCATGTGGAAGTTATTCAGTTTGAAGCACTTTTTTAGAACTGCAAGGAAGAGTACAACGAAAGTCGGTCACTGAAGCTAAGATAAGTTATATTTAATGGAATATATTTGAAGAATTTTATGCATTTCACCAAAAATTTATTTAATTAGTGATACTGAGACTAAATGCATATTAATTATTGAGGTTGATAGTAGGTTGTTAGTAAGTTTTATAGCGAATTTTGTGTATAACAGTTAACGGAGGCAAAAATGAATTGGGTCAACCAGATGCACGGCATTAAAATCGAGTATGTTGAGTAGTGTGGATTTTACTAAGATGGTTCATTGTCAGGAGTGGGATATGTATGCGTGGGCAAATGTGGCAGATGTGTATGTTGAGAGAGAGAGAGAGATTAAACAAGAGAAGTGAGAGACTGTAGAAAGTGTGATATGTTATTGAATTACGGTGATTTGAATGAAAGTCGGGAACCAGAAATGAAGAATACCAAACGAAAGGCAAAAGACAGTGAGGGATGTAGGACTAAGAATGATAACCAGAAAAGTGAGTGTTAGAATATGAATGTGGAAAATGTGATTGTGAATATGGAAATTATTAAAAAGGAAAACCAGGTGTAATTATGGAAGCAGAGGAGTGCCTGATTAACAAAGCAAGAGCTGGCGTGATGGCAGGAATGGAAGAGTGGCTGACGAAGCAATAGTAGGAACGATTCCTTGACTGCAAGAATTGAAAAATGAAATGATTAAGGTGAGGAATGAGATGAGGAATATGCAGAATGAAATTAGACATATGATGGATAAAAATGGAAGAATATGAAAGAATAGTAGAGAGAAAGAAATAGCAAATGACTCAAAAATAGCACTATGTGGAAATTCTGTCATAAAAGAGGTGGTTAATCAGAGGATGCATAAGAGTCTGTTTTCCAGGAGGGAGAATGAAGAGAATGATTGACGCATTAGATATGAGAAGTAAGCATGAAAGGGAATTGGTGGTTGTAATTGGAACAAATGATTTCATTGAGCATAGGGAGAATGTGATAATGGATATAAGGAGATTATTGAGGAGAGCGAACAACAGTGTGGTGGGAAGGGTAGCTTGTGTGTGTCCAGGTATGGCAATGATGATTTGCAGGGAAGATCAAAGATCTTGAATGGAATGTTAGCAGAAATGTGTGAAGAGAAAGGAGTGCAGTTTGTGAATGTGTGGGAGGAGCTTGAGGGATGAATGGAACTGTATAAGAGCAATGAACTGCATCTGAATGGTTTGAAGTTTTGATTTGGAGAGGTTGCTGCTGGTAGGAGGTGTAATAAGTGATGCAAACAAGGTATCAAGTGGAAGTCATACATGATGTGAATGATCAGGAGAGTGGACCAGAACAAGACTGATCTGGGGTTGTAAATGGAGAGGAAAAGGTGAGAACAAGAATGCAAGTTGGACAGGAAAAATGGAGTGGGTCAGGGAAATGCAGTGTAAGGAGAGCAGATTCTGAAAGTAGAAATGAATGCATGTATGTCAGCATAGGAATGAAATAGCCTGGAATATATGAAGATTGAGTTGAGGTGGGGGGGGGGGGTATATGGAGCTGAACAGGAGCAAGTGAGGAGGCCGCAGATGTGGGGATTAGCATGAGTAGGACTAGTTAAACCAAGAAATGAAAATGCCAGGAGTATCAGAAATGAGGGAGATGAAATTGTTGCATTGATTGAGCTCATGTGTCCAAAAATAGTTGGAATACATGAAACATGGTTAGATGAGAATGACACCTTGACAGGAATAGAAGTGGATTATGTTTTTGTGAGGATAGGAAAGGCAAGAAGGAAGTGCTGCTGTTGATAGCAGGGGAATTATGTCTGCACAAGGTGGAGATACAAGGAGAAAATGTGGCAGTGGTTTTGAAGCAGTATGGTGTGAAGTGGAGGATGATAGAATGAGATATTTGATGGGAGGTTGTTACATGCCTGGGAATGTGGGAGGTGGAGACAAAGAAATATATACGCAACTCGGCTTAATGAGCAAGTGAAGGGTGATTTCAATGACAGCATTATCGATTGGAATGAAGGGATAGCATCAGTGAATAAGGAGAATGAATTTCTTGCATTCTTAAGGATCTACAATTATAGGCAGTATATAACAGAGGGCACACAAAGATAAGAGTTATATATGGTTATATTACCAGAGGATGTGATTGTGAATGGAGTGTTTAATCTCCCCCTGGTTGGTGAGAGTGACTGTGTAACACAGTTCTTTTGTCGCAGAACTCAATTATCTATACTGTACTTTTTTAATCAGTGGATACAACCCCTATAAAATAGATAAAATGCTGAAATACTATATAAATTATCACTGTCATCCCAACACACAGGCCAATCAAAACTATTCATCTCCTATATCCAAGATACCTCTGGAAAAAAAAGTTTAAATGCCAAATCAGTATAATCTGCACACTGCACATCAAACTGGCAACCCTCATCCTTTCACCTGATCATATTCCATTCTCTAATACATCCAGGATTGTATAAAATTCCCTGCAGCTAGGCCTACTATTAACAGACTGGATGATCTGTTTTGAAGAATGCATGAAATATATTTGCTACTAATCATTATGGCAAGCCAGGCACTGACAGACCATTTTGTTGGACATCCCATCACGCTATTTTGGAATCAGCAACAGATTGACTCTAGCCTAAAAACTATAAACTTTTATTTTTTAAAATCCAATCTTTGAAGTTATGTATGATATAATTGTGCCATTTTTCTCTTTTTTTTTTATTTTAAATTGTTTCCACAGTTATTTGATTATTTAGTGCCTTGTGTACTGTGAAAAGTTTATTTGTGCTCTAACAGTGCTGATTCAAAATCCAGTAAAATATTAACAACTTGATAAATAATCTTATATATTTATTTTTTATTGGTGTTGTATATATACTACTAAATATACTACTAAATATGGTGTTGTATACTACTAAATATTAATATGAATGAATGATCTTGTGTTATCTTTATTTTATTTATTTCTATATTTTTTTATACCGAGTGTCTTGAACTTGTAATTAAGTTTGATATTCATTTTTCAAAGCAAACTATTTTTTTTAAAGTGAGAGAGATGAGTTACAAATAATTTGGGGTATGAACTTGAACGATTTTGAATTTTAAATAGTTTGCATAAAATTTTGGAAATATGGAAATAAAGCTAAAATAAAAG
Organism: Typopeltis vanoorti; assembly: GCF_054136105.1. Taxonomy (NCBI): domain Eukaryota; kingdom Metazoa; phylum Arthropoda; class Arachnida; order Uropygi; family Thelyphonidae; genus Typopeltis; species Typopeltis vanoorti. Next base: position 189,134,813 of record NC_143549.1, on the reverse strand, counting down.
ACCCTGTGGTGATGGTGGAAACGTTTTATTAAAATTCAAGAGTATGTTTAATTCTTTCAATAGTAGCTCAATTCAATCCTCTCCTTTTAAAATTTGTAAGCAACTGTGCCACAGTGGGATTTAATTCACAAGTGCAAAAACAGAGAGTTTATGCAATTGAAAACATTTTTTCAGCTACATAGAATTTAATTAGTTACTTTTTAAAGATATTATACAAAATTGATTTTGAAATTAAATATATTTTCAAGCATTATATATGATTATTAAATTAATATTTTATATAGCTACTTAGGAGTTCTCTAGTAAACAATAGAACACAAGCTGTTGTTTGTGATGATTTGGGAATGGTAGATTATGCTATTTACCCATATTCCAAAGTTGATTTAAAAACTAAAGATAGAGCAGATCTCCTAGAAGGTAAGCTCATAATATCTGCATTATTATAAGCAATATCATTGTACTCTTTTTTTTTTTTTTTTTTTTTACTATTTTGCCATATTCATTTTGTTTTGCTTTCCTTTTTATATGAAATAAGCAGTTTTTTAATGCAGCACTAATGATTGGGGGGTGAGTGGGTGGGGGGGGGTTGATCAATGAATGACTAATTGTTTTCACCATTTTCAATTTCATAATTAGTACAGTATTATACCTTTCATATGTATGGGTTGTAAAAATGGTGTGACCCCACACTTTTGCACTATGCACCAGCCCAGATGGGAGAAAATTATTATTATTATTATTATTATTATTATTATTATTATTACTACGGGCTACTCCAGGAGGCCTTAGACTCATCGAGGGAGGCCCTAAACATCATGTTCACACAACTGTTCAACATTCTCACAGTATCTATCATACCTTGCCTTGAACTCGCTCACTGTCATAGCACCCACAACAGACTCTGGCAGCTTTTTCCACTCATTTACCACTCTAAAAGTAAAGAACCCAGCTCTAACACCCCTGCTAACCAGGCTCTTGCCCAGCTTCCATGGGTGTCCCCTAGTTCTCCCACCACCAGTCCTGATCTCAAAAATATCATCTGAATTAATCCTATAGAATCCTTTTAGCAATTTGAATGTCTCAATCATATCTCCCCTTTTCTGCCTATCAACTAGTTTCTGCAACCCACAAATCTTCAACCTGTTCTCATATGGTTCATTCCATAGACCTGCTATCATCTTAGTCACTTGCCTCTGGATCCTCTCCACCTCCTCCCCATCAAGAAGGAACCGAGGTGACCAAATCTGGGCACAGTAGTCGAGATGAGGTCTTATCAGGGCTCGGTACAGAAGTACAATAACTTGCTTGTCTCTGCTCGTCAAGGTATTTTTCAACAACCAAGTGAGTTGATGAACTGATTTAGCTACTTTTGCAATGTGCCCCTAAACTTCATCTCCCTATCCACCAACACTCCCAAGTCCCTGGCCTCATCAATCTCTTGGAGTACAGTTCCACCAATGTGGTATACTGCTGCTAATCTTTTCACCCCAAAATGCATAACCTTACATTTTGTCACATTAAATTGACATCCATTCTCCTTAGCCCAGAACTCCAATCTATCTAAGTCATCTTGCAAGACTTTGACATCTTCTGCGTTCACTATCGCCCTACCCAACTTTGCATCATCAGCGAACAAATGAACTGTCCCACTTAGACCCTTCCCTATATCGTTAATGAACAGATTAAACAGCAGTGGTCCAAGAACAGAACCCTGTGGCACACCACTAGTCACAGGCCGTCTTTTGGACTCTACTCCTGAATAAACTACTCTTTGATATCTCTCCATCAACCACCCAGCTATCCATCTCACCAACCCTATATCCATTCCCATATGTTGTAGTTTACCGATTAAATTATTCAATAGTAAAACAGATTTGTGATTTGTATAAGTAAGTTGTGGTTCAAAGGTAAGTAATGCTCAGAACAATTTCTTGGATGCTAAAGATACTTATAATATGCTCATGTCAAGAAAGATGGTGTTATCCTGAAAAATATGAGCTTGTCCAGAGATTTGAGCATTGTCAAAATTAAGACTAGAACAAAGGAGTTATTTTTGGTGAGAAAATGATAGTATTGAGTTTTGCTACTATTAAAGTTAACATTAAAAAGAATTTAGTAGATATCATGGAAATTTTTGTTGATATTTGTGGAAGCAATTATGAAAATAATCAAAAGCTTACAGAAGAGATCCATTGAATTGATTCTGTATAGATATTTGAAGAAATGATTAGTGAGTGGCATATATGAGAATGCAGGAATGATGCATTGGAGCGAAAAAAAAAATAATATGAAGTCTTTAACTGGGGGAGAGGTGGGGAGGGAAATGGATCAGTCAGAATTGTGTGTATGGGCGGGAAGATACAGTATATGACTAAAGCTGTCAGGATTCAACAAGAGCATATGAAAGAATCCGTGTGTTGAGACCAAAGTACTGTGAGGACATCATGTTGGAAGCTTAATGGATTGTATACAGCACTCAGAAAGGATTAAAACAGAATTTAATACTTCCTATATTTCATCTCAGTCACTGAGACATCTTCAGGAATTACAAAAAAACCAATGTAACTACTACACAAATACCACACAATACTAAGCCAACCACGTGGGTGACTAAAGTCCTATCTATGTGGAGCATCCTCTATGGGCGGTTGTAGGTGGCCTGGAACATAAGGTGGGATCTCTGATGATAAGTGTTTCCCAAATCTTAGGAAGCTTAATACAACCGTATTTATTTAGATTTGATTGATTTTTGAGAGCTGCTGCAGATTCTAAAAATAGTCACTCTTTTTTTTTTTTTTTTTTTGAATTTGCTTTGGTAGAGCATGGTAGTTTTTTCATGAGATCCTATGGGTTGTATCCAAGACATGGTTAGCCAGGCCTGACTGACCATAGTCGTGGTTGCAGATGTATGGTTGCTGATCTGCCTGTCTGTCCAAAGTATGCCAGCTTACAGGAACAGGGTGCTTTATAAACTCCAGGCACTGATATAATAATATCTTTCTTGTGTTTATGTGCATATATTATTCAGAGGAGGGAGCTGATCTTTTGTAGAACGGATAAGGGTAGTAAGTTTGTAGTTGGGGCTTAAATGCTATGTGTGTAGGTTGTACTTTTTTTAAATGTTGGCTATTTTTTCCGATGTGCCACGGTTGTAGGGTATGGTAACTGCATTTCTAAACTCTTTCTGAAGAGAAGGTGGGGGAGGAACTGATTATTTTTTTAATACTGTGATCACTGTAGCCATTGGAGAAGAAGGTGTTGTGTATGTGGTCGAGCTCAGTTGCAAAGGCGGTTTCACTGGAACAAAGATTGTGGGCTCTCTTGGTTAGAGTTTTAATAATGCTGTATTGTTGAGTGGGGTGGTGGTGAGAGAGTTTGTGAATGTATCTGCCTGTGTGCATAGGTTTTCTATATACAGTGAAGGAAAGTATACTAAAAAGGCCAGCCTATTTAGTTGCCTAGATAGTCGTAGTTTTCACTTGCTGTATTGTCTGGATTTGCATGCTATTTCTTCTCAATGAATGATAAGAATCTGATGTTGAGGCTTAAGTGCCGTGAGGACATCATATTGGAGGCTTAATGGATTATATCCTAGACATATTAGTTACACAGCTTCCTAATGGTACACTTTCCTTCACTGTATATAGAAAACCTACGCACACAGGCAGATACATTCACAAACTCTCCCACCACCACCCTACTCAACAATACAGCATTATTAAAACTCTAACCAAGAGAGCCCACAATCTTTGTTCCAGTGGAACCACCCTTGCAACTGAGCTCGACCACATACACAACACCTTCTTCTCCAGTGGCTACAGCGATTACAGTATTAAAAAAAATAATAAGTTCCTCCCCACTCCCCTGCCTTCTCTTCAGAAAGAGTTTAGAAATGCCATCACCATACCCTACATCCGTGACACATTGGAAAAAATAGCCAGGATTTTAAAAAAGTACAACCTACATCCAGCATTTAAGCCCCACTGCAAACTTACTACCCTTATCCGTTCTACAAAAGATCAGCTCCCTCCTCTCTCAGTGCCTGGAGTTTATAAAGTACCCTGTTCCTGTAAGGTGGCATACTTTGGACAGACAGGCAGATCAGCATCCATCTGCCTAGAGGAACACAACTCATACATCTGCAACCATGATTATGGTCAGTCAGGCCTGGCTAGCCATGTCTTGGATACAACCCCAGGATCTCATGGAAAAAACTACCATGCTCTACCACAGCAAATTCAAAAAAAAAGAGTGACTATTTTTAGAATCTGCAGTAGCTCTCAAAAATCAACCAAATCTAAATAAATACGATTGTATTAAGCTTCCTAAGATTTGGGAAACACTTATCATCAGAGATCCCACCTTACGTTTCATGCCACCTACAACTACCCATAGAGGGTGCTCCACCTAGATAGGACTTTAGAGTCACCCACATGGTTGGCTTAGTATTATGTGGTATTTGTGTAGATGTTACATTAGTTTTTTTGTAATCCCTGAAGATGTCTCAGTGACTGAGGCAAAATATAGGAAGTATTAAATTTTATTTTAATCCTTTCTGAGTGCTGTATACAATACATTAAGTCTCCAACAGGATGAAACATATGAAAGAGATGACCGTAATGCTTAGGGATGAGATTCAATTTAAGATACAATGAGTTTAGTAGTGGGGGGGGGGGTGAGAAAAAAAATCATTGAAAGTAGTGAAATAGTTTGTCTTTTGGAATGATATGATAGAAATCAGTTAAGGTTATAATTAAAAGTGACTTGACAGAAAATATGATATGCAGTTTTTTAGGTAAATCTCTCCCACAACTTATAAACTTATAGTACATTAGTATTTGTAGTACCATGAGTGGAGTAAGAATAGATAATCCAGAAATCATGATCTGCAGAAGAGAGAAAACTTTTTCGAATCGCTTCATACCCCCCCCCCCCAGTAAGTAGAGTGGTAGCCTTATTCCAGCCAATGAAATTATTATTATGTGACACCTATAGGTGTCACATAATAATAATAATAATAATAATAATAATTTGTACTAAAAAATAAGATTGCCCAATCCTTACTTGGATTTTGGCCCATAAGTGACAGAGCAATTGCATTAAAAATTGCAGCTCAACCTTTTAATATCTTTATTGTCCAAATATATGCACCTACTTCTAATTACCCAGATGGAGATGTAGAACCTTCTATGAAGACATTCAAAATGCATTTAACAATGCAAAATTAGATGACATAACTATTGTTATGGGAGATCTAAACTCTAAAATAGGCTCAGAAAAGAACTCTTCCTGCATGGAAAGGCCTGGGACATAGAAATCCAAGAGGAGAAAGATTAATACAGTTCTTTGAAGAAAATGATCTGATAATAGCAAATACTTTGTATAATATATAATAACCAACCTCCTAGAAGACTTGACACATGGAAAAGCCCTGGAGACAGCTATAGGAACCAGACTGACTATATAATATAATAATTAAAAAAAGATTTCGCAATAACATCTTACAAATACTTTGTTTAGCCAAAACATACCCGGGGACTGATATTGGATCAGACCACAACCCTGTGGTCATTAAAGCAGCAATAAAATTAAAGAAAACAATGAAACCTATAAACGTAGAAAAATGTGATCTTGACTCCCTTAAAAATCAAGAAATACAAGATAAATTTTTAAAGAAACTGGCACAATCCATTGCTGTTATCATTCTGATTCCACCAAGTATCCTTACCCTAAAGGTGGCATTGAGGATAGATGACAGAAATTTAACAAGGGCATAAAAAAGGCAGTAAAACAAACAATTCCCAAATTTGAGAAGAAGATGATAAACCCTGGATGAATGATAAGATATTGAAAATGATGGAGGAAAGAAAGAAACAGAAAAATCATCCTGAATACAAGAACTTAAACAAGGAGATCAGGAAAGAATGTAGGATTGCAAAAGAACTGTGGCTCAACAACAAATGCAAGGAAATTGAGTTTTTGGACAAAAAATACAAAAACCAGAGACTTTCATGAAAAAGTTAGGGAGCTAACTAGCAAATCTTGGAAAAGGGTAGGCTCTCATTGCATTGAAGATGCCATTGGAAACATCCTAATGGAGAAAGACAAAATAAGGGAGAGATGGGTAGAGTATTCAAAGGAACTCTACAATCATGATAGAATAGATAAGCCGTTGCAAGAAAATTTGAAGGGGTCTGCTATTCTTACCTGGGAAATAACAAATGTCATTAAGAAACTGAAAGTAGGAAAAGCTCCAGGAATGGATGGAATTATCGCAGAATATCTGAAGGCTTTAAATGATAAGGCTATAAGATCACTGACTGACATATGTAACAAAATATACGAAACTGGACACCTGCCAAAAGATTTTAAGCACTCGAAATTCCTACCAATACCTAAAAAATCTAAGACAATCAAATGTGAAGAGCACAGAACAATCAGTTTGATTAGTCAGATAGCAAAAGTTATGTTATATATCATCCTAGAAAGAAATAAACACAAAATTAAATTGAAAATTAATGAAACACAATCTGGTTTTCAGGAGAATAAAGATACTAGAGAAGTTTAGAACTATTATAGAAAGATATCTGGAGAAGCAAAAAGAAGTATACTTATGTTTTATTGACTACACAAAGGCCTTTGACAATATAGAACATGAACAACTAATAGAATGCATGAAAAAAATTAGGAGTAGATGGTAAAGATACCAAATTACTAATAAATCTATATTGGGAGCAAACGGCCTCAAAAAAATATCAGATGGAGGAATTGTCAGTAAAGAAGGGTATCAGACGAGGCTGTGTTCTTTCTCTTATATTATTTAACCTCTATACTGATAATATCTTCCCGCAATTAGCAGAATTTAAAGGAGTCAGCATAGGAGGCAGAAATATAAACGATTTAAGATATGCAGATGATACGGTGCTGCTGGCTGAAAATAAAAAATATCTTCAAAACCTACTAGAAGAGATGCTGAAACTAAGTGAAAAATATGGACTTAATTTCAACTTCAAAAAAACCAAAACCATGCTGATAACAAGAGAAAAAGGGAAAATACCTGATATAAATATTAAAATCAGAGGAAATACTTTAGATCAAGTAGAGAGATATATATATTTGGGTCAACTAATTACAGAGAATGGAAAGTGTGATAAGGAAATATTAAGAAGGATAGAAATTGCTAGATTAACCTTCATTAGCATGAAAAACATTTTGACCCCAAGGGAAATTCACACAAAAACAAGAATTAAGCTGTCCAAATGCTGTGTGGTCAACACTGCTATATGGAGTAGAAATCTGTACAGTATCAAAATATTCTGAAAATAAACTGAAAGCCTTTGAAATGTGGATCCTCAGAAGAATCCTTAGAGTCCCATAGACTACAAAAAAAAAAAAAATAATAATAATAATAATAATAATTAATTTAGAGATATTAGAGATCCTTGGAGAAGTTAGGATTCTGTTGAAAGCCATTAAGAAAAGGAAAACCACCTACTTTGGTCACATGCTAAGGCATGAATCCCTACAAAAAACACTTTTGATGTTTCCTCCTTATTCACAAATGTCCCACTGAAAGATATCTTGGCTCTTATCCAAGCAGAATTTCTTCCCGATATTTCAGCCCTGTTTCAGTTCACTATGAACTCAGGCTATTTGTTTGCAAGGAAAATTCTACAAATATATCAAGGGTACAAATATAGCTGAGCCTCCGTAGCTCAGTCGGTATAGACGAAGCCCTTTGGTCGGAAAGACCTGAGTTCAATTCCCATCTGACAAAAGATGAGTTAGCTGGTCTCATACGGAGGTAAGGGAATTTTTCACCCGGAAACTTGTGTTATTTGTTCCCCAGAACAGGCAAATCGGCTCCACGAACACACACGCCATCTACAGACATAGGACACACCGGGAGGCATAGGGCCATTATATAATATAGTAATTAAATATTTTTAGTTACAATGCATGCTAATATCATGTAAATGTAGTGGCAATATAAGTAGTAAGATGCAAATTTGTTTTATCCCTCTCTTTGCTATTTCAGTTTCATCTCCCTTTTTATTTTTCATCAAAATTAAATGCAAATTTGGACCATATTTATGATCATTTATTTTCTGAGATAACCACTATAAAGTATGTCCTAATGGCTGTAGGTTCAATCTTTTTTGGAAGTCTTAAAAAAAATACTTAGCTAATAAGCGCCTCTGTAGTGCAATTGGAAGAATGATGGTTCATTGTGCCCTTTGATTGGAAAAGGCCTAATTTCTATTCTCGTCATGACAGGAGGAATCTTTATATATGGACTTTTTCAATTGAAGGTGAGTTAGCCGATCTCATACGGAGGTAGCAGGGTTTTTTCTCCCAGAAACTCGAGTTTTTCATCCCACATACAGACAAATCGACCCTTCAGAACACATGCAATTTACAGACAAGAAATACTAGCGGTGGTGGTGATGGTGTTTGTAGGCGGTAGATGGCATTGATGTAGGTGATGGTAGTAGAGGCTCTGTGTAGTAGTGGAGATGGAGAGCTGTACAGTTTGTGTCCTCCCACGATGAGTCTTCGGACTCCTTGGAGGTGTCATGAATAATAATATTCACTGTAACTTAATATATAGTTGAAATATGTATCCAGCTGATTTTAGGAATGACTACATCACATAGTTTGCTGAAGTTAGCAGTCGTTCCATTTGTATTGATGTTTGAAAGTTAGAACTTGTTATTTAAAATTAGAATTTCATTTTATGTTAAATGACCTAAAAGGGATGAAAAACTATATGGTGGTAGACATCAAATTATCAGAGATCAAACTAAACAAGATTTATTGTATTAATTATAATAAATTTGTATTCTTTTTTGTTTCATGATCACCATTATTTTTCTGACCTTTCCAAAGCTATTTTATTTAATTATTATTTTATGAGAGCTATTTTATTAAAGTTTCTTTTAATAGTATTAAAAAAAAACATTAAGTATTTACCAAAGTAAAGAGCCAGCAGGCTTCAGTTCTGCGAGCAAAATTATATAAGTGGATATTAGATCCAACATTATTTCAAAGCCGAAAGTAGAAACTATGAAAGTTTTGTAAAAATAAGTTGACCAGAGAGCTTACGGGAATACACTCACCAGCATTCACAAGTTGCCTTATCACAGACCACTTAGAAAATATAGGTGCTGCCCAATCATCTATATATTCGCTTTCTATTAGTCCATTTTGGTAAGGTTTCACTTGCTCTCCTCAGAGACTAGGCAGAAATCTTAAGAGAGCAAAAACTCTTGTTCAGTTCTAAGGAACCTGAAATGTCGTAAGCTAACTCTGGGTCGGTGCGTAAAAGTATTTACTAAAATAAAGAGCCAAAAGGCTTCAGTTTGGCAATGCAAAATGATATAAAATTATATTTTACATTCGGCTTTGAAATAATGCTGAATCTAATATCCACTTTACTTATATAATTAAACATTAAGTATTTTATTCAACATGGCAGTCTGCCAAGGACTCGCCAAGGACTATTTACAAGCCAGTAAATCTTTGCTAATATCGCAACTTAACTCCCTGAGATCATTGACATTAACATCAGAACTACCTATAATAACTACAACACTCTTTTTGAATGTTAGTCAAGTGACTTTTAATTTATCGTCCTACATGTTTCACCGATTCTGCTATTGGCATCTTCAGGGAATACAATTGGTAAGCATATATGAAGGTAACAGACTAAGTTTTTAACTGACAGTTCTAATTCATACAAAATTAGTATTCTGCGAGACAAAGCGCATGTCTCGGGAACAAGATTTATTTGTTACGAGACTTTGGAAAGCTTTAATTAGATTACTAAACATCAAAGAAATGAACTTTCACGCCAATTACATCATGTCTCGTAACAAATAAATCTTGTTCCCGAGACACGCACATTGTCTCGCACAATACTAATTTTGTATGAATTAGAACTGTCAGTTAAAAACCTAGTCTGTTACCTTCATATATGCTTACCAATTGTATTCCCTGAAGATGCCGATAGCAGAATCGGTGAAACATGTAGGACGATAAATTAAAAGTCACTTGACTAACATTCAAAAAAAGTGTTGTAGTTATTATACATAGTAGTCAAGAAAGAAAATCACATCAGAACCTGTTGTTATACCCTACATAATAATTTAGTAGTCTTTATCCAAGGAAAATTATTAAAAATAAATTTAACAAAAATAAGTTAATACAGAAATTTAATCCCTTAGTCAACCATAAACTGATATTATAATCTATCAAAATAGATATCATTAAATTAATTTTAAGCTTACTGTTATAGCAAAAGCTCATTATTATGCATTCACTCACAGAAAAAAAAAACACTACTAAATCTCTTTTATTTGATAGATAGAGACTCATGTAATATATCTCCTGTTTTTCACAAAACCAAAAAGTTATCAAATTGTTTGGTTTTATAATTCTGTTTCTGTTGTGGGAAATAATCAATATCAAACTCTACAAAAAAGTTAAAGAAGCGGTAACTGGAAATCCCACCCCCCTCCTAGTTTGATAAACTGCCTTCATGGAGAAATGTGAAGTACACCTTCTTTATAATATTACCCAGTCCATTTCACTGTGCCAATTTGTTGATGAATTTTGATGAACCAGAACAATTTCATACATTCTAATTTACATTAGAATGTATGAAAGATTCAATTTACAATTTACAAAATAAATTTACATTAGAATGTATTCATACTTTCATACATTCTAATGTAAATTGTATTCCAAGGTGAATGGCATGAATTTTGTTGAGAAGGTTTATTAACAGAACCCTCAACAAAATTCATGCCATTCACCTTGGAATACAATTTACATTAGAATGTATGAAAGTATGAATTGTATTTGCATTTTATGACTGCATATTGTTCACCATCTAGATGGTGGTCTTGATTTCTTAGTTTTTCAGAAAACACACACACAAGACATCATGTTCATGCTCTCTCTCTCTCTCTCTCACACACATGATTTCTCATTATCATCTTTGCCAAAAAATCTTGTGCTATTAAGACTCTCAAGGTTTATTTTCTTTGCTTCATAGACACTTTATTATAACACCAAAAATAGAATGCATGGAGTATGCTTTTTTTTTGTTGGTTTCAGTAATATTTTCATCAACAAGACCATAAACAAATTTATATAACTATGTAATCTTCAATTGCTCAAGAAGGTAACCATGGCTATCCTTTATGTTTGAACAGTCTCTGAATACATCACTTAGATTACATTCAAATTGCTTTCTGTCCTGTCTGAATTTTTTTGGGGGGAGGGGGGGATTCTATGAAGGATAAGCCTTGCCTGTTGTCATTCCTTATTATTTATCAGAACCCATTCCCATGCACCTATATTTAGTTTATAGTTTGGCTAATAGATCTTCAGTTGTTTGTCATGATGAACATAAAAATTACACCATGAACCAGAACAATCTAGACATGTGAACATGCTATTACCTCTACACAGAGGATTCTGAAATAAATTTAAGGCTTACATAAAATTAGGTGTCTTACAGAAAGATTATATAAGGAAAGTGATGAAGCATTACTACATCATCTTGATCTGAATATATCTGATAGACAGTATTTATCTCCATCATGCAGGCAGTGTTGCATAAGACTGTTATTTTTTTTTTTTTTTGTACCTCTACCAAACTTTTATAATTGGACCATGTTATGATCTCATACCCACATTGTTCAAATATTCCAGACCCCTCTTTTGGCACATCCTCACTATCATGCCATTAATTATTGCTTCTCTCCTCAATTCTGCATCATAAAAGTGTAAGAGGGAAGATAGTGAGTGTTTTATATCTTGGTAAAACACTCACTATCTTCCCTCTTACACTTTTCTGCTGCACAGTTCCTAACAATAAACTCAAGTAACTTGCCATCCTATTCACACTACCTCCAAGATCATTTGTACCAACTATTACTATAGTATCATCTACATTCTCACCTTGCTTTATTGTTACACTCTCTATCGTTCTTCCAAGCAGGGACTTCTCTGATATTCTGTTCTGCACACCACAAATCATTAAATCTCCATACATCACTCCCCTCACAGATCCATTTATTCCTTGTTCACATACATCCTCCCTCACTGGCTCTCCTCCAACATCCCCCCCCCTTTCTTTCTTATCATCTGCCTTCTCATCTCACTTTACTTTGTTCCTGAACTCTCTCTTGACTTTCTCTCATTCCATAACCTCTTACACTTTTTGTTCATCTTGCATTAATCAGCCTTTCTAGTCTTCTAATCTCTCCTTTCACATGAGTCAATTCATTTTACATGTCCTCCACTTCATCTCTCAATACCTCTATCTCCCTATCCGAGCATCCTAGCTTCATCCAAGATTCATTGATACAGTCTGCACCATTCTTCAGATGTTTCATATCTTCAATATCTGCCTAATATCAATTCCATCACCTGATGCTCGTCTTCCTTCTCCTTGATCATGATACTCATAACTCTCTCCCGGTAGATACACATTTCCATAGTGACATTGTTACTACTGAAACCCGAGATACCTGAGATACTTATATCACTATCACCCAATAATTCTTGATAACGCCACCAGTTCCTTTCTGTGATATATATGACTAGGAAGGAAACCTTCATAGGCACAATGGCAAAATTATGACCTCTAGCAAGTATATTAATTTCATCAGATTAATCACCTTTGAGAGATTAATAATTCGTTTATCTTTATGAAATGCTGTAAGAAAAGGTCAGTTTTTTCATAATAAGTTTGTCTAATATGAGTTTAGATTTTTAAAAGTTCTATGGCTGGATTTTTTAGAAAGGAACCTCAAAGAATTATCTGCCACCAATTTGCATTTCAAGGTGGCCAAAGTTCTCTGTACAGACAGGCTCTCTTTTTTCTGGCTCTGAATGAAATCTTTTCATTTTATAAAAAATAATCAGACCAGGGAAAAGGGATACAACTTTTATTGTTTTACCACAGGAAATAAATGAAACTACTTCACAAAGAATGTGATTCACTTTAGAATCATCCCATCACCGAAAGTCTTTGGGTTTGCCATGCAAATACTCCAAGAATTTACAAGTTTCCAAAAGTTTATAATACTGGGAATCCATTATGATTCATAGTAGACTGCACTAGATGCCTGACATCTGGCGAAATTCCATCACTCCATCTGTTGTGCATACTCAGTAGTTCATTCAAGACTCTACATAAAGAATACAGCCCATTTACTTTCAAAAGTTAAAATTCTGTTTCAGTGTCGCTGAAAAAGTGATTAGTTTTAACATCACTTTATTGTTTATCAGCATTTTGCTGATCAAAACTTCACAGCTATTATCTTAAGAATTTCTAGAAGATACATGGGTAAATGAATGGGGGTGTCAGTTTAATGCAGCAAAATGTAAGGTCTTGAGGTTTGGGAAACATCGATGGGATGCTGCATACTCTATGGGAGGAGTTTTACTGGAGGAAGTAGTGGAGACAAGAGATCTGGGGTTGATGATTGATAGTAACCTGAAATTTATGGGACATATTGCAAAGGTGGTGAAGGTAACACAGAGGATTGCTGCAAGTATGAGAAGGACGCTGACCTGCAGAGATAAAAGGGTTATCATTCTGTTGTATATGATCAGACCACACGTAGACTATTGTTCTCAGATTTGGTCCCCAGAATTTGAAAGGGATAAATTAACTGTGGAAAGGGTACAAAGATGGTTTCAGGACTGTACCATTTTGGTTATGAGGATCGGCTGAGAGAATGTGGAATGCAGAGTTTGGTGGATAGAAGAAGAAGAGGTGATATGATTGAGACTTTTAAACTGTTGAGAGGTGGTTACAGGGTTGACACTGGGGAATTCTTTCGCTTGGTTGAACAGTGGGAAGGAGTGATGACAAGGGGGCCATTCCTGAAAGTTACGAAAGGAAACTGTGAGCAAGAGGGTGAGGAGTGGTTTCTTTGCATGGAGGGTGGTTGAACCGTCGAATGCATTGCCTGATGGAGTGGTGAGAGCGAGAACGGTCAATGAGTTTAAGGAGTGGTATGATAGACTTAGGGGGGGGACCTCCCCTTGATGAGTCTTGACAGACTTTATGTTCTTAGGAAAGACCTCCCACGATGAGTCTTTTGACTCCATGGAGGCCTGAATAATAATAATGATATAGTTAGCTTTTTTTTATTTATTTATTTTTTTATGATCCACTCTGGCTGTTTTACTTGAAGAAATAAAATATTTGTGAATAGATCAAGAGTATAACCATACATACTTATAGAGAAAAAAATTTCAGTCCTCTCCCTCCCTCTCCTGCTCCCCATCACTTGTCACTTCAGAATATCTAAAAGGATATTTCTGTGACATTGCATATCTTCACCCTTCAGTGTAGATCAAATAAATCATTGACATACACTAGTCTACCATAGGTTGTGGAACATGTACATATATAAGAAAACATCTAAATTAATAAATAATGTGTTGTCCCGTTTTGGGCATAATGCTTCAGCACATCACAAAAGACTAATTTCTACTAAAGAATTAGTGGTAGTGTTTTCCACCTCTTCTTTAATGCATTAGAAAGCTCCACTAGTGAAGAGGTCTATCTTGATTGTGCATGAATTCTTTGTTTCAGTCCTTTCTCACATTTAAGGGTAAGGTTCTTTGCTAGCCACTGCAATATTTCGAAGTTATTATCTTCAAACCATGTATTTACAGTCATTGAGTCATTGTTTTGCAAAATGAAACATTAGCATGTTGGACGATGTAAAAGCTCATACAATAAAAACCACAATGGCAGACCTAGCAGTTATAATTGCATGCACTAGAGTAAGTGGATCTCATCCATGCCATGAGATGTAGCCCCTGATTACATTGCCACCTCAATTTCCTAATTAAGACAACACCTTCAGGTAAAAAGTATTCCAGGGCGTCTTGCATACAAGGAAATCCATCAAAAGGAAGAGCATATTGTGTGACTTGCTTCTCTGGACTGATTTTCATCGGTCCTTAGTCCATCTTCTGTGTACCTTGGCCTATGACAGTTAACAAATAAATTTTAACTGGGGAAATAGAATTGCTAATATGACATAAAGAACTGTTTCTGGCTGTGTCTGAATAGAGAGCAAAAGCAGGAAGAAACATACTTAACAAACATTAATCTAGATGCCTATGGTAGAAAAACCTGTAGAATATCCATCAGTATAAGGCTGCAAGACAAAATAGAAGAGCGGTATTAGTTTTGAGTACCAGCATCATCTACTATCTGAAAGAAATTTTAGAGAGAGAGAGAGAGAGAGAAAGAAAGAGAGATATTTGTGATCTGCACATGCTTATTATGCCTGTCAAACATCATTTGTAGCTTAAGTGATACAGTTGCACAGGCAGTGGAGAAATGTCTGGTCAGACAAGCCATCCCTCACCATAATTTTCAAGAACTGAACAAGTGCACTTGTGATTAATAGTCTAATGAGATATGCCTAATTCCCACACAGTTAAAAAGTTTCAATTGACCAAAACAGTTTCTCTGTTGTGGAAGATACCCATTCATTTCATGACCTGTCAAAACTTGTGTGGCAGCATAATGTTGCTAAGTTCTCCTCTTAATCACTATTTCTCAGTTTTATTATTTTTTATTTGTTGAACTGTCTGGAAGTAGAATAGAAAACCATGAATTTTGCTTCCATCAAACTAGAGAGAATTGATAGACTTCGTAGTTGAAGAATGACTAAATATTACCAATGAATAGTTCCTTTTTGACTTCAAATTGCATCTATTCTGGCTGCATGTACAGCCTAACACTATTTCAGTTAACATTATGTTTTAGTATTTCCATTGTTCTATGTGTTACTTTATATGCTGTTTAGAGTTATTAGAAATTAATCATAAATAGTGATAAATACTGTTTTCACAGCATTTTTAGGAGCTCTGTATGTGGACAAAGGTGTAGATTACTGTAGAACTTTCTGTCAAGTATGCTTCTTTCCTCGATTACAGGTATGTATTTATTCATAAATCCAGTTGTATTATTAGGTTTGATACAATTTTTTTACAGATATTTAGTGAGACCTCATTTTTTGGTGTCTTTGGTGGTATTATTTTAAATATTTGGTATGTGCAAGCAAATGGTGACCTTATATAATGATGAGATATTTATATTTGAAGTTCTACAGTATGACCTCATCATCATTATCCTCTTCAGATCCTTCTAATACCTATTCAGGATGTTCAGCAGACATTCATTAACATTGAATAGGATATTTGAACTTCTAAGAATACATTAATACTCCTGGTGGAATTTGAAGTGAGGTCTCATTTGGAAAATTAAGTGGTGAATGTGATCCCAATCAGTCACTGAATCTAATGTAAAGTTATAGCAAACAATACTGGCTTTAAATCATTTTAGATTTTTGGCATATTCATGATTTCTGAGATATCTTTTGTGGTGGGGGGAAGATCTTGAACCATGTAAGTAGTAAAAGTGCTGTGTAATAATCATAAAGATATTATAATTAACAAGTTTTATTCTTAGTACCAGTTATGGTATATCATGTATATGCTAACAGAGTTTACACATGAGGTAATTTCATGACTGTTCTATAATGAAAGTAGTTAACTCTACCACATCTTCCCAGTGATAGTACTTGTCCTTTTCATTCTTTATCTTTTGCTTTTCTTTCTGTACTCTTCTCTCTGCTTCTCCTGGGTCTTTTATGCTATCCTGTCTTCCAGACCACGATCACTGTGATCCTGCATCCTCTGCTGTGTTAGCTGTGCAGCGTGACCCATGGACATCTGAAAATGAGGATCCTGGTAGTCTTTCACTACTTTGGCCTTTGCTTCGGCAAAATAGACATTCCTTGATGGCCTAGACAAGATCATTCGGCTAACTGGTTTTCCTGCAAGGATCAAGGGTGCTGCAGTCTCCTTCCCCATGGTCTGGGGACATGGCCAAGGCTTGCTGTGGTGCTTTTATAGCATCCAGGGTAACCCTGGCATTCCATTCCTGAACACACTCATTGCTTGCCGAAAAGTGGGCTTCCATGTTTGACTCCATGGTAGGTGGGGAGCTCTGCTGCTGAACAAAAAAAAACCTCTCAAGCATGAATCCTTCAAAGATAATTGTTTCATGGCAATGATACCATTGGTACACCTTTTGATAACAGAAATAAGAAACAAAAGACCAAGTCTGTTGTATAGTGAGTAAGTCTTCTACCCCATTGTCTAGGGTTAGGACTGAGGCTTGCTATTGTTCTGGTATAGCATCCAGGGTAGGCCTGGTGAGTCAGTGCCCATGTGTGGCTCTGTGGTAAGTGGATAGCTCTAGCACCAAACAAAAAATCCTTTGAGCGTGAATTTTTCATCTTCAAATTTTTCAGGGGGGGGGGTCCTCACAAGTTCCAACCAAGTACTGATACTGTGTATGCATCACTTGATTACAGAAGTGAAAAACGAAAGACACAACAGTACCAGTTTTTCTCATCATCCATTGAACAGGTGAAATGTCAATTGGGAAAATGTCACCCTTTTTTATTCAAAAGGGTTTAGAAGGACTGGTAGAATCTCCCAGAACAGTTAAAAAATTACAATCTGATGATATCCTTATGGAAACATCATGTCAGCAACACTCAGAAATAAAAAGTATTCAGTGCAATATCAGTGGGGGGGGGGGGGGTTTGAATACCAATTAGAGTAACACCTCATAAATTGCTAAAATCTTCTAGAGGAGTGATATCAGAATGGGATCTTCTTGATGTTTCAGATGAGGAATCAGAAGATCAGGAGGGAGTGACTGGTGAGGTACCTGATATGTAGAAATAGTCACCTCGTGCCAACCAGGAATGTCATCCTTACTTTTGATACACTTAAACCTCCAACATCTGTAAATGCAGGGTATCTTAATTGTTCTGTTAGATTGTTCATTCCTAATTCACTGAGATGCTTTAAATGTCGGAAATACATGCATGCTCAAACTGCTTGTTGTGGTTCTACCTCCTGTGCCTGATGTGGTAGTAATGATAATAAATCTTACTTTGCAAAGAAAGCTAAATGTGTCAACTGTGGAAATCATCCAGCCTACTCCCGTGCCAGAGATAGAAGGATGAAAAAGAAATACAAAAGATAAAAACAAAATAAAATGTATCATATTATGATGCAAAGAGGAAGCTAGCCACCACATCCACACATATCCTGAAATCTTCTTATGATGAAAAGGTGACAATTAAGAAAATATCAATAGCAACTCAAACCTGTATGTCTATTCCATCATCTGATAATTTCTCCATACCTAAACTTTTTGATCAAGAGCTTTTCTGTGGAGCACTTCAGTTGTGCCACCTACAATCTCACTCCTGAAACAACTTCAAAAATTATCCCATTCAATGAGAACTCACTTGTCAAGAAAATTATGGCAAGGTTTTCAACTAAAGACACATCAGACATCCCCATAGAAAAATGAATACTTCTGTATCTGTTGAAAATAAACTAAGCTCATCAAATGATCCTGGCACATCAGATGACATATGAAATGCTTTTTTCAGAAGAGATGGATACTGCCATCCATACTTACTTAAATCAATAGATAAATATAAGCCTGACAAAGGTAAGTCCTCAACATCTTGTAAATTAGACAAGCTTAAAAAGCCAAAAAATAGGAAAATTTCTGCAGTGGAACACTGTCATTTGTTGTTTTAAGGATACTTGCGACATAAGACTGAATGATATAATCACGTAATCACAAGAAAGATATTTATTTAACCAAATATTTCGGTCTGGAAATAGCAGACCATCGTCGGTGGTATTACAAGAACAGTTTAAAAAATATACAAGCTAGAATACTAACAATAGATCGTTGAAATTAGAACATGCCGTGTGATGTTATATCACTAAGTATGAAACGAAATATTTTGAAGTAGAAACATGATTGAATTTGCTATAAAAAAAAAAAAAAAAAAAAAAAAAAAAAAAAAAAAAAAAATTAATGAGTAATCTTGATTAGGCTTTCCCAGATTTTTGATATAGATATGCAGTCATTACGATTCAGGTTGGGATGATGGAGCAAGGCCTCCACGCTTTCCTTGAACAAACGTTCGAACCTATAACGGGATCTATGTAAGAGGCGAGTTTTGGACCAAAGGATGCTGTGGTCAGTTTCAATCCCGTGTTGAGCCAAACCAGACTTTTCAGGTTTATTGTGAAGAATGGATGATTGATGTTCTTGGATTCTTTTTTCAAGAGAACGTCCAGTCTGTCCAAAGTAAGAGAGATCACAGTTGCAAGGAATTTGATAAACTCCAGGAAGAGATAAAGTTGAGCGTTTGTCTTTAGGAGAAGGAAAATGAGAAGACAATTTGTTAATAGGAGAATACGTAGCTGTTAAATCATATTTCTTCAAAATTCTTGCGATAGGTTCTGAAATACCGGAGATATAAGGAATAGGTACTCGACGTATTGAATCTTTGTTGTTTTGTGGAGGATTATAAGATGTAAGAAGACGTTGAATACTTTTTTCAGAAAAGCCATTGAGTTTCATGTGTTGCTGGATAGTAGAAAGTTCTTTCTGTAGATAATCAAAAGTAGAACAATTAGTTTTGGCTCTTTTGATGAGACATTTTATAATTCCTGTTTTTTGACATGGATGATGGGCTGATTCTTTCAGAATATAACGACCTGTGAATGTTGGTTTCCTGTATACTGTAGTTGTAAGAATATTTGAAGATGATCGGATGAGGAGAACGTCTAAAAAAGATAACTGGTTGTTTTCTTCTAATTCCATAGTAAACTTTATGCGATGATGTAAGGAATTAATACTGTTTAAAAAGGAAGATAAAGTGTTTTTAGTGTGAGGCCAAATAGCAAATATGTCATCTATATATCTTACCCAAAAAAAGATGGTAGAGGGAAACTAGATGTGAAGAGGACTTTTTCTAAATGTTCTAAATAAAAGTTGGCTAAAGCTGGAGAAAGAGGACTTCCCATGGCTGTTCCTTCTACTTGGCTATAAAATTTGTTTTGACATATGAAATAACCAGAATGTATAACGAAATCGAATAGTTTTATAATATCTTGAGGAAAGATGTCAGCAAGTAGTTTTAAAGTTTCCTTAAGAGGTACATTGGTGTATAAAGATTCTATATCAAAACTAACCATAAGATCTGTAGGTTGTAATGAGACATCTTTTAATTTTTCTAAGAAATCTGAGGAGTTTTTTAAAAAAGAACTCGAGTTGCCAATGTAAGATTTAATTATTCTACTTTTGATTATCTACAGAAAGAACTTTCTACTATCCAGCAACACATGAAACTCAATGGCTTTTCTGAAAAAAGTATTCAACGTCTTCTTACATCTTATAATCCTCCACAAAACAACAAAGATTCAATACGTCGAGTACCTATTCCTTATATCTCCGGTATTTCAGAACCTATCGCAAGAATTTTGAAGAAATATGATTTAACAGCTACGTATTCTCCTATTAACAAATTGTCTTCTCATTTTCCTTCTCCTAAAGACAAACGCTCAACTTTATCTCTTCCTGGAGTTTATCAAATTCCTTGCAACTGTGATCTCTCTTACTTTGGACAGACTGGACGTTCTCTTGAAAAAAGAATCCAAGAACATCAATCATCCATTCTTCACAATAAACCTGAAAAGTCTGGTTTGGCTCAACATGGGATTGAAACTGACCACAGCATCCTTTGGTCCAAAACTCGCCTCTTACATAGATCCCGTTATAGGTTCGAACGTTTGTTCAAGGAAAGCGTGGAGGCCTTGCTCCATCATCCCAACCTGAATCGTAATGACTGCATATCTATATCAAAAATCTGGGAAAGCCTAATCAAGATTACTCATTAATTTTTTTTTTTTTTTTTTTTTTTTTTTTTTTATAGCAAATTCAATCATGTTTCTACTTCAAAATATTTCGTTTCATACTTAGTGATATAACATCACGCGGCATGTTCTAATTTCAACGATCTATTGTTAGTATTCTAGCTTGTATATTTTTTAAACTGTTCTTGTAATACCACCGACGATGGTCTGCTATTTCCAGACCGAAATATTTGGTTAAATAAATATCTTTCTTGTGATTACGTGATTATATCATTTAACACTGTCATTGGTTTCATCATAATATTGATAATATCAACTTTCTGCTGCAGAAACACAAACTTTTCTGTTTCTATCTGCAGGAAACATATTTAAAACCCAGTCAGGATCCAACCTTCAGGCATTTTATTGTTGTTCATAAGGATAGAACCGGAGATGATCCAGCTCGTGGAGTAGATATTCTACTGGGCAGTCATACTCCTTTCCAGCATGTCCAGCTTAATACTGCTCTGGAAACAGTAATAATTTGCATATCTGTGAGATTTCTTATTACTGTTTTTTTTTTTTTTTAAATAACGAATCCTGTGGTGAATATTTCATCCCAAGTATTTTGGGACATCATCAGTACAGTAGTTCAAACAATACTTGGAATAACATCAGTTAGGGCACATGATTACAGTAGAATCTCAATATGCGTGCAGCAATGTGTTATAGAAGTTAATTAAATATAACTGGGAAAAAAAAAAAATATAAAAAAAAAATATATATATATATATATATATATAAAGATTATTTTACACAATTTTGTATGACAATTTCTGATACTTTAGGAATAGTAAGAACATGTTACTGCACGCATATTGAGATTCCATTGTAATCATGCGCCCTAACTGTATGTTATTCCTAGTATTGTTTGAACTACCCCAAGATACTTGGGATGAACTATTTACGAATTAAATAGCCATTACTGTGGTTAGTAATGGTTAAAAATCAAGATGATATTTTTGGGATTGCAGCTATTGCTGCCTAGACAATAGAATCTGTGATATACTTCACTGCTTCGTTGATAGGTGTTTGACTAATCACTTCAGCATTAAATTTTACAAGATGGGAAAAAGTATTCTAGTCAGCCTGGTGTATTTACCACATGGGCATTTATGTAGGAGAATATGGTTCATGAAGGCATAGTGCAAACAATTTGACTTGACTAACGGTTAGTATGTGTGTTTTTTAGTTCTTATTACTGTATGTTCCATTTGTTTACCACTGGTTGTAAGTTAAATGAAATTGAACTTGATAATCTTATATTGCAACATCCTCAGCTCATGCTTCTCATTGGTGACTTTAATGGACACAACACTCTTTTGGGTAGTACCAACATGAATGGACAAGGTCGTATCATTGAGCGAATACTCGGCACACAATCATGACTTCTCCCTTCTTAATATTAGAGTCAACACCTTTTTCCATATGCCTTCCTGTTCATATTCTGCAATAAATCTTACACGCTACTCCCCTGCCATCTTTCCATTGCTCGTT
Source organism: Typopeltis vanoorti (assembly GCF_054136105.1). Lineage (NCBI taxonomy): Eukaryota > Metazoa > Arthropoda > Arachnida > Uropygi > Thelyphonidae > Typopeltis > Typopeltis vanoorti. The sequence goes on along the minus strand of NC_143549.1, from coordinate 189,112,463 downwards.
TGGAATGTTGAATAGAACAATTATGGAAATGATAATTTTCTTGTTGTTTGCACTGTGCCTTCATGAACCATATTCTCCTGCATAAATGCCCATGTGGTAAATACACCAGGCTGACTAGAATACTTTTACCCATCTTGTAAAATTTAATGCTGAAGCGGTTAGTCAACCTATCAACGAAACAGTGAAGTATATCACAGATTCTGTTGTCCAGGCAGCAATAGCTGCAATCCCAAAAATATCATCTTGATTTCCACTCTCTGCAAAATTGGTGGAATCCAGAGTTACAGCAAAAAAAGATGTAGACATAGCATGGAATATATTTTCATAGATGCTTCACCACATTAAATTTAATAGTCTTTAAACGTGCTTGGGCCAAAGCATGTTATGTGGAATGTCAATAATCAAAAATAATCTTGAATCCAATTTACATCATTGATTAATCAAACAACCAGTTCAAAAATTGTGTGGAATAAAATCTAAAAAATGAAAGGGAGATATAAAACACACCGTTTGTCTATCTTGGAACATAATAGATGTGTTATTGCTCTCTTAAAGCTGTTGTAATTTGGGAGATAATTTTGCTAGAATCTTAGCAACAGCTTTTCCTATCTTCCTGATTTTTAATATTGAAAGATCAAAAAGAAAAACACTGGCTAAACTTTTCTACCAGTGTACTAGAGCCATGCAGTCAGCCTTTCATTAAGGATGAACTAAAAAGAGCTCTTCTACTCTGTCATGCCAGCACAGTAAGTCCTGATGACATCCATTATGAGATGATGAAACATCTCATAATGCAGAGGTGTAGCTAGGGAGGGGCGGAGGGAGCAGTCCGCCCCGGGTGGCACTTTGAACCTTTTTGAACTTTTGCAGTTAATTCTAAAATACAGTCTTGAGAACTTATTTCCAATTATTGTAATACTACTGCGAATTTTCCTCACAATTGCTGTAAGTGTTGCTAGTTGTGAGAGGAGTTTTCCTAAATAAAATAGGTTAAGAATTACCTACATTATTATGAAATAGACTTCGCAAATATCATCGATGATTTTGGTAACAGAAAAGCAAGAAAACTAACATTTTAGAATGTTGAAATTAAAATTTTACTTCAACATTAAAAGTATAATAACTCCCTATATGTCGTTTTGACACTTTTTGTAGTATTTTTGGTGTGTACTGAGAGGGGAGGCAAACTCAGGGACCGCTGAGTTTGCCTCAAAAGCTCTAGCCACACCACTGCATAATAGATGAACATCTTCCAGAGATATCCTTCTCTTACTATACAACAGAATACTTAAGAAAGAGATTTCAGATGCTTGACTTAAGTCAATTGTCGTTGTCATCCCAAAACCTGGAAAGGATCCGATGCAAGTAAACAATTGTTAACCTATTGTTCTAACCAGCTTCTATGGTATTTAGAAAGAAATAAACTTTCCAACACAATATGGCTTTCATAGATGAATCGGCATTAGACCTGGTCTGTTTAGAAACATATAAGCGATGCTTTTCTGAATATCTGGTTTCAGTCTTCTTTGACATGGAAAAAGCTTATGACATTGTCTGGAGATATAGCATATTAAAATATTTTTAAAACCTTGGTCTTGAGGTGGGGAGAGGAACCCCCCCCCCCATTGTTTTTATTAAAACCTTTTTGTTCAGCTGAGTCTTCCATGTCTGAATGAGAAGCACATTATCTTAGCCATATCATCAAGAAGAAGGTGTTTCTCAAGTTTCTGGCTTAAATGTGACATCCTTTGCTATCAAAGTTAATTCAGTCACTGAGCTGCTTCCTCCCACAATAATCAGTGCTTTTTTACACTGAATACTGGGAATCAGTGGCGCACTCAGGATTTAATCTTGGAGGGTGCTGAGTACTCATAACTTAATCTTGTGGGGGGGGGGCAGAGATGAGTAGACGATTTGAGAATACACACTACGCATTGCATACAACCTATGACTAAGCATCTGCAGTGATCGCCAATACATGATACCCGTGATCTCTGGCCCGTTCAGGCAAACAAAGTATTTCCCGAGCACTACTTCATTTGCTTTGCGTTCACAACGGCCGTGATTCCCGAGAGCCAGAGGGTATTCCCACCTTATGCGACTGCTAATTCATAAGTACAGTAGTATAGAAATAGAAGACACGACACAACAGAAATGAAAATAATAATAATAATAAATTTCATTAGGAAAAGATTTTTGGAAAATTTTCTAGTCTTTTTTTTTCCCCTTTTTCTTTTGGGGGGAGCTAGGGCCCCTTGTCCCCCTCCCTGGGTGTGCCAACTGCTGCTCATACTGCAATTTTGCTACCCTTACCAACAGTCACCTTCCTTGCTTGCTATTGGTACTCCTCATGTAACTAATTGTTGTCCCTCATGTTGTGCTGTCTCCACAATGACTTTTTTCTTCCAGATTTCAATGTATGTTTTCAACATATGGTTTTCGATTTTTCTTTAGAATTTTAATGAGAAATTGCCTATTATATTTCACACTAACAGTTGTAAAACATCTTGCTTGAAATGGTTTCAGTACTCATTGTGAAATTTTTATGGTTTAAATAGCCATTGGTTCATTTCAGTACTATCTGCCATGCTGTTCTCAAACATTCTGATATTTAGTTGATATCAGATATGTTTTGAGGATAGTAATGCAGAAAACATGTCCATTTCCACATTTTCAATCTCCTGGCTGAGTGATTCTGTTTCGCTCATTACACATTGAAAGATGGTGTATATTTATACTCTATAAATGCCAGCCTGGTTGGCCAAGTGGTTAGCATATTCGCTCTCCAGCCAAAAGGCTGTGGGTTCAAATCCCACCGTGGGTATGGATATTTGTGATTATCTATGAAAATACTAGTGGTGGTGACCAGTGATAGATGGTGTAGATAATGAAAGTAGTTGTAGTTGGTGGATTGAGTGCTGGAGATCGAGAGTTGTAGAGTAAGGTGCCCTCCCTTGATGAGTCTTTGGACTCCTGGAGGTGTCATGTAATAATAATAATAATAAATAAAAGAACATTCAACATGTCAAGTATTGTAAAACGAATGCTTTTTTAATAAACATTGATATTCCATAGCTCTCTGTGCATTTTTTCAGTAACTCGACTTTGAATATTAAAATTGCAAAAATAATTCTTTACTTTTCTAAATTAACTCATAATTTAGGATAATTTGCTTCATATACTAAGCATAATGTAAATATGAACCAACGAAGATACTATATTTTATAGAGGATATGAACAACTAATGGTGGTAATTCCCATTATTCTGTTCAATTTTACTATCTGTTATCAAAACATAATAAAATATTGAGAAACACAGTCCTAAAGCATATTTTAGGGCTGTTTTATTTAAAATAATTAAAATAAAATTGTAATTAGTTTTTTCAAAAAAAAAAACTAATTACAGATTTGAGACAAGAAAGTAATACAAGCAGCTCTTACTAAAGCAAACACCATTATAACAGATTAGCTTACTATAACAAACTACTGAAAAATCTTGACTAATATGGCATAGGAAATACGAAATGCTGTGCTGAAAGAAATTAACTATAACAGACCATCCACTATAACAAACTATTCCTTTGGACCTTATGAGTTTGCTAAATTGAGAATTAGAATTAATTCTATATTCTAAAACAAATTAATAAAATGAAATTAAGAGGAGCTGGAGATTTCCATAGGCAGCTTTTCTTAACACGTTCGCTACCAACTACGAGTATACTCATAGTTGGTAAACCAGCTACACAAGCCAGCTACGAGTATACTCGTAGGACGCCTACCGGTGGCAACGAGATTACTGTAGTGACCTTGAAGAAGTGAAAATGCTTGGCTTGTGGAGCTAGCATCAAAACTGTGTATTCTCATAGACGGTATATGCTCTGCACAAGCCAACTACGAGTATACTCGTATGACGCTTACCGCCGGCAACGAGATTACCGTACTGACCTTGAAGAAGCTAAATTGCTCGGCGTAGGGGAACAGACTATGCCGAAGTAGCGTGGCAGCGAACATGTTAAACAATGGAAGATGCCATTAAACCATCTTTGGATATTAATCCCTCTCTCATCAGACGTTTATGGAGGGAAAAGGTGGGGGTGGAAAAATTCATTTAAGTATGATAAAATATTGATCAAACATGTATACCAAAAAAGTTTCGAAATATGACTTATTACATAATATAAAGACTTCTGCATTATTTCTAGGATTTTATTATGAATCAAGACTGGAATGATCCCAAATCTAAACTTCAGCAGTGCTGTTTGACACTGAGAACTATGGATGGGGGAGAACCTGACATTCCTGTTTATAAGTAAGAGTTTTGCTGAAATAAGTGTTTATAAACAGCATTTTTATTATTATAAATTTTGATTTGATTCTCAATTGTAATGAAATAATGATATGTATAATTTTTGATGCCACTTACTCAAATATTTTCTGTTTTTCTATCCACCGATTCATACTCAGTGATTCTCAGAGGAGAATCAATAAGTTTGAAATATCCCTGTTAGGCTGAATCTCTAATTTAAAAAAAATAATAAGAATCAAAAATAAACACTAATAAAAAAAAAGTAAAAATATATTCCCTATTTGAAGTTCTATGAATTCTAAACAGGGAACATATTTTCGCTTGCATCACCAAAATGCTATTAAATACAGTATTTGAATGTACGTTACCTTGATGGTTGATTGTTGTTGATAGTTTTTACACTTGCTTATACAATAAATTAAAGGTGCCAAGAAGTTATATTCTTGGTTTCATCCTTTGTCCAAGTATTATTATTATTATTTCGAGCAACTCCAAGGAGTCGACAGACTCATCGAGGAAGGCCCTAACATCATGTCAAGAACAACTATTTGACATTCACACAGTATCTATCATACCTCGCCTTGAACTCATTCACAGTCATAGCACCCACAACAGACTCTGGCAGCTTATTCCACTCATTCATCACTCTCCAAGTAAAAAACCTAGCTCTAGCACTCCTGCTAATCACATTCTTGCCCAGCTTCCATGTATGGCCCCTAGTCCTCCCACCACCAAAAATATCTTCTGAATTAATCTTATAGAAACCCTTCAGTAATTTCAATGTCTCAGTCATATCACCCCTTTTCCAGCTATCAACCAATTTTTGCAACCCACAAATCTTCAACCAGTTCTCATAAGGTTCATTCCATTGACCTGCTATCATCTTGGTCACTCATCTCTGGATCCTCTCCACCTCCTCCCCATCAAGAAGAAACCCTGGCGCCCATATCTGGGCACAGTAGTCTAGATGGGGCTTATCAAGGCTCGATACAGAGGAACAATAACTTGTTTGTCTCTGCTTGTTAAAGTATTTTTCAGCAACCAAGTGATTTGATGAGCTGATTTAGCCACTTTTGCGATGTGTCCCCCTAAACTTCAACTCCCTATCCACCAACACTCCCAAATCCCTGGCCTCATCAATCTCCTGGAGTATGGTTCCACCAATGTGATATACTGCTGCTAATCTTTTCACCCTAAAATGCATAACCTTACACTTTGCCACATTAAATCGACATCCATTTTCCTTAGCCCAGTCCTCCAAACTATCCAAATCATCTTGCAAATTTTTGACATCCTGTGCACTCACTATTTCTCTACCCAACTTTGCATCATCAGCAAACAAGTGAACACTTCCTCTCAGATCCTTTGCTATATCATTAATGAAAAAATTGAAAAGTAGTGGTACAAGAGCAGAACCCTGCAGCACACCACTAGTCACAGGCTGTCTTGTGGATTCTACTGCTGAATAAACCACTCTTTGATATCTCTCCATCAATCACCCTCCTATCCATCTCACCAACCCTATATCCATCCCCATATGCTGCATTTTACTGATTAGAATTCCATGTGGTATCCTGTCAAAGGCCTTAGCAAGGTCCAGTAGAATCACTGTAAACCCATTACCCTTATCCAGTTCAGCCGTCACTGTGTTATAAAACGTGAGCAAGTTACTGAGGCATGATCTCCCTTCACAAAACCATATTGTCCCCCATACAGTATCCCATTTACATCTATCCAATCCTGTATTTTTCTCTTGACTAATTTCTCCACGACCTTGACAACGATTCCTGATATGCTAATCGGTCAGTAATTTACAACAGCAGTCTTGGAACCTCCTTTATGCAGTGGAACTATTTTCCCATCTTTCCACCTCCTCGGGACTAAACCAGACCCGAGACTCAGATTGAACAATAGGGTCAAGGTACTGACAATTCTTTAGCCACTTCATGTACGACATGAGCTGGCATACCATCCAATCCCACAGATGTATTGACAGATCTATTACAAAATCCCACAGATTTAGTAATAGACTACTCACCTCCACTTCATTCACCACAATTCCTGTATAATCTATTGGTCATTCATTCCTGCAATATCACCACCTGGATGATATACTCTTGCAAAGTGCTCACTCAGTAATTCAATTATATCAACTGATTCGGTTACCTCCCTACCATCGGCATTCTTTAAAATCATTCTGCCATGAACATTTTTTCTTTTACTTGCAACATATCGAAAAAAATTGTTTGGGATTCTCTTTACTCTGCATGACTAATGTTCTTTCATAATCTGTTTTTGCTTTTCTTACCACACTCGTTACCCTTCTGACCTGCGCTTTATACTGTTCATGTGCCTGCCGGTCACTTTTCTCCTTAAATTCCCTCCATGGTTGTTTCTTTTTTTGCAGCTCAAGCTTGATGGTGTTATTCATCCATTTAACCCCTATTTGATTTATTATTCAGACTCTAGGTATACAGTCAGCCATTGCCTCATGCAAACACTTCCTAACCGCCTCCCATGCACTATCAACATCACTAGCCCTTGCAGTTTTACATGCCATGGCACTGAACCAATCAAACTCCTAAGCTTGTCATACTTACCAGCCCGATAATTCCACATGTACCCTGTCTTAATTGTAAATTCCACACCTTTAGCCACTTCCCAAGTTAAGACTCTATGATCACTCTCACCAATTGGTGGCAATTTGGTCATATTCGTTATTCATATTCGGCCAAATTCTCAGATGTAATTACTAGGTCAAGCACTCTCTGACCCCTAGTATTTTCCATTACATGCTGTTGCAGATAGTTATCCCTTAATAATCACATAAAATCCAATTCCTTCCTCCCATGTGCCCTCTCCTCCTTCTAATCAATGTTACCATAGTTGAAATCACCCATAATAATTACTCTCCTTCCACTCATTTCTTCTATTTGCTTATGCATACTATCTCCACCATCTATTCCATCACCTGGTGTATAGCAGCACCCAACTGTATATTTTGTTCTGCTAGTTTCAATCTCACACCAAATAGCCTCAAATGTGCTCTTTTCTCTATCCTGTGGTTCCATTTCTATTCTCCTTGGCTGTAGCTCATCAGCTATCATTAATAACACTCCTCCTCCCATTTTATTCTCCCTGTCACTCCTGAACATACCATACCTCTCACATTCAATCCAACTAGCTATATCGTCTTCTGTCAGCCATGTTTCACTAATGCTAATAATCTGTGGCCTGGAAGTGCCAACCAAAGCCAAAAATTCTTCCTTCTTGTTCCTAATCCTTCTGGCATTAGTATACATGAATTGCAAAGCCCATTTGTCCCATCCCTATTTTGATACCTTATACTAACTATCCCATTCTGATTCGTAGTCTTTCGTACTCACTTGGGCATATTACACACATTCATACACTCAACTGTCTCCCTAAAGTCTGCATATCTACCCCCCCTCCCCCTTAATAACTCTAGTTTCCCTGAATGTGCACATCCACCTCCACTACATTCGACAACACCTTTTCAAGTCTCCGTACACCAAATCCATTCAAATGTAAACCATCCGTCTTATATGAATCCTTTCGCCCATCGAACTCACTCCACACATCTACAAATTCCACATAGCCCTCTACTGCCTAAATATCGCAATTATTTGGCCTAGTGGCTAAATAAGTATAAGCAAACAAGGTTTGCATGTGAAGTCACTTCACGACTGTGCTACTTGTATATAGAATCTAATGACTTCACATCAATTGCTTTGGTATCCCATAATGCAATGCACATATCCTTATGCTATGCTATGCGTTATCGGAAGGGCCACTAACCAGTGAGAGCTATTTATTTGTTTACACTTGAATAAAGAATGAAACCAAGAATATAACGTCTTGGCATCTTTAATTTATTTGATGGTTGATTATCATGCACATTCACTAATAACAGAAACATCAGGAATGAAGGCAGTGAATTTTGAGCATCGGTTAAATCATATGAGACCAGAAATTATTGATATTAGTGAGAGTTGCTGACAGAAATCAGTTCTGATTTCTGACAACAAATCAGATCTGATTTTAAAGATCCAAATGCAAAAAAACTTCTCTTCTGGTCCTTCACCAGGATGCAACTTTTGCATAACCATGCTTCTATTTCTCTCTCTCATCCATTTGGTACTACCATTGTAACATCACCCAAAGATAAGGCTGACTTCCTGGCCTCCTTTTTCTCCTCAAAAACCCTAGATAAGCATATGCATCACCTCTCACAATACCAAGAACAGCTCACTTTATCAAAAAGAAATCAGAAGAATCCTTAATCGTTCAGATATCAACATGTCCTCTAGTCTTAATGGCATCCCTACATCCCAGAATTAACACCCATTCTATATTATCTTTATAAGTTTTCATACTTGTATGTCATCAACCCTATACCAGGGATTTTTCAAACTGTTTTACTGTCAGAATCTTATTCCTAATTTTATTTTATTGTTTTTATTTTTATTTTTTTCAAAATCCTGCTTTTCCCTGAAGCACACATGTTTGACTTCTTATTTCTACTGTATGAGTAACAAAGGTCATTACTCGTATAGCAATACAAAAGCTAAAAGTTAACAGTCAGTAAATTATACTTCCAAGAAATTATATTGTTTAATCCTTTACCCAAGCATAAGTGAAAACAAAGTTTTGCACATGAAGTATCATCATGGCTAGGCTGTTGACTTCACATCTGTTGCCTTAATAGAAAAAACTTTCTTAATATTAAGTATTATTCTTACCTATATAATATATATACCTAAAAAAAAATCAAATGATGGTACGGCATGACAGAATTTCATGCCGGCTGGGACGTCACCTGGTTAAACAAGGTCCCGTTGTTTTCACCAGGGCAAGCAGCGAAAAGTCAGTTACTGGAACAAATCCTAAAACTCACCCCAACTCAATATCACCAGAGTTCAAAATCTGTACTATCAACATAAGAAGCCTGAATGGCAAAGAAATGGAGCTAGCTGAGGAATTGGATCAGCACCAGATCTACATAATAGGAGTGACTGAAACAAAAAAGGCAAAAATTGGTGAGATCTTTCTGACCAATAAATACAAAATGTTATATTCAGGCAATGACAATAAAGGAAAAGAAGGAGTAGCCATTCTCCTTTCTTTTAGTGTTGCAAGTGATCAGCATTCATTTTAGAAATTATGGACTTTACAACCGTGTTATAAATAACTCTTTTAATTTCATGATGTTTCAATCTGCATATACTCAGGATAAGCTGAGTTACATTACATACAGTAAGCTAGAGAAACAATGATTTGATCACAGGTTATTGTCATTGCCTGAATATAACATTTTGTATTTATTGGTCAGAAAGATCTCACCAATAAATACAAAATGTTATATTCAGGCAATGACAATAAAGGAAAAGAAGAACTCTAAAAAAAAAAAATTGCAAATTAATTAATTATTTAGAGATCCTAGATTATTTATATATTAGGATAATTATTTAGGATCCTGGATTATCTACAGTCCTGTTTATAGTTATTCTTATAGAGGGAGGTTCCGTGGGTCGAATATGTGCCTTCCATATGTTTGGGATTTTTAGACCATCATTATTGTTCAGATTGGGGTGGTTGATAATAATCTCACATGCTTCCTTAAATTTGCGTTCATACCATGTTTTGGTGTGATGTAAACAACTGGTGCTTTTCCAATCAATTCTATGTAAAGTGTTCAGGGCATGATCAGAAAGGCCAGCTTCACCATAGTTATTATATTTAATGTGTCGTTTATGTTCTTTTTGTCTGAAAGAAATTGTGTGTCCTGTTTCCCCTATATATGGTATGTTACAGACACAATAAATATGGTATACCAGGGTGGGCCAGCGGAGGGAGTGGGTCTTTGGATGAGTTGAGTAAGCTTTTTAATTTTGCAGGAAGTTTAAAGGTGGCTTTGAGGTTGTATTTTTGTACCTATTCTGTTTATTTTATCTGATGTCCCTTTAATGTAAGGAATAGTTATAGTTTTATTGTAGTCTGGTTTATCTTTGTTTTTTATTGGTCTTGTAGAGAATTTTGTTAATGGTGTTTTGGCTGTAATCATTTTTTAGAAAAGTATTGCTGATAACTTTAAATTCATCTTTCAGTGCATGGTCATTGGAGCAGATCTTCAAAGCCCTGTTTTTTAGAGTATTAATGACACCTTGTTTTTGTGTTAGGTGGTGGTAAGAGTTTATATGTGTATAAACCCTTATGGCCAGTATGTGTCGGTTTCCAGTAAACAGTGAGCCAGAAGGAAGACGTGTAACAAGTGTATCTAGGAAACAGAACTGTGAATGTTCCATATAAAAGTTAGCAATGGGGGGGGGGGGGAGCGTTTTGCCATACAAAATAACCAGAACATAATACATGTGCAAAGACCTCCGTGATATCTGGAGGGAATTTGTTCTGTAAAAGAAGAATTGTGTCATTGATTTGGACATTCGTAAAGAGGTCAGAGATGTAAAAACTGACTAATAAATCATATTTTTCTAATGTAATGTCTTTGGTTATGTTTATGAAGTGTTATGTGTTTCTGATATAGGAGGGGGAATGACCTACCAACTCCTCGAGTGTTGCCGCTTTCTTGGCTAGGTGATAATTCAGGCTATCTATCCCTTCGACTATCGGCCGGAGTGGTGTGTTTTGTTTGTCTATTTTCGGTAGCCTGTAAATTCTCGGGGAATGAGCGTAGTGTGGAAGTAGTTTTTTGACCATATCTTCGGGCCATGTAATAATTGATTTAAGTAGTTTTTCTGTTTTCTTTTTTATTCTATTGGTTGGGTCATATTTAACAAGTTGGTATGTATTATTGTCCGAGACTAGCAGATTCATTTTTTATAAATAAGTGGTTCAGTTTAGAATAACGGTGGCACTTCCTTTATCTGCTCTAGTTATTACAATGTTCTGATTTGATTTTAATGATTTTATTACTGTTAATTCGTGTTTCGTTAAGTTGCTTGTTATTGTTTTGTTATGATTTATATTTAAAATGTTGGCAATTTCTAAACGTATTTTGTCTGCTATGTTATTTGGGATCAATATTACAAATAAAATCCAGTTTGTTTATCGATCTGGGTGCTACGGCAAAATTTAGACCTTTGTTAAGTACTGAGAGTCCATAGTATTTAACACTAAATACGAGGCTAATCTTCTTGAATGGTAGACAGTCTCAAGTACAGTGATGTAGGCAAATATGAGAATGGGGAACTGGACAAGGAGACCTGCAGGAAGTTCTACTAAGGAAAAAGTGGAGGAATTTTTTGAGGCTTTACAGAAAACAACTGACACAACGAAAAAGGAAAAGTTTATCCTTGTTGGGGATCTCAGTAGCAGAGTAGGAAATGATTGTCAGACTTACAAAAATATTTTGGGAAAATTCGGAGAAAAGAGCAAAGCTAATAATCATGGCAAATACCTGTTGGATTTCTGCTCAGGACATGGACTGGTTATTACTAACACACTGTTCCAACATAAAAACGTGCACAAATTCACTTGAAGAGAAGAGGCCAGGAATAAGAAGTCTCATTGACTATCTTATTGTTGATAGTGATGTTTTCTCCATGGTGCAGGGAGAAAACATCACTATCAGTCTTAAGCAGAATAAAATTGAATTTCATATTGAAAAGAAGAACTTGTAAGAAAGTTTTAAAGCAAATAAATGTTGAGCAGCTCAAAGATGTAAACTGTAGACTAAAATACACAAATATTATTAAAGAAAAAATGAAAGTATTGAAAATCAATATATACCTTGGAGATTCAGTGGCAAGCCCTGAAGAAAACATTGATTGATTCAGCAAGAGAGGCATGTGGTGAGGTTGTGTGCAAGGATAGAAAACTCAGAACTCCATGGTGGACACAGGAATTTAAAGAGGCAGTGGAACAAAAGGAGAAAGCATATCAAAAGTTCCTGGCAAATAAGTCAGCTTGTGCTCTTAGAGAATACAGAGACAAATGTAAAAAAAGACAAATATTTTTACACACTGTTTAACAAAAGTTAAACAGTGTGTAAAAATAGCTAAACAAAAGTCATGGGAGGCCTTTGGTGAGAACATAGAAAACAAATATCAATAAGGTGGCAAGATATTCTGGAGGTTGCTGAAGAAGCTCAGAAATGGAGGAAAGAGTGCTGAAAAAGAATTAGAGATGATAAAATATAATAAATTTAGTTTAATCCCTTATCCAAGTGTGAGCAAACAAAGTTTGCGCCTGAAAATATCTCTAAAATATAAAATATCTCTAAATCCAGAGATGATAAAGGTGACATGAAAACAGAAGAAAAAGATATCCTTGAAGTATGAAGTGATTACTTTGTAAAATTGTTAAATGAAACAAGCAATGATAACAGCACAGTGGTAAAAAACACTGACCATGCATGCAGTCAGGGATACATATCCATACTTGGAGTAGAAAAATGCATCAAAAGCCTGAATTGTGGAAAGGCAGCAGGAGTAGATAATATTCAACCAGAAATGCTCAAGTATTATTATTATTATTATTATTATTATTCCTGATACCTCCAAAGAGTCCGAAGACTCATCGCGGGAGGACACTTACAACTGTCTCAACCATTACATTGAATCTCTACTACGAATCATCTCCACCAACACCACCTACCACCCACCACCTCCACAACTAGTATTTTTTGTCTGTAAATTGTGTTCTGAAGGGCCGATTTGTATGTGGGATGAAAAATTTGTATGTCTGCATGAGGGATGAAAAACCCGAGTTTCCGGGAGAAAAAACCCTGCTACCTCCGTATGAGATCGGCTAACTCACCTTCGATTGAAATCGTTTAGATAAAGATTCCTCCCGTCGCAACAAGAATTGAGCTTAGGCCTATTCCAATCGAAGGGCGCCATGTACCATCGTTCTTCCAATTATGGAGGTATGAAAGTCTTACAGTGGCTGCACTGCATAGTTCAGAAGGCCTGGACAGAGGGACGAATTCCAGATGATTGAAGTAGAGTTCTCATAGTACTCATATATAAAAAGAGAAATAAAACAATGTGAGAATTAGAAGTATTTCATTACTGAGTGTTCCTGGTAAAATATATGCAAGTATACTTGAGAAACGGTTGAGAAGGATTGTGGAAGAGAAGCTTGGTGAAGAACAAGCTGGATTCAGGCCAAATAGTGGCTGTCAGGATCAGATTTTCACTTTACAATAGATAGTTGAGAAATCATGGGAATATAACAAAGATCTGTATTTAAGTTTTGTAGATCTAGAAAAGGCATATGCAATGGTGAGCTATCAAAATTTTACAAAGGGCTCGCATCGTCGAGCCAAAAAAAAGCCTTATTTCACACAAAAACTTATTAATACAACTTGTGTTCAAATGCCAATCAAAAAGTATGAGGGGACATTTCAACCTGTAAAGGTTATCATTTTTAAACAAATATTTCATGATCTAAACATGAAATATTTGCACACAATCATCTGTGTTAATTTATGTTACATAATAAAAACATTTTTAACTATCAAAATATAATAAGAATAAAATCTTTTATAATCGCACATATGCAATAGTCTGCATTTTTTATAAACAAAATTAATTTGTTTTGTTTGCGATAGAAATTTTTATTACGAACAATCTATAAATAATAAATATTATCTAAACACAATAATATTGAAATACGTTATTTCTCTTTTGGTTTTATACCTCAAGTGATAATCAGCGGTACCAATCAAGGGGCATTATTTTATAGTCCTATTTATTTATATGTGATTTCCAAAGTGAATTCTTATTTGTAAAATGGTAGTAACAGTAACTATAATATTTTATTTAATAAAATCACTTTGTTAGGTTACCGTTTGAGTTTGTTGTTTAATATATTTCAAAAATTATGTTGGTTTTTTTTTAAAAAAAAAATAAAAAAGTAAACAATAAGAACAAGGGACTCGCAAATTTGAGAAAAATTTAACAAAGGGCTCGGGCGAGCCCCTTATAGCTCACTACTGGGCATATGACAAAGTGCCAAGAGGGAAGCTATTCAAAACACTACAGTTATATGGTGTAAATGAGGCATAACATCAAGCAATACTTAGTCTTTATTTGAGTTGTAAGCAGTTAGAATTGAAGGAAGTACAGGAAGGTGGTTTAATGTTAAATCTGGTGTCAGACAAGGATTTATATATTATCCCTTCTGTTATTCATTATCTATATGGATCACATTATAAAGGAAAGTGGTATTAAACCTGTTATCAAAATTGGAGATGTTAATGTCAGCTCTTTGTTCTATGCAGATGATGTTATACTTCTAAATAAATCCACTACAAGTCTGCAAGATTCCCTGACTAAATTGAATAACTGTTGTAGTAGATATGGTATGAAGGTCAGCATTAAAAAGACCAAGACGATGAAAATAGGCAGAAACATTGAAAATATCAACTGCATTGTGAATGGAGAACCTATAGAACAAGTAAAACATTTCAGCTACTTAGGCATGATTCTTAGTGAAGATGGTAAATTAAATATGGAAATAGACAACAGAATCCACAAAGCTGGTATGGTAGGAAGTCAAATGAATAAATTTAAATGGAATAAGAGAGAAATTAGTTAAGACACTAAATTAGCAGTATACAAGATAGCGTTGAAACCAATTTTAACTTATGGATCAGGAATAAAACCCTTGACCAAAGACTAGAGGCTGCAGATGTGAGAGTCCTGGGAAAGATTAGGGGCATGATCAGATGGCATCAGTGGCAATATCATATTAAAAATGAGGTCATTAGGAAAGAACTTGACGTTGTCAGCATCCTGGAATGCATTAGCAGAGCTAATCTCAGGTGCTGTGGTCACTTAAACAGAATGTGAGAGGAAAGATTAGCAAAATAAGTGTTCTTTGCCAGCAGGAAGACCCAGAGGAAGACCAAGATATTGGTTTATTGATTCAGTAAAAAGTGCTTTAGAAGACCGAAATATAAGATCTGGCAATGTTGGAGCCTTGACAGGTAACAGATTGATGTGGAGGAAAATTGTAGATAAGAAGTTAGTAATGATGTAAATTTTTCATGTAGTACTATCATATCCTGTACACTCCTTGAGGGTATATATCAGGAATTTGATGATGATGATGGGGAAAAAAAGGAGGGGGGAGTCCATATTCTTTAACAACATATTTTACATTTTGTTTTGGTGTTTAACAGTCCTTTAACATTCTTAATTTTTATAATTTGAAAGTAAAGGTCAATCGGATATCTACAGTCTGATTGGATAGGTAATAGTTGCAGTGTCATAGCTGTCTTCTAAATTTAATTTTCATTCAGTGCTACACTGAATTCTGAAAAAAATTCTACAAAAAAAAATTCTGATTCATGTGGTTGAGAATGGTGATAATTTGTTTTAATGCTGCATCTGGAAATCTCTAGATATTCCTCATTTAAAGCTAGTTCAGAAACTTGTTAAAGAAGTATTTGAAATTTTCTCTTTTAAAGATGAATTGTTCATATTCTTCAATCAAGGTTTTTCTTATTATCCAATTGATGTTCTTGCTGTTTTCTGGAAAATAAAATCAAAAGAATTCTTCAGTTTGCTGAAGATAGTTTCTTAAATTAATTTTAATAGTTTCAGTTATTTTTTAACATATTTCTGTTATTTTAAGGCATTCATATTTATTTACTGGCTACAGAATTCATTGCTTTATTACTTATGAGGTTATAGTTGTTTGGGATTGTAGCAAATAGCCAAGGCAATAAAGCTGGTGCATTACTTCTGTCAGTTGTGTAACTGTGCATGTGTGTGTGTGGTGTGTATGTGTCTGTTCTTTTGGCCAGTTTGCCTGTTTTATTGGATTAAAATACTTGAGTTTCCAGGCATTAAAAAACCACTAACCTTCAGATGAAAAAGCATTTGAAAATGTTCTTCTCATTCTAGGCAGGACTTGAACCCAGATCTTTTCAACCAACGAACATCATTGATATTTACTGAGCTATGGAGGTGTCTTATTACTAACAAGAAAGATGCCTTAATTGCATTTTCATTTTCTTTAAAAAAGATTTCCGAAGGAGTATCCAAAATAACTGGGCTTATTTTTTTTTAAATTTATTAAAGTTTATAATACCATATTCTAGTCTCCTTCAAAGTACTCTCCATGTGAGTCAATGCACTTGTCCCAATGCTTTTTTCACTGCTGGAAAGAGTTCTGGCTGTTTCCAGCAGTGAAAACAGCTATTTTCTATTATATCTCGAATTACTGCTGTTTCATGGTTTTTCTTTATCTGTGGGAATAAAAAAAAAGAAGTCACTCAAGGCAAGTAGTGAAGTTAGGGAACAACTGCCATGTTGTTTTTTGCCAAGAACTGTTGGACAGACAAGGCCATGTGGGTTGGGGTATTGTCATCGTGCAGCAACTAATCTCTGCTACTCCACATTTCTGTCTGTTTTTGTCGAACACTATCACACAGTCTTCTCAAAATGTTGAGATAAAAATGTTGGTTCACTGTCTATCTGTCCAGAGGAACAAATTCTTTGTGTACAAGTCCATTCACATCAAAAAAGCAAATCGACATTGTCTTGACATTTGATTGAACTTGACATCTTCTTGGGTTTGTCTGAATAGATAAGAGGTGCCAATTTGACATATATTTATTAAATATGGTGTGTAGCTGATATTTATTAAGCACTCTAGATATCTTTTCAGATGTGTTTTGAATGTATGGGATGGTAACAGTTTTGCTGTAGTCGTGATTGGCAATGGAGGGGATTTCTGGAAAGCATTTAGTATTTTTGCTATCCTGTGGAGATTATAGCCATTGGCTAAGAAAATGTGATGCAAGTAAATGAGTTCAGTGGTAAAAGCATTATCATTGGAACAGGTAGTTGTAGCTCTGTGAATTAGTGTTTTTAGGATAACATACTGTTGAGCTAGAAAAAGATAATGAACCACCAGGAAGCCGTATGAATAGTGTATCTAGGAAGGGCAGACAGTCATTAGTTTCTGTTCCATTATGAAGTGGATTTTAGGGTGTTAGCTATTTCAATACACTAAAAATGTATCCAATGTGTCTGGAACCATGTGGCCAGATGGCAAACACATTCTCAACATTGCATAACCAATCCACTGGTTTGAAAGTGGCTGTATTCATAGCTAGGTTTTCCAAGTGTTCTATGTAGAAATTGGCTAAAGGGGAAGAAAGGGGGATCCCATCTAGTTGTTTATGTAGTTGTGAGGATATTTAAGTTCCATTACAATTTGAATTGTTTCACTTACTTATTGTCACATATAATCTTTAAACATGTTATGGTGTGTTCTGATGATGCTGGTTTGAAATCCAGCAAAATATAAACTAGTTAATAAACATCTTTTTTTTTATGATTTAGTTCATTTGGTGTTGTGATACCATTAAAATATGTTATATAGGATATTTATTCCTTTTCACATACAATTTGAATTGTGTTTATAAATGAATTAGTTGTGGCCATGTACTTACACTTATGCTCTGAAGATGCTGGGTAGAAAAGCAGTGAAATATTAGTAAATTCGATAATTTTTTTTTTGCCTTTCTTGGTGTTGTTTATATCATGCAGTGCTATTATGAATGTTCAAATAGAGTAATGAAGCACCTTTACTTTACATATTCCAAACCTAAATCAGAATGACTGCCTTTATATAGCAAAAATATAGGGATCTCATCTTGATCAATGCAGTATTTCCTTCCTTCTATTTTTTTTCTTCTTTTTTTTTTTATTTTTGTGTATTTTATATATATTTTATCTTTAATTTATTTTTATTTTATTTCATTTATTTAATTAAATATTTTTCATACCTTACCATCCATCACATTTTATTGGTGTGCCGCAAGAAAGAATGAATATGGAAGAATAACTTTATTGAATGCAGATGGTACACGAGTGTCAGAAGCTAAGGAGATTGTTTAGTTAATGAGTGCTTACTTTGCTAAGATATATCAACCAGGTATGTAGCAATGCTGCTGCTACGTTGGATGAAGAGTTAGAGGTTCATGAAAATGAGGTTGAAGAGCTCTTGCATAAACTGGATAAGAATTTGTCAATAGGGACAGATGGAATATCAGCCCATTTGCTAAAGGAATGTTCAGCCGAATTAGCTAGGCCTTTCACACATTTGTATAACTTGAGTCTCAGGAATGATACCACAGGAATGGAAGGAGTATGATAGTTCCACTGCACAAGGGTAGTGCAAAAATTGATGTGTCTATCTACCGACTTATTAGTATCTCTGGTGTGGTAGTGAAGATTTTAGAGAAGTTAATAAGAACTTGCATATAGAAATGGGTAGACAAGCATTCTATACTCTGCAGGGAACAGCATGGGTTTACTAAAGGAAGGTCATATTTTAACAATTTGCTCATATTTTATAGCAATGTTACATCCGAGTTGGATAAAGGGAATGGATACACTGTGATAATGTTGGATCTAAGGCATTTGATAGGATACCACACGATAGACTGTTGCATAAACTGGAGAATATGGGATTGGAATATAATCTATTGACTTGGATCAGGGGATGGTTGACAGACAGATATCAAAAAGTGGTATACAGTGGGTGTGAATCTGCCAGATTTAAGGTAACCAGTGGTGTACCTCAGAGTTCAGTCCTTGGGCCATTATTGTTCAATCTATACATTAATGACATCAAGCAGGGTCTCTCATCAGATTTGCAATTGTTTGCTGATGATGTGAAGATGGCAGGGCAATCAGGGATGCTACTAATATTCAGCAATTACAAAATGATTTGAATAGACAGGAAATCTGGGAAAACAAAAATGGCTGTCAGTTTAATGTTAATAAGTGTAAAGTTATGCACTTTGGCGTGATTAGAGTTCCAGCGGCATATGATATTAGCGGGGTTATGCTACAAAACTGAAGAGGCAAGGGTCTTGGTGTATTGGTGGATAAGAATATAAAATTCAAAGATCACATAGCAAAAGTTGCAAATACAACTCAGAGGATAATTGCTATGTAGAAGCAAACCTTGACATGTAAGGATAAGGAAGTTATTTTGCCTCTTTATAAGGCTTTGATAACACCACAACTGGATTACTGTGCGCAGATTTGGCCTCCCGGGTTCCAAGGGGATAAAGAAGCTGTGGAAAAGGTGCAAAGAAGAGTTATTATTATTATTATTCAGGCCTCCATGGAGTCAAAAGACTTATCATGGGAGGTCCTTCCTAGGAAACACAAAGTCTATCAAGACTCATCATGGGAGGTCCCTCCTAGGAAACACAAAGTCTATCATACCACTCTTTAAACTCATTGACCGTTCTTGCTCTCACCACTCCATCAGTCAATGCATTCCATGGTTCAACCACCCTCCATGCAAAGAAACCACTTCTCACCCCCTCTTGCTCAAAGTTTCCTTTCGTAACTTCCAAGAATGGCCCCTTGTCATCACTCCTTCCTGCTGTTCAACCAAGTGAAAGACCTCCCCAGTGCCAACCCTGTAACCACCTCTCAACAGTTTAAAAGTCTGAATCATGTCACTTCTCCTTCTTCTATCCACCAAACTCTGCAATCCATATTCCCTCAACCGATCCTCATAACTAACATTGTACAGTCCTGAAACTGTCTTTGTTATCTGCCTTTGTACCCTTTCCACACTTAATTTATCCCATTCAAATCTTGGGGACCAAATCTGTGAACAATAGTCTAAGTGTGGTCTGATCAGAGTCTTATACAATGGAATGATAACTCTTTTATATCTGCTGGTCAGTGTCCAGGGGCACGCCAGCCATATGTGCAATGTGTGCAATGCACACAAGTGCCAGGATAGTAAAGGCGCCAAAGAGGAGGAAATACTTATAAAAAACGTTTTTTTTAAGTGATTTTTTTATTGGAGGGGGGGGGATAGGGGCACCAACTAAAGTTTTGCACACAGGTGCCGGACACTACTGGCATGCTACTGGGTATAGGGGCACCAACTAAAGTTTTGCACACAGGTGCCGGACACTACTGGCATGCTACTGGGTATAGGGGCACCAACTAAAGTTTTGCACACAGGCGCTGGACACTACTGGTGCCCCTTTCAGTGTCCTTTTCATTATTGCAGCAATCCTCTGTGTTACCTTCACCACCTTTGCAATATGTCCCCTAAATTTCAGGTTTCTATCAATCATCAACCCCCAGATCTCTTGCCTCCCCCTACTTCCTCCAGTAGAGTATGCGGCATCCCACCAATGTGTCTCAAACCTCAAGACCTTACATTTTGCTGCATTGAACCAATATCCCCCATTCGTTTTCCCATCTGTCTAGCTTATTCAAATCCTCTTGCGGGGCTACCACATCTGCACTATTACTAATAACCCTTCCCAGCTTCACATCATCTGCAAACAACTGAATATCCCCTTGCAATCCACTGACATTGTCAGTGGATTGCAAGGGGACAGAGAGTTATAAAGATTATATCCGGATTATGGGATTTAGATTATGAGAACAGATCACGAGTATGTGGATTGCAGACTTTGGTTAACAGGAGAAAGAGTTAATATGATAGAGGTCTATAAACATTTGAATGGGTATTATAGCATTTCAAATGATGAAATTTTTTGTTATATGGAAGGCAGGAAGAGAACACAGGGGGCATCCACGGAAGTTAAGGTTGTTCTCAGTCAAGAAAGGGATAAGAGCTAGGTTTTTCTCCCAGTGAGCAGTGAGTGAGTGGAATAATTTGCCCTTATTAGGGGTAGTGAGTGCATCTAGTATAAATGAATTTAAGGGTATGCATGATAGCTGGGTTGGGTAATTTACAGCCTCCCTGGAGGTCTCAGATAATAATAATAATAATAATAAACCCTAGCACAGCTCATATGTTGAAGAGTACTACCCAGAAAATCCATAGAATTGTGGAATATATTACCATCAGCTACAACTGGCGTCAATACATGGAGCTGTTTTTCTTGATCTATCCAAACTTTGAATTGCTTGTGCATTGATAATGATATGTTAGATTCAGATGGAAATATCTGCATTTTAAAAATCATTATTAATTGCTTGTTCCTATTCATCTTATGCTAGGTTTACTTTTTCTGCTTAAGACTCTACTCCTCACCTCTACAACAAGTGAATGCACTGGTGAAAGTGTTGCTGGATGGAAGTACAATGTGTGTGTGAGATGCGTGCAAGAGATCAGAAGAAAGAGATGAAGGGAAAAATCAGGAGAGTGGTAATAAAGAAATAGTAGTAGTGTGAGAGATGAAGAGGAAACGGGAATGCAAGAGGTACATGGAAAGGGAGACGTGGCATAAGGAGATTGGATGTTGGAAGTTCCAGTGAATGTGTGTGTATGTGTATGAAGATGGAGTATATTGTGATGTGGGTAGGGAAGTTGAGACTGAGCAGATATATGTGGTAAGTGGTGATAAAGGTGATTGGGCAGGTGTGATGAGGAAATCACAACCAACCAGTGGCTTGGATAGGACTGGTTATAGACCTAAAAATGAATTACTGTGTTTGTTTATAAATGTGTTTGTTTACAGAAGTATCAGAAGTAAGGGAGATGAAATGGTTTCACTGATTGATTTTATTCACTCCAAAATCATTGGAATAAGTGAAACATGGTTGAATGAAGACGATATTTTAACAGGAATTACAGGAATTCCAACCCACGAGAGTGACTCAATTAGTATGGAAAACAAAAGTGCAGTATGATCAGAAATTGGCAAATCAAGTGAAGAAAAACCCTAGAGAGTTTTTCATATATGTAGCAAGTAGAAGGAAGAATGATCATGGTAAGATGATGTTAATGGATGAAAGTGCTAGAATGGTAACTGCTGTAGAAGACATTGTTGAGGTATTCAGTGATCAATTTATTTCAATTCCACCCTGATCAGGTGTTTCTTCCTGATCAGGGTGGAATGGCTTAATTGTGAGTGAGCAGGAGGTATTTGAAGAAATAAACAAACTTGATGTCGATGAGATGACAGGATTTGATGACATATCACAATGGGGCTTAAGGGAATGTTGCAGGAAATTGGCAGTAGCATGTCTGTTTAATAAGAGTCTTGCAACAGCACAGATTCCAATTTAGTGGAAGGAGGGTAAAATTGTTCCACTGCATAAAGGTCATAAGGCTGTAACTTCAAATTAGAGGCCAATCTTTATATCTGGAGTAGTGGTGAAGGTGCTTGAGAGATTGGTGAGAAGTAGGATACAGAAATGGGTGGATAACAGCATTATTTTCTGTCGTTATCAACATGGGTTTGTTAAAGGGAGATCATGTTTCACTAACTTGCTTATGTACTATAACAAGGTGACAAATATCTTGGACAGGTGATATGCATATACAGTGGTGTACTTGGATTTTGCAAAAGCTTTTGATAGATTGCTGCACAACAAGCCGGTAAATAAATTGAAACAGATGGGATTGGATACCACTTCTGAGTTGGATCAGTGACTGGTTGTCATATAGGTATCAGAAAGATGTATATGGGGGTGCAGTATCCCAAAAGAGGAACGTCACTAGTGGTGTACTGCAGGGGTCAGTTTTGGGATCATTGTTGTTCAACACCTCCATAGTGCAATTGGAAGAACGATGGTACATTGCGTCCTTTGATTGGAATAGGCCTAAGTTCAATTCTTGTCATGACGGGAGGAATCTTTTTGTGGACGTTTTCAATCGAAGGTGAGTTAGCCGATCTGATATGGAGGTAGCAGGGTTTTTTCTCCTGCATACAGACAAATCGGCCCTTCAGAACACACGCAATTTACAGACAAAAAAAATACTAGTTGTGGTGGTGGTGGGCAGTAGATATGGCATTGATGGATAAGATTGGTAGTAGAGGTTCGGTGTAGTTTTGGAGACAGTTGTATAGTAGGTGTCCTTTTGCGATGAGTCTTCGGACTCCTTGTTGGTGTCACGAATAATAATAATAATAATATGTTAATGATATTGAAATGGGTTTAACTAGTGATATGCAGCTGTTTGCAGATAATGCAAAACTTGGGAGAGCAATGCAAAGTCAAGCGGATGTTTTGGCCTTACATGAAGACTTGGGCAGATAAGTTGAACTGTCAGATCAATGTTGCATAATGTAAGGTTTTGAGATTTGGATATTTGTATACTCTGCATCCCATTGTTGGTAAGCAATGATGAGATGCAAAGTATACACTTTGTGGCGAACTTTAAAGGAAATAGATGAGATGAGGGATCTAGGAATGATGGTGGAGAAGGTTCTGAAATTCATAGGCCACATTGCACAAGTTGTGAAGACGTCACATTGGATAATGGCAATGATGTGGAGGACCCTCACATGTAGGAATAGAGTGGTTATGATGCCACTATATAAGTCCTTCATCAGGCCTCATATTGATTATTGTGCACAGATTTGGGTTCACCAGGTTTTCGTCCTGACAAGGATATGCTGGAAAGGGCCCAGAGAAGATTCACAAAGGTGGTCAGTGGTCTTTGGAATGTAAAGTAAGAGGACAAATTGAGAAAAAGTAAGTCGCTAAGCCTTGTGAATAAGAGGAAGAAGAGGGGGAGATATGATTGAGACATATAAGCTAGTCGGTTGTTATCAGGTTGACATGATCATCATCAAATTTCTGACATGTATCCTCAAGGGACGTACAGGATGTTATGATAGTATTACATGAAGAACTTACATCATTACTAACTTCCTATCAACAATTTTCTTCCAAATCAATCTGTTACCTGTCAAGACTCTAACATTATCAGATCTTGTATTTCTGTCTTCTAAGGCACTTTTAACTATATCAATCCACCTATATCTTGGTCTTCCTCTGGGTCTTTTCTCTTTTCAGAGAAAAGACTAAGAGGACTAAGACAGAGAAAATTACAACTTGTTTTGCTAATCTTTCCTCTCCAATTCTATTTAAGTGACCATATTACCTGAAATTAGCTCTGCTAAAACATTCCTGGATGCTAAAATGTCAAGTTCTTTCCTAATATTGTTTTTAATATGATATTGCCATTGATGCCATCTGTTCAAGCCCCTAATCTTTCTCAGTGCTCTCATATCTGTGGTCTCTCGTCTTTGGTCAAGTGTTTTATTTCTAACTCAGTTCTCAGATCCATAGGTTTTTTTGACTAATTTCTCTCTTATTCCATATAAATTTATTCAGTTGACTGCCTATATTCCAGCTTTGTTGATTCTGTTATCTATTTCCATATTTAATTTACCATCTTCAGTAAAAATCATGCCTAAGTAGCTGAAATGCTTTACTTGTTCTATAGGTTTTCCATTCACGATGCAGTTGATATTTTCAATGTTTTTCCCTATTTTCATCGTCTTTGTCTTGTTATTGCTGATTTTCATTCCAAATTTATTACAATAGTTATTCAATTTAGTCAGGGAATCTTTCAGACTTGTACTGGATTTATTTAAAAGTATAACATCATCTGCATAAAGTAAAGAGTGAGATTTTGATTTCAGGTTTAATACTGCTTTCTTTCAGATAATGAATAACAGAGGGGATAATGTACGTCCTTGTCTGACATCAGGTTGACATGGAAGAGAATTTTCATAGAATGGAAGGGAGGGGGGGGTAAATAAGAGGCTATCGCTGGAAACTTTATAAGAGGATGTGAGCAGAGGAATGAGTAGAAGGTTCTTTGCATGGAGATTGGTTGGTTGGCGAGTGGAGTGCATTGCCTGAGTGTGTTCCAAACATAGACATATTGAATCAGTTTAAAACACGGTTGGATGAGCGTTGTGTTCAATAGTGTGTACCTCCCACAATGAGTACCTGACTCCATGGAGGTCAGATGTTAATAATAACTTCTGACACTATAATTCTCAGATCTCTCTGGCCTTAGAATACTGTACTTGCATTTGTGGTGGTGGTGCTTTAAATCCTTCCTAAAAGTGCAACACCTGTCTAGAAGAGAGCAACATGATTAGTTGATATCCCCCCCCCCAGATTCATTCCAATCACTTTCTTATATGTTTTGCCAAACTGTACACCATTGTTCCTCTGCTTTCCTCTCATGGCTGTAAGAACATAAGCAGCTGTTCAACACCATCCATCCTCTGTCCAGCTTGAAACCTACTGAACCACCTTCTCATCACCTTTTTTCTTCTCACCTATCTCTGTTCTTTAGAAAATCTTTCTTCACCCTGTTTTCCTCTCAAAGATTGCAACCTCAGACTGTTCAAGAAATCAACAGATTCTGCTTTTTCCTAACCACTTGCTCACACATATGCAACTAATTTGCTACATATTACAACCTTGTATGTTTTGGATTATGTTAAAGAATGGCGGAAGAGAACTATTCTTTAGTTCTTAAATTCACATAAGTTTAACAACATTGGTTTCTGCACTTGTCACCAAAGTGGGATTCCATGTTATCATAATTCTTTGCCCTTTTCATATAGAGGTGGCAAGTTTCTTTCCAGTAACTTGTACATTTTATTTTGCAAAACAGAGATAGTAACAAGAGAATATATAATTTAGAGAGACAATGCACTAGCTTCAGAGCCTTTATTGCTTTTTTTTTTTGCCATAAATCCATACACCAGTCAC
This sequence comes from Typopeltis vanoorti, assembly GCF_054136105.1. Lineage (NCBI taxonomy): Eukaryota > Metazoa > Arthropoda > Arachnida > Uropygi > Thelyphonidae > Typopeltis > Typopeltis vanoorti. The sequence continues at coordinate 189,086,672 of NC_143549.1, read as the reverse complement.
AACCATAATTCTTTAATTGTATTCAATGTATTCATTGAAGTAAGCTAACATGGTTGAGCATGCTTACATTATATTGTGTAACATGCCATGAAACAGTCTTTTCCCCTTAATAATTTAGATCAGCCCTCATATTTAATTCACAGTCACATAATTTTATATATTATTTTATATTAAATTTATATATTTTATATATTATCCTTGTCATATATTATTTTTTTGCTTTACTCATATATTTTAATTTCTTTAATGTGATTTTTTTTATATGCATGCCAGCAAATTTCAAACTAGAGACATGAATGACAAAGTTTTCCTTCATTCTTGATATTCTAGCACTTTTTAGAAGTAAACTAAATTATTCAGCTAATATTCATTAGATTTAACTTTGCTAACTGCCAAACTTACTTTTCATATCTTTTTCAGGGTTATTGAATGTAAAGGACCAACCAACACAAGAGTATATACTGTCGCTGTATACTTCAGAGGCCGTCGGCTGTCTACTGGTTCTGGCCATAGGTTTGTTTGTTTGTTTAGTTGCTTAATTCTGTGATTCTGAAATGTATATCTTTGAACAATTTTAATATTTTTGTTCACCTTTTTGATTTCATTTCTTCTTTCTTATCTTTTAATTGATTTTAACATTTTCCTCCTTTCATATTTCATTTTCTCTTTTGTCCTTTTTTTACTTATTTTTGTAATGCTATTTTACTTCTGTCTGCAAGTGTATATTTGGATATTTACTTGCAGCTCATTTTTGCAATTTCATATGTGCATGTGTGTCAGATTAATGATTTTTATACCATATTTCTTTCTCATAAATACATTCAGATATACTACTGTTTTAATTCAGTAAAAAAATTGAGAAGAAAAAAAGTTGCACTACTTCAATTATTATAACATGACATTGCCAGCAAGTCCTAGGAGTCATGTTAGGTTAGTTTTTCTAACAATGCTTGGAGGCAAAATCATGTCAAAAGTAGAACTCTGTGAAAAAGACCTATATTCCACATAACTGAATATAGGCATTTTTAGTTTGCTCTGTTTGTTGTGATTGCATTTATTTTAAATTTTATCATTAGGCAACTTATAATACCAATCTATTTTGCATTTACAGTCAGTGGTGTAGCTGGGGGGGGGGGGGGGCGGTCCACTCTGGGCGGCACTTTGAATTTTACCCTATACATCGTTTTGATTTTTCTGTAGTATTTTTGGTGTGTATTGAGAGGGGAAGCAAACTCAGGTACGCCCCAGGTGGCAAAAGTTATAGCAACACTGCTGTTACAGTGTCATGGGTGGTAGCCCATCACCACTGTTTTTGACAACTATCACATAGTATACTTTTCAAGCCACTCAGAACCTCAATAAGCAGGGTACTAGAGTCTCACACTGGGCAGTTTGAAAGTCATCTATTATGTAAAAACTTTTACAAACACGTATGTCACTAGAGGATTATAGCTGTGAATTGGAAAGCATAGCTGCCTGACACACTAAGCTAAATTCTGAATAGCCTGCATAACACACTCAGTATCGATGATGTCCTTTTTCAGGGTTTCTCTCCCGGAAACTCGGATTTTTAATTCCACATACAGACAAATCGGCCTTCAGAACACACAATTTACAGACAAAAAATACAGTTATTAAAGGGATAAAAATCCTATGTTTTTATATAGCCAGTAAGTGAAACTCAAGATCGAGAACTACGATCTATGAGTTTCAATGCCGAAAAACTATCAGTGAAGGCAATTCGAAGCAAAGGTGGAGCAAGCTCCCTCACTATTCTTGATATTCTCTCATAATGCAAAACACAGCTCCTAGGAGATGTAATACTGTCATTACATTATGAGGAGAGGTCACTACCCAGACCGGTTTCAACCTTTTTTGAGGTCTCATCAGTGAGTAGGTAGACCTGGAAGATATCAAAGCTTAGTGAAAAGAACTTACATAACTTCACTATACGAATGCCATAAAGGTGTGCTTATATTTTGTAATTAAAATGAAAAGCCAAACGGCTAGTTTTCTGGCAACTTAATAGTTATTAAAGGGATAAAAATAAAGGGATAAAAGGTCGCCCTAATGCTACAAGAGGCGCTTACGCTCCTCTTGTAGCATTAGGGCGACCTTTTCCCTATCTTGCCGAATAATTTACATTCTTTTATGTGTAGAATATCACTAATAATTTCTCTTACAATTGCCCCTTTTTGTTGACTTACAGTTACATTTGATATACAGATACATTAACTTCAATTCAAACAGTTCAAAATTTAATTTACAAGATGTTATTTCCTATAAAACATAGTTACACTGTGCTAAATGATAAGTATGCTTATTTAATTTATATTTACTGTTAGACTCTGGAAGGGTAACCTCATTCAGTGTGAGGTAGCCCGTTTCAGATCTAACAGATTCAAAATTTATGCTAATTTTGAAGATTTCCAATTGCACCTTCCCCCCCCCTCTCTCTCTCTTTCTCTCCACTCCTGGAACTGAATTATAAATAACCACTCTATCTAATTTTCTACTGATATGAAAGTTTTCACAGACAATATTCAATATCTATTACTTCATTTGGTTTCAGGGCAGTTCGTCCAATCAAAATCTTGTCCATTCCCTAGATTTCATCCATTACTTTTCTCGTCCAGTAAGACATTTTGTCCAATCTTATTTGTCGAATGCTATTTGTACAATTGAAAATAATTTGGACAAAATGCTCTGAAAGCACCTGGGTTTGAGGTTATTCATCCAATTCTATTTTGATTTGAAAATAATTGGACAAAATGTCCTAAACGCACCTGGGTTTGAGGTTATGTGTCCAATCTTATTTCGCCCAATCTTATTTATCCAATGCTATTTGTCCAATTCTTCATATTAATCCAAGTAACTTGTGGTCATTAATAATAGTCAGTTGACGTTAAAATTTTTTTGTAATTTATCCTTAAAATTTGGCAGTGCTGAACATGGTGGAAATTGTGATGAGTGACAGGGGTAAACCAATGCTTTATCTATAAAATTATTGTTATCATTTTCACTCTTATAACAAGAATAAGACTAAATGGTATTGGCGATGCGAGGTTCATGGCAGTTGCAATGTTAGTTGCATCACAACTGCCAGTTTAGACAACATCGTGGTGTACATAGATGGCAAGGAAGATCACCAACATGAATCAGGCTTAAAAAAAGGAGAGGTAAGGAAAGTTAAAAATAATATAAGGATGCAAGACAATATGCATGGTTCACCCTCACACATTATGCATATGGTTATAGGACAAGTTCAGCAAAATGAATTATTACTTATGTTGCCGGAGAGGAATAGTTTATGGAGGCAAGTCAATAGATGGCAGAACACTGCGAGGCCTCGTACTCTCAAAAGTTTGGTTGACGTTGAGATACTGGAAGAATATCAAGTAATGTTGTAAAATCTCGCGAGAAATTATTTTTTTAGAGAATTTTCGCTAAATATTTTACAATTTTTTTTGTCTGAAATTATAAGAATAAAATGTACTTAGTTGTAATAATATAAAAGAATAAATTACTGTTAGAATGCACCTGCACTTCAGACGTGTTTGTAAAAGCTTAATAGGAGTTAAGCCAGATTAGCACTGAATATCACCAAAATCGTAAGGTCTGTCAGCTAGCAATGACGTCAAATCTTTCATTGCTTCTGGCTAATCTGGGAATTCTTTTACTTAAGAACAAAGGACCGAAAATAGAATAAAAAGCAATGCAGCACGTTGTTCAGGGCTTTTTGGTCCTTGGCTCTTCACCTGCGAGGTCTACGAGGGGCTCCTTCCATAGTTCCAGGATGATCGCTCTTCCCACCGCCTATGCCAGATGTTTCTCTGCCGCCAGCTTGCTCTAGGCTCCCGGTAGTTACGACAGAACCCCAGTGCGTCCAACAAAGGAAAGTTCTTGAGAGTCGACTGGACAGAAGATGTTCCAGTTTCAATATGTATTATCGAATGTAAGTCAGACTTTCCTCTCGAGATTGTTAGCAAGTAAGCCATTATTTTGTTATAATGTATTATGAATGCACCTCGAAATCGTGAAGAAATGAGAGAGGTTCCTTGTTAACTAGCAGGTAAATTGAATGTGAAATAACAGAAGTATATGTATTGTTAAGTATATCTAATTCACAGACTGATTGTGATAGTGTTTGAATTAGTATTATTTAAGTTTTGATTGTGTTGGAAGAAAGTTAAATGTAATCCCTCCTGGAATATTTATGCATGCTTGTAAGCCAAGTTGTGTCAAAGAAGACACTTTTATATCAAGGCACAATAGGTTTTTCTGATAGTGAAAGCACTGTAGTTTCTGCTGCTCAGATAGCAAGTAATATTGTGTGTTAAAGTGCTCTTGATTAAATTAATCTTTAATCAACTTTTATATGCTCTGTATCATATCTTTTAGTTTGATAATGGTTTCAGGACTGTACAATTTTGGTTATAAGGATCGGCTGAGGGAATGTGGACTGCAGAGTTTGGTGAATAGAAGAAGGAGAGGTGATATGATTGAGACTTTTAAACTGTTGAGAGGTGGTTACAGGGTTGACACTGGGGAGGTCTTTCACTTGGTTGAACAGCGGGAGGGAGTGATGACAAGAGGCCATCCCTGGAAGTTACGAAAGGAAACTGTGAGCAAAAGGGTCAGGAGTGGTTTCTTTGCATGGAAGGTGGTTGAACCATGGAATGCATTGCCTGATGGAGTGGTGAGAGCGAGAACGGTCAATGAATTTAAGGAGTGGTATGATAGACTTTGTATTTCTTAGGGGGGGGGGAACCTCCCCTCGATGAGTCTTGACAGACTTTATGTTCTTAGGAAGGACCTCCCACGATGAGTCTTTTGACTCCATGGAGACCTGAATAATAATAATAATAATAAATATGTTTTTGTTTTGAAATTACCTGGTTCTCGTTCCTTAGCCAATGCACTATCCCGAAAATATTAACAATCCTGTGGGAAAAGAATATAGTAACGAGGCATGACTTACATATAAAGAATTTGTATAGAAGTGAAAAATTAATTTTGTCATCCTCTCGCCCTGACTTTCAAACATAAAAGGATCAATTAAGTAGCGCGGTCGTTAAGATCAAATAAATTTCTTAATTGATATTGTGCAATTGCTCAGGTAAAAGAACAGATAAAAGGAAAAGTAAAGCAAAGTAAATATTTTTACAAAGGAGCGACCGACAAGGATTTCATAAAACTAATGTAATAGTAAGATAATAAAGAGAAGATAATAAAATTTACAACGTTAAATCATGACAGATTTCTTTTTTGTGATTCTGGTGTACAGGATGTGGATCGTCTTCTTGTTTTTGCCACAACGGAGAACCTAAGATTACTTGGAGCGAGGGACATTATCTTCTCCGATGGCACATTTAAAACTGCGCCCTCACAATTTGCTCAGTTGTTTACTATGCATGGAATATTTTGAGAGCATGTCATACCTCTGAACTCTAACTCATGCTCTAACTCCTGCAAAAACTGAGACTACATACATATCAGTCAATATACCAGCATGTTGTCAACACTGCAAAACAATCAGGAATCATTGTGAATCCACATACTGTTATGATGGATTTCGAACTGGCAAATATGAATGCTGCATGGGAGATATTTCCTAATGCAAATATAAAGTGTTGTCTATTTCACTTTTCTCAGGCCCTTTGCAACATATGGTGGCTTTGGTTCTGTCACAGCAGTATAAAGTTGCAGGAAGCCCTATACGTGAAGAAGATCAATGCTGTTCGGCTTGCCATTCATGCTGATCGACGACGTACTCAAGGTATTTGACTACATTGCAGAGAGTGTGTCAGAAGACCTGGAAGGAATGATAGAGTATGTTGAATGTGTTTACATCAGAGGGCGTCAAGCTCGGGGGCGAGGTATGGAATATCCATGATTTGGTCATCAGTGGGACACAGAGAACCAACAATTCTGTAGGTTGGCATAACAAATTCCAAAAGTTGATGGTGGTGTACATTCCATCACTTTGGAGGTTCATCGAATCCCTGAAGGAGGAACAGAGGCAGAACAAACAAGAAACAAGATAACAAACAAGGGGACCAGGAGATGTTTAGACAGTTAAGTTTGGCAAGTGCAAGAAGAATGATTGTTATGGGAGATTTTAACTACAGTAGTATAAATTGGAGAGAGGAAAATGCATGTAGCAATAGGGGAATGGAATTTCTAGAATTCTTGAGGGACAAATGTCTTAGGCAACATGTAACAGAGGGAACAAGAGGTTCAAGAGTTTTGGATTTGGTTATAGCATCAAAAGAGTTGATAATAACTGAGATGACATCTCTCCCACCAGTTGGAGAGAGTGACCATATGGTTTTGACTTGGAAAATGAATAGACATGGAGGAGTATCAAAGAGACGGGCACTTATGTGGAATTATAAAGCAGGTGATTATAATAGTCTTAGACGTCAACTTCAGGAAGTTTCATGGAGGGAGGAATTGTAAGGCCGGGATATCATTAGTGCATGGGAAATTGTGAAAGAATATTTGTTAGCAGCAATGGTAAGTTGTATACCACGAGTGAGGAAGAGGACACAATTTGGAGTAAAGTGGATGACAAACAGTATTAAACAGAAATTGCATGCGAAAAAGAGGCTATGGAAGAGATATAAGGAGACAGGTGAAGAGAAGATGCATGAAGAATATAAGACACAGGCCAGAAGAGTGACTAGTGTGGTAAGGAAAGGGAAACTGGAATATGAGAAGAGATTGGCCCTAAGATCCAAAGACAATCCTAGGGAATTTTTTAGCTATGTGGCCAGTAAGAGGAGAAATGACTGTGGAAGAATGATATTGTGGGATAAAAATGGGAATAGAGTGACTGATGCCGAGGACGTAGTGGAATTGTTCAATGAACACTTTATTGGAGTATTTCATCCTAGAGGAGTCAGTTTTAATGCTAGAGGGATAGGGCAGGTTTGAGGTTTAGAGGTACAGGAGGAGAGTGTGTTTCAGATACTGAATACTCTGGATGTCAGTAAAGCTTTCGGACTGCATGGTATTTCACTACGAGTTTTGAGAGAATGTGCTAGGGAACTGACAGTGCCTTTGACCTGGCTTTTCGATGAAATTCTAGCTGCGGGAAAGATGCCCAGGGAATGGAAGGAAGGTAAGATAGTGCCATTGCATAAGGGTGGTAACAGACTGGAAGTGTCTAATTATAGGCCAGTTTGTGTATCATCAGTAGATGTTAAGATCTTGGAGAAAGTAGTGAGGGAAGTAGTATACAGCATTGGGCAGATGATGGTAATGTTATCTGTGAGAGTCCACATGGATTTGTGAAGGGGCGTTCTTGTTTTAGCAATATGGTAGCCTTTTATAATAAAATTACAAGAACATTAGATGAGGGAAAGGCATATACTGTAATTTGCTTAGACTTAGTGAAGACATTTGACAGGGTGCCACATGATAAGCTGATATTTAAGTTGCAGCACATGAGTCTGGATGTCAGATTGGTTAACTGGATTCAGGATTGGCTGTCTTGATAGGTATCAGAGAGTTGTGTTTGGTGAAGCAGTTTCAAGGAGGCAGAGGGGTTACAAGTGGGGTCCCATAGGGCACAGTACTAGGACCTATATTGTTTAACCTTTATATCAATGACATTGCAAGGGGATATTCAGTTGTTTGCAGATGATGCGAAGCTGGGAAGGATTATTAGAAATAGTGCAGATGTGGTAACCCTGCAAGAGGATTTGAATAAGCTAGATAGATGGGCAAATGAATGGGGGGGTGTCAGTTTAATGCAGCAAAATGTAAGGTCTTGAGGTTTGGGAAACATCGATGGATGCTGCATACTCTATGGGAGGAGTTATACTGGAGGAAGTAGGCGAGACATGAGATCTCGGGTTGATGATTGATAGAAACCTGAAATTTAGGGGACATACTGCAAAGGTGGTGAAGGTAACACAGAGAATTGCTGCAATTATGAGAAGGACACTGACCTGCAGAGATAAAAGGGTTATCACAGTATAAGTCTCTGATCAGACCACACTTTTTAAAAAGGCCAGCCTATTTAGTTGCCTAGAAAATTTGGGAAATACTCATCACCAGAGATCCTACTTTATATTCCAGGCCACCTACAACCGCCCTCAGAGGGCGCTCCACCTAGATAGGACTTTAGTGTCACCCACGTGGTTGGGCTTAGTATTGTATGATATTTGTATTATCTTACATTAGTTATTTTTGTAATCCCCGTAGATGTCCTAGTGACTAGGACGAAATATAGGAAGTATTAAATTCTTTTTAATCCTTTCTGAGTGTTGTAAAAAATCCATTAAACCTCCAACACTATGTCTTCACAGCACTTAAGCCTCTATACACGAATTCTAATCATTCATGGAGAAGATTTAGCACGCAAATCCAAGCAATACGGTAAGTCAAAACTACGACTATCTAGGCAACTAAATAGGCTGGCCTTTTTAAAAAGATGTCAGGATACGAGAGTGATACTGAACTGCGTTAAACTAAAGACCAATTTCCATTCCAAAAAAGCACTCCGGATATATAACCGTGCCAGCCTGCCATTACTACGCGAGCAAATCGCTTCTACTCTTGCCACCCTCTCAGTGACAAACGCCACAATTGGCTCCTTACATTCAGAGCTCTCCAACATTCTTAACCCTGAACTTTGGTCGATTCTCTCCGGCATTTCGGAAACCTCCGCACAGAAAGAATTTCAAAAAATAAAAAATAAACACGTCAAGAAATATAACAACCTGATTAAAGACAAACCACAACCACAAATTCAACCGCTCCAGACAGTAGTAAACCTCTCTTCCAAAAGGCTCAATGACGATGTCGTCAGCGCACTTAGCCTCAGCCATAATTTTGCCGTCGCTTCAAAGGAAGTGCCAGTGTTTGATGTAATGGTTAACATCGAACGTGGGATCGGTCGCTTACCATCGGAGATAGCCAACATCCTTGCTCATTCTTCACCTCCAAAAAGTAATTTATCGTATGCCCAACGCACAGCTCTCCTGAAATTACGGAAAGAAAAAAGTATCATCATTACCAGAGCGGATAAGGGTAATGCCACAGTCGTTCTTAATACCAGTGAATACAATCGCAAAATGAATATTATCCTCCGCGATCGCGCTACCTACATCCCACTAGAACACGACCCCACAAAAACACAAGTTAAAAAATTAAAAATCTTACTTAAAAAAGTATCTTCCTGGCTCCCCGACATCACGAAAAAACTTAAACCTTTTCGCTCACATCCCCACCCCAAATTTACGGCTTACTAAAAATCCACAAACCCAATTCCCCACTCAGACCTATAGTAGATACCACCAATGCACTTTGCTACAGACTGTCTAAACAGCTGGCCAACTCTTTGATCCCCCCTCACTGGAAGGTCCACTTCCTATATAAAAAACTCGACCCACTTTAAAGCCCTCATAGAAAATTTAACCTTGAATAAAGCAGACATATTGGTAAGCTTTGATATCTCCTCTTTGTTTACTAATATTCCCTTAATTGACACCTTATCTCTCTTACAAAAAGTTTTCCCTTCTGACATCTTAGATCTCTTTTCCTTTGCCATTAATTTTTCTTGGAAGAACAAAATGTACAAGCAGATAGAGGGGACCGCCATGGGTTCCCCCCTCTCTCCCCCCCTTACTAATTTCTATATGGAAGATTTTGAAAAACAAGCCATAGACTCAGATCCACTCAAACCTTCTATCTGGCTAAGATATGTAGATGATGTGTTCTATATTTGGCCTCATGGCCCAGACACATTAGACTCCTTCCTCAGTCATCTCAATAGCCTACATCCAAGAATCCAGTTTACTATGGAAAAGGAAAAGAACAATTGTTTACCCTTCCTAGACACCTTAGTCACACGCCTGCCTAATGATACACTTGCCTTTGCTGTATACAGAAAACTCACACACACACAGGCAGATACATTCACAAACTCTCACACCACCACCCCTCTCAACAATATGGCATTATTAAAACTCTTACTAAGAGAGCCCACAATCTTTGTTCCAGTGGAACCGCCCTCACTACTGAGCTTAACTACATACACAACACTTTCCTCTCCAATGGCTACAGCGATCACAGTATCAAAAAAATAATCAGTTCCTCTCCCATTCCCTGTCCTTCTTGTCAACAAGAATTTAAAAATGCCATCACCATACCCTACATTTGTGGCAAATCCGAAAAAATAGCCAAGATTCTAAAAAAGTACAACCTACACACAGCATATAAGCCCCACTGCAAACTTGCTACTCTTATCTGTTCTATGAAAGATCAGCTCCCTCCTCTCTCTCTGCCTGGAGTTTACAAAGTACCCTGTTCCTGTAAACTGGCGTACTTTGGACAGACAGGCAGATCAGCATCCATCCGCCTAGAGGAACACAAGTCTTACATCTGTAAACACAACAATGGTCATTCAGGCTTGGCTGACCATGTCTTGGACACCACCCACAGAGTATCATGGAAGAAAACCACCATGCTCCATCACAGCAAATTCAAGAAAGAGAGACTATTCTTGGAAGCAGCAGCAGTTCGTAGAAATCAACCAAATAATAAATACGTTTGCATTAAGCTTCCGAAAATTTGGGAAACACTCATCACCAGAGATCCTACTTTATATTTCAGGCCACCTACTACCACCTAAAGTCCTATCTACCACCTAGATAGGACTTTAGTGTCACCCACGTGGTTTGGCTTAGTATTGTATTGTATGATATTTGTGTTATGTTACATTAGTTATTTTTGTAATCCCCGTAGATGTCCTAGTGACTAGGACGAAATATAGGAAGTATTAAATTCTTTTTAATCCTTTCTGAGTGTTGTAAAAAATCCATTAAACCTCCAACATTATGTCTTCACAGCACTTAAGCCTCTATACACGAAATATCAAGAAGGTGGCAAGATATTCTGGAGGTTATTGAGGAAGCTCAGGAATGGAGAAAAGAGTGCTGTAAAAAGAATTAGAGATGATAAAAGTGATATGAAAACTGGAGAAAAAGATATCCTTGAAGTATGGAGTATTTACTTTGAAAAATTGCTAAATGAAATTAGCAGTGATGAGAGCACATGAACAAAAAACACTGACCAGGCATGCAATCAAGAATACATATCCATACTTGAAGTAGAAAAAGCCATCTAAAGTCTGAAATGTGGAAAGGCAGCTGGTGTAGATGATATTTGACCAGAAATGCTCAAGTATGGAGGTATAAAAGTCTTACGGTGACTGCACTGCATAGTTAAGAAGGCCTGAACAGAGGGACGAATTCCAGATGATTGGACTAGAGTTAAAGTCTCATTGACTACGTTATTGTTGATAGTGATGTTTTCTCCCCGGTGCAGGACATCAGAGTGTACAGAGGATTTGAAATTGGAAGTGATCACTATTTAGTCTTGAGCAGGATAAAATTGAATTTCATATTGAAAAGAATAACATGTAAGAAAGTTTTAAAGTGAATGAAAGTTGAGCTGCTCTCAGACGTGAACTGTAGACTAAAATACACAAAGATTATTGAAGAAAAAATGAAAGAGTTTGAGAACAGGAATCAAACCTTGGAGATTCAGTGGCAAGCCTTGAAGAAAACCCTGATTGATTCAGCTAGAGAGGCATGTGGTGAAGTTGTCTGCAAGAATAGAAAAATTAGAACTCCATGGTGGACACAGGGAGTTAAAGAGGCAGTGAAGGAAAAAAATAAAGCATATCAAAAGTTCCTGTCAAATAAGTCAGCTTGTGCTCTTAGAGAATAGAGAGACAAATGCAAAAATACTAAACAGTGTGTAAAACTAGCTAAACAAAAGTCATGGAAGGACTTTGGCAAGAATATAGAAAATAAATATCAAGAAGTGGCAAAAGATTCTGGAGGTTGTTCAAGAGGCTTATGAATGGAGGTAAGAGTGCTGTAAAAGGAGTTAGAGATGATAAAGGTGACATGAAAACAGGAGAAAAAGATATCCTTGAAGTATGGAGTAATTACTTTGAAAAACTGCTAAATGAAACAAGCAGCGATGACAGCACAGTGGTAAAAAACACTGACTAGGCATGCAATCAGGAATACATATCCACACTTGAAGTAGAAAAAGCCATCAAAGGCTTGAAATGTGGAAAGGCAGCAGGAGTAGATGATATTCGACCAGAAATGCTGAAGTATGGTGGTATAAAAGTCTTACAGTGGCTGCACTACATAGTTTAGAAAGCCTGGACAGAGGGGCGAATTCCTGATGATTGGAGTAGAGCTTTCATAGTACCCATATATAAAAAGGGAAATAAAACTGAATGTGAGAATTACAGAGTTATCTCCCTACTGAGTGTTCCTGGCAAGATCTATGCAAGTATACTTGAGAAACGGTTGAGAAGAATTGTGGAAGAAAAGCTGGGTGAAGAACAAGCTGGATTCAGGCCAAACAGAGGCTGTCAGGATCAGATTTTCACTTTATGACAAATAGTCGAGAAAGCATGGAAATATAACAAAGATCTGTATTTAAGTTTTGTCGATTTGGAAAAGGCATATGATAAGGTGCCAAGAGACAAGCTATTCAATACGCTGCAGTTATATGGTGTCAATGGGGCATTATATCAAGCAATACTTAGTCTTTATTTGAGTTGTAAGTGAGCAGTTAGAATTGAAGGAAGTACAGGAAGATGGTTTAATGTTAAATCTGGTGTGAGACAAGGATGTACATTATCCCCTCTGTTATTCATTATTTATATGGATCACATTATGAAGGAAAGTGGTATTAAACATGATATCAAAACTGGAGATGTTAAAGTCAGCTCTTTGCTTTATGCAGATGATGTTATACTTCTAAATAAATCCACTACAAGTCTGCAAGATTCTCTGACTAAATTGAATAACAGTTGTAGTAGATATGGTATGAAGGTCAGCAATAAAAAGACAAAGACAATGAAAATAAGCAGAATCATTGAAAATGTCAACTGTAATGTGAATGGAGAACCTGTGGAACAAGTAAAACATTTCAGCTACTTAGGCACGATTTTTAAAGAAGGTGGTAAATTACATATAGAAATAGACAACAGAATCAGCAAAGCTGGTATGGTGGGAAGTCAATTGAATAAATTCATATGGAATAAGAGAGAAATTAGTCGGAACACTAAATTAGCTGTATACAAGACAGTGTTCAAACCAGTTTTAACTTATGGATCTGAGAGCTGGGTCAGAAGTAAAACACTTGAGCAAAGACTAGAGACCGCAGATATGAGTCCTGAGAAAGATTATAGGCATGAACAGATGGCATCAATGGCAATATCATATTAAAAACGAGGATATTAGGAAAGAACTTGACATTGTCAGCATCCAGGAATGCGTTAGCAGAGCTAATCTTAGGTGGTATGGTCATTTAAACAGAATAGGCTAAGAAAGATTAGCAAAACAAATGTTCTCTGCCAGGTTGGCAGCAGAACCACCCAGAATTAGACCAAGATATAGGTGGATTGATATGGTATAAAGTGCCTTAGACGATAGAAATATAAGATCTGATAATGTTGGAGTCTTGACAAGTAACAGACTGATTTGGAGGAAAATTGTAGATAGGAAGTTAGTAATGATGTAATTTTTTTCATATAGTACTATCATATCCTGTACACCCCTTGAGGGTACATGGCAGGAATTTGATGATGATGGAGTAGAGTTCTCATAGTACCCATATATAAAAAGAGAAATAAAACTGAATGTGAGAACACTCAGTAGAGAAATACCTAAGAGGTATTTCTCTACTGAGTGTTCCTGGTAAGATTTATGCAAGTATACTTGTGAAACGGTTGTGAAGGATTGTGGAAGGGAAGCTTGGTGAAGAACAAGCTGGATTCCGGCCAAATCTATTTGGCCTGAATCCAGCAGATTTTGACTTTATGATAGGTAGTTGAGAAATCATCATGGGAATATAACAAAGATCTGTATCTTATTCAATTTAGACATATTTTTATAACAAAGACCTTATTCAATTTAGTCTGCAAGATTCTCTGACTAAATTGAATAACTGTTGTAACAGATATGATATGAAGGTCAGCATTAAAAAGACGAAGACAATGAAAATAGACATAAACATTGAAAATATCAACTGCATTGTGAATGGAGAACCTATAGAACAAATAAAACATTTCAGCTACTTAGGCATGAGTTTAGTGAAGATGGTAAATTAAATACGGAAATAGACAACAGAATCCACAAAGCTGGTATGGTAGGAAGTCAACTGAATAAATTTATATGGAATAAGAGAGAAATTAGTCGGAACACTAAATTAGCTGTATACAAGACAGTGTTCAAACCAGTTTTAACTTATAGATCTGAGAGCTGGGTTAGAAGTAAAACACTGACCAAAGACTAGAGACCGCAGATATATGAGAGTTCTGAGAAAGATTAGGGGCATGAACAGATGGCATCAATGGCAATATCATATTTAAAATAAGGATATTAGTAAAGAACTTAACATTGTTAGCATCCAGCAATGTGTTAGCAGAGCTAATCTCAGATTTTATGGTCACTTAAACAGAATGGGAGTGGACAGATTAGCAAAACATGTGTTCTCTGCCAGGTTGGCAAGAAAAAGACCCAGAGGAAGACCAAGATAATAGTGGATTTTGCCTTAGAAGATCGAAATATAAGCTCTAATGTTGGAGTCTTGATTTGGATTGATTGATTTGGAGGAAAATTTTAGATAGGAAGTTAGTAACGATGTAAATTTTTCATATAATACTATGATATCATGTAGGTGATATCTACTGGGTAAATGTCAGGAATTTGATGATGATAATAATCACAATTTCTTTATATTATCGAAAACTTATAAATTATTTGATACAGTTATTTAAGAAAGAAAGAAATATTTGAATTAAAAAAAAAAAAATAGGTGCATGTGTGTTACATAAGCAGTCAGCTTTTTTTGAGGGTGGGTGACACACCTATTCATCCTGCTAATATTTAAAATAATTTATTTTCAAAACTGTTCACAAGACAATTGCTAGTAATTTTTTCACAGTAATTGTTTACGAGAACAATTACTGTCGAAAATACTGAATGAAATAAAAACTGCAGCTATGTTTCATAGCAGTATAAAAAATTAAACTAAGATCATAATTTTTTAAATGTCCATTTTTGATAAAAGCTCTCTACCTGTGTGTGTGTGTGTGTGTGTGTGTGTGTGTGTGTGTGTGTGTGTGTGTGTGTGTGTGTGTGTGTGTGTGTGTGTGTGTGTGTGTGTCAGTCATTGATCTCAGTACTTTTTCTCTATTGGATGATGAAACTCAGACATATGAAGAGGGAGAGGTACTAGAGATGTTGCATAAACTGAAGAAGAATTTTGCAATAGGCACTGAAGAGGTATGCATGAATGCTAAAAAGTGTTGAGCACAGTTCTCTATGCATTTGAGCAGACTGTATACATAGTCTTGTCATAAATACTGTTACAACTTCTGCACACCCTTGCACATCCCACAGAATTGTGTGAGCCTGGTTCTGTTAGTGTCACTGTGTGCAGTCAACATTCATGTGTTTATCAGTACAGAAAGAGTTGTCTAGCTATATTAACATGCAGTAGGGAGATTATGAGAACCATGTAGCTGTAATAATAGCAGTTTAACATGCTAAAAACATTTAGTATCAGTAGGATGTTTGTGTGTTGGACTATTAACCATTATAATGATATAGAAGATATATATCTGACTGCCATAGAACACATCGACCATGCTCCGTTAGGACGCAACAGCTTGTGAGGGCCGTGACGGCATGCCTCCACCGTAATCCTGTGAGGATGCAGAAAGTAATGTCACGAGAGGTGAACATTTCACAGAGAACAATGTCACGTGAATCTGGGGATGAGAGAGCCTATTGTCTTTCTACTGGACACTTCCAAACAGCACAACTTATTGGGCAGAGGGTGATAAAATCAAAGACACTTCTCTGGCAGTACTCGAACAACAGACACAGAGATATCCTCTTCACATATGAGAAAATTTTCACCACTGAAGAGTTGTTTAACTGCCAAAATGATTGATATATGCTGCAGATAGTTGTGCAGCACATGCCATAGCACCCAGGATTCAGAGAAGTCATCACCCTTCGTCAGTGATGATTTGGTGGGGGGGAAATGTAACATATCAGGGAGTATCTAAGTTGCATTTCTGTGAGAAAGGAGTCCTCCAAAGCTTATCTAGACCATGCTGGAACCTGTGGAACGGCCCCTGAACAACACCTTGTTTCCCAGTAGGCAGGGGACCTTCCAACAGGACTTAGTCCCTGCACACATGGTGAGAACCACACAACAATGGTTGGAGGTGAACACGCCCAACCACATATCACCATCTGATTGATCATCTGGAAGTCTCGATCTGAATCTGTATGACTTCAAATTGTAGTAAGAGCTTCAGAGAGAGAGTAGCCTGCAAGAAACAATACCCCAACATTTCCAGCCTGAAGGCGGATTTGGAGCTAGCAGTAGCAGTGTTTCCATTGGATGTTGTGTGTGCTGTCATGTCGATGATAGCACGCACCACAGACTTCGGGCATGCATGATGGCAAAACAGGGACATTACAAACATTGAGTACTGCTATATACACATTATATATGTGGTTGGTATGTGTTTTTTATTTATTCGTGTGGGTTCCCCCTTTCCTCCACCATCCCTTAGGACTGTTTGAGCCTTTCTGATGAGAGATTAAGTATGTATTTTATGACTGTAGATCCATGTGTGTTCACAGGCCGGTTTGCCTGTTCTGAGGGACAAAAAACTCAAATTTCCAGGTGAAAAAAACCTCTACCTCCGTATGAGACTGGCTAACTCACCTTTAGTCAAAAGAGTCGATTTCCACCCATGAACAGGAATCGAACCCAGGTCTTTTCAACTTGGGCTTCAATTCCAAAGGGCTTCATCTATACGACTGAGCTATGGAGGCTCATTTATATGTGCTGAAATCTATAAATGATTTACTGGTAGATTAAAGGTTTATGCACTGTTCAAGTTGTTACAACATTGATGGCTATTGTTGGAAAACTTAGTAAGAGAATAACTACATACAGAAATGGGTTGACAGTGAATCTGTACTTTGCAAGAACTGCATGAGTGTACCAAGGGAAGGTTATGTTTGAGCAAAACTTGTTCACAATTTATAATAATGTTATGGTTAAGTTAGATAAAGGGAATGGATACACCATGATGCTTTGGACTTTACTTTGCTAGGCTTTTCAAAAAGAATACAGTGTGGAAGGCTGTTGCATAAGTTGGAGGATATAGGATTGTATCATAAGTCTTTCTGTTTTTCAATTGTATTCATTATATTTTTAATTTTCACTCCCTGAAAACTCCAAGTAGTAACAGGGTCATCATTGTCATGCTTTTTAAGTGAATTTCCCCATACCATATAACATCCAACATTGATTACAATTACTCAATAATATCTTACCTGCTTCAGTGCTTTGTTTTCTTCTTTGGCTACTTAATTCTTGTCCTTAATGGCATTCTCTAAATGCTTCTTGACCTGTTCTAATTTTTGCATTGCCTGAAATTTGTTTTGGTCTTGAGATTTTGCAAATTAATTTATTTTCAGCTATCCTCATTTTATTTCATTATGGGCATATTTCTCTGCAGTGGGACAACTATATTCTTTGCAACCTCACTGTTCAGATTAGCATTATTTTTAGTTGCTGCTTTGTTGTTGTCATTTCTTCATATATCTTATAGCACAACTTTAATATTGCAATATCTCAGTATATTAGGAAATATACCAATTACAAAAAAAAAAAAAAAAAAAAATCGGCAGTAATACATTATAAAGCACTGATTATTTTCAGAAAAAACATAATAAAAAACTGATAGAAATCACTTTATTTTACAGGAGCATTAAATAAACAGGCTTTCATGATATAGTCTCAACCTAATCTCCATTCTTCACAGGATTAAATTTGTTTATACTTGTTTGTGCATAAACATATAGACACTTGTATTTATTTATTTTATTTATGAATTATTCTGTTTCTTACTAAATTTATTTGTTTTAACAGTATCCAGCAAGCTGAGATGGCTGCAGCAGGTAATGCTCTGGAACTTTCAAAAGGTATGTTATTGATTGTTTTTATAATACTTTATTTATAATTAGAATAAAGAGAAATTGTCCGTGCATTTATTTTTAAAACTTCAAATCAATTATAGTAGGTTTATCCTAAAACATTTCAGGGTAATCGAATAAACCACACTTTTTTATCGTCTTTTTAGCTGCCAATGTTGTTCCTATTCTGATGAAATTAAATTTTCTACTGTAAGTTATCATTAAGCACATTATGAATTTTAATGTCCACTACATACTCTGTTAATAGAAGTTCAACATCCACTAGAATAGGGAAAAATTGTGCATTTTATAGCCAGTTGATTATTTTTGCTGTTCTTCTCTCATAAGGTATGTAGCATTCATTGTAAAAGATTTGTGGATTAAACTACCACCTAAGAGATTAACAATTATTGAAATGATATAACACATTACTATTCAGTGTTAACACCTCAATATTGAGACCATCTTCAGAAGTATATGTACAATATATGCAAATACACAATCTTATAACATAGTGACCAGTAAAAAGAAATCTGTTTGTTAGCCTATGGTTGAGTCTGTCTCCTTGTGAAGTATTCATTTATTTTATTTATTTATTATACTTTATTTTTTTTTATTATATTACTTAAGGAAGTTACAGTGTACACTATACACTACTTGGAAAGAAATCAATAGATACCCTCATGGGCAAGGTGTATTGTGCCATATAACGAGTTACATGTTTGTAGCCAGTATGAATTGGAGGAATGTGATACTCCAAAGTCAGTGAAACTGTGTCCAGGTGAAATGGATGCGAGAAGGAAACTGATGGAGTTTGAAAGAGGCATTTGATAGGAAGCCATGTTGCAGACCTCTCTGTTTGGCAAATTGTTGACAAATTGGGCCATCCCAGGTCAACACTCAGTTATACCATACTGAGATGGAATCGCAGGGATTCAACTACAAGTGCTACCTGCAGTGGATGATTCACTACACTCAGCGAATGTGACTGTAGGCTGCTATGAAGGATAATATGTGTAAAAACTACAATTCAGCAGATGACACACTGAATGTAGCATTCTAGGCATTGACTGAACAAATCTGCACAAAAACATTCAGAACTGAGGCTCACAACAAGTTTCCATGGTAGGACTGCAGTATGCAAGCTCCACATTAACCGAACCAACATGTAGCGTCATCCTCGGCGGTGCAAAGAGCATGTACAGTGGGATGTGAAAGCTTGGAAAGCTGTGTTATAGAGCAACAAATCATGCTATACCCTCTGTTGAGCAGATGAACAAGTGTGGGTGTGGCAGATGACCAGCAAACATCTCTTACAAGAATGCATAACCCCAACTATCAAATTCAGAGGTGGCAGTGTGATCATATGGTCCTGTTTTTCCTGATTTGGCTTCAGACCTTTGTTTGTGGTGCCATGAACAATGAACTCCGAAAGGTATCTGAACATTCTGGACAATGCAGTGTTTCTTACTTTGTGACATTTTACAAAACTTACCATTGTCTCTTTCAGCAAGACAATGCACCATGTCATAAGGCTGCTGTGTGGTTTGTGGACATAAACAGCACAACACGTGACTGGTCTCCATAGAGCCCTGATCTCAGTCCTATTGAACATCTCTGGGATGAACTGGAGCATCGGGTGAGGTCAAGGGACGTCTTCCCCAGCAATTCAGGACCACATTAGACCTCACTACAGGAAGAATGGCCTAAATTTTCCATTGATTACTGTCATACTCTTGTGGAAAGTATGCCCATGTAGGATTGCTGCAGTCTTTGCAGTGAAAGGGGATCCTACATTTTATTAAGGTGGTGTTGTGACGTTTCTTATAATATTTATCTCTCTACTTATTTGTTACAATACATTTGTACTCTAATCGTTTAGATTAACCTCTATTTGTTTTATATCTTTCCTTTATCCTACCAGCCTCGCCATTTATGTTGTGACTTTTTCTTATCCTTTGTCTTTACTATCCTCTCGACTCCGTCATTTATGTTATTGCCCTTTTCTTATCTTGTTTGCTTTTTCTTTACTTAATTAGTTATTTACCCTTTATCTACCCTTTCTTAACTAATCCAATATTCTATCTTTCTTAAATTCAAAACTCGTCTGACACTGTACCTTACTTATACACATTTATCCCTTATAATTTAAACTGTACAATCAAATTTTCTCTCATTCAGTGCTTTGCAGTCCTATTGGCCTCTCTATGTCCTAAGCAAACAATCTGAAGAAGTTCACCCTATAAGTATCAACACATTTATATTTAAGCTGCGCCAGCTAATACCTAGGTAGAAAGGATTCTTGTTCAGGGTGACCCCTTTAGAGAGTTAATGATTATTTGACCGAGCATAAATTTATCTCCCCTTCGCTTGTCCTTTTCTTTCTTACAGTCGCGGCTTACTTATTGCATTAGTATTCATGGGTTTATCCCGCTTGTTATTTTTATGAGCGGTAGTTTTGAATTCATATAATATAGGCAGATCAGGCAAGTACATGAATGAAACAATTTAATTAGCTTTAAGGTGATACACTATAATACATTTCAAAACAGGATAATATGGTTGCATTCAACTCAGATCAAAAGCTCTAATTAACTTGTGCTTATCACACATACTAAATCTTAATAACCTTAAATACAATCATAAAATACAATTCATAGATTATCATTAAGCCATTCGGATACACATGGCTATCAGTGAACACATCAGCACAATTACACTTTTAGTTTAACATGATCTTGTGTCTATTCGGCCCCTTGGGCAAACAATTCTTAACACTGTCTCAGACAGGCTACTCTTACAGTTCTTTAAGTTCAGTCCAATTTAAACGTTCGCACAGGAAATTCACTCTCTTCTTACAACTGGAATTAGTATTTCAAAAATCTACATTACCATTTCTGTCCTTGAACTCTTAAAACTTGTTCCCGCCTTGTCTAATCATCAAGGCCTTCAAATGTAATCGCTTTGGAGGATATCTTCCGTAGATCTGTGTGAGTAGAATCTCCGAGGGAAACATGGGAGGTGGCACGGTAACGTCGCCTTGAATGGAAGGCTCAATTTAGTCCCTCCGTCGTACGACAACATCACAGCTATCCTAGAACATGAACATAGCTTGGCCCAATACAAACGCTACGACGGACGAACTAAGTGCCTTCCGCGACTGGCCAGGGACTTCCCTCCTACGATGAGCAGGACCACTCCGAGAGATCAGGAATCCAGGCGAAAAAAAAAAAAAGTGTCTTCATGCAAGACCTTTTTGTTTCATTTTCCCCTCTCGTTAAATCTCGATATTTGCGATACGCACCAACTCGGTCACGTTTGTCCATGTCAATCTTATTAGCTCCCTCTATTATTTCTTCGCACATGTGTCTGCCTTCTATTCCTGGAAGACGCTTAGGTTTCCCTTTCCAATACTTTCATAATGCAGGACGGTAAAAGTGACCTTTGAACCCTGACTCACAGGCTTTACTATTTCAGTGCAAGAGGCTGGTTTTTCAAACGGATTTTGCCATCTTACATGGATTTCTATTATCAGGCCCACACTTAATACAGATTATATTTAAACACTTTATACGATTTTATACAATTCCTTAAACTTTATCTTGACTTGTATTCACAAACAATTTATTTTTTCTATTGCCAATGTTCCATGTTCTCTGCCTGAGTAGAATTAATGTTGTGACCTGAATATTTTAATATAAATCTTTTTAATGCTTATTCAGGGCACAAAAGTGGGCACTATGGCTGTTTCTTCCTTACACCATGGTGTCTGTTGACTTCTTTCCAAGCTGTGTATATTAATCAGAATAATTTTTAATTAATTTTTATATTTATTTATTAGAAAAATAAAGGACTTTTACTTTTTTGATGCACCCATCCCCCCTAGAAAGTAAGTCTATCATTTGGTTAGAAAATAGAACTCTTTCAGTTCACCACTCACTATGCTATAAGTGTTTTTTCCTTTAAGGTTGCACAGTGGTCAGCATTCATAGTGAAGAATTTTTGGAGACACAACACATGTGTTAGAATAATTACTTTACTTATCATTAAGAAAGTAACATTTGACGTTTCGACCTCTGCATCATCAAGAAAACATACATATGTACAGGATACAAGCTACATGACACTACACTATAACAAAAGTAAGATGAATCTAAATGTTGGTAATGAAGTGTTGTATATATTTTTTTATCTAGGAGGGGAATGACCTACCAACTCCTTGAGTGTGGCTGCTAGTTTCTTGGTTAAGTGATAGTTAGGGCTGTTGATTCCTTCAGCTATCGGTCATGTGTATTTTTGGCAGACCATAAATTCTGGGTGTGTGAACATAGTGCGGTATTAGTTTTTTAGTTGTTTCCTCTGGCCACGTGATCACCGATTGGATTAATTCTGTTGTTTTCTTTTGTCCAATCAAGGACAATGGTAGCATTGCCTTTATCTGCTCTTATAATAACAATGTCTCGGTTATGTTTTAAAGATTTAAGGGCCAATTTGTCTGCTCTAGTTAGATTGCAACCCTCAAACACAGAGCCCTAACAATTTGCTCCAATGAACAAGCTCTGAACTAAGAATTTGAAATTTTTAACCAAACATTTGTAAAAAATGGCTACAATAAAAAAACAGTTACCATACCATACCATACCATACCATACCAATTTGTCTGCTCTAGTTAGATTGCAACCCTCAAACACAGAGCCCTAACAATTTGCTCCAATGAACAAGCTCTGAACTAAGAATTTGAAATTTTTAACCAAACATTTGTAAAAAATGGCTACAATAAAAAAACAGTTACCATACCATACCATACCATACCATACCAATTTGTCTGCTCTAGTTAGATTGCAACCCTCAAACACAGAGCCCTAACAATTTGCTCCAATGAACAAGCTCTGAACTAAGAATTTGAAATTTTTAACCAAACATTTGTAAAAAATGGCTACAATAAAAAAACAGTTACCATCCCATACCATCCCATACCATACCATACCATCCCATCCCATCCCATCCCATACCATCCCATCCCATACCATACCATACCATACCATCCCATACCATACCATACCATACCATACCATACTATACCATAGGGGCATTTCAGAAAAAAATAGATAGAACACTACTCAAATATAATATTAAGACAACCTTCAAACCCCTGCCAAAATTAAGAAATTTATTTGGCCCTTCCAAATATCCTCTTCCATACCTTGCCCACTCAGGGTTCTACAAAATTCAATATACTTGTAACCTACCTTATATATGGGATACAGGTTGCACCATCCCAATTAGAAAAGATAAACACAAACACCACATTAAATACCTCCACTATGGTAAAACAGGCTTGTCAGACCACGCACTCCAAACATTTCACAGAATTGACTGGAAAGGCATCAAGTCCCTACACCACACCAAAACCTCATTTGAAAGAAAATTCAAAGAAGCCTGTGAAATGCTGAAATATATCATCCAAATCTGAACAAGAATGATGGATTAATTATTCCAAGAATTTTGAGGAACCATCTTCAATCCGTATAACATCCAGAACAACCCTAAACAGAAGAAAATCTTAATATGAGAGGACTTTAGAAATTGTTTAATATAGTTCTGTTTTTTTTCCCACCAGAGGTCAGGCTAGGGTAAATGAGTAAGCATCATTTAGATTCATCTTACTTTTGTATAGTGAGTGGCATGTAGCTTGTATCCTGTGCATATGTGTTTTCTTGATGATGACCTCAATACAGAGGTCGAAACGTCAAATGTTTCTTTCTTAATTATAAGTAAAGTAATTATTCTAACGTGTGTTGTGTCTCCATAAATTGTTCACTATGAGTGCTATAAGTGTGTGCGAGTCTGTAACTCAGTTTTGAAGATGAAGCACTTTGTCAGGAAGACCTAGTTTTGATTCCCATCTATGATGCGAGGAAGTTATCGTCTTTTTGACCAGAAGTGACTTAGCCAGTCTCATACAGTGGTAGAAGTTTTTTCTCCCAGAAACTCAGGTTTTTCATCCCTCAAACTGACCCCCATAAGCACACAGATCTACAGATATAGAACATTTTGAGGAATGATGGTGGCCTGCACTAGTCCCTGGCTAGGAAGTAGTAACGTCTGATATCAATATCTCATCTTAGATCCAAATGTCAATAGTGGTATCCTGGATAGTCTATATGCTAACAAAACATGTGTCTGTATACTGTATACATACTCCTGCAGACTTAATCCAGATCTTGTATAATAATTTTGCTACTAGTTAAACAGCTGATTAATCATTTCTACATTAAACCCCTACTGAACTGTGTTAGAAAAATAAGTTGCTAAACATTAAAAGTAGATGACCTCCACATAACTTGTGAAGAATGCAGCAAACTATGTCTACTAACCCAGTTACCAATTCTGCCCTTTTTATCTTGTACCTACTTTACATATCCAAATAGACACTTAACTAATGAGAATGAGCTGGGAATCTGAAACTGAGCTGACCAAATGTTAGTTTAGGCCACAAATAAAATGATGCTATGATGTGATGAAATGTCAATGCTGGCTGAAGCATTGCCTAGTTGAGCAAGGCCACTGTTGTTTTCATCAGGAAATTAGAAGAAAAAGTCAAACTCAGTATCACTAGAACTAGATAAATATTATCCCTGTAAGAAATACCAACAGAAAAGAAGTGAAACTAGCAGAAGAATTAGAAAGGTCTCATGTATAATGTCAAACACAGACTTATCGTAAAGGGAAGGCTCTTACCATCCTTACCTGAGTCATCTATGGGTGCAGTGAGGAATCTTGCTGAAGGTTTCAAAATGATGGTTCCCAGATTTTTAGTAATGTGATATACGGCTGAATTTGTTTAGGTCTGGATAATGTTGTAGTGCTATGGCGATATCAGAAATAATCTCTCTAATTTAAATCTGTTCCTTTATAAATGGGAAGCCCCCCCCACCCCAATTGAATCTCAAGTTCTGTATCCTTGGCATGTTATCAACATCTGAGCATCTATACCAGACTGAGACTAAAATAGATAAGATTATGCTAAATTGTATTCAGGTAATACTGATCAGGAAAAGGAAGGAGTACCTACAGCATTCAACTAAATGAAAATAAACTTGGTGAAGGACAGGCAATTTCAAGGAAAGTAATGTCAGCAAATTTCAAAATAGAGAAATTGGACAGCGAGACTATTTGTGCCCTTTGGTTCCACAAAAATTTCTGCTAAGCAATAAGTGGAGGAAATTTTTTGAGTTATTATAGATGACAGTTGACAAAGAAAAAAAAAGAAAAGTTGGTTCTTCTTGGAGATCTAAATGGCAAAGTAGGAAATGATTACAGCGTACAGAAATGTTTGGGGAAAATTTAGAGAAAAGAGCAAAGCCAGTAATAATGGTAAGTACCTGTTAGATTTCCGCTCAAAGCATTATTAACACCATGTTCCAATTAAAAGATGTACACAAATTCACACGGAGTGTCCATAGAGTAGTGTTAATGTGATGCAGCCATGCCCTTCTTTTGCATATTGTCCATGTCTGCTGCTGTTGTGGGAGTGCAAATACGGTGCGCATTTGCTGCTGCTGCATGCACTTGCAATACAAACTCGAGACTGTTTTGAGTATCATGCATTTCCTAGTCACATACAGGGTGATTCAGAACTCTTGGGCCAAACTTTAAGGGGGTGATAGAACACACCTAAACAAGCACTTTTCGTCATGCAATGCATGGTCCGAACTCAAGCGGTGAAGCGCTAGGGGTTAGCAACTACTGTGGAAACGCCACTGGTATGAATGTGGACATGTGGCATGCAGATTTCTGCTCGCCCACACATGATAATTGTGGGTATTAAAAAGGCACTCACGTGTAAAGGGGCATTCGTCAGTGAATAAGACATGTGCATCAAAGTCCGGCTGCACTGCAGTCTGCTGCAGGAACCACTGTACAAAATCCACATGAGGCTGGTAATCTGCAAGTGTCAAGGCGTGCACTCTCTGTGCATGGTAGGGGTGTGATCGTTCATCTCGTTGAACTTGCCACACTGTCGATTGGAGCACACGTATGGCATGGGAAATTGCTCGCGTGCTACATTCGGGACAATCTGAAACCCCTACGTAGAATTTCCTCTGTAACACGTGGTGTCCTCATACATACTCCTTGCACGCCCTGTATCCTGCATGCCGCTGACAAAGGAGCCCATTTCACACAGATACCGATGCAATTGCTGAAAGGTTTTATGATCAGGCACACATTTGTTTGGAAAGCGCTCTAGGTACAGTCTTTGGGCTTCCCTCGCATTCCCGTCCACAGCTCTGTAAATGAAATGCATGTCAGCCTTCTCCTGATTTGTGAAAGAATCCATCCTTTTTTCATTCCACGGTAGAATTAGCGACGACTGCAAAAACCAGCGCTTATAAGTGATCACTGGAAAGCACCCTCTAGCACTTCACCGCTTGAGTTTGGACCATGCATTGTATGGCGAAAAGTGCTTGTTTAGGTGTGTTCTATATCCCTTAAAGTTTGGCCCAAGAGTTCTGAATCACTCTGTATATGAGTTTTCATCCATGAATATTTGTACATATTTGTTTATATTCAAATTAATTAATTTGACAAAAGCATTTTCTAAGATCAGATATCCAGAATCTCATGAGCATTTGATTTTGATGATTAAGAACACCAACTTTGAACCCTTGTTAAGTGTAATTATCTCATAAAAAAGAATTCTGTACTTTTCACTAATTTTTCAAAAATCTCTTTGTACACATAAATACACATGAGGATGAACAAGAGGTCATCCCTCGAAGCTGTATAAGGAGGATGTGAACATGGGAATGAGAAGCAGGTTTTTTAATGCAGAGTTGTGAATGATTGCTGGAGGTGGAGGAAATAAGATATCTTGGGGTGATGGTGGATAAGGATCTAAAATTTAGAGGACATTGCCAAAATTGTGAGGACAATGCAACGAATTCTGGGAATGATGCAGAGGACACTGACTTGTGTAAGGAGATTCTTGTTCCATTGTGTAAGACTCTGATTAAGCCACACATAGACTACTGTACACAGATTTGGTCACCTGGTTTTCAAAAGGATGAAGAGATGTTGGTTTCTGATCTCTGAAATGTCGAATAGGAGGAAAGGTTGAGAAGATGCAATCTACAGAGTCTAGTGGATAGGAGGAAGAGCGGTGATATAAGTTAGTAAGGAGTTATTATAGGATCAATGTCGAAGAGGTTTTACAGAAAACGGTGGGAGATTAGGAGAGAACAAGAGGTCATCCCTGGAAGCTGTATAAGAAGGTTTGAACAAGGGAATGAGATCAGATTTTTGCATGTAGAATTGTGAATGATCAGAATGCTTTGCCTGAGAGCGTGGTGTCTGCAAAGAATTTGAGTGTGTTTAAGGCATGGTAATGAGCTGTAATGTGTATGACAAAAGGACCTCCTAGATTTGGTCTTTGACTCCGTGGGGTCTTAGGATAATAATAATAATAATATTCATGTTCTGTACTTGTAATAAGATAAATTTTGTAAATTTTGTCTTCTATATTATAAGTACAGTGTGTAATATACTCGATTTTACTGTTTGGCACATGTAGTGTAAAATATTTACTATCCAGCCCTTCTCAGAAAAGGTTTGCTATCCCCTGGTCTATTTGATGGAGAAAATCTTTCAAGGGTAGCTAATTTTGAGTACATGGCTTGAGGGCAGTCTGTATGTTGTATCTTTTTAAAACTCATTAGATTGTTTCTGAGGTTCCCCAGATGTAGGGAGATGGCAATTGATTTTGTGTGCCCTGGATTTTCATTTCTTTTTTCTTTTTTTGTGGGAGGGAAGTTTTGATTTTGTGAAGGGGAAATCCATTCGCTAAAAAAAAAAGTGTCATGGATGCAATTGATTTCTGTGGATGGGCTAGTGCATTATACCTACTTGTGTTAAAAACAAGCCCAAGTTT
The DNA here is from genome assembly GCF_054136105.1 of Typopeltis vanoorti. NCBI lineage: Eukaryota > Metazoa > Arthropoda > Arachnida > Uropygi > Thelyphonidae > Typopeltis > Typopeltis vanoorti. Next base: position 189,058,688 of record NC_143549.1, on the reverse strand, counting down.
AATAAATCTCCAAAAGCTCTCTGTATCTACTGTCATACAAGCTTCACTCTTTTATAAGAGCAGAGCTTGACCAATACAAACTATTCAAGACCTACAGGATTAGCTATGGAACATGTTTAATAGTGAGCTTTGGATGATTCTCAAATGTTCTTGTTTAGAGGCTTATACGTTGGTTATACATGATAACTAATAATTAAGGAATTGACAGCGTACACTAGAAATATAAATTAAATAAACTTTAATATATACTTTCCGATATTTCGGCAAACGTTACGTTGCCATCTTCCTGGGAACTTATTACAAAGACAAGTGCACACAAGTACTACATAACAGCAAATGAGAACCGAAGCTAGGAAGCTAATGTTTTCCTAAAGTCCTGATGGTGCCCCCTGGCGGGCTATATTGGTAGTTCTTGGCCTTTGGGCTGAAGTTCTTCTGATAAATGTTTCCCAAATTTGGGGTAGTCTCATGCATCCAAATTTGTTGAGGTTTGGCATGTTCCTAAGGGCTGAGGATGATTCCATGAATAGTCTTTCATATTTGAACTTGCTGTGTTGTTATTGCTGTGGCGAGTATCCAGAGTGTGGTCTGCAAGCCCAGAGTGGCTGTACTTGTGAAATCGGATGTAATCCTTGTGTTCTGAGATTCTGATATTTGCTGTCCTGCCTGTTTGGCCAAAGTAGGACAGTTTACAGCTGCAAGGGACCTGGTATACACCAGGTAGGTCTAGGGGAAGTGGTTAGTCTTTAGTGGAGCAGATAAGGGATGCCATTCCTTTATCCGCTCCACTAAAAATCACCATTCCCTACATCTGCGGTACCTTGGAAAAAATCAACAAAATTTTAAAAAAACATGACTTGACCACCTGTTACAGACCACATATATTACTCGCCACAGAATAAGATGGAAGAAAGCCACAGTAATGTGGCTTTCTTCCACTGTTCCACTGACTGCTTTTTCCACCCTGGGTCTCTACATTCGTGCTGGCTTCTTTCCCTTAGCGGCATCGCATCGCGGAGGACTCCCAGGGCTTTAAGCATATCACACAGATGCTTTCTAGGTCAGCCGAAGGTGTTTGACTCTCGATGGACATGGCAGACTATCTTACTGGTAAGGCATGCTGGTCTGACTTCTCTTCTCCTTCGATACCTCCCGGCGCCTCTCCGGACTTCTAACGGACCTGCGTCCGCTATGCTGGATCGAGACACCACGAGAGGAGACTGCCTTCTTTCCTCATTTCTGCATCCCTGCATACTGGAGTTTTTCTTGATCCTTTCTTATACTTCTCCTCAAGTCCCTGGATTAAGGGTTGAGAACCCCTAATATTCCTACGCAAAAGGGGATGTGACCTTCAAAGTTGTTGATTACTTCTGTTTTCCACAGAACACACAAAAACAATCTTATTCACAAAACACAGGACATCCTTAAATGTTTCCCACCTTTTGTTGCACTGTCCTTGAGACTTGCATTTGGTTAAGCTCGAGCACAATTGAAAGCACTTTACATTGTACAAACAAAGTTTCTAAGCTATTTCTTTTAAATCGGAACCACATCAATTGCCGGGCCACTTTCTAAGGCATTGTCCTTGAAATATACAGTTTAACATTCATACAGTTTCAACATATACTTGCATGGTTTTTCATCAATCACAAAATTATTACAACTACAGTGTCAATATATATCTTACATACAAAAATCTTAACAATATTTACAATCACAGTGTTAAAATACAATATCCTTCTTTACACAATATTCGTGACCTCTGTAAAAGTCGATGCAAAGTTAAGAAAAAAAAATTTCTACTGCTTTAAATTTTACAATTTTATGCACTTTGACTCGTCAGTCATCCAATACCATATCGTGCACCTGATCGATGATTTCTGGTGTTACACTTTTTGATGTCCTTCACGTGGATCATCTTCAAGGCTGGTACAGCCATGTTTAAACTCGGTGGCCCCTTTCTTAATTGTCGAAAATGAAGGAGAAGAGTGCCCATAAACTTTTATTCGAATGAATTTCTTTTGGCATTAAACCTTCTTTTACAAAGAATTTTATAACCGCACGATACTCAATTTTATCCATTTCAAGGGATACAGACAACACTTTTGCTTCAGACAGCTGTATAAAACAAGCTACTTGATAGAATGACTTGCAATTTCACATAGATGCTTATGACTGATGTACCAACTTAGAAAGAAAATCTTCCAAATCGTGTTCCAATCTATGGTCGAGACCGAGAACTGTTCAGACCACCCTTGTAATAATTAACTTATTGTTGATTCATGAAGCCCAAGAAGCTATCAGCATCCTCAGCCATAACTTTGCCTTAACTCCAAATTAAGTACCCAGTCTACAAATAATAGCAAAAATAGAACAGGGTATCTACAGCCTTCCTATCCTACCACCAATAATATTTGGCTAGACAGCCAACATTATAAAATCTGCAAAGCCTCTGAAAAGGAATCTATCTCATGCAGAAATTGTCACACTAAAAAAAGCTCTGCCAGAACCACCATATCATTGTCACTAAAGCAAATATGTAATGCTATGGTAGTACTTGATTACTCTGAGTATGAATGAAAAATCTCGATCTTACTCATAGATCGATCTACTTATTGCTTAATTGATGCCAGCCCTACCCAAACACAAAATAGGAACTCCAAAATTATTAAACAAAGTTATATATATATATATTGTCTTCCTGAAATAATACCAAGCTTCCCCAGGCCTATGGACTACTAAAAATACACAAACAGAACCCACCCTTGAGACCCATATGGCCAGAAACTCACTGATGGAGACCATCAGAGAGTTTCTATCACTGCACCCATAGAGAGTGCCACTAAGGACTATAGACTCCTGTTTTTTATGCTCTGTGTTTGCCTTCCTCTAGTGTGTCTGTGTGCACATGCTTAGTTGTATTTTCTTTGTGCCCATGAAGATGCCGTGGTGATCAAAGTGAAATATTGGCATAGTAATTAATTAGTTAAATTAAAATTTTGTTAGTAATTATTCTCTGAATGTGTGTTTTCTCCATTAAACTTCAACATGAGTCATAATGAACATCTAAGTATCCATACGATCATCCTCTGTTTTGTTATTGATTTCTATTTGTATTACTATAGCTTCTGAAATATATTAAAAACTTATTTTTAATATTCACAATCAATCATTGTTTTTTTTTCCATGTTTTTAAATTGCCTTTTTATTATTGGATGGAAAAATAGAGTCTTGTATGTTCTTATCCATGCATCTGTTAAACTGAACAGTAGTATTTTTGTTGCTTTCCCTCATTTCCAACCTTACAGCAACTGCTTATTAGCTTTAATATTCACTCAAGTAATAGGTATTGGTAGATATTTTATGGTAAAAAAAATTAGTTACCAGTATTTTAATTATAATACATATTTAAAATCTCCTGCAGGATTATTTCCCCAACTAAATCACCAAAAACGTGTCATTGAACGCAGCCTAAAACAACAAGATCGGCATGGCAAACCATCAAAGAGCTTGCAAAACAAACAAAAGAAGGATTCGTGAATTTGGTGTATATATATGTGTGTGTGTGTGTGCAATTTTATGTATTAGTGATGTGTAAAGTACATATGATAAGAAATATAATGTACATAATTTTAAATATAAAGCAGATAATAAAATGTGTTTTTAAATATAATTCTTGTGATTTAGGTAGTTTAAAATGGCCAAGAAAGAAACAGGTTATTAATAATAGCTTTTTTATTTTATTTTATTTATTGATTTATTTTTTTTTGAGAGTTAGTGGACATTGATTTTTCAGTTGTTATCAAACCATGATCCTTTTAAAACTACATAACGACATCATACTACATAACTTCTGAAATAAATCACATAAATAGACAATTTATGCTCAGTGTTTTACTAGAGTTTTAAGTTGACAGTTTAACTTAAAAATTCTGGTGAAGAGTTTTAAAGCTGTAGAGTCCTGCATAGTCATTTCTGTTGATCAGGTGACTAGCCTCCACTATATTTGTTGATTGGGCAGAAATTTATTAATACTGACCACCAAATCTTGGTCTAGAAGAATCCATCAACTTCAGTTATTAAGGTATTTATACTGCTTCTATAAAGGATATTGATTTAAATCAGGGATTTATGGAGTAACCTGGCTTTCTTTGACTTTCTTTTTTTTTTTTTTTGACAAATTTGAAATATTTATTATGTTGCTTTTTCTCCCCTAAGAATTTCAGCACAGGCAGACTAAAAAAAGGGAGAGGGCAGTCACCTCTGTGAATACCTCTACAGATATCTTCAACACTTGAATGTGAGAAGAGATTGGCCCTAAGATCCAAAGAAAATCAAAGGGAATTTTTTTAGCTATGTGGTAGGAGGAGAAATGATTGTGGAAGAATGACATTATGGGATAAAAATGGGAATAGAGTGATTGATGCAGAGGACATAGTGGAATTGTTCAATGAACATTTTATTGGTGTATTTCATCCTGGAGGAGTAAATTTTAATACTAGAGGGACAGGGCAGGTTCAAGGTTTAGAGGTGCGGGAGGAGAACGTGTTCCAAATACTGAGTACTCTGGATGTCGGTAAAGCTGTGGAACTGGATGGTATTTCACCATGAGTTTTGAGAGAATGTGCTGAAGAACTGACAGCTCCTTTGACCTGGCTTTTCAATGAAAGTCTGGCTACCGGAAAGGTGCCCAGGTAATGGAAGGAAGGTAAGATAGTGCCATTGTATAAGGGCGGTAGCAGACTGGAAGTGTCTAATTATAGGCCAGTTTGTGTGTCATCAGTAGTTGTTAAGATCTTGGAGAAATTAGTTAGGGACCGTATACAACATTGGGCAGATGAGGGTAATGTTATCTCTGAGAGTCAACATGAATTTGTGAAGGGGTGCTCTTGTTTTAGTAATATGCTAGCCTTTTATAATAAAGTTGCAAGAGCAGTAGATGAAGAGAAAGGCATATACTGCCATTTTCTTGGATTTAGCAAAGGAATTTGAAAGGGCGCCACATGATAAGCTGATATTTAATTGCATCACAAGGGTTTGGATGTCAGGTTGGTCAACTGGTCAACTGGCTGTCCGATAGGTATCAGAGAGTTGTGTGTGGTGGGGTAGTTTCAAGGAGGCAGAGGGTTACAAGTGAGTCCCACAAGGCTCAGTACCTGGACCTTTATTGTTTAACCTTTATATCAATGACATTGTCAGTGGATTGCAGGGGGATATTCAGTTGTTTGTGGATGATGTGTAGACTGGGAAGGGTTATTAGTAATAGTACACATGTGGTAGTCCTGCAAGAGGATTTGAATAAGCTAGACAGATGGGCAAATGAATGGGGATGCTGCATACTTTATTGGAGGAGCTGTACTGGAGGAAGTAGGGAAGAGAAGAGATCTGGGGGTGATGATTGATAGAAACCTGAAATTTAGCGGACATATTACAAAGGTGGTGAAGGTAACACAGAGGATTGCTGCAGTAATAAGAAGGACATTGACCTGCAAAGACAAAGAGTTATTCCTTTGTATAAGACCCTGATCAGACCATACTTAGACTATTGTTCTCAGATTTGGTCCCCAGGATTTGAAGGGGATAAATTAACTGTGGAAAGGGTACAAAGGCAGATAACAAAGACAGTTTCAGGATTGTACAATGTTAGTTATGAGGATCAGCTGAGGGAATGTGGACTGCAGAGTTTTGTGGATAGAAGAAGAAGAAGTGATATGATTGAGACTTTTAAACTGTTGAGAGGTGGTTACAGGGTTGACACTGCGGAGTTCTTTCGCTTGGTTGAACAGTGGGAAGGAGTGATGACAAGGGACCATCTCTGGAAGGCCCCTTGTCAAAGGAAACTGTGAGCAAGAGGGTGAGGAGTGGTTTCTTTGCATGGAGGGTGGTTGAACCGTGGAATGCATTGCCTGATAGAGTGGTGAGAGCGAGATCGGTCAATGAGTTTAAAGAATGGTATGATAGACTTTGTGTTTCCTTGGAGACCTAAATAATAATAATAATTTCGGGGACCTTAAATCCCCTGAGAATTTGCAGCACATTTAAACCAAGATGGAAAGTGAGTTACAAAAGAGTAGGGTAAAATGCCACAGAGATCTTTACTGATCACATCATTTACCAACTTCATCTAAAAAAATTAAATGATATTCCTAAAAATTAAAAAAAGTGTAAAAGTAGTGTGCTTACATTTTTTTTTTTTTAATTGTTGAGAATGTAAATGCCTTGTAAGAAGGCATGGCATTTACATTGGTGCAACAGTAATACCCCTAATGACAATGTCCAAAAAGCAGCTGCTTTTAAATTGCAGCATGCCCTCTACTTGTCTCATTTATATATATTAGATGTATTTTAATCATTTGCTTCACTACTGAAAAACAAGGAAAGGAATAAAATTCAAATATGTGATTATGTTGCCATCAACAAGCACACATAATTGGACAAGAATCCCTCTCCCATGCATTGTTCTTAATCCTTTCCATGCAAACATAAGCTAAATGTTTCTTGAGAATTTATACATTTCCTGAGCAGATTTTCTTATTACTTATCATGGAGAGGAGGAATGGAGAAGGAATAGGCCTCCAGACTTTTAAACAAACTGGTACCTAACCACAAATAAATAAAATACCATGTAATGTATTTGAAGTTAAAACTGGTATTTAGACTAATGTGCTGGTTTTAACTCATTATAAGGTTTAATGGAATGAATACAGCACATAAGGAACAATAAAATACACATTCATTAGATCCTATATTACATCTCTGTCACTGAGACATCATTAGGGAAACAATTTCAAAATTGTATAAGCACACACAAGAGAACTCAAAATATAATATGTTGAAGCAATTAGACTAAAAGCCTGAAGTCCCATGAGGGGCACCCTCTGTGAGTGTTGTTGGTTAGCCTTAGCCATTGGGCAGGAAGAATAAGGATTAATGCTTAACAAATCTTGGGAAGTTTAACAAAACCATATTTATTAAGATTAGGTTTAACACATCTGCTAATTCTAAATTTATTGCTGTCAATCATAGTAATTTTTTTTTCCATTTGATTCCATTCAAGGTATACAAAGCATGGTCATCTAGAGCAGACTGGCCATAGTTATGGCAGAGGATTTATTTCTTGTGTTCTTGTGGCTATTGGCAGATCCCCCAATTTTATCATAATAAGATAATTCACAAGAATAAGGAACCTTGTAACGACTTGGAACAGAGAGGGGTGGATCTTTAGATGAGTGGATAAGGGCAGCCAGCTTGAGATGAGGTTTGCAAGCAGTACAGGGATTATATATATATATTAAGGATACCAAGTAATTTTATAAACTTGGTTTTTTTACTCCTTCTCCCAAGTAAGCAAAACAGTTAAGTTTGCACCTGAACGTAGTTCACGTCTAAAGGTAGTGCAACACCAGGGCAACTCGTTGTAAAGGTGGGTAAAGCTCTGATCAATATTCTTAGTATTTCCCATAATGTAAAACACATCTCACTAAGAGATGTATACTGTTATATAATATGGGGTGGGGGCACTACCCAGACCGGTTTCAACCTTTTTTGAGGTCTCCTCAGTGAGCAGCTAGACCTTGAAATACCTTCGGGAAGTTTCATGGAGGGAGGAATTGGAAGGCCAGGATATCATTAGTGCGTGGGAAATTGTGAAAGAATATTTGTTAGCAGCAATGGTAAGTTGTATACCACGAGTGAAGAAGAGGACACAATTTAGAGTAAAGTGGATGACAAACAATATTAAACAGGAATTGCATGCGAAAAAGAGGCTATGGAAGAGATATAAGGAGACAGGTGAAGAGAAGATGCATGAAGAATATAAGACACAGGCCAGAAGAGTGACTAGTGTGGTAAGGAAAGGGAAACTGGAATATAAGAGGAGATTGGCCCTAAGATCCAAAGAAAATCCTAGGGAATTTTTTAGCTATGTGGCCAGTAGGAGGAGAAATGACTGTGGAAGAATGATATTGTGGGATAAAAATGGGAATAGAGTAACTGATGCAGAGGACATAGTGGAATTGTTCAATGAACACTTTATTGGAGTATTTCATCCTAGAGGATTCAGTTTTAATGCTAGAGGGATAGGGCTGGTTCGAGGTTTAGAGGTACACGAGGAGAGTATGTTTCAGATACTGAGTACTCTGGATGTCAGTAAAGAGGTGGGACTGGATGGTATTTCACCACGAGTTTTGAGAGAATGTGCTAGGGAACTTTAACCTGGCTTTTCAATGAAAGTCTGGCTTCGGCAAAGGTCCCAGGGAATGGAAGGAAGGTAAGATAGTGCCATTGCATAAGGGTGGTAACAGACTGGAAGTGTCTAATTATAGGCCAGTCTGTGTGTCATCAGTAGTTGTTAAGATCTTGGAGAAAGTAGTGAGGGACCGTATACAGCATTCGGCAGATGAGGGTAATGTTATCTGTGAGAATCAACATGGATTTGTGAAAGGGCGCTCTTGTTTTAGCATTTTGCTAGCCTTTTATAATAAAGTTACAAGAACATTAGATGAGGGAAAGGCATATACTGCAATTTTCTTAGACTTAGCGAAGGCATTTGACAGGGTGCTACATGATAAGCTGATATTTAAGTTGCAGCACATGGGTCTCGATGTCAGATTGGTCAGCTGGATTCAGAAATTGGCTGTCTGATAGGTATCAGAGAGTTGTGTATGGTGGAGCAGTTTCAAGGAGGCAGAGGGTTACAAGTGGGGTCTCACAGGGCTCAGTACTAGGACCTATATTGTTTAACCTTTATATCAATGACATTGCCAGTGGATTGCAAGGGGATATTCAGTTGTTTGCGGATGATGCGAAGCTGGGAAGGATTATTAGTAATAGTGCAGATGTGGTAGCCCTGCAAGAGGATTTAAATAAGCTAGATAGATGGGCAAATGAATGAGGGTGTCAGTTTAATGCAGCAAAATGTAAGGTCTTGAGGTTTGGGAAACATCAATGGGATGCTGCATACTCTATGGGAGGAGTTATACTGGAGGAAGTAGGGGAGACAAGAGATCTGGGGTTGATGATTGATAGAAACCTGAAGTTTAGGGGATGTATTGCAAAGGTGGTGAAGGTAACACAGAGAATTGCTGCAATTATGAGAAGGACACTGACCTGCAGAGATAAGAGGGTTATCATTCTGTTGTATAAGTCTCTGAACAGACCACACTTGGACTATTGTTCTCAGATTTGGTCCCCAGGATTTGAAGGGGATAAATTAACTGTGGAAAGGATACAAAGACGGATGACAAAGATGGTTTCAGGACTGTACAACCATAGTTATGAGGATCGGCTGAGGGAATGTGGACTGCAGAATTTGGTGGATAGAAGGAGAGGTGATATGATTGAGACTTTTAAAGTGTTGAGAGGTGGTTACAGGGTTGACTGGGGAGTTCTTTCGCTTGGTTGAATAGTGGGAGGGAGTGATGACAAGAGGCCATCCCTGGAAGTTACGAAAGGAAACTTGAGCAAGAGGGTAAGGAGTGGTTTCTTTATGTGGAGGGTGGTTGAACCATGGAATACATTGCCTGATGGAGTGGTGGGAGCGAGAACGGTCAATGAGTTTAAGGAGTGGTATGATAGACTTTGTGTTTCTTAGGGGGGACTTTCCCTCGATGAGTCTTGACAGACTTTATGTTCTTAGGAAGGACCTCCCACGAGTCTTTTGACTCTATGGAGGTCTGAATAATAATAATAATAATAATTAGGAAGACGTGTTAGAATATCAAGAAAAGGCAGGCTATTATTATTGTCTTTTTCTATGGTGTACTGGATTCTGTAGTGCTGGCTGTTGAGGTGGAGAAAGAAGGAGTCTAATGTATAGTCAATTTCTGTATGGAACATTTTGAAAAACATGACCTTAATACTTCTTCCTTCAATACAATAGAGAAAATATAATGGATATATGCAGTTATTTTATAAGGATCTATATCCTTTTAAAATGGGCCTGTGTATCACTGTGAAAGGAGCATTTGCACCCATAGACTAGGCCTCACAAAGTAGGCCATTTTCTCAATGCAAATCTACTCATCGACTAGAGGAACTATATCTAAACCTTTTTTTTTTTTGACCAGTTAGTCACTCTCTAGTATGGGCAAGGAGGTGTTTTCCCCCTTCTGGAAACTTGGGATTTTCATCCCATAAACACCAGAAAATCTGCCATAAAAGTTACAATATATCAGGCAATAAGTATATATTGTGTTAGGGACCATGAGATGGAGGCACTGTATGCCGTCCCTTCACCAGGCCCCATTTATAATTAGTGATAGTCTTGGGCCAGTTATTTTTGATTGGCTACTGGTGGAGATCAAACTTTTTCTCAGTCTCCAAAAAGTTAGATAGGCTAAAGTACTTTTAAAAATACAGATACTAGATGTAAAAACAAGGTAGATACTGAACCACCAGCTGTATTGGAAGAATTATGGACAGTCCTCATGTCAAAAAATAATTACTAACATTTCTGGATAAGTTGGTTTATCACCAGAACTCATAAAATCAGGTAGTTCACAATCTCATGCATAGAATAAAATTGCATAGAATCGGTTATAAACCAATTATAAATCAAGCCTTATTATATAAAATATTACAAAAGATCATCAGAGGTAATATCAATAACTATAGGTCAATCAGTTAATTATTGCAATTGTATTTTTGTCATGGCAATTACAAACTTTTTGTACTGGCGAGTAGGGTTTGCCTAGAAACAGGTTTCTAACCTTGTTTCTCAAAAAACTGACCATAGCAGTAGAAAGTATTTTTAACTTGGGTATAATTATGTTAAAGATACCAAGCAATTTTAAACCTGGTTTTACTCCATTTTTCCCAAGTGAGCAAACAGACAAAATGTCAAGTTTGCACCTGCAATTGATGCAAGACTAGCTGATCCCACAGGTAGTGCAAGACCAAGGCAACTCGTGGTAAAGGTGGAGCAAGCTCTGATCACTAATCTTAATATTTATCCTTAATGCCAAAACACATCTCCAAGAAGGGGATGTATGATGTTTTGTATTAAAGGCAAGGGGCCACTACCCAGACCGGTTTCGACCTTTATTGAGGTCTCATCAGTGGGAGCCAGGCTAGAAATACCAAGATTTAGTAATGCAGAGCTTATAAGTATTTTACCAAAACAAGTTACCATAAGGTGTTTTAACCTTATTAAATAAAAATCTCAGGAGGAGATCTAAATGTAGAAAGTATTTTTAACTTGGGTATAATTATGTTAAAGATACCAAGCAATTTTAAACCTGGTTTTACTGCATTTTTCCCAAGTGAGCAAACAGACAAAATGTCAAGTTTGCACCTGCAATTGATGCAAGACTAGCTGATTCCACAGGTAGTGCAAGACCAAGGCAACTCGTGGTAAAGGTGGAGCAAGCTCTGATCACTAATCTTAATATTAAGATTAAGGGTAAAGGCTTGTGAGTTTCTCATAATGAGAGAAACCTATAGTACACTAGTACCATGGATGTGCAAGAAGGAACTTGTTAACTTTCAAAATCTCAGCACTGAATTGTATATTCCTTGGTGCACACGAGATGGAGAGACTGTTTGAGAAGGCAGCAGTGGAAGAGGTGAATGAAGAGGAGAAATTTTTTCTAAAAGTTTGGGTGTGGACAGCAAGGGACTGTTGATGCGCTGCTGCACACTTTGAACAGATTGACAGAATGTGGCTACCATTGATGCTAATTCTGATTAACAGTGGCTATTGAAGTATTAATAGAAGATTCAAGTAGTGGAAAGTGAGTGAAGTATTGGCAAGAGCATGGTCATTGATCAGTCTGACAGCTATCTTCTAAAGTTGCCAACTGAAAGACTTTTCTAGTTGTTTCTTTGGTTAGTTCCAGAGTTAGTCAATTTCTGCTATATAGGAAAGTATGATTTTCTTCCCTGAAAGTGGGATATTTAAACCCACAACTCAAAACATTGGCTATGGAACTCCATTACTCCATGAATATACCTGCTAGGATTCATGGATATGAAATGGGAGCAATAGTCTGCTGTAATCTCTCCACTGAAAGCCTTGATTCTTTGAGCTCAGTAGTCATGGCTACTTGCAGATTTTCAAAAATTTGCATCGCTAAAGGAGCTTTACCTGCTCCCTTTTGTAATAAAATGTATTAGGTTTTTTTTTAAATGAGTATTAGAATTATATGAAGTTTTCGATGTTAATGGGAAGACCTTAGTATTAAGAGAACTGTTGGATCTTATATGGGATAAAATTTATAAAATTTTATTCTCCACATTCTATTATAAATTGTATTCTGCTGCAAAATAAGATTAGTAATAACAGTAATGCATATTCTCCTTTGACACATAGAGCATTGTCAGGAAAATAACAACAGAGATTGAAGGTAAAAGAAGCTACATTCTAAATTGACCAAGAAGAGTGCAAAGAGTTGTCCACTGATGTTTTGGCAATTATGAGTCCAAAGCTCTGAATACAAATAGCTTCTTTGAATGCCAGAAAGCTAGCCAAGATGAGTTAAAATCTCTGTATGTTAATTTCAGTGGCGAATATTCCAGGTGTGCGGTGCGCATCTGCTGAATAGCAATATCGCTGATATTATATTTTTGCATTTATTCCCCGTTAAACACTCCCCTAATTGTTTCCAGACTTCACATGATTCCTAAAAGTAAACACAATACACTAATGCTTCATGAAGAGGACACTTTCTGACACAAACATTACATCACATTCGCGTTAATAACCCAGGTGAGCGTTCAAAATACATACACCCTTGAGACCTTTGAAAAGATGTACATATGGCACAGTGGGTCAAATTCTTAGCATTCTATCAGTTTTAAACTGCTTAGAAGGCGAGGCAGGGTGAGCTCTGGGACAATAGCACCTAGAAGCTGTGATTGGTTATTGTGTCAAAAAATTAAGTTGAATGTTGTCATCTGTCATGAGTTGCTGTTTGTTTTCCGAGTTTCATCTGTTTGGCGTGCGTGAAGTGTGAACTGACATGGTAGGTAAGTTTTTATATATAATATAGACAATTCATATTTACGAATTTAGGGACACAAAACACACGTGTTGAAATGATTATTTTACTAATTATTAATAAAATAACACTTGACGTTTCGATCCCTGTATTGAGGTCATCATCACAAGGATGCATGTGTATAAGGAATCAAGCTACATGCTCTTGCACTCTATACTGGTAAATTAAATCTATGCTGTGAATTAATCTTTTTCTTAGCCTGACCTCTAGCAATAATTAAATAAAATAAAATTTAAATTTAAAAAAATAAATTTAAAAAAAAAATCATCACTTTCTCCCCCAATTGCTAACTTTTATATGGAAGACTTTGAGCAAGGAGCTCTAGAGTCAGTGTACCTAAAGCCCAAAATTTGGCACAGATACGTCAACGACATTTTTGTCATTTGGCCCCACGGCCACGAAGCACTAAATACCTTAGCCACCTGAACAAACAACACAAACATATCCAATTCACCATTGAAATAGAAAAAAACAATTCTCTTTCGTTCCTAGATACACTCATCACACGAGTGTGTCTAGGAACTCTCTCTTCCCTCAGGCTGTCTCTTCTTCTCAGTCTACGGTAAACTTACACACACAGGCCAGTACATACACAAAAATTCAAAAAAAGCTCAAACTATCTGTTCAAATGAACAAGCTCTAAACCAGGAATACAGAAAGATCGTCAACCATACATTTATAAAAAATAGATACAGTAAAAAAAACTATTCAGAAGATCCTACACAAGAGATACTAGTAAAAACAAAAAAGATTTCAAGAATGCTATTGCCATACCTTATGTTAGAGGCATTTCCGAAAAAATATACAGAACACTACACAAATACAACCTCAAAACCACCTTTAAACCCCCGACAAAATTAAGACACCTACTCAGTCCTTCCAAAGATCCTCTTCCACACCTAGCCCACCCAAGGGTATACAAAATACAATGCACATGTAACCTACCATACATAGGGGAAACAAGGCGAACCATCCCAATTAGGAAGGACGAACACAAACGACACATTAAATACCTCCATTTTGGAAAAACCCACCTTTCTGACCACACACTCCAACATACTGTTGTAACCAATTCTTATTTTTTATTGTACAATGGTTGTATTTTATTCAATCTTTTCTAACCTAAACCCTTTTCTATCTTAACCTTATTCTACTAATATCCTACCGCCATTCATGTTGTAACCTTTTCTTCCTTATTATACTTATTTTAAACCTTTGTTGCTTTATCTCCATAATACACTATCGGGTAGCACGTGGTACCTCTGAGGGACAATGGAATTTCCTCGAGATCGAGGCAGTATCAGAGTGTCTAAGATTTACCTCTAGTAAAACGCCAAGAAATTTATTTGTTTCGCTGCACCACTTAGCGCTATTAGATTATTAAACATTAACAACCAAGAGGTAATCTCTGGACAGTACTTAATGATACCGATCAACTCTGCAGACGTGACCAAATTTTACTCTTTTCTAATATCCCTTTTAATATCCCGCATAGGTTCGCATTAATATTTTTATAAGCGGTGCATCGGATTCCAGAAATCACAGAAAGTCTTTGTTAGAATCAAAAACAAGGTTTATTATACTCAAAAGTTGATACACATAATAACAAATTAAAATCCCATCTTAAGGGAATCTCAGACAAGGTATATAGAATTCAAACACTACTATTACACTTATAAAATATTATACAGTAGCTTCCTAAAGTAAGAATTATATTAACCTTCGCTAATGCATTAGTCATGTACTATTATCACAATCAATCTAAAATTCCGTAGCGCTGTCAGACTACACAAGATAACATTCATATCTTTCACAATCTCTTTATATTATGCCAATTCTTTACTCTAACATATCCTTAACCTCATTCAATATAAAGGCGAACTTAACACAACGACAGATAGTAAGGTAAAATCAATATTCTTCTAAAGTCCTAGCAATGCAATCCTATCCTAGATCATTAATGTTCTTTTTCCATAACATATTAACGTGACACAAATCTTTCCTTCCTATTCAGTATAACACAAACAAAGTTTACTTATCTTCCCTTTTCGATTCTTTAGTGCTTCGTAGGTTCACAGAAACAGGCCTTCTGTGGACTGCCGGACTTGCTTCTTTTCGCGGCGAATACGGCCACCAAGACCCGCGACTGCCTATCAGGATTTCTCCAACATCGAGGCACTCGCACCCCACGCCACCACGAAAGACGAACACACCAGGAAAATCCAGGAACAAAAAGCCTTGTTACAGGGTCGCATGACCCTTATATTTTCTCTTTCCTTCTCGGCGATTCTCGCCCTTTTCAATGTCCGGCCGACTCACACTTGCTATTACGTCACAGCGTCCATTCTCTGCCCTGCTTATTGCACGTACGCTGATGTCATTGTTTACTTGGGGCGAGACGCTCCTTCGCGTAACCTTTGGACTTGACCCCCCCCCCCCCCCAACTATTGAATATGTGCTTACATTCCATAACTCTTTTATATATGAACTTTCATATTGCTCTGTTACTGTTTTATACCTTCAATATCAAATTAACCACATTCGTGAATGGCACAAAATACATACTTATTTAACCTTTTCATAATAGAACACACTTGATTTATATATACATAATACTTATTCTACACTTAGAGGCAATTTATTGTATTTATCTCATTCTTTTGTTTGGAAAAGCATGTTAGACTGTGATAAGATAGGAATTCATAAATTTCCACTCTGTCACAATCTAACAATACAACAGAATTGATTGGAAAAATACCAAGTCCCTACACCGCACCCAAAACCAGGTTCGAGAGGAAATTTAAAGAAGCATGTGAACAAAAATGATGGCCTAACCATTCCAAGAATGTGGAGGACCCATCTGCAACCTTTATAGCAACCAGAACAAGCCAAAGAAAAATCCCACTACAATCCTCCAGATTCTAGACAACTTTTTTTTTCCCCCTTAACATTCCATAGCAACTTGAACTGTACAAGAAAATCATAGTATAACAATCTGAACTGTACAAATCCAGAAGAATCTTCGTACATGACGACTTTAGCAGAGTTTATTGTAGTTTTTATTTATTAATTATAATTTTTTTTTTCAATTTTTTTTTTATTTTATTTTATTTAATTATCGCTAGAGGTCAGGCTAAGAAAAAGATTAATTAACAGCATTGATTTAATTTACCAGTATAGAGTGCAAGAGCATGTAGCTTGGTTCCCTATATACATGTATCCTTCTGATGATGACCTCAATACAGGGGTCGAAACGTCAAGTGTTATTTTATTAATAATTAGTAAAATAATCATTTCGACACGTGTGTTTTGTGTCCCTAATTTCGTAAATATGAATGCTCGTCACCATGTAACCTTAAAAGAAAGAGGATAATATAGACAAGTTTTTAATATATAATTTTCGATAAATTTATAACTTTCTTGTCCATATTTCATCATCATCATCAAATTCTTGACATGTACCCTCAAGGTACAGGATATGATACTACTGCATGAAAAATGTACATCATTACTAACTTCCTATCTACAATTTTCCTCCAAATCAATTTGTTACCTGTCAAGACTCCAACATTATTAGATCTTATATTTCTATCTTTTATGGCACTTTTTACCATTTCAATCAACCGATATCTTGGTCTTTCTCTGGGTCTTTTTCCCTGCCAATCTGGCAGACAACACTTGTTTTGCTAATCTGTCCTCTCCTATTCTGTTTAAGTGACCATACCAACTGAGATTAGCTCTGCTAACACATTTCTGGATGATAACAATGTCAAGTTCTTTCCTAATATCCTTGTTGTTTTTAATACAATGTTGCCATTGATGCCATCTATTCATGCCCCTAATCCTTTTCAGGACTCTCCTATCTGTGGTCTCTAGTCTTTGGTCAGTGTTTAGTTCTAACCCAGCTCTGAGATCCATAAGTTAAAATTGGTTTGAACACTGTCTCGTATGCTGCTAATTTAGCGTTGTAACTAATTTCTCTCTTATTCCATATAAATTTATTCAGTTGACTTCATAGTATACCAGCTTTGTTGATTCTGTTGTCTATTTCCATATTTAATTTACCATCTTCAGTAAAAATCATGCCTAAGTAGCTGAAATGCTTTACTTGTTCTATAGGTTTTCCATTCACAATGCAGTTGACATTTTCAATGCTTCTGCCTATTTCATCGTCTTTGTCTTGTTACTGCTGACCTTCATACCATATCTATTACAACAATTATTCAGTTTAGTCAGTGAATCTTGCAGACTTATAGCAGATTTATTTAGAAGTATTTCATCATCCACATAAAGCAAAGAGCTGACATTAACATCTCCAATTTTGATATCAGGTTTAATACGACTTTTCTTCATAATGTGGTTCATCTAGATAATGAATAACAGAGGGGATAATGTACATCCTTGTCTAACACCAGATTTAACATTAAACCATCTTCCTGTACTTCCTTTGATTCTAACTGCTGACTTTCAATTCAAATAAAGACTAAGTACTGCTTGATGTAATGCCCCATTGACACCATATAGCTGTAGCGTTTCAAATAGCTTCTCTCTCTCTTGGCACCTTGTCATATGCTTTTTCCAGATCAACAAAACTTAAATACAGATCTTTTTATATTCCCATGATTTCTCAATATTTGTCATAAAGTGAAAATCTGATCCTGAGAGCCTCTGTTTGGCTTGAATCCAGCTTGTTCTTCATCAAGCTTCTCTTCCACAATCCTTCTGAACCATTTCTCAAGTATACTTGCATAAATCTTACCAGGAGTACTCATTAGAGAAACCTCTGTAATTCTCACATTCAGTTTTATTTCCCTTTTTATTAATATATATGGGTACTATGAGAACCCTACTCCAGTCATCTGGAATTCACCCCTCTGTCCACGCCTACGTCCTTGCCCATATTTACAATGGGAAGCAGTAGTGTTAGTCAAAGGAGGTAAACCTTGTCCTCCTCTTCCAAATTTTACACTTTTGAGTAATTCAATAATTAAACCAAATATAGCATTCTCCTTCATTATTGTTTTCTAATATATCTTAAACAAACACATTGTCATCCACTCTGTGCAGATTTGGTTACAATTAAAGTATTCCAAGTTATTCTACATTTAATTGCATTAGACCAATTAAGATGAGCACTGGTGTACTGTACACTCTTAAAACTCAAACATCGATAAAAATGCAATTGTACAGTCAGACTGACGTGAATTTTGTAGTGCGGGTTGCATAAGCCATGCCCCAACCGAAATCTGCAAGTGATGCCACTGGTTAATTTAATATATCACGATTGCAATAATTTAAAAGGAATGAGTAATGTTGACCATTATGAAACAATGTTTATGTATTGAAGTCTTTCATGATATCACTGGGTGGCAATCTTAACTTTCTGATAAGCTGGAATAGTTCATATCTTCAATAATAAAACTAGAATTGAATAATAATGGTTTTCTTAATAAGGCCTGTGTAGCTCATTGGAAGTGATACTTGCTTCCACAGTGCTAGGCTATCCCAAGAAAGACCTAAGTGCAGTTCTAGTCACTAGAGGGAATTTTTCTAAGCTTTTTTTTTTAGTTGGTTACTGAGTTAATCAATTTCTGGCAAGAGTAAGTGGTTTTTTCTCCTGAAAACTCAGAACTTTCATCCTCAAACTCAAGAAAGTCGACAATAGAACTCATGCTATTTCAGACAAGTATATATTGCATTAGGGACCACAGTTCTTCTCTGCCGTCTCTTCACTGGGTGTCACATAAAATTAGTGATTGCCTTACCTTCTCCACTGTGATGCCGGTGGAGTTAGACTACCCCACTCAGTCTATGAATCTTTGCTAAAAACAGCCTCACCTATTCTGAGGGAATGAAATACGTTTGCTTTTTTTTTCTTTTCCCCACTTAATTTGGAAATGCATTTTGATAAAGATGATGGGTTGGGGGGGGGGGGTATATATAAAATAACTGTGCATATGTTTAATTCATTTCAACTCTTTGACTTGATTATAGATACTTAATTGCTTCACACTATATTTAAATATAGATCGGCGAAGCTCATTGTGTTGGCCCTTAAACATTTATAAATGGAATATTACGGAGAAAACTGTATTGTGAAATGAATAATGCAAAAGGTATCTGATGGACCAAGGCATATTGATATTCATGTACTGTATATATATATAATCCCCAGAAGCATTCAAGAATACATAGGGTTATCATACGTCAGCATTTATGCAGACATGTCTGCATTTTGATAATGAAAATATCTGTCTGCATACATTTTTGAAAAAACCCCGTTTTTGTCTGCATTTCTGTGGGAGCTTTTTAGAATTTTTTCCCAGGCATTTCTCCTGTGTTGGTAACATTGCTGAAACAAGAATGCAGGAGGTTGGTTATATTATAGAACAATTGAATTAATAATCGAATCGAATTGCGCTTTTAGACATCCAGAAGCATTCAAGAATACATAGGTTTTTTTTTTTTTTTTTTTTAACTTTTTGCTCTTTCTTGCTGGTTTCTCACTCTTTCGGCCTTACGTTAATGGCGTCACTGCGTGCTATAATAGTGGTGGTTGTGTTTGAAGTGGAAATCAAGACGCATTCTTAGTTTTGTTTGTTCTTAATTAGTATTAATGACCTTACCAAGTAAGTAAGATATTAAATTATCAAATTATATTAGAATTAAAATATATACCACGTTTTAGGTTATGACATAACCGTTATGTAGGCCTACCTAAACATTACGATATAATTTTATATCATCTTACTTATATTTATTTCAGATTATCTGGAGGTTTGTCTAAAGCTAAAAGAAAGAAATTTGAAAGACTAATTCCAGTGTATCCAGCTCTTAATGTAATGTGGAAACACTCTATGGTAGAGTGTTTAGACTATTTGAACATGTGGATGCAACAGTTTAATGAATTTTCCTGTTTGTGTCCAGAATGAGTTGGTCAGGCGATGCAGTGTCAGCTTTTTGGCAGTTTAGAATATGGTAACCCTAAGAATACACAGATTATTTTTGTTAGTTAACCCTGACCAAACAGTTCTATGCATTGAATTCTTTTTTTTTTTTTTTTTTTTTTTTTTTTTTTTTTTTTTTTTTTTTTTCAATGATGAGCTATAGAGATAGAATGCAAACCTTAGTACTTTCAGGAAGAATAGAGAAAACTAGACAAAGTGCATTCGAGATTATATGATGTGTGGTCCAGAGGACTTTATTTATTATGAGACTTGACTTTATGACATATATATCTCCATCGGTAGCTCAGCTGGCAGAGCAGTGGACTGTAGAAAAGAGTTTAGATATCCATAGGTTGGTAGATCAAAACCACCTCAACAGAATCAATAATTTTTGAATAAGAATGGTGCAGTGGAAGTGTGCTGGGCTCATAACCCAGAAGTCCATGGATCAAAAGAACACACTGCTAATTTTAGTGAGAGTTAGTATAAAGCATCAATATAGCAGTGGGCCTAAGGGGCTTTTGCACTTTATGTACACTAATGCCAGGGGCATTCAAAACAAAGGGGGAGAAAGTTTTTGGCATTGTTAGTTCATCCTGGCCAAAAGTTCTTAGCATTAGTGAGATATGGCTGACAGAAGATGATATAGTTAGTGGGATAGAATATAAAGAGTATGGTGTGTTTAGGGAGGATAGAGAAAAAAACAATGGGAGAGGAGTGTTATTGATGACAGCCGATAAACTGCAACCAAAGAGAGTAGAAGTTCAACTGCAGGACAGTGAAAATGGCACATTTGAGGCCATCAGAACAAAATATATTGTTGAATGTTTCTATAAACCAGATGATGGAAAGGAACAAATAGGAACAAATGACTTGAGAGATATGAGATTCTTGCCAGAGGTGGTATGAAAGAAGATGCAGAGAGGAAAGATAGTGTGTGTTGCCCAAGTATGATAGTGACGAGCTGAGCAGAAGAGCAGTAATATTGAATAACATAATAGCTAGAATATGTCAGAAGAGAGAATTGAAATATGTGGATGCTTAGAGGGTGTTTGAGGACAGAGAGGAATTGTATGCGAGAGACCGCTTGCATTTGAACGAGGAAGGGCGTAGGCATCTGGAGAGATTGCTGTTCTGAATGAATCAGTGTGTCAATGCAGGGAAACTAGAATGCCCAAGGTGGATGGTAGCAGGGGTGGCCTCTTGTGGGAAAGAGTACTTGGGAGAAGGGGACGATATAAGGTAACACTGAGCCCAGTGCAGTCTAGAGGGGGATAATGCTGGGTATAGAAATAGTGGCATTTTTATGCTTTATACTAATGCCAGGAGTATCCAGAATAAAGGAGAGGAATTGGTGGCACTGAAAGCATCAGCCTCGCCAAAGATCATTGGGATCACTGAGACGTGGTTGACAGAAGAGGATATAATAACAGGAATATAAGTAACAGGGTTCAGTGGTACAGTATTTTTCAGCAGGATAGGAGGGGAAAGCATGGTGGTGGAGTACTGCTTATGAAAAGTGACGACTTATGTCCTCTAACAGTGGAGGCTTTGGAAGGCAGTGACACTAATGATTTTGAAAGCATATAGTGTGAGGTAGAGATATGCAAGACGGGATATTTAGTGGGGTGTTGCTACAAACCAAGGAGCACAGAGGGTGGGGACCAGGAGATGTTTAGACAGTTGAGCTTGGAAAGTGCAAGAAGAATGATTGTTATGGGAGATTTTAACTACAGCAGTATAAATTTGCATGAAGAATATAAGACACATGCCAGGAGAGTGACTAGTATGGTAAGGAAGGCGAAACTGGAATATGAGAAGAGATTTCCCCTAAGATCCAAAGAAAATCCTAGGGAATTTTTTAGCTATGTGGGAGAAGGACATTGTGGGATAAAAATGGGAATAGAGTGACTGATGCATAGAACATAGTGGAATTGTTCAATGAACACTTTATTGGTGTATTTAATCCTGCAGGAGTAAATTTTAATACTAGAAGGATATTGCAGGTTCGAGGTTTAGAGGTGAATGAGTACTCTCAATGTCAGTAAAGCTGTGGAATTGGATGGTATTTCACCATGAGTTTTGAGAGAATGTGCTAAGGAACTGACAGCTCCTTTGACTTGGCTTTTCAATGAAAGTCTGGCTACGGGAAAGATGCCCAGGGAATGGAAGGAAGGTAAGATAGCGCCATTGCATAAGGGCAGTAACAGACTGGAAGTGTCTAATTATAGGCCAGTTTGTGTGTCATCAGTAGTTGTTAAGATCTTCGAGAAATTAGTTAGGGACCGTATACAACACTGGACAGATGAGGGTAATGTTATCTGTGAGAATCAACATGGATTTGTTAAGGGGTGCTCTTGCTTTAGTAAAATATGATTGCCTTTTATAATAAAGTTACAAGAGCAGTAGATGATGGAAAGGCATATACTGCCATTTTTTTGGATTTAGCGAAGGAATTTGACAGGGCGCCACATGATAAGCTGATATTTAAGTTGCATCATATGGGTTTGGATGTCAGGTGGTCAACTGGCTGTCCGATAGGTATCAGAGAGTTGTGTATGGTTGGGCAGTTTCAAGGAGGCAGAGGGTTACAATTATAAGTGGGGTCCCACAGGCACAGTACTGGGACCTATATTGTTTAACCTTTATAACAATGACATTGTCAGAGGATTGCAGTTGGATATTCAGTTGTTTGTGGATGATGTGAAGCTGGGAAGGGATATTAGTAATAGTGCACATATGGCAGTCCTGAAAGAGGATTTGAATAAGCTAGACAGATGGGCAAATGAATGGTGTCGGATTAATGCAGCAGAATGTAAGGTCTTGAGGTTTGGGACACATCGATGGGATGCTGCATGCTATACTGGAGGAAGTAGGGAAGAGAAGAATTCTGGAAGATGATGATTGATAGAAACCTGAAATTTAGGGGACATATTGCAAAGGTGATGAAGGTAACACAGAGGATTGCTGCAATAATAAGAAGGACATTGACCTGCAGAGATAAAAGAGTTATGCCGTTCTATAAGACCCTGATCAGACCACACTTAGACTATTGTTCTCAGATTTGGTCCCCAGGATTTGAAGGGGATAAATTAACTATGGAAAGGGTACAAAGGCAGATAAACAGTTTCAGGACTGTACAATGTTAGTTAAGGATTGGTTGAGGGAATGTGGACTGCAGAGTTTGTTGGATAGGAGGAGGAGAGGTGATATGATTGAGACTTTTAAACTGTTGAGAGGCGGTTACAGGGTTGACATTGGGGGAGTTCTTTCGCTTGGTTGAACAGCGGGAAGGAGTGATGAGAAGGGGGCCATCCCTGGAAGTTACGAAAGGAAACTGAGCAAGAGGGTGAGGAGTGGTTTCTTTGCATGGAGAGTGGTTGAACTCTGGAATGCATTGCCTGATAGAGTGGTGAGAGCGAGAACAGTCAATGAGCTTAAGGAGTCTTATGATAGATTTGTGTTTCCTATGAGGGACCTCCCACGATGAGTCTTGCTAGAGGTTCAAGGACAATTAATCGCAGGAAAAATTCGCTGAAAGCGTTATTCACTAGAAAATTGAAGTCAGTTTGGTTTAACGTGTGTTATGTAGAGGTGTGTGATATTTGATAATAAATTTACGAGGGCAGTAGATGATGGAAAGGCATATAATGCCATTTTGTTGGATTTTTTTTCAATAATTTCAAGATTGTAACTGAAAATAAATAAACCACCATGTATTATATAATGAATTTATCTCTCGGATACACTAAAAATTGCGATCTAAGCTGCAATTTTTCTACCGCGACCTCCGCAGGGTTAATCTCTCAACCAGCAAAGACGTATATATACGTCCAGCAAATTCTGGATACGAGTTAATCACCTGTTGAAAAAACATGGATATCAAGTGCATTTGACTGTCATATTCAGGGCCGGCTATCTCGGGAGTGCAATGCACCCGAGCCCCACGATCGAGTAGGCACAGTCGGGACACATTTGCGGAAACATATTTTTTTTTTCCTTCTAATTTTGCTTATAACTAAAGGGATGTCATCGACAGGATTTTAGGGCCCCCGGTAATAATAATATCTGTGTTTCTCTATTATATTAGGGTTTGTGCTTAACCCTTTTGATGCGTTTATGCAGTGTATAAAAATTAACAAACATGATTTCGTTTTTACCCTAAAATGCCTGATTCATCATTAGTTTTTCTTCTAATCTGTTACACATTTATATCATTTGGCTCGTTATCGGAACCGTTGAAAAAATATTTATTATATTCTTTATATATGGTTAGTCTAGAGCAGGGATGGACAACCCTTAACATGCCTGCTAAACGTGGCACGCCAATGACTTTTTTTTTTTCCGGCACGCAACCCAGGGCTCATCTTAAAAAATAATTAAATAAAAAAATACATTTCAAACATCTTCGCTGACACATATTTTAACTTAATATAATACAATTTTATTAAGTACAGCTATACCAAATAAAAATGCAATAATTAATTAAACTCTACCAACTGTTTCATAATAATAAGTAATAAGAAAATTAGAAACAAACATCCTATTTCCAAGCCATCGTATATCTCCGCGATATACTGATGTACAAGTTCAGTTGTTGCATTATTTGCTGCATTAGGTATAATAAAATTAAAGACGATATAAAAGCAGCCATATATTACAGTATCCAAATGGATTGTACTCCTGATATTTCTCACAAGGAACACTTCAATAATTATTAGATGTAAATTTTGTAGACAAAAAATTAATTATAAATGAGTCATTTATAGGATTTATTGAAGTAACTGATGTGACTGGTGAAGGACTAGCAAATTCGCTTTTAAAAATAATAGGTGAGCTTGATTTAGATATTATGAATTGTAGAGGGCAAGCATACGATAACGGTAGCAATATGAAGGGAACATATAAAGGTGTACAATCTAGAATAATTAGTTTAAACCCTCATGCAATTTATGTACCTTGCTTATCACATTCTTTTAATTTGATAATTTGTGACGCTGCTTCCAGTAATATATATTGTAAAAAAAAATTTCGGAATATTAACCTTTAGACTGCATATTTTCTGCATCTACAAAAAGGTGGGAAATTATACAAAAGCATTTAAATATTACGCTTAAACCATTACTCGATGGGAAGCCAAAATAGACGCAGTCAAAGCAGTGTATACACAGTTTGAACAAACTTGTAATGCCTTAGAAGAATTTATTGGTGCAATTAACGATAACACAGCAGTATCCGAAGCTAAAAGTCTACTAGATTCATTACAAGAAATGCCATTTATTTTAAGCTTTATGTAAACCATATATTTAATATGGTTTACAATATTGTCAAAAATTACTAGTATCAACAAACTATTTCAAGCAAAAACAATTGTTCTTGACTCTGCTTTTAATTTAGTGAATGAAATCCAAAATTTAACAAATTTTTAGACGACGCAAAAATGATAGCACGAAACTTGAATATTTCCGAACACTTTCCTGAAAAAATAATTCGAAAAAGAAAAAGATTATTTTCCGAACTAGCAGAAGATGAAGTTTTACTAAACCCGATAGAGGAATTTAGATGTCACTTTTTCAACGTTGTGATTGATACTGTTGTTGTACAAATAGATGAGAGATTTAAAAATATACCCAATGTTATTTCTTATTTTGAATTAATCACTGATATAAAAACATTATAAAAAAATGAACTAGAAAACCGCTCAAGGGATTTTGTAAAATATTATAGTAAAGATGTAAATGAAGACTTAATCCAGGAAATTGATTTGTTACGAGAATTGATCTTGGACCAAAAAAATTTGAATAACGCGCAAGACATATTGCAATATATATTAAATAATAGTTATAATAAACTATTTCCAAATGTGCTAACTGTATTGAAAATTTTCTTTACGTTACCAGTTACTATTGCAAGTGCAGAGCGTTATTTTAGCAAATTAAAATTGATAAAGAATTATCTTCGGTCAAGTATGTGCGAAGAACGCTTAAATGCACCTGCTATATTAAGCATCGAAAAGGAAATTGCCAAAAATTATAATTTTTCGGAAATGATTAATGACATAGCAAAAAAAAAAAAAAAAAAAAAAAATCGCATATCTAAACAATTACATATTAAGCAATATACGTGTTAGTAAAACTAGGCTCCTAAATAGTAAACCTATTTATTTTTTTAAGTGCTTAAATTAATTTTTTATTACTTTAAAAAATAATTAATTGTAAATAGTTTTTGTGCGCTAGTTGGTGAGCCAGGTTACTTTTGTTTGTGTTAAATATTTATTTATTTTAATTATTTAATACTTTTGTTTTGTGTTCAGTAAACATTATGTTAATCTGTTATATTTCGAATGTTTTTTGTTTTTTTTCCTGTGCCAAAATCATTTGCAGGAAAGAGGTTTTACAATACGTTTATTTCGAATCCTTTAATTTTTACCTTCGAAAAATATTTTAGGGCCCCCAAAGGTTTCTTGCACCTGAGTCCCTTTATAGCGAAGGTCGGCCCTGGTCATATCCATTAGAAGGTTGGTCGATTGGTAGAGCCTCTGCTACTAATGGCTCACGCAAAAAGTTAAGCAAGTTTGAGCAAGGTTAGTAGTTGTAAGGGATTCAATCGTTCGATGCTGTTAGCACACTCTCCCTCGATGAGTCTTTGGACTCCCTGGAGGTGTCACATAATAATAATAATCTCTCACGCTGACGAGAACACTTAACCAGATTACCTCGCGTACGTAGCTACGTTCTGTTACATGTTGCCAGAAACGCAGTTGCTTGCCGTTTGCTGTAACTGGAATCTAAATTAAATTACCTACAAGTTACGTTTATTTCTGCTACGGGTTTTATCGTATAATTATAGTGTTTAACACCAGTGCAAATAAGATCCTTTTCATATTTCTTCACTTAAGATTGTATCTTTTTTTTTCTTTTTTTTTTGCTAATTGGGAGAATAAAATGTATTGGCGACTATGATAATTATCTTAGTCGCCAATACATTTTATTCTCCCTGAACTTGATTCAAGATAATTATTTTTGTCAAACAATTATTTTATAATTCATAAATACAGCGTCCATCTGTTACAAATTGATTTCTTTATTTTTAATTCATAATCTTAGAAAAATAGTTCACAGATTGCGTGAAGGTTCGCTCTTTTACGATATTACCTTATAGATAAGGTTATTACTATAAGGACCTTATAGATATAGTTGTCGAATGTATTGGAAGTGAATGTACAGAATCAGGGAAACTAGTTTTATTAAGGGGAGGGGATAGATATGCAGACTTTAGGGAGACAGTTGAGTGTATAATATGCCCAAGCGAGCACGAAAGACTACGAATCAGAATGGGATAGTTAGTGTAAGGCATTTAAAATGGGAGGGGGAAATGGGCTTCTGCAGTTCATGTATACTAATGTCAGAAGTATTAGGAACAAGAAGGTAGAATTTTTGGCCTTGGTTGGCACTTCCAGGCCACAGGTTATTGGCATTAGTGAAACATGGCTGACAGAAGATGATATAGCTAGTGGGATTGAATGTGAGGGGTATGGTGTGTTCAGGAGTGACAGGGAGAATAAAATGGGGGGGGGGGGAGGAGTGTTATTGATGATGGCTGATGAGCTACAGCCAAGGAGAATAGAAGTGGAACTGCAGGATAAAGAAAAGAGCACATTTGAGGCTATTTGATATGAGATTGAAACTAGCATAACAAAGTATACAGTTGGGTGATGGAATAGATGGTGGAGATAGTATGCATAAGCAAATAGAAGAAATGAGTGGAAGGAGGGTAATTGTTATGGGTTATTTCAACTATGGTAACATTGATTTGAAGGAGCAGAAGACACTTGGGAGGAAGGAATTGGATTTTATGCGATTATTAAGGGATAACTCTCTGCGATAGCATGTAATGGAAAATACTAGGGGTAGGAGAGTACTTGACCTAGTAATTGCACCTGAGAATTTGGCTGTAACGAATATGATCACGTTGCCACCAATTGGTGAGAGTGATCATAGGGTCTTGACTTGGGAGGTGGCTAAAGTGTGGAATTTTCAATTAAGACAGGGTACATGTGGAATTATCGGGCTGGTAAGTATAACAAGCTTAGGAGCGTGATTGGATCAGTGCCTTGGCATATAAAACTGCAAGGGCTAGATGTTGATAGTGCAGGGGAGGCAGTAAGTGTTTGCATGAAGCAATGGCTGACTGTATACCTAGAGTCCGAATAATAAATCAAGTAGGGATTAAATGGATGGATAACACCATTAAGCTTGAGCTGCAAAAAAAGAAACGATCATGGAGGGAATTTAAGGAGAAAGGTGACTGGCAGGCAAATGAATGGTATAAGGCGCAGGCCAGAAGGGTAACGAGTATGTTAAGAAAAGCAAAAACGGATTAAGAATGAACATTAGCCATGCAGGCTAAAGAGAATCCCAAACAGTTTTTTCGATATGTTGCAAGTAAAAGAAAAATGTATATGGCAGAATGATTTTAAAGAATACCGATGGTAGCGAGGTAACCGAATCAGTTGATATAGTTGAATACTAAGCGAGCACTTTGCAAGAGTATATCATCAAGATGGTGACATTGCAGAAATGAATGAACCAATAGATTATACGGGAATTGTGGTGAATGAAGTGGAGATGAGTTGTCTATTACAAAACCTCAATGTCAATGCATCTGTGGGATTGGATGGTATGCCAGCTCGTGTCGTACATGAAGCGGCTAAAGAATTGTCAGTACCCTTGACCCTGTTGTTCAATCTGAGTCTCGGGTCTGGTTTAGTCCCGAGGTGGAAAGAGGGGAAAATAGTTCCATTGCATAAAGGAGGTTCCAAGACTGCTGTTATAAATTACCGACCGATTAGCATATCAGGAATCGTTTTCAAGGTCGTGGAGAAATTAGTCAAGAGAAAAATACAGGATTGGATAGATGAAAATTGGATACTGTATGGAGGACAACATAGTTTTGTGAAGGGTAGATCATGCCTCAGTAACTTGCTCACGTTTTATAACACAGTGACAGCTGAACTGGATAAGGGTAATGGGTTTACAGTGATTCTACTGGACCTTGCTAAGGCCTTTGACAGGATACCACATGGAATTCTAATCAGTAAACTGCAGCATTTGGTGATGGATATAGGGTTGGTGAGATGGATAGGAGGGTGGTTTATTCAGGAGTAGAATTCAAAAGACAGCTTGTGACTAGTGGTGTGCTGCAGGGTTCTGTTCTTGGACCACTACTTTTCAATTTGTTCATTAACAATATAGGAAAGGATCTGAGAGGAAGTGTTCACTTGTTTGTTGATGATGCAAAGTTGGGTAGACAATAGTAAGTACACAGAATGTCAAAATTTTGCAAGATGATTTGGATAGTTTGGAAGACGGCTAAGGAAAATGGATGTCGATTTAATGTGGCAAAGTGTAAGGTTATGCATTTTGGGATGAAAAGATTAGCAGCAGTATATCACATTGGTGGAACCGTACTCCAGGAGATTGATGAGGCTAGGGATTTGGGAGTGTTGGTGGATAGGGAGTTGAAGTTTAGGGGACATATCGCAAAAGTGGCTAAATCAGCTCATCTAATCACTTGGTTGCTGAAAAATACTTTAACGAGCAGAGATAAGTTATTGTTCCTCTGCATCGAGCCTTAGTAAGACCTCCATCTAGACTACTGTTCCCAGAAATGGGCGCGAAGGTTTCTTCTTGATGGGGAGGAGGTGGAGAGGATCCAGAGGCGAGTGACCAAGATGATAGCAGGTCTATGGAATGAACCTTATAAGAACAGGTTGAAGATGTGTGGGTTGCAAAAATTGATTGATAATCGGAAAAGGGGTGATATGATTGAGACATTGAAATTACTGAAGAGTTTCTATAAGATTAATTCAGAAGATATTTTTGAGAATAGGACTGGTGGTGGAAGGACTAGGGGCCATACATGGAAGCTGGGCAAGAATGTGATAAGCAAGAGTGTTAGAGCTAGGTTTTTTACTTAGAGAGTGGTGAATGAGTGGAATAAGCTGCCAGAGTGTGTTGTGGGTGTGACTGTGAATGAGTTCAAGGCGAGGTATGATAGATTCTGTGTGAATGTCGAATAGTTGTTCTTGACATGATGTTAGGGCCTCCCTCGATGAGTCTGTCGACTCCTTAGAGTTGCTCGAAACAATAATAATAAAAATTGCCAGCCTGGCTGGCCAAGTGGTTAGCGCATCCGCCCTCCAGCCAAAAGGCCGCAGGCTCGAATCCCGTTGTAAGCATGGATGTTTGTGCAAGTGGTCGGCGGTAGATGGCGTTCGTGTAGTTGCGGTGGATTGTGAGTGGAGACCGAGCTGTAGAGCAGGCGCCCTCCCTCGATGAGCTCTTGGACTCCATGGAGGTGACAAATAATAATATTAATCAGACGTAAATCGTGAATCATATCACATAATGTATAATATTTATAACATAATCTGTAGTTCTTTGCACTTCAACTTTCTTGGTTTCCAGGAATCGCTCATTACATATTGAAATGAACGGCTATTATGAAGTAAAATTAGCAGTAAATATGTACAAATTACTGCTAATTTTGATTTTTATGCGGCAATTTTGAAGTAGCGATACTTTCCCTGCAGTCTATCATTTGAAACATGCATGCGTGTTTCAAAGGTGCATGCTTCGAAACGAAATTTATTTTCAAAATTTTCATGATAGAATTAAAATTGTATTTCGTCTTTGATGGCTCACCTCCCCTCCCCCCCACAGACCTTCCAAACTATCACCTACACAAATACTGCTAGGTAACACGTGTTCACCTTCTTTTTATTTGAATTCGTTATTTTTCCAAAGTAATTGTACCAGATAACTTTTAATATTCCGATACTGAAATTAAATTGTGATTATAACAAATGAGCAAATTTTGTATATTTTCTCATTTATATTATTTCCTGATAAATATAAATCATTAAATTATGTGATATTGGCAAAATGCATTGCCATGCGAGTATTCATACAGCTGGCGACAGCATTATCAAACGAGTTAACCAACATAATCATGCTGGTAACATGGCAAGGGTTGAAGCAGCGAAATTACTTAATGAGTTTAAAGCTTGAGCCCGTACAACTAACGATGGGGCTCCTCGAATTATCACGGAAGCATACACAAAAATATCTGCTAGCGTCATCGGCCAAATGCCGAGCAATGCCTCTGTACAGAACTCTGTTCGAAGAACCCCCAAATCCAAATTCGTTAAGTAATTTAATTAATCCGTCTATATTTTATAGTGTATGAAATAAAAAGTGTTCATTTTCATGATCATCAAAAGGACTACAAACAATGATAGAGCGATGCCTGATTGTACTGATTCCAGTTCCTCTTGAAGAGAAATTTTTAAGTTGTTTTAATAACAACAGAATAATAATTGTTCCTTCGAAGTGGCTAATAGTACAACTTTGAAGGAACAAATAAAAACAGAACACGACATTCATGCCTTCGAGATGTACAACACTTGATTTAACGTATTTTAGCGGATTTAGTTCAAATAATTTTAATTTTCGCTAATAGATTTCATGTTATCTTTTCATGTGTAATATCATCTACGGCGTTCTGTTACTCCCTAAAAATAAGTCTCGATTATTACAACTGCTGATTATTATTATGATGTAACACCTCCAGGGAGTCCAAAGCCTCATCGAGGAAGAGTGTGCCAACAGCATCGAACAATTAAATCCCGTCCAACTACTAACCGCGCTCAAACTTGCTTAGTTGTCAGAAACCTGAGATCTTTAATAATCCTTTGTGGTTACTAGACAGTAATCGCTAGGCTAAAAGCTACGTCTTAAGATTGACACTGTATTAGTTGGATATAAGTGTTCTCCCTAAATTCTTAAATATGGTGCTTTTCTCCATCACCATCCTATCCCAGTTCTGTAACAATTAATATTCCATCTACAGAGCCTGTAGTAAGAAAGAATATGAATAACTTTATACGTAATATTTTTAAAAGAAACACTATTTTTAATTTTTCTTATATAAGAAATTTTCTTTTTCACATATCTCCGCGATTAATTTCCCCCACGATTAAATTTCCAGCGATGAATAGTCTCCGCGATAAATTTTCCTCGCGATGAACTGTCCGGACACGGGACTATATCATGTCGGCTTAGTTGCTTTGGTGAGAATCTTGACCTAATTTACATTTTGTGGGCTCCCAACTCTGAGATTACATTTTGCATTTATGGAATTTTTGTCGCATTTTATGGCTATTGCATCGCGCAACTGCGTACCATTGTTTTGTTTTTCTTTATGGCTTTGTCAATTTGCGGGGCATGTTTCTGTTCAAGAGCGTGGGCTGCGGTTTCTGTTTTCCCGGTATTTTGATTTTATTTTGGGTTTGCACATTTCTTATTGTTTAAATGTTCTGGGATTGGTATATTGCAATCTCGGAAGTATTCTTGTAGTCTTGCCGGTATCTGATCATGCAACTTGTGTAGGTGACATTACAGTTGTGTCGGTAAGGAAATTTGTATACAACATTGTGGTGTTTTAATATTTCCTTGTATGTGTGAAATTTGAAGAGTGTTGCCAATGTTTGGTTCGTAGTGAATGAACGCTAATTTATAGTCGGTGTGCTTAAAAATTTATAGGCTTTGTATGTGTTCTGGATATGTGGCAGTTTAATGATGTGTGTGTGTGTCGTGAAGTTTGCTTTGATTATTGGACTGTTTTGACGCATATTAGCCGTGTTGGATAATTTCGGTTTCTAAATATCTGTGTTAATTTCTTTAACTCCTTGTTAAGATAAATTATATGTAGTCGAAAATTTGTATGTTTATAAATTGTGCTAGAATGACCGATTATTTTTAATATACTGCTCAAAACAGTTAGGGGATATTTTGGTTTTCTTGTAAATTACAAAAATAATTTACAAATGTAACACATTTATTTTAAAATATTCTTAATATACAACAGTGTAGAACGAACACGCAACTGCGTACAAAATCATGTTAAGACTTGTCGAAATGTGTCAGCCGTATTAGCATATGTGTGGGGGGGGGGGGTATAAAAGCGTGGTTTGTTGCGCCCACTTCCACAGTGCATAATTATCACTTCGATTGTAAACTTGTGTCAACTACCACCCATTATTTTGTTTAAAATGGCAAAGCAACATGATATCCGGGAATCCATGGCTTGGAGAGCCATTGGTCGATTAGAAGCTAGACAAACGCAGCAAGTTGTCGCTCAAGTGTGTTGTGCACCTCAGAAGCGTACTTTCGCGACTTTGGAATCGCTTTCTGGAGACGAGAAATGTTTGCTGGACAAAGTCAAGGTCACCTATCTACAACAACTCCAAGAGACGATCAGTATTTGTCGTTACTTGCCAGAAGAAATCGAACATTTAACGCAACACAACTTCGAAGCGAACTTTCATCAGCAACAGGAGGTTGGTATCAACACAGACAGTACGAAATCGTCTTCTTGCCACAGGTTTATATGCTTGAAAACCAATGGTTTGCATTTCACTTACTGCAAATCACAAAACAACCTGGAGAATTTGGGCACAGGAACGCCACAATAGGACAAACGAGGATTGAGCTCGTGTACTTTTTAGTGACGAGTCCAGTTTCAGTAAGCAACAAGATAACCGACGTATCTTGATATGGCGTGAAAGTGAAACAAGAAATAATCCACACTTTGTTCGTAAAAGACCCCAACATAAAGATGGGAGTTTAATGGTATGGGCTGGAATAAGTATAGGTGGCCGCCATACTGATCTCTATTTTATCAGAAAAGGTTCCTTAATAGCTCAAAGGTATCGCGATGAGATTTGATTTTGAAAACTATAGTTCGTCCATATGCTGCTGCAATTGAAAGAATTCAGTTTTATGGATGACATTGCTCGTCCACACCATGCAAATATGGTACAAAAGTGGTTTGAGGAAGAAGAAAAATGAACAAACGGACTGGCCTGCATTGCAATCCAATCGAAAACATGCCTGGGACTTTAGGTAGGTGCATTTCTGCTCGACTGGTGCTAACACGATCACTTCAAGAGCTCGAAATTGCTCTCATAGAAGAGTGGGGGAATATTCCACAGGAACTGTTTGATCATATTATCCGGTCCATGCAATCAAGATGTTTTGACTGTTAATGGAGACCATACACCCTATTAAAAATTAACAAAAGCGTTTTTGGCTATTCTTGTTAAAATTATTTCACGCTAAAATATATAATTTGTTAAATTTTAATAAATATCGATTAACAATATCTCATCAATTACACCCCATCCATAAGTAAGAAATATTTATTCATGTATAAAATACCGAACAGTTATAATTATTTGCAGAAATGTATAATTTCCGACAAACTAAAATATCCCTTGATTGTTTAGAGCAGTGTAGATTAAGGATGATATGAGTTAAAGTGGAGGTGGTTATCGATGTGTTTGTGGAATATTTTTGTGGCTATTTTGATATTGGTTCTAATTAATGTTAGGTTTAGGAAATTGATGGATTTTTCGTCTTCTGTTTCTATAGCAAACTTTAGTCTATTGCTGAAGTGTCGGCGCAGTTAGCTTAGTGGCCTTGCGCTTCGCAACCATATGACTGGGGAAGGAGTGTCCTAGGTTCGATTCCCGTCGAAGACGTGAGGAATTTGAGGATCTTCCTCAGCCATAGCCAAGTTAGCCGGTCTTGGGCGCGGGCAGTAGGTTTTTTAATCCTGCAAGCAGGCAAACTGGCCCCGTGAACATACGCTGCTACAGCCAAAAAAAATACCCCCTCCCCCCTAGTGACAGGTCGGTTGGGAATGGTACTAACAAGAAGTCGCATCTAAGTAACACGCAGATCCTGCATAGAAAGTGGGAATAACGCCTAGTGAAAGAAGAAGTCGTTAAGGGACGCTTGTGAAGAGTAATGCATGTTGTCATCTCCGATGCATAGAACGTCATAGAACGTCGCCACGTATAGGAGAGAGAGAGAGGGGCTTAGTAGATATGATTCAAAACGTGATGGAAACAGTTCGGCTAATTGTCTACTAATATATTTTGGCTCATAGGGAGTCCGAAAATTTGGATAATGATGTCATTGTTTAATTTTTTTAAAAAATTGCTGAAATTATTCGTTTTATCAGAGATATGATATCACTGGGTGTTAATTTTGTTCGTGATCAAAATGTGTGGTCTTCTAGGAGAAATGTAAAATGTATGAACGATGTTCAACGTTCTGGGGCTATCCATATTGGTGTATAGCGATGTTGCATCTAATAAAGTCAGGACACCTAACGTTTGTTATTTTTTGAAATGGGTCGTCTGTGTTTTTAATCATAGATTTTAACCTGGTTAGTAAAGATCTGAGTAGCTTTTATTAAGAATTTTGTTAAGGTGATGTAATGTTTTTATATGAAATTATTGGGTGTGCGGGGTATTGTATTTTTCATTGTTATTTTATCTTAATTTAAAAAAAAAAAATTATTTTAATTTTTATCATCACAATAAAATAGAAAATTTAAATGATGAAAACCCCCAACCTCGTAGAACAAATTAATATACTGCGTGCCGTATATTAATTTGTTCTATGAGGTTGGGGGTTTTCATCATATAAATTTTCTGTTATTTTTGTCATATAAATTTTCTGTGATGATCCATTTCGTTTATGATGACTACTGTGTCGCCTTTGCTTTACTGATCATTATATCTGGGTTCGTTTTTAGTGTTATCAAAGCTTTTTGTATTTATAAACGCGTACAAGCTTTTGAGACTACATATAATTATCTTAACACGGAGATAAAGAAATTAACACAGATATTTAGAATCCAAAATTATCCAACACAGCTAATAATTTACTCCAGCCAAACAGCGAAAACCCGTCAAAATAGTCCAATAATAAAAGCAAACTTACCAACACAAAAAAAGCATTAAACCGCCACATATCTAGAACACCTACAAAGCATATAAATATATTTTTAAGTACACAACAATAAATTAGTGTTCACTATGAACCAAAATTTGGCAACACTCTTGAAACCTACCAAATTTCACACATAGAAGGAAATGTCATATACAAATTTCCTTGCAAACACAACTGTAATGTCACCTACTGAGGTTGCATGATCAGATCTTTATGGGCATACAGAAACACTTACCGCGATCGCAATATACCAATCCCAGAACATTTAGGCAATAAGAAATGCAAAAACCAAAAAGAAAACAAAAATCGCAGCCCACGCTCTTGAACAGAAACATACCCTGCAAATTGACAAAACTATAAAGAAAAACCAAACAATGGTAAGGATATCGGAAACAATAGCCATAAAATACCATAAACGTCCGTTCCCCTATGTAATCTCAGAGAGCTGGAAGCCCCACAAAATGAAATTTAAGTCAAGATTCCCACCAATGGAAAGCAACACAAACCTAAACCGACATGACATAGCCTCCACTTTGCCCATGAGCTCTGAAGACACACTAATTTGAAACGGCTCGCACCCTGTAACTTCCACACCAAATTTTCATTCATTATATTCTATCTTTCTCCTTTTCCCAAAAAATTGATAGTCCATCCCTGGAAATTCGGTTTTTAATTCACATCTTTGTTTTTCCGCATTTTTAGCTCTCACACATTTCTATCGCCATGTTTTTCAACACTTCCTGCTTCCTTTCAGTCATATTTTGCTGTTCAATTATATAAATGTTATCGTTATACGCCCGATGCTGTTTCAAAAGAAAGCAACCTCGAGCATCCTAAAGAAAAAAAAAAAAAATCAGCTAACGCCTATGTTGTTCCCGTATAGGGAGTAGGTGGGGCTGTTTACCCTGTACAACTTTGGAGACTGAGTGGGCACTTCAATGTCCACTGGTAGCCAATCAGAGAGATAGCTGGCCCAAGGCTATCACTGATTCATCGGTACGCAGTGAAGGCGGCGGCAAGCTAGTGCCGCCATCTCGAGGTCCCTAACCTTAACACTCGTATTTAATGTCTGAAAATAGTGTGGGTTCTACGGTCGATTTTCTTGAGTTTACGGGACGAAAAACCCGAGTTTTTCACCACGGAAGAAAAAATCCACCAGCCCGTGCCAGAGATCGACTAACTCGGGAACCGGCCGAAAAATCGCTTTTTTGAACCACCAAATCCTTTCTTCGTGCGGTCAAGCGCTGTAGAGTGCAAACGCCACTTCTACTGAGCTACACGGGATCCTAAAGATATATCCAAAATAACTCCTTCCATATTTTTCATTTATTTGTCTTTGTAATATCCTTAATGCCATAAATATTATGTTCTCAGTTGAAATCCCCTAAAATAATTACCCACTCTCCGCTCATTGAGCTTATTTACCCATGCATGTTCCCATCATCCTTTCCATTTTCTGGTCTATAGAAACATCCAACAGTATATTTTGTTCTGATGGCCTCAAATATCCTGTTTTCACTGACCTGCAGTTGAACTTCTACTCTTTGGTTGCGGTTCATCGGCTGTCATCGATAATCTTCCTCTCCAAACACACGATACCCTTCGTATTCTATCCCACTAACTAATCATCTTCTGTCAGTCATATCTCACTAATGCCAATAACCTTTGGCTAATGTGAACAACCAATGCCAAAAACTTCCCTTCTTCTGAATACCCCTTGCATTAATGTACTAAAGTGAAAAAGTCCCTTAGGCCCAATGCAAATTTATCATTATACTCCCGATATTGCTACAAAAGAAGACAGCCTCGAGCATCCTATAAAGGTATGTCCAAAATTATTCCTTCCATATTTTTCGTTTATTTATGTCTTTAAAATATATTGCTTTAAATGAATTGAGTAAAAAAACAAACAATGATGTTGTACAAGAGATGTTCCTTAGGGAAATAGCCATGAATATTAATATTAATATCAATTTAGAGGAGTAACGTGGAAATTGTTCACACTTTATAATACAGTGATATCTGAGTTGGGTACAGGTAATGGGTTTACAGTTATACTGCTGGACTTTGACAGGATACCACATGGAATTCTAATCAACAAACTACAGTACATGGGGGGGGGGGGGGTGATGGAGATATATCAGAGTAGTTTACTTGGAAGCAGAATCCAGGTCTGCGACTAGTGACATGCTACATACATCTGTTCTTGGGCTGCAACTGTTTAATTTGTACATACATTAATGATATAAGAAAGGAGGATCTGAGAGGAACTGTTCAGTTGTTTGCTGATGATGCAAAATTGGGTAGAGCAATAGTCAGTACAGTTATTCACGAAGATTCGGATAGACTGGTAAGCTGGGCAAAGGAGGATAGATATCAGTTTAATATCCATAGTGACGCATTTTGGGATGTAAAGATTACTAGCTGTGTACCACACTGATGGAACTGTACTCCAAGGAATTTAATAAGCCAGAGATTTGGGAGTATTAGTTGATAGGAGTTAGAGGGCTAATCGGATTATTTAGTTACTGAAGAATACTTTGACCAGCAGACACAAGCAGGTTATTTCTTTATCGATCCTAGATAGATCCCATCTTGACTACTGCGTGCAGATTTGGTCACCTGGTTTTTTCTTGGTGATGAGGTAGAAGTGGAGAGGATCCAGAGGCGAGTGGCAAAGATAATAGCAGTTCTACGGAATGAATCTTATGAGAACATGTTGAAGATTTGTGGGTTACAGAAACTGGCTGGCAAATGGAAAAGGAGCGATATGATTGAGACACAAATTACTGAGGGCAGGGATTTACAAGATTAATTCAGAGGAAATTTTTCAGAACATGTTTAGTGGTGGGAGAAATAGGAGCTATCCTTGGAAACTTAGCAAGGGCGTTAGATCTTTTGCTGGGAGAGTAGTGAATGTGCGGAATAGGTTGCCAGTCTGTTGTGGGTGCCATGATGACTGTGAATGAGTTCAAAGCAAAGTATGATAGATACTGCGCAAATTTGGAGAATAGGGTGGATGTTCCATCAATTCATAGTGTGTTGTGTGCAGGTGCATTGTCATGATGAAAGATGATTTTTTTCTTATGCAAACTTGGATTTTCCCAAGAATTTTTTCGTCTAGACTGTTAAAAGATCGGAATTCTTTGGCGCTGAACAAACGGCTTCTGTCCACTGTTTTGACTCTGGTGTGTAATAGTCCAAGTCTCAGCCATAGTAATAAACCGACGCACAAAATCAATTTTATTCTTGTTAAAAAGCTCCAAGCACTGTTCAGATTTTCATGCAAGGGCATTTTTGATCTGCTGTGAAAAGGCGTGGCACCCATCTTGCGCAACGATTTTTCATTTACAATTCTTCATGTAAAATATGTCCTACACGTTCTTTTTAAATGCCTATATTCTCAGCAATTTCACGGACTTTGTCTCGTCGGTTATCCAATACCATATCTTGCACTCGATCAATGATTTCTGGTGTTGTTACACTTTTTGGACGTCCTTCAAGTGGATCATCTTCAAGGCTGGTATACGGCCATGTTTCAACTCGACAGCCCATTTCTTAATTGTTGAAAACGAAGAAGAGTGCCCGTAAACTTTTATGAACTTTGAATTTCTTTTGGCGTTAAGCCTTTTATACAAACAATTTTGTAACCGCAAGATACTCAATTTTATCCATTTCAAGGGATACAGACACTTTTGCTTCAGACATCTGTACAAAACAAACTACTTGATACAATGACTTGCAATTTCACATGGATGCTTATGAGAGATGTACCAACTTAGAAAAAAAAATATCGACCATAGTGTTGCCATGTATGGTCGAGGCCGAAAACTGTTCAGACATCCATGTATATACAAGTAACACAGTCGTGAAGTTATTTCATGCCCAAATTTTTTGTTTCCTTACATTTAGATAAAGGATTAAAACCAAGAATATAATTTCTTGGCAGCTTTAATTTTTTTAATATACTTGCTTGGAAAGAAGTCAACGGATACCCACCATGGGCCAGGTGCATCGCGTTAGGTAGCAAATCACGTTAATAGCTGGTATAATTGGAGGAAGTCATTCCAAATCTGTCCAGGTGAAATGGCTGTGAAAAGGCAACTAATGGAGTTTGAAAGAGGCGTTATGATAGGATGCCATGAAGCTGGCCTATCTATTTACAAATTGGACCATCACAAGTCAATTATCAGTGATGATAACCATACTGTGATGGAAGCGTAGGGAATCAACTGCAGGTGCTATCCGTAGTGGACGAGTCACCACACGTGACAATGCTACAAAGGATAATATGTAAAAACCACCATTCGTCGGCCGACATGTTGGTTGTTGAGTTCCTGGCTTCAACTGGAACACGGATCTGTACAAAAACATTCAGAACCGAGGATCACATGGGTTTCCATAGTAGGAATGCAATATCCAAGCCCCACAATACCCGAACAACTTCAGTGGTGCAAAGAGCACAAACAGTGGGTTGTGGAAACATGGATTGCTGTCATGGAGCAACGAAATCACTCACTCTACCAAGCAGATGGATGCTGTGGCAAATGCCTTATATTAGTTCATAATCCCAACTATCAAATTTGAAGGTTTCAGTGTGATGCTATAGTCCTGTTTTTTCTAGTTTAGCCTCTGAAAAAAAAAAACCCGTTTAGCCCCAGGAGATCTAACAGATAAGCTTAGGCGTTGATGGTTATTCATGACTTATTTTACACGGTATTAACACCACCACAAACACTTTTATCAACAAATATGTTTTATTAACGCTAATATTTCGCTGATTTTCAACTCAGCATCATCAGAGCACAACACACATGTAAACGCGACAGTGAGTGAGTGAAACAATATAATTGCAAAAGAGAAAAGATCTAAAGTCCTATTTTTGGCGCCCTCTAACGGAAAAAAAAGCAGTTATCCAGGAGTTTTTCTTAGGATAACCGTCTCCCAAATTTTTGGCAAATTAATGCAACCATATTTGTTAAGGTTGGGAGAATTCTTCAAAGCCATTACTGACTCAAAAAATAATCTTTCAGATCTATAACGACTCCTAAATAGCAAATTCGTTTTCCTCCATCTAATCCTGTGTGAAGGAGTGTCCAAAGCGTGGTCTGCCAGTCCTGACTTACCATAGTAATAGTACCGAATGTATCTTTCATGTTCTTCCAGGCAGATGTTCACTGATCTTCCTGTTTGCCCATAATAGGCCAAGTCACATGGAACTTCATACACTCCTGGGTGTGCTAAAGGGTGAAGTTTATCCTTTGGCGAGCGGATCAGAGTTGCCAGCTTGACATGAGGTTTGAAGGTGGTGCGAAGGCCATGTTTCAACAATACTTTGGCTATCTTTTCCGATGTACCTCTGATATAGGGAATAGAAATGGTCATGTTGTATTCTTGTGTATTAGGGGAGGGCAGAGTAATGGGCCTATGTACTATTTTATCTATTTTGTAAGGATTGTAGCCGTTGGCTAAGAACGTATGGCGCAGGTACTGGAGTTCAGTGGTCAGAGCTGTATCGTTAGAACAAATGGCTCTGGCTCTGTGTGCAAGTGTTTTTAAAATGCCGTACTGTTGGACTGGATGATGATGTGATTGTTTATGTAGGTATCTACCTGTGTGTGTAGGCTTTCTGTAAATAGAAAAAGATAGTGATCCATCTGAAAGGCGGGTGACTAATGTGTCAAGAAATGGTAAACAGTT
This sequence comes from Typopeltis vanoorti, assembly GCF_054136105.1. Classification (NCBI taxonomy): domain Eukaryota; kingdom Metazoa; phylum Arthropoda; class Arachnida; order Uropygi; family Thelyphonidae; genus Typopeltis; species Typopeltis vanoorti. The sequence goes on along the minus strand of NC_143549.1, from coordinate 189,017,177 downwards.
ATTTGATTCTTTTTCTACTGTGTAGTGTCTTGTCCATGGGGCCAGATGGCCCCATGGACAAGACACTTTGGATGCTTTTATCACCTACCTAAACAGCCAACACCCCAAAATTCACTTCACAGTAGAAAAAGAATCAACTAACTGTTTACCATTTCTTGACACATTAGTCACCCGCCTTTCAGACGGATCACTATCTTTTTCTATTTACAGAAAGCCTACACACACAGGTAGATACCTACATAAACAATCACATCATCATCCAGTCCAACAGTACGGCATTTTAAAAACAGAAAAACTCCTGGATAACTGCTTTTTTTTTTCGTTAGAGGGCGCCAAAAATAGGACTTTAGATCTTTTGTCTTTTGCTATTATATTGTTTCACTCACTCACTGTCGCGTTTACGTGTGTGTTGTGCTCTGATGATGCTGAGTTGAAAATCAGCGTTAATAAAACATCTTTGTTGATAAAAGTGTTTGTGGTGTTGTTAATACCGTGAAAAATAAGTCATGAGTAGCCCCAGGAGTAAAAATCTGCATGCCCATGCCACAGATCGACTAACTCGGGAACGGTGGAGTTATATATCTATCAGTTAAATATTCGTATGTTGCCCCGAATATTTATATCTGATAGATGTTTGAACATTCTCGACAACGAAATGTTTCCTGCTTTGTGGGTTTCTACAGAACTGATCATTTCCTTTTTAACCAAGACAATACACTGTGGCTATGGTTTTAACAGTCAAATTTCTGCTTCTTGTCTAGAAGTTTTTTGAACAGACGTTTTATATAAATAAATCAGCTAACACATTTTATTCCTTAATAGGGAATAGGCAAGGCCTTTATACTCTATCTAGTTTTTGGAGACTGAGTGGGCAGTTCAATCTCCACAGGTAGCCAATCAGAGATAGCTGGCCCATGTCTGTCACTAATTATAGGTGGCTACTGATAGAGACCAGCAAAGAAGTGCTGCCATCTCTTGGTGCCTAACCCTAACAGGATATGTTATTCGAATTATTACGGTTTTGTAACCAAATTTTTATTAAAAAAATACTGTTTTTTAAAAACTAAATAAGTACTAAAAAACAAACCCGCCGTTTCGTTAGTCGTCAGACTAACATCTTCAGGGGTAAAGAGAACTAAGTTTAAAGCACAAATTACAAGAAATTACGAAAAAACAAGTTCATTTGTTGGTTTTATGACCATCAAAAAATTTCGTTAAAAACCGAATAACAGATCTATACAATCTGAATTATGCATAAGAATGTACGAATATCAGAATGAAAACTACTGAACTACTTGGATTCAGAAAGTAGTTAAATTACACCAAATTGCTTTCTTTTAATGTTGCATGGTGATTAGCATTCATTTTAGAAATTGGCAGGTGCCTTTCACCAGTCTTTCAGTAACAACGTCCTATTTTTAACATTACACAATTGTTATTTTAGATTTAGGATTCTGGATTATCTAGTCCTGTTTATAGTTTACTCTTAGAGGGGAAGGTTCCGTGGGTCGAATATGTGCCTTAGTTATTCTTTTTGTCTTCGATATTTCTTTTGTGTATCCTGTTTCCCCTATATATGGTATATTACAGGTGCAATAAATAAGGTATACTCCAGGGTGGGCCAGCAGAGGGAGTGGGTCTTTGGATGAGTTGATTTTGCAGGAGGTTTAAAGGTGGCGTTGAGGTTGTATTTTTGTACTATTCTGTTTATTTTATCTGATGTCCCTTTAAGGTAAGGAATGGTTAGTTTTATTGTAGTCTGGTTTATCTTTGTGTTTTATTGGTCTTGTAGAGAATTTTGTTAATGGTGTTTTGGCTGTAATTATTTTTTAGAAAAGTATTGCTGATAACTTTAAATTAGTCTTTCAGAACATGTTCCTTGGAGCAGATTTTCAAAGCCCTGTTTTTTTAGTATTAATGACACCTAGTAGGGTGGTGGTAGGAGTTTATGTGTATATATTTATTAGCCAGTATGTGTCGGTTTCCAGTAAACAGTGAAGGAAAGACTGCCAGAAGGAAGATGTGTGACAAGGGTATCTAGAAACGGAAGTGTGTTGTTTTTCAATATCAACTGTGATTTGTATGGGTTTGTGTTGTTTGTTTAGGTGGCTAAGGAAAGTGTCTAGTGGCCATGGGACCAGATCGCGAAAACATCGTCAACGTATCTAAACCAGACTTTGGGTTTTAACACTTTCATTGCCAAGCTGAAAATTGGAATTTCGTGTGGTGGCCAATTTTTTATTTTTATTTTTTAATTTAATTAGCGACGTCCAAGCGATAACGCGTGATCAGCCGCTTGGTGAGAACTCGCATCACGCGATATCGTTCATTGCCAAGCTGAAAATTGGAATTTCGGGCGGTGGCCAATTTTTTTAGTTAGCGACGTCCACGCGATAACGCGTGATCGGCCGTTTGGCGAGAACTCGCATCACGCTTGATTGGCAATGAACATGTTAAAGGAGAGCAATGTAAAGCATGTTGCTCAAAATGTTCCATATAAAAATTAGCAATGGGGGGGGGGGGGATAACGGCGAGCCGATGGCTGTGCCTTCTTTTTGTAGGAAAAAAGCGTTTTGCCATACAAAATATAACCAGAACGTAATACATGCGCAAAGAGCGCCGTGATATCTGGAGGGAATTTGTTCTGTAAAAGAAGAATTGTGTCATTGATTTGGACTTTCGTAAAGAGGGCAGAGACGTGAAAACTGACTAATAAATCATCTTTTTCTAATGTAATGTCTTTGTTTATGAAGTGTTGTGTTTCTAATATACCCCGAATTATCGCCTTGCCGCTAATTTCTTGGCTAGGCGATAATTCGGGGTATCTACCCCTTCGACTATCGGCCGGAGTGGTGTGTTTTGTCTATTTTCGGTAGCCCGTAAATTCTCGGGGAACGAGCGTAGTGTGGAAGTAGTTTTTTGACCATATCTTCGGGTTTTGACCATGTAATAATTGATTTAAGTAGTTTTTCTGTTTTCTTTTTTATTGTATTGGTTGGTTCATATTTAACGAGTTGGTATGTATTATTGTCCGAGACTAGCAGATTCATTTTTTCTAAATAAGTGGTTCGGTTTAGAATAACGGTGGCACTTCCTTTATCTGCTCTAGTTATTACGATGTTCGAATTTGATTTCAATGCAGTTAATTCGTATTTTGTTAAGTTACTTATTGTTTTCTTGTGATTTACATTTAAAATGTTGGCGGTTTCTAAACGTACTTTGTCTGCTATGTTATTTGGGACGAATCTGAAGCCTCTTTCAATATTACAAATAAAAATCCAGTTTGTTTATCTATCTGGGTGCAGCGGCAAAATTTAGACCTTTGCTGAGTAGCAACAGTTCATCTTTAAGGCATGATTGGATAGGTTGACTACGTTACTGTTACCTGCTGGCCCCTGTTCTGGTTGGTTCTTAACGTTCACTGTGGAGAAATTCGAATTTTGTATATACTATGAGACATTTGTATATACTCCAGATGATGATCTTGATATGAAGATCGAAACGTCGGGAAATATTCTACCCACGGAACCTTTCTAAGAGTTAACCATAAACAGGACTGTAGATAATCCAGAATCCTAATTCTAAAATAACAATTGCAATGTTAAAAATAAGCCATCATTGTTACTGAAAGAAGACTTATTACTATTACTATTATTACGGGCAACTCCAGGGAGTCAGACTCATCGAGGGAGGCCCTAAATCATATTCACCACAACTATTTGACATTCATACAGTATCTATCATACCTCACCTTAAACTCATTCACTGTCACAGCATCCACCACAGACTCAGGGAGCGCATTCCACTCATTCACTACTCTAAAAGTAAAGAACCCAGCTCTAACACCCTTACTAACCACACTTTTGCCCAGTTTCCATGGATGTCCCCTAGTCCTCCCACAACCAGCCCTGTTCTCAAAAATATCTTCTGAATTAATTTTATAGAAACCCTTCAGTAATTTGAATGTTTCAATCATATCTCCCCTCCTCCGCCTATCAACCAATTTTTGCAACCCACAAATCCTCAACCTGTTCTCGTATGATTCATTCCACAGACCTGCTATCATCTTGGTCACTCGCCTCTGGATCCTCTCCACCTCCTCCCCACCAAGAAGAAACCTAGATGACAAATCTGAGCACAGTAGTCGAGATGGGGTCTTAGCAAGGCTCGATACAGAGGAACAATAACCTGCTTGTCAACGTATTCTTCAGCAACCAAGTGATTTGATGAGCTGATTTGGCCACTTTTGCAATGTGTCCCCTAAATTTCAATTCCTTATCCACCAACACTCCTAAATCTCATGCCTCATCAATTTCCTGGAGCACGGTTCCACCAATGCAGTAAATTGCCTCCAATCTTTTCACCCCAAAATGCATAACCTTACATTTTGCCACATTAAATTGACATCCATTCTCCCTAGCCCAGACCTCCAATCTATCCAAATCATCCTGCAAAATTCTGCATTCACTATTGCCCTACCCAACTTTGCATCATCCGCAAACAAATGAACTGTTCCTCTGATCCTTTCCTATATCATTTATGAACAAATTAAACACACTATAGACTATAAGAAAGAATGTTTTTCTCATGTTATCTTAAATAGAATTTCGCTTTGATGTAGTTTCTAAACGAATTAATTTGTAATTTTTTTTTCACTAGAGGCCATTCCAGTAGAATAACTGGTGATCAAATCATTTCTTTAGTTTACCATGTGTAATGTAACTGAGCTTGTCCTTGTATATACTCCAGATGATGATCTTATTATGAAGATCGAAATGTCGGGAAATTAAGTTATTTATAACATGGTTGTAAAGTCCATAATTTCTAAAATGAACACCAAGCTGCTCTTTGTATTCCATAATGTATAACATTATACAACCCTCTTCAAAGAGTAGGTATCAGTGCAGTTAGCCTTGTGGAGATACTGAACTATTTCAATGGCATAGTTATTAACATCCAACCTCCATGGAGTCAGAGATACACATTGTCACATGCAAAGCTCATCCAAATGTGCCATAAACTGATTCAATGTGTCTACATTCAACAATACACTCAATGCATATCTGCTCACCAACCACTCTCCATGTAAAAAACCTGCTTCTTACTCCTCTGCTTACACCCTTATGCAGTTTACATGGATGTCTTGTTCCACTCCCTCTTTCCATTCTGTGAAAAATCTCTTCTCTATTAGATTTTTGAATCTATCACATTCAGTACTATCACGAGGATTAAAATAAATTGATGGATCACCAAATTCAACATTTCAACCACTAGATCTCAATTACATGCTTCGTAGATTAGTTTCTCAGTACCTACGTAATTATTTCCTCGCTATACGTGCCCTTTCCTCCTTCAATCTCCTCTAATAATTATAAGAGACCGAAGGAGGTATTTGTTAATGCATCCACCCCTCCTGATCAAAATCAGCAACCAACTGTATGTTCAGAATGTGTTACCTTTAATTTGTATTTTCTCTTTCTGTTTATAAAAATGATTTCTTCCATATTTCACCAAAAACTACAGCAAGTAAGTCTTAATTGCCTGAAATATTCCGAGCACTTTTTGACCATTCTATCTGTATGCATGTAAATGAGGTCCTGGAATGTTTTTGGGCAGACATCCCTTAACCTCACCCGATGCTCCAATTCATCCCATAGATGTTCAATAGGATTGAGATCAGGGATCTGTGAAGGAAAGTCAGGTTTGTGACATTCAAGTCCACAAACCATGCAGTTACAGCAGCAGCAGCACCTTATTGACACAGTGTATTGTTATGCTGAAAGATAATGATCAGTTATGTAGAAATGCCACAAAGTAGCCACTGTATTATCCTGAATTCACATACTTCTTGGAGTTCAATATTCATGGCACCACAAACAGAAGTCCGAGGTCAAAAACAGCACCATAGCATCAACACACCAATACTTCCGAATTTCATAGGTGGGGTTACGCATTCTGGTAAGAGATGTTCACCAAGCATCTGCCACATCCAGAATCATCCATCAGCTTGGTATAGAGAATAATGTGATTCTTCACTCATAACACAGCTTTCCAAGCTACCAACGTCCTACTTTACATGCTCTTTACACCACTGAAGACAATGCTGCATGTTGGTTCAGGTAATGTGGGGCTTTCATGTTGTGAGCCTCAGTTTTGAATGTTTTTGTGCAGATTCGTGTTCCAGTCAATGCCCGAATTCCACATTCAACATGTCAGCCGACAAATGGCAAATTATATCTTATCCTTTGTAGTACCCTATGGCCACTTTTGATGAGTGTAATGGGTCATCCGCTGTGAGTAGCATTTGTAGTTGAAGCCCTGCACATCCACCTCAGTATGGTATCAATGATTGTTAACCTGGGAAGACTCAACTTGTCAACAATTTGCCAAACAGATAGGCCTGCAACATGGCAGGCTATTGCAATGCCTCTTTCAAACTCTGCCAATTTACCAGGACACAGTTGCACTAACTTGGGAGCATCATATTCCTCCAATTTATACTGGCTACAAAGAGATGATTCATTACATGGCATGATGCACATTGCCAATCAGTGTTTCTGTTGACTTCTTTCCAAGTAGTGTATACTGAGTACTGACAATATGAAAAATCTTGAGTATCTCAGCATGACCTTTTATAAAGGGAAGAGGGAAGGAAGCTATCAAATGAATCCCAATTTAAATTTCTTCAAAAGTTCAAACTCACAAGCACAATGCCCGAAGGAAATTAAGGAAAACTACAGTAAACTATTTTCTTGTGGTCTCTAGAAGTTTGCTATAGTTCATGTAGCAATTCTAGATGGTGTACCCCACTATGCTTATAACAAGAAAGCACATAACAAGTAAGAAGGAAAGAGAATAAGCACATAAGACACTGAGCAAAATAGTTGGGATAAGGACATTAGAAATTATTTTAAGACAGTGTAAAAGATTGGGCAATTACCTAGAAAACTGAGTTAAGGTGAGATATTCGTAGTTAACTGTTGTGTATATTGGCCAAGGTTCAAATATGAATTAAAGAACGGGGGTGAAATAAATGAAAAAAGTGAAATAAGAAATAACTGGAATGTATATAACCTGATCATGGTTAGCTCAAGGTAGCATATCTATTTTTTCTCAAAAACTTGTTTGAAGTTTTATCAAACTGGCAAGGATATCAAGAGTATTATTTGTACATTTGCTGTCAAGTTACTGTGTTTTCATTAGAATCACTACTGCTTAAATGCCTAAAAAGAAAGCTCTATATTAATCATTCAGATGTAGCATGACATCATAGATTAGAGATAAACACACACTGCTCTCTAAACATGCATGAAAGCAAAGCAAATATCTTTTAGTGTTTTATAATTGGCCCCTTATAACAATAGAAGCTTTTACACTTTTTCTGACTTTCAACCACTGATGCTCATTTGGTTGCAAGTCTTCAAATAAAAACTGTCTTATTCTCATGACAGTCTTCTCTGGATTTGTACCTGCATTGTACTCAAGCTATTTTCATGAAACATTTTATTTTCCTATTATTTTTCTAATGATATATTAACACCAGAACATTGACCAACTATAAAAATGAAGTTATACACCTCAAATTTTCTTTATTCTGAGTACAGTTGAAACATTACTCCAAACAGCATGAATTAATGTGCAAAACCGTTTTTTTGTTTTCTAGAAGCCTTGCATTTTGTTCATTAAAACATGCAAGATTGCTACATCAAATTTAAGTCATTATCAGTATTATCACTAAAGTTTGCCAGTTTTGTCCTTTTACTCTTCACATCCAACTGAGAGCCCTAAGTGCTTACTAGATGTGTGAAAAATGATAAATGCTTTATTATTCCAACCAATAGCTAAGTAGAAACAAACTGGTCTGGAAGTCTCACACTGTGTGAGTCTGTGTTTGAAAAATAAATAAAATACAGTAATTCAGCTTTAAAAATAAGCACTTGAAACAAAAACAACAAACAAAGAATTCTGAAAAATCAGAATTCTGTTTCTAAATCTTTTTAGTAGTAATTTTGATGAGTGTTTGCCATCAAATGCAGCCATCCTAAACCAGACCACTTAACTATTGTAGGGTTTGACTTACAAATGGAATAATTTTAACAATTCAAACAGTGAACCAAAGTTCAGTGTCTTCAGACCTCTAAAAAGAAAATCTGTTCATTACGAAAGAGACAAGAGACACTATATCAAGAGAGCAGCATGCCAAAAACGGGCAAAAATATGAAATGTGGGAGAGGAAAAAAAAAGAACAATTCCTACTTCTAAATACATACTTTAAATGAAAATAATAAATTCAGAATTTTGAATGCTTTAACATAACTTTTTGGTAATAATTTTGACAAGTTTCTACTAAAAACATTCTACAAGCATCACACAATCAACTCTCTATAGCAAATGCTATTGTAACAAACCAGTGGAAAGCCCCAACCAAAAATCCATAGGCACAATGCTATGCTGTATATCTGCACTATACCAAACTATCCATTATAGCAAATACTTCCTGGGTTAGAGGTTTCTTATGGTGAGAGTCAACTGTATCAGTTATTTTGGGATTAAGGGGTTAATATTTTTTAATTAACAAAGCGAAAGCTGGAATAATTTCATATCTAATTTAGAAAGCAAAATTCAATCTAATTACTTATAACATTTTAAATTATCTGAATCAAGAAATGAGAGAGAGAGAGAAAGAACGTAAGAATGAATATGATAAAATTACATAGCTATAGTATTTAGGGTCACATACTATTAAGTAATTACAAATACCGCAATCCAAAAATAATCTGGGAGAATATATTTCTATACAGGAATTGAATAATATATTGCATTTCAAAAACAATAAATCACCTGAAGAAGATGGCATTATCATGGAACTGTTCAAATATACTGATGAAATTGATTTTTTGAATGGAATATGTATGGAGCAGAACTACTGGAATCCTGATGGAAACCAAGTTATTTCAGTTATATATATATATATATATATATATATATATATATATATAAATAAAGACAACTGTAAATTACTGTAGAATAAATCTTCTTAATGATGGTTACAAAATATATGCAAAATTATAAAAAAAAAAAAACTAGAGATTTGTTACAGTGATAATATAGGTGAGAAGCAAGACCAATACTTACCTATGGAAGTGAAACCTGGACCATCAGAAATCAAGATGAACAGCTTACATTAGTTGAAATGAAATTTATGAAAAGAAATGCAGGATTTATTTTACTGGACTGGATATAATGAAAAGCAAAGATATAATGAATAAAATAAATATGATACCTATAATACAGCACATTCAACAATATAGACAAAAATGATTATAGCATGTAAACATCAAGAACAGGTCCAAAATACATCGATTCTTCAAATACATCCCAAGGGAAAAGAGACTACCTGGAAGACCATAACAGGCCATTAAGCCCACTGCTGGACAAGCTGATGGTAATTGAATGTTTTTAATTTTATTATTAAATTTTATTAAAACCCTCCATCTTACAGAACAGCGGAAAATTCTGGGAAGAAGGAAAAGAACCAGTGTTATCAATTGCAAAAGACACTCTAGGTTCCAAACCCAAAATAAACAGTGGATAACCCAAGAAATCATAGCTACCATAGAAGAGAAAAGAGAGGCCAAGATACTTGTAAACCAACAAAACAATGAAGAGAATAGAGAAAAATACAGAGCACTAAAAAATAAAGTTCATAACTTATGCAAAAAAGCCAAAGAAAAATGGTTAGAAAAGCTAAGAAATGCCAAGAAGCATACCAACAAAACAACCTAAAAGTCTTCCATGATACTGTAAGAGAAATTACAAAGGAATTCTCAGCAAAAGCAGTAACAATGAACAAGATGACTGAAACTGGGAATATTGAATATATAAGAAAAATCCGGTCCAACCATTTTAAGACTATCTTCCACCAAGGAAACAAAACTACAATGCCAACAATAGAAGAAAATAATGATCACCCAAAAATTTTACAAGAAGAAGTTAGATACGCAATAAAACAGATGAAAAACAAAGCACCAGGCATTGATACTATCCCTACTGAACTGTGGTCATATGGAGGCAGCATATCAATAGAATATTTAACAACCCTATTCAATAAAATACTACAAACAGGAGAGATCCCAGATGACTGGAGAAAGGGAAAGATCATCCCAATATACAAGAAAGGAGACAAAAGAGACTGCAGAAATTACAGACCAATCAATTTACACCTCCCTCACACCTATAAAATATTCATAAGAATTATACAAAATAGATTAAAAAACACCTACGAAGAAATGATAGGCATAGAACAAGCTGGTTTCCGAGGAAACTATTCAACAATAGACCAAATTTTCACATTGCACCAACTAGCAGAACTTAGCTGGGAAGACCATAAAGAACTATATTGTTGTTTTGTGGACTTTAAACAAGCTTTCGATAACATCAACAGAGAAATCCTTCTCAAAATTCTACTAGAAAAAGCAATAGACAAATATATAATACAGTTTCTGATAAAATATTACTCTAAGACAAATGCAATAATTAAAAAGGACACACTCACAACAGAACCCATAGAGATCCAAAAAGGAGTAATGCAAGGATGTCCATTATCCCCATGCCTATTCAACATATATCTAGAAGAAGTTGTAAAGAAAGCAATAGACAATGAGCCTGGAATCAATGTCAACGGTTTAAACATAAATAATATCAAATATGCAGATGATCTCGTCCTTCTTGCAAGAACCCCAAATGAACTACAAAAGTTGATCAACAAGCTAAATGAAACCTGTAAAACATATGACATGACAATAAATATACAAAAGACAAAAGTGATGAAAATAGGGAGGAACAGAACTACCATCTCAGCCACCCTAAACGGAGAACAATTAGAACAAGTAGACAACTTCATATACCTTGGATCAAAACTAACAGAAACAATAGATGAACTCAAAACAATCAAACACAGAATAGCGATAGGATGGACCACCATGGGAAAATTACAGAAAATCTGGAAAACAAACAAGATATCTAAACAAGCCAAAATCAAATTATATGAAGCAATAATTATACCAACACCTATGCAGCAGAAGCGTGGACAGTTAAAAAAAGAGAGGAGAAAAAACTGCTGGCATTTGAAATGAAATGCTTAAGAAAAATAAATAGAACAAGTTGGATAGAAAAGAAAACAAACATCACAGTCAGACAAGAACTATTGTATAAAAAGACAATAATAGAAAAAATTAGAAAACAACAACTGAGATGGTTTGGACACACTGTACGCATGGATGCAGACAGACTTCCTAACGTCCTAATCAATACTTTTCCAACTGAAAAAAGAAGACCTGGAAGACCATCTCGGGATGCAGAACATATAATAAAGAACATCTCGGGATGCAGAACATATAAGGAACTTTTTCGAACAGCAAGGAATAGAGAAGACTGGAAGATCCTGCTCAAGACAAGACTCAACCAGTCTTAGACGGAAGAGAAGAAGAATTTTATTATTTTTTTTGAAAAAAAAAAAAACTCAACCTAATTTTAGTCCACACTGCAGTTCTTGTGAATGTGCTGTTGTCAGTAATATTAAGCCATTTTTGTAATATGCAAATTTAAGATTTTTTTTTTAAACAAAACAAAACAAAACCCATTTAGATTTAACAGATATTTTCAGTTGTTTATATATTTGTTAAGAAATCTTGGTTAACATTGGATGGTACAGAGCAGAAAAGATTTGTTTTAAAAACATATGATTAGTAAGTATCAATAATTAAAAAAAAAGTTAATTTTCATTAACAAACAAATAAATGCAAATTTAAAACCAACCTTTATTTTTTTTTTTCCCCATTTACCTTTATATTTAACACAGAGCATCTAAATTCATCAAAACTAAAGTCTCATTCTATTGATTTCTTTATACAGTTTCTTGATAAAGTGACATGAATAAGTAAGGAATGTGATTTCAGGTGAACAAATCAAATGGTAACCTTCATCGCTACCACTATAAGCTTATATCCCAAGACCAGATGAACATGATATAACTTCTTTATTCTGAGCTCAAATTATGGTTTTCTTTTTTTTCCTACCCTTCTTTTTTATTATTATTATTTTTTTATTTTTTTTACAAAAACCATTTTCAATACTTTTAACCACGAAGAAACATTTAACATTCACAACCCAATAAAATATATTAAACTATATTCCGAGACCAGAAAGTTCAATGATTTTCCACTTCTTTATGATCCTTTTTAATATTAGGTACAGATATCTGGCATGTGGAGCTCAAAATATTCACACAGGTTCATAGGGGAAGTATTATCACCAGTCTTGATAACTTTTTTAAACTGTTATTTAAACATTCCTAATTTAATATTATAATGGTTCATGTAGGATAGCTTCTGCGACTTCGGAGACCAGAAATAGGCCTTTGGCTATCCAATGTTGCTCTGTTTGCGCTGAATTCAGCAGGATCAAACATCAAGGGCATTTGAGGAATCCTTTGCTATTATAAAGAAAACAAAACATACTTGAAAACTGGGATATTAACAGAACTGGCATATAATAATAATTAATTAATTAGAAACGTAGCTATTTCCTTTCATTATTTTCAACTAAAAATGTTTTTTTTTTAAAAAAAAGTCTTATATAAAATGAACTAATTTTTGGTAAACTTATAATTTCATTGAGAAATTGAGATTGGGATGAAACTGAGAAAATCCAAACAAGATATTTATTTATAGAAAACTATAAACAAATGTCATGAAAAAAAAAAGATAATAACTCTGAAGGTTAGTTAGTGTGCCTGGGAATTTTCAATAACATTTGTGTTCAGATTATATTACATAATACACAAAATATTATTATAATTATATAGTAATTCACAAAGATTCAAAAGCTATAATACAAGGGTGTGCTGAAAAGTTGTGATAATCATCATGAAGGAACTTGCACATTATTCTACATATTCTTGAAGTGTTATACAAATGTTACAATGCTGCTGCATCATTTGCAATCCTCTGAGGAAAAAGTCTTTCCCTCATTGCAAAACTAGTCCTCAGCTGCAGATATAGCTTCATCTGAGTCAAGTGTTTCTTTAAATTTGGGAATAGGAAATAGTAAGATGGGGCCAGGTCTGGTAAATAGGGTGGGTGAGGCAGACAGTGAAGTTATGTATTGTCTGTTGGGTTTAATGAGCAGTGTTAGCAAGTGCATTGTCCTGTAAAAGCAACAGGCCTTTGCTCAGTTGCTTCCATAGTGATTTTCCATCAGTATCTCCTTCCAGTGGCCTAGCTGAGGGGGAGATCCGCCTCGGGCGGCACTTTTTTTTGAGTTTCACATGAGACATAATTTTGTTTGTCGACGATTCTTTTATTTATGTTAAATTAGTAATTTTTATTACTTAATTAGTTTTTAACAACTATACTTACATATAACAAAACCATTACATTTCCTTATCATACTATAATTCAAATTCTTAAAAATAAAACAATAAAATGCATGTTAAGGCGATTGCTTTATTGGTTATTGCTTATACTGTGGCAGCTGCTTCTCAGCAGCGGGCACAGCACAGTTAGTACACATTTGCAAAAACGTTTTTTTTTTTTTCTTCTTCTAATTTTGCGTATAACTAAGGCCATTGACAAGGTATTAGGGTCCCGGTAATAATAATATTTCTGTGGTTCCCTATTACATCAGAGTTTTTGCTTAATCCTTTTGATGCATGTATTAAAATTAATTTAAAAAACATGCTAAAATGCTTGATTCATCATTAGTTTTTTTTTAAAATCTGTCACACATTTATATTATTTGGGTCGTTATCGAAACTGTTAAAAACATATTTATTGTATTCTTTATCTATGGTTAGTGGGCAACCCTTGGCATGCGTGCCAAACGTGACACACCAATGACTTTTTTCCGGCACACAACCCAGGGCTCACCTTAAAAAAGAATTAAATAAATAAATACATTGCAAACATCTTTGCGGAATTGTATATTTTAACTTAATATAATATAATTTTATAAAGAAGCAAACCCTACCAACTGTTTTAGTAATAAGTAATAAGCAAATAAGAAACAAAGATACTATTTCCAAGCCATCTATCTCTGCGATATACTGATGTACAAGTTTCGTTAAGTTCAGTTGTTGCATCATTCGTCAGGCAGCCAGATGTGGTGCGACTCCTTTACCATCATCGGTTTTCTAAAGTGTGTATATATGTGGATTTAGATTTAATTAAATTGTAAGTCATTAAAATATGGATTGGAAATATTTATTGTCAATTAATATGTTTAACTTATTAGATATAATTTCAAATTTCCTGTACATTGCCATAAACATACGCTTGCTCGAATATAACTTGCACTTTTTTCGCCCAAAATTAAAGCTAAAAATCGTAGCGCGAGATATATCTGGGAATTTTCAGAAAAACGAAAGTTTTCAGTTTTTTTCGTAAAATCCTCGCATATATCTCGCACCATGATTGCTATTGCTATTTCCTGTCTAGAGAGCAGTTTCCTTGTGTGCATCCAACCCAAATAGCACTATCTTCTTTCCCATTATTTCAAGCAAAAATTACCGGTAATTTACAAGACTTGAGATACTTAATGAACAATCCCTCATGAATGACTAATGAGCAGACAGCTAGGCCAGTAAAGAAAGAGTAGCTATGAAGACGTGCATATGGTTGGTGCAGTATTAACAAAACATCACACGAGTCAAACATAAAAGCAAGCCAAAAATTTTTGAATTGAAATGCTAATTCTCTTCAACCAAATTCAATATCTGAAACTGCCATAAAAATATTCACTATATATTTCTTAGTTTTAACACTTTCCATTTATATTTATTGCTGCCTTGCATTTGAGCTGGGGGGACAGACTCTCACAGATCTAGTTTTTAGTTAGTGTGTTTGCCGGTGTTTGAGTCTAAATAGTATAGATTCTGTGGAAAGGGGACATGTGATTCATTAGTTAGTGCCATTTTTATCCTAGTTATCTCTAATTGCACTATTTGTTGAGAAATATATTACACAGACTGAAAATGTCTCTGTACCTCATTCACTGATACAATAAAACACTTGTTTTTACTTGTGTCTGCAGTCACTATTAGCTACTGGGGAGGGCATGTGGTTTACCATGGGAAGCGAGTTACTATCGCTCTAAAATGTTTTTTTTTTTTTTTTTTTCTGTGCGAGGTATATGCGAAACTTTTCAATTTCTTTTTTCGTAAAGTAAAATCAGGGGTGTGAGTTATATTCGAGTAAATATGGTAAGTTATTTTTAAAGCTATGTGAAATGTATTATCAATATTCAAGGGGTGCTTAAGGGTCAAAGCTGTATAACAGAGGAGACCTCCACATAGTCTTTAAAGGAATGTGGAGAACCGACCAGGGCTTCTGACCTAATGTCTAATACTCAACTTCTCATTGTGCACCCTTTTAGGTATCTACCTGGATACTGAACGAATGAGGATGGGCTGCCAATTTGGGATTTAGCCAACCATATTGTATTCTTATTGGCTTAAACGAAAACATAAATGATGGTACAATACGACAGAATTTCATGCCAGTGGGGCGATGCCTAGTTAAACAAGGACCCCCGTTGTTTTCGCCAGGGAACTAGGGCAAACAGCGAAAAGTCAGCTACTGGAACAAATCTGAAAACACACCTCAACTCAACATCACCAGAGTTAAAGATCAGTACTATCAACATAAGAAGCCTGAATGGCAAAGAAATGGAGCTAACTGAGGAATTAGATAAGTACCAGATCGATATAATAGGGGGGGGACTGAAACAAAAAAGACAAAAACTGGTGAGATCTTTCTGAGCAATAAATACAAAATGTTATATTCAGGCAATGACAATCAAGGAAAAGAAGGAGTAGCCATAGTATTCAACAATAAATATGAGCCTAATCTTCTTGAATGGCAGTCAGTCTCAAGTAGAGTGATGTAAGCAAATATCAGAATGGGGAACTGGACAATGAGACTTATTTGTGTCTTGGTCACACAGAAGGTTCTACTAAGGTAGAAGTGGAGGAATGTTTGGGAGCTTTAGAGAAAGCAACTGACACAATGAAAAAGGAAAAGTTGGTCCTTGTTGGCGAGCTAAATAGCAGAGTAGGAAATGATTCTCAGACATACAAAAATGTTTTGGGAAAATTTGGAGAAAAGAGCAAAGCTAATAATAATGGCAATATTTGTTGGATTTCTGCTCAGGACATGGACTGGTTATTACTAACACCATGTTCCAACATAAAAATGTGCACAAATTCACATGGAGAGAAGAGGCAAGGAATAAGAAAAGTCTCATTGACTATGTTATTGTTGATAGTGATGTTTTCTCCCTTGTGCAGGACACCAGAGTGTACAGAGGATTTGAAATTGGAAGCGATCACATTTAGTCTTAAGCAGGATGAAATTGAATTTCATATTGAAAAGAAGAATATGTAAAAAAGTTTTAAAATGAATAAAAGTTGAGCAGCTCTCAGATGTGAACTGTAGACTAAAATATATAAACATTATTCAAGAAAAAAAGAGTTTGAGAACAGGAATCAAACCTTGGAGATGCAGTGGAAAGCTCTGAAGAAAACATTGATTCTGCCAGAGGCATGTGATGAGGTTATCTGCAAGGACAGAAAAATAAGAACTCTCTGGTGGACACAAGAAGTTAAAGAGGCAGTGAAGGAAAAGAAGAAAGCATATCAAAAGTTCCTGGCAAATAAGTCAGCTTGTGCTCACAGAGAATACAGAGACAAATGTAAGAAAGCTAAACACTGTTTAAAACTAGCTAAACAAAAGTCATGGGAAGACTTTGGTAAGAACATAGAAAATAAATATCAAGAAGGTGGCAAAATATTTTGGATGTTGTTGAAGGAGTTCAGAAAGGAAAAAAGAGTGCTGTAAAAAGGAATTAGAGATGGTAAAGGTGATATGAAAACTGGAGAAAAAGATATCCTTGAAGTATGGAATAATTACTTTGAAAAATTGCTAAATGAAACTAGCAGTGATGAGAGCACAGTGATAAAAAAACCCTGACCTGGCATGCAATCAGGAATACATATGCATGCTTGAAATAGAAAAAGCCATCAAAAGTCTGAAATGTGGAAATGCAGCTGGAGTCGATGATATTAGGCCAGAAATGCTCAAGTAGTTATAAAAGTTTTACAGTGGCTACACTGCATAGTTCAGAGGGCCTGGGCAGAAGGACGAATTCCAGATGATTGGAGTAGAGCTCGCATAGTACCCATATATAAAAAAGGGAAATAAAACTGACTGTGAAAATTACAGAAGTATTTCTCTACTGAGGGTTCCTGGTAAGATTTATGCCAGTATACTTGAGAAATGGTTGAGAAGGATTGTGGAAGAGAAGCTTGGTGAAGAACAAGCTGGATTCAAGCCAAATAGAGGCTGTCAGGATCAGATATTCACTTTACGACAAATAGTTGAAAAGTCATGGGAATATAACAAAGATCTGTATTTAAGTTTTGTAGATCTCGAAAAAGCATATGATAAGGTGCCAAGAGAGAAGCTATTCAAAACACTGTAGTTGTATGGTGTCAGTGGGGCATTATATAAAGCAATACTTTGTCTTTATTTGAGTTGTAATTCAGTAGTTAGAATTGAAGGAAGTACTGAGAGATGGTTTAATGTTACATCTGGTGTCAGACAAGGATGTACATTATCACCTCTGTTATTCATTATCTATATGGATTTCATTATGAAGGAGAGTGGTATTAAACCTGATATCAAAATTGGAGATGTTAATGTCAGCTCCTTGCTTTATGCGGATGATGTTATACTTCTAAATAAATCCGCTACAAGTCTGCAAGATTCCCTGACTAAATTGAATAACTGTTGTGATAGATATGGTATGAAGATAAGCAATAACAAGAAAAAGATAATGAAAATAGGCAGAAGCATTGAAAATATCAGCTGCATTGTGAATGGAGAACCTATAGAACAAGTAAAACATTTCAGCTACTTAGGCACGATTTTTAGTGAAGATGGTAAATTATATATGGGAATAGACAACAGAATCAACAAAGCTGGTATGGTAGGAAGTCAACTAAATAAATGTATATGGAATAAGAGAGAAATTAGTCAAAACACTAAATTAGCTGTATACAAGACAGTGCTCAAACCAATTTTAACTTATGGAACTGAGAGCTGGGTCAGAAGTAAAGCACTTGACCAAAGACTAGAGACCACAGATATGAGAGTCCTGAGAAAGATTAGGGGCGTGAACAGATAACATCAATGGCAATATCATATTAAAAATGAGGATATTAGGAAAGAACTTGACATTGTCAGCATCCAGGAATGCATTAGCAGAGCTAATTTTTAGAGGAACCTGTGGCATAGTATAATTATTAAAAACAACACGTAAGTTCACAGTAATAACTTTAATTAATAAATAAGGTAGATATTTCATACTAAAACTAATAGTACATCTTGAGTGTTACAAACAGATAGGAATAGAATACAAGTAATGAACATTCGGTGGATCACCTATTAAAATACAATGTTGTCGCGAGCTAGGAAATGAAAGAAATTAATAAATAATATTTAAGATAATTAGTTTTATAATGATTACATAAAATAAAAGTCTTCTCAATTTTCGAGAGAGAGAGGTAATCATTTCAATTTAAATTCGGTCAGTGTAAAAAAAGCTTCACAACTTTCTTTAAAGAGGCGTTCATATTTGAACATGTATCTATGAAGGAGAATAGTTTTATCCCACTGGATATTATGGGTAGTGGTAATACTGTGTTGTGCAACAAAGTAATACACAGTTGTGTAATACTGTTATTTTTATTTTATGTAATCATTAAAAAACTAATTATCTTAAATATTAATTATTTGTTAATTTCTTTCATTTCCTAGCTCGCGACAACATTGTATTTTAATAGGTGATCCAGGAATGCATTAGCAGAGCTAATTTTTAGAGGAATTAAAATAATTACTTATGAAGTAAGTAATTATTTAATTGCTTTCTTATATATATATTTATTTATTTAAAAGAAATTAATAAATAATTAATATTTAAGATAATTAGTTTTTTAAATGATCACATAAAATAAAAGTCTTCCAGATCTTCGAGAGAGAGAGAGAGAGGCAATCATTTCGATTTAAATTCGGTCGGTGTAAAAAAGCTTCACAACCTTCTTTAAAGAGGCGTTCATATTTGAACCTGCATCTACCCAGTGTCTATATGTATCTGTTCACATTTTTACACCCCACAATCCGATTTTCATTAAAGTTAAAAGCTGTATGAAGTAAGTAATTATTTAATTACTTTCTTATATATATATTGATTTATTTATTTGCTTCCTGCTCTTTACAGATTGAGCAGAATTTCACAACCACCAGCAAAGACACATAGACATTCAAATGAAAACGATATTAGACAATTTAAAAAATAATGGACTGATTTGGCATGATTAAGAAAGATAATAAAGCATTATGCATTTTATGTTCCGAATCAGTTGTTTGTAAGACTTCTTCTGTAAAGAGACATGTTGAAACTGTTCATAAGAAATTAAATAATAAAAGTGAGCAAGAACAAAGAGAATTAATTTCTCATGAACTGAGCAAGACAAAAAAATAGTCTGATACTTTCATGAAATTTATTTCAGGTAGGCCTAGTTTCAACTTAGTTGCTGCTAGTTTTGAGGTTTCAAAAGTTATTGCCCAACATGGAAAACCACTCAGTGATAGGGAGTATATTAAAAAAGCATGGCTAGAATGTGCTCCTTTCCTTTTTGACGATCTTTCAGAAAAGGTAAAAATTATTCAGCACATTAAAGAATTGTCTGCGAGTAGAAAAACAATTAAGGATAGAATACTTAAGTTGGAAAGGAATACAGCAGAACAATTAAGATTTGGCTTCATGTAAGTTCTTTTCTATTTGTGTTGATGAGAGCACAGACATTACATCATCAGCTAGGCTGGCAATCATTGCTTGATGTTGTAGGGATGACGAAGTATGCAAAGAGAAGATTAATCTTGTAACACGCCCTGAGTGTATCAGTGGGGTTGAAATATATAAAGCAGTTATGAACGAATTATCTATTTGACAAACTGATATTTCAAAAGTGGTATCTGTCACAACAGATGGTGCACCTAGCATGATTGGTAAGGAAGCAGTATTTGTAAATCTGTTTGCAAAGTATGTTAGTCATCCACTGATAGATTTCATTGCATCCTAAAGCATATAAATTGTCCTCATGTTGGCCTAAAGGAACTTCAAGAAATGATGCACACAGTAACCAAGGTTGTTAATTACATTTCTGCACGTGCTTTGAATAAAAGACAATTTCAGAATCTATTGAATGAGGTGGATTTGGTGTATAAAGGACTAATAATGTACAACAATGTTCGTTGAATGCTTGGATGAGATCAATCTCTTTTTAACTAATCAACAAATGTGTTATACAGAAATGTATGACATCATGTGAGTTTGTAAACTGATCTTTTTTGCAGATTTTTACAAACATTTAAATGACTTGAAACAAACTACAGGACACGAAAACATCTTCAAATAAACTTGCAAGTTTTTGTGGATAAATATGGATGGTTTTGAAATGCAATTGATTGATTTTCAAAGTAATTCAATTTGGAGGCAGAAATTTGTTGACCTCAGAGTTGACTTGGAAAATATTGAAAAGGTGCGATTAGAGACGGGAGTAAGAGAGAGAGAAGTGCAAAAAAAGAGGTACTAAGAACTTGGAATGCTATTCCTAAAACTTTTGTACATACAGAAGTTTCAGATTGTTCTCAGTGATGAACTTTAGGTCTTGTAGCAGGAATAGCCTTACAGATGAAACTAGTAGCACATGCATATCTCTACAGGTTACAAAATATAAACCTGATATAAATTATCTATCATTAGTGATGCAGCAGCAGCAGAAGTCTCATTGATGCTAAATAAATAAAATATCCACTATTTTTCTTACTCTAGTTTTGAGTTGATGTTTTCTGCTAAAAATGGTAAAGATTAATTTCTGTTTAATATATTATGTAGGTAAATAACAATTTATTTTGTCTGTAATTTTCATGTATTACTTGTAAGGGATTAAGAAGTAATAAAATTATATCTTTAATTTTATTTTCTTTTATTGTGCTTTAGTCAAGTAAAATGATTATGAGATTGTGCACTTTAATATATTGGAAAAACTTCTGTCTGATTGGTCTTTATAAAAAAAAATTCAGAATTGTTTACTCTTGCTGATGTTAAAAAATGCGTCTTCATATGGCAGCTAGAATTACACTTAAATGCAAATAAAAAATATTCATGCTATCAACAGGGTAGAAGAACTTTTAAGTAAAAAGTCCATCACTAATTTTTATATTCATTCAATCTTATGACTTACAATAATCACTCTTACAATATTCTTTGATTTTACCATTCTAGTGTGATTGATTATTTGAAAAGGTCTTCCCAATACTTAAAAGACACCAAATAATAATATGTTTCCCAAAATTTCAGTTGGCACATGAGAAAATTTTGCATCAAAGATTTGACGATTTTGGCATGCACACTTTAAAAAGTTTCCCATCCCTGGTCTAGAGTCTAGATTTAAAGAAACCTATCATACTGTTGTGCGTTTAGGGAGCTGCGACGAAAACACCCGCCAGTCCGACCAGTGGTGATGGTGACTAAGCCTCAGATTGTCAGAAATGCTAAACATCTTTTTGACTTTTTTGTAGTATTTTTGGGGTGTGTATTGAGAAGGGCAACAAAAGCTCTAGCTATGCCACTGTCTCCTTTAATTCTTTCAGAGTTGTTGAATTAAACTGCTGCTATCACCTTTCTTGACATACTTAGTAAGGATTCATCCATATCCCAAAAGACAATGGCATGAATGGCCACTCCATTGACTGTTGTTTGGTCTCTGTGTCATAGTGATGAAGCCATGAACTATATATTTCATGAACAGTCAAAATAAGAGCCAAAAATATTTGCACCTGATTTCTCAAAAGGACCCCAAATCTCTTGAGATGATTGCACACATTCTCTCTTTTGGTTGGCATTCAAACATTTGGGACCCACTTTTCTGAGAGCTTCTGCATGTCCAGATGTTGGTGAATAATGACCCTCAACTCGTTTCCTTGATATCCTCAGTTCTTTGCAATGTTTCTGGCTGGTATTCATCTATCATCAAGGATCATGGCATGCACTGCATTGATGTTTTCAGGTGTGATCGCTGTGGAAGGCCTTCCTGACCTAGACATCTGTTGTCTCAGGATGCCTAGTTTTAAAATTGGCCACCCATCTGGCAACTATCTGTTGGATATGTTGGGACACAGTCTCCTAAAGTCTCACACAAAGTTTGGTGAATCTCAGTTGCTGACTTTTCTTGCACCACTCTTCGAATTTCTTCATAACCTCTGACATGTCTTTTTATATATCTTAAAAGAAAAAGAACAAATTACTACAATTTGATGAAACAAGGGGGTTAAATGTTTTAAGATATGTTCTTTCTTGTGGTTATATCAGCTGCTTTAATATCATTTTTGTTCTAGGTGTTTATCAGAACTTTTCAGTTCCTCCTCATCTCCTCTCATACAATAGTAACGTGAATGAACCAAACACCATGCTATTTATTATTATTTTTCATGGCTGTAACACACCATTTAGAGTTACTATGGAGGAGGCTTGCTGACTGTACAAAAGGTAGGAGAAATGAGTCATGAGGATGAGTAGTTAGTACAGTGAGTATAAAACAATACAAATATGCACATTGATGGCCAATTCAGTTTTACCAGGCTGAGAAAAGGGGAGTGGAATTGCGAGTGCACATTCACATGAACACAAAACTATCTTTGAAATTAACTGGTTAAACAACAAATTCAGCTTAATACTATCAATAATTTGATTTAACTCTGGCAAACGTCTATTATTAAGACTATAAGAGACTACAACTGATACAAACAAAAGAAAACAGATATCAGAAAAGGGCAATCGACCTTTTCTTGCTTATGACAGTTATGAAAGGTAACCCAGTTCATTCATGTGAGTGAATGTTTGCAGTTTGTATGAAATGAAGTGTATGAGCAATTTATTTCAGTAAGAAATTAAGCTTATTAATGAAATTTTGTTATAACAATGAACAAGAGTATCTGTGCAGAGTGAGCAAGAGAGATTGAGGAGGATCATAAGTCAATCTGATTGCTCAATTGTTGGAAATAATATTCTTAAGCAGTTATCAAAGCACCTACTCAGTCTTTCATATTAAGACAGATTTATAAACGGATATGCAGTTGTTGGAAAGAGAAGCAGCACCTATAATAACAATTTAAGCAACTTAAACTTTTCGATCATATTCCCTATTTTTTGCCTATCAACCAATTTTTGCAGCCCACAAACCCTCACAGGAAACATTCCACAGACCACTTACCATCTTGGTCGCTCACCTCTCAATCTTCTTCTTCATTCCCAAGAAACCCAGGAGACCAGACCTAAGCACAGTAATCCAGATGTGAATGTATCAAGGCCTTATCTCTACTTGTTAGTGTGCTCTTCAATAGCTCCATAGCTTCATCTATTTGCTGGAGTACAATTCCATCAATATGGTACACATACACAGATTGTAATCTATTTATCCCAAAATTCATAACTTTACATTTCTCCACATTAAACTGACATCCATTATCTTTTGCCCATACTGACAGTCTATTTAAATCATCTTACAAGCTCTCCACATCACCTTAACTATTACTCTGTCTAATTTTGCATCAACAACTGAATATTCCCTATATCATTCATGTACAAATTAAACAGTAGTGGTTCCAGCAGTGAACCTTGTGAAGCACGACTAGTCAGCCACCTTTCACCTTGATTCTGCCTCTCCATATACCACTTTTTGTTATCTGTCAAGCAGCCACCCTCTTATTCACATAACCAGTATCAGATCCATCCCATGTTCTAATTTGTGTAACAGAGTTCCATGTGGTATTCAGTCAAATGCCTTTGCGAAATCCAGCAGAATCATCGTGCAGCCATTTCATTTATCCAACTCAGCTGTTATTCTACTATAAAAAGTTAGTAAATTTCTAAGGCATGACTAACCTTCACAAATCCATGTTGCCCTTCATACAGTATATCTTTAACTACCCATTCTTGAATTTTCTTTTTGACCAATTTTTACAGTACTTTTACCACTGCACCTGAGACACTGACTGGTCTATAATTTGCTGCTGCAGTCTTTGAATCTCCCTTATGCAAGGGAATTATTTTGCCCTCTTTCCACTCCCTTGGAACTCTACCAGAGCTGAGACTTAAATTAAAGAGCCTAGTCAAAGGCATTTCGAGTTTCCTTGCAATCCCGCAAAACACAGGCTGATATCCCATCTAATCCTATAGTTGTATTCACACTGAGATTCTGTAATATCCCAACAACCTCCAATTCATCCACCTCTGTTCCCTTCCTGTACCTCCTTCAACGAGGTACTGACATAAAACTTAAATACAGTCTATGCACTACTCAATGTCATGTTTACACAATATAATTGTAGTATTTTGAACACTCTTCACAACTTGTCATATGCCGTTTCCCAATCTACAAAACTTTAAACAGAGATCCCTATTATATTTCCATGATATTTCAAGTATTTCATCTTAAAGTAGAAATCTGATTTGACACCTAGTTCTCCAAGAACAAGGTTAATGCATTACTGAAAAAGTCAAGACTTTCAGATAAAGCTTTTTCCCATAAAGAGAAATATTATTATTATTATTATTATTATTGCACGACACCTCCAGGGAGTCCTAAGACTCATCGAGGGAGGGCACCTACTCTCCATCTCTCCATCTACACCAGTGCCATCTAATGCTTACCACCACCACTAGTATTTTCACAGACAATCACAAACATCCATGGTGGGATTCGAACCCACAGCCTTTTGGCTGGAGAGCAGATATGCTAACCACTCGGCCAACCATGCCAGCGATTTATATATGACCTATATGTTATGCAACTTCTGAAATGCCATGCAGTAATTTTTGAATTAAACTTATTGAGTACATGGGATTATACTATATAAACCCCTTTTTTTTGGTCTTAAAGCAGATAATATGTTGGTTGTGATTTTTATTCCATAAAGGAAAATAACACTGATATTTTACCTCTTTAGCAGAATCTCCATCAGTATGAGGTATATTAACAGATGGTTGTCCTGATGTTACAAAGTCAGCTGGCGTATTATCTTCCTGATCAGGAACTGAAATGAAATTGTTTCATAAGACAAATTTATCATAGTAATAATTAAATATTAAAGTATTAATGTTAACAAAATGAATATTAATTACTATTTATCTATTTACTATTTGATATCAGTTATCAATTATAATCCAAACAAAAATTATCATTAAATTATTACTCAGATTTTACTCACAGTTTGCCAACAACTGTGGGCAATATGACAATGTTCCTTCCCCTCCTAAGAAGGAAGTGGCAATGATTAGTCTAGAGAATGCTACAACAGTTTCAATGAGTGATCATTACTTTATCTGCTTCCTGATGGAGATAAAATGAATGATTACACAGGACAAAAGAAGGGTGGAGCGGGAGGAAATAAGATGGAGAAGCTGAGATATGAGTTAAGCATACATACTGAGTACTATATAAAGATGCCATGACTTCCCTGAAACAGAACCATCCAAAATTCTGCAAAACCTTTTTTTTTTTTTTTAAGGTCAAACTGTGATGCAAGTGAGAGATCAGAGGAAGTAAGAAGTGCATAGTAATAATAGTAATGTGAGAGATGAAGAATGAGAATGCAAGAGGAACAGGGAAATGAGAGTGGAGGGGAGTCAGGGTGGAAAGGGAGAGAGGATGTTGGAAGTAGTAGTGAATATATATGGGGATAATCAGCATAGAAATAGAATGAATTATATGTGGGGGTGGGTAGTTGCGACTGAGGGGATATATGGGGTAAGCAGTGATAAAGGTGGCTGAGCAAGGGTAGGTATGGTGGGGAAATCACAACCGAGTTTACATGCTCAAAAATCATTGAAATAAGTGAAACATAGTTGAATGAGGGTGATATCCTGACAGGATTAGAGATGGAAGGATAGAATGTTTTTGCAAGGATAGAAAAGACAAGAAGGCAGGGAGGAGTGCTACTGATGATAAAAGATTTATTTAGCATTTGGCACATGCATTACAATACAGAATAAAAAAACATATAAACATGAATATAATATAATAATAAAAATTATAACTTCATGTCCAAGGTTCTAATCCATTCTAGTGCTGATAGTGCAGCTTGGAGAAATCAGACCAGTCACCTTGATAAGCACATAGGCGGCATTCAATAGACATGTGACAAATTTGTTTGTTTGGGAGTACTGTAGCCACATTGAGGAGAAAGGCATTTTCCCCACTTAAATAACAAATCTACCTGAATAGGTTTGTGTGAATCCTATTCAGGGTCACCCGTCTTACATAGAAGTTCAAGAACAAAAGACCAGTTACTAATACCTCAAAATCACATTTGTAGTTAAGGATCGTCACTGTTTGTACCCTACCATCTTGCCCATTCTTCTCTGGAGATGAAATTATTTGTAACTAATCATATTATGACCTTTTTTCTTGACCACTAGCATTAATAAATTAAAGACTTAATTCGGTATGTTAGTCAAGTAAATAATTGTTTAATATCTGACATGTTTCACTGACTAATATCTGTCAGCATTTTCAGGGATACACTGGTAAGCAATGGAAAGTAACAAAAACTAGGAAACTAACCAACAATTCTAAAAATTATATAAAGTTATTCCTAGTTTTTGTTACTTTCCATTGCTTACCAGTGTATCCCTGAAAATGCTGACAGATATTAGTCAGTGAAACATGTCAGATATTAAACAATTATTTGCTTGACTAACATACCGAATTAAGTCTTTAATTTATTATTTGTAACTAAGTTTTCTGCTTAACATATTGGTAGTCTTCTAGATTTTAAATTGACTTATTCTCAAGTCCGGAATGTCCTTGTGCACAGGGAGAAAAGGATGATTACTCATCTTCTTGTACTCTCAAAGGAGAGCATCAGCACTCTGAAGGTATGGATGCAGGATGTTGCTCAAGGTAGGAAGCCAATGAGTATTCGTTGATCTGATTGCACCAGATATCAGCTGCAGGGTGTTATTAAGCTGAGTATCAATGAGCTTTGCGTGTGGACTGTGGAACCAAACAGGTGAACAATATTCAGCTACTGAGAATACCAGATCTAGAGCTGATGAGTGTAAGGTGGTAGCAGAGGATACACAAAGTTTTTGAATGATGTTATTATGTCTTGATTTCAGTTGCTGTATTCTTTGGATGTTTCCTGTAGGACAATGGGTGGTCCAATGTGATACCCAGATATTTGGGAAACTTGTTATATTGTAATGTGATGAAGTTCTTACTGACAAGCCTATTGTTCAGATGGAAGCAGGATACTTCAGTTTTATCTGCATTTGGGCAAAGTTTCCATTTCTTAAAGTAACCCTCTAGAGTTCCTACACTGGATGTTAAATTTTAAAGCCATATTTTAAATGAACTGTAACTAGTAACAAGAATTATGCCACATAAGTTACACATGAAGCAGGGAAATAGTGGAAATGGTTTTAAGGTAGTGTGGTGTGAGGTAGAGGTTGACAGGAAGAGATATTTAGTCAGATGTTGCTATAGGTCAGGAAATATGGAGGGTGGTGATGAAGAAATGTACAAGCAACTTGGGTTAGCAAACAAGGGAAGAGTGATTATTATGGATGATTTTAATTGTTATAATATAAATTGGAATGAAGAGATGGAATTTGGGTGAAAACAAATTTCTTGAATTGTTGAGACAACTATCTTAGGCAGTATATGGGAAGGCATGAGAGAGAATCAACAGTCTTAGGTCTAATCATTTCATCAGAGGATGAGATTGTGAGTGGGTTTTTGCACTTCACTCCAGTTAGTGTGAGTGATAAAGAAGTGAACACCTGGGTCATGGCTAGCCATATGAAGACTTCTGTGAGAAAAGTATATATGTGAAATTACTAGGCCAGTGATTATAAGAAGCTTGGGAGACAGCTTGGAGCTATAGCGTGGTGTGAGGAGCTGAGTAGAAAACAGGGCTGGCTTAATATGATAAGCAGCAATGCGTCACATCAAGGCACTGAAGTGAGTAGAAAAAATAAAATAAAAACACATTTTAATATTAGATGTGTGAATGTGTGCTACATATATTGTAATAAATATTGCAACTTTTAATAATATTTAGCAAAAACTGCAAGTTGTTTTTTGCTGAAAAACAATATGCTCCTTCTTCTCTTTCTAATTCTCTCCCAAACTCTTCAAGGAAGACTAAGGGTTTGTCAGATAAGTGTCGATGTGCTGACAGTAAAAAAAAAACACGATTGAAATCTGATGCCAAAGTACAAGAAAAAAGACTCATGCCAGCTCAGACGTCGCCCGGTCAAACAAGGTCAGCGTCCCCAATCAAGTAATCAGGGTTGGATAGAAAAATCAGTTAGTGAAAACAAAGACAAAAAAATCAAACTCAGGCCTGTAAAGGATGGAATATCAATTGACACATGGAATGTCCGTACACTCTGGGCAACTGGAAAATTGCAGTTGCTTCAAGAAGAAATGAAGAAACACAGATGTGATATATTGGGTATTTCAGAAATGAGATGGACATTGTCAGGAGAATCAAATGGTGGAAGAGTTCTCTGGTCAGGAAATGAAAGTAAGCATGAAGCAGGCGTAGGTTTCCTGCTAACAAGGCCTATCAGGCAATGATAGGATACAAACCAGTTGGTCAAAGATTAATGGTTGCAAGATTCAGTGCCCAACCATTTAATATCACAACCATTCAAATATATGCACCCACTGCAGAGAGTACAGATGAAAACATTCAGAGATTTTACAGGGATCTACAACTAGTAATTGATGAGGTGCCGAAGCAGAATATACTCATAATTGGAGGAGACTAGAATGCAAAGAATAGCAAAAATAACATAGGATGGGAAAAGGTTATGGGAAAATTTGGATATGGAGAAAGAAATGAGTGTAGAGATGCTTCTGAAATTTTCCATGGATAACAACCTGATGATTTGCAATACCAAATTCCAGCAAAAAGATTGTCGTAAATGGACGTAGCGCTCCTTCAATGGCAAACACAGGAATATGATCAACCTGATATTAATAGACCAGAAATGGAGAACCTCAGTTCAACAGTGCAGATCATTCCAAGGAGCTGATATTGATTCGGACCACAGCTTAGTGATTGCGAATATAAGACTAAAACTGAAACAGAAGTACAAAGAAAAGTTTGAAAAAGCTAGAGACATCTCAAAACTAAATGAAGACAGGCTAAAAACAGCATATCAGAACATATTGGAAACTAAGCTTAAGACCCCAAGTGAAAAACAAAACATAAATACAAGAGCAGAACGACTGACTACAGTGCTAAAAAAAAGTAGTAGAGGAAGTAATTCCTGAAAGAGAAAAGATCAACAAGAAATGGATAACTCAGGAAACCCTAAAATTGGTACAAGAGAAAAGAGAACTGAAACTTAAAAAGAGACAATTCAGAGGCAGCAGATGAGTTATACCGTCAAAAATGTAATGAAGTATGGAAAGCAGCAAGATCTGATAAAGCCAAATGGTTGGAGGACCAGCAAAGACATTGAACAGTACTATGGAGAATACAAAACTAGAGAGGTCTACAAACTTATAAGAAATGTCAATAGGAAGTGGCAAACAAGATCAGTAGTAGTCAAGGATGAAAATGGTAAAGTATTGATGGACAAGACAGAAATCATACACAGATGGACATGATATTGCAGCGAACTATATAAAAATCAACTAAATGATACTGTAACAGAAGTAATCAAAGAACTAAAAGCAATCTCTCCACCAGCAGAGATCTTTGAAAATGACATCTTGGAAGAGGAGGTGAATAAGGATATAAAACATCTCAAAAATAACAAGCGCCCTGGTGATGACAACATAATAGATGAGATGCTAAAATATGGGAGAAAATCAGTTGTAAAAGAAATGCATAAGCTGTGTAATGAAATATGGAGATCAGGGTATGCCCCCGAAGAGTAGAAAAAATCGGTCTTGGTTGTTCTTCATAAGAAAGGCAGTGCTTTAGAATGCACCAATTACAGAACTATTGCATTAATGAGTCATCTTGGCAAAGTGCTGATGAAAATACTAACAGAACGCCTGAAGGGTCATATGAAGGCACATCTTCCTGATGAGCAAGCCGGATTTCGAAAAGATCGAAGTACAGTGCAACAAATACGCACACTAAGACTAATAGCAGAGAAAGCTCGAAGAAAGAATAAAAAGATATACTGCTGTTTCGTGGACTTCCAAAAATCATTTGATGATATAGACCAAAATATAACATGGGCTGTCTTGGAATCCTATGGTGTGGAAAATAAGTTGATCCGCCTGCTGAAAGATATAAACAGCCAAGCATAAGCAAATATCAGAATAGCAGGTGAGACTGGAGATTGGTTTGCCACTAGTCAAGGGGGACCCAATATCACCAATCATCATCATCATCACACATCTGGGAAGAACACTAGATAAGATTAAAGAAGAAGGTGGAGGCATTTCAATAAATGGCATGAGAATAAACTACCTCTGCTTTGCAGATGATATCATATTGATTAAAGAAGATACAGCAAGGCTGGAACAGACATTGCAAACACTATACACAGAAGGAAAAAAGATATGGACTAAATGTCAACTTTGAAAAAACTAAAATAATGATATTCAGACAACAGGAGTTACTGAACAGATTTCAACTGGAAAATGTGGAACACTTCACATATCTTGGATGCCACGTGACGTATGACTTGGACCCCAAAAAAAAGATATAAAAATTAGAATAGCCAGAGCAACAACTATTTTAAAAGCCATGGACAAAATATGGAAGAGCCAAGCTATAAAGATGCAAACTAACCTGCACATTGTAGAAACCTTTATCTTCAACAGCATGCTCTATGGATGTGAGGCTTGGGTACTCCTGAGAGAATCTGAAAGGAGGATATTGGCATTTGAGAGGAAGTGCTATAGAAAGATCTTGAGAATAAGCTGGATACAGAAAGTGAACAATGAGGAAATCTACAGCCGAATACAACCAAAAGAAAACCTGATCCAGAAAATAATCAAAAGGAAACTATATCTATTTGGCCATATATGTAGAATGAATGATGAGAGAAAATTAAAGCCGTTGTTGTTTGGAATGATTGAAGGAAAGAACAAAAGAGGAAGACTAAACAGAGAATGGGGCGATGGCATCGTCAAATGGTGCAGAAACTCTATACACAAACTGAGTCATCTTGCACAAAATAGAATGCAATGGAAGAATCATATCAAGATGGCAGCAGACACCTACGGGCACTGGACCCATGGTTGTTGATGATGATGCTGATGATGTTTTTTGCTATGTATAGTATAAAGCTGAAGAAAGCATTAGAAGAGTCGGGAGCTCTCTAAGGGCATCGTTTTACAGGGAGTACCTTACACTACCAACTTTTTTTTTTTTTTTTTGCATGCAGCATGCATTCGCCAGTTAGGACGTGAGGTGCACACATGTACCTGGCTTAACCTCTATTATGAAGTGACATTCGAGCGTTGTTTGTAAATCATCGAATTGTTGATTGCTAACCACACAATGAATGTAGTTAATTCACAGTGGGAATAAGTAGATTCGAAATTTAATGCGAGGCTTTAGTAATAAAAAAACATATGCATTTCTTTAAGTATTTATTTTTATTTACATTTATTTTTTGCATACCAAATCTTACCAAATTTTTGTTCAATAGATTTTTTATTAAGAATAAATTTGGGCATGATGGAAACAAAAAAATTATCCAGAGCTGCAAATAAAAAAAGAAAATCAACAAAATAACTTGAAAAAGAGAAACAGAGATGGAAGCTAACTAAATTTCTCAAATAGTCTGAAGATAACAAACAAGATGAAAATGAAGCAAAGCAACATTCCACATATTTCGTGAAACTTTCTATGCAGCTATCAAAGACAACTTCCAATTTTGACTTATTAGAACCATGTTGACCAGTCATATGAGGGTTGTTTGAAAAGTTTGGTAAAATTCCAATAGATGAAGACACAATTCATTCATTCATACCAGTGTCAGCATGTATCATCTTTTTCATAAACCCTGGCAAAATTTTAGCCATGTGACACGTTCTCATTTGGCCAACATTTGAAATGACCATGTTCGCATTTTTCATAAAAATGGAGAAAAACGAGTTTAGTGCAGTGATTAAACACTTTAATTTCAAGAAGTGGATGGCCTGCACAGATCAAAGCTGAGTTACATGCAGTTCATGGGGACTCTGCACCAGCATTAAAGACTATTTATTTTTGGATAAATGAGTTTAAATGTGGTTGTAAGTCCATCGAATATGAAGCATGCTCCAGATGCCCAACTGAGGTCTCTATGAAAGACTGTCACTATTGACAAAATCCATGGTATTGTTATGGAAGACCACTGAGTGAAAGTGCGTGAGATTGCCGAGATTGTAGGCTTCTCAACTAAATGAGTATAATATCCTGCATGAAAAATTGCACATGAAAAAGCTGTGTGTGCGATGAGTGCTGTGATCGTTGACTGTCGATCAAATATCCATGCGAAAAGACACAACACAGTATTTGCTGATGTTTAATCACAATTCACAGGATTTTTTGTGTTGATTCGTGACTGTAGACGAAACTTGGATCCACCACTACACACCTGAGTCCAAGCATCAGTCAAAACAGTAAACAATACCCAGTTAACGAACACAGAAAAGAGCAAATGCCGTTTTGTCAGCTGGGAAGGTGATGGCCACTTTTTTTGGAGGGGATTCCCTAGGAATTATCATGATAGACTATTTGGAAAAGGGCAAGACAATAACAGGAGTCTATTATACATCATTGTTGGGCCATTTAAAAGAAGAACTGAAGAAAAAACGGCCAAGATCGGCACACAAAAAAATGCTCTTTCATCAAGACAATGCACCGTCCCACACATCGGTTGTCACAATGGCAAAATTGCACAAATTGAGGTTCGAATTGTTTCCACATCCACCATATTCTCTGGACTTGGCCCCGTATGACGACTTCTTGTTCCCAAGCTTAAACATTTGGCTCGGTGGGAAAAATTTTCCCACCAAGGATGTCATCAAGGCTGTCAATGACTATTTTACACAATTTGACAAATCCTACTTTTTAGATGGGATGAAAAAATTGGAAACTCACTGGACCAAATGTTTAGATCTTGATGGACACTATGTTGAGAAATAAAGGTGATTTTTTCCAAAAAAAATGTGCTTAACTTATTTTTTTACTAAACTTTTCAAACAACCCTAGTATGTCCCACTACAAATTTCCAAACCACTTTTAATTCAAGTGATCCAGCAACTTGGCTTGCAATTATTAATGATAATATTCGAAAATTTCTCACAAAACAAAGACTACAACAAATTAAAAATAATTTTTATCTACATGATAATGGTCGAAGTTTTAGTAATGTTTATTATAACCATAAAGTAGTGAACAATGAAATTTTGCCAAGAACATGGCTCATGTATTCCACTTCTGTAAACAGTGTTTTTTTGTTTTTGATGCAAAATATGTTTCAAATGAAAGAAACTAGAAATTAACTACCAATAGTTGTTCTAATTGGCAAAATTTATCGAAAACTCTTACAATTCATGAAGGAAGTGTGTTACATTTAAAATATTTAATAAAAATCAATTAAAAGATCATACCACAATAGACTGTAAACTTGAACAAGCATATGAAGTTGAGAAGTGACATGGGCATGCTGTTCTCGATAGAATAGTCGAGAAAATAAAATATCTTGCAGGGCAAATGTCTAGCTTTTCATGACACATCAGATATTATTTATGAGAAAGACGATGGCAATTTTTTAAAATTGGTAGAATTATTTTTAAAATTTGATATTGTTACTGAAAATCATTCGGCCAAAATAAAAATTAAAAAAAAAAAAAAAACGTTCATTATTTAGGTAAAAATATTCAAAAAGAATGAATATTTTAAATTTCAAATCACATTGTTCGGTCAATTGTCCAGATGATAACTAATGCCAAATATTTTTCTATAATACAAGACTGCACTCCTGACATAAGTAATACTGAACAAATGACAGTTATTGCCAGGTTTGTCCATAAAAATGAAAGAAATATAATTACTGTGGAAGAACATTTTTTGGGATTCCTAGAAGTTTTCAATTCAACAGGAAAATGTTTATCTACCTACCTCAGAGATGAATTAAAGATTTAAATTTAGATAATAAAAATATGCAGGGACAAGGATATGATAACGAGGTGAACATGTGAGAAACCACAGCGGTGTTCAGAGACATGTATCGAATATTAACCTGCAAGCATGCTTTTCCCAGTGCACAGCACACACACATTAAATTTGGTGATCTCTGATGCTGCTAAAGTTAATACTAAAAAACAGTGAATTTTTTAGCACTATACAAGAAATGTATAACTTCTTTAGTGCTTTGACTTAACAATGGGATGAACTGAAAAAGTACACCAAATTGCACTTAAAACTTTACTCGTTGATTGGAGAAGTTTTAGATTCTTTTGTTGAAATTTATGATATTCAAATCGACAAAATATGAAGTCAAAACATCAGCTGGGGGCATATAATTATAATTAAGAGGAGACCTCCATATAGCCTTTAAACGAACAGACCAGGGCTTCTGACCTAATGTCCAATCCTCATCCCGTGTGCATCCTGTTAGGTATCTACCTGGATACTGAATGAACAAGTAAAAAACACTGAACAGTCAAGCAATCAGGAATACATATCCATACTTGAAGTAGAAAAAGCCATTAAAAGCCTGAAATGTGGAAAGGCAGCAGGAGTAGATGATATTCGACCAGAAATGTTCAAGTGGAGGTATAAAAGTCTTACAGTAGCTGCACTGCATAGTTCAGATGGCCTGGACAGAGGGATGAATTCCAGATGATTGGAGTAGAGCTCTCATAATACTCATATACAAAAAGGGAAATAAAACTGAATGTGAGAATTAGAGGTATTTCCCTACTAAATGTTTCTGGTAAGATTTATGCAAGTATACTCGAGAAACAGTTGATAAGGATTGTGGAAGGGAAGCTTGGTGAAGAACAAGCTGGATTGAGGCCAAATATTGGCTGTAAGGATGAGATTTTCACTTTATGACAAATAGTTGAGAAATCATGGAAATATAACAAAGGTCTGTTTTTTAGTTTAGTAGACCTGCAAAAGGCATATGACAAGGTGCCAAGAGAAAAGTTATTTAAAACGTAGCATTATAACATATAACTCAATGGGACATTATATTAAGCAATACTTAGTCTTTATTTGAGTTGTAAGTCAGCAGTAAAATTGATGTAAGTACAGGAAAATGGTTTGACATTAAATCTGGTGTCAGACAAGGATGTATATTATCCCCTCTGTTATTCATTATCTGTATGGATCACATTATGAAGGAAAGTAGTATTAAAATTGATATCAAAATTGGAGATGCAGATGATGTGATACTTTTAAATAAATCCAGTACAAGTCTGCAAGATTCCCTGACTAAATTGAATAACTGTTGTAATAAATTTGAAATGAAAATCAGCAATAATTGAGGCCAAATATTGGCTGTAAGGATGAGATTTTCACTTTATGACAAATAGTTGAGAAATCATGGAAATATAACAAAGGTCTGTTTTTTAGTTTAGTAGACCTGCAAAAGGCATATGACAAGGTGCCAAGAGAAAAGTTATTTAAAACGTAGCATTATAACATATAACTCAATGGGACATTATATTAAGCAATACTTAGTCTTTATTTGAGTTGTAAGTCAGCAGTAAAATTGATGTAAGTACAGGAAAATGGTTTGACATTAAATCTGGTGTCAGACAAGGATGTATATTATCCCCTCTGTTATTCATTATCTGTATGGATCACATTATGAAGGAAAGTAGTATTAAAATTGATATCAAAATTGGAGATGCAGATGATGTGATACTTTTAAATAAATCCAGTACAAGTCTGCAAGATTCCCTGACTAAATTGAATAACTGTTGTAATAAATTTGAAATGAAAATCAGCAATAACAAGGCAAAGACAATGGAAATAAGCAAAAACATTAAAAATATCAACTGCATCGTGAATTGAGAACCTATAGAACAAGTAAAACATTTCAGTTACTTGATCTCTTGAGACGTTACTTTACATATTTCAGTTTTTATCCAGTTTCAAGGAAATTTCTAATATGGATGAGGACACTAAGAAAATACTCTGATTATTTAAATGTTGCACTGACTGATGTTGAAGAAAAAGGATATTTGTGCCAGGATATAAATTCAAGAAAAGTAATCTTTTAAATCATTTAATTTTTTCATACATTTTCTTTTTCCATTAAGAATTAAATGATTCTTGTCACTGTGCAATTTTTCTAGTTTGTACATCTTTAGTTATAATGGCTCATAGCCAGTAATCAGCAACTTATGAATCTGTAATTCCAGTCTATATGTGCATGTTTGCATATTTTGCTGTGTTGTTAATATATGTATTTTTTCAAGTACACAGTTTTACATAAAAATATGTGTTTTGATTTTTTACCTTTAAATTTTAACTACTTTTTTTTTAAAAAAAAGTAAGAAGCACTCAACTTAAAATTGCATCAAGGTGCCATGACCCCTAGAGCCAGCAGTGTTGGAAAAGAAATAAATGCTGCTTGGCAATGACAAAAAGGTACACAACAGCATTAGTGTGTGTGAATGTATTCCAAAGGTCAAAAGGCTAAATAACGTAGGTGTCAAGTGGATGAATGAGGCGATTAAGCATGAAATATGGAAGAAGTGGCACTTTGGAGGCAGCACAAGATGAATAAGATGCAGAAACGAATAAACCAGTAGATTACACGGGAATAGTGGTTAATGAAGTGGAGGTGAGTAGTCTATTGCATAACCTCAATGTCAATACATCTGTGGGATTGGATGGTATACCAGCTCGTGTTGTACGAGAAGCAGCTAAAGAATTGTCAGTACCCTTGACCATTTTGTTTAATTTGAGTCTCGGGTCTGGGTTAGTCCCGAGCGGGTGGAAAGAGGGGAAAATAGTTCCACTGCATAAAGGTGGTTCCAAGACTGCTGTTGTAAATTACCGACCGATTAGCATATCAGGAATCATTGTCAAGGTCTTAGAGAAATTAGTCAAGAAAAGAATACAGGATTGGATAGATGAAAA
Source organism: Typopeltis vanoorti (assembly GCF_054136105.1). Lineage (NCBI taxonomy): Eukaryota > Metazoa > Arthropoda > Arachnida > Uropygi > Thelyphonidae > Typopeltis > Typopeltis vanoorti. Next base: position 188,979,924 of record NC_143549.1, on the reverse strand, counting down.
TGGGATATTGTATGGGGGACAACATGGTTTTGTGAAGGGTAGATCATGCCTCAGTAACTTGTTCACGTTTTATAACACAGTGACAGCTGAACTGGATAAGGGTAATGGGTTTATAGTGATTCTACTGGACCTTGCTAAGGCTTTTGACAGGTTACCACATGGAATTCTAATCAGTAAAATGCAGCATATGGGGATGGATATAGGGTTGGTGAGATGGATAGGAGGGTGGTTGACGGAGAGATATCAAAGAGTGGTTTATTCAGCAGTAGAATCCACAAGACGGCCTGTGACTAGTGGTGTGCAGCAAAGATCTGTTCTTGGACCACTGCTTTTCAATTTGTTCATCAATGATATTGGAAAGGATCTGAGAGGAAGTGTTCACTTGTTTGCTGATGATGCAAAGCTGGGTAGAGCAATTGTGAGTGCACAGGATGTCAAAATTTTACAGGATGATTTGGATAGTTTGGAGGACTGGGCTAGGAAAAATGGATGTCAATTTAATGTGGCAAAGTGTAAGGTTAAGCACTTTGGGGTGAAAAGAATAGCAGCAGTATATCGCATTGGTGGAACCATACTCCAGGAGATTGATGAGGCCAGGGATTTGGGAGTGTTGGTGGATAGGGAGTTGAAGTTTAGGGGGCACATTGCAAAAGTAACTAAAACAGCTCACCAAATCACTTGGCTTCTGAAAAATACTTTAACACACAGAGACGAACAAGTTGTTGTTCCTCTGTATCGAGCCTTGATAAGACCCCATCTGGACTTCTGTGCCCAGTTATGGGCACCAGGGTTTCTTCGTGATGGGGAGGAAGTGGAGAGGGTCCAGAGACGAGTGACCAAGATGATAGCAGGTCTGTGGAATGAACCTAATGAGAATAGGTTGAAGATTTGTGGGTTGCAGAAATTGGACGATAGGCGAAGGAGGGGTGATATGATTGAGACATTCAAATTACTGAAGGGTTTTTATAAGATTGATCCAGAAGATATTTTTGAAAATATGACTGGTGGTGGGAGGACTAGACGCCATGCATGGAAGCTGGGCAAGAGCGTGGTTGACAAGGGTGTTAGAGCTAGGTTCTTTACTTGGAGAGTGGTAAATGAGTGGAATAAGCTTCCAGAGTCTGTTGTGGGTGCTACAACCGTGAATGAGTTCAAGGCAAGGTATGATAGATACTGTGTGAATGTTGAATAGTTGTTCTTGACATGATGTTAGGGCCTCCCTCGATGAGTCTGTCGACTCCTTGGAGTTTCCCGGAACAATAATAATAATTATAATTAGTTGCATGAAGAATATAAAGCAGGCCAGGAGTGTGATTTAGTTTGGTAAGGACAGCAAAAGTGCAGTACAAACAGAAATTAGCAAATCAGGCTATAAAAAACCCTAGGGAATTTTTTCGATATGTTGCAAGTAAGTGACTGGTGAGTGAGCAAGATTTATGAGGAGTTAAATGTGCTATATAAGTGACAATAGGACACATCACATGTTTTAAGGGAATGTTAAGGGTGTGAAAGGAAGCTAAAATTGTTCCACTTCACAAAAGTGGTGGTGATAAAGCTAAGGCTAGAAATTATAGGCCAATCTGCATATCTAGAGTTGCAGTTAAGGCATTTGAGACAGCTAGGATACAAAAGTGGACTGATAACAGTGGTATTCTCTGTGCCTGTCAACAGGGGAGGTCATGTTTTTATCAACTTGCTTATGTACAATAACAAGGTGATGAATGTATTGGACAAGTGAGGTGCATATACAGTAGTATACTTGAGTTTGCAAAGGCTTTTGATAAATTGCCACAACACAAGTTGGTAACTAAACTGGAACAGATGGGATTGAATGACAGATTGGTGAGTTGGCAAGTTGTGTATGGGTGGTGCAGTATCTCAGAAGAGGAAAATCACTAGTGGTGTGACGCAGGGGTCTATTTTGAGACCAGTGTTATTTAATTTGCATAGTAATGATATCGGGATAGGTTTAACTCGTGATATACAACTTTTTGCAGATGATACAAAATGCAGAAGAGTGATGATGAATCAAGCATATGCTGTAGCCTTACAGGAGGATTTGAATAAATTTTATGAGTAAGCAACAGTATGGAACTGTCAGTTCAATGTTGCAAAGTGTAAGGTTCTGAAATTAGGTAAACAACAATGGGATGAAAAGTATGGACATGGTGGGGAAATTTTGGAGTAAGTTGAGGAGACAGATCTTGGAGTGATAGCAGACAAGGATCTCAAGTTCAGAAGTCACATTGTACAAGTTGTGAAGGCATCACACATCAGATCATGGCAATGTTGTCAAGAACCTTTATATGTAGAAATAAAGAAGTTTTGGTTCCACTGTAATAAAGCCTTGATCAGTCCTCATATGGATTATTGTGCACCAATTTGATCCTCTAGTTGGTACAGATGGATTGAATGGTAATGAGGATATATTGGGAAGGATCCAGAGAAGACTGACTAAGGGGGTAATTGGTCTTTGGATTTGAAGGCAGATCAAGGGAATGCAGTTTGCAAAGTCTTGTTAACAGGAGGAAGAGAGGGGATATGACTGAGACATTTAAGTTGGGGATATGACTAGGTTAACTGGAAGAAATTTTTCATAGAAAGAGAAAAGGGGTGGGGTAGAACAAGGGGGACATTCTGCAAGTTGCATAAGGAGGGTGTGAGCAGAGGCATAAGGAGCAGGTTCTTTACATGAAGAGTGGTTGGTAAATGAAACGTACCTGACACTGGTGAATGTGGATACATCGAATGAGTTTAAAGCATGGTTGGATGGGATTTGTGTGTAACAGTGTGTACCTCCTGTGATGAGTCTGATTCTATGGAGTTCTGATGCTAATAATAAAAACTAAACAAGGCTTTCCTTTATAGATTTGTATTACCTGCTTATGTTTTTTTAAGAGATCAGTCTGCTCTTTAGACTTTAAGGGGAAATCATAGTGTTTGGACAGGACAGCATAAAGTGTACGACCAAGAACAATTGCTTATCTTTCTACTGAGTGGCAATGGTAACTATTAACCATTACAAATAATTTTATGCAAATTAAAAAAATAAATATGTTAAAAAGTGAACATGCAGATTCATTAAAAAAGCAACAACAACTTGAAACCAAAAACTAGAAGCAAACCAAATAGCTTTGCCAGGGCATATATCTAAAGCGAATATCCCAGCTAAAGAGCAAACAAAAAAAACATCACTGATGACAATCACAGACAAAAATAAGCCCCAGTCAAAAGACTGGAAGATTAGTTGATAAGAAGATTCCTAAAATTCAAGTAATATAGAAATACTAATGCTCAAAATATAAATAAAAATAAATAAAATAAATTTTAAAAATGTTCAATTTATTTTTATTTTAAGTGTTGAAAGTACTAACTTACCACTGGATGGAACTAAAAACTTTGCTGGAACGGGCTCCATAGGAGGAAAGAGATCAGGTACATTTGTAGTTTGTTTTGTTCCACCAGGATTGAGAACATCCACATAATGGCATATTCCTAAAAATCCTGTATGTTAACTACTACATTTACAACAATTTATCAGGACTGATAAAGTATACTTCAAATATTAACTACCTAAGAGTTGAAAATTTTTCTATACCACTTAGTGTTGTCTATCATAAACCTATATCTAATATAATTAGATATAATTTGCTAATGTTATTATTATAAATGAAGTGAAAATTATTTAGAGTAAACTTAAGCATGTTACTAACACTGGTGAATGTGGATACACTGAATGAGTTTAAAGCATGGTTGGATGGGATTTGTGTGTAACAGTGTGTACCTCCTGTGATGAGTGATTCTATGGGGTTACCAAACAGTGTCTCTAAGATACGAAAATGGAAAAATAGTTCTAGAAGAAGAGAATAAAGCACAGATTTGGATAAAATATGTAACAGAACTTTTCAATGATACTAGACAGAAGCCTATAAATATAAAAGATAACATTCAAGGACCAGCAATCATGAAATGCGAAATAGAGAATGCTATAAGATCAAGTAAAACAGCCGGTGGAGCAGATGGTGTGTAAACAGAATTTTTAAAATTAATAGAACCAGATAACATCAAACTTCTTGAAAAACTATTTAATAAAATATATGAAAGTGATGAATTTCCATCAGATTGGCTCAAATCTACATTTATCACTATCCCAAAGAAACCCAAAGCGAATTCCTGTGGTGACTTCTGACTTATTAGTCTAATGAGCCAAATATTAAAAATATTTTTGAAAGTAATTCAGAATCACATTTATAGAAAAAGTAAAGAAACTCTAAGTGAAACACAATTCGGCTTTCGGAATGGTTTTGGTACTAGAGAGGCCCTTTTCTGTACCCAAATATTGATACAAAAATGCATAGAAAAACAGAAATCTGTCTTTATGTGTTTCATAGAATTTGAAAAAGCATTCGACAAAGTCAGACACACTAACTTAATAGAAGTCCTTCAACAAATAAGGCTAGACAAACAAGACATAAGACTAATAACAAATCTGTATTGGAATCAGTCAGCTACCATTCAATTACACAACATTACCACCAGTGATATTAACATCAAAAGAGGAGTGAGACAAGGATGTGTGCTCTCATCACTCCTGTTCAACATATACGCAGAGGTAATCTTTAAAAAAGCATTGGAAGAATGTCCAGAGGGAATCACAATAAATGGAAAGATTGTTAACAACCTACGATATGCAGATGACACTGTGCTAATTACAGATAACATTATGGATCTCCAAAAACTCATTGACAGAGTATACATAGAAAGCCAAAGAATGAGAATAAATGTAAACATCAACAAGACAAAATACATGATCATCAGCAAACATCCAACCTCATCAATGAAACTGACACTCAATGGGAAAAATATCGATCAAGTGTCAAGATATAAATATCTTGGTTGCTGGCTTAATGGAAGGTGGGATCCTGAAATAGATATAAAGACAAGGATTGAAGTTGCACGGCAGTCCTTCATGACTTCAGGGCTCTTTCAATTTGTTTGTTAACAATGGTTAAAATAATTTTAGATGCATGGGATATTAGGCTCACAGTTCTGTAATCCTTGCAATTTTGTGCTTTATTTTTCTTTGGAATTGGTATGCAGATAGATGTTGTAAAAACTTCAGGTAATTGTATTGTTTTATAGAAGGCCTGAATGGATTCCACTAAATAGTTATTATTCCAGTCAAAGCTTTCAGCAGCTCAGCCGGAATATTATCGCACCCAGGGGATTTATTATTAGGAAGATTTTTAATTGTGTTCTACCTCCTTTCTTGTGGGTAGAGTGGTATCTGTTGTTACATTTACCTTAAGGTGTTGTTGTGAATCATCTAACATGTTACCATTATCATCCTCATAGAGATCTGATAAGTACTCCACCCATCTTCCATTTATCTTTTCCTTATCAATGAGTATGTTTCCATCTTTGTCCTTGATGTTATTAGACTGTGTACATTTTGCTTTTCCATTAAGTTCTTTCACTTTCAGGAATACTCCTGTGGTTTTGTTCCTATTTTATAGTTCTTCTATCTCAGTGCACTGCCTATTCATCCAGTTTTCTTTCAATCTTTTACCTAAATGTTTGATTCTTTTATCCAAAGTTTTATATCTTAACCTTTCTTCTTCATTTGCTCCTCTTTTCCATGTTCTTCTTTCATCAATGAGGTTGATTACCTCTTGAGTTATCCATGGTTTTTTCTTTCTTTCTTCTTGTTTATTGATGTGATTTTTAGCAGATGTTATGATAGCTGCTTGTAGTCTATTTCACTCAGAGGGTTCATTTTTGTTTTGCAACTGTTCAAGACAGCAGTTCTGAAATAATTTCATTAAATTTTGATTTTACTATCAGATTTTGTACCATTTGCAGATCCCATTTTAGGGGTTGTCTTCTTTTAAGTTTTATTGTTTTCAGGCAAATATTCATCTTCATTAAGACCAGTCTATGATCAGATCCACAGTCAGCACTTGGCATTACCTTTGAGTTCAGTATTCCATTGAAGCAACGTTTACTGACTACAATATAGTCTAATTGTTTTTTGTATCTTCCATCCGGACTTTCCCATGTGTATCGTGCTGTTGGTTTTTGCTCAAAATAAGTGTTAATTATGATGAGAATGTGCTTGTTACAGAAATCAATCAGCTTTTGTCCTCTCTCATTCCGAATTCCAAGTCCTTTATTATTATTATTATGTGACACCTCCAGGGATTCCTAAGACTCATCGAGGGAGGGCACTACTCTACAACTCTTGTCTCCACCAACTACACTAACACCATCTACCACCCACCTCTAGGATTTCAACAGACAATCACACACATCCATGCCCACGGCGGGATTCGAACCCGCAGCCTTTTGACTGGGGAGCGGATACGCTAACCACTCGACCAACCAAGCCTTTATAATGCTTTATTTTTTATTATTATAATGCTTTATTATAATCTATAAAACAAAGATAAACATCATTCTACATTTCCAAGTTTCTTTTTAGTATCATTCTGATATTGATGATACTCCCTCTTGTTCCTCAGTTTTTTAAATCCACTTTGGATATTCTTTCATAATAACAACAATAATAATGGCAAAATGTTATTTGAAAAGAATTTCTCCTGTTTAGTGTCTTGATAGAAAAGTTCTGTGGATCATTCATTTTCTTGCTCATTTATTTATTTTTTGGTGTACCTCTTCAACTCCCTCGCCGATCTTGTATTTCCTTGCACTTATTAAGCCATGTTTTTTTGCCCTCTCTGGATGCTTTCCTTATAATATTGTAAAGTTTTAGAATCTGGTTTTATACTGGATTTTATATTTTATAATGGTTTTATGAGTATATTCTGGTTTGATTGTTCAAAAACAAATGACAATCACTTCCTATTTTAAATCACCTAATCACTTCTCTTATTTCTTACGTATCCATAGTGTTGGAATGTATTAATGACATGGACTAGTAATGACTAGCCCATGTCTCGCAGCAGGATATTTCTGTTATTAATCTTACTATAAATTTCCCCAAAGCATTTCTGTATATCTAGTATTCATTTCTAACTCTTCATCAAGAGCAAGCTTTTGTTTTCAATAAATAACAAAAAATGGATTTACCTGCTTACATATATCTTTATTAGTATAAAATTTTCACCCTAGTATCAAGGGGGATCGTCAGTATGACTTTCAAATTAAACAACAAGAACAGAAACTGATATATTCAAAAATGACACATGCGAACTGCATGTACATGATGTAGAGCATCATATATGCAGTTCATAGATGTCAGTATAATTAGACTATGTTCATTCATGTACATTGTCTAATTATATTCTGGTTCTAGTAAAAATAACTAATAAGATTTTTAAAAAATTAAAAATAAAATAAACACACACACACACATCAAAAATCAGCTAATGCCTTTTACTCCCATGAAGGGAGCAGGGAGACCATTTTAGCTATATCTAACTTTTGGAGACTGAGATGCCAGTCTCCAAATTTCATTGGCAGCCAATCGGAGATAGCTGGACTAAGACTATGACTAATTTTAAGCAGCATCCAGTGAACAGATGGCTGACAAGTGCCACCATCATGGGTTCTACAGTCAATTTTCTTGAGTTTGTGGGACAAAAAAAAACCCTGAGTTTCCAGTATAAAAAAGCCTGCTTGCCGATGCCAACTGGTCAAAGAAAGGTGAAGAAAAGTTCCTTTATCAGTAAACAGAATTGAACTTAGGCCAACATTTGGGCAGTCTAGCATGGAGGGAGTGCAAATGCCACTTCCAAAAATAAATAAAATAAAATATATATTCTTCTTCTTCCTTCCCTCCTCTTTTACCTTGCGGTGTCAAGGATTTTCTATTCACTTAACTGCTACCATATTGAGGATAAGGTGGTTAGCCCTATGCTCCCAGTGTGTCCTATGTCTGTAGATGCAAGTTTCCCGGTGTGGAAAAACCCCCCACTTCCGCATGAGACTGGCTAACTCACCTTTAGTCGAAACAGGAAGATAAAGGTTCCTCATGTCACTGACAGGAATCGAACCCAAGTCTTTCTGACAAAAAAGGGATTTGTCTATACTGACTGAACTAAGGAGGCTCAAAAAATATTTTCTGTCAACGCAGATATATATATATATATATATATAAAGTAAAAAATAAAATAAAATACAGTTGACCTTTGAAGAATGTGGGTCTGAAATGGGTGGTTCCACTTATACAAGGTTTTTTTAGAATAAATATATTGGAAAAATTTTTGGCGATTTGTGACAATTTAAAAAACCAGCAGACAAACCACGTAGTCTAGAAATATCGAAAAAATTTTGTCATGAATTACTTATGTCATGAATGCATAAAATATACACAAATCGATTATAAAAAGTTAAAATTTATCAAAACTTAGACACACAAACATTTAGACCATTGAAAGTTTATTTTTCACTTGGTTAGACTATAATAAATTTAGTTTAATCCTTTATCCAAGTGTAAGCAAACAAAGTTTGTGCCTGAAAATATCTTCAGGACTGAGGTAAGTTAGTGCAACACCAGGCAACTCCGAGCAAAAGTGGACCAAGCTCTCATCACTCCTTGTCTCAGTATTTCCCATAATGCAAAGCACATCTCCTTGCGGACATGTATACTGCTATGCATTAAGGGAAAGGCCACTACCCAAACCGGTTTCAACCTTTATTGAGGTCTCGTCAGTGGGAGGCAGACTCAAACGTGGAGACACTAAGGCAGAAGCAATAGGAGAGGTCATATTTACCTATAGGAGTTACCAACAGGTATACCACCTTATTATTGAATTACTCTGGATTTAGAGAAAGCTTTGAATTATGGGAGATACTGAGACAAGGAGTGATGAGAGCTTGGTCCACCTTTGCTCGGAGTTACCTGGTATTGCATTACCTTACCTCAGTCCTGAAGATATTTTCAGGTGCAAACTTTGTTTGCTTACACTTGGATAAAGGATTAAACTAAATTTATTATACTTACAGACCGTATGTGGTCATTCACAGTCGAGAGATATGTAAACAAACATAAAGATGCAATATTAAATAACTGCACAAAATTAACTGTTATTAATTAGTTAAATTAATTAATTAGCATGAAATAAAAATTTTATAGCAATTCATTCATTAGTATATAGGCTAGGCCACTGTGAAGCAATAGTATTGATTACACTAGGCCAGTGGTCTCCAAAGTGGGGTACATGAGTCGATACGTGGGGTACGTCAAAAAAAGTTTTATATTGATAGGAAAAAAAGTAAGTAATTAATTAAAGATAAAGAATATTACTTTCTTTCATCAATTGAATATATATCTAATATAGACAAAGACGTTATAAAGATCCTGTAAACTTAAATTTGCGAGTAGCGCACATTGGGTGACTTTGCACACATAATCATACGTGGCAAAGCTGTCATGTTTTTTAAAACTAGAGAATAAATCTCTTACTTCTTATCATTGCCATTGTTTATAGAGCATCCTAGTGTTGACAAGCCCAACTAGAGAAGGAAAATTGCTTAGTTATCCTGTTGACACCACAGTTGTATTAATTTGACTATTAGTAGTAAGTTCAACGATTTTTTAGTATATATTGTTTCTGTGCAATTTCAAAACCTTTTTGTGCTTACTTTTACGTTTACACTAGAAATAGTAAATTAATATTATCAAAATTGCTTACATTTTTTAAAAGTGTTTGATATTATCAATAGTAAATGATCAATAGTATCAATAGTAAATATATCAACCAAATATCGAAATAAATTAAACTTGGAACCAGACCTTCATATCGCAGTATCAGAAGCCATCAAACCAGAATTTCAAGAAATTATGAAAGAAATGCAAGGCCATTGTTCACATTAAATATTGTAATAAATATGTTTGTAAGCTGTTAATAATAAAAATAATGTGTAAAAGTATCTAGCTTTTTTAATTTTTATATGATGATACAAGGTATATTTCCTCTTTATAATACTTATTACAATAGATTTTTGCTCAATCAATTGGGGGTACATGCTATTTATTTTTTCTGTCTTGGGGGTACGCGATCAAAAAAGTTTGGAGACCACTGCACTAGGCTACCAAAAAGCAACCATATTGCTGCTGCTTCATTATCAATGTATGAATTGTTATACCTGTAAATGAATATGAATTTCTTTTTCACATTATCTTTTCAATTTTGATGTCTATTGTTAGTAATATGTATGACATATATGGTGTTTTGTATCACATATGACAATATATGCCAGCCTGGTTAGCATATCTGCTCTCCAGCCAAAAGGCTGCAGGTTTGAATCATATTTGTAATTGTCTGTGGAAATACTAGTGGTAGTGGACAGTAGATGGCATTGGTGTTGATGATGATGGTAGTTGTGGTTTGCTGTAATTGATGGCCTGAGTAGTGAAGATGGAGAGTTGTGGAGTGGGTGCCTTCTCTTGACGAGTCTTTGGACTCCTTGGAGGTGTCTTATCATAATATTGATGTAGGTACTGACAGACAAATGATTCATCTTGTAAACAGATTATCAATAAATACAGTACAGTACAATAAATGTATTTTCACTTCCTCTTGATTTTCTTTAATAATATTTTCTTTTTTCTAGCTTACTTTATTGTAAGAATATAGTATATAATACATACACACCATACAAAATATGTGTTAATCGACTGTTCATATTATCGATAAGGCTTCTGGTCAACAGTAGGCTATTAGTAGTTAAGTTTTTGAGGAGTCAAAAATTATACTTGGATTTTTGAATAATGCAGGGAGTCGACGCCCCTAACTCCCACGTTGTTCAAGGGCCAACTGTAAATATATATATTTATTTATTTTTTAATATTGTTCAAGTTATTTTTACTAGAACGATAATATAATTAGATCATGATGCTCTACATCATGTACATGTAGTTTGTGCATGTAATATTGAATATACCAGTTTCTGTTCTTGTTTAATTCAAAAATCCAACTGAAGATGCTATTGATACTAGGGCAAAACTTTTATACTAATAAAAATATATGTGCAAGGTAAATCTGTTTTATGTTATTAATTATCATGTCTTATACATCACATTATTCCATGTTACTCCTTGTTTTCCTATTTAAGCTTTAATGGAATGCCACTTTTGCAGGAGAATTTTTGTGTAAAACTTGTATTTGTGAACTATCACTATAGTAAAGAAAACTACAAAAGTAATGTTATTTTATTTCAATTCATAAAAAAAAGAGCATTTGCCTTTTCACAGTATTACCTGTTATAGAAATTGCGACTTAGTGCGCTAAGGAATTTCAAGTTTATGATGATAGAAGGTTGTATATCCATAAAAGCAATCAGAAAAGCAAATAATCATAACAATCAGTAGTCTCACCCTCACCCCAATTTTATTAGGTATAGCAATACTGTGGTTTCATAGTATATACTAGTTGTCTAAACTGCTATAAGTGCACACATCCTAAGAGGTTTAATTCCACAAATCAAAACTGTAAAAAAAATCTCTTGAAACTGATTTAAACCATTTGATAATTATCCAAAACATTTCAATATTTGTAAGTGTGCCAGGATAGCATACTCACCAGCTTTTCCCTAACAGAAATAAGACCTGCTTTTGGGAAAAGGTGAGAGCAACAATACATTAAGCTGCCATAAGTACACAAGAAAATTATTCATTCCCAGAAATTCTGCAAATTCCAAATGAAATTCTAGAGGCACAACCAAAATGCAGAATAAGACACCATCAATGCAATTCTTTTTGTACATTGTCTATTGTGTGACATTAAGATAACTCTTTTTTATAACTGTGTTTTTAGCCCAAAATGTCACAACACAAGGTAGTCATTTTTTGGGAAGACAAGTGCCACATAATATGTTTCTGAAAACTTGATATGATATATATATATATATATATTTGAGGGTGGTCTGAAAACAAATTTATAATTTCAAAATTATTTTTATTTTTCAACAGAATCTCCCTTAAGACTAATACATTTATTCCAGCGATGCTCCAGCACCATTACCCTGTCCCTGTAAAATATCTGCAAAATACCACTCTACAGCTGCAATCACTTCTTGATTCGAAGAAAAATGCTGACCAGCGAGGAAGAGTTTTAGCTTTGGGAAGAGACAGAAGTCAGAGGGAGCCAAATCTGGGGAATAGGTTGGATGTTCCAACAATTCATAATGCAGATCCCTTAAGTTTCCCATTGTCAAAACACCTTTGTGGGCAGGTGCATTGTCCTGTTGAAAGATGATTTTTTTTTCCTTCAGAAAACTGGGTCTTTTCTCACAAATTTTTTCGTCTAGTCTGGTTAAAAGATCGGAATAATATTTCCTAGTTATTGTTTTACCCTTTTCAAGATAATTAATAAACAAAATGCCTTTAGCATCCCAAAACACCGATGTCATGACCTTTCCTGTTGATGGAACCGACTTTATCTTCTCTGGCACTAAACAACTGCTTTTGTCCACTGTTTTGACTGCTGTTTGGATTCTGGTGTGTAATGGCAAATCCAAATCTCATTCATAGTAATAAATCGATACACAAAATCAGTTTTATTCTTGTTAAAAAGCTCCAAGCACTGTTCGATTTTCATGCAAGTGCGTTTTTGATCTGCTGTAAGCAAGCGTGGCACCCATCTTGCGCAAAGCTTTTTCATTTACAATTCTTCATGCAAAATATTTCCTACATGTTCTTTTGAAATGCCTATAGTCTCAGCAATTTCATGCACTTTTGACTCATCGGTCATCCAATACCATATCGTGCACTCGATCAATGATTTCTGGTGTTGTTATACTTTTTGGATGTCCTTCACGTGGATCATCTTCAAGGCTGGTACGGCCATGTTTAAACTCAGCAGCCCATTTCTTAATGTTGAAAACAAAGAAGAAGAGTGCCCATAAACTTTTATGAACTTTGAATGAAATTCTTTCGATGATAAACCTTCTTTTACAAAGAATTTTATAACCGCATGATACCTAATTTTATCCATTTCAAGGGATACAGACAGCACTTTTGCTTCAGACAGCTGTATAAAACAAATTACTCAATAAAATGACTTGCAATTTCACATGGATGCTTATGACAGATGTACCAACTTAGAAAAAAAAATCCTGCCAACAGCGTTACCATCTATGGTTGAGGCCGAGAACTTTTCAGACCACCCTTGTGTGTGTGTATGACACAAAAAAATTTTACTGCTCAGTTCTATAATACAAACCAAAAAAAAGATGGTGTTGATATGGCTTTTGGTTGGCTGAACCCATGCTTCTGATATCATAAACTTAAAAGAATAAATAAAACATTACCTTTTGCTTTTGGCCTCTGAAATATATTACGGCTACCAGCAGCTGACACAGTACTTTGAGGAGGCATATCCATATTAGATTTGGCTGTAAACAGCATAGCAAAAATCAATGAAATTTTTCAATTAAATAATATAGATATAACATCTAATGCTATGTCATATTATTATGAAGTTTTAATGCTTCCTAATAACCATTTTCTTTTATGAAGTGAATAACAGTTAACACATGAAAAGCAATATGTAAAAATAGATTTACTGCCTCCAATATTTCATCCTTGTTTACCACGACATTATTAGTAAGACTTAAAAGCAAAAACAATATTCACAACTGATTGACTTGAGTCAGTTACAACTAAGTAAGACAACAATGTTAATTAAATTGTTTGAATGAATCCACAGGTTACATATGCCATTCAGAAAAATGTGGACAATTAACTGTGATTACTTCCCAGAACTTGGACACAGACATACAATCAAAACAATTGAGATGTGGATGTAAAAGAGATTTGGGTGTAAAACTTGGTTTCATCAATTTTTCATTTTCAGGAAAAGATGACTGAACGCATATCTATGTTATCAGATTAGTCAAATCTTCTAACACAGATTTGAATTTAATCAAGTACGTGAAATTAATAACATTAATTTCACGTACTTAACGTTCCTGAATTCTAATCTCAGCATAATGGTCTGTCTCTCCCAAATAATACAGCTGACATGAACAAGGAACCTAATATACATCAGCCGAAACAGGTAAGGATGACCTCTTCCTATCCTTGCAACATGGATGTAACAAGGATGAAATACTGGAGGCAATAAATCTATTTTTGACATGTAGTGAGCATTATTTGTTTTCTAAAAATATCTGATATGACACAAACACAACTAAAAGGCACATGCACTATTTTAAAATGCAACTCTCTATCAAATAAAGATGAGAGTATTTACTTTGTTTAACTTCAAGATTTTTCAATAGTTAATGTGCACACACAAAGTGAAGAAAGTAATTTGTTATGGATGCAGTGACTATAACATTCCATTTCTTGTCTTTTCTGTGACAGACAATTTTGCAATATGCAAAACTGAGAATTTTAGGTTTCTTCCACTGATACAATTATGATTTCTTCGTTCCAGATATGCTTGATTGCCATTTTTTTTTTTTTAATTTTTTTTTAAAACAAGGAACCTAATATACATCAGCCGAAACAGGTAAGGATGACCTCTTCCTATCCTTGCAACATGGATGTAACAAGGATGAAATACTGGAGGCAATAAATCTATTTTTGACATGTAGTGAGCATTATTTGTTTTCTAAAAATATCTGATATGACACAAACACAACTAAAAGGCACATGCACTATTTTAAAATGCAACTCTCTATCAAATAAAGATGAGAGTATTTACTTTGTTTAACTTCAAGATTTTTCAATAGTTAATGTGCACACACAAAGTGAAGAAAGTAATTTGTTATGGATGCAGTGACTATAACATTCCATTTCTTGTCTTTTCTGTGACAGACAATTTTGCAATATGCAAAACTGAGAATTTTAGGTTTCTTCCACTGATACAATTATGATTTCTTCGTTCCAGATATGCTTGATTGCCATTTTTTTTTTTTAATGACATAAGGACATCCATGGCCATGCTGAACCAGAACACATGTAATATAAAAGTGGCATATACAGGTCTAAAATCAGTATATAAAAAAAAATGAAACATTTCTTAATATGAGTCCCAAGAATTTGGACTCAGGTTCAATTGGGATTAATGTTTGTCCTAATCAGAGTTCTGTGTCAGGATGAAGTAAGTCTGTAGTAAAAGTGCACATAAACTGCAATGGTTTGTAGGAATAAAGAAGTTATTATTCTACTGTACAAGGCTTTCATAAGACATCTTGACTTCTGAAGAATACTTTGAATGGGAACAGGATGCTGAGGTGGAATGAGATGAAAGGATATAGCAGAAATTGGAGGTATTAGAGCCATTAGAGCAGACTGCAACAGCTTGATTTTAATACAGCAGTGGAACTGGATGGTATATTGGCAAAGGTGCAGTAATTTCATTCATCTACACATTATATTAAATGTATAGATGAATAAAATACATGAGATCACTGCTTAAAGCAAACCTTTTCCAATTTCACTGACCAAGCTATAAGAGATATTGAAGTGTCAAGTTAACAAGGAAGATGAACTTATTTTTTAAGAAGCTCTGCAGAAAATGAAGTTTGGTTTGGTGTTTGACTGAAACCACAGCTCATACAACTAAACTTATGAGGAATATTATGTGATTAATAGTGTGAGTTTGCCTGCTAATTTTCTTGCTTTATAAAATGAAAATGAAACTTTTTTGGAAGGGAGAAAGGGGGTAGAAGAGAAAACTGAGCTTCAAGAATAAAATAAGTAGGTTGAGGTGATTTTTGGCAGTATCAGATGAATGTTACAGGAATGGGAAAAAAAATTTATCATCATCAAATGCTTGATAAGCATCCTCAGGGGGTGTACAGGATATCATGGCACTACACGAGATGTTTACATCATTATCGACAGTATTGGAGTCCTGAAGTTAATAGGTCCTATTAACTTTAGGACTCCAATTGTCCTAACCTGAATTTAATAGGACCTGAAGTCCTATTAACTGAAGTTAATAGGACTTCAGGACTGGAGTCCTGAAGTCCTATTAACTTCAGGACTCTAGTATTGACAGATCTTATATTTTAGTATTGTAAGGCACTTCTTACTATATCAATCCACCTAGATCTTGGTCCTCCTCTGGGTCTTTTTCTTATCATATTGGCAAAAAACACTTCCTTCGCTAAGAAGAGACCAACTAGAGAGTAGCTTGGCTTGCATATTCCTGAATGCTAAAAATAAAGTTCCTTCCTAATATCCTTATTTTTAATATGATTCTGCCATTGATGTCACCTGTTCATGCCCCCCCCATCTTTCTCAGAACTCATATCTGTAGTCTGTAGTCTTTGATCAAATGTTCTATTTCTAACAGTTCTCAGGACCATAAGTTAAAATTGATTTGAACTGTCTTGTATATATCTATAAGGCATAGAATGTGGATATAGTGCTTTCTGAGAAGACCAAGAAAAACAGGATGGGAAAGGGTTTTGCTAATGATAGCAGAAGAACTGAAACCAGAAGGAGTAGAAATAATCAGAGGGATAGAGATTCAGAAGGCAGTTCATCTGAGACTATCTGGTGTGAGACAGATACCAACAAAGAGAATGTAAATGGCATGCATTGGCAAATTAGCATCATGAGTGCAGGTTGAATAATTATTATGGGAAATTTAAACTGAGGACATTGGGAGGAGGAATGGAATGGTCAGAGGCAGAAAAGGAAATGGAATTTATACAACTGCAAAAAGATAATTAACTGAGACAGCATATAATGGGGGTGGACATGAGGTTCAAGAGTGTTGGATCTGATTGTAGCATTAGAGAACTTTAACCTAGCTATGATGGATCCACTTGGAGAAAGTGATCATGACCTGGGAGATTGACAGACATGCAGAATTTTCAGTTAAGAAGGGATATGCAGAATTACAAAGTAGGTGATTATGACAAGCTGAGAGTGGGCTTTCAGCAGTGCCATAGCTAAAGAAGTTGGAGCAGAGAGAGAGAGAGAGATGGTGGTGGTGCATGGGGAGGGGGCAGGAAGAAAGTTTGAAGAAAATAGTATAGGACTGTATACAAAGTCAGAAGGAGGAATCAGGTTTGATGAATAGCATCATTAAGCAGGAGTTGCAGATAAAGAAAAAGGCATGGAAGGAATATAAAAAAAAAAGTGATTATTATTCTGATGAGCAGTACAAGGCACAGACAAGGAGCGTGACCAGGAGCGAATGCTGGTCTTGAAATTCACGTTTGCTCTTGTTATCATTCAGGGAGTGAGAAGTGTGATTGAAGTCTGATTAGTGGAATAATGAATTACTGACCATTTATAACTATATATTTAGAAATTTATGTACATTTAATCATACAAATACATTTATCATAAATGTATTTGTATGATTATCATTTTCTGTCATAAAATATCATTTATTTTACAAACAATATTCTATCGTTTTCAATTTAGCTACTTGAATACAAATTCTACCCTACGGTTCTTCTTTATGAACTGGTCAATAACATTGTCATAAAAAGTTGGTTGTAACTTAATTTTCCCAAGCAACAAGCACACTTGTAAAGGCTGGCTGAAACTCACTGGCTAGAGCTATGTTGACTGCGTATGGCCCGTGTTTAAGTAACAGAGTGAGACGACGTGAAATGGCTATGCGCACGCATGAAATCACAGGGCTGCTGCGAGGACCTGGAAGCTCCCACAAGCGAGCAAGCCAAGGTAGCTTTGACTAGACGAGCAAGCATCGTCTTTCAATACACAACCCAAAGCTCAATTATTGCTGCGCAAACTTAATACGTCTTCTGTCTACAAAAATAAAAGCCTAAATGGAATGCTTATAAATGCATGCATTTATTAACAAATAAATATTACTTCTTTCTCAATTAATGAGCTTGCGCAGCAAGCATATAGAATTCGCCCCTGAGCGTGACTTGTGTATATTAAGGAATGTCAAAGCTAATGAGAGAAATCCAGCTGAATGAGGCCAAAAGAAATCCTAAAGAATTTTTCTATTAAGCAGCAAATAAAAGGAGGAATGGCTACAGAAGGATTATTTTAAAAAGTGCTGATGGTGGAGAGATAACAAAAGCAGACCACCAACAATTACTCAGTGAGCATTTTGCAAGTGTATACCTAGGTGAAGATGATAAGTATTCTTGTCATACACATCTATGTATCACAAGAATGTGCAAGGGAATTATCAGCTCCTCTAACCAAGCTGTTTAAGCCTCAGTACTAGAAAAGGTGCCAATGGAGTGGAAAAAGGACAAAATAGTCCCGCTACATAAAGGAGGATTCAAAACAAAAGTAGCAAATTATAGGCCAATCAGCATCTCAGGAGTGGCTTTTAAGGTACTGGAGAAAGTGGTGAAAGACAGAATTCAGGGCTGGGTGGATAGGAATATGATACTCTATGATGGACAACATGAAGAAAGGTAGATCTTGTCTGGATTCCATATAGAATTCTGTTGCTTAAATTGGAGCCAATAAGGATGGACATGAACCTGGTGATTTGGATTAGAGGGTGATAGATGAACAGAAACAGTTTATAAAGGAGTTGAGTGCAGCAGAAGGCAAGCGACCAGTGGTGTACACAGGTCAGTACTTGGTCCTCTATTTTTAATTTAACAGAAAATATTCAGTTTCCTATTGAAAAAAAAGATATGTAAAAAAGATATATATACATATATATATATATCTGGACACATAAATTCCATTGGGGATGAAGAAGTAGTGGAGAGGATCCAGAGGCAAATGACAAAGATTATGGCAGGTCTGTTGACTTCAAAAACTAGCTGATAGGAGAAAAAGGAGACATGATAGAAGCATATAAGTTAATGAAGGATTGTCACAAGAAGTGAAAGAACAAAGGATATCCATGGAAATTGTGCATAAGTGTTAGTTTATTTAACGGTATTGATTCACAACACAGAATAAGAAAATAATTAATATTTATTAACTTATTAGCTGATATTTTGCTAGTATCATATTCAGCGTCTTAAGAGTACAAGGACCCTAAAACAATATGCCAAAAAGAAGAAGAAATCAATGCTTTAAAAGAGCTATACAGTAATAAGAATATTGTAATAATTAAAGCAGACAAAGGTAATGCAACAATGGTGATGAAATCAGCAAAATATGCACATATTTTTACAAGATCAGCCTACATACCAAATCATAGATCAGATCCTACTAACTCTCAAAAGAATAAAGTTCACAAATTATTAAAGAAAGTCACTTTCTGGCCAACAGAAATGGTTAACAAACTCAAGCCTTTTCATGTTAAAACACCCAGAATATATGAATCACCAAAAATTCACAACATATTGTGGATAGTATAAACAGTCCCACATGAAAACTTGCTAAACATTTAGCTAAATTACTAGTGCCTCTCTCACAAACAATTCTTCCTCCTTTGTTAAAAATTCTGTTCACCTAAAAAGAGTATTAAATAACCATATCTTAAAAGTTCAGACATAGTGATTAGTTTTGATATTACTTCACTATTTACCAATAAAGAATTGAAAAGAAAATAATTGAAAAAGAATTTAAAACCCTTGATTTGATGAAGTCACATTTCTCTCCCCCCCCCCCTCCAGATATATCTGAATTATTTAAATTTACAGTACATGCAGGTTATTTTGAATGGAAAGGGAAGATATACAAACAACTAAATGTTTAAAATATAATTATAAAAAACAACTAAACAACAAACTTTTCTATGAGAAATCAGAACACATTAGTACAGTAAGAAATTAAGTTAATCAAAGAAAGAAACCATTACAGTGACAGATTGCCACTATTTTATTGAGTTATCATTAACAAGTGCTTCAAAAAGTTATCTGATCCTTAAATGAATACCCTTTCCCTGGTTTCCATTTTGTAATCACTCCGAGTAAGATTCCAAAATTAGATATTATTGCAAATTGGAAAAAGTCTTCCGAAGAATTCCAAGAGATGCTGCAGATTTTCTTTGCATTCAAACAGCCTCTATACTTTTACAAGCAAAAACTGCTACAAATAATATCCAAAAAACAGAATTAAAGGCCTTAAAAAACATTAAAAAGGACAAAAGCATTGTAATATTGTAATCCCACAAAAGCAACTCAATTGTCATTTTGAACTCTACAGATTACACAGAAAAAACAAAAACACTTCTAGAAGACACAAACACCTATGAAAAGTTGGAACAAAATTCCAGAGGATATTTCCATAATAAAACCAATAACTTAATAATAATAATAAACATGCTGAACTGGTCTAAAGAAACAAAAAAAAAAAAAAAGCATTTAATCTAGACATTCTATTGTTCAAAGAATATATGGAATCCCTAAACTGTATAAACAAGACTTGCCATTAAGACCAACTGTTGATGCAAAATACTCTCCAACTTCTTTATTACCTAAGCATCTAGCAAACTTACTGAACCTTACATCAGGCAAATCTCCTCTTATGTAAAAAACATCATATACTTCATATATCCAATACTCCAAATTGCAAAGACATCACATTGGCTCCTACTGATATAAATGCAAGCCTTGACATATAACTCTTTTCACTAACATTCCAAGAATAGAAACCACACAATTACTTCAAGACATCTTCCTGCTAGACACAGAGGACCTCTTTAAACAAATTTTTCAAATTTGAAGAGGATTTTTCTGAACAGAAAGAAGGACTAGCAATGGGCTCTTCCCGTTTTCCTATGTTAGCTGACTATTCATGGATTGGTTTGCTGAAATAGCCCTCCAACATCAAGAAACACAACCAAAAAATTGGCAAGATATGTTGACAGTATTTTTACCATCTGGCCTGGTAACTATTACACAATTAGAAGATTATCACTTTTCTGAATGACATTCATCCTTCAATTAAATTCAGAGTTGATTTTGAAAGAAATAGATCTTTACCATTTTTGGATACACTAGTTGAGATATCAGAACAAAACACACTCAACTTTCTCATCACTAACAGGGAAAAAAAAAAAAAAAAAAAAAAATGGGGCATCATCTGTTCATGATATGATAGATCCTACAGAATTTCAATGAGCACAGATAAAACAAACCAAGAGCTACAGTATCTTAATTCTAAAATGGCTACAACAGAACATTAGTCAAAAAAATTGTATTTCACATTCCAAAACAATCAGAACAAAAAAGAATAAAAAGGAGCAGTGATTCTTCCATATATACCATCAATCGCAGATAAAATAGTAAGATTGCTTCACCAACAAAACTTTAAAGTCTCCTTCTACCCACTCAAAAAACCAGGTGTCCACAAGATCCATTGCAAGCAATTGTGGTCTACATCTACATAGGACAGACTGGCAGATCTGGTGAAATTGGAACAAAACACCAAATAGAATGGCAGCAAACTGAAATGCTTCACAATGATTACCATTTTTACTCAAGAGCATTCAAGAATCAGCTGAAATGATGAAGCATCCTCTACAGTGTAACAAAAAAACAAGGGATGAATCAAGTTTGGTCTTCCTTAATCAATCACAACACAGTTGTGTTAACAGCACTATGTTACAGCAACCCACGAACTAGCAACTAGCATAACAGTGAATGCACACTTTCTATTGTTTAAACATTTTCAAATATTTTTCACTAGAAATATTAACTGTTATTACTTGCTTTCTAGTTTTTAGTTTATTCATGTTATTTCCTGATGAAGTGAAACAAAGTATGTGGTTCTAAAAAAAAAAAAAGATCTGTATTTAAGTTTTGTAGATTTGGAAAAGGACATATGGCAAGATGCCAACAGAAAAGCTATTCAAAACACTACAATTATATAGTGTAAATGGGACATTATATTGGGCAATACACAGTCTATATTTGAGTTGCAAGTGTACAGTTAGAAATGAAGGAGGTATAAGAAGATGATTTGATGTTAAATCAGGTGTGAGAAAGGGCGAACATTATCTCCACTATTATTCATCATTTATATGGATCATATTATGAGGTAAAGTGGAATTAAACCAGATATTAAAAAAATGGAGCTGTTAATCTCAGCAGTTTACTTTATGCAGACGTACTACTAAAGAAATCCAGTACAACTCTGTAGGATTCTTTAACTAAATTGCATAACTGATGTACTAAATTTGGTATGAAAATCAGCAATAAAAAGACAAAGACTATGAAAATAGTCACAGACACTGGAAACAACTTCAATCTTGAATAGAGAACCTATAGAATATTAAAAGAGAAAAAAAAAGTGTTCTAGATTGGCACTCTTTAAGCATGGAATATCAAATCATACAAATATGT
The DNA here is from genome assembly GCF_054136105.1 of Typopeltis vanoorti. NCBI lineage: Eukaryota > Metazoa > Arthropoda > Arachnida > Uropygi > Thelyphonidae > Typopeltis > Typopeltis vanoorti. Next base: position 188,957,748 of record NC_143549.1, on the reverse strand, counting down.
AAATACCACTTCTCTAGCTGAAGGAATCTAAATTCAGAAGGATTTTCAGAATTTGGAGAAACTTAGTTAAACAAACTTGAAGAAATTTAATTTTATAACATAGCCTGATGGAAAGTCAAAGCTTGTCCAGTTATGTCAACAACCTATGAAGTAATACAGAATAATATTTTAAAATAAGACAAATATAATTCTTAACACTATACTTGGTAGCTATGCTTTCTAATGTCTCCTGAATACAACTGGTGAGGCATGTTAAAATAATACATCACAAATGAAATATTAGTTTTGATGAAATTAGCTAGTGAGCATTTTTTAATGAACTGAAGCTTTAGGAGAAAAGCTGTTTTCAGTATAACTTTCCTACACCTCTTTCCCTCTTCAAAAACTTGCCTGAAACAAATTAAAATTAGAAAGAGAAATTAAGAGATTATCAAATCACATAAATAGATGTAATCGACAAACTCAAGCACTGTGGTATTCTTTTCACTCCTCACTTTGACAGCATTAATGCTATAGCAAACGAAGCATGAGCCACTTTTTGCAAGATGATTCCACTCTGCCCCTTTTATCATGCTCTATTCATTTGCTTTCTCATTCCTTCAAAATTCCCCTATTAACCTGATTTCTTTCTTCCTCCCCACTCCAAAAAAAAAACACTTTTTTTAATCTCACCTATAAACAAAGTATCCAGGAAAGAAAAAAATAATTTCTTCTTTCTTATACTAATCAATTAAGTTTAAATGAACTTGAAAAAAAATAAAATAAAGAGTAGCTTCACTAAAATATTAAAAATTATGCAAAAATAAATTCAACTTAAGGATTCTCTACTAAAGGCTAACTAAACTGCTCACGCAAACATAACATTATTAGTGCAATGATATTCATTAAATGGAAATGTTTTACATCTATGATATATTTTTTAATATATGATAATATACATGCATGATTGGTATGATTTCCAATTATTCAAAATTTTATGTAATCAAAAATCATACTAGCTGGGGCATTATTCAATTACACAAAGCTCATGTTATTTTAATAAAAGATTTATCCTAGTTAGATACTACAAATATCTGTGCATTTCCCCCTTGGCTATCTAGAGAAGTATATCCACAGCCTCTTTAGTTTACATAATGTGTTTTATTCACTATTATGACTATTTTATAACTTAGCTTTCTTTCTCTACTATCCAGTAGCATTCTACAAGATAACTGGCTGGAAATATTAATACAGCAATCCCTCTCTATTTGAAATTTTTTTATTCATTTGCAACATGATCTGTAATAATAGCAAGAACAGAAAAGGAATTGAATGTGTGAATCAAAGATCAAGCATAAACCAATGACTTCCATTTCACATTTGTGTGTGTGGGGGGGGGGGGGTCAACATTTAGCAAATCTGATTAAAGCAGTTATGGCACAAGATTTTTTAGTGGCAAAAAGCTAGTTCAAAAATTTTTTTAAATGTTTTAGCCTCTACAATATGGAGCATGTAGGTGATTCAAGGATTTCATGGCTGCAGAAAATTTACCATATGAATTCAAGTTAATTATGGATATAGGATATCTACCTGAACAAGTGTTTAATGCAGACAAAACCAACTTGTTTGGGAAGAGAATGCCTTCCAGAACTTACTTAGCAAAAAGTGAAACATTCAATTATGGATTCAAGAACTGCCAACAATAAGCTTACCCTATTATTTTGTTTAAATAGTATTGGTCACATGATCAAACTAATGGTCACATAACAAAATAACTTAAGTCATGTGGAAAGGGGGAAATTAAAGGGGAAAGAATAAAAGAAAGAAAGAAAACTCCCCCTTCTACTTATTGGAAAGTCAATAAAAAGGCCCGGAGAAAAGTTTTTATGCATGGTTTCATCATTTCTTTCTACATGAAGTGGAACTTTTGCCATTCAAAATTCTTCTTCTGGTTAATGTTCCAGTACATCGACATAACACTGTGATTGTCTGATCAGCATACCAAAGTCTGTTCATAAGTTAAAGGAATTACCATTAACGCATGTTGGCAGAAATTGTGGCCCAGAATAGATAGTTAATGATGGAAGAATAGAATATCCAATAAGAACACAATGTGATAACCAAGATCTATTATTAATAATCATGAAAGGAAGAGAGGGCTTTTGAAAACAGAGATGACTGTTTTCAAAAGCAGTATGCTGAGTCTCACACCAATGAACTCACCAGGAAAGACTTGGACAAAATAGTGACAAGGTCGAGTGAAAATCCAAACTGAGCCTGAGGCGAAGTGCTTGACACTTGGAAATGAATGACAAATCTTTAATTGAAATGTTCATTGTCCAGAGAACTTTCTATTCAAGTGTGTGAGTTGGATTCAAATATGGGGAGAGGTGATGAAGTATAAAAGCAAACCTTATTACTTGCTTGTACTTTACAAAGAAATTCACAAAGCACTTGAAAAATAAATATCCACCAAAAGCTGTTTCATCTCTTCAAATACCAGGCACTAGCAACCAATGGTGATTATTTATAATGTTATATTGTATTGTTTGACAAGTCAAGCAAATTGAATTTTCATTAAAAACCATACATACATATTTCATTATACATATAATACACAAATTTAGGCTATTTTTTATCCCCATAAATTTCACACCTCAGAATAACATGTTTTTCAATATTCACAGAATTTCTTGGAAATGTAATCCCCATGAAAAACAAGGGATTACTGTACTGGAAAAATTAGACAGAATAAATTACATAAAGTTTTCCACAGCTTTTTATCTTCCTATTCATTTATAAACTTATTTCTAATCATATATAATAGAATTTAATTAAATATTTTCAAATATTATCAAATCAAATATCAAGTTAGCATCAAATATGACAAAAATTTTAATACAAAACATTAAATAAATACTGAAATAAGAGACGTGTGGTTTTAACTGCCCCACTGGTCATGACATGTTTATCCATCATGCAAAAATATGCCTGAGAAGTTTATTATTATTCCTAATGGTAAATAAATGCTGGGTGTGTGTGTGGGGGGGGGGGGTCAAGACAAGACCAAAGAAAAATCAGCTGCTATTCCTCTTAAAGAGCTGGAGGTTCTGGTTTTGGGGGGAAAGCATTTCATGGGATTATTTGGATCACTTCCAAGGTTGTTCCATAAAACAACTGAGACAGACAGAATGCAGCGGTTGACTGGGAGAAGCTGGTTCGGTGAGTCAGCAGTTCAACTGTACAAAGTATGTTGGGCAGCTGTTGCTTGTGTTGTTGCAGGTTAAGCTGAACAAAGGAGGAAGCTTTTTAATCAACTGAAATGCTCTCTTCCAAACAGCATGGTGGATATATTTTATATTTCATCCACCATACTGTTGGGTGGTTGAAAATGACATAATATTTTAAAAGTTAGTAACAAAATATAATAAACTGTTAAGAATATTGTATAAAGAAAGGTGAAAGATTACCCACTGCAAAGTGAAATTAGAAACTCAAAATAAGAAATAATTGGTAACTAGAGAATATTGTGTATAAAGTTTTAGAGTATTCTCACTTGTTAATTCAGAATCTGTAGGAGGAGCACACATTTTCCCTGTATCTTCTTCCTCATCTTCATCAGTGTTTACCCAACGGTTCTTCACTGGATTCCATACTATCTGCATATTAAAGTTTGTCTTTTAAGTGAAACTTGACAAATGAAGATTTCACTGCAATTTAATATAAAATCACAGCAACTAAATAAAAAAAAACATATTTCAGAAATATCAATTTTAAACATATTGGTTTCTTATGACTTTTTTTTTTTTAATCTAGTCAAGTAATTTCTTTTACACTTTCATTTGGAGAACTTTACAAAATGCATGAACACCTATCAAAGGTTCTGAAACCTTTGTGTAGGGCTGACATATACTAAAAAAAGATTTTGTGTCTATGTCCATATAACTGGGGTCCAAATGGCGATGTGACTGCAATATACGGTTCTTATAAGCAGAACCAGTTAGCCTCTCCACCCCAACTCCAGACTCACCTACAAGAAGTGGATCCTGCTAAGCTGAGTAACCTAATTGAAGGTTGTGCTAAACCCCAGCAGGAAGTTAGGTCAGTGAACAGATGAGTACTGGAGGGCTAGATAAGGGTAATATTCTGCTACACTGGAAGAGGGATTTACTAACTACATGCTATCAGTAGAGGACAGCATGTAAAGGATGTGAAGGTTACTGTTCTCCACACTTCAGAACCTGGCCAGGAGAAGTGGGATATTTGACCAAAGCAAAGATGGTAATTTCCCAGACGTATTGGTCTCCAGTCCTGCACAGCTAGTGTATGACAAACCAAGGGTTAGTGTTGACTCTTTGAGAGTAAGGGGTGCTAAGAATCTCACAGAAGATGGCAGACCATTACAGAAATATCTGACTTCAGAACTTGGAACATTCAGCATGAGAACATTGGCTAAGGGCTTTCAAGTAGACTTTCTTCTGGAAGAGACGATAACCTAAAATTTGATTTTCCGGCTTTATGTGAAACCAAAAGACGAACTACCCTGACTGCAAAATGGAAGGATTACTAGGTCTTTCTTGATGAATCATACTGAGGAAACAATGTTGGTGGAGGCAAGATTTATAGTTGGGCCAAACAAATTGAAAAGATCTTATCTTGCATCATTTTATCAGAAAGAGTAGTAAAATTGATTGTGCAAGTGAGTCAAACAGAAACATTAATAATACGAAGGTGTGCTGAAAAGTTGTGATAATCACCATGAAGGAATTTACATGTCTTCTTATATATCCAAAAAGAAAAAGAACAAATTATTACAATTTGATGAAACATGGGGGTTAAAGGGTTTTAAGATATGTTCTTTCTTATGGTTGTATCAGTTGCTTTAATATTTTTGTTTCTAGGTGTTTATCAGAACTTTTCAGCAACCCCCCCCCCCTCATAATAGTCTGCTATGCACCAACTTCTACAGTTGATGATAAAGCAACAGGCCAAAATTGTTAAAAGGTCAGCCTAGAGAGAAATAAGTGGGTCAATGTGGAATAGACAATAGAAATGAAATAGGAGAGCATCTGGTAGAATTTGCTGTAGCAGAGAAGCTATATACAATGAGCACTTTTTTTAAAATGTGTTCTGGAAGAAGGTGGACATTGAGATTTCCAAATGGAGTAATAACAGAAATGAAACTGACTACATTATGACAACTGCAAAAAATCATACAAAATGTTGGAACATTTGGAAAAATGTTCACAGATCAAAAAAGCAGACATTAAAAGTTATTCTTCATATAGACAAAAGACAGGAAGCAAATATATGAGCAATATCAAACCACAAAAAACCAAAACATATCGATAGGGAGCAATATGGTAAATTAGTAAAGCAGTTGATTGAAGCTCGGAAGATGACAGATAAAGACTTGGCCAAATTCAACCAACAAATAAAATAATGCAAAACACAGGCAGAACTTATGATAGAAAATAATCACAGGGAGCATCTCAGCTAAGAAACTCTTATACTGCTACACAAAAGAAGAGAGTCAAAAGATTCGGTCATAGTCATTTAGAATATATAATGATTAGCAGTTACTGAGAATAAAGATACAGAAGATTACACCAAATTTAGAATAAATAAACTAAAAGAGGCAGCAGAAAAACAAGAGCCTAAAAAAAGGTAGAAATTGAATTAAGGATGAAACAAACAATAATACCAACTTTCCTAGATGATCAAAATATCTGGAAAACAAACAGAAGAGAAATGGAAAGAATTGTCCAGAATTACCACAGTAAGCTCTACTCATCCAAATTGTCACTCCAATAAAGTTAATTGAGTAAAAAGAAAACCAGAGGAGGTAGAATATGCAATATGAAACACAACAAAAAAAGGAAGAACAAAGCCTAATAACAACCCAAAGGACAGCAGAAAGAAATAGGAAAGCAAGAAAGATCACAAAAGGCAAGCTGAAATAAGAAAAAAAAAATTGGATTCAAAGATGCAGTAGGAGCCATCTATAGCAATTAAAAAAAAAAAGGTGAGCAGGACATATATGATATGTATAAGAAGACAATAGATAGACTTCAAGAATAACAGACTGGTCTCTCATGACATAAAAAAGTACATAACTTACAAACAATTCTAGATATAATTCCTCTCATAGTGAATGATGTTAGTAAATGACAATGCTATTAAAAAAAAAAGTTGACATTTTTATTATTATTACATAATACCTCCAGGGAGTCCAAAGACTCATCAAGGGAGGGTACCTACCCTACAACTCTGTCTCCACCACTCCACCAACTGCAACTACCTTCATCATCTACACCAACGCCATCTACTGCCGACCACCACCACTAGTATTTTCACAGACAAACATCCTTGCCCACGATGGGATTCAAACCCACAGCCTTTCTACTTCTGGTAAAACACACCAGCGGCAACGTAGAATCATCACCTGGATAGATATTAAAAAAAAAAAATGGACTAATTCTTTATTCTCCACCTTGTTAAAGAGAAATACAGAGACATATTTCTGTCCCAAAACAGAAATACCTAGAGAGACTATGTGAAAAATTCTTGGACTCCAATGAAAGCAAGTCACAAATATTGAGAAAGATAACGTGATATTCAAGAAAATCACTTAATCTCTTTTAATACGATTCCTATCCATGAAAGGCTGTAATCTTAGAACCATTGGTGGTTAAGGATTATTATTATTATTTTTATTTTACATAATCTGGAAACTCTGCTCTAGAAGCCAAACACAGAACTTTTTCAAAGCACTTCAGGCCTCCAAATAAATGGGACAGTGGTCTCATCAGACAAAGATATTCATCTCCCACCTAAAGAGCAATCAGAGATATCCATGCACATAGTGGAATAGAAGCCCACAGCCTGTTAGTTGGAAAGTGACATTAATCACTTCTTCAACCACTCTAAGACACACTAATTATCTGGACAGCCATGTTATTTGAAGTTATGGAACATTCCAGGTTTGTTAATAACATAAAAACTGGTGTGCAGATATTAAGAAGCAATATTTTATAGTAGCAGTTGAATACAGGTGGTATGGCAACATCATGTTGCTGCTCAACTGGAGCATCCAAAATCAACAGTCGGATGTGATCAACAAATGGAGACGTTCTGGCATCACTACTGCAGGAAAACACCCAGGGCAGCTGCCGAAAATGCTCGACAGGGACAAGACAGTGTTAACACGGGTGGCATGCAAAAACTGGCAACAATCAGCACAGACCATCCATGATGGGTTCCAGAGCACCAGTAACACCATGGTGAGCCTAATACTGTATAAAAAGAACTCCATTTACTGGGTTTCATAACAGAGTAGCAGCACAAAAGCCAAACATCAACAATGAACAAAGTAGCTTGTCTGGCCTGCTGCAAAGAGAATGTGAACTGGACAATTGACCAGTGGAAAACAGTACTCTGGAATGATGAATCAAGGGTTCACCTGTTTCCAGTGGGGTGTGGGTGTGAAGGCAGCCTGATGAACACTTATTACCATAGAAAAATCATTGTGGAGGTTTATAGCTTAGTTCTATTGGAATAACAGGTCTGATTTGGATGACAGTAGGTAGTGGTGGTGAATGTCATTTATATTCCTGTTAAGGCCATGAATTTTTTTTGCAGCTATAAATTGTTGATGTTCTTGGTTGCAGTTTTGTAATTTTTGACTTTTTTTTATTATTATTTATTTTTTTTTTGTGGGAGATGTTTTGTGATCCACAGTAAAACTATATTTGACATGTTATCCTTCATAGTTGTTGGCAGGAAAAGTAAATAAAGACTAGTGATATGAATAGGAGATTACACACTGACATGTCACACATATAGAGTGAACCCAGTTTCCCATCCATTCATGGCTTTGACAGCTCTTCTTACATACTACCATAGATGAGCTCCCTCCAGGCATGATCTGGTAGAGTAAGTATATGGAGGATTGTTAGGTAACTGGCTGGAAAGCCTTCTGAATTGTTATTGGCTTCAATCTTATGTGCTGTCCAGCATCCAGCTTGCAGACAGAACCATTTTTAACTGCTGTGTCCTCACCAAAACAGGCTCTTTATTTTTAAAACCTCTTTAATAATGTCCAGTTTGTATATAACGATGTTCTCCAATTACAATTTCAATGAAATTTTCACCTCACATGTTTGTATCCCCCCCCATAATGATAATAATTAACACAACATTTTTCTAGCAGTTTGAATGACACACAAATTTATATTTTTTAAAGGAAGTAATTTTTAGCTCTCATGACTGATCCATTGGAGAGGAATCAATCTGCTACTTGCTTCTATTCTGCTTTGTAAGGTTTGAAAATAATGCATGAGTTCATGTTAAGTGTGTCTATAGATGTTCAAATCTGCATACTGATTTTCATTTAAATTAATTTCACATAGGGAACCTTTAAGTTATTTAGAGTTTTCAAAATGGCTACCAACTTGTGTTTCATTTAGTTTTCTAAGTATTGTGTGGCCAGAATAACGTGTCAACATTCAAATCAGTTTATGCTATGTACACTGCTTGGAAAATCAACGGACATCCCCACTGGACAAAGTGCATTGTGCCATGTAACAAGTCATGTGTTTGTAGCCAATATATAAATTGGAGAAATATGATGCTACCAAGTCAGTGCAACTGTGTCTGGGTGAAATAGTTGTCAGAAGGGAACTGATGGGGTTTGAAAGAGGCATGATAAGATGCCATGTTGCAGGCCTATCTATTCAAATTGTTGACAAATTGGGCAATCCCAGGTCAACAATCAATGATACCACACTAAGATGGAAGTGCAGGAAGTCAACTGCAAGTGCTGCCCAGAATGAACGACCCACACACGCTCACCAAACTTGACCATAAGGTGCTATGAAAGATAATATATAAAAATCACCATTCATCGGCTGACACATTGTATATGGAGTTCCATGCATCAACTGGAACATGAATCTGCACAAAAACAGAATCGAGACTCAAATCATGGGTTTCCATGGTAGGACTGCAATATGCAAGCCTCACATTACCTGAATCAACATGCAGCTTCATCTTCAGTGGTGAAAGAGTGTGTGTGCGAGTGGAATGTGGAAACTTGGAAAGCTGTGTTATGGAGTGACAAATCATGCTACATCCCTATCAAGCAGATGGATGGGTCTGCAGATGTCTGGTGAACATTTCTTACCAGAGCGCATGACCTCAACTATGAAATTTGGAGGTAGCAGTGCGATAGTATGGTCCTGTTCTTCCTCGTTTGGCCATGGACCTCTGTTTGTGATGCCGGAAACACTGAACTCCAATAGGTATCTGAGCATTCTACATAACTGACCATTGTCTTTCAGCAAGACAATACACCGTCATAGAGCTGTTGCTGCAACTGTGTGGTTTGTGGACATGAATGCTGCCACACTTGATTGGCCTCCATAGAGCCTCTATCTCAACCCTACAGAATACCTATGCTATGAACTGGAGAGTCAGGTGAGGTCCAGGACCTCACCTGACAGTCCAGGACCTCATTACATGCCTATAGGAAGAATGGTCCAAAATTCTCATTGAGCGCTATCGTATTGTGGGAAAATATGCCCTGTAGGACTGCTGCAGTCATCATATCATGCTGTCATTAAGAAAAACAGTGATCTCTTCTATATTATTTAAAACTATCAGGGATTTTTAAACCCATGGTAGTTTTAAATAATACCAGGGATTTTTAACAAGCTATCAAATGCTGTTCCTGATAGAAACAAAGCTGAAAAAATCATTCAGCAGACTTATTTTTGCAAGGTTAAAGATAACACAGTATTAAAATTCACCACTATCCATATCCTTCAGCTATCAAATAAGCATGGAAGCTTAGGGCTTCCATGCTTCTTTGTGGCAATGCAGCTACAAAAATCCATAAAATGTAACAGTCTAATCACATATGCATATCTTCTCTGGTTATTCCTCAATTTTAACTTCCTGCTATTTGGAATTAATGATTACAGTTACCCAAGAGGCAAGACTGTTCCCTGAATACTACAACATTTTGTGCTTAACTACATCATTCTAGCATAGACATTCTTTAGATTAATAACAGCAAAAACTAGTATAAGGAAATGTTTAACCTCTACTGCTATGAATATCCACAGCTGGGTGCTAACAATGATGCTCTGTTTAATAAATTACTGAAGTTCCACACCCAAACAAGCTTGAAGAATCGCATACTTCCACTAAATACCATAAAACGGAGGTCTTTAACATTGGAGATCCAATTGCGACATCTGTTACACATTAGAAACAGTAGAACATACATTCTATACCTCATATATTTGGAACAATTTATATAATGTTTTGAACATTCCATTAACTTACTAATACTTAAAGCACAATTTTTTTTTTTTTTCTGCAATAACTACCCCTCCCAACATAAGCAATAGAAAGAGAATTTTGATATTTATACTAATGAGTTAAAATATCATTTATGGTAAGTTAGAAAAACATGGTTTTGAAAATCAGCAATACAAATTACAAATGCTTTACAACATTACATTATCGAAATTCTATTGTTTATCTGACAATTTTTATATTCAGAAAGAAGCATTCTAGGAGATATCAAAATTTTCACAAGGTGGTGCAGACCACCCACATTATGCAATATTTATTGGGAGGAGATAAAATTATGTCCATTCTTATTATGAGAGATATTTCACATTGTTCCATCCTCTTAGCACACTATGGTGTTATGATTAACTGTAGGGATGACTGAAAAGCAATACCAGGGAGTGAAGGCCAACTCAAGACAGAAAAGAAAAGGCCTTTTCTAAGACAACTTAGAAAAGGCTAACCATCTTTTCTCTAGCTATATCTGGATTTTTAGTTCCAACTGATCCTTTGGTTGTATAAGACTAATGAAAAAGATAGCTTTTAGCTACATGATGATGATGATAATAAAGGAACAGAGGTATATTTGTCCTATTATCCATCTGTGTGAGGATTAATAAGGATTTTTTTTCATTAGTCACTAAATTTGAAACTTGTATCAACTACTTTCATTCACACAAAGAACTAGTGGCTTCTTCATGGTTTATAATTAGCACAAAAAACATACAGAAATAGATAACAAAAGAAAATAAATTCATCCTAAACAATGATGTAAAGTAGTGTGGCATGTGTTAGTGTCAATGAGATAATGACCAGTAGTAACTGTTGAAAAAATTGAAATCTGAGATGTTAAAAGATTTACAATTGACAGATTTCCAGATGGCATTAAATAAGTCCCTGATTTCTGTTGAGACCTATGTGAATGGATAACTAATGGGTTCTTTTAGAAGTCTGGAGTAAAATTCTTCTAAAGATGGCATGGTGGGTAGATCAGATCTTTCTTTCGTTTATGCTCAACATGTTCCTTTTCCACAGCACATTAGCATGGTATTCTATAGTCATCCAGGTGTTTGTAAAAGGAGTGCTATCCTTAGGAGATCTCAGGAGGCTCTGATGTTATGATCTGTGAAAAGAGAAGCAATCCTATAGGACAGATTGCCAGGTGAATCTGGGTATTCTAATTAGGGAGAGAGTAATGGTATGAAAATAAAATCTTGTCAGCTGTTTTTAAAAAGGAGAGTAAACTCCCATTCCTAGATGTCCTTGTCATAAAGAAACATTACAATGGCATCATTCTGAAGGTAAGCCTATTCACAAAAGATGTTATCTTCATGCTTTGTGCATTCGCCATCCTTCTCAAAAGCTAGGCATCATCCACACCTTAAGAATTGAGCATCTTCAATTTAAAAAAAATAAAGAATAACTTGAGATGGAACTTCCAGCCCTCTATAATTTATTTGCTCTTAATGGTTATTCAAAAAAGTTGACAAGATTTTATTTTCAAACCATCCCTCTCTCCATAATCAGAACATCCAGTGCAGAGATTCAATCCACAATGGATTTCTTTTCAAAGATCATAACATCAGAGTGACTTTCAAGCTGACTAAAACCATTCTGCAACCTTCTGAGGTCTGCTAACAGAAGAATTCACATGCAGATTGACGAGAATGGAAGGTTTTCAAGAAAGCAGCATGGGTTTGTTAGAGGTAGGTCATGCTTTAGTAACCTGGTTGCATTTTATAATAGGGTAACTAATGTATTGGATGAGAAAGATATTTATACAGTATAAAGCATTTCATCGAGTACCACATGATAAACTACTGTTGAAATTGGGCAGGATGGGGTTGGATAGTCATTTGGTAGCTTGGTTACAAGGCTGGTTGACTAATCAGAGCCAGAGAGTTGTATATGGAGGTGCAGTCCCAAAAAAAAGAAGGTGCTGAGTGGGATACAACAGGGTTCTATACTGGGTCTATTGCTGCTGTTTAACTTATTTATTTAGTGTATGGCTTACACATGAAAAGTTACATTACATTAATCCTTAATATATATATATATGGACATAGTAATAGACATATGTACAATAATAAGACATAATACAGTCATAAAAGAGACACTTAAGAATCAAGAATAAGCAACAACTGAATGTCTAGGTTGATTATCAAGTCGGCTGCACTTGGTGTAGCATGGATGAAGTCTGACAGGTTTCCACTGTATGCACGTAGGACACATTCTGCTATAATATGATTAATTGTCTGGCGGGGTGATACACAGTCACACCTGGGTTGAGGCAATCATGTCCCATTTGTAAAGGTGGTCTGCACATCTGCTATGGTTGGTGCGGATTCGGTTAAGGGCAGACCAAGTTTTCCGAGGTAGGTCAAAACCCGAAGGTATCTGTGTTGGGTCCACTAATACATGGAAGATCCCTGTTGAAGTGTTACACCAGGATTCTTTCCACTTCTCCTTCATGTTGAAACTTGTCTCTGCAAGAGACAAGTTTCAACATGAAGATTTTTTTGCTGTTAAGATTAGAGGGTGCCTTGACTTTAGCCTGTTTATTTCTAGGGGTGGGATGTCTTCATGGATTGGAAGATTTTGGATTTCCATAATTTTGCTGTATTCATGTAGAAGAAAGTTGGATCTGCGGATGAGTGGAGGCGAGATGTTGCACTGGGAGCCAGTAGGTTGGGGGTTGATTTTACAGTTCCAGAAATAAGGCGCATAGTGGTGTTAAGCTGGGCATCAACCAAATACGCATGGGCGCTGTTCAGCCATATGGGTGAGCAGTATTCAGCTGTAGAGTAAACGAGGCCAAGAGCAGTGCAGCAAAGTGTTGTTGCTGAGGCACCCCAAGTTGTTCGACACAGTTTTTGCAGTATATTGTTTCTTGTTTTTAGCTTGGATGCTGTGTTAATGAGATGTGGTTTAAAAGATAGTGTTCTACCTAGAGTGATGCCCAGATATTTCGGGAATCTGTTGTAGTGTAGCAGTTTGTGGTTGAAGTAGACCATGAGTTCTTTGTTAGCCTGGTTATTGTTCAAGTGGAAGCACGAAACTTGTGCTTTGCTAGGATTTGGGCATAATCTCCATTTGCTGAAGTGTTCATCTAGGACTGCAAAGTCATTTGTTAGTGTATCTTCCATTGTAGTAAAATTGGTATGTCTGGTGGCTAGAGCAATGTCATCAGCATAGCAAAACTTATTAGAGGCTGTATGAAGCATATCTGCGATGTATAAGTTAAAAAGAAGCCAGAACTGACCCTTGTAGTAATCCATTATCCAGTGTTCTTTGTTTACTTTTGTTCTCGTCCATACACACTTGGAACAGGTGGTTGCTTAGCATGTTATCGATTAGTTTTGTTATTGTTTTGCATGGGACTGCACGGAGCAACTTGCAGACTGCGCCATGCCTCCAGACTGTGTCATAAGCTGCGATAAGATCTACAAAAGCTACAGCTGTTTTCCGGCATTGTTGGTAGCCTGCCTCTATGTGTGTGGTGAGTGACAGAACCTGATCACAGCAGCTTCGTTTAAGTCTGAATCTGGCCTGTTCCATGGGAACTTGTTCTATTATCTTAGGGGCAATTCTATTAAAGATGAGCCTTTCTAGGAGCTTATAACAGGTGCTAAGTAGGGGAATTGGTCAATAGTTTTCTGGTTTGTTGTTGGTTTTTCCTGGTTTTAAGATAGGGATAATTTTTGTCTTCTTAAACTCTTTTGGAAGTCTACCAGTGTGGAGGATGTCAGAGAAAAAGTAAGCCAACCACTGTGGAGATTTTTGGCCTGTCTTCAACAGGAAATCAGGATGAATTCCATCGAAACCTGGAAGCCTTGCCTGGTTTCATATCCATTAGAGCAGTGTTAATATCTTTAATATGTTTAACTTATATATCAATGATATAGTTCATGGTTTGAAAGGAGATGTTCAGTTGTTTGCTGATGATGTTAAATTAGGAAGAGTAATGTCAGGAAATTCTGATGTGTTATTACAAAACAAATGAATAGGTTGGTGCTTTGGGCTGAAGAATGTGGGGTATCATTTCAATGTTGCTAAGTGTAAATTTGTGCACTTTGGCCAGAGAAGATGGAGTGAGGTTTACCACATTGAAGGAACTTTGCTTCAAGAGGTGGAGGAGGCGAAGGATCTGAACATCTTGGCAGATAGGGAACTGAAGTTCAGGGGACACATTGCAAAAGTTATGAGTTACCCAAAAAATTGCTGCTATAATGTGATGAACTCTGACATGTAAGGATAATAAGATGATAGTTCCACTCTGTTAGGTGCTAATTAGGCCTCATTTGGATTTCTGTGCACAGATCTGGTCACCTGGCTATATCTGTGACAGGGGAAACAACGGAGAGGGAGAGAGATCGAGTGCAGAGACTAAGACTGTCTCAGGACTGGAATATTGAGTATGAGGACAGACTGAGGGAATGTGATCTTTAGAGGAGGAGGGGTGATATGATTGAGATGTATAAGCTGGTGAGAGAGCCTATGAAATGTATACATGGAAATTATTGCATAAGATAATTGGTGAGGTAAGAACTAGAGGTCATCCCTGGAGGATGTACAAGGGTCATATGACTAAAGAGGTAAAAAGAGATTTTTTGCTTGGCAGGTGATGAACAACTGGAATGCACTACTGGAAAGGGTGGTGAGTGCTCCAACACTGAATGTGTACAAACAAGGCATGATAGTTATTTTGGTCTGAGTATTTGACGTCTTGCAATGTGTCTCTGGACTCCATACAAGCCTGGAAGTAATACTAAGGACAGCACCCCTCTATTACAAACCCTTGGATATCTATATAATATCATGCTCTTCGTGGTCTGGCCTACATAGGACAGACAAGATCATGGAGAGATTAAACTTGAGGTGAGAAAGAAGGAACATGATGGATATGTTGAGCATTTTAAAAAAATCTCATCTGATCTACCATACCTCAACAAAAGCCATACAGTAGACTAGTATATTTCCATCAAGCCATATTTACTATTTAGAAGAAAATTTTCACTCCAGACTTCTAAAACAGCGCTTCCCAAACTGTGGGCCGTGGATCCCTTGGAGGCCGTGAAATAATGAAAACAAATGTGTGCCATGTCAAATGTGTATGTAAGGTGCTAAAAATGTAATATTTGCATCTGATTTTTGCAATATTCACTGTGTATGTTTTGTATTGAATATAAATACAATAAATATTATAATAATATATGTTCGTATTACGATTTTTTTTTCCAATAGGGCCCGTGAAATATTTCAATTTTTCCAAGGGGGCCTTGACATCCATAAGTTTGGGAAGCACTGTTCTAAAAGAATCCATAAGTTCTCCATCAGGAAATCTGTTGCTAAATTTTTTAACATTTCAGATTTAAATTTTTTCAACCAATTTGAGTGTGTGTGAGAGAGAGAGCAAAACTAGTTGGTACAACTTTTCATTGTTTTTTAATCATAAAAAAGTACTCATTCAAAAATATCCATCTGTCTTTTCTTTCTCCTAATAACACAATACTTTACTGCATCCTATATTACTAAACCTATGATAAACACCCTTTCACTTTCCCCCTCTCAATAAAAGTCGAAATCAGTTTGGATAGTGATCCTTCTAATATTGTTTTTGCATTATGGGATATTGAGGCAAATCATGTGAAATCAACATCCTCAAATTTCGTTTAGTTAAGTTAAAAGATTAAGACAATATAATTTCTTGTCAAGTATAATTTAATGAAAAAGGAAAAGTTGGTCCTTGTTGGGGATCTAAATAGCAGAGTAGGAAATGATTGTGAGACATACAAAAATATTTTGGGAAAATTTGGAGAAAAGAGCAAAGCTAATAATAATGGCAAATATCTGTGGGGTGCTTAAGGGTCAAAGCTGTATAATTGAGAGGAGACCTCCACATAGCCTTTAAAGGAATGCGGAGAACCAACCAGGGCTTCTGACCTAATGTCCAATCCTCACCTTCTCGTGGTGCACCCTGTTGGGTATCTACTTTGATACTGAACGAACGAGGATGGGCTGGAAATTTGGGATTTAGCCGACCAAATTGTATTCTTATTGGTTAAACCAAAATAAAAAATGATGGTACAACATGACAAAATTTCATGCCGGCTTGGGCATCGCCCGGTTAAACAAGGCCCCCGTTGTTTTCGCCAGGGAACCAGGGCGAACAGCGAAAAGTCAGCTACTGGAACAAATCTGAACACAAACCCCAACTCAACATCACCAGAGTTAAAGATTGGTATTATCAACGTAAGAAGCCTGAATGGCAAAGAAATGGAGCTAGCTGAGGAATTAGATAAGTACCAGATCGACATAATAGGGGTGACTGAAACAAAATAGACCAAAACTGGTGAGATCTTTCTGAGCAATAAATACAAAATGTTATATTCAGACAATGACAATCAAGGAAAAGAAGGAGTAGCCATAGTATTCAACACAAAATACGAGGCTAATCTTCTTGAATGGCAGTCAGACTCAAGTAGAGTAATGTGGGCAAATATGAGAATGGGGAACTGGAGATTGAGACTTATTTGTGTCTATGGTCCCACAGAAGGTTCTACTAAGGTAAAAGTGGAGGAATTTTTTGAGGCTTTAGAAAAAGCAACTGACACAATGAAAAAGGAAAAGTTGGTCCTTGTTGGAGATCTAAATAGCAGAGTAGGAAATGATTGTCAGACATACAAAAACATTTTGGGAAAATTTGGAGAAGAGAGCAAAGCTAATAATAATGGCAAATATCTGTTGGATTTCTGCTCAGAACATGGACTGGTTATTACTAACACCATGTTCCAACATAAAAATGTGCACAAATTCACATGGAGAGAAGAGGCTAGGAATAAGAAAAGTCTCATTGACTATGTTATTGTTGATAGTGATGTTTTCTCCCTGGTGCAGGACACCAGAGTGTACAGAGGATTTGAAATTGGAAGTGATCACTATTTAGTCTTGAGCAGGATAAAATTGAATTTCATATTGAAAAGAATAACATATAAGAAAGTTTTAAAGAGAATAAAAGTTGAGCAGCTCTCAGATGTGAAGTGTAGACTAAAATACAGAAAGATTATTGAAAAGAAAATGAAAGAGTTTGAGAACAGGAATCAAACCTTGGAGATTCAGTGGCAAACTCTGAAGAAAACATTGATTGATTCTGCCAGAGGTATGTGGTGAGGTTGAGTGCAACGATAAAAAAATCAGAACACCCTGGTGGACACAGGAAGTTAAAGAAGCAGTGAAGGAAAAGAAGAAAGCATATCAAAAGTTCCTGGCAAATAAGTCAGCTTTTACTCTTACAGAATACAGAGACAAATGTAAGAAAGCTAAACAGTGTGTAAAACTAGCTAAACAAAAGTCATGGGAGCACTTTGGCAAGAATATAGAAAATAAATATCAAGAAGGTGGCAAAATATTCTGGAGGTTGTTGAAGAAGCTTAGGAATGGAGGAAAGAGTGCTGTAAAAGGAATTAGAGATGATAAAGGTGACATGAAAACAGGAGAAAAAGATATCCTTGAAGCATGGAGGAATTACTTTGAAAAACTGCTAAATGAAACAAGCAGTGATGACAGCACAGTGATAAAAAACACTGACCAGGCATGCAGTCAGGAATACATATCCATACTTGAAGTAGAAAAAGCCATCAAAGGCTTGAAATGTGGAAAGGCAGCAGGAGTAGATGATATTCGACCAGAAATGCTGAAGTATGGTGGTATAAGAGTCTTACAGTGGCTGCACTGCATAGTTCAGAAAGCCTGGTCAGAGGAATGAATTCCCGATGACTGGAGTAGAGCTCTCATAGTACCCATATATAAAAAGAGAAATAAAACCGAATGTGAGAATTACAGAGGTATTTCCCTACTGAGTGTTCCTGGCAAGATCTATGCAAGTATACTTGAGAAACGGTTGAGAAGAATTGTGGAAGCTTGGTGAAGAACAAGCTGGATTCAGGCCAAATAGAGGCTGTCAGGATCAGATCTTCACTTTACGACAAATAGTCGAGAAAGCATGGGAATATAACAAAGATCTGTATTTAAGTTTTGTCGATTTGGAAAAGGCATATGACAAGGTGCCAAGAGAGAAGCTATTCAATACGCTGCAGTTATATGGTGTCAATGGGGCATTATATCAAGCAATACTTAGTCTTTATTTGAGTTGTAAGTCAGCAGTTAGAATTGAAGGAAGTACAGGAAGATGGTTTAATGTTAAATCTGGTGTGAGACAAGGAAGTACATTATCCCCTCTGTTATTCATTATCTATATGGATCACATTATGAAGGAATGTGGTATTAAACCTGATATTAAAATTGGAGATGTTAATGTCAGCTCTTTGCTTTATGCGGATGATGTTATACTTCTAAATAAATCCGCTACAAGTCTGCAAGATTCTCTGACTAAATTGAATAGCTGTTGTAATAGATATGGTATGAAGGTCAGCAATAAAAAGACAAAGACAATGAAAATAGGCAGAATCATTGAAAATGTCAACTGTGTTGTGAATGGAGAACCTGTGGAACAAGTAAAACATTTCAGCTACTTAGGCACGATTTTTACTGAAGATGGTAAATTAAATATAGAAATAGACAACAGAATCAGCAAATCTGGTATGGTTGGGAGTCAATTGAATAAATTCATATGGAGTAAGAAAGAAATTAGTCAGAACACTAAATTAGCTGTATACAAGACAGTGTTCAAACCAGTTTTAACTCACGCATCTGAGAGCTGGGTCAGAAGTAAAACACTTGACCAAAGACTAGAGACCGCAGATATGAGAGTCCTGAGAAAGATTAGAGGCGTGAACAGATGGCATCAATGGCAATATCATATTAAAAATGAGGATATATTAGGAAAGAACTTGACATTGTCAGCATCCAGGAATGCATTAGCAGAGCTAATCTCAGGTGGTATGGTCACTTAAATAGAATGGGAGAGGAAAGATTAGCAAAACAAGTGTTCTCTGCCAGGTTGGCAGGAAAACGACCCAGAGGAAGACCAAGATATAGGTGGATTGATACGGTACAAAGTGCCTTAGACGATAGAAATATACGATCTGATAATGTTTGAGTCTTGACAAGTAACAGACTGATTTGGAGGAAAATTGTAGATAGGAAGTTAGTAATGATGTAATTTTTTCATATAGTACTGTCATATCCTCTATACCCCTTGAGGGTACATGGCAGGAATTTGATGATGATGATGTATAATATAATAAATTAATTTTATGTTACTAAATTAATAGCATATAAACTGAAGTAGTTCTAATTTGCCAAATGCTATCCATAAATCAAATAAATCTGTGATTTATTTAACTCAGTTTAGAAAATTTTTTCACCTCCAATTTTGATATGAGTGATTTTAAATTACTCAAATATTTATATTTGTTAATAATAACAAAACAAGCAGTGCTTCGTTTTAATTCCTCTTAAACCTGTTAAGAATGTGGTTGATAATCATATTTGATTCCTTGATCAGTTCATTGACTTTCTTAATTATAGGGACATTGACTTTATATTAACATTTCATCATCATCATCATCAAATTCCTGCCATGTACCCTCAAGGGGTGTACAGGATATGATAGTACTACATGAAAAATTTACATTGTTACTTACTTCCTATCTACAATTTTCCTCCAAATCAGTCTGTAAAATATCAAGACCCCAATATTATCAGGTCTTATATTTCTGTCTTCTAAGGCACTTTTTACTGTATCAATCCACCTATATCTTGCTCTTCCTCTGGGTCATTTTCTTGCCAACCTTGCAGAGAACACTTGTTTTGCTAATCTTTCCTCACCCATTCTGTTTAAATGACCATACCACCTGAGATTAGCTCTGCTAATGCATTCCTCGATGCTGACAATGTCAAGTTCTTTCCTAATATCCCGTTTTTAATATGATATTGCCATTGATGCCATTTGTTCACACCTCTAATCTTTCTCAGGACTCTCATATTTGTGGTCTCTAGTCTATGGTCAAGTGTTTTACTTCTGCCCCAGCTCTCAAATCCATAAGTTAAAACAGGTTTGAACACTGTCTTGTATACAGCTAATTTAGTGTTCCGTCTAATTTCTCTCTTATTCCATATGAATTTATTCAATTGACTTCCTACCATACCAGCTTTATTGATTCTGTTGTCTATTTCCATATGTAATTTACCATCTTCACTAAAAATCGTGCCTAAGTAGGTGAAATGTTTTACTTGTTCCACAGGTTCTCCATTCAAAATGCAGTTGACACTTTCAACGATTCTGCCTATTTTCATTGTCATTGTCTTTTTACTGCTGACCTTCATACCATATCTATTACAACAGTTATTCAATTTAGTCAAGGAATCTTGCAGACTCGTAGCGGATTTATTGATAAGTATAACAATGTCTGCATAAATCAAGCAGCTGACATTAACATCTCCAATTTTGATATCATGTTTAATACCACTTTCCTTCATAATGTGATCCATATAGATAATAAATAACAGAGGGGATAATGTACATCCTTGTCTCACACCAGATTTAACATTAAACCATCTTCCTGTACTTCCTTCAATTCTAACTGCTGACTTAACTCAAATAAAGACTAAGTATTGCTTGATATAATGTCCCATTGACACCATATAACTGTAGCGTATTGAATAGCTTCTCTCTCTTAGCACCTTATATGCCTTTTCCAGATCAACAAAACTCAAATAGAGATCTTTGTTATATTCCTATGATTTCTCCACTATTTGTCAAAAATGAAGATCTGATCCTGACAGCCTCTATTTGGTCTGAATCCAGCTTGTTCTTCACCAAGCTTTTCTTCTACAATTCTTCTCAATCGTTTCTCAAGTATACTTGCATATATCTTACCAGGAACACTCAGTAGGGGTCAAATCAAGGACAACCTCTGTAATTCTCACATTCAGTTTTATTTCCCTTTTTATATATGGATACTATGAGAGCTCTACTCCAATCATCGGAAATTTGTCCCTCTGTCCACGCCTTCTGAACTATGCAGTGCAGCCACTGCAAGACTTTTATACCACCATACTTCAGCATTTCTGGGTGAATATCATCTACTCCTGCTGCCTTTCAACATTTTAAGCCCTTGATGGCT
Source organism: Typopeltis vanoorti (assembly GCF_054136105.1). Taxonomy (NCBI): domain Eukaryota; kingdom Metazoa; phylum Arthropoda; class Arachnida; order Uropygi; family Thelyphonidae; genus Typopeltis; species Typopeltis vanoorti. The sequence goes on along the minus strand of NC_143549.1, from coordinate 188,936,323 downwards.
TTTTTCTACTTCAAGTATAGATATGTATTCCTGACTGTATGCCTGTTGAGTGTTTTTTACCACTGTGCTATCACTGCTTGTTTCATTTAGCAATTTCTTGAAGTAATTACTCTATATTTCAAGGATACCTTTTTCTCCCGTTTTCATATCACCTTTATCATCTTTAACTCCTTTTACAGTACTCTTTCCTCCATTTCTAAGCTTCTTCAAACCTCCAAAATATTTTCCCACCTTCTTGATATTTATTTTCTATGTTCTTGCCAAAGTCTTCCCATGACTTTTGTTTAGCTAGCTTTACACAGTGTCTAGCTTTTTAACATTTGTCTCTGTATTCTCTAAGAACAGAAGCTGACTTATTTGCCAGGAACTCTTTTGATATGCTTTCTTCTTTTCCTTCACTGCCTCTTTAACTTCCTGTGTCCACTATGAAGTTCTGATTTTTCTATCCTTGCAGACAACCTCACCACATGCCTCTCTGGTTGAATCAATCAAGGTTTTCTTTAAGGCTTGCCACTGAATCTCTAAAGTTTGGATTCTGTTCTCAAACTCTTTCATTTTTTCTTCAATAATCTTCGTGTATTTTAGTCTAGAGTTCACATCTGAGAGCTGCTCAACTTTTATTCGCTTTAAAACTTTCTTACATGTTATTCTTTTCAATATGAAATTCAATTTTATCTTGCTCAAGACTAAATAGTGATCACTTCTAATTTCAAATCCTCTGTAAACTCTGGTGTCCTGCACAAGGGAAAAAACATCACTATCAACAATAACATAGTCGATGAGACTTTTCTTATTTCTTGCCTTTTCTCTCCATATGAATTTGTGCACATTTTTATGTTGGAACATGGTGTTAGTAATAACCAGTCCATGTCCTGAGCAGAAATCCAACAGATATTTGCCATTATTATTAGCTTTGCTCTCTTCTCCAAATTTTCCCAAAATGTTTTTGTATGTCTGCCAATCATTTCCTACTCTGCTATTTAGATCCTCAACAAGGACCAACTTTTCCTTTTTCATTGTGTCAGATGCTTTCTCTAAATCTTCAAAAAATTCCTCCACTTCTACCTTAGAACCTTCTGTGGGACCATAGGCATAAATAAGTCTCATTGTCCAGTTCCCCATTCTGATATTTGCCTATATCACTCCTACTTGAGACTGCCTGCCATTCAAGAAAATTAGCCTTGTATTTAGTGTTGAATACAATGGCTACTCCTTCTTTTCCTTGATTGTCATTGCCTGAATATAACATTTTGTATTTATTGCTCAGAAAGATCTCACCAGTTTTTGTCTTTTTTTGTTTCAGTCACCCCTATAATGTCGATCTGGTACTTATCTAATTCCTTAGCTAGCTCCATTTCTTTGCCATTCAGGCTTCTTATGTTGATAGTACCGATCTTTAATTCTGGTGATGTTGAGTTGGGGTGTTTTTTCAGATTTGTTCCAGTAGCTGACTTTTCGCTGTTCACCCTGGTTCCCCCAGCGAAAACAACGGTGAAAACAAATATATTAATATTTGAGATTGCTAATAGGTATGATATTTTAATATTAAAAAATGAAATTTCAATTTTCATTTCCTTTTACCAATGAAAAAGGAAATGAAAAGCCAATGTAAAAAGAAATATCCTTCATTTTTATTCTTGGAGAACTCAAATTGATTGGTGACATAATCATGAAACCTTATATTAATGAGCAACTGAACCTTTAAGAAAAACTGTTAGCACTTCTGAAGGACACACTAAAATGACTCTTAAATATGAGCAAGGATCATAAACTGAATTTATTAATACTAGTATACGTACTGTTGGATTTTTATCATCAGGTAATATCATTTGATTTGGAGCTTTAGGTAAAAATTTATTGAATATTCCTCCCAGCCAACTTGTCTAGAGAAAAGAAAACAAACAAGGTTAGGTTTATAGCAGTCCAGTTCTATATATATTTTTTTTTTCATGAAATTCAATACATAGTTCAGAAAGGTAAGTGGTAAGAAGCATACAGGTTATTCATGATGATGAAAAACTATACATGTAAACAAAAAATTATTTACTAATATAATTTATAAAACTAAACATTATCTGCATAAAGAAGAGATCATGAATAAGTCCAAAGTAACAGCTTAGGAAAATCAGTTCAGTTGACACTGTGGCATGAATATTTGCGAATATCTTTTGTTGATTTTTGTTGCCTGGTGCAACAACAAAAAAAAAAAACTACTTAATTTGTTGCTTATTAAACATATGAAGTGATCAGAATAGAGTTCCAGGATTATCTAATCATCAGCCTAGTTACGGTATTAATGCACCGTGGATTTCCAAAAGAGAAATGTATCACATTTTCTTAGAGCAAATTCTATATTCAAAGGAAAATGGACAATAAATTGTTAGGCAGTTCAGTTCTAATTCATTCTTTTACTGACCCCCTTAAACTTACCAGCACGTTAGTACCAGGGTCGAATTCTCCATGCTTGTTAATGAATTAATTCATTCATTTCTTTAATTTCATTAATTCATTAATGCTTATTAATGAATTAATGAGCTTGCTATGCAAGCTCATTAACTGGGGAAGAATTAATATTTATTTGTTAATAAATGCATGCATTTATAAGCATTCCATTTAGTCTTTTATTTTTGTAGACAGAAGATGTCTTAAGCTTGCACGGCAATAATTGTATCAAAGGCCGATGCTTGCTCATCTAGTCAAAGCTACCTTGGCTTGCTCGGTTGTAGGAGCTTCAAGATCCTTGCAGCAGCACTGTGATTTCATGTGTGCACATAGCCATTTCACGTCGTCTCACTCTGTTGATCAAACACAGGCCATATGCAATCAACGTAGCTCTAGCCAGTGAGCTTCAGCCAGCCTTTACAAGTGTGCGTGTTGTTTGGGAAAATTAAGTTACAACCAACTTTGTATGACGATGTTATTGACCAGTTCATCAAGAACCATAGGGTAGAATTTGTATTCAAGTAGCTAAATTGAAAAACTCCGCGCGGTTAGACTAGTGGCTTTGCGCTTCGCAACCATATGCCTGGGGAAGAAGTGTCCTAGGTTCGATTCCCGTCCACGACGTGAGGAGCTTAAGAATCTTCCTCAGCCATAGCCAAGTTAGCCGGTCTTGGGCATCGGCAGCAGGGTTTTTTCCGCCAGTTTATCTGGGGTTTTTCATCCCGCAAGCAGGCAAACCGGCCCCGTGAACACACAGGTTACAGTCATAAATAACTTACGGCAAGAAAGGCAACGGGAAACCACCTTGCTCATAATCATCTCTCCCTAGAATGGTAGCATATAGCTACCCTCCCCCAGCCGTATGGCAGATGGGAACCAGAAGAAGAAATTGAAAAAAAGATAGAATATCATTTGTAAAATAAATGTTGTATTTGTATGATTAAATGTACATAAATTTCTAAATATATAGTTTTAAATGGTCAGTAATTCATTATTCCACTAATCAGACTTCAATCACACCTCTCACTCCCTGAATGATAATAAGAGCAAGCGTGAATTTCAAGACCAGCATTCGCCCCTGATTAGTACTATGGGTGTGTTAAGGATGGCAATCCAGGAACTCTATAGACATCATTTCAAGACTTTTTAAATGAAAAAGGTGGTGGGAAATCAATGAAAATCATCTACCACTTAAAAATTTTCAGAAACATCCATGCCAATAGCAATTGAATCCACATGTAGTTGACTACCTGAGGTAGTCATATTACCTCAGGTAATCATGCGCAATAATGATTAATAAATAATTTCACATGATTACCCGAGGTAATCATCATGTGAAATTTAAATAATTCACCATTTAAAGATTTTCAGAAATCTATGCTTGCTGCAGTGAAAAATGAATTTATGTCTACCAGACCACCAATGGAGTAGAGAGTTGATCTGGGAAGTAGATAAGAGAACTTCCTAGGACTTTGGGCTTTAAGTCTAGTCATCAACTTTGTTCTATATTGCCTGGGTGTACACAGTTTATCTTGTATTCCCAATGCTATCTCAGTAACCAAACACAGGTGAAATTAGTCACTGAGCTTTTATTTAATTTATTCCTATGTGCTGTTATCATTCTATTAAATCATAAAATTATAAGTTTCCACTAGTATTTATCCAAATGTGCTTACATTTTTATTTCATTATTCCAATATTTTGAAGATCTTTAGTGTTAATTTTTAATTTATTTATTCTTATGATTTTTATGGTTAAAAATTTCATGACTGATTTTCCTAATTGTTATAAGTGTTGCTAGCTAAGCCTCTATATCTAAATGGCCTTACTGTCACATTTCCATGTATTTAGTCAGCGTGCTCTAAGAAAGTCTTCATGATACTTACATGAAAGATAAGCTTAGCAAATTTATTTCATCAAATGAAAGAAATTTTTGATTTACATGCATTTCAAGCCCATATTAAAAATTTCTATATCAGAAAGTTAAACTAAACTTACATTAACTTTTGTTTTTTCTTCTCTTTTGTTCAGCTTTTTTGGTTCTTCATAAGTTTTTCTGGCTGACTGAGGTGGTATAGAACCTGAATGAGTTCGGTAGGATGCAGCGTGGCTACTGCTTGTACTTAATATGCTATCCCTCCTTTCTCTTTGTGTCCCTGTGCTACTGCTACTATTCTGACGTTCCCTGGTCTGTTTGCTACCTGAATGGCCCTGTAATATATATACATACATTTTGCTAAACAGCTAATGCTATATATATATATATATATATATATATATCATATAGTTTCCAATAAAACATTACTTTTTTTTATTTGAAATATATAAGGCAGACATACAATTTTTTCTAAGTAAATAAGGAAACTAATCAATATCAGCATAATTTGGACTTCTTTCAGAATACTGAGAGATGGTTAATGCACACATCACTTTATTCAAAGTTTAGCCAAGACTTATATTACTGTTTACTTTGGATAAACAAATTGAGCTGTGAACTTCAAAAGATAAAAAAAAGACATTTCATATACAATAAAAACTGGCCACATTTTAAAATTATATTGCCTCTTTACTTGCAATTTGTCTACAACACTCGCAATCTCCAATTGCATAATACAATCATTGATTCTATATGTGTGAACCTTACATACTTTTGATGAGTAATCAGTATATCGTGTGCATAGAACAGTATGTGTGGGACTCCTATGTTTGGAGTCTTTCCTGTCACAGGTTTAATGCCTTCATGCAGAAAATGTGTCTTGCAACAACATTTCCGCACTTAATGAAATATTTCACAAATAAAACTGGGTTCCTACCAGAGGTCAATATCAACAGAAGCAAAAATAGCATACCTGCAAATAGTTAAGTTATGGAGTTCAGTGTTCACATATTCACCAAACATCATGCAATAATAGCAATGTTCTTACCTTCCCTCTTTGCTTTGAAGGAATGAAGTTAGCTACTGGTAGTGTGTGACAACAGTCAGCCCTGTTTCATATCACACTCAACAACTAACTGATCATTCTGAGTAACATGAATATTGCTGCAAATTTTTTTTATATATATTAATCATACATGCAAGAGATTGTAAGCAAGTTATTGCTACATGTGTGATAGAGTTTAAAAGAGAAACTTCCTCACTTGGCAAAGAAGCTCAAGAGAAAGCTGAGGCAGAAAGAATGAAAGAAGATAGAAGTTAGTCCATCATCTTGAAGTTGGACTGTGAATATATGTTCACAAAACAACTGTTTATATCCTTACACACCCAGCAAAATGAGGGAAAATGATTAAGCTAGTCTGGTACACCGGTGCCCATGAAAATGCTTCAAGGTAAGACACTTTGCAGAAGCAAAATATTTGTGAAAGCAGTGGAAGTGAATCCATGAGAAAGATCATCTATCAACTACCCCCCCCCCCACCAAGACAACATGAACTATTAGGAAAGTTCCCTCATGATGCTCCAAAATGCAATAACAGCCCTCCAAGTGCTTGGAAGGTTCATATAGTGTAAAGTGAGAGTTCATATAGGTAAGAATTAGCAGGTTCCTGAAAATGTTAACTGAGATTAATGATAGAAGAGATAACTCAACTCTTAATAAGAATTGCAAATCGACAATGATAAGTATCACACTTTGGTACAAATGCCTGAAATTTTTGTCAATTTTTCTAAAATAAATCTGTGCAACCAACATACTCATAGTTGGTTTACTATACATTTTAACGCATATATTCTTATTTTTAAGCTTATTTACTATGTTCAGATATGGCTACCTCAGTTCCACAGAAACAGCTGAATTATAACATACAAGAAATTATATTCTTGTTCTAATCCTATACCTTAGTGCAAGCTTATGCATGAAGTATCTTCACAAGTAGTCTATTTCTATATAGAGGCTGCTGACTTCACATTGATTGCTTCAGTATCCCATAATGCAAAGAACACCTCCTTTTGGACAAGTATATTGCTATGCATTATGGGGAAGGGTGTCGGTACCCAGACCAGGGAAGATACAGAGGTTAAATCAATGTAGAAGTCAAATATTTTCCATATATAAGTAGTAAAATAGTGTTATCACCATATTTTAAAATACTCTGCATCAGAGCTAGTTAAAGAATTTTTTTTCACTCAGTTATCAAGTCAACTATAATAGACAAATAATATTCTTGTTTGAATCCTACCACCCAAGCATAAGAACAAAGTCTGTATGTAAATACCTTCAAGACCAGACTACTTACATAAACACACAGTGGCCAGATGGCAAAAAGAGAGCTGTGGAAAGATTAGTTTAAATTTTATAACTGTGAGTGGCAATATCGCTAAATTGATAATTAAATATTGCCACATGACAGCTGTGATCAATAGGCAGCATTTGATTTAGCTAAAGTTGTGCATTAATTAAATTTTTTGTGTTTCTTGTGTGCAGCTTTGAGAGTGTGCAAAAATGATGGAGTGACATAGATCAGCACAAAAGATTAATGTGTGGCATACATTTTTTAATAATGATGACATGCCTGAATGCAATGTGTATACTTGGGGAGAGATTGAAAATACAGTCATACCCCGACTTACGCGAATCCAGAGTTACATGGTTTCTTATATGTACGTATTCCTGTCCCGCTTCAAGCCTCACCACTAGTCGTATCTTTCAGGCACCGGCCACATTCGCCAGTGTCTCACATGGTGTGAACAAGCACTGACGTGTTTCGTATGGTCTCCATTCATACATGACTTTTAGTCTACAAACCTTGCGACTGTTTAATGTTATGTTCTTGATAAAAATTTTATCAAGAACATATATTGATCACAGCTGTCATGTGGCAATATTTAATTATCAATTTAGCGATATTGCCACTCACAGTTATAAAATTTAAACTAATCTTTCCACAGCTCTCTTTTTGCCATCTGGCCACTGTGTGTTTATGTAAGTAGTCTGGTCTTGAAGGTATTTACATACAGACTTTGTTCTTATGCTTGGGTGGTAGGATTCAAACAAGAATATTATTTGTCTATTATAGTTGACTTGATAACTGAGTGAAAAAAAATTCTTTAACTAGCTCTGATGCAGAGTATTTTAAAATATGGTGATAACACTATTTTACTACTTATATATGGAAAATATTTGACTTCTACATTGATTTAACCTCTGTATCTTCCCTGGTCTGGGTACCGACACCCTTCCCCATAATGCATAGCAATATACTTGTCCAAAAGGAGGTGTTCTTTGCATTATGGGATACTGAAGCAATCAATGTGAAGTCAGCAGCCTCTATATAGAAATAGACTACTTGTGAAGATACTTCATGCATAAGCTTGCACTAAGGTATAGGATTAGAACAAGAATATAATTTCTTGTTCTAATCTAGAGTTACATGGTTTCTTATATGTACGTATTCCTGTCCCGCTTCAAGCCTCACCACTAGTCGTATCTTTCAGGCACCGGCCACATTCGCCAGTGTCTCACATGGTGTGAACAAGCACTGACGTGTTTCGTATGGTCTCCATTCATACATGACTTTTAGTCTACAAACCTTGCGACTGTTTAATGTTATGTTCTTGATAAAAATTTTATCACAAAAAATAATAAAGTCATCCAAAAGAAACAAGTCTGATTCGTCTACAGCTAGCAAGAAAAGAAACACATTGACTTTGGAAACAAAACTCAACATTATTAAGGATTTTGAAGGCAGAATGAAAATTTGTGAGCTAGCAAAGAAGTTCGATCTACAGGAATCCACAGTAAGAACAATCATAAAAGAAAGGTTTACAGATTTTGGAGGACATAGATTCTAATGAGGAACAAACTGTAGCCACAAGGCATGCCTGGCAAGGAATAAAAAAATCATTAGCTTGCTATGAAGAAATTTTGCGTGACAAGAAAAAGACATTATGCCGTCAGACGAATCTATTAGATTTTATGAAACCATCGACATCGAAATAACTTTCTTTTTTTTATGTACGAAAAACTACAATTATGATTATATTTCTTAAAAAATATAGGTGTTTTTGTAAACCTTTGGTCCCAATTGTATGTTGTGTATATATAAATTACATGCAACATTATATCCCGAGTTACGCGAATTCGACTTACGCACTTTTTGTTGGTCCCACCTACCACATAACTTCGGGGTTTTACTGTATTTATGTGCAAAGAGTTAATAGGATAGATGAGAGTTTGGAAGCAAGAAGTGTAACATGCTTATGTATTATGAGATATCACTGAAATTAAGCAATAGCAGGCAAAATATCATGGATGGATGTAGTTATATGAGGGAGCATGGTTGATAGTATGGTTCAGTGCAAAAAAGACTGTGGCTGATGACAACAGTTACATCAGCAAGAAAGCAGATGCAACTGGCAATGAGCAGTAAGACAGTGGACATGCAAAGTAGTGAAAACGAGCTTGGTGTAAATGTCTGTGAGAAAGTAATTGAAGAGATGAAAACAGAGTTAAGGCAAGAGTTTAAGTATGTAAGGAACTGAAGAGAACTCCAGAAATGGAAATGAAAGGAAGAATGGGAAGATGGCCTTTTGAAAGAGATATTGAATGATTCAAGTATGTACAGGAAAGTCAATGATCTGAAGTTTGGTGAGTGAAAAGGTACACAAGGTTTGTTATCTGGGAGGCAGAATAAGCAGGACAATGAAGCATGGATAAGAGGAATAAGGGACCAAAAGAGTGTGTAGTGGTAGTTGTCACATGTGATTTGGTTGGTAATAATGAGAATGCAAGGATAGATGTCAAGAGGCTGTTGAGGAGAGTGAAGGATGACTGTGTGGTAGGTAAGATGGTCAGTGTTGGCAAGGTATGATAATGGTTGCATTGAGGAAGCAAGCAAGATTATGAACGGTATACTAGCAGAGTTGTGCGAAGGGAAAGAAGTTTTTTGTGAATGGCGAGATGATTTTCAGGAATGGATAAAGCTGTATAAAAGAAATGGGCTACAATTAAATGGATTTGGTGTGAGTCAGCTGGAGAAGCTGTTGCTGCAAGAGAAAGTAATGAGTGAAGTGAATAGAAGACTTTAAGAAGCAAAAGGTGTTATGGAAGAGGCAGAAGAGTAAGAAAGGAGAGCTTGTTAATGGAGAGGGTGAGTGGCAAGAAGAGAATGAGAGAGAGGAAATGCAAGACAGACAGTGAGTAGAGGTAAGGTGGACAGCAAGACACACTGAGAAGTGCGTTGATGATGGGTTCAGTGGTGGATGTAAAGGATTAAGATAGTCAAGAATGCGAGGATAATACTTAGGTATGGGGGAAAGGTGTAATATCAGTGATAATAGAGAGGAATGGGGAAGGGGAGGGTATGAAGGAGTCACATATGAGAAGTGGTGTCAGTGGGACTTGTTATAAAAAAAGAAATGAACTAGAGTATATGTTTACAATGCTAGAAGTATTTGAAACAAGGGGAATGAAACTGTAGCACTGATAAAAAAATTCATTCTTCCAAAAATTGTTGGAATAAGTGAGATGCACCTGGATAAGGATGACAATCTGACAGGAATAGAGATGGAAGGATACATGGTAGTTCATGAAGACAAATAGCGCAGAAAGGGGGGATGCTGATAATGGTAGATGAGTTGTGCCACCTAAGATGGAGGTGCAAGAAGCAAGTAGTGACTAAAAATTTTGTCCTGTCAGTTGACAGGACAAAATTTTAGTAGGGTGTTATTATACACCTGGTAATGTGGAAAGTGATGAGAAGGAAATATATAGGTATATTGGTCTAGATAGTAAGAAAAGGGTGATTTTAATTACTTTAATGTAGATTGAAATAAACATCTGGAACCAAAGAGAATGAATTTGAGTTTTTAAGGTACAACTATCTTAGGCAGTATGTAACAGAGGGTGCAAAAGGATCTAGGGTCTTGCATTTGATTATCTCATCTAAGGATACTATTGTAAAAGAAGTGTCAAATCTTTCTCCAGTTAGTGAAAGTGATCAGTTGGGTGGTGGCCAGCCATATCAGGACTCTTGTGAAAAAGGGTTATATGTAGAATTTATATAACTCTTATATAAAAGGGTTATATGTGGAATTATGACAAGCAATATCATGGAATGACGCACTGGATGAGAAGGAAATCAACACTGCTTAGTCAATACTCAAGATCTAGTCAAGGCAATACCTGAGTGCAGGGCCAGTCCAAGAGTATCTGATGCCTCTAGGCAAAGAAAATTTCGGCACCACTATACATTGTCTCTCTATATATATTTTGCCGTAATCACACAAGCAAACGTACACCTGCACATGTGGATATTTATAAAAATAATATCATTATGAACATTAAAAAAATTTAGCACCCCTAGGCGATTGCCTAGGTTCGCCTAATGATAAAACCGGCCCTGCCTGAGTGTATTCCAAAGGTCAGGAAATTAAATAAGGTATATGTGTAAAATGAATGACTGAAGAAGTGGAGCATGCAATCTGGAAGAAAAAGGCAATGTAGAGGCAGCACAACATGAATGGCAATAATTAGTTACATGAGGAGTACAAAGAAGAAGAAAAGAAGGTGACTTGCTTGGTAAGGGTAGAAAAATTTTAGTATCAGCACATACCAAGCAAGACTAAGGGATTTTAAAAAAAAAATGTATTTTTTTTTTTTTTTAATTACTAGACCACTCATGAATGTTGAGAAATTCATGCACTTTCCTATGAGTGGATCTATTCACTTTTTAAGTGGAGGATTTGACAAAAAACAGCAATCTTTATAATCTGTAGTAATCATGATTATGTTTGTATTACATTATACTTTTTCTAAAAATATTCCTGTTCAAAGGGCGTTATGTGAGGACAGCAACACTGAAAAGAATGGCTGTTGTTCTGAGTAACATCATTTGTATCATTAAGTGATAATGCATTTGGTGCTCTTTCTCTCTTTCCATAATATCCATTTTTGGAATATCACAGGCTATTTGTTTACCACTAAATGAAATCCATTATACAAATACACTAATTGGAAAGAAGTCAATGGACACTCCTTCCCCATGGGCAAGTTGCATGTAACGAGTCACATATTTGTAGCTAGTATAAATTGGAGGAATATGATGCTCTCAAATCAGTGCAACTGTGTCCGGGTGAAATGGCTGAGAGAAGGGAACTGATGGAGTTTGAAAGAGGAGTTATGATAGGATGCCATGTTGCAGGCCTATATGTTCAGCAAATTGGGTCATCCCAAGTCAACAATCAGTGATACCATACTAAGATGGAAGCACAGGAAGTCAACTGCAAGTGCTACCTGCAGTAGATGACCCACCACTTCCTTGCTCACATCCACCTGAGACAGATTCCAGGATGACCTCTTATTCTTCCAGTCTCCACCCATCTGATCATGTTAATGTCTTGATCATGTCTCCTCCCCTTCCTTCTATCATTACACTATGCAATTTGCATTCCCTCAATCTGGCTTCATACTCAAAATTTCTGAGACCAGAAACCACATTAGACAATCATCTCTAAACCTTTCTCATTCTTTTGAAAATCCAGAGACCAAACCTGTGCATAGTAATTCAGACAACATATGAATTGGCTGTTGCCAAAATTTATGGTCCCTATCCATCAACAGATCTCTCATCTCCAAGATATCCCCACCAATCTTATACTCTACCTCACATTTTGCTTCCCAAATTTTAAAACCTCACATCTTGGTAGAATGAACTGACATCCCCACACATGTCCATTCATCCAGTCTATTCAACTTTTCGTGTGAGGCTACAACATCCGTTCTACTCCTCAGAGTTCTCGCCAACTTTGTATCATTTGCGAACAACTGTACATTACCATTTAAACCCTTCCCAATGTCATTTACAAACAAAATAAACAACAATGACTCCAAAATGGATTGCTGGAGCACACTACTAATGACTTTCCTCTTTTGGGATATCTCTCCCCCGTACACATTAAAGTTGCTGATACCTATCAGACTGCCAATCTACAATCCAATGCTCTACCATTCATCCCTATCCAATTTAATAGCCAACATATAATTTGGCAATCTGTCAAAATCTTTTACAAAATCTAAATACACCCAATTCTCCATTTACACAGTAGATTAGTTCCAGAAAAAAACGTGTAAATGAAAACTGTGTAAAAAAGAATACAGTGCATATGTAAAAATAGAAGAACAGTTCCAAATGCAAAAACCTGATACAAACAATAAGTTATTTTCAAACAAAACATATGGAAATCATTGAATAAAACTGTATTTAATTTTAATGGAATATTTTTTATTTTAAATACTCATTCAAAGTATATACATATATATATCTTTCTTAAAGAAAATAGTGTGTCACTAATAAAACATAAATTCGTAAAGGTCCAAATACACTCATGCATATGGTTATTACTTAAATTTTATTCACAGTAACTGCATTCTTTTATGTGAGACTGGAATTAAATCACTTCCATCACTTGAAACACTTTGGCTGTCCTGTTCTTACCACAATGGCGAAACCTTTTCTTCAGTAAAAGGAACTAAATTAGCACTAATTTCCAATAATTCTGAAGGTTTTTTATTTTATTTTTTAACCATGAACTCTGTAATTAATCGTTGAAATCCTGCATTGCCTAGATCTTTGTATAATTCTACATATCGCACCATATATGACTTCAGTTCATGTTTAAACTGTTCACCTAGTTCAATATTTGGATCATGTGTAAGAAAATGACCTTGCAATTTGCTAGCCATTTGAAGCCCTTCTTTAATTAATCCTGCAGTGAGTGGAATCTCTTTATCATCATCATTTTTTTTCTTTTTCATCGAGATTCTTAAGGACAACTTCTATTATTTTGTCATCACTAACAGCCTTGTCTACCATCAATTCTTCAATATCTGCAGACAAAAAATCATCAAATCCTTCTCTGCCAATTGCATGTGCTAATCTCATGATATTGGGATATTCGGTTGTATGGGTTACTGGGTTTTCCTTTTTCACACATTTAGGCCAAGTAGCTTTCCAGCATGCATTTAAAGTTAATGGCTTCAATTCTGATAATGCCAACTTAGCACGTTTGATGCAATCCAAAATAAAATATTTCCTCCACACATCAATAACTGTCAGTAAATTATCCTTATCTAGTTTATCCAAAATGTATTGGAATGTTCTTATGTAGCAAGTTTTGAAGGTAGCAATCACGCCCTGGTCTAGTGGTTTATTAAGGATGTCGTATTAAGTGACAGAAAAGAAAATTCCCCATTCCCCAACAGGATGACTAGGTGCATTGTCTATAATCAATAAACTTTTATAAAGTCCAAATTTTTTCCCATTAAATAACGTTTAATTTCTGGAACAAAACACCGATTCTGGAACCATTCATTAAAAATTTCTTTTGTAACCCAACCTTTTTTGCTCATCTTCCAGTGCACTGGTAATGTGTTAAAATCCACACCTTTCGTTGCCTGCAGTCTTAGGAATCGATTAACACGTTCACTGCCACGCTCCTCAGGCATAGTTTGTTACCGCACGCCGAGCACTTTTACTTCTACAAGGTCAGTACGAGTTATCACATAGCTGGCTTATCAGACGAATTTTGTTTCATATGCCAACTATGAGTAATCTCGTATCACCCCACCTATATCTTACATGCACTGACGACTGTGTAACTTGAGTTCAGAGTCAGTGACGTCCAGCATTCAGTGTAGTAAGGTTTATTGCGTCTAGTCTTACAATTATTTAAAATTATCTAAATAAAAACCTTCAATTACGCCATGGCCAGTAAATGAAAGCTTACTGATGAAGAATTAGAAGCTTACGCTAATATGAGCGATGATGATTATAATCCTACAGATGACTCTAGCGATGATTCAGATGATGATATATTGTATATAAATGTGTGTATATGTTTAAAAAACTTCAAAAAATTGTTTTATTTGCATTAATAAATACACAGTTTATGCAACAAGATCTCTAATAACATACTATACTTTTGCTGAAATTATTTTCCTTCTACCGAGCCCCCAGATGTGCTCGCCACTTTATTCACAAGCCAAGAGTCCAAATTAACATGCTTATACTACTAATAGTGTCACACGATTCTTATCTGCTTTAAAGCCACCAACACTTTTGTGATTTTGCTATATAAGTTGTACTTGGATTTTTTCCAACAAAGGCTGGTCTCATCTGCGTTTCAAACTTGATCAGGAGTGTAGCCACCATTTCCAATAATTTTGGACAGGTTTGAAAGAAATCCCTAACTGCCAGTTCATTTGCAGATGCGACCTCCTTTTATTTTTATATTATGAAGCGCATATCTTTTGAGAAATTTTGTAAGCCAACCTGTGCTTGCAGAAAAATCACAATTGTTGTTCGATGTTGTTGGCTTCTTTTCCTGAATCTGTTTCTACAATTGTAATGCTTTCTGTTTGATGACATTTCTGTCTAAAGGTATTCCTTTTTGTAAGAAATCTTCTATCCACAACACTAGGGCCTTTTCCTTCTTCAAAATTTAATACATAGCTGCATAACTCTATTGCACGAACAAAACTTTCATGAGCAAAACACAAGATGTGTAAACATTTCGAATTGTAAACAAGAAATGACTGTTTAGCAAACAGCTTAACTCCTTCCAAGAAGCTTTATATAGGCAAGCCTCCTGTAACGGACCAACTCAACTTTGAGGAATCAGAATAGCACCCTTCTACTTCCAGGAACCAAGGCAAGTGAATATAACAGATCATCTGTCGACTTAACTTGAGAGAAGTTAAGCCTACAGATGATTCTAATTACAAAAACTGATTTTTTGTTGTCACCACAGTCGTCTATATTCTGTAGTGTAGAGTAATTCCTGATATTTAAAACATCGAGGGGATTCCCCAAAATTCAAGTTTAAGTACATATGTACCTTTCTAGGAAATGATAATTATGTTGGAAGTTTTTTTCCACTTGGTAAGACTAGTGGGAAAAAACTTCCAACAGCTTTCTCTAAATCCAGAGTAATTTAATAATAAGGTGAGACACCTTTTGGCAACTCGTATAGGTAAATATGACTTCTCCATTGCTTCCACCTTGGTATCACCACCTATGGGTCTGGCTCCCACTAACGAGACCTCAATAAAAGTCAAAACTGGTCTGGGCAGTGGGCCTTCCCTTAATGCATAGCATTATACGTGTCTGCAAGGAGATGTGTTTTGCATTATGGGAGATACTAAGACAAGGAGTGATGAGAGCTTGGTCCACCTTTACCATGAGTTGCCTCAGTCCTGAAGATACTTCAGGTGCAAACTTTGTTTGCTTACACTTGGATAAAGGATTAAACTAAATTTATTAAATGATAATTATAATGGAAATATCCTTTTTAACAGAACTGAATTCAAATACAAATTTTAAAAATAAGTGCTATTTGAACCATGTTAAATCAAAATATACCATGCAAAAATAGAATTGCTTTTGTTTTCTAAACCGTGTTATTTTGAAATCATGTAAAAAAGAGAATTACCTGTATACTACTGTGTATGCATACCCTTCATCCAATGCTTTTGTCACTTTGTTATAATATGTAAGCAGATTGTTAAAACATAATCTTATTTCAGCAAACCATTCGCTGTCAACCCATTTCTGAACCATGGTCCTTCTAGTCTCACTAACAAGCACTCCCACTTGACCACAACTCCAGACAATCAGATTGGCCCATAATTCAAAGCCTTAGTCTTATAACCCTCTTTATGAAGCAGAACAATTTTGTCTTCTTTCCACTTCTTTGGAACCTGGACCAAACTAAGACTCATGTTAAAGAGATCAGCTAAAGCTGTTGTTAATTCTCTGGAATATTCCCTCAATACACGTGGGAATATAACATCAAGACCTATCGCCTTCCTGATGTCAAGTTTACTCAATTCCTTATATATCTCCTGCTCACTCACCATCAGTGGCTCCTCTTTCTCCCTCCCAACTGTTCTCAATTTCTGCATGATGTCACTTTCATGAGGATGAAATACCTTTATGAATTGCTTACTTAACATCTCTATTCTACCCTCCTCAGTAGTTATTCTTCTAACATTTTCTCCAACAAGCATCATCCTTTCATAATCATTCTTTCTTCTACTGGGCACATATTGAAAAAAATCCATAGGATTTCTATTGGTCTCATTAGCTAACTGATGCTCATACTGCACTTTTGCTATCCTTATGAGTTACCTCTCTTGATTGCTCTTTGTACTCCCTAATAAACTAACTATAACCACTCATCCATTTTACACCCACCTTATTTGATCTATGGAATGCATTCAGACATTACCTCTGATAGACAGTTCCTAAACAGCTTCCGAATACCATTGATCTCTTTCCTTCCAATTCTTCATTCCATGATATAGCTATAAGCTGTCTCCTGAATTTGTCATAATCACCAGCCTTATAGTTCCACATATAATGTTGCTGGCCACCACCCAAGTAATCACTTCATGGTCACTTTTGCCAACTGGGGGGGAGATAACACCCCCCATTTACAATAGCATCCTGTGATGAGATAATCAAATCCAAGATCCTTGATCCCTGTGTATCCTTTGTTACATACTGCCAATCCAGTTATCCTTCAAAAACTCAAGAAATTCATTCTCTTTGAATCGATACTGTCTCTTCATTCCAATCTATATTACAATAACTGAAAGTGCCCATAATAATCACCCCTTTCTTATTAGCTAGACCAATTTGTCTATACATTTCTTTCACTTCCCTCCACATTATGAAGTGTATAGCAATACCATACTAAACATTCTGTCCTGTCTACACCACCTCACACCATACTGCTTCAAAACCACTGCCATTATTTGCTCCTTTCACTTAAATGGGGATAACTCCTCTGCTACTATCGACAGCACTCCTCCTCCCTTCCCGCACTGCATCTTTATGGAAATTATCATATCTATCCATCCATCTCTATGCTAGTTAAAATGTCATCCTCATCTAACCACATTTCACTTATTCCAACAATTTTAGGGTGAATATACTCTAATAATGCTACAATTTTATTTCCTTTATTACATATGCATCTGGCACATGTATACTAGCTTATTCCTGGTTATGTAACAAATCTCACCAACCCCACTGTTCAGATATAAATCCTCCATAACCCCCCCCCCCCACACACACACACAATTTGCCACTCCTCTTTATCACCAATCTTATATCTCTCTCTTCAAGACCTGTGTTTCTTCCCACATTCCTGGTCATTCCAATTTTTTCTTGTACACATACGTACATACACACATCTGCTCCTGTATCCCTCATCTACACTTCTCACAGTCTTTCTACCCCTCTCCCCCTGTTTGTCTTTGTATTCCTTCTCTCATTCTCTTCATACAAGCCTTCTTACCTTACTTTCCTGCTCTTCCACATCATCTCTACCACCTCATTTCCTCAGGTCTTCCATTCAATTCAGTCATTACTCTCTCTCTCTCTCTTGCAGCAACAGCTGCAAGAGAGAGAGAGAGAGTAATGACTTAAGACTTACAATGACACAATGAAATAAAATAAGACAATCTTGTGTTCCGTTAATTTCTTCAAAATGGCTACTGAAAAAAAAAAGTTAATAAGTTATAAATAAATCACTTTTCTGAGAAACCAACTTTAAGATTGCAAAAACAGATTATAAAGGTACTCTTTCCTTACTCTACATTGACAGAGTTTCAAGATATTGGCATGGCACAATTTCTAAAACAAGTAAATATTAGAAATGCTTTTAAACCTGCCACAATTACAAAATAGAAACATTCACTAAAAGGCAGCATTCCTTTTGAAAAACATCCTGAGGTAAACAGCAAGATTCTGTGTACCTCTGGGAAAGACTACACTGGACAGACTGGAAGTATGTTTCAATATCAATACAAAAAACACAGAGGCAGTGTTAAATATTTAAAAGAAAGATAAAAGTAACCACACTAAACATTTTCACAAGACATCATGAAATGGATTAGTCCTCTGAATTAGTGCCAGAAGACAATTTGTTTTTAAGAGATGTTTAAGGAATCCTCTGAAGTAATACAACTGCATGGCATCTTAAACAGAAATCAGGATCATGTATTTCATGATACTGGAAGTATCATGCATTTATGTAGCCAATTAGACCTCCATTGTGCTAATTTAGACATCCATCTAAATACCTTGCAAAACAATGAATGTTTCATGTTTGATATGTCAAATGATGTGTATGACTATGTTATTATTAACATAATTAGTTTAAAAACCACTGTAGGATATCCATATTAAAATTGATATCGAACAAGTTAAAAATATTAAAATGACAAAGTTAAGAAGTTTCTAAGAAGTCGAATTTAAGAAGGAATATAAGTTTTGGCAGGAAGCAAGAGAGTGAAATGATAGAAGTTTTTTCATAAAGGATGATAGTTTGGCTTATGATAACTGAAGAGAAGCTGTGGAACTAAAATGTTTTTTCATATGTAATGTGAAGAATACATTAGCACTTGCATAGTTCAGTAGTTGATTTGATGTGGTATATATTTATGTTTTTTTGTAAATTAAAGATTTTTATTTTGGTTTACAAGAGTATGAAGACTCAATCTCTTAATGGGTTTAATGAGTTAATAGGTTAGTTTAAGAGATTAGGTTACACATGAGATATTCTGGGATATAAACCTGTTTGCAAGTTAGATTTGGAGTTTAGTTTTGGTGTTTTCATTTTTATCTTAAAATGTGTGAGGGAGAAAGTAAAAATAAATACACTTTCACATACACAACTGGTGTTAGAGGTGTTTGTATATTTTTATGTTCCCCGAATTCTCTGAGAATTCAGAAAACATACTGTACATACAAAGTACATACTATACTTTGGGAACCCATGTGGTATGCGAGTTGTTGCTCAGTGGTATGATTTGCAGTTGGTAGCTAGAAAATATAACATATAATGTACAAAAATAAGATAACGTGATTTCCTAATCACTTCATATTTCATCCATTATTTCATATAGATATCATAATTTTGGTCCAGATAAATACAGCAAGGATACAGTTATTGCACTGACCACGCAACTGCCATCTCTATATCCATAAACTTTCAAAGTGTCAAATGACCATGGTTAAAATTAACATCCCCAGGCTGAAACACATTAAAAGTATATAAACTTAGGTCAGCAATGTAGGGTAATACTCAGTTGGAAAAGTTTGGGGACCCCTGCTCTAATACATTTATCTTCCAAATGTAGCTTTTAGTAAGAAGACAAGGAAGCAAGTAGAAGTTTAGTTTATTATTTTTACAATGAATCTACAAGTCCTGTTATCACAGTTTATGAACTAAATTCTTTAACCAAAAATTAGACTAAAACAAAGCAATTTTTGCAGCTACTAATCTGTAGGACTTGCAACGGCTATACTCAAAATAGGATTGAGCCCCTTCAAGGTTTACAACACTGTAATTATGTTGTGACTTCTAATAAATGGACGACAACTTGTTGATAAGACAAATTTATGCACCTGTAGTCATGTATAGTCATATCAGATGACAGCAGTCTTGCCTTTATATAAATGACTACATGTAGCTGATCAGGTAGGGTATAAGTTATACAAATAATTATAAACATAATTATCAGAATTCAATCATTAAACAACATTAAGTAATCCTAAACAAGGACAATTTAATAAAAATACATTAAAATCAGTGACAGTTATATTAAAATAACATATTGGAATACTCTATAATAACTTTAAAACAGAGCAAAATACTGATGCTTCAAGACATGATTACTATTTAATAATTAAATATTTCTCCAAACTAATGCTTCATTTTTCTAGCATACTGGCTGATATTCTAAACCAGAAGGGAAATTTGCATGTAAATATTCCCAACACTTTTCTTGCATGTGTTATGTACATGACAGTAATGCACATATACAACTGCTAGTGTGAAGCATACTTAATACATAATTAATACTAAATTGCTCTCTATGGCAATATAATTATACAATTTGATTCTTTGTTAAAAACACCCTTCGTGCACTTTGGGGCAGGCAGGATATGTCTGAGTGTATATACCTTGGTAAAAGTAATAATCTGGTAGATCCACTCTTATTGAACAGAATGGTGGCACTCCATCAGAATGACATCTGATCAAATGAGTATTGTAGTACACACACACACACACACAATTGTCACATCAGCTCTCAAACAATACATAAGAATGATGACTGAGCAGAACCCAGCAGGAAGAACTTCCCCTCTCCGAATCCTATCACAGACTAGACTGCCAATATGTAATCTCTGGCTTGATTTCATGTAATTTATTTGTAGTTTGTCCCCTGCTGTGATAACAGCCATTAATGAATTAATTTAACTTGTTTTAATTATATACCTAATAATAGACAAAGTTTGCATATGAAGTATCTACATAACTAGTCTACTTGTATATACAGTAGTGTTGATTTCACATTAATTGGTTTAGTATCCCATAGTGAAAAAAAAAAAAAACAAAAACAAAAAAACATTAAAACAAGAATATAATTTCTTGTAAAGTATATAATACTTTGTAACCCAAAAGGAAACTTTTCTTTTGAGTTATATGTGATTAGATGATTCCATTTTATCTGATATATATATATATATATATCAGAGGCAATGTTTTTGTATCAATTGTAAATATGAGAAGATGTGGCCTATAAAGAAAACAAAAAGAATCTGTAAATTATGTCTTTGGTAATATTTTTCTTTTATATGTTTCAAGTTCACAAGGTGAATGTTTGTATAACTCACAACAATTCTGTGGATTTGACTGAGAAACACGAAAAATGGCAGCAGATCCAACAGGTAATGCAAATTTCTAAATTGTTGTGTAGGTTGTTGGTACAAAATTAGAGAGTGTGTGTGTGTGTGTGTGTGTGTGTGTGTGTGTGTGTGTGTGTGTGTGTGTGTGTGTGTGTGTGTGTGTGTGTGTGTGTGTGTGTGTGTGTGTGTGTGTTTGTGTAAAACCGCTGGTAGATAAATGGCAGGAGAGACAGCAGAGTAGAGTATAAAACAAGCCATGGTGGAAAGCTATGATGTGTGCTCAATGCTGTTTAATGCTAGTAAAATCTCTTTGATAAGCACATTAAAAGGAAGTGTAACTTGCTGTATTGAACTTTGCAACAAGGATAAATATATACTGGTAGGGTGATCATTTATACATATAGTTCACCTCATCATCCTGTATGTAGTAAATATGCAAGGATTTTTATTTTAAGAGCACATTCAAGTATCAATTGTTGCCAATGAAATGGGAAAGTGATCTACAAAATGCAACACTTATTCATATTCTGTGATGGTAATGCAGTAGAAAAGAGTGCATGGAGGATGGTCATTGTTCTCTTGCATTTTTCTCCTAAGTAGCAAATATGTGTGCACAGAATCTAATTTTCATAAAAAATGAGTCAAAGGAACTTAGTTTCTGTTGCAACCAGGATATTAATTTGTTCCAGACTTTATCTTAGTTACAGACTTTTTTCAACAACAGCGTACACTGTTAAATTTGCCAAGCAGTTATATTCTTGTTTTATCTTTAATCCATGTGTACGAAAACAAAATTTGTGCATGAATGCATTCACATCTAATGTACATTGTTCTTGTATTTCCCTATGAATGTTATTCAAGGTTACTCTAAGCATTGCAGACATGATGTTTCTAAGATAACTGAACATGGAATTTTTTCCTTCTTTGGAGGATTCTAATAGTCTTTCTAAAAACCATTTCAGAATGCAGAGTGGCATTTACTCTACCAGATATACATCTGTTAATGCATGATGTGATTATTTATTACATCTGACCCACACATGAAAGGTCACAAAATCTATAACAGATCACTGCTGTGTGTGTGTACAAGACAATAAGAAGAAAGGAGGAATCTGTTTTCCCCCATCCTTTTTTTTTTTTTTTGGAACAAATAAAAATTGAATATGGGGAAGGCTGTTCCAAAGAACAGAAGTAAATGGAATGAAAGAGTTGGCAGTGAAGTTAGTTCGGTGAGTTTCAAGATGAATGGAAAAAGCGTATTGGTTAGCAGTGGCCAATTCAGCAGAACAATGTCCATGAAAGTATCTATAGAAGAGGAAGAAACAGAATGTCTGAGAGAGAGAGAGAGAGGGATTGATGTGGATACGTGAGAGAGGGAGAGATCATTAAACTGGATTATCCTCTTCTGGATAGATTTTGGTGCATCACCCAAATATGGGAACAATGTTACATGGTTGGGCAGATTTGGGATTTGTATAGAGTTAGCAGCTGTGAAGTAGTGTCCTGTGCAAAAAGTGTACACTAAGTTTTTCGGCAGCTGCAGAATCTATAGTTGAAATATATTTGTGCCAGGACAGGTTGTAGGTACAGGTCAAACCTAGAAGGAAAATCTGATTGTGTGTGGATATCTGGGTATCACCGAAGGTTAAGGAAGAGGGATGGGGGTTCTTTCTTGCAAGAGATTACAGAGGACTGACCTTTTCGTGGCAATGGAGTCTACATGTTTTGTCCATGTCCCACTTGGATATTGCTAAAAGACTGGAGTTCAGGATATTGGTCATGGTGGATCATGAAGATTCAAATACTTGAGCACTACAACGTTTGTCATATGAAAAGAAAAAATAAAATGTATCCTCATTGGTAAAGCCATGGATAGCACTGGAAGTCTGTGAGAGCAAGTCATTTATATACAAGAGGAAGAGAGTAGGTGAAAGAACAGAACCCTAAAATAGTCCTGCATTGGTGGGGAAATTGAGGACACTGTCTACCATGGAATGTAGTGAGTGGCCAGTAAGAAAGTTGGCGATTCAGTTCAGAGTGTGAAAGGCAGACCCTAGGATGGCAGTTTGCAAGTAGGCACCTGTGCCAAACCCAATCAAATGCCTTTGAAATGCCAAGAGTTTGTCAGAGAAACCACGTGAGTTTCTCTGAATTTTTCCATGGCTTGATTCCAGAAGTGGATGGTAAAAAATAGAAGATCAGCTGTAGGATCACAGATGGCTGAATCCATACTGCTGTCACTGATTAGTTGGTAGGTCTATAGGTGGTTCCAGAGTTGGTTGTTAATGATCTCCATAGTTATAGAGAGAACAGAAATGAGAGCTACTGAACAGTAGTGCGGTGGTTGACTTCCATTACCTTTCTTTGGGATGGGCTAGATGTGGACCTGTTTCCATGTTGTATGGTAGATGTCAGTTGAATAAGATAGATTGAAGAGGCAATACAGGATAGGTGTTAGTTCTGGGGCACAAGTTTTTAACAAAATAGGTGGAATACCTTATTTGTGTTGAGGTTATTAAGGATTCTTCGGATTTCTTTCTGGCAGAAGACTAGAACTGTCACCCAAGTGAATTTTGGGTGACAGTTCTTGAGGAGTGCAGGAAACTTTGCCCAGGTCATCGATGCAGGAATTAGAAGAGAAGAGTGATGCCAATAAGTCAGCCTTGCCTTTAGGTGAAGTGAATATAGTACCATCCAGATGTGAGAGTGGTGGAAACCTTGGTGGGCAAAAGTTGTGCCTGATGGTCTTGGCAAGGAAGAGACTACAATTTGGGCAAGAGGAAGCAAGTTTGCAGCATTTGAAGTCTGATTTAGATTTGGTAATGATTCTTTTATAGCTGTTTTGAGCTGTATAAGCAGCTCACAACAGATGGTGTGAGCATCTGGAGTTTTGGTCTTGAGTCATTCATGGTATGAAGAGGTTTTCTTTTACTGCATTGGCACGCTTTTTTAAGAATGAAAGTTTGGATGGCAGCTATGAATTTTGAGTGGAATAAGGGATGAAGGCTTCATTCCTGTGATGATGATTTCTGTTATTTGGTCTGAGCAGATGTTTGAATTAATAGAACTGTAGCAGTATTTAAGACTATGGGAAGGAGGAATATAAGTCATGGAGGACAAGAGTGCCAAATGGGATGACCTCCATGACTTATATTCCTCCTTCACATGCAGTACTTCCAAGTACTGCATGTCACAGATCTTCGATCTCCCTACCAGAATACCAGTCAACCCCCTCCCTACAGTTTGGCAATACACTTGATCTCTTCTTAACAAGCTCCCCTTTCAAGTGTACTGAGGATCTGAGTTCTCTTCTTGGTAACTCAGATCACAACCTCATACAAGCCACATTTGCCACAGAATAACCATCTACCAGCCCTCATCCTTTCCTTGAGAACTCAGATCCTCAGTACACTTGAAAGGGGAGCTTGTTAAGAAGAGATCAAGTGTATTGCCAAACTGTAGGGGGGGGGGGGTTGACTGGTATTCTGGTAGGGAGATCGAAGATCTGTGACATGCAGTACTTGAAGAATGATTCAAATAGGCTGAAACTGTAGGCATGTGAAAATGGCTGTCATTTCAATGTTAATAAATGTAAGGTGTGATTAGATACCCAATGTCGTATTATATTGGTGAGATTATGCTTGAAGAAACTGATGAGGCTAGAGATCTAAAGGAATGACTAAATTTTAATAGACAGGAAGGTAAAGTTCAAGAGTCATATAGCAAAAATTGTAAATACAACTGAGAGAATAATGCCAATGCTGAAACGAACCTTGACATGCAAAGATAAGGAAGTTATTTTGCCTCTTTACAAAGCTTTGATAAGAACTCACCTGGACTATTGCATGAAGGTCTAGTCTCCCGGTTTCCATGGTGATTCTGATACAGTGGAGAGAGAGTGCAAAGGAGTATCAAAAATGACATCAAGATTGAGTAATACTGACTATGAATTTGAACGAAAAATGAATATGAATACAGATTGAGAATTTGTAGGCTGTAGACAGTAGCAAACAGGAGAAAGAGTGGTGATATGATTGAGACTTATCATACAGGATTTCAGTTGATGGAATTTTTCATTTTATGGAGGGTGGGGAAAGGATGTGAGGGTATCCATGATAGTTGAGAATGAATGCTGTCCAAAAGGGGATTAGGACTAGATTTTTCTCTCATAAAGTAGTGTGTGACAGGAATGGATTGCCTTTGGATGTTGTGTGCACAAGTAGCATAAATTAATTCAAGAACAGGTATGACAGCTGGTGCAAATAGTATGGCCTCCCTCAATGAGTTCCTGACTCCCTCAAGCTCTCTCTTAATAATAAAAAAGTTCAAATTCATAATAAAACCTTTTTGCTGTTATCCTGCCAAATACTGTGACTAGTGCTGTCAATTCTATGCTTAGTCAAACCACAGATTTAATAATCTGGATATGGCTGTAATGTAATGATATAAATTTTTTAAATGTCCATATCTTCTACTGACAAAAGTGTTCCAAAGGATTTTATGTAAATATAAAACCAATTGTGTCAATTGTGCTGAACCAGACTATGTAATTCATCATATTGTATCACCACATTTTAAGTCTTATAAGACATTATCAGTGTGGGCTGAAGAAAAATAACTCTAGATATTTACTAGCCCTCCTCTCTATGGATTGACCGGTTTACAATCAATAGATCTGATGGTGTTCTTTTATATCGTCTGTTTACATTTAAATGGTGGTTAAATAATCTAGGAAACACTGCTCTAGAGACCAAACATGGATACTCACAATAACATCAATACTCACAGTAGAATTTCAACCAATGATATGTTGGCTGGAGAACAAACACTATCCACTCAGCCAACCAAAGCCAGCATAGTTTGCTTAGTTCGTTGAGAAAACAGATCAAAGCCATTGCAATATCAATACCTTCAAGCTTGGTACATGGATGCTTCTGACCCTTGGCCTTATTCAGAATCTGAAATGATCAACTTCCTTCAAAAAATAACATTTTCACCACCCAAGATTACCACATTTAATATGGAGAAAGAAAATTATGTAAAATTATCCTTCAAGACTTATTTAACCCAAACTTCTGTAAGACAACTTAGCCAGCAATGTATACAACAAACCTGCCCTTAAGGTTTGCAGTATACAATGCAACCCTCTGTAGAAGATGAGTTTTCAGAACTCTTTCACAGAAATATGTTAATGTGAAAATACTACTCAGCAAATGAGTATTTAAGCTTAGGTGCTGGGCTTACACTTTTTTGGTATACAAGAAGATTATCTTTTTTCGATATACAGAAACCACACCATAACAAAATTGAATGAAATGAATACAGCACAGAAAAATAATTAAATAGCATGTTTAATTATTGCAATATTTCATCTGTCAGATATTTCCTCAGGAACACAATATTAAAACTTTAATAACACATACAACAATAAATGGAAGAAATTAAATATATTAAACCTAAAGTCCTAAGGCTAGCCAACAGCACCCTCTGTGGGTGCTGTTGGCTAGCCTTAGCTGTTGGGGCAGAAGGCCTAGAAATGAAAGTTTCAACACAATGATATTTTTATAATCAGGCTTTTTTTAACTCCCAAATTGCTACTGATTCTAAAAAGTCTTTCAAGTTTGTATTGGCTGTGATGAAGCATAATGTGATAAGCTGCAACAACAAGGAACCTTGTATACACCTGTTGTTGTCGGGGGAGCGGAGGGAAGTAGATTTTTAGGAGAAAGAAGGGAAGCCAACATCCTACTATAAAAATCACTCTTGAACTGGAAGATGGAAAAAATGGTATACAGAAACCCTACCATAACAGAAAGATTTTTAAATGCTGA
The DNA here is from genome assembly GCF_054136105.1 of Typopeltis vanoorti. Classification (NCBI taxonomy): domain Eukaryota; kingdom Metazoa; phylum Arthropoda; class Arachnida; order Uropygi; family Thelyphonidae; genus Typopeltis; species Typopeltis vanoorti. The sequence continues at coordinate 188,909,354 of NC_143549.1, read as the reverse complement.
TTTATACCATCACCTATTACATAAGATAGGCATGATTAAAATATTACAAGATACAGTATATAATATATCCAGCATGTCAATTAAAAGGAACGAAGAACTGCACTATTTGAGACAAACTTTCACTCAATGGTTGTGAACCCAAGATGATCAACAAAATTCTTAATTCATCTCCTGCAGCTCCTTTACTTAAACATGATTTTAAGAACACAATCGTGCTACCTTACATCAAGAATGTTACAGACAAAGGAGCTAGGCTGCTCCATGAGTATAACCATCAAAGTAGATTTTTTACCTTTGTATAAAATCTCTAAATCCACCAAAACCTACACATCATCCCATGAAAAAAACCAAGCATTTATGAGATTCATTGCTCTTGGGGTATTTGCTATGTAGGCCAGACAGGGAGGCTGGGGAGGGGGGGAGGGATTTGATTGTCTGAACATGTAAAAAAAACCAACAAAAAACTGCTTGGCCAACTACCACAGCATCAAGGAGTTTGAAAATAAACAAAAATGACATATACTGATTGTAATTGTTTTTCAAGAAAATTCAAGAAAGCCCCGCAAATTGTAAGGATCCTCACACAATGTAACAAAAATCAAGGCTTAATCATACATAAAGTTTGGTTTGCTTTAATTAAAAATCTAACAGCCACAAACCTTGGATATGACACATGCAATGCCACAGAATGTGACAGCAAACAACTAGTAGTGTTCCAACATGTATACAGTAATGAACTTAAAATGTTTTTATTCTGGTTACTTATTTGTATGTACCAATTTTGAAGTTCTAATAATTTGTGTGTGTGTATATGTAATTAATTGTTCCAAGTCTTTTGTTGTGTATAACTTTTTGCTTGACAATCTAAGTCTGATGACTTACAAAACTCGTATTATTATTATTATTCAGGCCTCCATGGAGTCAAAAGACTCATCGTGGGAGGTCCTTCCTAAGAACATAGTCTGTCAAGACTCATCGAGGGGAGATCCCCCCCCCCCACCTAAGAAACACAAAGTCTATCATACCACTCCTTAAACTCATTGACCATTCTCGCTCTCACCACTCCATCAGGCAATGCATTCCACGGTTCAAACACCCTCCATGCAAAGAAACCACTCCTCACCCTCTTGCTCACAGTTTCCTTTCGTAACTTCCAGGGATGGCCTCTTGTCATCACTCCTTCCTGCTGTTCAACCAAGCGAAAGAACTCCCCAGTGTCAACCCTGTAACCACCTCTCAACAGTTTAAAAGTCTCAATCATATCACCTCTCCTTCTTCTATCCACCAAACTCTGCAGTCCACATTCCCTCAGCCGATCCTCGTAACTATCCTTGTACAGTCCTGAAACCATCTTTGTCATCCGTCTTTGTATCCTTTCCACAGTTAATTTATCCCCTTCAAATCCTGGAGACCAAATCTGAGAACAATAGTCCAAGTGTGGTCTGATCAGAGACTTATACAACGGAATGGTAACCCTCTTATCTCTGCAGGTCAGTGTCCTTCTCATAATTGCAGCAATCCTCTGTGTTACCTTCACCACCTTTGCAATATGTCCCCTAAACTTCAGGTTTCTATCAACCATCAACCTCAGATCTCCTGTCTCCTCTACTTCCTCCAGCATAACTTCTCCCATAGAGTATGCTGCATCCCATCGATGTTTCCCAAACCTCAAGACCTTACATTTTGCTGCATTAAACTGACACCCCCATTCATTTGCCCATCTATCTAGCTTATTCAAATCCTCTTGCAGGGCTACCACATCTGCACTATTACTAATAATCCTTCCTAGCTTCGCATCATCCACAAACAACTGAATATCCCCTTGCAATCTGCTGGCAATGTCATTGATATAAAGGTTAAACAATATAGGTCCTAGTACTGTTCCCTTGCACATTCTCTCAAAACTCGTGGTGAAATACCATCCAGTCCCAAAGCTTTACTGACATCCAGAGTACTCAGTATCTGAAACCAGCCCTATCCCTCTAGCATTAAAACTGACTCCTCTAGGATGAAATACTCCAATAAAGTGTTCATTGAACAATTCCACTATGTCCTCTGCATCAGTCACTCTATTCCCATTTTTATCCCACAATATCATTCTTCCACAGTCATTTCTCCTCCTACTGGCCACATAGCTAAAAAATTCTCTAGGATTTTCTTTGGATCTTAGGGCCAACCTCCTCTCATATTCCAGTTTCGCTTTCCATACCACACTAGTCACTCTTCTGGCCTGTGACTTATATTCTTCATGCATCCTCTCTTCACCTGTCTCCTTATATCTCTTCCATAGCCTCTTTTTTGCATGCAATTCCTGTTTAATTTGTTTGTCATCCACTTTACTCCAAATTGTGTCCTCTTCTTCACTTGTGGTATACAACTTACCATTGCTGCTAACAAATATTCTCTCACAATTTCTCACGCACTAATGATATCCCGGCCTTCCAATTCCTCCCTCCATGAAACTTCCCGAAGTTGACGTCTAAGACTATTATAATCACCTACCTTATAATTCCACATAAGTTCTCATCTCTTTGATACTCCTGCATGTCTATTCATTTTCCAAGTCAACACCATATGGTCACTCTCTCCAACTGGTGGGAGAGATGTCATCTCAGTTATTATCAACTCTTTTGATGCTATAACCAAATAAAACTCTTGAACCTCTTGTTCCCTCTGTTACATGTTGCCTAAGACATTTGTCCCTCAAGAATTTTAGAAATTACATTCCCCCTATTGCTACATGCATCTTCCTCTCTCCAATTTATACTACTGTGGTTAAAATCCCCCATAACAATCATTCTTCTTGCACTTGCCAAACTTAGTTGTCTAAACATCTCCTGGTCCCCATCCTCCATGCTCCTGGGTCTGTAGCAACACCCCACTAAATATCCTTTCTTGCCTACCTCTACCTCACACCATATGCTCTCAAAATCATTTGTCTCACTTCCTTCTAAAGCCTCCACTCTTAGAGGACATAGGTCATCAGTTATAATTGCTTATTTTTTGTTCACCTAATTTTCCTTAAAATGTGATCTCAATACCAGAAGCTTCCCACATAGATATTTCTTTACAGTTCTGGCAATTTTTCTGAGATGCCTCAAATATAGGGATTAGTAATTGCATTACTGTAGTCTGTATACTGAGAGGGATGCAAGGAGATGGGAGGAACAGCTAATTTGTTCATCATTTTGGCATTGTAACCACAGGGAGGTCTGGCAAATGAAAAAGAGTTCAACTGCACCGGAAGCCTCCAACCCTTATTGACAAAGGTTTCAATGACAACAACCCCAACACTGTTGGGGTTTCTGTAAACTAAGACAGAAAGGTTGCCATTGGCCTGACATGTCATTAGAGTATCTAGAAATGGCAAGCAATTTTATTTTTTTTTCCCTATAGTGGAGTGGATTCTGAGGTACTGGCTGTTGGAGATGGAGGAGGAAAGAGTGTAATGTGTCTGAGCCATAGGCAACTAGAAGGTTTAAGAATGGCAATATCAAGTGCATATTTTTCAAAATGCTTCTATGGGCTCTCTGCTTCTCTGGCTAATCTCTGTGTGGAGCATTTTGAAAAATATGTTTAAATAAGGTGTCCTTCCAAGAAAAGTAACCACTATGGATGGCAAAATTAAAGTAATCAATAATGTCAGCAGGAGAGGAACCTTCATTATCATCATCAAATTTCTGACATATACCCTCGAGGAGTGTACAGGATATTATAATAGCACCACATGAAAAACTTACATTATTACTAACTTCCTATAAACAATTTTCCTCCAAATCAATCTGTTAGCTGTCAAGACTCCAACATTATCAGATCTTATATTTCTGTCTTCTAAGGCACTTTTTACTGTGTCAATCGACCTATATCTTGGTCTTTTTCCTGCCAACTTGGCAGAGAACACTTGTTTTGCTCATCTTTCCTCTCCCATTGTTTAAGTGACCATATCACCTGAGATTAGCTCTGCTAACACATTCATGGATGCTAACAATGTCAATATCCTCATTTTTAATATGATATTGCCATTGATGCCATCATTCTCATATGTGGTCTGTAGTCTTTGGTCAAGTGTTTTATTTCTAACCCAGCTCTCAGATCCATAAGTTAAAATTGGTTTGAACACTGTCTTGTATACAGCTAAAATTTAGTGTTTTGACTGGCTTTGTTTATTCTGTTGTCTATTTCCATATTCAATTTACCATCTTCATTAAAAATCGTGCCTAAGTAGCTGAAATGTTTTACTTGTTCTATAGGTTCTCTATTCATGATGCAGTTGATATTTTCAATGTTTCTGCCTGTTTGTCTTGCTATTGTTAATTTTCATACCAAATTTATTACAACAGTTATTCAATTTAGTCAGGAGAGAGGAACCTTGTCCAATAAATTTAAAGTGTCAGAAAGAGGGATATTTGTCAATAAGGAAGTGATATCAAGGTTCACCATAATATATCATTATTGCTTAAAACTAAATTTTGGACTAAAGATTTGAAATGAGTGAAATTTTTTATATATGATGAAATGTGGTCAGTAAGTGGAATTAAAGATTTAGCTAACTGTTTGGGTAATTTAAAGTGTGTGTGTGTTGGGGGGGGGGTAGCATCTACTATGGTTGGAGAGGGTAATTAGCTTTATAAATTTTAGGCAATATATATATCAGGAAGGAGGGAAAGAGACTAAAAGGGTTTGAGATTTATTTTAGCAATTTCAGGAGGCCAAGATTTACACTTTTTAGAAGCCTTTTTATTTATTTTTTTCTTTTCTGAGGATTCACAGCATCAGAATCTAGCAATTTATAAATATTATAATCTCTAAATAGTACATTCATTTTGAAATTCCAATCCATTGTATTAGGGACAACTCTAGTAATGATTATGGTGTTGTCTCTGTGGAATTTATGTAGACCATGGAGCTGGTTGTTGGAGAGATTTCTTTTAGGCAGAGACATTTGTGAAGGGATGTTAGCTACATTGAGCCTGATGTTGGCAACATTAGAAGACAAATTATACATTCTGCTCTCTGTATGTCACATGATTTCTAAAGTAATAAACTTGATTAGACACTACTGAAAAGTTGTGACCAAGGCAATGGATGCTAATGGCTGTTTCATTGAGTCTTACTTTTTAATATGTTTATCCTTTATTTTCTGAAATTATTTGGGATCAGATTTATCTGAAATATATCGGAGAGAATACTCCAATGTTGATGGTATAGAATAGAAGAGTTCAACTTGGAGAAAGCTAATGGCTGCATTAATAGCAGATAATTTAATATGAGTGGCAAAGATCCATTCTCAAAGCAAAGCTAGCACACCCCTGTAGATGAGAGCATATAAAAACCAGACTAATCTAAATAAACATGGTTGTGTTAAATTTACCAGATTTAGGAAACTTTAATCTCTTAGCTATTGGACAGAATTCAATCAATGCAACCTTTTAATTTCCCTTGTTTCTGATTTTCTGGCATTTGTATTCAAACATAACAAGTTTCACTGATACCGCTTATTAGGTGCGACTTCTCCATACTTTCCTCAAGCCATTTCTTTTTCTCTTTACTTGTCTCAGAACCTTCTTCAAAACCAATTGTTTTCTCTACACCCCAGGTCAACCCTTCCTTTTTTGCCTACACACACACATTGACATCCTCTTGAAGCATCAACTTTTCTCGCACTGTGTTCCCTTGTCCAGCCTGAGTATCCCCATTTGTCTTGCACATTTGTTCTCTTATTCCCTACACTCATGCTACCCACTTTTTCATTCATAAGCACTACTTCAATGACATATGAGTCTGGATTTTTCGTAATAGGTAGCTTAATTCTTGGTCTTCTGTTCTAGGAATCAGGGAGACTTACCCTTCTTAATTTGACGATGGTAAATAGTTCCAACTAATGGAGTGTTTTGCAGTTTAATTTCTTTAGATATGAGTAGTTTCTCTATTTAATGGTCGTTTATTCTTCTCTATCTGCTTTTCTCAATTCATGTTTTATTTCACTTCTTAATGTTCTTCCTTCTCATGACTATTGGCTATTGTTTGAGAAATTTTCCTCAGGGAAGCAATTTTCTAGAAGAGACTACTGGCCAAAGTTTATGCTGAAAGTCTACCCATTTCTTATACTTATTCTCTAAATATCCATTCCAGCGATGGGCACACAGCGAGAAATTGGCAAGACATTTTTTTATCATTATTATCTATTTTTTTATTCTTTTTTTACAGAGCCTTAACTTTAATGGTAAAGACCCTTGCATAAACTTCTTTTAGTAGGCGCCATTCTCAACAGAGATGCCAGTATGATTTTGTTACTTCAGTAGGCTCTTCCAATCAGAAAAAAATTTCTTCTTATGACCTCCCAGGCAAAAGTTTTGGACTAATTGCTCTGGCAACCACTCTGGCATCATTGTCCCTTTTTTTTTGGACATATAATTCAGCCTTTTGATGCTAGCCCAGAGTTACAAGTCAATCAATTTTCTGTGCAGAGGGATCAGGCACCTTGCCTGTAATTTCTAATTTGTTAGTTGCTACATATGATTTCTAGACGGTCTCCTCTCTCTTTCTTCTTGCATGCCTTTGCCTCTTGTTGCCTTCTGCAAATCTCTTCTTTGGGAACTTCCTTCTAGATTGCTTTTCCTTGCAGACTCCTTTTCTGAAATGAAGGAGTTGCTCTCTTCTTCCTTCTCCTCAACCCTCTTCCTTTCTTTCTTTATATACCTTCCATTATCATGGATAATGTATTTATTTTGCATATGATGGCATTTTTTCCCCCCTCTGAAGTGGTACTGCTAACAACTCTCAACAGATGCAATTTGGTTTTCAGTCATGATATGCAAATTAATTTGTGAGAATTCAGTCTTGTGGAAGTACCTCAGATGTGAAGTTGAATTCTAACAAGGGGCACTCCAATATTTATCGTGTTGGCAGAGCAGGAGAACACATTTTGTGTGGAGTTTTATAAACTTGGTTCTGCAGCTGCTGTGCAATAAAGTATTTCATGCACAAGATAAAAAAAATCTTCAGGTCACAAACAGATGAACAGAAAGAATATATCTGTAAAAGATGGAGTCTATGGGACAACTACATGCTCAGCAAGCCATGAATAACATTAATCTCACCATTCAGTGAAGTCCAGAAAATTGATAAGGCAGCCTACCCATAAGTAAGACATTGCTCAATCCATGGTCTGGTGCATTCTCCATAAAGCAGATGAAACCTTAATGCTAACACCTGATGCAGGTCCTGAAGGAGGAAGACAAAGCAAAATGATACAACTTTAGCTGCAGCTTTCAGAGAGAAGGAAAAAAATATGAATCACCATGATGTCTGCACATGGGACACTGAAAACTAAAGGGATTTGCTCAAAGTTAATGTCATTTGTGCCATATCACACAAATGGGTTTTTGCTCCATTCTTTTTTGCATTGAACACAGAAACATGAATCATGTATCCCTGTCACTGTACTGATGGAGTGGGTTTCCTATAGGAAGACTGACAACCGCATCCACTTTCTGGCAGGTTGGGATTTCATCTTGCTTCCACAGTGAGGTCTGGAGGTTCCTAAATAAATATATTCCATGGCACTGTATTGGGCATTCTGTTCAAAATGGTGGCCTGTCTCTCGAAGAGTGTCCATCAAGAGCCACATATTCACACTACCTCTTCCATGCATATCTGAGGAAACAACTGCATCATGGGTGACATTTCAACCATCGATGGTGATATGCTACAAAGAGTCTAAATGATGAATCAGATTACAAGGGGTGCATAGTGAGCATATGTAAGATCATAATAACTGCTAGTTCCTTTACAAATTGGTTTAAACTGTGTTTATGTAAAACACGGTTGCAAAGTGGTCAATTTATTTTGAATCTGACTGTGTGCGTACACACACACACACTTGTTTTGTTGTACCAGAAAATAGTCATGTACTGGATTTTTCTTGGTACATATGCTGTAAAAACTGTTTTACATATGCATCAATAAAAGCAAAAGATTTGTGGACTGTCATAATATTCATCCTGACAAACAAAAAGAATGAGAATATTATGATGTGAAAAGTACAAAGGCAAACAGCATAACAAAAAAAAAGTAACTAAAAAGACTGACTGAAATGTTATACAGTGATGAAAAATGGAGTGAAAGAACCTATGCAAGCATTAGTAACAATAAAGAATGAAATGAGGCATACAGAGGATGCCAATGAATTGTCCAAAGAAGTGATTGTGATGTGAACAATAGGGAGGAAATTAATAAACAAGGGTCAAAAGATGATTTTGTGTGGAACAGAATGGGGATTTGATCACTAGAAGCCTGTTAAATAGCAGCAGTCACAGGATTCAAGACATCGTTGGTAACTGAGTACAAATGACATGGAAAGTGTGTCTGTGTGTGGGGAGGGGAGGGGATGATACAGAAAGTTTTGTTTAATGGTGCATCAGCATCACAGTCTATAACACAGGTCAAAAAGTAAAAGAAAACTAACAGATATCCACCTAGAGGCAAATAAATTAAGATTGATATATCTAATGGAGAAAAATAAAATTAGTATATTAGAATATGTAGTTTGTATTCAAATTAATTTCTTGTAAAAATTTAAGATCACTAGGCATATATGATATATCATATATAATCCGGCTGAGTATATAAGTCTCAGGTGGTAAAAGTGATAAAATAATGACTATGCTCATTAGAATGAAAGCAGTCAATTAAAATATTATGATGGAAGTTTTTTTACTTGAAGTATTTTCAGGACTGGGGCAACTCGTGGCAAAACCACGAGTTGCCCCAGTCCTGAAAATACTTCAGGTGCAAACTTTTGTTTGCTTACACTTGGATAAAGGATTAAACCAAATATATAACTAGTAGCATAGCCAAGTGAAAAAAGCTTCCATCAACTCATCTCTAATGCAGAGAATTTTAATAATAAGGTGTGACACCTTTTAGCAACTGGCATATGGAAATATGACTTCTCCATTACTTCTGCCTTAGTATCATCACCTCTGGGTCTGGCTCCAACTGATGAGACCTCAATAAAGGTCGAAACTGGTCTGAGTAGTGACCCTTCCCTTAGATGCCTCAATATCTGAGAGGCCAACTCTTGGATCCAGAAGAGGACTAGATGTCATTGATATATCAGACTTTTAGGTGTCTGAAGGAAGCCTCTTGAATCAGTATAAATAATGCACTAGCACTTCAATTTTTATAATTTAATGAAAGATCTATAGAATGCAGTTAAGCAGTATAGGTGGTATTGGATTAATATGCTGTCACCAATTTTGAATCTTCTGTATAGATACACAAAATCAGAGTATTCCACTCTGTTGTTTGAAAGAGCTGCCAGTAGATAGGAGGAGAGATGAAAAGTAATTAACCTAAGTTAGTACAAGGAGAAGCTGCATGATGGAATAGAGCTGTACAAGTATAATACTGCATAATGGCATTGTGCAGTATTATCTATCCTGACACTCAAAGCATTTAACAATGCTTTTATTAACAAACCAAAAGAATGTGTCAGTCGATGGATATTGTACAAATTTTCTGACTATGGACAAAACACATGGGGCAGTCAGGTAGGGATTTTATTTTGGTTAGATATAGTAAGGACAGCTGATGACAGAGTGACAAAGGTGGTTCATCTTCTTCAACATAAAGACTAGAAATGGGCAACATTCAAACATACTCCAGTTAGATCTAATAGCCTGATGGTGAATTGGATCCAACCATCTAAGTGTACTGGATCCAGAAGAAGCAGATTTGAGACCTGTAATTGAGTCTTGACCTGATAAGTGCTCAATATAAAGGGAACAATAAAAATCTGCTCAACTCCAAGAGGTGGAAGCTAAGGTGCAAAGGATGTTCATCTGTTTTTTTGTATTTTTCTCAACTGGATGTATATGGCAGAAATGTCAGTTTTTGTTTGTGCCAGAAGGGAGTGGACATCGTAGGAAAATTATTGTTTCAATAGATGTGATCTTCTACTTCATATTTAAACAGTGTGAAGAGAGAGATGTGAAACAAATTGCTATGTTGATAGTAGTGAATTTTTGAGTAGTTATATGGACAAAGGTGTTACTCCTTAGTGTTTTGGAAGGATAAGTTACTGCTACTGAGCATGTACTCTACAACTCTTCCACTGATGTGACATTTGTACTACACTACAAAATTTTGTGGTCTTTTAAAGCTATTCAGAGTATAGGGCTGGCAACTGCCATAGGGGTCAGCAAGAACATACAGGAAAATATTTGCACTAGGTAGCAGACAGATGCAACATAGTGTAAGATAAAATGCATCTACATAGAGCTGAATGGCAACTGCCTGTGTCAGTATTATGTGGAACTTGTTGGAAAGGGATGTGGTTGCCTATAAGGATAGCGACTCCCTTCTGGTCAGGTTGATTCCCTATCCTGTCCTGTCCGCATGGATGATAGAGGTATAGCACCACACAGGATCCTCACCAGTTTCAAATACATCTATTGCTAATACAGGCACACTGAGTTATGTTTATGGAAGTGAATCTTGATATCATCCATTCTTTGGCAGAATCCATGACAATCCATAGTAGGAATTTGTTAGTTATGTTTAGTAGATACATCTGGTTTTGTGATGATTTATTTTTATCAAGTCTTGTATTTTTCCTTTTTAAGGATTATGGATAATCAGTATTTATTTCTTCCTTCTTAGGAAAGATATCCCAAACATTGCCAAATTCTACTCAATCGGGACAACAGGCAACAAGCATTTTAATTGTTTTAATTCTGGGGGTGGTGGTGGGGGGGAAAGCAAAGATATCCATTCCATCTGAAGGGATGTCCTTTATTCTTTGGGGTGCACAATCCATTAATTTCCTAACTAGCAGATTCTGATGTAGTGGAATAATTTTTATTATGTTTTTGACTAAGAATTTTGATAAAGAATAAGAATGACGCTTATACATTTCTTGACTCTTGCAGTATTACTATGCAAGTGGATACCCATTCCTGCAACTTACACTTCTAGTATGTGTGATATCCACCATATAATAATAAAAAAATGAATGAAATCCCCCCCCCCCCGGGAAATAAAAACAGAAAATTCTACATAAAGCAAGCATTCAGTGAATTTTGCTGCATGCAGTTCTCATTCAATTATGCAGATGAAGTTTCTTTCTCATCTCAGAACAATCACCAGCATTTCAGGCATTAATTACAAATAAGAACAGGAGAGTTTGTTTAACCTCCCTACAAGCCAATGTAGATGAAATAGTGACACCAAATAGCACTTCTTATCCATGTTATTCAATGGGTTTTAGAGCTTCGTATCCAGATTTATCTTGACGTCTATAGACGTTGTGGCCAGTTGGGGGGTTAATGAACTGAAGGAAAATGGTGAAAAGAGACTTTTACTGAAAGCAGGAGATGGTTCTTCAGGTTCAAACAATAAACCAAAATTAATAATGTCAAAGTTTAGTGGAGTGGTGATGCAGAGAAAATGCAAGAATTTTCTGAACATTTAAAAGACATTGTAGATGAGCTGAACATCCTCAAACTGTTTTTTCTGTAATTTAATTTGTTGGATTTAAAAGATTTTTTTCAGACAAGGAATGTTCATTGCTTCTCATTACACACACACACACACACAGTATATACTATATATATTTAATGCTATTTTTTTAAGCCTGTACCCCCAAGAACCTACCATCAGTATAAACCAAGTTCCCATTCCCACAACAGCTGTTGTTCTGCATTTATTAATGATAATGCCAACTTGCAACTTTCTGATTTCTGGATCGATATTTAAAATATCTCAAATTTAAATTCAGCAATATTTCAGAAAAAGTTTCCCAGACTTTAGGTTAAAAATACTCATTTCCAATACATTATACACATATTATACAATACACATTTCAATAATAACAACAATGAAAGTTGAATTGCTTTAAATTACATGTAGAAGATGTCCGAAAAATATGTTGCAGTCATTCAAAATTCATATTATTATTATCATTGCATGGGGACTTCCATGGAGTCCTAAGACTCAATGTGGGATACTCAGACTAGTAACATAATATCTATCATACCTCTCCTTGAAACCATTAACAGACAAAGTTCCAACAAGTGACTCAGGCAACTCATTCCATTCATTTATTAGTCTCCAAGTGAAAAATCTAGTCCTCATGCCCTTGCTAACCACACTCTAACCTAACTTCCAGGGATGCCCCTTGTTCACCCCCCCCCCAACTAGCCAAGTGCAGAAACATTTCCCCTGCATCAATCCTATAAAATCCTTTAAGCAACTTAAATGTTTTTATCATATCCCTCCTTTTTTACCTATTAAACAACTTCTGCAATCCACAAACCCTTAAACTATCTTCACAGGGAGCATTCCACAGACCACTCGCTATCTTGGTCACCTGCCTCAGGATCGAGTGACTGATTGATTTGTTGTTTGACCATTGCTGGCACAAGGACAGCAAAGGTCATACTGCACTAGGACACAGGTTACAGAAGTACACAGGGTATTAGGACAAAGGAAATAAACCAGTGAACAAGATAAAATGCACGTTTAAAATTCTAAGCATCTGCATGTCAAAGGTATTAATAAATGAATACCTACACCAGGTATTAATAGGTAGTATAAGGAGTGATAAATAAAATAAAATATGTAAAAACACAGGGTATCTATGCATTTAAAGGTACTAATAAATACTTCTTTATACAAGGTATTAAAAAAGTTATAGCAATACAAATGATTAAACAAAATGTATGTACTAGGTTTAGCATCTACTTATGTAAGTAACAAATTTATAATCAAATGTGATTAAATAAATTAATTCTTTGTAAAAATTTAAAAACGTCATGAAATTTGTCCAAGGCTGATAACATATGCCTGCACGTGAAGTGCCAGCACTCCACCAGAATATGACTAATGGTAAGATGGGTGTTGCAGTTCTCACACATAGGTGGGTCATCAGCTCTCATTAAATAAAATTTGTGCAAGATGACTGTGACCTGTGTGAAAACTAGCAAGAACAACTTCCTCTGTTCGAACTTTGTGAAAGCTAGATTGCCATAATTTAATTTGATAGAGCTTATTATTAGTCTGTTCCAAGATAGCTCACTGGGATAAGAGTTTTTGTCTGATAATCTGCCAATAATCTGTATGGTACAAGGCAGATGGTGGATGTTTGAGAAACGAGTTGACCTCACTGCAGTATCTTGCAGAATAGTTCCCTTAATTCCAACATTGCTTGGAATCCAACAGAAGTCAACAACAAGGTGTAACTTCCATAACTGAAAGAGGAGGTGTTGAATTCGAAAGAGTACTGAATGTTGCTATAGCTCTAGACTTCTTATTGCCTGGAGAGAACTTTGCAAGTCTCAATATCTTATGCACCTTTAGAAGTGATGGAATCTAATGTATTTTGATGCAAGCTCTATTACATACAGCTCTGCTGTAAAGGTGGTACAATCTGGTGGGATTTGTATGGATATAACGGTGTCTGGAAAGACGGCAGAAGATCCCACTAGGTCCTCCAATTTTGACCCATTTGACAGGCACAAAATCAGAGTATTCAGTATGAGTACTGGTAACAACAGACAGAAATTTTCGGTAGCTTGCTGAAAGAAGAGTTACATGATGTCACGTAAGACTGCCATGTGGAATTGGATTTGGCAGTCTGTCCCAATTTCTAGAGCTAGTAGGAGCTTTAGGGACAAACCTAAGGGCTCTATAGCAGTCTGTTAAGTACTGTAGAGATTCTCAAATTGTGGTCAAAAGAAGGGTAGTGGCCCTTCCCTTAATGCATAACATTAGACATATCTGCAAGGAGATGTGTTTTGCATTATGGGAGATACTGAGATAGGAGTGATGTTAGCTTGCTCCACCTTTGCAACGAGTTGCCCGGTGTTGTACCACCTTACACCAGTCCTGAAGATACTTTCAGGTGCAAACTTTGTTTGCTCACACTTGGATAAAGGATTAAACTAAATTTATTAAAACATAGTTAGATACATAGGGTGCTCTGGCAGGGATTTTATATGTTACATATTCCAGAGATAACTGCTGGCATAGAAGTGACAAAGGTGGTACATATGTCTCGACATATAGACTAAAAATGGGCAATGTGTGAAATGCTAGTTGCAATTCTGATGGCTTGATGGTGAATAGGGACTAGTCATCTCAGCATACTCTCCCTGGCTGAAGTACAGACTTGGGACATAGTCAAGTTTTAATCTTATCAGTGCTCTGTACAATCGAAGCATAGGACATCTATCAGCATCCCAGCAGTTGGAAGATAGGGTGTGTAGAAGGTGTACTATATTTCATTGCTTTACAGCACTTGTCCCATAACTGACATGCACGAGAGAGCAAAGTGAGTTTACTATCGATTATCATTCTCAAGAACTTGGCTTGTGGTGCAACTGGGATTAGTGGTCATCCTAGTCAGAGATCTGGGTCTGGATGAAGACTATGTCTGCAGCAGAAATGCACACAAACTGTCTTCAGCTGTGAAAATCTAAACTCATTTGAAAGCATCTATTTTGAGAGATAGTCAATGGCTTTTGCTGCAGCTATCTTTCTATGACTCATATTATATGAATGACACAAAATGGTAATCAATATATAGGGCATAATAAAATTAGTTTAATCCTTTATCCAAGTGTGAGCAAACAAAGTTTGCGCCTGAAAGTATCTTCAGAACTGGGATAAGGTGGTACAACACCACCTTCAACATCAAATATATAGGGCATTACTTACCATTGGAGGAAGTTCTGTTATCAAGTTGACCTTGATTGCAAAAATGTGTGACACTTAGAACAGAACCTTATGGGAGCCCCTCTTCTTGGTTATAGGGGTGGGAAGGGGCAGTACCTACCCAGACTTGGAAGATTTGGTTGAATAAAAAGTGTTTGTTAAAAAGAGTGAGATTCCCTCAAAGTCTGAAATGATGTAAATCTTTCAGTATTCGAAATCTCCAAGCAGTGTTATATACCTTTTCCATATTGGAAAAGGCTAATACTAGATGCTGGCACTTTAGGAAGGTATTTCTAATGGATGCCTGCAGCCGGACAAGCTAATCAGTAGTAGAGTGATATTTTTGGAAGCAAGACTGTTCTGGCGAAAAGGTTGTACTTCTTCAGACACCATAAATAATAAGACTTAACAATTTTTTCCAGAATCTTGCATTTGGATGATAACTATTTGGGAATTTCAGATTCTTCCTGGATCAGTTGATCTATGGCCAATGATGACATATTTTACCATTGCTTAATGGATATTATCAGGTCCAACAGCAGTTGGATCACATTTAAGCAAAGCAGCTTTCAGCTCTACTTTGGTAAACAGTCTATTGTATTCTTCCATGGTGTTAGAAAAATACTGGATTTCTGTTGTTTTTCTACTTTGATATTTTGGGCAAGGAATTCAGAGGGATAAGAAGATATTTCCAATGTTTTTGCAAAAGTCTCCCTGAGTGTGTTGGTAATACTGATACAACTCTGAGCACAATGCTTGCTCAAGGATTGAGAGCTTGTGGGCGGTATATCTGCCTTTCATTTTCCGAATCTACCTCCTACCTTAGCGGGAGATAGATGCAGCATACTGTATTATATTTCCCTTGCTGACTGGGTCTTATAGCAAACTGCTTCTACTTTGGTATTAATATGGATTTGTTTGAAGGGGGTATGGTTGCCCACAAGGATGGTGACTCCTCCATGGGCAGGTCTATTCTCTGTCCTGTCCTTACGAATAATGGTGACATTATGGAGAATGGGATCATCAGTTGGTTTTAGGCATGTTTCCTGCAAGCAGAAGCATATTGGTTTGTACTACTGCAAGAGATCCTTGATGTCATCCATGTTTTGGTGGTATCATCTGGCTTCCTCTGATAAGCAATTTTGTTTTATTAGTCTTCAATTTTTTTATTTCATAGGAATTGTGGATGGCCAGTATCCATCATTTCTTCTTCTGGAAAAATATCCAAGACATCGAACTGCACACCCTCAAGGGCACTAGGCATAGTAATTGTTTTATCTTCCTGAGGGAGGAGCAGAGGTATCTATGCTAAGTGTTGATGGGCCATCTAATAAAGGGTCTCCAGACCATTTAATAACACATTCCATTATGTTTTTAATAAGAGGATTTTCATGTAGTGGGACCCTTTTAGCATATCTTCAGGAATGAGTCCATAATGATTTCTTTCTTTCTTTCATTTGCTCAAATGATAGTGGAATGACACATTAGCATGATGTGCACTTCATTAGTGTACATCATGCTAATGTGTATATCATACTGATGTAAATGATGCCATGCAACATGTAGAAGAGAAGCAAGGATTAGGATAATTAAATGTGAAAGAATCAGGTGTATCAAGTATTGCTTAGGTTAGATGCTAATAAGGCTGTGGGAATGGATGACATCATGTATTTTTAAAGAATGTGCAAAAGAGTTAGTCATGCCCATGACCTGGCTATCTCTTTTGCCTGGTTATTTGACTTGGTTATTTAATGAAAGTTTTGCAGTTGGGAAGGTTCCTAAGGAGCGGAAAGAAGGCAAAATAATACCTTTCCACAAGCACCGTTCTAGGACAGAAGTTTCCAATTATAGACTGGTTTGTATATCTGCAGTTGTGGTCAAAGTGTTGGAACTATTGGTTACGAATAGAATACAGGATTGGGTTGATGGACATAAGATTCTATGATGGTCAGCATGGGTTTGTGAAGGGCAGGTCATGCTTCAGCAATCTACTTACATTTTATGATAAGGCAACAAATGTATTGGATAAGGAAGATTCATACACAGTAATTTTCTTGGACTTTGCAAAGGGCATTTGATAGATTACCACATGAGATTGGTGTATAAGCTGCAAAAGAAAGGATTTGTTAAGTGGATTGAAAATTGGCTTTCTGAAAGATACCAGCAAGTTGTGTATGACGGTGCTGTGTTTCAGAAAAGGAAGTTGACCAGTGGCTTGCCTCAGGGTTATGTTCTTGTGTCCCCCTACTGTCTACTTGTTAATGATATTTCATGTGGATTGACAGAGGATCTTCAAATGTTTCCTGATGTTAATTCTCTACAGGATGATTTGAATAGACTTTTAGCTTGGACAGATGAATGGGGTTGTAGTTTTAATATTAATAAATGCAAGGTGTTACACTTTGGGGTACAGAGATATAAGACTACATACTGTATTGGTGGAGCTGTACTTCAGGAAGTGTATGAGATTCGGGATCTTGGGGTGATGGTAGATAGTGGACTAACGTTCTTAGGGTACATTGCAAATGTTGCAAGGACTGCACATTGTACTGCTGCTATGATAAAAAGTACAATGACATGTACGGATGTGGAGGTGACACCTCTATATAAGGCATTGGTCTGATCACACATGGACTACTGTGCTTAGATTTGGTCACCTGATGTTCACTGTGATGCGGAAACATTTATCCATAATGGAGTCCAAAAACTCACTGTGGATAAATTGGGTTCTCCTCAATACTTCTTTGGACTCCATGGAGGTGCCCATACAATAATAATGATCATCTTATACACCCTATGAGGATACATATCAGGATTCTGATGATGATGATGATGATAAATAATATTACTTTTAGATGGTTTAAATTTGATTAGGATGCTTGCTATAGGTGAATGAACATTATTGGCTATTAAAGATGGAAGACTATAGATGCCCTGTTTTATGTTCATCATAATTTCTAGTTTTAGAAATTGTTTAGTTGTCACAAGTAAAGTTCTGATCCCAACTAAGAGACCTTAACTAGTAACTTCTTCTGTAAGCACCTGTGATGATAAATTTATAGCCATACAAACTTGATGAAGTTGCAGTCTGAGTCTAGTACATTGGTGCTTTTGGAGGATTTCAAATTTCTTCAGGTACCTGCTTTTAACTTTTGTAAATTTTTTTTTGTCAACACTGGAGATATGGTATGTATGTAGGAATGCCCCTAGTTCGTGATTTAAAACATTAAACAGTTTTTCATGTGGAGCTATTATAGTGATGTTTAACTTGGTAAGCTCTATTCGAGTAGCATCAATTTGTTCATGTAGAGGCACTAAACTCGCCTATCTGTGAATATGATGTACCTTAGCTAAATGAAACTTTCCTTAGAATTCGAGAAAAGTAGGAATTGTATTTCTATCCCATTATCAACTGAGGAAGGCTAACCTGTTCAGTTGTCTGGGCAATTTCAGTTTCAACTTACCAAACTATCTCAATTTGTGTATAATATCATTTTACTGCAGGATCATCAATCTAATTGACAAGCTTAGATAAGATTGATGATATTCGTGTTTCATTTACCTCACTGTGTCCTGAATCACTCTGGTGTAGGTTGTGTTGATCTGATTATGGAAGATATAAATGAATCATTATCATTATGTGACACCTCCAGGGAGATCAAAGCCTCATCGAGGGAGGGCACCCACTTCATAACTCTCTGCCTCCACCACTCAAATCACAATCAACAGCAACTATACCAATGCCATCTATTGGCCACCACCACTACTTCCACGTACAAATCACAAACATCCATGCCCACGACGGGATTCAAACCTGCAGTCTTTTGGCGGAGAGCGGATACACTAACCACTCGGCTGGCATACAGCAGTCCTTTTATCTATGATGGTAGATGTAATGCTTGAGCATGTTTGATAACAAAGAAAGTTCAAAGTAACTGGAAGATAACCTCTCTAAGATTTGTTTTGAGCTTTCTTGGCTATAGTGCATTCCACTATGGTTTGGGAAAAGGGTGGAAAATGATTTGAAGCTTACAGTACTGCAGCTGTGACAGCTTTTATTTTACATTTTGTAACATGGTTCACTGTACTGGTGAAGATGAGTGGCTGATGTAGTCAAATCTGCTAAGGATGGGAATGTGTTCCAGTCAGCCTGATCTATTTTCCATTAAGTTATCTGTGGTGGAATGCTGTATATGCAAAAGAATCTATATCAAGGAAAAATTATCATACCCAGTTGAAAACACCTGGACATGTATTTGACTTCCCACTCAAACAATGGGAAGACAGATGTAGAACAGATATTGTTAAGTTAGCAGCAGTGAATGTTTGAGCAGACATGTGGAAGAAGGCATTACTTCCTGTATTTATTACAGAAAGGTTATTATTGTAAGGCATTCTTACCAGCAAAACCATTAAGATTAGTGCTAATCTACTCAACAGTGACATTCAAATCACTGTGGAGGGAGTAGAAAGAAAAAGGTGATCAGCATACCCAAGAGCAGTACAAGATATAATCAAGGAGGGTGAACTGTATGGTAAGGAAAGCTAAAGCTAATTATGAGAGAAAGCTAGCTGATGAGTCAAAAAGAAAACTAAGGAAATATTTTGCTTGTGGCAAGTAAAAGAAAGAATAACTATGAAAAGAAGACTTTAAAAAGTGTAGATGCTAGTTAAGTAACAGAAGCAAATCAAATAGTTGAGTTACATTTTGCAAAGCCAGAGATTAAAGATGGAAGAAACTGATTTTTTTTTATCGATTTTTTATGATGCAAAGATATCAAGGGTCAAACTGTGGCAAGACACAGCAGTACATATGGTAACTGGTTAGTAAGACAATCACAAAAACATTCATGCCCTTGACGGGATTTGAACCCACAGCCTCTTGGCTGGAGAGCGGATACACTAGAAGAAACTGAAGTGCTTAGTATATTGCAAAACCTTAATGCAAACAGTGACATTGGGTTAGATGGCATACTGACACATGTTACAAGAATGTGCAAGAGAACTAACACTTCTCTGACTAAGCTGTTTAATTTAAGTCTCAGTTCTAGTAAGGTTCCAATAGAGTGGAAAATACTTCCACTGCATAAAAGAGGCTCCAAGACAGAAGTAGCTAATTATATGCCAATCAGTATATCAGGAGAGGTGGTTAAGGTTTTGAAGATGTTGATAAAAATCAGAATTGAGGACTGGATGGGCAGAAATGATACTTTATAAGGGGGGGGGGAAACAAGGATTTGTGAAGGATAGGTCTTACTTTAGTAATTTACTTACCTTCTATAATAAAATAACAGGGCAGATGAGTAAAAGAAATGCTTACTCAGTGATACTGATGGATTTTGCAAAGGCATCTAACAGGATTTCACATGGAACTCTGTGTTGCATAGAGCAAATGGAAATGGAGCCCGGTTGGTGTTTTGGATTAGAGGGTGGCTGATAGACAAATATCAAAGAGTGGTTTATAGAGGAGTTGAGTCCAAAAGAATGCAAGTGAGTGGTGTACCCCCAGAGCTCAGTACTTGGTCCTCTGATGTCTAAAATTTGTATTAATGATACTAGAAATAATTTGACAGGAAATATCCACTTATTTGCTGATGATGCAAAGCTGGGAAGAGCCATAGTCAATGAAGGAGGTGTAGAGATCCTTGCAGGATGACTTAAATATGTTGGTGATATGTGTAAAGTTAAATGACTGTCAGTTTAATGTGGCCAAGTGTAAGGTGATGCAGTATGGGAGGATGAGATCACATGCTGTGTACTATATTGCAAGAAATGAACTGCAAGAAGTTCACAAGGCAATGGACTTGGTGGGGGAGGGGGGGGTTGTGGACAGAGAACTGAAGTTTAGTGCGTATACTGCAAAGGTGCTCGAAACAGCACATCAAATTACATGGTTGCTGAAGAGCACACTGACAATCAGAGATGGGGAAGTAACTGTCCCACTTTACAGTCACATCTAGACAATTGTGCACAAATCTGGTCATCTCTGGAATGCATTGCCAGAGATGGTTGTGAGTGCTTCATCTGTGAATGAGTTTAAGGAGAGAGATGATAAGTATTGTATGAATAATATGGCTATTGTATCAAAATAGGTCCCTGCAATGTCTTCTGACTCTATAGAGACACCCATTATAATAATAATTTCAGGATTTAAGAATAGAAAAGCTCTATTCTCATATATGAGATAGACCTTCTCTACATATGAAATTAGATTAAAGGTCTGTGGGCCAAACTAGCTGACATAGGAGATATGATATTAATGTGATATAAGTTATTAAAGGGGCTTTATAGGATTGAGACCGATGACTTTTTTTTTTTTGGTTGTGAGCTTCATTTGTGAATGAGTTTAAGGAGAGTTTATGTATTGTGTGAATAATATGGCTAGTGTGTGTGTGTGTGTGTGTGTGTGTGTGTGTGTGAACATAGGGTCTCCTGCAATGTCTTCTGACTCTATGGAGACACCCATTATAATAATAATTTCCAGATTTACCGATGGAGCTCTGATATCACCTAGTATGAGTAATTTGATAAGGTAACTGTAAAATTTTGTGTTCAGAAACAAGGTTTTGGGAACAGCCCCCCCCCCCCCCCCCCATTTTTGACAAGCTAGAATGCAGATGATGCCATTAAGGTTTTTTTTTTTTTTTTTTTTTTAATTCAAATGTTGAGTACCCAGTTAACTCTATGTAAATTATGTCACAACACTTAGTTCCAAAAATAGGTGAACTGATGACATTTTAGTAATATTATTAAATTGCTAAACATAGAAATTTAATCCTAGGAAGCCTTTGTTATCAAATTACATTTTAATGATATAGTTATTGCAAAAGACTGGTAAGGATTTGAATTTATATAATATAATATTTAATATATGAAAACTACATAAATGAGCGTAACATCAAATATTTAATTTGACGATTTTTAGAAGTAATCACATTAAATCTATAACACAAATACAATTGTTTCATAAAATACAATATACTTACAGAAAATTCTCTAAACAGTATTTTTGCTGACATGACAATCCTTTTATTTAGATGCTGTGACTTAGGTGATTCAGACAATGATTTTGATTCAGTATCCCTTGATATGTTACCATGAGCCTTCCAATAAGAACTATTACTTGTATTAATTGAGCAATATTTTTTTAATTTTTGCAAAGGTGATGATTTAGAGCTGCAATCTGTCAATTCTCCATCACTTGGAAAACTAGAACAGGATTCATTCTTTTCTAATTCTTTTTGACGTTTCAGAGATAAGTGCTCAGAGCAAAGTTTGGAGTCTGAACAGCATGGTACATCCACAGGATATGTTCTTTGGGTAAATTTATGTTTCCTGAAAGATGACCTTTTACATGCGAGATGGGCAGGAGATTGTAAAGAATACATTTCACAATTTTTAGCCGAAGATAAAATATGCTCTTTAGGTAATTCACATGGTTCATCTATTGGAAATGTGCCACCAAAGATAAGTGGGGGTTTTTTCTTCCACATGTTGGCCATCATAACACAAAGTTCTGAGTTAGCTTCTTCTATATTGCCACTTCTATTGCTCAAGACTTTTGTTTCTTTACTACAGATTTTTTCCTGACCCAAACTCGAATTTCTGATATCACATGGTTCATCTATAGCAAATGTTTTCTTACTAAGTAGAACTTTCTCAGCAGAATCACTATTCTTTTTATTCCTTGGTCTTCGACGGCATTTTCCACTTTTAGGTTTATTACATCCGAGATTCTTTGATTTTATGAGTCCAAGTGTTGCTAAAATGGATGGCTTCTGGTGAATATTTGGCTTTACTTCTTTACTTGGACTACCTTCCGTGCTGCTGTCAGTTGTATTAGCCTTCATTGGTTTTCGAGTAATCATCCGACGTCTTCTCAGAACTGCCTGCTGAAGTTTACACTTTTCACCTGATCCTTTACCAAAACTAATGGTTGACATATCAAATTTAATTGACTTTTTATTTCTATGACTATGTTTAGTTGATTTCAGACATGAATTTAATATTCGCACATCACTTTTACAATGGGATACTAACATTTGTCTATCATTATCTGTATCATAGCGAGATGACAAATAATTATGTGAAGGAGTACTGTGTGCAGAGGAACAAAGTCCAGTATCACTTTCAGTTTCATCATGGGGAACTAACATCTCACATTCTTCAGAAGAAGAAGGATTGTTTACCTGACCTTGGTTGACCTCAGACAGGGTAACAGAGGGAAGGGAAGGGGTAGAGCTCCACTCCTGAGCAGCACAACACAGAACAGAGAGGAGACAGATGTCAGAGGGACAAAGAGGGAACACATTAAACTTTACTAATAAAAACCTACAAATAATTCATTATTTTTTTTCATATACATACCAAAGAGTTCTAATTTTCTATTTTTGTGAATATATGCAAAAGGGGAAAAACATCTATAGTGAAAAAACATGCTGGTGAAGGTTTAAAGATAACTAATACTATTCTTTTGAAAAATTATGGATATAATTATACATGCCAAAAGAACAGGAAAATAAGATGTAAAAAAAAATATGCTGACCAATAATGAATCATGCAAATGTATGGTCAATATAAACTCAGTAGGAATTAGTTCAACACTAAAACAGTTACATAAGGCAATTTTAAGTCATGCAAAAATTTATTATATAGTAAAATATTAAATCATTATGATTATAAAATATGTAATAGTGTAAGAAAATAAGATTATATATTTCACAGATACGGTGAGAACTTGAGTTTTTAAATAAAATTATATATGACTAAGATATTTAGATATTTCCTTTGTAATTTATATGCCATCCTATTTTTGCAATCTATCTTAAGCATAAAATATAGTATTTGCACAGACATGTAACATACATAATGAAATATGTTCATATTAAAAACAGTGATATAGAGGATGTCTACAAAATAAATTCAATTGGCATTAAGCATATTATACAGAATGAAATGATTAAACTGAAGAATTTTAGCTACATCACATTATGTTATATGTGCATGGCATATAACACAGGCAACCAGAATTCAACTATATCTTTTTTTTAGCATTTGCTTCTATTGCTGCTTTCTGAGACAGCTTAAATTTCATGGCAAAAAAGTTTTCTATATCTCATGTACAAAATCAACATCTAGACAATCCCCCCCCCCCCATCCAAAAAAACCAGCAATTTTGAAGATTTGGTAAGACCAGCACATTTAATCACCAGATCCAAATTGGCAGTCAAGTAGCTATTTACTAAGCAGGTTACTTTAATATTAACTTTTATTTTCCAAAAGAACATTATTCTATCAGAATTTCTCTTCTAGAGAATTATATCAACATAAGATATTAATTTCCTGATATCTACCCTCAAGGGTTATAAAATCTACTATAACAGTAGTACATGATTAAGTTTACATTATTACTAATTTCTATCAACATGTTTTCTCCAATCAGTCTACTTGTTAGCAATTCAATATTGTCATATCTAACATTTCATGATTTTAAAGGACTTCTTACTGAATCAATCAACCTAGACCTTAGTTTATTATTTTTCCTGCCATCTTTGCATCAAACACCTGTTTTGCTAATCTTTCTATCTAAGCAGCTATACACATTAGATTAGCCCTTCTCACACATTCTTGAAAGCAGACAACGTCAAGTTCATTTTTAATATAATATTGCCATCTGTTCAGGCCTTGAATTTTTCTCAGAACTACAACTGTGGTATCTAATCTTTAAAAGAAGTGCTTTATGCTTAACCCAACTCTCAGATTCACAAGTTAAAATTGGTTTGAACACTGTCTGGGATAAGATAGAATTAGCCAAAATGCTGCTATATGAGTGTTTTGAATAATTCCCTCTTATTCCAAATTTATTCAGCTGGTTCCCCACCATACCATCTTTGCTTATTCTGTTGTCTATTGTCATATTTAATTTATCACTAAAAGCTGTGCCTAAATAACTGAAATATTTTACTTAGTCTATAGGGTCTCCATTCACACACACTGAATTCAAAATATTATTTCAATAAAGTAATCGTAAGGCAAAGTTTGAATTATGAAAGTGAATGGACTTCAATAGTATATTTCATAGATGGCCAATGGCCACCAATAGTATATTTCATAGATGGCCAAGGGCCACCAATAATAATTAAAAGATACTTAAAAAAATTAACTGTGTTTCTCTTGTTTACTTATTCAAAAACTGTTTGATAGTGACTAATTTGTGTGCATATACACACATGTCATAAGAAAAATTTTGTGCAGTAAACAGATAATGAAATATATACAGGTTGCATATAACCTCCACACAGACTAAAGGAATGCAAAGAACTAACAAGGACTTGTATAGCCCAATGTCTTATGTCTCCTGTGACGCAATACATCATTAGATATCTTCCTGGATGGTGATTGAATAAGGATGGACTGGCACTTTGGAACATACTAATCTATATCTTCATATTTGGTGAAAATAAACAAGCATCATGATGGTACAATCAGATGATAGCTGGGATGTTGCGTGATTAGATAAGGCCTCATTTTTATCAAAAAATCAAGGAAAACATGAAATGTCAGAAACAACCACAAACTCAATAGAACCGAAGACAGGACCCATCAGGATAAGAAGTATCAACAGAAAGTGGTGTTTCTAAGCCAAAGAAGACTAATTAATACAAGTAAAACTACTAAATTCAGACGATACAGAACATGCAAAAAAGGGAAACTACTCAAATGAACATGAGAATAAATTTCTTCAAAGGGAATGGATTTCAAAATAAATTGAAGGCAGCAATTTCAAAGCAAAACACTGGATAGTGCAACTTATCTGTGCTTGGTTCCTCTGAAGGGTCTGTTAATTTTAATTGTTTAATGGTATTAACTTGAAGCAATGCAAAAACTTAGAACTTTTTTTTTTAAATATGAGAACTTTTCATGAACTGCATAAATAATCAAAATGGGCAAAACTTGCAAAATTTTACTAATCTAAACTAAATATTACTTTGACATGTTTCCTGTCTCTCTTTTTTGTGCTGACATCTGCAAGAAGATTTTAAAAGTTTAAGCAAATAAAACACTTCAAATACCATTATTTAACAAACTGATGAAAGATGAAGTCAGTTCAATAACACACATCACGTATTGATGGCACAACACAGGTCTTGAATATTAATATTACATACAATAATCAGATGTCATGTAGTATATTTCCTTGGATGACACTTTGAACATTCTGATAAAATGTATTTTCCTCTAAGTAAGGCATGATCCCACCTGCCAGTGTACAGTGATGTTCTGTGAGGATGTGTGCCACGAGTCCATTTCTTTTTTCTCTCTTATTTTCAATGTCACCTATGTACTATATGGATTTTGAGACCTCTTAGTTTGACCTACATATACCTTTCCAAAGGAACAAGGAATCTTGTACATACACCCCAGGTTGCTTATAGAATAGAACACTGTCTGGAAACATAGGAAGCTTTGTAAGGTGTTAACTGGTTTAAGGCTGTTCCGATATTGATGGATTTTTAATAATTAGGCTGTCTGGGCAACATACAGCAAGGAGACATCTGCAGGAACAAAATAAATATGATAATTTATTAATGTGCCAATATTTTGATGGATTTCAAACTATATTTCATGCCGGCCTGATTGGCCTAGTGGTTAGCGTTTCTGCTCTCCAGCCAAAAGGGCTGCGGATTTGAATCCCACTGAGGGCATGGATGTTTGTGATTGTCTGTGAAAATACTAGTGGTGGTGGGCGATAGATGCCGTTGGTGTAGTTGGTGGATTGAGTGATGGAGACAGAGTTGGAAAGCAGGTACCCTCTCTTGATGAGTCTTTGGACTCACTGGAGGTGTTGCATAATAATAATATTCCTCATTCCTCAGAGTGCAAAAAAACACTTGACAAAGAACGTGTTGCTAACAATTAAGACATTGTGGAAAACAGTTTAAAATTATGAGAGATCAAAGAACTAGAGTGTTGGATTTAAAGGAATTTACAGCTATTGGACTGGTCTTAAAATGACTGTCATTTAAATATTTGTTAAATTAATGCAGTCATACTTGAGTTCACCGAGTATTATTGATAATGACTTCAAAAATATTTGTATCAACTGTTAGAGCAAAATCCAAAGTCTGTAGTATTTTTCTTCCACTTAAGCACGAAGGGTGCCTAATGCAATGGTCTGTCAGTCCTGACTTGCCATAATGATGGTAGTATAGGTATTTCTTATGATACTCAGGAGAGGTTTTAACAGATCTATTTGTCTATCGACAGTAGGTTAAGTTGCAAGCAAGAAGCCCTTTAAACTCCTGGATGTTAAAAGATGGAGTTTTTTTTGTGAGCAAAAGTAAAAGGTTTGCTGATCACTTAAAAAAAAAAAAAGTTATTATTTTTTTAATTGCAAGTTCAAAGACATGGAAATTATTAAAGCTGAAATTGTACTATACTAAATCTTCTGGAATACATGAGATCCCAAGAATTCACAAATTCAACTCCACTTCATCCAGTAGTGGACAGTATAGTCCCACTTACAAACTTACCAGAGCTAGCAAAATCTATGCTCCCAACAGGAAACTTATCCTCAGGAATTCAGACATTATGATTCGCTTTATAAATAATACTGGACAAAAAAAAAAAATATATATATATATATATATATATATATATATATATATCTTCTACCCAAATGTGAGCAAACAAAATTTTGCAAGTGAAGTATAAGTCTCTACTTGTATACGGAGAATGTTCACTTCACAAGAAATTGCCTCGGTAATTCATAATACACATCATACCCCCAATACAGCTTCTGTTTGTGTACAAATCTGCAAGATATGCCTCGGTAAAATAATTATTTATTAATCACAAACATTTCATTTTGTGTATTATAAAACATCAATGAGAGCAAAGAATACAAAGAAAAGAGCAATGCATGTTACAATAGAATCTTTCAAATATGCAGTCATGTAATAACTAGGATAAAACACAGGTGATGGTGGTTGTGTGTGTGCGTGTGTGTTAAAAATAAATTATTTTATAGAACTTAGTATAACAATTTCCCAAACTTCTGGAATAGAAAGGCAGTGATTATGATTTAAGTTAAGCCACTGGGGTAAGGTTTCAGCATTAAATACGCATGGTGGATACAATTATACATAAGTTTGGCATTATCACATGGCTAGTGTTGTTAATTACATGTTGAATCAGACTAGATTTATGAAGTATGATAAGCAGAATATGGTCCTGGTATTCTGAATTACATTTTTATTTCACCTGGAAATTTAGACTTTATAAACAGGTTGAAAGAACTGTGATATGGACTTACTACTAACAAATCTGGATAATTTTTCATTTGGAATGCCTTGAAGGAATTTCTCATTGGCTATGTTATGTAGATGACATTTCTGCCATCTGGAATAACACTGAATTAGAGCTCTTTCCCAATCTTTTCTTTAATAATTTTAAAAGTAATTATTAATTATAATAATAATTATATTAATAATATAATTTTACTTTTATAGGAAGAATCATCAGAAGTAATATCTCTTTTTAGACCTGAAAATCAAGTGAGAAAGAATCTGGAGAATCACTTTCAACTTTGCTGTAAACCAACCTCTACAGGTTACTACATCTTATTATTTCATTTACACACCAACCATCTCAAAAATAGGGAATTATAAAATCCTTGGTTTCTCAAATGCACAAAATTTGCTCTTCAGAAGTATCTCTTCAACAGGAATTGAAATTATTAATCAGCCCTATTAAATGGCTACAAAACCTAATAATCACACACATAATCATTGAGTTTCACTTGACATCCTCCAAGGGAAGAAGATATCTGCAGAACTCATTCTTTATATTAAAGAAGTTTCTGAATGCACAACAAAGATTTTGAAGAAAGTCCCACTCACCACTACCTTTAAAAACGATCAACCACATCAAGCTCTTACCTTCTCTAAAAGGAAAACTGTTGCCATTGCTGCTATCTGGTGTTTACACAGTTCAATCTTCCTACAATTGAATTAAATTAAGACTAC
This sequence comes from Typopeltis vanoorti, assembly GCF_054136105.1. Lineage (NCBI taxonomy): Eukaryota > Metazoa > Arthropoda > Arachnida > Uropygi > Thelyphonidae > Typopeltis > Typopeltis vanoorti. The sequence goes on along the minus strand of NC_143549.1, from coordinate 188,880,609 downwards.
AATTGAATTGAATTAAGACAAAGTTATTAAAATAACTTTGTCTTATTTTAACTAAATGGAAAGATCAGTTTAAAAAAAACATGTTTCAGAACACCAGAACTATATTTAATAAAACCATTTAATTTGGCCACTATCTGATGGATCTAATCTAGTCTGGTTAGCTGTCTCCCTCATCAAGTTGAAATCTTTTCTCATGTAATCATTTAAACCTTTTTTATAATTATCTATCTATGAAACTGTTCCAGTCCCAGTATCAAACATATGAGTAGGATTTTTAGACCAGTCAATGTCGTTAACACAGTATGTTTTATTGTTATAATTTGTCATCACAATACACCCAACCAACATGTTCACACAAGCTTGCAAATAATTTCTAGAATCCTTCTGCCTTATTTCATCCAACTAATCTAGAAATGTATCTGTTCTAACTACCTTGTGTGCAATATCTACTATCATCATAACTTTTGTCTCATGTTGTTTTATAGAGGTTACCCATCCAGGCCAAATTTCAATGGTATTAATTTCTTTAATAAAACCATTTAATTTGCCCAGTATCTGATAGAGTCCGACAGAGGGCAAGGTCAAAGTCAAATGTGTCAAGAGATAGCAGCAAAAAAAAAAAAAAGAAAGATAAGTTTTCATCATTATTTATTAGTTTTTTTACTTTAAATTATGGAGAATCTAAGTTAGATACAACATATAATCTGTGGGGAATTTGTATTTAAAAACGTGATATTTCAGCATAATTTGTAGTAGTTCTTAGTGCTTTAGTTCTTTGTACAGTGCTTGAATAATGGCAGCAGCCGCAGCACTATTTGCCAATGGCTTATCACCAAGTCCCTCCCCCATATAAGGACTACATTTTACACAGCATACTATGGGATTTTGTAGTATGTGGTGCTTGTGGCATGTACGCATCCCGGCAGTTAAATATGTGGCAGGTGAGATATCAGGGAGTGCATGTCTGCAGAAAATGGGAAGAACTTTGTGATTTAGACATTAGTACAACAGACCTCGGCAGCGTTACATTGGAAACGGGTGAATATTGACAGAGAGAGAGAGAGAGAGAGACAAGTAGGGTGATCAAGGGTGAGAATAACAAGCAGAATGTGAATGAAAAAATAAAAGTTGGGAGTATAGTAAGTTTGAAACATTGTAAAGTTCATAAAGATGGTGTTAACTGAGAGGATAAATAGCAAGTAAGGTAGCTTACAGAGAGAGGGGGGAGGGAGGGAGAGGGGGGAAGGGGTGCACTGAAAGAAGAAGTGGAATGTTTTAGGAATGAGCTGAGAAGCACGAGGCGCAAGATTAGGAAACTGGAAACAATGAATTCAAAGATAATCATAGTAGGAGTGAGAGTTATGGGAATGATGGAAGGGGAGAAAATGCAAGAGAGTGCTGGAACCATGGATGGAGAGATGATAGGACAACAGGTAAGCAGGAGAACAAAGAAAGAAAGTGTTAGAGAGAGAGAGATGCAAGGAAGAAACAGAGTTGTAAGAGGTGCAATGTATGGAGACTCGATGATCCTTGGTGTGCAATACAGAATGCCTGAGGATTGTTTGTCTGGAGGAACGAGATATAGTGTGACTATGGCAATTAAGTAAGGTGAAAGGGCGGATGAGATGATAGTGGGAATGAATGACTTGAGACAGTGCGAATCAGGTGCCAAGAGATCTGAGGTTCATGCTTGAGGTTGTATGGAAGAAGACTGAAAGAGGAAAGATAGTGTGTTGCCTAGATATGATAATGCAGAGCTGCGAAGAGGAAGACTATCAATAATAAATAGTATAATTGCCAGAATGTGTCAAAAGAGAGGCTTGTAGGAGAGAATGCTGGAGAGAATTTTGTTCTCCAAACAAGTCAATGTGTGTCAATGTAGGGAAACTAGAATAGTTTCCCTACATTGACAAAGGGTGGATGGCAGCAGAGGCCATCTCTGCTGCCATCCACCTACAAAGGGTGGATGGCAGCAGAGATGGCCTCTTGTGGCAATACTTGCTTGGGAAAAGGGGGGAATGCATCATGTAGTGCTGAATCCAATGGATAATGATAGGGATAGAAACAGTGAAGAATGCCTTGATTCTTTCTACTAATGCCAGGAAGATCTGGAATAAAAGAGATGAATTGGTGGCACTGATAGCCTGTCCAGAGATTATTGGGATCTCTAAGACATGGTGACGGAAGATTATACAGACAGGAACAGAAGTAGTAGGGTACAGTATTCTGCAGGATAGGAAGGGTAAACACAGTGGTGGAGTACTGCATATTACAAGTGATGAGTTATGTCCTCTCAGAGTGGAGGATTTTGGAGGGCAATGGCACTAATGGTTTTGAAAACATATGGTGAAGTACAGGTGGGTAGGACAGGATATTTAGTGGGGGTTGCTATAAGCCAGAGAGGAGGGTAAAGAGCAGAAGATGTTTAGGCAGTTGAGCTTGGCAAGCATTAAAAAGAATATGAGAGATTTTAACTATAGCAGTATAAATTGGGAAGAGGAAACTGCACGTAGTAGAAAGAACATGAGTTTCAAGAGTTTTAGATTTAGTCATAGCATCAGAACTGATGCTATGACTAAATGGGGGGCAGAGAAATGGATCTCTTCCCGCCCCCCATAGATGGAGAGAATGAGCATGTGGTTTTGACTGATACTCATGCATGTGAATAGACATGCATGCATATCAAAAAAGAAAGGAATGTATGTGAAATTATAAGGCAGGTGATTATAATAGTCTTAGATATCAACTTGGGGTAGTTCCATTGAGAGAGAAATTGGAAGGACAAGATATCATTCAATGCATGGAAACTTGAAAGAATATTTATTAGCAGCAATGGCAAGCTGTATACTAGTGAAGAGAACACAATTTGGTGTAAAGTTGATGACAAACAATATCATACAGGAAATGAAGGTAAAAGAGAGGTTAATGAAGAGATATAAGAAGGGAGTGAAGGGCAGATGCATGAAGAACATAAGACTCAGGCCAGGAGAGTGACTAGTATGGTGAGGAAGGCAAAACTGGAATACTGAGTACTCTGTGTATATGGGACTGGATGGGATTTTGCCACAAGTTTTAAGAGAATGTGCTAAAGACTTGATGGCTTTGACCTGACTTTTCAATGAAAGTCTGGCCATGGAAAAGGTATCCAGGAAGTGAAATGAGGGTAAGATAGTGCCATTGCATAAGGGAGGTAGCACAGTGGAAGTGTTAAACTATAGACCAGTGTATATTTCATCAATAGTTCTTAAGATCTTGGAGAAATTAGTGAGAGATCATTTACAGTGTGGGACAGATGAATGTAATGCTATCTGTGAGAGTCAGCACGGACTTCTTAAGGGACATTCTTGTTTTAGTAATATGACAGCCTTTTATTAAGTGACAAGAGCAGTTAATGAGGGAAAGGCATATTCTGCTTTTTGAGAGATAGATTCCAGTAGTGAGACCACATGTTTATTAAATACGAGCAGGATACATGACAAGTTTCGTAAGTCGTATGACTTACATCATCAGGGGCATTGGTGTATAAAAAAAAAAAAAGTTAAACACAACTAACAAAAATTAAATTCATAGTCCATTAGATGTTTCTAACTGTAACATTGAAAATATTGAAACATTTGTTACTGAATGTTTGTTGGAACATTGTTATTTGTTGTCACGTTCTGTGCTTCACGTGTTATGTCCGAGATCTGAGGAAGTTAGATTTTTTTATGAATGCCAACCACACTTGGTGTAATATCAAACCTTGGTTTCTGTTGCACTGTGCAGGAATTCTAAGCATTTTTGCTACTTCCTTGTGAAACAGTTTTTATCAATATATGACATGATCGTTTTTTCTCAAAGTACTTTATGGCCAGTGGAAGTTGTGTGGAAAGCTAGGCCTGATTTGTGTTCTCTTCTTTTTTCTACATCTTTTTTATGTTTTGCCATATGGATTTCTCCTGACCTTCCTGTCTGGCCTACGTAACAAATGCCACAAGAACACTAGATTTGATAGACCCCTGGTTTTTTTATGGGATGGTACGAAGGTTTCGGTGGATGTAGGAATCTTGATATTTTTTCTAAAGGGAGAAAAGCTACTTTTAAGTTGTACTTGCGGAGCAATGTCGCTAATCTGTCTGTGACATTTTTGATGTATGGTAGTGAGATTGCATTCTTTTTCTATGTTGGTTGTGGGAGCTGTGTTCAGGATTTTCTTGATTGTTTTTGGCTCATATCCATTAAGTGTGAGGTTCTGTGTTAAGTAGTGTAATTCCTCATTTTGCTTATTTTCTGTGCTGGATATCTTATATGCTCTGTGAAGGTTTTTATTATACCTATTTGTGTGGGAGGGGTGAGGCTGCAATAAGAAATCTTCCTGTAGTTGTCGATTTTCTGTAAACAGAAAAGGTTAAACGTTTTTCTTCTTCATTTTTTTCTATGGGCATATCCAGGAAAGGTAATTTTTTATGTTCTTCTATTTCCAAAGTGAATTTTATATTTGGGTGTATTTTGTTAAGATATTCTTTAAAAACAATTAATTCATCTGTCATTCCTGGCCAAATGACAAAAATGGCATCCACATTCTGTAGCCATCTCTTAGGTTTCTTTTGACAGTTTTTTAGAGTGTTAGTTTCAAAGTTTCATGAAGAGGTTGGCTAAAGCTGAGGAGGGGGGGGGGGGGAAAGCCCATTGCAAGTCTTTCCTTTTGTTCCCAAAATTTGTCCTGGAATGTGAAAAAGGTATTATTCATGCAGTGTTTGTATAGTTCTACAATGTCTGGTAGAAAAAGATTTTCAAGAAGAGTCACCGTATCATTTCTCAGTACATTAGTGAAGGTGGAAATCTTTTTCCACCAGACGTTGTAGAACTATACAAACACTGCATGAATAATATGTTTTTCACATTTCAGGACAAATTGTGGTCCGGTATTGAGACCACATGTGATCACAATACTGGAATCTATCTCTCGAACTACTGAACCAGAGAAACCTTCGCACGCATATTCTGCTTTTATTTTATTTTTTTGATTTTACATAAGCATTTGACAGGGTACCACATGATAAGCTGATATTTAAGTTGCAGTGCATGGGTTCAGATGTCAGATTAGTGAACTGGATTTGGGATCTTATAGGTATCAGAGAGTTATGTATGGGGAAGCAGTATCAAGAAGGCAGATGGTTACAAGTGGGGTCCCACAGGTCTCAATACAGAGACCTGTATTGTTTAACCTTTATATCAATGGATTGCAAGGGGATATTCAGTTGTTTGCAGATGATGTGAAGCTGGGAAGAGTTATTAGTAATACTGCAGATGTGGTAGCCCTGCAAGAGGATTTGAATAAACTGGACAGATGGGCAAATGAATGGGGTATCAGTCTAATTCAGCTAAATATAGTCTTGAAGTTTGAGATACATCAATGGGAAGCTGCATACTCTGCTGGAGGAGCTGTACTGGAGGAAGTGGGGGAGATGGGATCTGTGGGTGATGGATATAAACCTGAAATTCAGGGAACATATTGCAAAGTGATGAAGGTAACATCGAGAATTGTTGCAATACTGAGAAGGATGACCTTCAGAGATAAAAAGAGTTGTCATTCCATTTTATAAAGCTCTGATCAGACAACACGTGGACTATTGTGCTCAAATTTGGTCCCCAGGATTTGATGGAGATAAATTAACTGTGGAAAGAGTGCAGAGGAGGATAACAAAGATGGTATCAAGACTGTACAATGTTAGTTATGATGATAGGCTGAGGGAACATGGACTGCAGAGTTTGGTAGAGGGAAAAAGAAGAGGTGATGTGATTGAGACTTTTAAACTGTTGAGAGGTAGTTACAGGGTTGACACTGGGGAGTTTTCTTTTGGTGGAACAGGTGGAAGGAGCAAGGACAAGGGACCATCCCTAGAAGTTACGAAAGGAAGTTGTGAACAAGAGGGTAAGGAATGGTTTCTTTGCATGGAGGGTGGTTGAACCATGGAATGTGTTGCCTGATAGAGTGGTGAGAACACGAATGATCAATGAGTTCAAGGCGTGGTACGACAGAAAGTGTTTTATAGGGTGGGCCTCCCACAATGAGTCTTGTGATTCCATGGAGGCCTGAATCACAATAATAATAAGCTTAGCAAACTTCATAAATGGAATGTGACTCAAAATAGAATTGATATCATTAGCCACAGAATACAATGGGATAATATCAAACTTTTGCATAACTGTAGTTGTCAATTTGAATGTTTATTCAAAGAAAATGCTGATGCCTTAGTCCGCTAGCCTAACTTAACTTGTATTTACTGCCTTTCTATTCCCAAAGTTTGGGGAATTGTTATCCTCAATTGTATTAAATAATTTATTTTTATTGAAAAAAAAAATACACAACACACACACATATCCTAATGGTGTTTTATCCTAGCTACTGTATACAAGACTGCATGTTTATAAGGAAGCTATCATAATGCATGCACTTCTCTATTTTTTCATATTTAAATTTCTATTACTGTTCTTCCTTTCCCACTGATATTTGTAATTGATAAATAATTATTTTGTATGATACATATTTTGTATACATATTTATATATGGAAGTCTCTATACAAGAAAATCCTAAGGAATGAGGGATTTGTGGATTATAGAATATTGAGGCAATTTTATATGAAGTCAACAGCTTCTATATACAAGTAGCCCAGAACTGAAGATACTTTATGTTCACCCTTTAAGATAAAGAATTTCTTTATTAAGTATCATTTACTTTTTGGCCAAGCAAAAGAAAAAAAAAAACTTACTAAAATTATTATTATTATTATTATTATTCAGGCCTCCAAGGAGTCAAAAGACTCGTCGAGGGAGGTCCTTCCTAAGACAAAGTCTGTCAAACAATGATTAAGTTTTGATATTTATGCATTTGTTTATGCACCACTAAAAGAGAAGTAATCTCATTAAGTTCCATTTTTTTGTCCGCGAGGTTAGCCTAGTGGCTGCGCGCTTCACAACCATATGACTGGGGGAAGGAGTGTCCAGGTTCAATTCCTGTCGAAGACGTGAGGAATTTGAGGATCTTCCTCAGCCATAGCCAAGTTAGCCGGTCTTAGGCGCGGGCAGTAGGGTTTTTTCCGCCAGTTTATTTGGCGTTTTTCATCCCGCAAGCAGGCAAACCGGCCCCAGAACACACACGGATCTACAGCCATAAATACTTAACCCCACCTTGAGGGGGGGCTCAACTTGCCCCATTAGGGATGGGGGAGAAAAAGGGAGGAAACTCCATACGAATAAATAAAAGTTCCATTTCCTCTGTGAAATGTATGAATTAAGTTTACTGTCAATGCTGATTATTTTATATGAAGAAGAAGGGGGAGGGGAGAATATACACACACACACACAAATAACTAGATGAAACTACAATTCTCCCCCTTTCAAAAAAAAAAAAAAAGCCTATTTTTATATGGAAAGCTTAGAGAACAAAGCACCCAACAGTTACACTCAAACATTTGTTGTGGCTTCACTATCTATATGCATTTTTAGCCCATTCAAACAACCAATACCCCCAAATACACATTACTACTTAAAAAGAACTGAATAATTTTCCACCATATTAGATACATCTTTAAGACAGTAAATATTTTGTCTGTTTATAAAGAGCCTGTACACGCACTAACAGGAAGACAGATACATAGCCAAACAAAACTCAACAATATGGTATCTTTAAAATGCTAATATACAGGTACAGGGTTTTTGTACTAATGGCAAAGATCTTATCTTGTTTTTTAAGCTAATGGTTGCAACTCTAAAAAATAGATAACACACCACATAACAATATAATTTAACATATAATAGTCATAACCTTTTATATTAAATGTGGAAGGAATGGGTGGGCATGAGGTATTTTCTCTTTTTAGAGATTATAGCCACTGGCTAAAAAAAGTATTGCTCTGAGGATGACAATGTAACTGCTGATCATCATATCTACTTGTCAATCCTATCTTAGGACGGGTTGAGTGCCCCCCCCCCCCCCAACTGAGGAGGCTTATAGCTAATTAATGCAACTGGGTCGCCACTTTTTGCTGCATCCCTAAGGGCAATATTTCTGACTGTAGTCTGTGTGTGTAGTCCTTGTGAACACACACAGACTACAGTCTGTGTGTGTTCACGAGGCCAGTTTGCCTGTTCTGGGGAACAAAAAACCTGAGTTTCCAGGTGAAAAAAAACTACTTATATAAGTACAGTAATCTACTATTTATCTGACCATATCAGGAAGGCAATTTCCTGTTCTGATAACTGAAGGTTTGAATAATTGAAGTACAATTATATGGTGCTGTGCCAGAAGTCAGTTGACATGCAAGGATTGGATATGTGGTAGATTACTGTACCTTCCTATGTTTGAACAGAAAAGGATAATGAAACCATTCGTAGATGTGTAACTAGTGTGAGCCATCACTGGCAGATTGCAAAAGAAGGGTCAATTCATGTTGAAGGGAAGAAAGGAATAAGGCGATCTATGAATTCGCCACCAACATGCAAAATCACGTGCTTTATATACATAAAATTTTCCATTGTTGTACAAGCAAAATAGTTATGATTTTAAAAACTAGAATTTTCTTAAAAGAAAAGCTAATTTTCTGATATATAATGATAAACACTCATCCCACGAAAAGCATTGATTACCCTATTATTGGAATGGATTTGCCTTCTGTGATGCACAGAAGTGTCAAGGGGTCTCACATCTGAGGACTTTTACAGCAAAGTTTCAGTTCCAGTTTAATTTCTTTAAGCCATGATGTAATTTTTTTTTTAAGTGAAGAGCTGTATCTTTTAATAAAAAGTTACTCCTTCTAAAAATCATGACTAGCACTGAATGTGAAATCTACAATCTACCTCCCACAGTAGCTAACAAGGTTTATTTAAGTAAATCCAGAGGAGTCTTTGAATTCCATGGAGATTCTTGTGCATATGTTAATGCACAAGAACCTCCATGGAATGCATTTTGACAAAGTTGTTCATTTGCTGTTGTACCAATGGCAAACAACAAGATTCTGATCACTGTCTGATGCAGCAGCTACACAATGTCAGCTATTAATTCAGACACAGCAATGAAGACTTATTTTGCTATGCTTGTATTGGCAAAGTGACATTACTATCGGTAAAACAAACATCCGCTCCTCTGATCAAGAAAGTATGAATTATTTTTTGGATATAAACAGTGGAATATCAAAACTGGATCTGGATTTCCAAGATAGGCTGTACCACATGTGCAGAATATTTTAGAAGGATAGTTAAAGAGTACACATTCATCAATGCCATTTGTATTCACAATGGTATGGAGTGCCTAGAGCCATGAAAGTAATTACTGACTCTGTTAATGAACATCTCAAACATACTTCTGAAGTGCTAAGATGTAATCAAATTATCAACTTTTTCATCAGCTATGAGAAGACCAAGACACTCTACTGATGGATCATGTTCTCATGAACTGAATTCAGTTTCAGCTGTTAGTCACGTGAGCACCTTGTCTGATAACTCAACCAGACGTGAATAAGCTTGAGAGCGATCTCAATCTTACAAGTGAAAGGCTACAAGATTGGAACCTTCAACAACAACAACAACAAAAAAAAAAAAAAAAAAAAAAAAAAAAAAAAAACCTTATGTCAAACTTGTTTCTGAGGTGCAAACAAAATTTAGTTTGTTGTGTTTTGCAAGCAGGGAAGTAAAGATGAATAGTGTTTACAGATGCAGTTTGAAGGCTACAAACAGTTGTGGATTTAAATTTTCCCAAAGTAAACAAAAAATACTTGTCCAAATAAGATGGTCTGTAAATGATGCTACTTTCACAGAATACAGCAAAGACAGATGCAGTAATCAAAACAAGAGTGGTGGTTCAATACTTTGACATGAAAACTGGGAAATGGTGATGGCCAGAGTGCTGCTGTAACTCTAACCGCTCGATGATGGAAGATGGAGTTTATAGATACAAGTCTGAAGCCACATATGCACGTGCATATACATAACTAGTAAATAAATATCCCTTCCAAACATCTAAAAGAAGTCTATAAGAACATAGTGTTTGTTTTTTAAATACATTAAATATGATGAGTACAGGTGAAACAAGTGTCATGACCAGAGAGTGGTGCAAGCTAGGTTTCACAAAATATTATTGCATTTAATACTAGTGGGATAATCTGATTCTATCAATTAAATCTAAATGATCCTCTTTCTTCTTCTTCTTTTAACTCTTTTTATAGCCACTTCTGGCTATAGGTGTCTCCCAATTCTCTCTCTCTATCTGTTTCTATCCTGAGCTTGTTGGTGAAAAGAATTTCAATTGTTTTTCTTATATCATCTGACCATCTTCTTTCAGGTCTTCCAGCTGATCTTTTACCTTCATATGGCCACCACTCCAGTAAAACTTTTGTTCATCTATTGTCCTCGAGTCTTGCGATGTGTCTCCCACCCATTTCCATTTCTTTTGAAGTATGTTTTCTCCAATATCTAAAAATTGTTTTAGTTCTTATTGATTCATTTCTGATTTTATCTCTGAGTCTTATGTTTAGCTGATATCTTTCCATCCTTCTTTCTGTTTTTTTTTTTTTTTTTTTTTTTTTTTTTTTTTTTTTTTTTGCATTTTATCTATTATTTCCTTTTTGATTGGCCAGGTTTCTGCTCCATATGTCATAACAGGCATTGGTTGAACAGTCTTGCTCTGGTCTCAAGTTTTATTTTGCTTTTTAAATATGAAGCATACTCTCAATTTTCCAAAAAGCTGTCCATCCCATTCCTATTCTTTAATAAATTTAGTTTAATCCTTTATCCAAGTGTAAGCAAACAAAGTTTGCAACTGAAGTATCTTCAGATGTAAACTGAGGCAACTCGTGATAAAGGTGGACCAAGCTCTCATCACTCTTTGTCTTAGTATCTCCCATAATGCAAAGCACATCTCCTTGCGAACATGTGTAATGCTATGCATTAAGGGAAAGGCCACTACCCAGACCAGTTTTGACCTTCATTGAGGGCTCGTCAGTGGTGGCGATACCAAGGTGGAAGTAATGGAGAAGTCATATTTACCTACAAGAGTTGCGAAAAGGTGTCTAATCTTATTATTAAATTATTCTGGATTTAGAGAAAGCTGTTGAAAGCTTTTTCCCCACTTGGTTAAACTATAATAAATTTAGTTTAATCCTTTATCCAAGTGTAAGCAAACAAAGTTTGCACCTGAAGTATCTTCAGGACTGAGACAACTCGTGGTAAAGGTGGACCAAGTTCTCATCACTCCCTGTTTTGGTATTAGTATTCCCCATAATACAAAGCACATCTCCCTGCAGACATGTGTAATGCTATGCATTAGGGAAGGGGACTACCAAGACTGCTTTCGACCTTTACTGAATGTTCAAGTACAGGTCAAACTCCAAAAACTCAGCGTTGTTCCCCTCAGTAACAGGCTTACCCTGCCAATGAGAAGAACTCTCAGAACCGGTTGGCTCTACACTGTGGCAGGCTCACCCCCACCACTGAGCAGAGCCGCTCATTTGCTCATATCTCATCCGAGGGAGTAACAGCAACAGCCGTGCCTCAGTTAACTTCACGGGCTACAGCATTGCATTCATTACCCTACCACACACACACGCCCAGGACCTGGGTGACAGCAACAGCCAATCCTCAGTTAAAACTTCATGAGCTATAGCATTGCAATTCATCATCCAAGCTTCCAACCAGTTTCGACCTTTATTGAGGTCTCGTCATTGGGAGTCAGACCCAGAGGTGGTGATACCAAGGTGGAAGCAATGGAGAAGTCATATTTACCTATATGAGTTGCCAAAAGGTGTCTCACCTTATTATTAAATTACTCTGGATTTAGAGAAAGATGTTGGAAGTTTTTTCCACTTGGTTAGACTACAGGTCCTTCCCTTAATGCATAGCATTACACATGTCTGCAAGGAGATGTGCTTTGCATTATGGAAGATACTAAGACAAGTAATGATGACAGCTTGATCCTCCTTTACCATGAGTTGCCTCAGTCCTGAAGATACTTCAAGCGCAACATTTGTTTGCTTACACCTGGATAAAGGATTAAACTAAATTTATTATAATCTAACCAAGTGGGGAAAAATTTCCAACATGTTTCTCTAAATCCAGAGTAATTTAATAATCAGGTAAGACACCTTTTGGCAACTCTTATAGGTAAATATGACTTCTCCATTGCTTCCACCTTGGTATCACCACCTCTGGGTCTGGCTCCCACTGACGAGACCTCAATAAAAGTTGAAACTGGTCTGGGTAGTGGCCCTTCCCTTAATGCATGGCATTACTATCACATGTCCAGACTATCACATGTCTGCAAGGAGATGTGCTTTTCATTATGGGAGCTACTAAGAGAAGGAGTGATGAGAGCTTGGTCCACCTTTACCACAAGTTGCCTCAGTCCTGAAGATACTTCAGGCACAAACTTTGTTTGCTTACACTTGGATAAAGGATTCAACTAAATTTATTATAGTCGAAACCAAGTGGGAAAAAACTTCCAACATTCCTATTCTTCTTTTCACTTCTTCCATGACTCCTTGTTTCTTCATTGTTAACAATTTTCCCATACTCATCTACTATTTCAGTATCTTTATTGTTTACCTTAACATTGTGCCTTTAACCGTATCCTTTTCAGTTTGTCATTATTTTTGTTTTCTCAAAATTATACCTAAAAAAAAAAAATACAGAAGGCAAGCTGTTAGGCTTCTCTGCATTTTTTTTTTAGTATCATTTGGATGTAATTGATAAACCAGACTATCCCAATAGCATTAATTAGCACTGATTTTTGGGATATGTTAAAAGCAAAAATTACAGAGATCTTGTAGAAAACATGCTACAGGTATACAAAGCAATAAGGTAAAACATAGTATTAAAGATCCATTTTTTGTTATCATACTTGGATTTCTTTCCTCCTCTTCCTAACTTAGGTGGTGTTAATAACAAACGTGACAAATGATTCCCTCAGAACATGTTTCTTCTATGCTACAACAGCATTCAGGCAAGTGGAACTCCATACTCTGATTTTTTTTTGTGTGTGTGTGTGTGTGTGTGTAAGAGAGAGAGAGTAGGGGTGGGGGGTTCTTAAGCATACACCAAGCACTGAAGCATACTCTCCTGTCCCAAAGCACAAAATTTGAGATACCCATAAGTTTACTCATGCAAGGTATGCATCACATAGTAGAGCATGCATGGACTGAAAATAACTCTATAGTATTGCTGTGAGAGAAATGATCAAGTTTTTGGAACTCAAAAGTGAATATTTATGAAGTCTTTCATATACAGAAAAGTAAGTTTAAAAGTTATCATTTGTTATGTTACGACAATGACAACAGAACAACTGTTGTGGTGCGGGGAGAGAGATACAATGGGTTGAATTTTTAAGTACTACAAAAAACAGTCTTTCACATACATAGCAAGAAAAATAAAGTTTTGAACCTTAAAGGAAACAAAAGGAGAGAAAAAAGTGATGACTGGTTTATGTTATGACTTTTAGAGAAAACCGACAACTAAAATTGCAGCTGTTTTAGCGATCCATTAAAAGAGAATGCTGTAGTATTTGAATTCAAGATTTGAAATCCAGAAGTTTTATTTCCAACTCTCTGAAAATAAAACTTCTCTAATGAATTGAATGGCAGCCACCATAATCAAATAACTTGAGTAAATGAGATGGTGTTTTCTTAAAGTATAAATTAAGCAAAAAATAATATTTTGAATGCATTTAGAAAGATGCCGAAAATTCACTCGCCACTTGTCTCTGCTTACTCACCTGTGGTGAGCAGGCGAGTGGATTTATGAAGCCCTGACGATACCTGAGTCTTGATCAGATAAGTGCTCATTAGAGTCCAAGCAAAGAACAATGGCCAGCATCCCTGCAAGTGAATGATAATGCATTTGAGTGTTTTGCACTTTATTCTCATGCTCTTTACAGCTAAAACAAGGCACAGACAGAAACACTGCAACCGAAAGTCTGAACATGACACTCTTTCTGACATTTAGTGCAATGCAAAGGGTATGGGATATAGAGCCAACTGAGATATTCTGCTGTCACTGATGTTAAGGGTTCTGGGACATTAAATATATGAATGATATTCCTTGTAGGCACTCGAATACTATCCCAATACATGAGAAATCCTCTTATTGCTGTCACTCCTTGCTCTTTTAATTCACAGAAAATCTTCTCATTGGGAACATAATGGTAGTCCCATTCTGATATTACTCATTGAGAACAGTTCAGATTATTATTTTTTTTTTAATTTCTAAAATGCCAACAAAACTCGATCCTGTCTCAAAAGTTTTCCCACCTGTTTATTTGTGATAATAACTGCATGTCTAGAAAGGAGAAATTTCTCTTCATACAAGGTGATCCGTAAGTCAAGAAGGGGTTTAAACATTTAATAACTTTTTCATTTATTACATGTAAATATCTTCCATTTTTGGTTTAACAAAGATGAGTCGTTTCTACAGCATGCTCCATGACAGTTGTTAATGTTTCTGGCTGCAGTGCCCTAATTCTGCACGAATGTTCTCCTTCAGCTGATAGACTGATTTCCAAAATAAAACTCCACAATTCTGGTTTGTTGTTGGTTTGTGACCTTTTCCATGATTAATTTCCCAAATGTTACTTAGAATAACATTGTTACATAGCATTTAATATTCCATAAGAAAAAATTAAGGAGCTTACCACTGTGATAACAATCTTAAATTAAAACTATTACCCCAAAACAGCAACTGTCTCCTTAATTTTTCCCATAATGAATATCGTAAGTATAATTTCCACACTATTCCAGAGAGCATGTTATCTCTTTTACTGGAAGTATTACTTTATCTTTGAATGGCTATTATATAAATTAAATAAACTGAAGTGCATCCAAGTATAAAATACTGTTCTCACATCTGCAGCGGTTTCCCCAAATATTCTTGAAGTACAGTTCACTTGCTTTCAAGTGCAGAAGAGTAATTTGACTCGTTCAAAAACACATTTCAGTTTCTGATGCATTCACACTCTAAAGATATTCTTACTTTTGTATTTATATCAGTGAAAAATCAGCTAACGAAAAAATCTCAAGCTAAATGGAACTGCAGAACACCATCAACATCAGAAGTATTAAGTCAAAATTACTGGTGACTGGTTTTACTGAGATGAAGACTTAAACAAGTGAGACACTGCAAAATAATAACTATGTTTTATTTGGACAAGTGATATGAATAAGGAAGAAGTATCTATAGTTTAAACAGAACAATAGACATCTTGAATGGTAGGGAACTTTAAGTAAAGATGTGTACAAATTTCAAAACAAGAAATCTGCCAAGGAGACATTTATGCCTATGATCCAAAAGAAGTTTCTAGTCCAAAGATGGAGAAGAATTTTTAGTCACTACAAAGAAAGAAAGAAAAGCTGATCAAAGAAAAAGATGGTTCTAATTGATAAAGAAAAGTCTGGATATTATTGACTTTGCTATTGTTGACAGTGACATCTTTACACTAGTTCATACCGGGCTGGTAAGTATGACAAGCTTAGGTGTGTGCTTGGCTCAATGCCATGGCATGTAAAACTGCAAGGGCTGGATGTTGATAGTGCATGGGAGGTGGTTAAGAACTGTTTGCAGGAGGCAATGGTTGACTGTATACCAAGAGTCCGAATAATAAATCAAGTAGGGGTTAAATGGATGAATAACACTATTAAGCTTGAGCTGCAAAAAAAGAAACAATTGTGGAGGGAATTTAAGGAGAAGGGTGACCATCAGGCGCAGGAACAGTATAAAGCTCAGGCCAGGATGGTAACAAGGGTGGTAAGAAAAGCAAAAGCAGATTACAAAAGGAAATTGGCCACGCAGGCTAAAGAGAATCCCAAACAGTTTTTTCAATATGTTGCAAGTAAAAGGAAAAATGCTCATGGTAGAATGATCTTAAAAAATGCTGAGGGTAGGGAGGTAACCGAATCAGTCAATATTGTGGAATTACTGAGCGAGCACTTTGCAAGAGTATATCATCCAGGTGGTGACTTTGCAGGAATGGAAGAACCAACAGCTTATACTGGAATTGTGATGAATGAAGTAGAAGTAACTAGTCTATTACAGAACCTCAATGTCAATACATCTGTGGGATTGGATGGTATACCAGCTCGTGTTGTACGTGAAGCGGCCAAAGAATTGTCAGTGCCCTTGACCATTTTGTTTAATTTGAGCCTCAGGACTGGGTCAGTCCCAAGGGGGTGGAAAGAGGGGTAAATAGTTCCACTGCACAAAGGTGGTTCCAAGGCTGCTGTTGAAAATTACCGGCCAATCAGCATAACAGGAATCATTATCAAGGCCTTAGAGAAAATAGTCAAGAGGAAAATACAAGATTGGATAGATGAAAATGGGATACTGTATCGGGGACAGCATGGTTTTGTGAAGGGTAGGTCATGCCTCAGTAACTTGCTCACGTATTATAACACAGTGACGGCTGAACTGGATAAGGGTAATGGGTTTAACAGTGATTCTACTGGACCTTGCTAAGGCCTTTGACAGGATACCACATGGAATTCTAATCGGTAAATTGCAGCATATGGGAATGGACACAGGGTTGGTGAGATGGATAGGAGGGTGGTTGACGGAGAGATATCAGAGAGTGGTTTACTCAGGAGTAGAGTCCACAAGATGGCCTGTGACTAGTGGTGTGCCACAAGGATCTGTTCTTGGACCACTGCTGTTTAATTTGTTCATAAATGATATAGGAAAGGATCTGAGAGGAACAGTTCATTTGTTTGTGGATGATGCGAAGTTGGGTAGGGCAATAGTGAATGCAGATGACGTCAAAATTTTGCAGGATGATTTGGATAGATTGGAGGTCTGGGCTAAGGAGAATGGATGTCAATTTAATGTGGCAAAATGTAAGGTTATGCATTTTGGGGTGAAAAGATTGGCGGCAGTTTACTGCATTGGTGGAACCGTGCTCCAGGAAATTGATGAGGCACGAGATTTAGGAGTGTTGGTGGATAAGGAATTGAAATTTAGGGGACACATTGCAAAAGTGGCCAAATCAGTTCATCAAATCACTTGGTTGCTGAAGAATACATTGACAAGCAGAGACAAGCAGGTTATTGTTCCTCTGTATATCGAGCCTTGATAAGACCCCATCTCGACTACTGTGCTCAGATTTGGTCACCTAGGTTTCTTCTTGATGGGGAGGAGGTGGAGAGGATCCAGAGGCGAGTGACCAAGATGATAGCAGGTCTGTGGAATGAACCGTATGAGAATAGGTTGAGGATTTGTGGGTTGCAAAAATTGGTTGATAGGCGGAGGAGGGGAGATATGATTGAGACATTCAAATTACTGAAGGGTTTCTATAAAATTAATTCAGATGATATTTTTGAGAACAGGGCTGGTTGTGGGAGGACTAGGGGACATCCATGGAAACTGGGCAAAAGTGTGGTTAGTAAAGGTGTTAGAGCTGGGTTCTTTACTTTTAGAGTAGTGAATGAGTGGAATGCGCTCCCTGAGTCTGTGGTGGATGCTGTGACAGTGAATGAGTTTAAGGCGAGGTATGATAGATACTGTATGAATGTCGAATAGTTGTGATGAATTTGGGGCCTCCCTTATTACGGGCAACTCCAGGGAGTCTAATGACTCCCTGGAGTTGCCCGTAATAATAGTAATAGTAATAATAATAATATACAAAGTATTTAAAATAGGGAGTAACCACCATTTAGAATTGAGCAGGCAAAAAATGAATGCCATCTTAAAAGCAAAATATATCCAAGGCAACTCAACAAACATGAAACAACTTTCAGAAAATGCAGAATATACAGAAGATAAAATGTAATGGTGAAAATAATGGAAAAGGAATCAGAGATGATTCCTTTTCAGAAAGGCAATATAGAAACCGAAGATAAGATATTCTGGAAATCTGAAGTAATTACTTTAAAAACTGTTAAATAAGATAAGAAACCAGAACAGTCACTGATACCATTCATAAGAAATGCAAACAAGAGTACAGATCAATTTTGAGGTAAAAAAACACCAGATATCTGAAATGGGAAAAGACAGCTAGAGTTAATAATACTTAGAGAAATGATGAAATACAGAAAGACAAGGAAGTTTACAGTGGCTACTTCATAAGTAATGACATGAAATTAAATTCTCGTTTTAAACCATATTTTTCTCTCTAAGATCAAATCAAGATTTCATAATGGTTGGAAGGAAAAAATAATAATGCAACCCACATTAACAATTTCAATCCTAAACTCCCTTTATCGCTAGCTACTTGAAGACTAGTGGGCAACCAGTCTATATCCTTCAAACATTCACTAACAGTGAACCTTGAATATCAACAAAATCAAAGCTTTTCAGGAGGGGGGGGGAAGAATATGGCAGACAACTATCACCATCTCATTGTGCTAAATCCTAACATTATTGTCAGTAATAATGTGGGTTCTATGGTCAATTTTCTTAAAATGCAGGGATAAAACAAGAGTTTCTGGGAGAAAAAATCCACTTGTTGGTGCAAGAAATTGATTAACTAAGGACCAATTCAAGAAAGACTTCAAGTGTTCCTTTGGTCGGTGACTAAAACTAAACTCAGAACGATCTTTCCACAGGTCTTTTTGAATCCATAGCACTAGGCTGCCTATAGAAAGACCATTTACACCTATTAACAATTTATAATAAACACCATCATGACTCATTTTTATAAGTTTTTAATACAGCCTTCTTTCTATGGTTTTAATGAAGCTCAGTCAGTTTCAAACCTGGATCTGCAATTAAAAATACAGATTCAATTCCAACAGAGCATGTGAAGAGCCCATAAGGACTTTTAATTGAAAATGGATTAGTGCAGAGAGGGGAAAACTTGGATTTTTTCATTCCGTAAACACAGGCAAATTGTCTAGAAGTAAACAACAGAGAAAAATGGTAAATTATGAAGATAGGATTAAACAATACTATTGCAGAATTAGATTTAGCCAAAGCAAAGGTACTTGGCCATAACAGGCTGCAATCAGAATATGATGCTTTTTAATATATCTGAGTATCTTTTAGCTTACATATATTTTCTATACATTATTAGATATATGAAGAGCCAGGCTTCAATTCGGCGACATATGACATGTTTAAGTTAAGGGATATTACATCCCATATCGTTTCTTAGCCGAATAAGAAACTCAAAAGAGTTTCATGCCGAATATAGAAATTATATAAAGTTCGGCGATTCCAACCTACTCACTGATGAGACCTCAATAAAGGTTGAAACCGGTCTGGGTAGTGACCTTCTCTCATAATGTAGAGCAGTAATACAGCTCCTAGGAGCTAAGTTCACATTATGGGTAAATATCAAGAATAGTGATCGGATCTTACTCCACCTTTGCTACGAGTTGCCTCAGCTTGCACTACCTTAAGGGTCAGTTGCTGCTATCCAGGTATTTGCTTACGCTTGGAATCGCCGAACTTTATATAATTTCTATATTCGGCATGAAACTCTTTCGAGTTTCTTATTCGGCTAAGAAACGATATGGGATGTAATATCCCTTAACTTAAATATTTTCTATACATGTTTGTATTATTCCATGAAAAATAGGTACTTTACTGATAGTAATAGTGATACTTAAAGAAAAATTCTAGAGCAATGAGGAAGAACACAATATAAAAAAGAAACATGTTATATAGGAGAATTAATTTTTGCAGGCATCAAATGCTATTAGGAAACTATTTGAGTATCATGAAAGAAAAGTATACAGATTACACACAAATGTGTGAAGACACATGAGCACAGAGATGGAAAGAATAACATGACACATAACTAAGAAAGTAGAGCTTTTTATCTGTGAGAAAAGCTCCATACCCTGAAAAATACTGGGAGACCAATCACAAGAAACAGCAGAAACAATTTTAGGAAAGGTTATAAATTTTAAGTCTGCTGAGTTTTACACATAATAGATAATAAAGATTGAAGGTCGTTTTATTTGTTTATAAATCGGAGGTATTTCTATATAAAAAAAATGTCACAATAATAGAACTATTCTTGATAGCAGAATCAGTCAAGAAAGAGAGAGAGAAAGAAAGAATTTTTCTAAATTCTCTCTTCAAAGCTGTCAGGAGTTGAAAATCTTCTTTCCTAGTCAGCTAGAGGATCGATGACTATCCTCTGGCTCAGTGCTACCCAAACTTATGGATGCCAAGGGCTCCCTTTGGAAACATTAAAATATTTCACGGCCTCCATCGACCCCCCCCCCTGTAATATAGACATATATTATTATAATATTTATTGTATTTATATTCAAGATTTTGCGTTTGTAATCTTTTTTGTGTTTCTTATCAATACATACCTTAGAAATGAAACTTATATGAATAAGCATGTATTTACTAATATTAATTAATCGCTGAAATACGCAAGAAGCAAAATTTGCAAACCAACACTGATGTATGATTTTTTCCATTAAAATATGAAAAATAACAAAAAAGAAATAATAAAAATTAAATAAGTTTCTTTTAAGATTAAAAAAATATATACTTAGTCTTAAAATATTTTAAATTTGTTTTCATTATTTCACACACCCCCCTCAACAAAACATGCGGCCCACAGTTTGGGAAGCGATGCTCTGGCTGACTAGGAAACTTGAGGAATAGCAAGAATATGTCAAGCATACTGATCTTCTATTTTTACCAAATCAACCTTGATTTCCCAGTATTTGAAGAATGAATTTGGATTATTATGATCATAATAAAATGGTTAACACAAAGAAGTACAGTCGGGTCTCTTTTTATGCAGTAGATAAGTTCCACAGAAAACCACATATAAAAATTCGCACAAAAAAAGATCTAACTTCCATTGAAAAATTAGGGATATGTTCCATAATTTTTTAAAACCGCATAAAACCAAAGCAAAGAATTAAAATAAACCTAAAATGGCATAAAAAAGTTTATAAAAATAAGATGATGCCTAGAGATGCCTAAGTTTGTTTTAAAGCTTTATTCATTTAATTTTATTGGAAAGTAACAATTTTTTTTTACATTTTTTCATCGAAATTATCATCGCCATTAGACAATATTCAGCAACATTTGCGAACTGGTGCAAAATCAATTTCATCACCAGAAGAGATAGTCAAGCGCATCAGATCTGTATGGTAAAGGCAATGGTTCTTCACAAACAGAATTAGTTTCATCCTCGTTCTGTGCTGATTTTTTTCTTCTGACAATGTAATCAGTGATTAAACTTTGCGGTGATGATTTTACTCATTTTTTATACAGCCTGCAATATATCCAGACATACAGTTCTTCAGCTCACGTTGGAATTTAAAGGCTCATTCAGAATTTGCGTCATTAACAAGAAAATGATTTTCAATTTATTACACAGTTCAAGACCTCAAATTATATTTGCAGTGGGGGGGACAGGTCTTTCTTCTGTTTCACTATCGTTTTCTGGATCTTCAACGATATCTAAATTTAATCGATATCCAATAATATCATCGTCACTTAAGGCATTATCCACAAGCAATTCATCTACATCGTTCTGGCTAAATGTATCAAAACCTTCTTCACCAATTTCATGTGCCAAAGTAACGATTTCAGCTGATAATGTAGATGTTTAAATGGTTGCATTGTTTGCAACACATCGAGGCCAAGCTCCTTTCCAGCAGACATTTAAAGTTTGTGGTCTTATTTCAGCGATAGCAGATGCAACATGATTTAAACAATCCAAAATAGAATTTTTTTTTCCAAACGTCAGTTACTGTTAATAATTCATTTTATAGTTTATCCAATATAAATTGAAATGTGTGCTTAACGTAATATTTTTTAAAAGTAGCAATTATGCCTTGATCTAATGGTGAATAATGCTTGTTGTATTGGGTGGAAAAAAACTACCTGCACATTTGGATGTTCTAAATACAGATGACTTCGTGCACTGTCAACAATTAATAAAACTTTAAAATCGAGAGCTTTTTGCTTCATATATGTTTCCACTTCTGGTACAAAGCAATTATTGAACCATTCATTAAATACAGCAGTTGTTACCCAGACCTTTGTATTAGCCATCCAATGTACCAGCAGCTGTTTTAGATTTTGGCTTTTAGAGCACGTGGTCTTAGAGATTGATTTACTGGGAGAGGTTTCAACATTTGATCCCCTGATGCATTGCTACAAAAGTAACAACGTTACTCGATCTTTGCTTGCTTTAAACCCACATGCTTTTTTCTCAGACTTTGTGATGTAAGTTTGACTAGGCATTTTCTTCCAAAACGATCCTGTTTTGTCAGCATTAAACACTTGATCGGGACAATTCAATAATTATGGATAACTTCTCTTGAAAATTTTTGGCTGCTTCTTCATCTGCTGCTGCAACCTCGCCTGTAATCTTCACGTTATGAAGTGCATTCCTTCTTAAAAGCCCGGTTGGCCATCCTTTGCTAGCCGAAAATTCTTCATCAGCCTAGGAAGTGGAAGTAGATGGCTCCAATTGCTTTATCTGTTCATAAAATCTAAGAGCTTTTTGTTTATTTAAATAACTACTTATAGGAATTCTTCTTTGAGTTAATTCTTCAATCCAAATTACGAGCGAGTGCTCGTTTCGTTTTTTCTAATCAAGTATCTCTTGAGTATGATGATAATTTGCCACTTAGTTGTGTGCCAGAAATGACAGATTTTCTTACTGCGACTTCATTCTTTTTAATTGCTCTTATAGTAGATTCGCCTAAATTAAAATGTTTACCAATCGCCATAGATCCTACTCCTTTTGCTAAGCGATCAAAAATTGCAATTTTCATTTCCAAAGAAATTGTTTTTCTTTGGTGCCTTTTTTTTCTCCATTGGACCAAATTAAATCTTTAAAATAAAAATTAGCAAAATTTAGACTTACGATAATGAAAAGACAAACACTTACTCACATGCATAATTAAACTTCACGGACACTTACTAGTTACATGTTACTCACGTTACACCAGAATGTGCTGCAACATGCTGTTCATTATGTACAACGGGGAAACCCCGAATTTGCATGAAATATGCAATGCATAATTTCAAAACCACATGAAAAGAGACTCGAGTGTATAGAATAAATCGAATATAGTTGATCCTCAGAACAGTGAACATAACTATAGCAAACTCATTCACTATAACAAACTACCTGAAAGTTCTGACTAAAGCCTATCAAGTACAATCTTTGCTAAAAGAATGCTATGGCAAAGTATCCATAATGTACTATTCTTGTGGTCCCTGATTTGCTATAGTGAATTTGTTACAAGGGATTATCAGGTGAAAGAAAGAAAAAGAAAAAAAAAACAAATGCAATAGAGCTATATTTAAACTGTATGTACTGTTACATGTTCACAATGTATCTTGGCCACATCTGAACATGCAGGGGGGGGGGCACTATTAGAGTTAAAAGAAAACAAATGGATATAAATATAATTTATCCAGGAACGTCGATAATTATGCCAAACAGTATCACAAGATGTCATTTAAAACATTACAACAGAGGGCTCTGAATGTGAAAAAGTAAATAATCTTGCAACTCCCTTCTACCCATCCCAAGATTTTAAGGGCTTACATCTTTTAAATAACACATTATGAAAGAGGTTTAAGAGGTTTAGCAAATACAGATCTACTGCATTTCTAGGTGCAGTAACAAAGCTATATATTTCATTGAAAATATACTTTTCATCATTAGAAAGATGGTAGATAAATTACCAATCTTCTTCAGGTTTTAATTGTGATTAGGAAACTGCTTTATTTTGGATTTAACTTTCTTAATCACGGTACTTATAACGAAAAAGTTCTCCCTATATATATATACATCATATATAAGTTTTGTACATCTGATAACATGAGAGTTATGCTGTCATTTAATTATGATACTACTTTTGACTTATCACATGTTATGAAGAGTTTGACTCTTACTAGGAACAGCTGTAATGTCTGCAGCAACAAAAGCATTCTGTTGTGGGCAAATGATGTAGTGACTATTTGTTATCAAGGACAAGTAAATTATATAAAGAATAGGCAAAAGGCAATGCATAGTTTTCCACAAAGAACTTTATACCTGTACTGATCAATTCCCTAATTTCAGGAAATTGATCAGAAAATGCAGATTCAGTTATGGAAGCATTTTCAAGGAATCTGGAAAAGCTTAAAAACTTCCCAGTATGATAAATAATGACTGTCTATTAATTTACTCACATATTTGCACATATTCCCTATAAGCATTGTTTCACAGTCATACTGTTTCAATCTGATTGTCAGTGCAATTACATTAAGTCAATGAAAATTACATATCAGTTACTTAATAAACTTTCTTCCCTTTTTTTTTTTTTTAACTTGATTGCTTTCTTTTTTTATATATTTATTAATAAATATTTATATACTGATATTTTTTTAGCTGATATGACTGATCAAGCACACAGTTTGCTTCTACTGGAATTTATTAAAATGGAATGAAAAAACTCTCAATGATAAAGAAATATATAAAACAAACTTAAAAATTAAGATGGATTTTCATTCCTGCTCTTTCTCTGTACTGAAACTGTTATAGAAATTAAATATAACCTATAGAACGATATTATGCTAATTCTGGATTATGACAGAAAGTAACAGATGTCTAACACTTACTTGTTGCAGACTAACACCATAATCAACA
The DNA here is from genome assembly GCF_054136105.1 of Typopeltis vanoorti. Taxonomy (NCBI): domain Eukaryota; kingdom Metazoa; phylum Arthropoda; class Arachnida; order Uropygi; family Thelyphonidae; genus Typopeltis; species Typopeltis vanoorti. The sequence goes on along the minus strand of NC_143549.1, from coordinate 188,856,028 downwards.
CTACTACTTGGTGGAGAAAGTGGTTCCTCAGATTTAATTACACTTTGTCTTCCATATTCTGAACTCTGGTTTTCAGGTACTACTTCATATTGGTTAGAATTCACTTGATACTGGCTGTACAAGTGAGACTGATTTGTTTCTAAGAAATGAAAGGAATAAAAATATAGTTCTATTTGATATGCATGAATTCAGGGGAGGGGATTTAATAACCTAAAACTACAATTCATACAGGCTTGGGTGACTGAGTGATAGCAATTCTGCTCTCCAACTGATACACAGTGTGTTCAAATTCCACTGGGAGCATGAATGTTCGTAAACATTCTCAGATGGTATACAAATTTCAATGGGCACTGCAAGGCCTATCCTGCTAATTGGAGGCCAGAAGTGGCTTGAAACAGTTCTATGTTCAGCTCTGAGAGAAGAGTTTCTGGATTAATTAACCTCAGCCTATCCATGAAATTTTTATAAATTTCACCCACAGGTTTACAACTTCTGTGGGTGAAATTTATAAAAATAGCCTCTATGGAATCTGTCACATAATAAAGCAGAACTGCTACATAAGCTAATAAGCAAAGCACAGCAGTTCCTACAGGCATGAAAACGTGTTCTCAATTCCATGTTGTCTATTATCTTAGTCTTGATTATCCAAGAAGGGTGCCAAAGCTGATCAATATTAGAATCAAGCATTTCTGAAACTGGTTTCAATTGCTTTTGCAGCTCATGATAAGCTTTTGCAGCTCATGATAAATTTGCAGTAGAATAAACACTAATTTTGATACTGATTCTGAAAGGGCCAAACACAAGAACTATGCATCATATCCAAATGATAGTCATGCTTTTTGTCCCTTGCCAAACTGGTTGTAAAACTTTTGTCAAATCCTGCTTCCACCTCTTTTGCAGAAAGAGGGGTCTGGTTTATTGTCCACAACAAAATCTAACTTTGCTTCTTACTTTTTTCCAATTTTTGCATTAATGAGCAGATTTATCTTCCTACCATTCTCAACACCCAACACATTCGTGATTCTTCTGCAGAGGAGGATCACTGAATGTGTTGGGACTGGCAACAGTCCATATTAATCCATATCCAATCTACTTTCTCTTCCTTTCTTCCTAAAGTAATTCAGAAATCCATTCAATTATTGCACTATTAAAATCTCTCAATAAATGATTGCCAATATAGACTGTAAAAAAACCTGATCATTAAGGGAGATACTTATACCACCAATCTTTGGACAAACAACATGGAGACATTGAAGGAGTCATCACTCCATATCTATCAAGCTGATGATTAAGTTTGGTACAACTTAATCACATTTTGGTGCATTGTTTGTTTGTTATAATTAGATTTCCAGTCTTTTGACTGTGCCTTGTGGGATGGTGGATACATCTCTTCAAGCTTGAATGTTATTTACACATAGCTGTGTTTGTGATTATCATCTTCTTGGATACCAATGAACTTTTCCAGTTAACTTCACATCCAATCCACAGTTCTGATGCTATACTTCTCATTGCACCCATCCTTCACCAATGGTGTTGTACCACCTTACCCCAGTCCTGAAGATACTTTCAGGCGCAAACTTTGTTTGCTCACACTTGGATAAAGGATTAAACTAATTTTATTATTTTTCAGCAATAAAAACTGAACTACATTTACACCTCATTTTATCAAAAATTACATAAAACAAATGGACACAACTTTCAGAATATTTGTTTCTGTTACCTTGTAATGCTGATCTCCAAACCATTCCTCAGTGAAGTTCTTATCTCTGTTAACTTCAATGCCAGCAAAATTCCATCCTATTTCTCAAAAACACTTTGACCAGTGTTCGTACATTTGGAAAGCATTTTCTACAGATATTGCCACAAATGGTGCAACATGGAATATCACACCTGATAAGATGTGCCTGATTAAACATGCCCTGAGCTGTTTTCATCAGGGAACTAAGATGAACAGCAAAAAGTCAGTTACTAGAGCAAATTCAACCTTGAATTGAAAATAAGCAGCAAAAGATGTAGAATTATCAGAAGAATTAGAGAAGTACTATTTCAACATAATTACTGAGATGAAAAGAAAAACAGGGTGATACTGCTAAATAATAAATATAAAATGTTACATTTAGGCAAACAGCAACCTAGAGTATTCAAAACTAAATGCCTTGGATAAAAGATAAGTTCAAATAGTGTGATATTTTGAAATGGGAAAATGGACAATTAACTATGGTACTAGAAAAGGTTCTAGTATAAAACAAGTAGAGGAATTAAGTCATTAATGAGAATAGTTGAAAAAAATAAACTTTTTTTGTGCAGATCTAACTAGCAGAGAATTCCAGACGCAGAGAAATGTTTTGGGAAAAGGTGGAGAAAACAGCAAAACTAATACAAGGGGCAATACAAAAGTAATGCTCCCTATTGTCTCCCCCCCCCCCTTCAGCAAATATAATTTATTTAACAATGGTTTTTACATTGTTTTATCCTTCAGCTTTTGTAAGCATTCTGTCACTTTTTTGATGGTGACTCCACATTTTCTACATGTGGAGACACTGTATGCTGACCTCATAAGTCTACAATAGAATCTGATAGCATTTTTACAGCTTTCAGCATCCGAACAGGTGGTAGTCAGAGGGTGCTATATGTGGGCTATGGGTGGAACATGGAATATCAGTTCAGCTGTTGCGATGTCAGGGGGAAGATGGACCCAGTGTCTGATTCAAGATTTAAATGTGCTTTCATTATGTCTCCACTTGCATTTTTTTTCCCAGATGGATATGATTTTCTATTGGATGCTGATCTTTTACAGCAAGAAATTCAATCACTACTTCTTGCTTTGTATGGGCATCTTTAATAAGTGACATTCTGAAATACTTGTGTGCTGTACTCGTGTGACTGATCACTCTAGTTCTACTCATTGTCATGGAATTAGAGTGGAACTATTGTCCACCGAGTGCTTTCTATCGTACTAGTCTCAAAAAAGGCATTATTTCCATACCACCTGTTGTTAAGTACCATATTTATTAGTCATGTTTCCTTCAGAGAAAAGGTCCTGCTTGTCTGTACTAAAGATTGACTAACTTGAGATTAATTCTTTCTTTTATTTATGCATAACTAATAAATATGGTACTTAACATATGTCAGGTGGTATGAAAATGATGCCATTTTTGAGTCAAGTACAATAGAAAGCACCCAGTGGACAATAGTCCACTCTAGTCCTACAACAATGAGTGGAACTAAAGTGATTAGTCACACGGGTACTGCACACAAGTACAGAATATCACACAAGAGAAAACACACATTAAAAATGTTATTTTTATGGTGATATATGCTGGTGACAGCAAGAAAGATGAAGCAGGAAGTGATCCCTACCAGTGGTAGAAGTACAACAGTGCAAGTGGTGTGGCCACAGAAGGACCCAAACCTGATAACGGCCTTGACAGAGAAAAGGAAAATCCTCACTTGACTCAAAAAGGATTTTATGGAAATATTTTATATAATTTTTTATGAGCAACCTTATAATTATATTATTATATTTCATAAACACATTTGTTCTCTACATATGTTATTGCAGGTAATGGTTAAAATACACTATTAAATGGTTACAGACAAAAGAAGCAGATGCCACTTTCAAGATATGACATTCAAAACCACCATTAAGGATGATAATAAAATGCCAATTTGATGAACTCAATTTTAAATACTCAATATTCTACACAGCAATATTACATAATTGCTATTTAATTCAAAAATAACAAAATATAACATTTTTTGTCTCCTAATTCCATCAAATATGGTATCTTTTTCTGAGGAAAAAGTTATCTGGATAGAATATGGCACTAGTAAAAACAACATTCATATGATATTTCTGAATTATTTCCTTATCAGTTAATATTTTTTTGACATAGCATGAACTCTAAAATTAAGAAAGTCACAATAAGCAAGCTTGTCCACAAGTTAATTATAAACTATCTCCTGTTATCATCTGCATTTCCTGATGCATACACAGCTTTTCATTTTTAACTATACTAGTTGAGAAAATTAATTTTAAACTAGAAAATAACCTAAGAATGATTTAAAACGTACAATGTCATGCCAATCCCTTTCAGAATTAGCAACTTTATCAACAGAATAAAACTGTGCAAGGAACCTCAACATCAAGAAAACTTTTGTTGAAGAAGGAAGAAAAAAAAATTTTTCATAATGATAATAAAATTTTAATTTTTGTGTGCAGATAGAATTTGTTTTTTACAATACAAAAAACATTGTTAACCAGGAGCTAAGTTTTTGTTCCTTCCCACACATCAAAGTTGCATCACTGATCATTATGTAGGTTTAGGCAGCATAAAAACTAATATCCTGCAGAAATGAAAAATAGGTATGAAAATTTTAAAAAGGATCATAGTTGATAAGCTTTCATACATGCACTACAGACTCAAATATACAAATATTATTGTAAGAAAAAAGAAAAAAAATGAGCATTTGAAAACAAAAACCACCTTGAAGAACCACTGGCAAAATCTGAAGAAAGGGTTAAGTGATTCAGTTAGGACATATGGTGAAGTTGTTTGCAAGGATCAGAACTTCATGTGGGGTTCAAAAACTTAAGAGGCAGTCCTGGAAAAAAATAAAAAATTCGTAGATGTCCCCAGAACATTAGACATTTTACACACACTACTGACAGAAGACCACATCCTAGATTCACGAACAAAATTAACACCCAGCGATATCATAAACCTAATCAAACTAGAAATCTCAGCAAACTTCTTTCATTTTAACAATAACATGTATATCCAAATTACTGGACTCACTATGGGTCAAAATATCAGCACACAATTGGCTGAATTATTCCTTATTGCACATAGAATCACACCTTCTCAACCTTCCCCCCCCCCCATGGCATCACCCTTCATTATTATTATTACCACCCCAAGACCACACGGAGTCAAAGACTCATCTGGGAGGTCCTATCACACACACACAGCTCATCATACCGTGTTTTAAACACATTCAAACTCTTTGCAGACACCACATTCTCAGGCAAGGCATTCCAATCATTCACAACTCTACACGAAAAAAACCTGCCTCTCACTCCCCTACTCACACCCTCTTTATACAGTTTCCAGGGATTACCTCTGGTTCTCCCACTATTTCATGTAGAACTTCTCCAGCATTAATCCTATAACAACCCCTTACCAACTTGTACGTCTCTATCATATCTCCCCTCTTCCTCCTGTCCACCAGACTCTGCAAATTACATCTTCTCAATCATTCCTCATACTCGACATTCCACAGGTCAGAAACTACCTTAGTCAGTCTCCTTTGGACCCTTTCCAACATCTCTTCATCCTTCTGAAAACCCGGTGACCAAATCTAGGCACAATAGTTTCCATTTGTGGCCTAATCAAAGCCTTATACAACGGAACAAGAATCGCCCTACTTCTACATGTTAGTATCCTCCGCATCATTCCCAGAAGCCTCTGTGTTGTCTTCACAATTTTGCCGATGTGTCCCCTAAATTTTAGATCCTTATCCACTATCACTCCCAGATCTCTTATTTCCTCTATCTCCAACAATATATTCTCACCAAGCATAAATTCTGCATCCCATCTTTGTTTTCCAAATTTTAAAACCTTACATTTTGCAACATTGAACTCGCATCCCAATTTCCGTGCCCAATCACTCAATCTATTCAAGTCTTCTTGTAAGGCCACAACATCTTCACTACACTTCATGATTCATCCCAACTTTGCATCATCTGCAAACACCTGAATATCTCCATCCAAATCTTCACCAATATCATTAATATACAAGTTAAACAGTAATGGACCTAAAACAGATCCCTGAGGCACTCCACTAGTGACTTTCCTTTTCCTGGATATCGCTCCCCCATACACAACTTGTTGATAGCTATCAGATAGCCAGTCTCCAATCCAATACACCAATCTAGTATCCAACCCCATCTGCTCTAGTTTGACTGTCAACCTATCATGAGTTACTCTATCAAAAGCCTTTGTGAAATCCAAGTATATTACTATGTATCCTTTTCCTCTGTCCAAGGAGATTACTAAAACATGACCTCCCTTTAGCAAATCCATGCTGTCCATCAAAGATAATACTATTGTTATCGACCCAACTCTGGATCCTAGTTCTCACAAGCTTCTTCAACAACTTAACCACAACACCACACACAGATAGGCCTATAGTTTGATGCGTGAGTTCGATCACCTCCTTTATGAAGTGGCACAATCTTGCCCTTCTTCCAATCCTTAGGAACTTGACCGAGTGCAAGACTCGTATTAAAAAAATATGTCAAGGCAGGTGTCAACTCCCTGGGACATTCTTTCAGAATACGTGGTGATATATTATCAAGTCCCACAGCCTTATTAACATCTAGATTACTCAACTCCCCATACACCTCTTGCTCACCTACAGTCAGTCTCTCCTCCCCATCATCAACTGCTCTCAATCCCTCCATGAAGTCGCATTCACAAGATTGAAGATCTTTATGAACTGCTCATTAAGTATCTCCACCACACATTCTGCATCAGCTGTCTTTATACCATTTCTCCAATCAATGTCATCCTTCAATAATTATTCTTTCTTTTGCTGGCTACATATCGAAAGAACTCCTTAGGATTCTTTTTGGCTTCATTAGCAAACTGCTGTTCATACCTCTCTTTAGCTACCTTCACCAACCAAGTTGCCCTCCTTGCTTGGTCTTTGTAGACCTCATGGAATTGGTTATTTCCACTTCTCTTATGCTGCCTCCACAATGCCGTTTTTCTCTGTATTGCATGCTTAATCTCTTTATTCATCCATCTCACACTCACCTTATTTAACCTTTTCGCCCTTGGAATAGATTTAGATGTTGCATCTACTAAACAGTTTTTGAAATTCCCCAAGCTGCATTGATCTCACTTCCAGCTAACTCCTCATTCCACGCTACACCCGCAAGCGGTCTCCTGAGCTATTCATAATCCCCCCCCCCCCCCCCCCCCCCCCTGTAGTTCCACATATACTCTTTTCACACAGAGGTCCTTGCACTGCTGGCAACCACCTCTTGGTCACTCTCACCAATTGGTGGATGATTTGACACCTCATTTATAATTACATCCTCTGATGAGATGACCAAATCCAAGATTCTCAATCCTCGTGTACCCTCTGTTACATACTGTCTGAGGTAGTTATCCCTCGAGAAACTCATTTTCTTTACTTCCAGTTGCTATCTCATCATTCCAGTCTATATTGCCATAATTAAAATCACCCATAATGATCACCCTTTTCTTATTTACTTGGCTAATTTGATTGTACATTTCATTATCACCACCATCCACATTACCTGGTCTATAACAACATCCCACCAAGTATTTGATTCCATTCACCTCTATCTCACAACATACTGCCGCTAAACCACCGGCACTATTTCCCTCTTGCATCTCTACTTTATATGGACATAACTCTTTCTCTATCATCAATAGCACTCCCCCTCCCCTTTTTACCCCTTCTGTCCTCATGAAACACATCGCACCCTTCCATCTCTATTTCTGTCAGGATGTCATCCTCTTCCAACCATGTCTCACTTATTCCAACAATCTTTGGGTGAACAGACACAATTAGTGCAACCATTTCATCTGCCTTGTTTCTTATACTTCTAGCATTTGTATACAAACACAACAGTTCATTTCTGGTTCTACAGCTAGTTCCACTGATACCACTCACTCAATGTGATCTCTCCATGCTCGACTGGAGCCATTTACCTTTCTGCTTCTTCATTTTAAAACCCTTTTCAATTCCAACTGTTTCTTCTTGATCCCTGGTCATCCCATTCCTTTCCTGCCTATACATGCTCACCTCCTCTTGGAGCATCCAACTTTCTCATGCTGTGTACCCCCCCCTGTCCACCCTGAGCCTCCCCGTTTCCGTGCTTCTCTTGCACACCCATTCTCTCATTTTCTATACTCATACCACTCACTTCCCCATTCATAACCACCTCTTCAATCTCTCTTGTCTTACTCTCCCGCTCTTCCACATCACTTCCCACTCGATCTGATTCATTCTCTCTATTCACTTCTCTACCTTCCAAGCGACTCACACCATAACCACTCAAATGCAGTCCATCGCTCCCATACAGCTCTATTCGTCCCTCAAACTCATTCCACACATTAACAAACTGTACTCCCGTCTCCTCACACATTTCAGACAGCATATCATTCATAATCCTTGCTCTCCGCCTCATTTCACCACAGTCATACCTAGGCAACACATTAACTATCCTTCCTGTCACGCTATTCTCTTTTATCCTTCTAAGCAGCCTCCTGACATCCATTCTGACACACTCTTTGCTACCTATTAATACTATTAACTCTTTTGCTCGCTTCTGCCTCATATCCAATGCCTCAATTACTCTACTCTTTTTTGCGCCTGGAAAACATACCTTGTGCATTCTATCCTCCAGCACACCTTTAATAATGGAGTCGCTATACAATGTCACTCGCTCATCTTTCGTTAACTCTTTCATGCCATCATTATTTATTTTAATAGTTTTTACCCGAATTCTTAATTTCATTCCACATCCATTTCATTTTATGCCTCATCCAATCCAATTCAGCTTCTGAATCTCGTGACACATTCTCTCTATCATTCAATCTTTCTAACTATCAACCCCCCCCCCCTTCTCACTTTCACTCTCATTCATCCTTCTTTGTTTCCGTACTTTCGGCCCAACATGCGTCCAACTTTCGTTATTATTCTTCTCATTTTCACACTCATTCATCTTTCTTTGTTTCTGTACTTTCAGTCCAACATGCGTCAAACTTTCGCTATCATTCATTCTTTCGATTTCTGCATCATGACATTTCTAGTTTCATTTGTTCTCACAATTTCGTTTCCGCCACTCTCACCTCACTTTCATCCCTTTTAACATCCGTTACGGTTTTCAAATCGCTCTTTTTCTTTTTTTTTTGATTTTTTAAATTTTTTCGCCTCTCTTTCTCACCATCCTTCTCTTTCAAACGTGCACTCATTTTCCCGGCAACAATCTCGCTACTAACATTTTCTGTCATCAATTTCATATTTGCATTCATCAATTCCTCGTTCAGGTCACACTTCGCACACACACCCTCCTTCCATCTGCACCAAATAGCCACAAATCATTTATGTAATCGAAAGAATACATATAACAGATCTCACACTTAACGAAACGACTGAAATCTAAATTAAAGTCATGGAATGACAACGCCGCCACCATTTTTTGCAGGTTACTAAGTCTAATAATAATGATTTCGTAATTAAGTTTTGGCAAAAAAAATCCCCTACACTAATAAAACCGGTAGCGCACAACATTTACAACCTCTCTTACTCAAACAATTATGCATATATATTTAATTATTCCTAGAAAACTTATCCCAATCAAGAGCTCTTATACATGTCACTGCGCTTGACTCACGAGCGCCCTCTCGTGAGTCAAGGGATTTATGGACGATATTCTATGCACTGAAAACCAACATGCATCACCACCGTACAAGCATCTCTAAACGACTTCAGCAACAGACTGAAATTCACCATAGAAACAGAATAAGATGAATCCATCAATTTCCTAAACTTGACATTAGTTAGAATAAACAACAAAATAGCCACAAAAATATTCCACAAACCCACACATATGGAAAACTACCTCCACTTCAACTCATACCATCCTTATTCTATTAAAAAATTGGTCATCCTAGCATAGTTTATCAATGCTTACAAGTTTTCAACTACACATACGATGGTGGTCTAAAAAGTTCTCGGCCTAACGATGAAAAAACAAATTTATAATTTCAAAATTATTTTTATTCTTCAACATAATCTCCCTTAAGACTAATACATTTATTCCAGTGATGCACCAGCACCATTATCCCATTCCTGTAGTGGTTTTCAGTAAGACCTGTAAAATACCCTTCTGCAGCTGCAATCATATCTTGACTCAAAGAAAAATGCTGACCAGTGAGGAAGAGTTTCAGTTTTTTTGGGAAGAGACAGAAATCAAAAGGGAGCCAAATCTGAAGAATAGGGTGAATGTTCCAACAATTCATGGTGCAGATCCCTTAAATTTTCCCATTGCCAAAACACCTTTGTGGGCAGCAGATGCATTGTCCTGCCCACAACAGGGGCTTCAAGTGCACAACCAGCTTCTGCCTACTGTTTTGACTGCTGTTTGGATTCTAATGTGTAATGGTGAATCCAAGTCTCATCCATAGTAATAAACCAATGCACAGAATTATTATTATTTTTATTATTATTGTTCCGGGAAACTCCAAGGAGTCGACAGACTCATCGAGGGAGGCCCTAACATCATGTCTGGAACAACTATTCAGCATTCACACAGTATCTATCATATCTTGCCTTGAACTCATTCACGGTCGTAGCACCCACAACAGACTCTGGAAGCTTATTTCACTCATTCACCACTCTCCAAGTAAAAAACCTAGCTCTAACACCCTTGTCAACCACGCTCTTGCCCAGCTTCCATGCATGGCCCCTAGTCCTCCCACCACCAGTCATATTTTCAAAAATATCTTCTGGATCAATCTTATAAAAACCCTTCAGTAATTTGAATGTCTCAATCATATCACCCCTCCTTCGCCTATCGTCCAATTTCTGCAACCCACAAATCCTCAACCTATTCTCATAAGGTTCATTCCACAGACCTGCTATCATCTTGGTCACTCGTCTCTGGACCCTCTCCACTTCCTCCCCATCACGAAGAAACCCTGGTGCCCATAACTGGGCACAAAAATCCAGATGGGGTCTTATCAAGGCTCGATACAGAGGAACAACAACTTGTTTGTCTCTGCATGTTAAAGTATTTTTCATAAGCCAAGTGATTTGGTGAGCTGTTTTAGTCACTTTTGCAATGTGCCCCCTAAACTTCAACTCCCTTCCACCAGCACTCCCAAATCCCTGGCCTCATCAATCTCCTGGAGTATGGTTCCACCAATGCGATATACTGCTGCTGTTCTTTTCACCCCAAAGTGCATAACCTTACACTTTGCCACATTAAACTGACATCCATTTTTCCTAGCCCAGTCCTCCAAACTATCCAAATCATCCTGTAAAATTTTGACATCCTGTGCACTCACAATTGCTCTACCCAACTTTGCATCATCAGCAAACAAGTGAACGCTTCCTCTCAAATCCTTTCCAATATCATTGATGAACAAATTGAAAAGCAGTGGTCCAAGAACAGAGCCCTGCAGCACTCCACTAGTCACAAGCCGTCTTTCTGACTCCACTCCTGAATAAACCACTCTCTGGTATCTCTCCTTCAACCACCCTCCTATCCATCTTACCAACCCTATATCTATCCCCATCTGCTCCAGTTTACTGATTAGTGTTCCATGTGGTATCCTGTCAAAAGCCTTGGCAAGGTCCAGTAGTATCACTGTAAACCCATTACCCCTATCCAGTTCAGCCGTCACTGTGTTATAAAACATGAGCAAGTTATTGAGGCATGATCTACCCTTCACAAAACCATGTTGTCCCCCATATAATATCCCATTTTCATCTATCCAATCCTGTATTCTTTTCTTGACTAATTTCTCTAAGACCTTGACAATGATTCCTGATATGCTAATCGGTCGGTAATTTACAACAGCGGTCTTGGAACCACCTTTATGCAGTGGAACTATTTTTCCCTCCTTCCACCCGTTTGAACACCTTCCACCCGTTTTAACAAGAATCAGTTTTATTCTTGTTAAAACGCTCCAAGCGCTGTTCAGAGATTTTCATGCAAGTGCGTTTTTGATCTGCTGTGAGCAAGCGCAGCACCCATCTTGCACAAAGCTTTTTCATTTGCAATTCTTCATGCAAAATATATTCTACACGTTTTTTTCAAATGCCTACAGTCTCAGCAATTTCATGCACTGATTCGCCGGTCATCCAATACCAATCATGCACTTGATCAATGATTTCTGATGTTATTACACTTTTTGGAAGTCCTTCACGTGGATCATCTTCAAGGCTGGTACGGCCACTTTTAAACCCAGCGGTCCATTTCTTAATTGTTGAAAATGAAGGAGAAGAGTGGCCACAAACTTTTATGAACTTCGAATGAATTTCTTTTGGCGTTAAAACCTTTATTTACAAAGAATTTTATAACCGCACAATACTCAATTTTATCTATTTCAAGGGATACAGCAACACTTTTGCTTCAGACAGCTGTATACAACAAACTACTTGATAGAATGACTTGCAATTTCACATGGATGCTTATAACAGGTGTACCGACTTGGAAAAAAAAAACTCTTGCCGACAGTGTTGCCATCTATGGCCAAGGCCGAGAACTTTTCAGACCACCCTCGTAATTACCTAAACACAGAAATTAACACAGAATTTTCAAAATCGAAACTGCCCAACACAACTAATTACACCAACAAAACAGCAAAAATCCAGCAAAACAATCCAACAATCAAAACAAACTTCACAACACAAAAGATCATCAAACTACCATACATGCAGAACACATACAAAGAACACAAATACATTTTCAAACACACTGACTATAAACTGGTGTTCACCACAAACCAAAAATTGACAACAATTCTAAAACCTACAAAATCTCACACACGCAAAGAAATATTAGAACACCACAATGTTGTTTACAGATTTCCTTGCCAAAAAGACTGTGATGTCACCTACACAGGTTCTATAATCAAGTCTTTATGGGCAAGACTACAAGAATACTTCCACAACTGTAACATTCCTATTCCAGAACATTTAAACAATAAAAAATGCAACAACCAAAATAAAAACAGAATATAAAGTACACGGAAAACAGAAATAGCAGTCCACACCCTTGAACAGAAACATAGCCCGCAAATTGACAAGGCCATAATATTAGATATACAAGATAACGAAATAATGCTCAGAAATGATAGCCAGAAAATGCGACAAAAAATCAATAAACGTCCACTGCCCTACATAATCTCCAAGTGTTGGAAGCTCCCTAACATAAAAATTAGGTCACAACTCTGACCAACAAGAAATAACACAGTTACACTAAAGACAAAAACACCAAGCCAACATGACATAGCCTCCACTTGTCCCACGAGCTCCGAAGATGACGCACTGTCGAAACAGTCACACCCAGTCTCCCACCCCTAAACCTATCCCATCATATCCTTCCTCTTCTCCAAAAAATTGTTTCTATTTTCATCCCCCTTCCAAAGTATTCTCTGCCCACCCTTAATAATATATATATATAAAAACCCGGGTTTTAAAAAAGAGTCACATACCCTTTCTAATATAATAACGGAATTAACTCAGGTAAATTATTCTTTATTCGTAGAATTTTCCCCTGAGTATCACAGGCATCATCAGTACAGGAACAAAGGCTAATTAAACAATAACTGTTAAATTCACAAAGCGCCACCTAAATAGCTAAGGTTAAATTTCCAAAATTTATTTAAAAAAAAAAAAAATACACATAATTGTATACAATTACAAGTTAGGAAAGATTTGCTGATTTATAGAGTACTATCTCCCACAAGGGGAAAAGACGTAGACCAGTGTTTCTCAACACGGGGCATATGCCCCCACGGGGGGGGTTGAATAATTGGGGGGGGGGACAATTAGAAAATGCTGTTGCATTCGTCACTGATATAGTCAAGAAATTGACTTTATCAGTTATAAATTATCAATGTTGCAAACCTGACTTTGAGAAAAAAAAAAAAGCTGGCAACACTAGTATAGTACGCCCACACAGATACGAGACCCTTCGACACTTGTGCGCATGTCAAAAGAAAGAGAATCCATTCTGATAATAGGGTAATAAATCCGTATTGTGGGATGAGTGTTTATTATTACATGTCGCAAAATTGAATTGACTCGTCTTGACAGTCTGTCGAAGATGGGTCTCGCTTTTGTGGTTAGATCGTAGCACCCGTCACTTCTGAAAAGTAAACAGTGCCAATTTAACGTTGTGCAGTTTTTGTTACAGAAACAACTAGGCAAGTTTAATTTTTTTTATGTATTGTCGATGCTTTTTATGCTAGCAGGCGTTTTTATGTAACATTTTTACACGTTGTTAGTTTTATGGTTACCCAAAAGTTGCTACGAACCGAATACAATTGTGGCAATTGTATTAGGTTTGTTTGACAGCTGAAAACATGAACATAATCTCTCATATTTCGTTGTTTCTTTTTCTCTGCTTGTGATGGTAGACTTTTAAAATTTTACGTTTTTATTATGTTAACTTTTTATTTATTATAATGTCTTTGTGGAACTCATAATATAAATACATGTAATGTACCATTAATTTCCTTATATAATCCACATATGCATAGTATACTTTACAGACCTCTTTTTTTTTTCCCTTCAAGTTGCTAATCCCATGCATAAAATGAGTAATGTAAGCAAGAAAAAGTTTGTCAGTATTCAGATGAGTATTTGAAGTTTGGTTTCATACCCGCCCCTCAGGATGAACGGTCACCACTCTGTCTGTTGTGCGAACATTGCTTGACCAACGAATTGTCTTTGTAGAACTCATAATATAAATACATGTTATGCACCATTAATTTCCTTATATAATCCACATATGCATAGTATACTTTACAGACCTCTTTTTTTTTCCCTTCAAGTTGCTAATCCCATGTATAAAATGAGTAATGTAAGCAAGAAAAAAGTTAGTCAGTATTCAGATGAGTATTTGAAGTTCGGTTTCATACCCGCCCCTCAGGATGAACGGTCGCCACTCTGTCTGTTGTGCGAACATTGCTTGACCAACGAATCAATGAAAAAAAAAGGTCGTCTCAAAGCACATTCGAAGGCAAAACATAGCGCTTATGTGAACTATGATTTGAACCAATTTAAGTCTCTAAAGGAGAAGTTTGAGAAAAGATTAACAACAGATTCATTGTTCTCTGTACGAACTGCTACCCAAAATCGTATTCTTGAAGCTAGTTATGAAATTTCTCTGCTCATAGCTAAATCAGGAAAAAATCATACCATAGGGGAGGATTTAATTAAACCAGCGATATCAACTTTTCTCAAAACAGTTCTGGAGAAAGATGACAAAGTTATCAAAGGAATACCACTGTTAGCAGAAGAATAGATGAGATGGCTAAAGATGTGGAAACACAACTTATTGAAAAGTTGAGATCAAGGAAATTCTCAATACAGTTGGATGAATCAACTATAAGAGACAGTGAGGCTGTATTGATGACCTATGTAAGATATATTGACAATGGTGAATTTACTGAAGAGATATTGATCTGTGAAGCATTGAAAACCACCACTACTGCCATTGATATATACAATAAACTCAAAAATTATTTAGATGAAGCTCAAATATCAATGAAAAATATTACATCTTGTGCTACAGATGGTGCGCGCCTGTTATGATGGGCAAGAAACGTGGCTGTTTAAAATTAATGAAGGTTGACAATCATGAAATGTTGCTTGTGCATTGTGTTATTCACAGAGAAAATTTAGTTTCCAAAAAACTGAATTGAATTCAGTTGATATTGAATTCAGTTATAAAATGTATCAACACTATCAAAGCTAATGCTAAATGTGAGCATCTCTTCAAACAATTATGTGAGGATAAAACTGCTGCTTCACACCGAGGTAAGGTGGCTGTCGCAAGGAAATTGCTTGAGAAGATTCATGGAACTATTTGATATTCTTAGTGAGTTTTTGAATGACAAACTTGAAATGAAACTCTTACAAACAGTTGATCATCATGCACTTGTGAGTTATTTGACAGATATCTTTGAAAAATTGAACATGTTAAATAAGCAACTGCAAGGAGCAAATAAGACCCTTGTTGATGCAAAGGCCAAGAAATTGGGCTTCATAGCATTTCTGCAATTATGTCAAAATGTTTCAGCCAAAAAATTTGACCAATTCTATTGGCTAAATAAGTGTGAGGTAACCGATGCTGCTGTATTTGTTATTGTTGATCACCTAAGCAAAATGGTCTGTGATTTAAATGACAGATTTTCTGATTTAAAAGAAATTTATTTTCCATCTTGGACAACTCAGCCAATGCTAGTGGACCTAACTGTTGTGGCCATGCAGTATCAAGAATTCTCAGAAATGCAAAATGATGAGTCTATTAGAACTTTATTCAGCATAAAAGGAACAATGGCATGGCTTTGTGATGAGACAGAAACGAAATACCCATATTCAACTAGTTTTTCAAGAAAATTACTGTTGCTCTTCCCGTCGTCATATTTAGTTGAATGTAGCTTTAGTGCTGTAAATGATTTGTTACTGAAAAAAAAAAGAAATCTTCTGGATATCACAAACCGTGGGGATATGAGATTGAAACTGACTAAATTAGTACTTCAAATAAAAACTCTTTGCAGCAGATATCAAGCTCAAGGATCACATTAACTTGGATTTTATTTTCCCGAGTTGAGTTTGATTTATGTTTATAATATATAAAGTGTAATATAAAATTTATATTCATTGAAGAAAGTCAAATTAAAAGCAGTGTTCCTTTTTATTTGAAGTACCTATTCATATTATGCCTTTCAGAACTTGGATGACTATTATGCTAGAGGTGGGAGGCATCAAAATCTTCGAGGCAGGGCATGATCCAAAAAAAGGTTGACAAACACTGACGTAGACAATCAGATCTGTTTAGGTTAGGGGAGTGAACTAACGTGTCACATGTTTCTTTGTAAAGTCGGTCATTAGGAACCGACTTTTGTGAATGACTTTTGTCTTGTTCTATTGAACTCTATGTCTGGTGTTGATGGCATGCTCACTCCCCTAACCTAAACAGATCCGATGGTCTACGTCTTTCCCCCCTTGTGGGAAATAGCACTCTATAAATCAGCAAATCTTTCCTAACTTGTAATTGTATACACATATATATATTTATATATATTAAAAAAATTTTTTTAAAAATAAATTTAGGAAATTTAACCTTAGCCACTTAGGTGGCGCTTTGTGAATATAACAGTTATTGTTTAATTAGCCTTTGTACCTGTACTGATGATGCCTGTGATACTCAGGCGAAAATTCAACGAATAAAGAATAATTTACATGAGGTAATTCGTTATTATATTAGTAAGTAATATGTTTACTCATGGTATTTCCTTACTGAAACTTAATTCACATACTCCTTGCCTCACACCAATAATTCTCCAACATTGCTCTACCCCCACCATTTCCAAAACCCCCTTCCTTTCAATCATACTCCTTTCCCTAAACAGCAGATGAATATATATTGCTGCACACCAAGATGCTGCTGACATCTAAGAAGACAGCCAGCAACATCCTGCAAAGGTATGTCCAAATTTTACTTCTTATATTCTTCATATATCTATCTATGTAAAACTTCAGTAATGCCCTAAAACTGAGTTAAAAGCCAATGACATTATAAAAAGGGGCACTCCTAAACAAAAATAGGCTAAATAGCCATAAAATTAATAATCAATAAAAAAATCCTGCTGAAAGTTCCTAGCATGTAAGTCAATATGTGTCATGAGAGAAAACGATGCAAGTAAGTTATAACACATTCGCTTCCAACTACGAGTATACTCGTAGTTGGTATATGAGCCAAACAAGCCAGCTACGAGTATACTCGTATGATGCTTACTGCCGGCAACAAGATTATCCATACTGACCTTGAAGAAGTGAAAATGCTTGGCTTATGGAGCTAGCAGCAAAACTGTGTATATGCTCCGCACAAGCCAACTACGAGTATACTCATATGTCGATTACTGCTGGCAACGAGATTACCCATACTGACCTTGAAGAAGTGAAATTGCTTGGTGTATGGGAACAAACTATGCTGAAGTAGCATGGCAGCAAACGTGTTAAACAATGCACAAAAGTAGCAAAACAGTAGTCATGGAAAGACTAATAAGATAAAAAAATAATAAATATCACAGACGCAATAAAATTTTTCTGGAAGGTATCGGAAAATGCTTAGAAATGGAGGAAAGAATACTGTAAAAGGATTCGGAGATAATTTCAGAAGATAAAGGTATTATGGTGTAGAGTCATTATTTTGAAAGATAAAATAAGCGATGACAGAAAATATTGAGGAAAAATGCAATCAGGAGTACATATTACTTGAGGTGGAGAAAAAAAAGTCACCACAAATCTAAAATGTGGAAAGGTAGCAAGAGTAGACAATATCAACTAGAAATGCTCAAATATGGATATATATGTAAATTCATAAGGTTTGATCAGTAGGTTGAATTTAGGATGTATGTAGTGGAACTCTCAGAATACCCAAAATATGAAAATAAGAGCAATTTCCATACAGTGGTCAGATAAAATTTATGAAAGATTTTAAGACAAACAGTTAAGATATCATAGGAATAAAAGAAGAATCTTTTAAGTTTTGTAGATCTTGAAAAGGCATATGATATGTTGCCAAAAACTCTTCAAATTTCTGCAAATTATATAGTGAATCAAAAATTGTCCGCGAGGTTAGCCTAGTAGCTTTGCGCTTCGCAACCATATGACTGGGGAAGGAGTGTCTCAGGTTCGATTCCCATCGAAGATGTGAGGAATTTGAGGATCTTCCTCAGCCATAGCCAAGTTAGCCGGTCTTGGGTGCAGGCAGTAGGGTTTTTTCTGCCAGTTTATCCGGCGTTTTTCATCCCACAAGCAGGCAAACCGGCCCCGTGAACATACGCTACTACAGCCAAAATTATCCCCCCCCCCCCCCCAGCGGCAGGCTAGGCGACAGGTCGGTTGGGAGTGGTACTAACAAGAAGTCGCATCTAAGTAGCACGTGGACCCTGCATAGGAAGCAGGAATAAAGCGTAGTGAAAGAAGATATAGTGAATCAAAAATTGTATAGAACAATATATATATACCCTATATCTAAGTTCAAAGTCAGCAGTTAGAATTGAAAGTGATGTAGGAAGATGGTCTGATGTGATGCAAAAAAGGAAGTATAAGACAAGGGTGCAAGTTATCACCACTAGTATTCATCTGTATGAATCACATTATGAAGGCAAGTGATATTAAACCTGATATTAAAATTACAGATATTCAACTCAGTTCCTCATGCAGATGATTTTAAACTTTCAGGCAAAGCCTACAAGAGATTAAATAAAATGAGTAACTTCTGTAACAAATTTGGTATGAAAATCAGCAATTTATTTTCAAATAAACTATGAAAAGAAGGAGGAATAGTGAAAAAAAAAATCGACTGATTTCTCAACAGAAAACGTATAGCAGAAGCAAAACATTTCTGCTATTGACACAATTTTTAGTAATGAGAGCAACTTAAATATGAAAATAGAGAATACACAAAACTAGCATGGTGCAGAGCCAGCTGAATAAATTTATATAGAGAAATTAGCCAGTCAACTATTAGTATGCAAGACACTCAAACTAAGGATATAAGCTTTCCAACTCCATGAGTTGGAAAGCTTATATCAGATAATAAGAAACAAAGCATATGTTTCTTATTATCTTATATCAGATAATAAGAAACATAAAGCAGTTTCTTATTATCTGACCTCCATTGAGCCAAAGGACTCACCATGGGAGATCTATACTCACTCATGACAAAAAAATCATTGAACTGTGCCTTGAACCCATTCTCACAGTTCCCACACTCTCAGGCAATGCATTCCACTCAATAATCACTCTTAATACAAACTTGCTTCTTACAGCTTCCATGGATGACCTCTAGTTCTACCTTTGTTGCCCTCTGCTCTAAGAAATATCTTCGACATTAATCTGGTAACAACCTCTCACCAACTTATATGCCTCAGTCATATTTCCTCTTCTTCTGTTCAGAAGGTTCTATAAGTTGCATTCCCTCAATCTCCCTCATATCTGACATTCCACAGACCTGGCACTAACTTAATAAATATTCTCTGGACCTTCTCCAATGCATCTTCATCCCCTGAAAACGAGGAGACTAAATCTGTGCACAGTAGTCCATATGTAGCTTTATACAGGAGAACCCTAATCTCTTTGCCTTTACATGTCAATGTCCTCTTCATTATTGCCATAATTCGTTGGGGGATGTTCTTAGAATTTTAGCAATGTTTCCTCTAAAATTCAAGTCTCTGTCCACATCAATCCCAGATCTCTCTCATCTACTCTACCTCCTTCAGAATTTCTCCATTAATTGTATACTCTGCATCCAAACCTTGCCTACCAAATTTCAAAACCTTGCACTTTGCAACATTAAAATGACAGCTCCAACTATTTGTCCACTCACATAGTGTATTCAGATCCTCCTGCAAGGCCACAACATCTGCTCACAGCCCTTCCCAACTTTGCATCATCATCAGCACACAACTGCACATCTCCAGTTAAGCTAGCTGGCTGCAATGTCATTAACATACAAGTTAAACAATAATGGTCCCAAAACAGATCCCTGTGGTACTCCACTAGTGACCTACCTCTTTTGGGATACCACTCCTCCATATACAACCTGCTGATACCTGTCCAACAACCAATCAGCTTTCCAACTTACTAGTCTGTTATCTAATCCCATCTGTTTCAGTTCAGCTATTAGCTTGTCATGTGGCAGTCTATCAAAGGCCTTTGAAAAATCCAAGTACACCACTGTACATGCATGTCCTTTATCAAGTGAGTTTGTCACCTTATAATATATAAGCAGATTGCTAAAACATGACCTCCCCCTAACAAATCCATGCTGATCATCATAAAGAATATTGCTATTATTAACCTGCTTCTGAATCGTAGTCTTCACTAGCTTCTCTAATACCTTAACAATGGCATATAATTTGCAGTCCTAGTCTCCTCCCCACTTTCCCTTTGTGAATTGGAATAATTTTTCCCACCTTCCATTCCTTTGGGATTCACCTTGTTGCAAGACTCGTGTTAAATAGTTGTGCCACTTGAATGGTGCAGCATAGGAAGCAGGGGGGACATATAGTCTCAACAGTTGCCTTGATTCTGTTTTAGCAGCCTCATCACCAGAGCAATTGCATTGTAACAGTATGAAAACAACTCCGTTATCCGTGCATTGGCACGAGGCACGAATGGAATTGTTGAAGGGGTTCTTGACTTAGAGGCATTTCATCATCATCTCACATTAAGAACCTCAAGACATTTAGTTCTGAATATGTGGTTGTACATGAACCTAAAGGTGTTCAAGTTCATGCACCACAGTATGACTATTAGCCATACTCGCCACTATATATTATTCATAATTACACAGACCAGTACTGCTAAGATTGCCAGATTGTTTGCAACCTCACTAACACCAGGTCAGGGCCAGCCATAGATTAGGCCAGTGAACTTGCACATTTTCCCTCTGATTGTGATTTTTCCTCTACATCTAACCAGTTCTATTGTTTCTTTCCTAACTTATAAACTAAGTTACATCTAACTTAACCTATTATTTCTAATAATCTGGACCCAGACTAGCCCTATTAAGAAACTTTGGTAACATATCATTTGTAGGCTTTGATATTATAGTCAGTCATACCATCGAGTCCCCCAACTTAAATGAGTTCCCCATTGCTAGTCTTTATGAGCATTCCCACCTCCTCACGACTATAACGATGTTCATCAACATTGGTCTTAATTTCCCATGATGGGTACACAGGTATGCCAGGGTGGTCAACCAACTCCATGTTCTAAGAGTAGTACTTGGCATTCTCTCTCTACAACTCTCAATGAGGCATGCCAGACCTGGCCTTCCACACAGGATTTTCCTTATGTGCTCATTCACGCTGCTTACAAATTATCATCAGGCTCTCTCTGATGAATTAAGTAGCATAATCTTAATTATGAAGTATTATTACAGCATCCTATATATCTCCTTGAGGATACATACTAGAAACTGATGATTATCATAGATGCCAATTATTAGAATTGAATCAGTATTTCACACTCTCAATTAGTCTTTAAATTTATGAAGGCATGCAATAACTGATCATTCCCATCTTCAGTTCAACTCAAACTAACTTTATTCCTCATCAGTTCAGTTTTAGATGAAACTGAAGGAAACAACTAAGGTTATGAAACCAAATTCAACTGGTCAGCTTGTGTTGAAAGATGGAAAAATTCATTTTATGGGGGGGGGGGGAACCTCTGCCACCTGTATAAGAGACTGGGTGACTTACCTTCAGTTGAAAACTCTTATAAAGGTACCCTAGCTATATAGAGGTTACCGAGATGATTCCAGCTGTGGGCTTTCCAACAAAAGGATAAACATTTATCTTTCAAGTATTGTATAGTCTGCCCATTCTTGGTACTTGTATGTTATTTCACAACCTCTCATATTTGGGATGACAAATTGTGCTAGAGCTTTAATTAAAAAAATGAAGCACCTCATTTCTACCTAAATAAGTGACAACTAGCTGTTTAAACATATATATAACTTAATGGACCACACACACACACATTCTTCTTATGTGAAATTTCTTTATGCTAATACACATACTGGTACCAATATTTCAGACAACAGTCAAATGTTAATGAATTTCTTATCATCTGTAAAATAATAAGCATTTTTACTAAGCAAGCTTATGTAATTCATAAATATAAATTCAAAATTAAAGTGCACAATATGAATGACATGCATTATTGCCATAATACACAAAACTATGAACTTCTCCATTCTTCCCCTTTTGATGTGACCCCCCCACACACACACCACCGCCACCACCAAAACCTTTAAATTTTGAATAAAATAACATGATAACCACAGTAATAAATTATGAAAGTACAGATATTTTGATATCCCTTCTATCATTAGCTTGTGTTTACCAGATTCCTTGTGAATGTAATTTGACATACTTTGGAAAGACATGCCATTCTATGGAAAAAACAATAATGACCATCAATACACTGAAAATATGAAACCTCAAAAGTCTAGTCTGGCACATAGTATTGACACTAAACACATCCAGTTGGATGAAGCTTGTCTTCTCCATAGAAGCAGTTTTAAATATGAAGCCCTTTCAAAGAAAGATGTGAAGCCATTTTACATCAGCTTAACCTGAATTGGAACGATTGTCTCTCTCTCCCAAAAGTTTGGGAGAGTCTCATTTTATGTAAACATCAAAAATAATTTTAATATTGTTTATTAATATTAATTTTGATTTCTAACTCACAGCAACCATTTTTAACTGGTAAACTGATTGTTGTATATACCCTTTATTTCTGTCCTTTGATTTTCTTGTTTCTACACATTGATGATGTACTGTTATTTTCAGTATGAAATATCTGTACTTTTGTTAGTTACTGTGGTTATCATATGATTTTGTTGCTTACAGTTATGCCACAGGTACCTTTAAAGATTTTAAATGATGAATATTGCAAGAAAGATGAACCCTTTTGCCAGAGTATATGGCAACACATCATACAAATATATCCACATCTGATAATACTAATTTTTATTTTTAAGGACTTTTTAATTAGACCAACCTTGTGCTCATCTCTTCTTCCACTGAGCAACACCCACAAAGCCATTCTCAACCAAGAGTTGTCTGAAATTATAACACCAAGTGGAATGACCAAGATTTCTATGCTGCCTCATTTCCAAGCATATGCACTGAACACATCACTGAAGTAATCAAATACAAAATGGAAGCACATATTTCCTGTTCAATGCTAAATTTCCATTCCTTAAGCCATAGTTCTCCAAAAGATGATGTGCAAAGGATGCACATATGAAGAATCAAGCATACTGCAACTGGCTTATCATCAAGAATATTATCTCCATCTTCTCTTACTGCTCACACCAAAGCCTGAAACAGCTGCAAGAAAAATCATCAATGCATCAAAAACCAATTCCCAAAGAGCCAAAAGCAGGAAACTTGCATCATGTCCAAATGGCAGCCATGCATTCTGGTTCTCGCCAAAGCAGTTAGCCACAATTTTTGTCCAATGCTACTCCACTGCAACTACACACAGATGGGCCTATTGCATCATAACCCACAGAGAAAGCCAATCATCTGGTATCATACTTTTCCTCAAATGCCTTCATAGATGATTTTGGGAAATCTCTCCCAACCATTCCAAACACTCAACGACTCCTCTAATCTTTCAACCAAGAAGTGATCAGAAAAATTCTATTCAAATTAGATACCAAGACAACACTGGCCCTGATGGCATTCCTCTAACTGTCCTGAAGATTTATACTCCAGAATTGATACCCCTATTTTATGTCATCTCTATGCTCTCTTACTCCACTGGCACCTATCCTATGCTCTGAAAATTAGTCCATGTTCAACCTACTCCCAAGAAGGGTGACAGATCCTTACTATCAAACTACTGCCAAATCTCTCACCTCAGTCTCTCTAAAGTAATGGAGGGAACCATCAACAGCCATCTTGAAAGTACTTAACTAATAAACGACTGCCAGTATGGATTCCACCAATGCTGTTCAATAGAGGACCTGCTCGTACACTTTGAATAAGCACCATGGAAAAGTCTGACAAATTTCAGGTGTGACTTCTGTAACTGGGTCACTAGTTTTTTTCACTGAACACACATTACAACTAATGCTTGTGAGACCCCAGCAACTAATGCTGGGGTCTCACAAGGTTCTGTCCTCTCACCCACCCTGTTTCTTCTATATCAAAACCAGCTCCAGTTGACCACCAATCCAATACAAAGTTTTGCCACTGACAATACATTGCATTCTCCCCCTTCTCACTTGACAAACCTTGCATCAAACAAGCCACCACAACTCACAGAGCAAAATCCTAATTCTTATCTCCAAACCATTCAATGGGACTTGGATAACCTTGTCAATTTCAATGCCTGCAAAACACAGTTCTGCCTTATTTCCCATAAAAAAGAACCATATTATCCCAGCCTTACCTTTGATAACATTCAAATCTCTAGACAAGATGAGATCTCTCTCTAGAGCCTTTGGATTAACTTGACATCAAGACTTTCTTAAAATAAACACATTACCACCATTGCCTCCTTGGCATCCAAAAAGTTAGGATTTCTTTCTCATTCAAGGCATTACTTTACTCCCAAACAGCTATCAATCCTTTGCAAATCGCAAATCTTCCAATCCATTAAGTACTGCTTGCACATTTGGGGAGGTGCCCCTAAGAACTCCCTACAAATACTCAACACAGTACAGAAGAGAGTAATCACACTGATTATTGACTCATCTTTTACCAACTCAAGTATTTAATATCTACTGCAGGCATCTTCTATAAATATTTCCATGGTAATTGTTCATCACAACTCTCATCAATAATTCCCCCTTTCTCTCTCTCTCTCTCTCTCTCCAAATCCATTGAAACACCTGCAGCTACCATCCAAAATCCTTTCACAGTCAAACTTCATACTCATAGAACAAGTTTCTCCTCCTTCATTCCTACTGCTGCTGCTGTATTGTGGAATAGCCTTCTCTCCCATGTGTTTCTCAAGGAATACGATGCACAAGCTTTCAAATCCAATGTGAACAAGTTCCTCATTTCCCAATTTTCTTCCCATATATGATACTAACATGCTATAGGTTGACCAACCAATCTCTCATAAATAAGATAAAAAAATTTGCATTCTGCTTTAAAAATGACAAATGCACAGGAGTAATAATAACAATTATTCAGTAAATTCACACATATGAAAAAATTACTTCTATAAGCGCATCATAAATACCCAATATAAGCAAGCAGCAATTCACAACTGTGATCAAAATCACTGAAGTTCCGAAGTGACTTTGTAAATGGCAGTCATAAATAACTGTGCAACGGTAAAATTATAATTTTAGAAAAGGAAAGACATATCTGTTACTAGTTCATGTGGCATTTGTGAATAGAAATAGAGAAAGAAAATACAATACTTTATCAATAAAAAAGAAATTTTTATTAACAGCACAGTTTTTCAGCATTAAGCTCAAACTACCAAGACTGCATTGGCCTACCATAACTTGATAAATTCATATTTGCGAATTTAGGGACACAAAACGCACGTGTTGAAATGATTATTTTACTTATTATTAATAAAATAAAACACTTGATGTTTCGACCCCCATATTCAGGTCATCATCAGAAAGATACATGTGTATAGGAAACAAAGCGACATGCTCTTCACTCTATAAAGGAAAATTAAATCTACACTGTTAATTAATCATTTTTTAGCCTGACCTCTAGTGATAAAAAAATGAAATAAAATAAAAAAAAATATTAAAAAAATTAAATAAATAAAAAATAATAATAAATAAAATAAATAAAAAACTACAATAAACTCTGCTAAAGTCCTCCTGTACTAAGATTCTTCTGGACTTATACAGTTCAAGTTGCTATTGAATGTTAAGGGGAAAAAAAAAAAACACTTCAAGTCTCCTTGTATTGGGATTTTTTCTTTGACTTGTTCTGGTTGCTATAAAGGTTGCAAATGGGCCCTCCACATTCTTGGAATGGTTAGGCCATCATTTTTGTTCAGATTTGGATTATGTTCGAGTATTTCATATGCTTCTTTAAATTTCCTCTCGAACCAGGAAATTGGAAAGGTACTTGGTACCTTTCCAATCAATTCTGTGGTATGTTTGCAGTGCGTGGTCAGATAGGCTGGTTTTTCCAAAATGGAGGTATTTAATGTGTCGTTTGTGTTCATCCTTCCTAATTGGGATGGTTTGCCCTGTTTCCCCTATGTATGGTAGGTTACATATGCATTATATTTTGTAAACCCCATGGGTAGGCTAGATGTGGAAGAGGATCTTTGGAAAACTGAGTAGGTATCTTAATTTTGTCGGGAGTTTTGATGTTGTATTTGTGTAGTGTTCTGTCCATTTTTTTGGAAATGCCTCTAACATAAGGTATGGCAATAGCATTCTTGAAATCTTTTTTGTTTTTACTAGAATCTCTGTGGAGGATCTTGTGAATAGTTTTTTTACTGTATCCATTTTTATAAATGTATGGTTGATGATCTTGTGTTACTGGTTTAGAGCTTGTTCGTTTGAACAAATAATTTGAGTTCTGTGTTTAAAGGTGCTTATGACCCATAGGTTTTGTGTTGGGTGGTGATAAGAATTTTTGTGTATGTGGCCTGTGTGTGTAGATTTACGGTAGACTGAGAAGGAGAGACAGCCTGAGGGAAGACGTGCGATGAGTGTGTCTAGGAACAGAAGAGAGTTGTTTTTTTCTATTTCAAATGGTGAATTGGATACGTTTGTGTTGTTTGTTCAGGTGGCTAAGGAATGTATTTAGTGCTTCGGTGGCTGTGGGGCCAGATGGCGAAAATATCATTGAAGTATCTGAGCCAGATTTTGGGCTTTAGGCACGCTGACTCTAGAGCTCGTTGCTCTATTTTTACTAAACCAACATCAATACAAAAAAGCTCACTCTTGGCATCATTTGTTGTAAGCGCAGAGATAGAAAAAGCAAAAAAATCATTATCTGATGGTGAATTTGTAAAATAAGGATGTTACGAATATTGTCATCATCGTTGAAAATCGACTTTGATTAACTTGTTGCCGCACATGAATGCCTACAGTGTTCTCGTTAAGTTGTGTTACGTGTAAAAAAAACAGAAATATGTAATTAAATTTAATTTAACAACTTATAATTAAATCAACCAAGTATTTTATATTGTTCTCCCAGTAGTAAAATGATTTAACAAATATAGTAATTCAATACATAACTATTTCGCCAAGAACCTCAATTGCTGTGCAATTGAGGTGCTTGGTGAAACAACTGGAAAGATAAGAGAGCAGAAGGAGGGTTGGTGGTAGAATAATAATGTACAAGAAGCAGTGACAGCTAAGAGGAATGCAAAGCAGAAGTGGGATGAGTCAAGAGTGGAAGAGGACAGAGAGAAAAAGCGAGAAGCCAAGAGAGCTATTGCACAGGCAAAGGCCATGGCATATCAAGATCTTTATGATCAATTATAAACAAAGGAAGGACAGAGAAAGATTTATCGATTGGCAAAATGTAGAAATAAGGCATCAAAGGACATCGTACATGTGAGGCAGATCAAAGACTCTGGAGGAATATTAAGGAGGGATGTGGATATAAGAAACAGATGGAGAATATACTTTGAAAGGCTTTTGAATGAAGAAAATGCAAGGACTCACAGAGAAGATGGGGAGCCTTATGAGGGGATGGTGCAGAACATTAGTAGAGTGGAAGGGAAGGAAGCCATAAAGAGGATGAAGAATGGAAAATCAGTGGGCCTTGACAGGATCCCAGTGGAGGCATGGAAGGTATATGTGTTGCAAAGTGGATGGCAGCCAGGAGACAGATCTGGAGCTGGAAGGAAATGTCATCAGGAAGGTCAGTGACTTTAGATACTTAGGTTCAACAATGAAAGAAGATGGTGAGGCTGAGAAGGAAGTGGGATGCAGGATACAAGCAGGATGGAGGATCTGGAGAGAGAGAGAGACGGCTGGAGTGCTATGTGATAAGAGGGTGCCAATCAATCTAAAAGGCAAAATCTACAGGACAGTAGTGAGACCAGCTATGACGTATGCTTTGAAAACTGTGGCACTGAGGAAAAATAACATGAGCAGGATAGAGGTAGTGGAAATGAGAATGCTTAGGTGGATGTGTGGTGTGACCAGAAAGGAACATCTGAGAAATGACTATGTAAGGGGAACGGTGAAAGTTACGAACTTAGGAGCAAAGATACAGGAGGAAAGGTTGAGATGGTTTGGTCATGTGATGAGGAGGGAGGAAGAGTATGTGGGAAGAAAGGTCATGCAGATGGATGTGCAGGGGAAGAGGAAGCACAGACGGCCAAAGAAGAGATGGTGGAGGAGGACTCGAGGATGAAGAACTTGGATGTGGCTACAGCCCAAGACAGGACGTTGTAGAGGAGACTCACCACAAACAGTGACCCTACTTAAGTGGGAAAAGCTGCAGAAGAAGAAGAATACATATAATTATTGCCTTGAAAAAATACAGAGTTTATTTTTATTTAAATTCTGTCTAAAAGTGAAGGTTATTGAGATAGGTGCCAAAATCTTCTAATTGAATAATAGAACTAGGCTAGATGATGAAAATTTCATCGACATATCTTTGCCAAATTTTGGTTGTGTTCCTTGATACTTGAAAGGCTTTAAAAAAACTTCATGAATAGGTTTGCTAATTGGGGGGGGGCACTGCTAGACCTTCACATCACATGGTTCCTAATGATTTATTTGCAAGCCTGGACATAATAAATCTCTTCACCAGCCTCCAAGAACAGAAACCACATAACTATTTACAAGACTTTTTCCCACCAGACATAGTGGATCTCATTAAACACTGCATCAATAGCACATTTTTCAAATTCCAAGATGAATATTTTGAATAGAAAGAAGGACTGGTAATGGACTCTTCTTTCTCCTTTATTAATCATATTCATGGAGAGGATGGGAGTAAAAAAAAGCCTTCCAGTATCAAGGGACACAACCAAAATTTGGCAAAGATATGTTGATGATATTTTCATCACCTGGCCAATTTTCTATCACCTAATTAGAAGATTTTGTCACCTACCTCAATAACCTTCACCCTCGAATTAAATTACCTACTGAATTAGAAACAAATAAGTCTTTACCATTTTTGGATACACTTGTTGAAGTATCTGAACAAAACACTCAATTTCTCAGTGTATAGAAAGCTGGAAAACACAGGATGTTACATACACACTACATCCCATCTCACTACCAATGCAAAAATAAATAAATAAATAAATAAAATAAAAAAATAGCCACCATCCATTCTCTATATGATAAGGCTTACAGAATTTCGAATGAAATAGAATACAAGGAACCAAGAGTGAAAATACATGAGTTCAATCCTGCTTAAAATTGGCTGTAACAGAACATTAATCAAAATATTCTATGCCTTCTATGTTATGAATAATACCTTCAAAACAATTAGATGAACTAGAAAACTAAGACTTTAAGAGATGCAATGATTCTCCTGAATTAGCAGATTGCTTCATCAACAAAATATGAAGATCACCTTCTTCCCAATCAACAAGATCTCTAATCAAACCGAAACATCAACCACTTAAAAAAAAAACATGTCTACAAGATCAGCTGCAGTTGCGATTTGCACTGCATAGGAGAGACAAGCAGATCTGGAGAAGTATGCTGATCAGAACATTTCAAAGACATTGAGAACAAAAGAAGACATAAATCAGGAATTGGCAGCATATACAACTACAACAAAACATCAAGTCCTATCACAACAAACAAAACTCCTCTACCTTTCTTTTTTTTTTAAATGACACATTAAATATAATAACTATGGTGAAGCTGGCCTTCTGATCATGCCCTGAACACTTTACATGGAATTGACTGGAAGAGCACCAGTTGTTTACATCACACCAAAATATGGTATAAATGCAAATTTAAGGAAGCCTGTGAGATTCTTATCAACCACCCCAATCTGAACAATAATGATGGTCTAAAAATCCCAAGCATATGGAAGGCACATATTCTACCCACAGAATCTTTCTCCCTAAGAGCTAACTATAAACAGGACTATAGAAATCCAGAATCTTAAATCTAATATAACAATTGTCATGTTATAAATAGGACATCATTGTTACTGTAAGAAAACTATCTATATGAAAGAATGTTTCTCCCATGTTATCTTAAATAAAATTTAGCTTTGATGTAGTTTCGAAATATTTAATTAATTTTTAATTTTATCTGCATTTTTTAAAAAAGTTTATTATTTTTTTACTAGAGGTCATGCCAGTAGAATAACTGGTAATCAAATCATTGTTTCTTCAGCTTACTGTGTGAAATGTAACTCAGCTTGTCCTTGTATATTTGTATATACTCCAGATGATGACCTTAATATGAAGGTCGAAACGTCGGGAAATTAAAATAGTTATTTATAACACAGTTGTAAAGTCCATAATTTCTAAAATGAAAACTGCTCCACATTGATTGCCATTTTTCTCAAGAGCATTCAAAGAATCAGTTGAAATGAGTAAACATCCTCTACAGTGCAACAAAAACAAGGGATGATTTTATATCAGGTTTGGTCTTCACTAATTGATCACAATACGCTTGCATTTATCAGTAGCATGCAGCAATTCCATGAACGAGCAAGCAACGTCATAGCAAATGCAAGCTTTCCATTGTTATTCATATTCAAACATTTTCACTATGGTTGTTAATTGCTATTACCTGTTATTCTAGTTTTTTAGTTTATTCATGTAATTATCCTAATAATATGAAACAAAAGATTTCACAGAACTAGTCGAGAAATCAATAAAACTATTTTATTGTATGTGATACTTTATTTTTCGGAATAATACGAAAAACATATTTCCAGAATTTAGTATTTTATTTTACCGATTCAAATGTAATTTATAAAAAATTAATTATGTCAATGTATTATGCACTGATTCTTCCAACAATACTACCTTGTTCTTCCTGGGTATTCAAAGGTGAAACATCAGCTTGTCTTTCTTGTCCCCATAAATAATTCTGATAATTCAGCTGCTGATATTGTTGATTTGAATATAAACTGTTCTCATGATTGTAAGATGCTGTATTATAACCTGTAATAATAATAATAAAAAAAACTATATATTGTGGATTAAGCAAGAACATTTTAGTAATCAGTATGTTAATTACACTGAATCCATAAATATGTGAGAACAAAATTCTCAAGGAATGGGAATGAATATCAGTATTTGATTTCATCTTATTGCTATTCAGAATTTCTAGGAACGAATTTAGTCTGAAGCCACCTATAAAAATGGTCATTGAAGCTTTGCAAAAGATAAAAGAAATCCAATGGATTATGCAGCCCTCCCAAAATATAACTTAAATATTATTATTATTGTAATTAAGTAATGAGTCTTTGGACTCCCTGGAGGGAGTCCAAAGACTCATTACTTACAACCTACCTCCACCTACAATGAACCAACACCATCTACCGCCCAACACCACCACTACTAATGTTTTCACAGACAATCACAAACATCCATGCCCACGGCAGGATTCGAACCTGCAGCCTTCTGGCTGGAGAGTGGATACACTAACCACTCGGCCAGGTAGGCCAGTTATGAACCCATTCAATGAAAAATTCTTATGGGAATTAAGAGAAATCACTCTTTAACGCAAAGAATCAAAGTAATTTATTTTTTCGAATATTATCAACACTTATTTAAATAGCAATATAAACAGGCTGTCAGTATGGACAAAAGTTAATGGGTATCAGTTTAATGTCAAAAAATGTAAAGTTAATCATATTGAGATAAACAGATTACAAGCTGTGTATCACATTGATGGCAATGCACTTCAGGAAATATATGAAGCTAGAGATTTAGCAGTGATGGCAGACAGAGAGCTAAAATTTAGATCTACCTTACATGTTGCTAAGGTAGCCCATAAGATTACTTGGTTATTGGAGAACACATTAACAAGAGATAAGGAAGTGTTATTCCTCTTCATAAGGCCTTGATACGTCCACATCTGGATGACTGTGCTCAAGTCTGGCTCCTGGATTTCTTGAGAATGAGGAAGTGGTAGAGAGCATTCAGAGGCAAGTGACCAGTGGTCTGTGGAATGTTCCTTATGAGGATAGATTGAGGGTTTGTGTACTGCAAAAATTGGTTGATAGGCAAAAAATAGATAATATGATCAAAACGTTTAAGTTGCTTAAAGGATTTTATAGGATGGACACAGGGGAAATGTTTCAGCACTTGGCTGGAGGGGCCAGAAAACAAGGGGTCATCCCTGGAAGTTGAATAAAGGTGTGGTGAGTAAGGGAGTGAGGACAAGATTTTTTGCTTGGAGAATTGTGAATGAATGGAATGGGTTGCCAGAATCAGTTGTGAGTGCTAGTGGGTTCAAGAAGAGATATGATAGATTGTGTGGCTAGATTGGATCTCCCGTGATGAGGCTTCGCACTCCACGGAGGTGTCCGTATAATAATAACTACTCATCAACCTCAATCTAGGCTTTTTGTTCATTGTGCAGTAAAGCAGCTTCAGTAAAGCAGCTCCTGAACTTCAGAAAAAGCATTAAAAGCACCTGAACACTTGATGAAAATTTCTCCCACAAAATCAACACATTGGAAGCTAAATTCAAACTGCTTGACAATCAGTGCTAGAATGCAAGTATTCTTCCTAATGACACTAATAAACTCCGTGATCTCATCATGTCAATGGTACACAAACTCAACTGAGGATGAAAAGAAGAAATTCAACAGTGTTATTCTGAGCTTTCCAATGGAAACTGGTGAATTACCAAATGATGATATCACTAAAATAGTGGGAGATGCAAATTTAATTCTAAAAATATCATTAGGTGCCATCATTTTCTACCAACGAATAAAATAAAAAATGGAATGAACTTCCCATGCCATGTGAAAGTGACATGCAATATGCTGACAAGCACATCAAAACTAATAACAGCGATTAACAACAAGTGCAAAGGCACTTGCCCCAATCACATATCCAAGGTTGGCCTGACCTAACCTCTGCTCAGAAAGAACAAGGACATCAACTATGAAAACAACCAGCAGGAAAAAAGTTGATGATCTAACAATAGTTGGATCATCAACTACAAACAAAGAAGGATGGTATAGAAATCAAGCAACAGTATTAGAAACTATGCAAACCAGTATGCAGGTATGGCACAGGAAACATATGCCCCATAGAGCTTTCCATATTCACTTCAACATCCGTGGCCTCAATTTCAACCTTAATAGTGTCCACTACCATTTGCAGTCTACCAAGCCCCCACCTCCTCTTCCTGACAAAAACCCAAATCATACTTGCCCCCCAAGCACTACTCAGCTTTCCCTAACTGTGCACTCTTGGACTCATTTTGACCCATCTGTGCATGCATACTTTCACTCTGACATACCATGTCAGAGAGCACTCAATCTAGAATCTCCTGACTCTGATCTTCTTTGGTTGAAAATCTCCCTGCCTCACTCAGTGAAATTCATTTGTTGTCTGTATTGAACTCCCAACAACTATTCTGATCTCTTTAACCTCATATCCTTAAACACTAATCTACTGTCCTGCTTCCCTAACAGCAAAATCATCCTCTTAGGAGATTTTAATGTTCACAGCACCAACTAGTTCCACAACTCCAGTTGCACAGGCCAAGCAGACAAAGATGCTGAGACATTTGCCATCACTAATGACCTTAGAGAAATTCTTCACATGCTTACTAGATAACTCTAATCACTCCTCAAACATTCTAGATCTCTTCCTCACTAGTGGCCCTTCAAAGTACACTGTGAATGTAGTGGGTCCTCTAGGTAATACAGACCACAATCTAGTGCTTGTCTCCTCCATGGAACAATGCTCACACACAGCCACTTCCAAACAACAGTAGTCTGGCATTATAACAGTGCCAAGTGGGATGACCGTCACGATTTCTCTGCCTCATTCCCATGGCTTCCTCTTTTTTTTTTTTTTTTTTTCCCGTCTGCACAGTTAGCCGAGTGGCTTTGTGCTTTGCAACCATATGCCTGGGTAAGGAGTGTCCTAGGTTCAATTCCTGTCAGTGATGTGAGGAGCTGAAGGATCTTCCTCAACCATAGCCAAGTTAGCCGGTCTTGGGCGTGGACAGTAGGGTTTTTCCCCCCAGTTTATCCTGGGGGTTTTCATCTCGCAAAGCAGGGGTAAACTGGCCTTGAGAACTCAACACTACAGACATAGGATACACCGGGACATAATGCTGACCACCTTATCCTGTGAATGGTTTGAGGTCTGATGATTAATAAACCTTCGACACCCAAGGTAAGAGGGAAAAGAAAGATGAGATTCCCATGGCTGGACTATTGTTTTTGGCCTTCCAAATCAAAACACATGCACCAAATGCATCATCACAAAAATAATCCTTACTGGCATATAAACACCTCCTCCACAATACTCTGAACTGTGCCTGATCCCCTAACTAAGCTTCCAAAAGGTGTGTACCAAGGCTGCACAAGCAAAAACTCAAGCATACCACTATTTGCTTACATAAAGGACTCCAACTTCCTTTAGCACATATACTCAAAGCTAGAAACAGCTGCAAGAAAACTATCATTGCTTAAAAAACAATTACAAAGAGCAAAAAGCAGAAAACTTGCATCTTGGACAGAAAATGGCCAAGAATTTTGGTCTCTTACCAAAGCAACTGGTTATAATTTTTGCCCAATACTCCCTGTCACACTCAGATACTGTATTAGATCAGAAAAAGCCAATCTCTTAGCTTCACTTTATTTCCAATGCATGTACAACTGATCAGGATAAATGTCTCCCAACCATTCTAGATGCATAATACTCAATTACCACAAAGAGATCAGAAGAATATTGTCCGAAATCAGACAATAAAAAGTCTCCAGAGTAGCCCGATGACATTCCTCTAATTGTTCTGAAGGTTTGTGCACCAGAACTGACTCTGGTCCTATTTTGCCAGTTTATGCACTCTTACTCCACTGATATCCACCCTGCAGCCTGGAAATTGGCCTACGTTCAACCCATTCCCAAGAAGGGTAACACATCACTACTATTAAACTATCACCATCTCTCTCATCTTAGTCATATCTAAAGTAATGGAGAGTATCATCAATACCAAACTCCAGTGCTACCTCGAAGGCACCCAGATAATAAATAACCACCACTGTTCTGCTGCTACCGATCAACAGATCTACTCACATGTCACCCATCTCTGGACAAATGCCATGGAGAAGTTTAGTAAAGCTCAAGAAGTTGCACTTGACATTTCCCAAAGTTTTGACCAGCTTTGGCACAAAGGCTTATTAAGCAAACTCCTATCATTTGTTCTGTCCCCTGACTTCTGCAACTGGAGTGCCAGCTTTCTTATTGGATGCATGCTAAGTGTGATAGTGGATGATTCCTTATCCTCTCACTATTCCAACTAGTGGTGGGGTTCCACAAGGTTCTGGTCTCTTGCCAACTCTCTTCATTCTGTACATCAACAACTACAGTTGACCACCAACCCAATACACAGTTTCACAGATGCAGCACATTCACTCCTCCTTTCATTTGACCAACCTTACATTACATAAATCACCTCAAGTTACAGCCTCTGTTGTCCTCAATTCTAATCTCCAAGCCTCCAATGGGATTCAGATAACCTTGTTAATTTCAATGCTAGCAAAACTCAGCTCTGCCTTGTTTCCCACAAAAAA
This sequence comes from Typopeltis vanoorti, assembly GCF_054136105.1. Taxonomy (NCBI): domain Eukaryota; kingdom Metazoa; phylum Arthropoda; class Arachnida; order Uropygi; family Thelyphonidae; genus Typopeltis; species Typopeltis vanoorti. Next base: position 188,820,014 of record NC_143549.1, on the reverse strand, counting down.
GAACCATATTTTCTTCCAGTATTATCTTTCAAACACTCAAATCTCTAAACAAGATGAGCTTTCTCTTTTTGGAATCACCCTGACATCAAGCATCTCCTTGCATAAACACATCACAACTATTGCCTCCTCAGCTTCAAAAAAAAAACCCAGGATTTCTCTTTCGCTCATGGCACTACTTCACTTCCAAAGAGCTGTTAATGCTTATACAAATAAGCTCTTACACTTGGGGTGAGGCCCCTAAGAGTTCCATAAAAATACAGAAGAGGGCAATCAGATTGATTAATAACCCATCTCTTATCAACTCATTCCACCCACTTTCATAGTTGTTCAGTTTCTGCAATATGAATCTTCTATAAATATTTTCATGGCAAATGTTCATATGAAATAGCATTAAGAATTCCTCCAATCTCTACTGAAACTGTTGGAACATGTGCAATTACCGCCAACACTCCTTCACTGACTAGAACAAGCTTCTTTTCCTTCTCCTAAATCTCAGTTACTGTTATATTGTTGAACAGTCTCTGCCCCCATTTCCCAAGAAATACAATACACAGGCCATCAAATCAAATTTAAACAAGTTTCTCCTTTCCCAATCCCATACACAGTACTAATATACTATAGATTGATCAACCAACCTCTAGTGTATAGGCTCAACATAAAAAAGATAGATGAACAATTCCAGCAATTCCAGATGGATCTCAACCCATAATGCTATATGGGTTGAGATCCATCTGGCATTTAGGTATAGCACATCAGAAAAACAAGATAGCAGAACCCCAGCAAAATAAACCTGATCAGCAGGTAAAACCTAAAGATAACAGTACTAAATGATGTAGTTCCACTTTTAATTTTTTTTTATTATACTTTTGATTATAATTTTTATTATAAAATTTTTTATTAATTTTTTTTTAATTTTAAATTTTATTCTTCCTCTCACTAGATGTCAGGCTAGCAGTTAAAGCAGTTATACTAGATTAACTATGTCTATTGTGATATAGCTTGTGATTTAGTTCATGTGTATTCGTGATGATGATCTTGATATAGAGCTTGAAATGTCAAATTTATTTTTCTTAGTTGGAAGTAAAGCAATTGCTCTGCATGTTTTTGTCTCCATAATTTCTACACAATGAATTTTTTAATTGATGTTTTTCTTTTCATCTTAGTTCTAATCAATGATTGTAACTGAAAATAAACGTTTGATTTCTAAGGAACAGATGACAGTGCAAGACAACTAGAAAGTTGTTCTGCACTAAGCAACAACAAAATCAAACTAGTTCTTTCTAGTTGTTCTTAAAACTAGAAAGAACTAGTTTGAGATCTTGAAAAAAAAATGGTAAGATTACAAAGAGACTCATTATGAGGTTTAATGGAATAAATACACCACATACAAATAGTTAACACATTTAATCACTCATATTTCATCTCAGTCACTGAGACATTGTTAGGGAAACAATATTAAAATTGCAGAAACACATGCAAGTTTGCACTAAGATTAAGTGGAAAAGATTAGACTGAAAGTCTAAAGTCCTATGAGGGGCACTGTTGGTTAGTCTTAGCTGTGCTGGGCAAGAGACCTAAGAATCAGTTTCCCAAATCTTGGAAAATTTAATACAACCGTATTTATTAAGATTAGGTCGATTTTTTAATTCTGGTGCTGATTCTAAAAAGTCTTTCGAAACTTAATGTTAACTACGTCAAGTTCCTTCTTCAGCCTCATTTATAATATGACTGCCATTCATGTCACCTTTCTCAGAACTCTTATTTCTGTGGTTTCGATTCATTGATCCAGTGTTATTTTTAAACCAGTGATCAGATCCAAAAGTTAAATTTAGTTTGAACAAAGTGTCAAACAGCTTGTTCAGAGTTTTGACTAATTTCTCTCTTATTCCAAATAAATTTATTCAGTTGAGACTTCCTACCATACCAGATTTGCTATTTCTGTTGTCTATTTTGATATTTCATTTACCATCTTCACAAAAAATTGTGTCTAAATAGTTGAAATGTTTTAAATGTACTACAGATTCTCCATTCAAGATGCAGTGATGGATTCTATGTTCCTGCCTTTTTCATTTGTCTTTTTATTACTGATTTTCATACTAAACTTATTACAGCTGTTATTCAATTTATTAGGGAATACTACAGTTTTACGGAGTTTATTTAGGAGCATAATATCATCCGCATACTGTAAAGAGCTGCGAATAATATAACCAAATCCGATAACAGGTTTAATGCCACTTCCCTTTATAATATGATCCATATAGATAATGAATAAAAGTGGAGGTGATGTGCACTTTAGTCTCACACCTGATTCGACATCAAGCCATCTTCCTATATCTCTTTCAATTCTGAGACTTACGAGTCAAATGTAGACTAAGTATTGTTCAATATAATGTTCCATTTACACCATATTAGCAGCCTTTTTTTTCTTGGCATCTTGCATATACCTTTTTCAGATTTACAAAACATAAAAATAGATCCTTGTTATATGCTGATCATTCTTCAACTATTTCTCTCAAAGTGAAAATCTGATTCCAACAACTTCTATTTGGCTTGAACCCAGCTTGTTCTTTTCCAAGTTCCTCCATCCATGATTTCTCATTTTCTCAAGTATGCTTGCTTGTATAATAAGCAAGAAATGGAGAAAAGAGAACTGTAAAAGGAATCAGACGATAAAGGTGACATGTAAACTAAAGATTCTAGATGGCTAGCATAATTACATTTAAAGACAGCTAAAGGAAACAATAAGTGATAGAAAATATTCCAGAGGAACGGGATTAGGAGTACACATCAGTACTTCAGTTATAAAAAGCCAACAAAAACAGGATATCAGGAAATGTAGAAAGGGGTAGACAATATTCAACCAGAAATGCTCATGAAGGTATAAATGTTTTACAACAGCTGCACTGGTTATACCACATAATTCAAGTCTGGTCAGAGAGTTAATTTCTTGATGACTGGAGCCCTCATTAGTACCCATCTGTAAGTGGGGAAATAAACCAATGTGAGAATTATAGAGGACTTTCCTTTCTAAGTGTTTTCCAGTAAGATCTCACCTGGATAATTTGATGGCTTTGGTAATTTCTACCTACAATGCAATTAGGAGTACTGATGTGTACTCCTAATTCCATTCCTCTGGAATATTTTCTATCACTTCTTGTTTCCTTTAGCAATCTTTCCAAATAACTGAGACATCTAGAATATCTTTATCTTCAGTTTTTATGTCACCTTTATCATCTGATTCTTTTTATAATACTATTTTCCATTTCTAAGCTTATTCAATAGTCTCAAGAATATTTTTCCACCTTCCTGGAAATATAATTGGATTTCTAAGACAACCTCACCATATGTCTCTCTGGTTGAACCAATTAATGTTTTCTTCAGGGTGTAACAGTGAATCTCCAAAGTTTATTTCTTGTTTTCAAATTCTGTCATTTTTTTTTTAATAGAATTTGTGTATTTGAGTCCATAGTTCAGCTCAAAGAGCTGTTCAACTTTAATTCGTTTTAAACTTCCTTACTTTTCTTTTCCATATGATATTCAATTTTATACTGCTCAAAACTAAATAAAACAAAACTATATGCTCACTTCCTATTTCAAATTCTCTATAGTTTGTGTCCTCAACCAGCATGAAGATATCGTGCTGGTTCAGGACACAACTGTCAACAATAACATAGTCAATGAAATTTTTCTTATTTCTTGCATCTTCTCTCCATGTGAATTTGTGTACATCTTTATGTTTGGAACATGGTATTAGTAATAACTGGTCCATGTCCTGAAATTAAATCCAGCAGGAATTTACCATTATTATTAGCTTTACTCTTTTCTCCAAAAACATTTCTATATGTCTGGTAATAATTTCCTATTCTTCTGTTTAGATCTCCAACAAGGACCAACTTCATTTTTCTCTGGGTCAGCTGCCTTCTCTAATATCTCAAAAAATTCCTCTACTTCCTTAGCAGAACCTTCTGTGGGAAATAAGTCTCACTGTCCAGTTCTCCCATTCTGATGTTTGCCCAAATCACTTTATTTTGGTGCCTGCACATAACACATTGTATTTGTTATTTAGAAAACCCTCTCCTGTTTCTGTCTTCTTTGTTTCAGTAACACCCATTATGTCAACCTAATATTCTGATTCTTCTGCCAGTTCCACTTCTGGAAATCCTCACAGAAAAATTTGCTGAACAAGTAGCATAACTGATCCATGGTTAAACCATTTCATAATGGATATTGTTTAGCCTTATGGCAGTCAGTCAATATTGAAGCAAAGTATCTTTCAGTTTTTCTTTCTTGAATAGCCTGCCTGCTGTAAACTCCCAGACCACACAAAGTGAACAGAATATTATGTTTTCCTGCTTTTCCTTTTATGACCAGGAATTTTGGAATATAACAAGATGCTGCTGTTTAACAAACTCTCTCCAAGCCTCTTTGCAAGAAACGGTGCATCCATTTTGTTCCATGATTGAAGAGGGGGGGGTGAATGTTTCTTATAAGACTGAATGATTCACAAATCATTTTACGAAAAGAAACCTTTTATTAGATATTTATTTTACCATCAAATTAACACACAACAGAATTTTCTGGGGACTTGTGGATTCATTTTAAAAAAAATGAGAAAAAAACATGATAATACAAAAGAAGTTACAAATGTTTCTAGTATTATTTTCAACTTACTCCCACTGTCAAAAGACGTGTATGCAGTAATAGCATCATTTGCTTCACTGCCTGAAGCAGCAGTAACAGATCCATCTGAAACCATTCCAGTGAAATCCAGTGGAGGTTTAATCTTACCCTCCTATAAAAAAAATACAAAATTAGATAAAATTTTAAACTTACATTATTTTCCATTTAGCAAAATATAAACACAAACTGTTCTAGAATAAAAATTCAAACTCCAAAATGTCATATAAACTCTTCCAGTCCCCCCCCCCCCCCCAACTTTTTAGAACAGTCAATTTCAAACAAACAAACAAAAAAAAAAAGTTAATAAACTGGGAGAATTCTTAGTGCCACAGAGAGCTCAAGATTTAAAAGAAGGGGAGAAATCGACATTTATTAGAATTGAACTGTAATTTTAAAGCACCAGATAAGGAGAAAGACTGGCCCGGGAAACATAATGAATGAGAAGAAAAGCAAATTACAGAAGTTAAAGAACCATGAAAAAAATTATAATCATAAATAATTAAATTATAATTACAAAGAAAACATAATAGAAAATGAACATTTATAAGAAAAAGGAGGGAAGGAATTGTCAATGAAAATTGTCACTGATTAATCCCATAATTTTGTGTACAATTAGGTATTTTTCATTTACATTTCAAATTTGATTGTCTGTGTCCTGTTGAATATCTCTGTCAACATCTCTCTTCATCCAAGATATGAAAATAAAAAAGGATAACCAAATGCAATATTTCTCTATTTCTTTAAAGAGTATACCAGATATGAACTAAGCTACCATAACAGTTTCTTTAGTTGGCAATGTTTCAAAGCCTAATTCCTATTACAGTTCTAATAAAACTTAAATCAGAAAAAATATCTTAATTTTCATCATATATTTTTATATTAGTCTGCATGAGAGGCTGTAAAATCTATAGCACATCAATGTCATGTGGCTAGCTAAGAAGGAACCTACTGATGCATTTCTTAAACAGCTGGAGGTTAGTCTATGATGAAATACAATGCAAAAAAAGACTGTTTCAGAAGACAGAGGTAGACTATTAAAAAAAAAAGGATGAGAAGTAGGCAATAAATACTGTCAAGAACAAAGTTATTTTTGAACATCTCGTTTATTAGGTGAGGCATACAGATGAAGATAACTGATTAGCTATTTTTGAGTTATTGCCATAGCAGATAATGCTAAGTAGCCAGTGTATTATGTCTGTAAAACTGTGTTCTGGCAAGTTTACATGTATGAAAAATGAACAATCTAGTTTCCAAAAACAAAAACCCTGCCATCTCTATATAACACTGACTAACTCCCCTTTAGATGAAAAAAAAACTCCTACAAATAGCAATTCTATATTATTTTTGACCATCAATTGAATGCAAGAAATGAACATAAACTGGGTTGTATATTGGCCAAAGAACTTTAATAATAGAAATAAAGTAAAAAACATCGATAAGTTTCAACGGCTGTTTGGCTTCATCAGGGCGTATAAAAGTGAAGGTACACGGATGACATTTTCATTGTATGGAAACAAAAAAAAAAAAAAAAATCTTTTAGATTTTTTAACCAAAGGATAAACTCCTTCCATCACAAAATAAAGTTCACCTTGGAACTTGAGAAGGATAAACAATTGTCATTTCTAGATATCTTAATTAAAAAACAAATGGATGGATATATCAGCCTTGCAAACCAACCAACACAAGTTGATATTTGCACTTCACATCTTTGCACCACATTTCTCAAAAACTGAGCATCATACACATACTCAAAAATAGGGCTAGTCGCATCACAACAGAAGAAAAAGATCTCAAAGCTGAATTATCTCATATATCAAAAACCCTGATAGACAATGGTTATCCAAAAAATCTGATCCATAAGATACTTTTGTGCGACCCCCCCCCACACACACAACAACAATCTGAGGAAACACATTACAAATCCCCCATTACCATTCCTTATGCTGGGACAGTTTGAAAAAAGATTGCTATACTCCTCAAACCATATGAAATACAAGTGACTTTCAAACCTATAAAGACTATTTGCCACTTCTTAAGATCTCCGAAAGACAGTAATGCCTTCTTCAAATATGCCAGTGTCTATAACATCCCCTGTTCATGTGGATTCAACTACATTGGTCAGATCTCAAGAAATTTGAAAATAAGGAAAAGAGAGCACGTCGGAGATGTAAACAACAACAGAGAAGACGTCTCTGGGTTAGCCCTTCATTTCTCGAGTACGAACCATATCATCGAATAGGACAAAAGCACCATGCCTTATCTAGAGAAAGATTTCTGCTCCCGAAACATCAAAGAAGCTATAGTAGTCATCCATTCTAAACACAGTCTCAATAGAAATCAAGGATTAATTCTAGCTGATGTTTGGAAGACCCTCATAAGAACACTAAATACACCAGAGTTTAATTTCGCTACTAATTACAGAACGTTCCTACATAACAACAATTGATATCATACATACTCCATGCATTTGATGCACGTGTTCTTCTGAATCTGTAAAAAAATACATTTGTATTTGGTTTATTTCTTTACAAACAGTTTAAGTTGTTTTGTATCACTTTTATACACCCTGACGAAGCCAAACAGCCAAGTTGGCGAAACTTGTTGGTGTTTTTTACTTTATTTCTATTATTAAAATTCTTTGGCCAATATACAACCCAGTTTATGTTCATTTCTTGCATCCTTCATGGATACTTACACGGATTAATTCTAGCTGATATTTGGAAGACCCTCATAAGAACACTAAATACACCAGAGTTTAATTTCGCTACTAATTACAGAACGTTCCTATATAACAATTGATATCATACATACTCCATGCATTTGATGCACATGTTCTTCTGAATTTGTAAAAAAATACATTTGTATTTGGTTTATTTCTTCACAAACAGTTTAAGTTGTTTTGTATCACTTTTATACACCCTGATGAAGCCAAACAGCCAAGTTGGTGAAACTTGGTGTTTTTACTTTATTTCTATTATTAAAATTCTTTGGCCAATATACAACCCAGTTTATGTTCATTTCTTGCATCCTTCACAGATACTTAACATCTTAGATGGGATTTAAATCCAATAGTCAAACAGATGAGCACACCCCCCCCCCTTCCCCCAACAGTATATCCTAGTGAATATCCTGGGCACTTCATACACTGGCCAGAGTATCGTGGTGTAGAGTGATCTGGGGGCAAAGTGGTTTGTATTATTTTGTGTTAAGGATGTTGTTACTATAGTGATAAATGATTTAGGTTGAAGTAACATTATTTGGATGGCTTAAGTTGGAAGAGTGAAAAAAGAAGTGGGGATTTAACATTTACACAGTAAATGCTTATAAGCAAATACAATCATATGTGATTCAGAAAGAGAAAAAAAATATAGCAGATTATTATGGCTGACAACTTTACTCACCAAGGTTTTATTATGGTTATCTAGAAAATCAAGGATATTCAACAAAGAATAACTAATTACATGAAGAGGTTGTACCATGACAGTTAAGAATCTTTAGTGTTTTAATCTGATGAATTTATCTAACAGGAGATTGGGAGGATTTAACTGCAATTTATTTAAATTGCAGTTAAATTTAAAGGATTTAAATTTAACTGCAGTTTATAAGTTTGAATATGAAATTCAATTTGAATATGAAATAGACAGCTACATTTGGCTGAACCATGATCAGTACATGTTGTAATAAAATAATAATAATGAAGATAGAACAATTATACCAAGTTCAATATTTTGAATTTGATTGCTTGTGCAAAGTAAATAGAGCTGTCCACTCTGTCTTTTCTCAGAGTGCATCCTGCCATTCCTACAGTGCAAATCTATTTCAATCAACATTACTTCTAGATCAGATGGTTGATGAGATACAAGAATCATACCAGCATACAGGAATATCTTAAGATTCTCTCCGTCTATATTTAAAATTCCATCCAAGTTTTTTTTAGTTGTTGTGTAAAGAGATTGAGAGAGAGATCACACCTCCTTGTCTTACTCTCTGAAAAGAGTAATCTGGGTTTTGCTGCCCATATATGTTTTGTATTAACTTGATATATATATGGCAATACATGGAATTTTTAGTACATTGAAAACTGCATTATGTTCTACTGTTCATGCTTTTTTGAAATCGATAAATAGCAGACAAAGTGGAAGATGATATTCTTTGCATTTTTTTCAGTTAGCTGGTTTATTGTTTGTATATGATCCACCGTGGAGAATCCTTTCTTAAATCTTGCTTGCTCTTTGCTGCTATTTTTACAAACAGTGTTTTTGATTGTACAGGTAACCCTCATATAATATGGATGTTAAGTTCCATAGAAATGCCACGTTATATAAATCGCGTTATACGAGACATAGATCACATAGAAAAAGTATGGTTAGGTTCCGAAATCGTTTTTTTTTTAAATTATGTAAACAACGACATATCCAACAAAAACAATATTTTTATTTAATTCAGGTAATTCATGTAAGTTAAGAAAACAAACTATGAGACAAAACGTAGTATACAATTATAAAAATTACAAATTGTATATAAATTTCATTGCACATAATGCATAAATGTTTCAGACACAATAAAATAAAGCGCATATTTTAATCATCATCACTGTCTTCAGAAATAACATTTCGTAGATGTTCTTTAAGTGGCCGGAGGTCGTCACCACTTGAAATCTCTTGGAGATCATTTGTATAATTCTCATTGCATACTTCGGCTGGTTTAATCATCAAGGCGTCAGTAATAAGACTTTGCTTACCACTAGGCTGTAATTTTTTTATTAGGTTCATAATATGGCACTAAACAAATATCCAATTGTCTCGTGAATTTTCCCGAGTGCTCCATTCAGGGATTATTATCCGTAAAATAACTTCCTAACTTTCTTGCCAAGAAAGTTAGAAAGTCCAATCTTTCTGCTAATTTCTTTAAAGGATTCATCACAATCAGAATCTTCGGCAGAACTTTTCCCACCATCTATTAATTGTATCAGTTCCTCCTCATTTAAATCCGTTTCTCCATCAATTAATTCACTAATTTCGTTTTCAACCATATTGCAAAAGCCCTCTCGACCAAAAATGTGCGTGACATTTATTATATGACTTAGCTTTGCATCCACTGGAAGTATGAAATATTGTTCCAGAACGGCTTCAGGCCATATATTTTTTCAGCAAGCATTCAGCGTAGAGGGTTGCAATTCCTTAATGGACAGAGAAATAATTTTTACACAATTTAATATTGAAAACTCTTTCCACGCTTGAGGCAGTGTCATTTTTGGATTAGATTCCATTTTTTCAAAAATTAATTGAAATGTTCGCCGAATATAATATGACTTTAATGTTGATATTATTCCTTGGTCGAGTGGTTAAATAAGTGAAGTAGTATTAGGTGGCAAAAAAGTTATTTTAATATTCAGATGGCTTAAATTTGTTGGGTGGCCTGGTGCGTTATCTAAAATTAGTAGAATTTTGAAGTTCATATTCTTTTTCTTTGTGCAACTTTCTACATTAGGTACAAAACACTTGAAAAACCAATTTTCAAACATGCTTGCTGTAATCCATGCCTTTTTGTTGGCCCGCCAATAAACAGGTAGGGTGGCCTTTTCGAGCCCTTTCATCGCACGAGGATCTGCGGATCGGTTAATGATGCATTACTACAAAACAGTAGAGTAATTCTTTCTTTGGAAACTTTGAATCCAGGAGCTGATCTTTCATTTTTCGTAATATAGGTGCGTTTTAACATTTTTTTCCAATATAATCCAGATTCATCTGCAATGAACACCTGGTCTGCACTGTAACCACCTTCTTTAATGATTTTTAAAAGTTCTGCTGGGTATTTCCTGGCAGCTTCAACGTCTGCTGATGCTGATTCTCCCTGGATTTTAAGATTATACAAAGAAAACCACACCAAGAGATTTCTTCTGAAGAATCATGATCGAGTTCTTTTAAATGTTTATAAACTTTGATAGCTTTTTGCTTAATAAGGTGTCCATCCAAAGGAATTTTCTTTTGAGTGCAATCTTCTATCCAAATCATTAGAGATTTCTCCATTTTTTTCTATTAGAATATCGCGAACATGAGCAACATGCTTTGCACTTACCATTGACCCAGCAATAATACTCTCGAGAATTTTATGTTCATTTTGTTTGATTGATCGAATTGTTGATTCATTTAAATTCAGAGTCCTTGCAACAACTCCTGGTTTTTCTCCAATTTTCAATGGATCCAAGATTTTAATTTTTTCTTTGAGAGAAATTTCCTCTTCAATCTTGGTTTTTTCCCTTTCGTTGCAGTTTTAGTGGCCATTACAATAAAAATAAACTTTTACATAAAAAAAAAGCATTACATATGTATGTAACTCACCAGATAATAAACTGCTCAGCTTGTAAATAACACACTTATGATTTTAAATGCACTTTCCTGGCAGAAAACAAAGACAATTTTCAACAATACACACTTTATACAGTAAACCCTAGATGGCGAACCTATGGCACTCGTGCCAGAGGTGGCATGTCAACGATTTACAGGTGATATCCTTTTATATGCTTATAAATTATTCAAATTTTTTTTTTTTTTTTTTTTTTTTTAATTGTTACAATACGTACAAGCTGAATTTTGTTTTACACAAGACAGCAGCTATAAAGACGTGCATATGATTGGTGCGGTATTAACAAAAGATCGTGCTACCCAAAGACAAAACCAACTGACAAGTGTTGAGTTTAAATGCTAATTCTCTTCAATCGAATTCCATAATATCTGAAACTGTCATAACAACATTCGCTATTAGTTTTAACAGATTCACAACAGGGTATCAATTATCGTTCTGATGGAACTTCTCATTACTGACCGGCTCAATTCACACAAACGTTTCAACCCTTGGTTGAATTTTATGGCTTTTTGGCAGGCGAACTCACACATTCATTATATGGAATGTTTCAATTCTTGGTAGTCTTTTTTTTAAGTTAGCCTTTGTGATCTATCATAATGACATCGAGAATTTCAAATGCAATAAAACAAACACCTATTTCATAATTGAAAAATTGGACAATAGTTTTTAGTTAGATACTGTGTTTCGGTGCAACATATGGTTTTGCTTAAGTCTATACAGCATAGTTTCTGTGAGAGGAGATGTGATTTATTAGTTTGTGCCATTTTTATTCCATCTGTCTCTAATTGCACTATTTGTTGAGAATGACAGAGACTGCAAAAGCCTCTGTACAGTACTTTATTCAGTGATACAATAAAACTAAATTCGATACTTATAACTAATTGCGCGATACTGGCAGACACAAATTTAACGAAGATAAAAGCGGCGAAAAATATAACAAAACAAAAAAAAATAAAATAAATAAAGGTTTACTAGAAATCGTAAACCACGTTGAACAAGGGCTACTACAATTTGTAAACCGCGCTATATCGAAACCGCATTGTATAAGTACCGCGTTATACGAGGGTTACCTGTATTTAGTATGGTTCTTGTGAATATTTTATAGAAGCAGAACAGGAAACATGCTGGTCTATAGTTGTCAATATGAGTATTCTCTTTGTCTTTTTTTTTTTTTTTATGGATGAGGATAATTTTAGATGATTTCCATTCCACAGGTATTCTATCTTCATTTAGGTATTAAATGAACTTTATTGCTAAAGCTTTATAAAGAATATTTCCTCTTACCTCGAAATCTTCTATTTTTCATCTGATTGACTGCATATTATACTTTTTCTGGCAGTATTCTCGGTGTTTCTTTATACTGGGTTAACTTTATTTAAGTAACTTTGTGTGGACAATTCTTTCCATTTTTCTTCTGTTTGTTTTCCAGATATGCTGTTAATCTAGGAGAGCTGGTATTACTGTTTGTTTCGTCCTTAATTCCATTTCTACTTTTTTTTTTTTTTAGGTTCCTTTGTTTTTCTGCTGCCTCTTGTAGTTCATTTATTCTAAATTTGCTGAAATCTTGTAGTTCGTTTATTCTAAATTTGCTGAAATTTTCATGTACCTTTATTCTCTGTAACTTGCTAATCATTATATATTCTAAATGAGTATGAATTGAATCTTTTAACTCTCTTTTATTTAGCAGTTTGAGAGAGTTTCTTGGCAGAGATACTCCGCGATTCTTTTATGTTGCAAATTTCACCTGTGTTTTATATTGCTTTATTTGTTGGTTGAATTTTGACAGGTCTTATCTATGTCTTCATCCAAGCTCCAGTCAACCTTTCTACTAATTTACCAGACTGTTTTTTATCAATGCATTTTAGTTGTTTATGGTTTGATATTGCTCATATTTTTGCTTCCTGTCTTTTGTCATCATCATCAAATTCCTGACATGTACCCTCAAGGGGGTGTTCACGATATGATAGTACTACATGAAAAATTTACATCATTACTAACTTCCTATCTACAATTTTCCTCCAAATAAGTCTATAACTTGCATATTAATAGTCATTATCAGATCTTTTGTCTATATGAATAATAGCTCTTAACATCCCAATTGGCCATGACGTCTATAGACATCCAGCAAAATCTGGATATGATTCTGTAACACCTATTGAATAAAAGAAGTCAACTATTTCATCCACCACGGCTGGTAGAGAGGTTAATGGTCGGTGATCCAAGCATATATAACAGCATGTTTTTCCAAATGTTCCATCAGTTTTCATGATTTTTTTTTGCAATTTTTCATTATGTAGCAAATTTCATTTTTTCTTTTTTATTACTCCATTTGGAAATCTGCATATCCACCTAGTTCCAGAGACTTTTTAAAGAAAGTGCCTCTCTCTGCTTCAGCAAACTCTGCCAGATGCTCTCCTCTTTCATTTCTATTATCTATTTCCCATGGACTCACATATTTCTTTAAGCTGTTTCTATTTGCTTGCAGAAATCTTATATTGTTTGATCATCAGCTAGAAGTTGGTGCATAGAAGACTATTATTGTTAATGCTTCTATTTGCCCCCCCCCCCAAAAAAAAAGTTATCCTACTCTTTCTTATAAAGTGTTGCCAGATAAGACATTTTTGGTCCAACTATGAATCTCACTCCACCAACATTGTTTCCTAGACGTGATTTAATAAAAAAAAAAAAAGACCTGGTAATCTTTCCATTTTGAAGTCAGTAGCTCGTCTTTTTTTTTTTTTTTTGCATATTACCAGAAAATTATATTTTAGATTATCACTTTCAAAAGGAAGTCTACTTGAAAGATCTTAGCCAAAGTTTTTGGGTTGAATGTTCCAAGCTATATGGTCAAATATTTCCATGGAAACCTACCATCTTCTGAGAGCAATGTCCTGCTCAAAGAGTCAAACTGCCATCTTGGTTTGTCTTACACAAACTGTGCAAAACTGGGGAACAATGCTCCTGAGGCAGTACGATCTTTGTTTTGGTCAAAAAAATCCTACTTCTGACAAGGTTCTGAAGTATGGAGGAAACAGTCTGAATGCTACTGACCAAAAATTGGTTCTACTCTCATCCTTTAGATGCTTTCCTGACCCACTAGCATCTAGCTAGTAAGGTTCTCTTCCAGTATAGCACTAGAATACTACCCTTATTGTAGCCCCTCCAAGCATCTGTTCACCAGCCAAACATCCCATTGGTATGATGCAACCTTCCATTAGGTTATTTGGCTTAGAGAGTCCACTTCTTGTGATTCTGGAGTTGGGATGGAGAGGCTAAGGGATTCTGCTTGTAAGAATCTTATGTTGAACTGTCACATCTTTATTTGGACTCCCACTAATCAAAATTACCAGGATATTTTATTGAAGATAGAGATGAACGTATTCAGTACAGAACTTGATAACTGAACCAAAAATAGCATGAGATTGGAAATAATGTTAAAGGTGAATAATCAATAACTGAGCACAGAAATATATTAAATAGCAGAAATAAACCATGGAGGAGAAAATAAAAATTAATGAAGATAATGAATTAGAAAATAGATTTAAAAAGTTAAGAATAAAAATGAAGTAAAAATCCATAACGTATCCAACTAAAATTAGCAATTTTAATTCTTAACCTTTTAAAATCTATATTTTTTGATTCATTACTTTCACATTACAGGATTTTTTTTTTTTTTCATGCATTATTTCTGATATTTAATATATTTCTATGATCACTTACTGATTATTCACATTATTTGCGATATCATACTATTTGTGGTTAATTATCAAGTTCTGTGCAAAATACAGTGTTATCCCCATCCTTCAAAAATACCCAGGTATGTATAATCAATAGTATATCACTACAGTATAGTACTATAATATAATAAATTTTAATGAGCAAAACTATTAATTTTTAGACTGTATGCTAGAACAAAAGGGTGGTTCATTACCATAAAACTATTTATTATTATTATGCGACACCTCCAGGGAGTCCAAAGACTCATTGAGGGAGGGTACCTACTCTACAACTTTGTCTCCACCAATGCCATCTACCGTCCACCACCACTAGTATTTTCACAGACAATCACAAACATCCATGCCCACGGTAGGATTCAAACCCACAGCCTACTAGCTGGAGAGTGGATATGCTAACCACTCCGCCAATCAGGCAGGCCATTTTCAGTTGATTACAAAGTTCATTTTTTAATGTTAGGGAAATGAATTTGTATAATAATGAATTTGCACAGCACAGAGGAATAATTAAACACGGGTTTAATAGTCCTATATTTCATCTGTTTTCATCTGTCACAGGAACATCAAGAATACAATATTAAAATTGTAAGAACATACAAAAAAACATACAAAACAACTCATCCCATACGACATCTGTAGATGCCCAGTGAACATATAGAGAGAGAGAGAGAGAGAGAGAGAGAGAGGGAATGATGGTAAAGTTTGTGTATATATATTTACCTGTGTGAGCAGATTTTCTGAAAACTGAGGGAAAAAAAGGATGTCATTGGGAAGACGTGTGATTGGATATTTAAAAAATGCAAGCTATCGTTATTTTCTTTAATGAACTGTATTCTAAGATTCTGGCTGATGAGGTGAAAAGAGTAACGAGTCATGGGGCCAAATAGAGAATACATCATCAATGTATTGTGGCCAGATAGAAGATTTGAGAATGGAAGTAACAAGAGTATGTTTTCCAAAATGTTCTATATAGAAATTGGCTAGAGGCAGGAGTGCTTTTAAATTAAAGATTTGAAATGAGTGTAAATTTTTTATATAAGATGAAGGGTAGCCAGTAAGTAGAATTAAAGATTTAGCTAATTGTGTTTGGCTAGTTTAAAAAAAGGAAGTCGGGAGGGAGTCCGGGTTTGTGAATTTTAGGCAAAACATGTATCAGGGATGGAGTGGGTAAGACTAACAGGTTTGAGGAGGGGAGAGGCTTTAACTACTTCAAGAGGTCAAGATGCAATATATATATATATATATATATATATATATATATTTTTTTTTTTTTAAATTTTATTTTTTTATTTTTTTTATTTTTAATCAATGGCAATGAAGGCCACAGTAGCATTAACCTTATCAGCTTTAGTCATTATTATGTTTTTGTTATTGCATAATTTATGGAGGGTGAACAGTTTGGCTGTTGAAAAGATTTCTTTTAGGTGATGGCACTTGTGAAAAGATTAGTTCATATTGCAAATTGGCTCCAAATATTGCAAACATCAGGCTTGATGATGTTTGCAATATTTGGAGGCAATCTGCAGATGCAGATTAAAAAAAAAAAATCTAATCTAAATAAACATGGTTAGTTGTGTTAATCTTCCCAAGACTTGAGAAACTAATTCTTAGGCCTCACACCCAATAACACCTATAGAGGATGCCACTTCATAAGAATTCAGGCATCTAGTCTAACTTCTTTCCACTTATTTTGTGTGTTATTACAATTTTAACACTCTATTCCTGATGTCTTTGTGAGAGATGAAATATAGGAACTGTTAATGCTGTGTTTAATTATTTATCTGTGCTGTATTTATTCCATTAAACCTAATTGTGAGTGTAAACATGCATCTAAGTCTTAATACCCAAATTAGTTTACTATTATGACTGAACAATTAACTGAAATTTATGTATGATGGTTATCTAAGATTTGACAATGATGATCATATTTCTGTACTGTTGTGTGCTTGCATACAGATAAGAATATATGAATAAATATAAAATATAAAATAATAATAAAGAAGGATGTAATAAAATGAAGAAGAGGGAAAAGAGCTATATGCATATACACACAAAGTAACCTATATGTATCTGGAGAATTTTGTTGTACAATATATTAGTTTGGCAAGGTACAGACTAGTTAGTTAGCATATTGTTTACTTATTCTCCCCACTTTTCTCAGACTTTGGCTATGAGAATTACTTTTCCTTCCAATGCTCTGGTTTTGACTAAACTAACATAAAGCCAACTTCAAACCCCCTTCTAACTACTGTATAAATGACTAAGGCGAATCATCCCCTGCCATACACAACATACCACATGATTCATGTCTCCTGTGAAAAATACACCATAATCTTAAATTACAGACACTAAACAATGCTATGGATCTGATAGTATCTCCTCGGCTATATTCAAAGTATGCATCCCCAAAACTAACATCCATGTCCTACATTTATAATCTGTACTACTCTTTTATAAAACAAACTGACCTCCATCTAAATATACAAAAAAAAAAAGCAAATATTCAGCACAATTCCAAAAAAAGAGATAAGCCACCATCAACATCAAATTCCTCACCCTCAGGGAAAGGGATGTACAGGATGATCATACTACATGAGTTTACTTCATTACCAATCAACAATTTTCAACCAAATAAATATATCAGAACTCCACATTGTTTGATCTAATATTTTATTATTTTCAGGCATTTCTTCCTCTGGGTCTTTTTCTTGTAATCATGGTAAACAAATTTGTTTTGCTAACCTTTCTTCTCCCAATTCCATTTAAGTGACATACTGTAAGATTTCAGTTTCACATTTGGAAAATTTTTCACACAACTGAATTCTTACAAAGCCATTACATCATGTGCCCCAGGTTGACAAATCCTTTCTCATAACAATCAATCGCAGCACAACTTATGACTGAAGAAACCGCTTTGTGCAAAGCGGTTTCTTCAGTCATAAGCCAACTTTCTGGCTTACTTCTTCTCCAATTCTTGCATAGTTGATCATACAAGGGTGGTCTGAAAAATTCTTGGCTCAAACCATATATGGTAACATTATCGGCATGATTTTTTTTTTCTAAGTTGGTACATCTGTCATAAGCATCCATATGAAACTGCAAGTCATTTTATCAAGCAGTTTGTTTTATACAGCTGTCTGAAGCAAAAGTGTTGTCTGTATCCCTTGAAATCCCTTGAAAAAATTCATGTATGTGAATAAAGGGTATAAGAACCTGTTCAAGACTCTCCAAGAATTCTGCCCTGACACTTCATTAAGAGAAGAAAGAAACGAGTTCTAAGAAATCAGAGTCAAGCATTCCCAACAAAAGTGAAGAAAAATAAACTCAGTGAATCATAAGCAAAAAACTTACAAGGTACTGCAAGCTTTCTTGCAATATAAAAGTGAAAAACAATTCATCAGCCAGAACTAGTCACAATACTCACAATACAACTCTCCAAACAGCAAAGTCGTCATCTTCGAAGACTTGAATGTCCACAACACCAGCTGGCTGCCCACTTCCAACTACACAGATCAAATAGGTAGAGAGAGGCTGAGACTTTTGCAATCAAAAACAACCTCACAAATTGTCCACATGCCCACCAGAATACCAACCACTCTTCAAACAGTGACCCATCCAAATATGCCATGAATGTTAACTGCCCTTTATGTAGCTCAGACAACAATGTAGTGTAGATCTCATTCCCCCCCATGGAGCAACACATCACACAACTGCTCACATCCACGTTGTATGGCATACCAAAAAGCCAAGTGGGACAAACTTCACAACACCTATACCTCATTTCCTCAGTCAAATTATTATTTTCAGCGACCTGAGCCAAATCAACCTGAAATAATTCTCATCAGCATGGAAACATTTCATGCTCCACCCTAAATTCTCATCCCCTAAACCTTGGTTCTCCCACAGATATGCCAATGCTGTACAAAAGAAGAGCCAAGCCAGCCTGGTTGGCTGAGCAGTTAGCATATCCACTCTCCGGCCTAAAGGCTGCAGGTTTGAATCCCACCATTGGCATGGATGTTTGTGATTGTCTGTGGAAATACTAGTAGTGGGTGGTAGATGGCATTGGTATAGTTGCAGTAAGTTGTAGCTGGTGGAATGAGCTGTAGAGTTAGGCAGAGTTGTAGAGTGGGCATCCTCCCTCGATGAGTCTTGGGACTCCCTGGATGTGTCATATAATGATAATAATAATAATATCGTAACAGGCTTACATCTAAAACTTCCTATGCAGTCTACACCAAAGTTCAAAGTTATTGACTGTCAGTCTGCATCATCACCCTCAGAAAAGGCCAACTTTCTGGCTTACTCCTTCTCCTCCAATTTTTGCATAGTTGATCATACAAGGATGGTCTGAAAAATTCTTGGCTCAAACCATATATGGTAACACTATCAGCACAATTTTTTTTTTTTTTTCTAAGTTGGTACATCTGTCATAAACATCCATATGAAACTACAAGTCATTTTATCAAGCAGTTTGTTTTATACAGCGTCTGAAGCAAAAGTGTTGTCTGTATCCCTTGAAATGGATAAAATTGAGTATCGTGCGGTTATAAAATTCTTTGAAAAAGAAGGTTTAACGGCAAAAGAAATTCACTCAAAGTTCATAAAAGTTTATGGGCACTCTTCTCCTTCATTTTCAACAATAAGAAATGGGCTGCCGAGTTTAAACGTGGGCATACCAGCCTTGAAGATGATTCACGTGAAGGACATCCAAAAAGTTTAACAACACAGAAATCATTGATCAAGTGAAAGATATAGTATTGGATGACCGGTGAGTCAAAGTGCATGAAATTCTGAAGACTACAGGCATTTAAAAAGAATGTGTAGGATATATTTTGCATGAAGAATTGCAAATGAAAAAGCTTTGTGCAAGATGAGTGCTGTGCTTGCCAATAGCAGATCAAAAACGCACTTACATGAAAATCTCTCTGAAAAGTGCTTGGGGCATTTTAACAAGAATAAAACTGATTTTATGCATTGATTTATTACTATGGCTGAGACTTGGATTCACCATTACACACCAGAATCCAAACAGCAGTCAAAACAGTGGACAGAAGCCGGTTGTTCAGCACCAAAGAAGACAAGGTCATGGCATCGGTGTTTTGGGATGATAAAGGCATTTTGTTTATTAATTATCTTGAAAAGGTTAAATTATTCCGATCTTTTAACCAGACTAGATGAAAAATTCCCCAGTTTGCAGAAGAAAAAAATCATCTTTCATCAGGACAATGCACCGGCCCACAAAGGTGTTTTGGCAATGATAAAATTAAGGGATCTGCACTATGAATTGAATTGTTGGAACATCCACCCTATTCCTCAGATTTGGCTCCCTCTGACTTCTATCTCTTCCCAAAACTAAAACTCAATTCTTCGCTGGTCAGTGTTTTTCTTCGAATCAAGAGTGGTGATTGCATCTGTAGAGGGGTATTTTGCAGATCTTACTGAGAACCACTACAGGGACAGGGATAATGGCATTGGAGCATCACTGGAATAAATGTACGAGTCTTAAGGAAGATTATGTTGAAAAATAAAAATAATTTTGAAATTATAAATCCGTTTTTTCATTGTTAGGCTGAGAACTTTTCAGACCACACTCTACAAGTGTGGTCTGAAAAGTTCTCCAAACCATCCAAATACTCAATGCCATGTTTGACCTTTTGCCAGAAAGCGATCAGAAGAATTTTGCTCAATCTGGATACTAAAAAGCCTCCTGGCCTGATGGTATTCCTCCAATTGTGCCAAAGGTCTGTGCCCCAAAGTTGACCTCCACTCTATGGCACCTATTTACAATTTTTTATTCCACTAATATCTATTCCAAAGTCTGGAAACTAGCCCATATACAACCTGTTCCTCAGAAGGGATGACAAATCCTTATCTTCAAACAACCATCCAATTCTTCTCATCTCAATTCTTTATTAAGTAATGGAAAAACCATCAACAGCCAACTCCTATGTAACCTTGAAGACTCTCGTCTAATAAATGACCAACACCATGGATTCTGTTACTGTTGATCACCCCTCTCCGGACAAACACCATGGAAAGGTTTGGTGGATGAAGTGGTTGCTCTTGATATCTCCAAGACTTCAAACCAAGTTTGGCACAAAGGTTGGTTAAGAAACTGACATTATTCAGTCTGTCCTGACTTCTGCTATTAGGAGGCCAGCTTTTGGTTTTTTTGGTCAGATGCTCACTTTGAATGAAGGTGAACAGTTCCTTATCTTCTATCTATACAACTAATACTGGGGTCACATAAAGTCTGTTCTTTCACCCACCCTTTTCCTTCTATGCATGAATTATCTACTCTAGCTGACTGCAAATCCAGTACATATCATCAATGTTAAGTTTTGTTGATGACAGCACACTGCACTGCTCCTTTTGGTTTGACAAACCGTGCAAAGCACAAATCACCAACAACCTCCAGAACTCTAACTTCTGATCTTCAAAACATTCATCAATGGAGTTTGGATAACCTTGTTAACTTCAATGCAAGCAAAACACAGCTCTGCATTATTTCCCACAAAAAAGAACCCTGCTCTTCCAACTTTATCCTTTATAATACTCAAATCTCTATTCAAGATGAGATTCACCTCCCCAGAATAACTCTAACCTCAAATCTCTCTTGATACAAAACATATTACAAATATTGCCTCCTCAGCATCCAAAAAATTAGGCTTTCTCTTTCATTCGAGACATTACTTTAACTCTGAACAGCTCTTAACCCTAAACAAATCTCAAATCCACCCAACCATCGAATACTGCTCTCATATCTGGGGTGGCGTCCCTAAGAGTTCCCTGAAAATGCTGGATTCTATAGAGAAAAGAGCAGTAGATTGACGATCCCTCTTTCACTAATACTTTTACACTAAATCTCACTAAATCTTTCACTCCACTTACTTTCACACAGGCTTTCAAGTCTCTGCAACCTGCATCTTCTATGGCTGCTGTTCATTAGAATTGGCATCAATAATTCTCACATTCTAACCTTATCACAGTTCTACTCCAAGCCTAAAGAACAAATTTCTCTTCTTCATTTATTCCTTTCTCTGCTGCCTCTGAAACAATCTTCAAACCATGTGTCCAAAGGAATACAAATAGCAGCTTTACAAGTCAACTGTGAATAAGTTCCTTATTGTCTATCCACAGTACGAGTGTACTATATGTTGACCAACCTCTCAAAGATGGATTCTCCATAAAAAAACAGACTTGTGCTTTCAGGGCTGATGGAAATTTCATTTTTTATTAAAGGTATGTATAGCAGAACCATCATTGTAAGCGAACAATGCTCCCATTACAAATCTCCCCCCCCTACCTGTGTGCGCGCGCACGCACGCACACACACAGCAGTAGTGTGCAGAAAACTCCGTAAGTGCTTGTGCTCATGGAAACCAATATTCTACTATATGTCGAGGACTTAAAACACAATTCAGTGAAACTAAAGCTCCATTAAGGCAAGGATCTTAAAAATTCTAATTATTCTCAGCTACCCAAAAAAATAAAGTTATTTAAATGAGGTTAAGCACAACATACTACATATGTTGTGATACTACATACGAGCTGCAAAAAAAGAAACAACTGTGGAGAGAATTTAAAGAAAGTGGGTGACCTGCAGGCCAGAAGGGTAACGAGTGTGGTAAAAACAGCAAAAGCCGATTATGAAAGGAAACTCGCTATGCAAGCAAAAGAGAATCCCAAACAGTTCTTTCAATATGCTGCAAGCAAGAAAAAACTGTACATGGCAAAATGATTTTAAGGAATGACGATGGTAAGGAGGTCACTGAACCAGTCGATATAGTGGAGTTACTGAGCGCACACTTTGCAAAAGTATATCATCCAGGTGGTGACATTGAAAAAATGAAGGAACCATTAGTTTATACGGGAATTGTGATGAATGAAGTGGAGATGAATAGTATTACAGAACCTTAATGTGAATACATCTGTGGGATTGGATGGTATACCAGCACGGGTCTTGCGTGAAGCGGCTAAGGAATTATCAGTGCTCTTGACCATGTTGTTTAATCTGAGTCTCGGGTCTGGTTTAGTCCCGAATGCGTGGAAAGAGGGAAAAATAGTTTCACTGCATAAAGGAGGATCCAAGACTATGGTGGCAAATTACCAACCGATCAGCATATCAGGAGTCGTTGTCAAGGTCTTGGAGAAAGTAGTCAAGGGAAAAATACAGGAATGGATTGATGAAAATGAGATACTGTACAGGGGACAGCATGGCTTTGTGAAGGGTAGATCATGCTTCAGTAACTTGCTCAAGTTTTATAACAAGGTGACGGCTGAACTGGATAAGGGAAATGGGTTTACGGTGATACTGCTGGACCTGGCAAAGGCGTTTGACAGGATACCACATGGAATACTAATCCGTAAATTACAACATATGGGAATGGATATAGGGTTGGTGAGATGGTTAGGTGGTTGGTTGATGGAGAGATATCAAAGAGTAGTTTATTCAGGAGTAGAGTCCAAAAGACGGCCTGTGACTAGTGGTGTGCCGCAGGGTTCTGTTCTTGGACCACTGCTGTTTAATCTGTTCATTAACGATATAGGGAAGGATCTAAGTGGAACAATTCATTTGTTCACTGATGATGCAAAGTTGGGTAGGGCAATAGTGAATGCAGAAGATGTCAAAGTCTTGCAGGATGACTTAGATAGATTGGAGTTCTGGGCTAAGGAGAATGGATGTCAATTTAATGTGACAAAATGTAAGGTTATGCATTTCGGAGTGAAAAGATTAGCAGCAGTATACCACATTGGTGGAACTGTACTCCAAGAGATTGACGAGGCCAGGGACTTGGGAGTGTTGGTGGATAGGGAGATGAAGTTTAGGGGGCACATTGCAAAAGTAGCTAAATCAGCTCATCAACCCACTTGGTTGTTGAAAAATACCTTGACAAGCAGAGACAAGCAAGTTATTGTACCTCTGTCCCGAGCCCTGATAAGACCTCATCTCTACTACTGTGCCCAGATTTGGTCACCTCGGTTCCTTCTTGATGGGGAGGAGGTGGAGAGGATCCAGAGGCGAGTGACTAAGATGATAGCAGGTCTATGGAATGAACCATATGAGAACAGGTTGAAGATTTGTGGGTTGCAGAAACTAGTTGATAGGCGGAAAAGGGAAGATATGATTGAGAGATTGAGACACACAAATTGATAAAGGGTTTCTATAGGATTAATTCAGAGGATATTTTTGAGATCAGGACTGGTGGTGGGAGAACTAGGGGACACCTATGGAAGCTGGGCAAGAGTGTGGTTAGCAGGGGTGTTAGAGCTGGGTTCTTTATTTTTAGAGTGGTAAATGAGTGGAATAAGCTGCCAGAGTCTGTTGTGGGTGCTATGACAGTGAGCAAGTTCAAGGCAAGGTATGATAGATACTGTGAGAATGTCGAATAGTTGTGTGGACATGATGCTTAGGGCCTCCCTCGATGAGTCTAAGGACTCCCTGAAGTAGCCCGAAATAATAATAATAATAATAATAATAATAATATATATTCAATTCTTAGTGATAGTGTGTTCAGACTGATTATATAAGTAGAACATAGTAAACTTTCATTGTGAGAATTGTGTGTGTTATACTAACTATATATATATATATATATATATATATGAGTCAGCCAATGCTATCTAATCTAATGTATTTGTAGTATTATTGTTTATCTTTATGACACTGTTGTTGTTATAGTCACTGTTATTTCTGAAATCTAAAGTCACACCTCAATGTGTGCTGTTTACTTAGTTGACATCCTCTTACTGTATAATCAGGAAACAAATCTGTTTTCATACTACTCAGTACACAATGAGTTTACAACCAATCCAGGTCATTATACATATAAGTTTGGATTAGTTTTTGCTCACATGTTCTCCAAGGATAACAAAGTCAAATTATTTCCATTAATATCCTCATTTTTAATACGGTTCTGCCATTGATATCACATGTTCACTTCCTTAATTTTTTTTTTCATTTTTTTTTCTTCACATCTTTTATACCTGTGGTCTCAGTCTTTAATCAAGTGTTTGATTTCTAACCCAGCTCTCAAATCTATAAGTTAGAACTCATTCGAACAATGTCTGGTATATAGCTAGTGTTTTGACTAATTTCTTATTCCGTAAAAATTTATTAAGTTAACTTGTTACCATACCAGCTTTGATAATTCTGTTGTCTATTTCATGTTTCATTTGCTACCTGCACTAAAAATTGTGCCTAAATAGCTGAAATGTTTTAATTGTACTGCAGATTTTCCATTCAGGATGCAGTTCAATGTTCCTGCCTATTTTCATTATTATTATTATGTGACACCTTCAAGAGTTCATCAGAGGAGGGCACAACTCATCACATCTCCCCTATTTAATCCTTCACTTACTACCATCAATACACAATGCTACTATTGCCTACTACCCCCACCAACTATATCTTTTTTGTGTAAATTGCATGTGTTCTCATGGCTGATTTGCTAGTATTTACATTACTGATTTTCATACCAAACTTATTATAGCAGTAAAGTGCTGAGAAAAATATTTCCAATGATATCAGGTTTAATACCACTTTCCATCATAATGTGATCCATATAGATGAGTAATAATTGATATAATATGCACCCTTGTCTCACACGTGATTTAACATCAAACTATCTTCCTGTATCTCCTTCAATGCTAATTCATATATACTAAGAATTGATTGATATAATATACTTATAACTAGAGCTTTGAACAACTCTTCTCTTGGCACCTTGCCATATGCCTTTTCCAAGTCTACAAATCGAAAATAACAGATCCTTATTAAACTTGCCAAGAAATTATATTCTTGTTTAATCCTTTAGCCAAGTGTAAACATATTCCATTAATTTATCAACTATTTGTCTCAAAGTGAAAATCTGATTCTGACAACCTCCATTTGGCCTGAACATTGTTCTTTTTTTTAAGTTTTCTTTCCATACTTTTTCTTACCCTCTTCTCAAGTATTCTTACATAAATCTTCCCTGAAACACCCAATAAGAAAATTCCCTCTGTAATTCATATTTCTTAGCATACTGAGAAATTTCAATGTAAATATAGCAGTGGGATTGGATGGCATGTTGGTCTGTGCAAGTTACGAGAATGTTCAAGAGAACTGCAGTGTCCCTAATCAAGCTGTTTAAGTCTGAAGCTAAGCTGAGACAAACAGCTTAGACCAAGCTTAAACCAAGATTTAAACTGAGACTTAAGCTAAGTCTTAGTTTAAATCTTTCATTACATAAAAAAGGCTCTAAGACAGAAGTAGCAAATTACAGATAAATTAGTATTTCAGGAGTAGTGGTTAAGGTATTGGATAAGTTGGTTAAAGGCTGAATTCAGGAATGAGCATACGATTCTCTATGGTGAACAGCATGGCATCGTGAAAGGCAGGTTAGTAATTTATTCACATTTTATAATAGTGACAGCTGAGTTAGATAAGGAAAATGGCTGTTAGATTTTCTAAAGGCATTTGACACAATACCACATGGAAAACTATTACATAAGGTGGAACAAGTGAGAGAATGGATATGTAGCTAGTGGCATAGATGGAAGGATGCCTCAGGACTCTGTACGAGGGCCAGAGCTATTTAATTTGCATATTAATGATATAGAAAATGATTTAAGGGGAGTGTTCAGTTGTTTTGCTGATGATATAAACCTGGAAGAGCAATATTTAATGAAGATGATGCCAAGATCGTCCACACACTTAGCCAAGTGGCTATGTGCTTTGCAACCATGTGCCTGGGAAAGGCGTGTCCTGGGTTCGATTCCCATCTCTGATGTGAGGAGCTTAAGGATCTTTCTCAGACATAGCCAAGTTAGCTGGTCTCAGGTGTGGACAGCAGGGTTTTTCTCCCAAATTTATCTGGGGTTTTTCATCCTGCAAGCAGGAAAACTGGCACCGTGAACATGCATATACAGACATGGAACGCACCAGGAGACATAGGGCTAACCACCTTATCCTCGAGTTATGGTAGCGAAGTCCAAGAATACTTGGAAAGGTTGTGGGTGTTTAAGTGCCTGTTATGACCACTGATAGGATAAAATGTCAAGATCATGTAGGATGATTTAAATAGATAGGTAGTGTAAACAAGGAATAATGGTTCTTAGTTTTACTGTTGAAAAATGTACGGTTATGCACTTTGGAATGAAAAGATTATATGCTTTATTACATTAACAGTACTGGATTATAGGAAACTTATGAGGTTATAGAGCTGAGGGAGAAAGTGGATAGAGATGAAGTTTAGAGGACATACTGCAAAGCTGGAAAAATAGCCCAAAGGTTTACTTGGATATTATAGAACATACAAATAGAGATAGGAAGGCTATTAGCTTCTTGATAAGGCTATGATATGGCTGCATCTTGACTACTGTGTACAGAATTCTCCACCTGAGTTTCTTAGGAATGAAGTGGGCAGAAGATAGGATCCAGAGACCAAAGTGGTTGCATTTCTGTGAAATGCTCTCTATGAGAAGAAGATGAAGGTGTGTGTTGCAAATTTAGCTGACAGGCAAAAAATGATCATGATAAAAACTTAAGTTACTAAAAGTTCTATGAAAGGTTCTATAAGTGTGATACCAAAAAAAAAAAAAATTTACAATACATGAAATATGCAGAGAGAACAAGGGTATCATCTCTGGAAGTTGTGTAAGAAGTAGTGATTTTTTACTTCTCGTTATGTGTCATCCAGTTGTTTTTGACTCTTGGTGATCTTGTGAACAAAGGCTCTCCATCCCACTTGACCCCTTGTCTTTTCAATAAAAAAATAAAAAATATCTAATATCAAATTGAAGTAGAACAACATGAAATACGCTGCAATTAATAAAACATAAAAAAAGTTGAACATTTCATTTAACTTATCAGATTCCAAATTCCATTTTTTTTTTTTTAAGCTGGAATTTTAACCGATTTTTATAAAACGGTCATTCAAAAAAAATCAAATTAAAAATTTAATTGAAGCTGCTTTTGGCTGCTTGAATTTTGTATTTTGATAAAAGTAAGCTATTTTGTTACTCTATCCTTTATCTTTAAAAAAAAATAATTTTTTTTTTTAAGATTTTTCTCAGCATTCTATGGTGTCTATTTCATAAAAATAGATTCAAAGAACTTTTACAATTTCAGAGTTTTAAAATTAATCAGTCAAATCCAGATTGTCTGAATTATTGTGATTTCCATGCTCAATGGTGTACCTTTTGATTTCTCATTTGAATTTTCAAACAAATTTGTTTTAAAGATAGCAGCTTAGGTGTTCCAATACTCTTCAAATCTCAAAAATAAGAGAAAATTGATAAACACAAGAATGTATTACATCTATGTCCAAATGTCCGAATGAGAAAAATGCTACTGTATGCCTACTCTATTCTGTTTCAGAGAGCTTTAAAGATGCTGCAGTTCCTCAAGAATCAAAGGTTATGTTAAAAGGAATGAAAGGTTACATCTGCTGTGTTCATGATGGCAACTATTAAAATTCACAACTATCATTTCTTCGTGTAGCTTAAGTGTCAAAGCCAGATAGCTGGGAAGAGATCTCCAGTGAGGAGAAATGATGGGGGCTACTGATCTAAAGCCCAGTCCTTACCTACATGTGGTATGCCCTATTTGTAGTTATCCAATGAGAATGGACTGGCAATTTGAGAGACCTAACTGTATTCCTTATTGACAAACTAGAAATAAACATGATGGTTCAACATGATGAAATTTCATACCAGCTAAGGTGTCACCTGATTAAACAAAGGCCCCTGCAGTTTTTGTCAGGGAACTGTCGCAAACAATGCAAAGATGGCTACTCAAACAAATGAAATGTCAGAGCCAGAAATCATCAACATAAGGAGTATCAATGGAAAGAAAAACTGAACTTGCAAAGCAGAAGAACTGAAAAAGTATCACATGGAAATACTGGTATTACTGAAACAAAGAAGACTAAAACCTAATAAACAATAAAAATAGAATGTCATATTTAAGCAATAATGATCAAGGAAAGGAAGACGCAGCAAGAGCATTCGACATCAAATATGAAGACAGACTTCTTGATTGGAAGGCAATTTCAAGTAGATATGTGGGCAGATTTCAAAATAGAGAATAAGAATAATGCAATGTATATGTGCCTATTTTTCCATAGAAGGGTCTCCTAAGGAAGAAGTGGAGAAATTTTTTAAGTCATCAGTGAAGGCAGGTGACATAAAAATGGAAAAGATCTCTGTTGGAGATCTAAAAAGAAGAGTAGAAAATGAATCCCACATATACAGAAATGTCATGGGAAAATTTGGACAAAATCAGAGTATCCCCTTCTGTGCTTCAAAGAGCTGTTGGTACACAAGAGGAAGAGTAGAATATTTTGGTGGCTTATAGAAAAAAATAGCTGCATAGTGGTCTACATGAATGCCATGGTGGTAGTGTTATTAGTGGGGTTTGTGCTATGTTGTCTACTCCAATCTTTATAGATTGTTTGCAAACTGAAGGATTTTATGACAGTCTGTCAACTGTTGTACGGATTCTCCCAGCATGGACAAAAAAAAAAAAAAAGTTGGCCATTTAGGAAGATCTGGAAGAAATTTTCTCTTCATTACATATAACAGAGACAGGTGTAGACATCTCAGCTACAAGTCTCAAAGGCCTGGTAAGTACTGCAGATTATTATTATTATTTCAGACTATTATAATTACAGCTATTTTGCCTGCTTCAGTTTAGGAGTACCCCTGTTTAAATGTCATTGGCTATTTACTCATGGATTCTTAGGGCATTATGAGTGTAGATGTACTAAAAAGTATATGTAGCCTAAGGAATAGAAAATTGCACATACCTTTTTCTGGGTGTTGTGGCTTTTCCTCAGTCTGCAATGTCGAAAACTGCAGTGTGTGTGTGGGGGGGGGGGGGGTAGGCAGTTTGGTAGAATAAGTTAGAAAAACCCGTCCCCCCCCGTAATATATAGGAACATATACTTTTATATAGGGTGGGGAAAAAAGTGAAAGGGTTAATTTTTTAAAATAGGGAGGGGGAAGGGGAAAGGTGGTTGACGGGGTGTGGACCGTTTCGACTATTCGTGGTCGTCATCTGAACACATTGGGAAAGTGGAAGCTATGTCAGGTCGGGTGGGTGCTTCTGCTTTAGAGGTGTTTGTGTTGTCTCCTATTGGTCGGGGTTGTGACCTCAATTTTATGTTGTGAAGCTTCCAAACCTCAGAGATTATGTAAGGCCTGTGTACGTTGATAGAGTTCGCGTCACACTTTATAGCTATTGTTTCCGATATTCTGAGCATTGTTTCATTGTCTTGTCTGTCTATTATGATGGCCTTGTCTATCTGCGGGGTGTGATTTTGTTCAAAGGCGTGAACAGCTATTTCCGTTTTTCCTGTGTTTTGTATACGATTTTTCTTTTTGATGTTGCGTTTTTTAGTGTTTAAATGTTCTGGAATAGGGATGTTACAGTCACGGAAGTGTTCGTTTAGCCTTGCCCATAAAGACCTGATGGTGGAACCTGTGTAGGTGATGTCACAGTCTTTTTGGCAGGGAAATTTATAGACTACATTGTGCTGTTCAAATATTTCTTTTTGTGTGTGAGGTTTGGTGGATTTTAGGAGGTTTGCCAGTTTTTGGCTTGTGGTGAATACCAGTTTGTAGTCAGTATGTTTGAAGATGTATTTATAGGCTTTGTATGTGTTTTGGGTGTATGGTAGTTTGATAATTTTTTGTGTAGGGAAGTTCGTTTTGGTACTTGAGTTGTTTTGGCGGTTTTTTGCCATCTTGTTTGCGTAGTTAATCAGTTGTGTAGGATAGTTGCGATTTAAGAAGATGTGTTAGTTTTTTTATTTCAGCGTTTAGACTATTTTGATTGGTTGAAAATTTGTAAGCATTTATGAATTGTGATAAGATGACGGATTTTTTAACAGAATACGGATGGTATGAGTGAAAATGGAGGTAGTTTCCGATGTGTGAGGGTTTGTGGTATATTTTCGTGGCTATTTTGTTGTGTGTTCTGGTTGATGGATTTGTTCTGTTCGGTTTCTGTGGTGAATTTTAATCTGTTGCTGTAGCTGTTTAGGGATGTTTTTAAGGTGGTGATGCGTGTGGGATTACCAATGCACAGAATATCGTCTACATATCTGCCATAAAAGGTGATGCCGGGGGGAAGCGAAGGGTGGAGTAGAAGTGATTCTATATGTGCCAGGAATAATTCCGCTAGTTGTCCAGATGTTTTGGCCCATGGGGAGTCCGAAGATTTGTATGTACATGTTGTTGTTGAACTTGAAGAAGTTTGCTGAGATTACTAGTTTTATTAAGTTAATAATGTCAATGGGCGTTAGTTTAGTACGAGAGTGTAGGGTGTGGTCTTCTGTGAGTAGTGTGTGTACGATGTCTAAAGTTCTGGGGACGTCCACGTTAGTGTATAAAGAGGCCGCATCCAAAGAAGTGAGGATGTCTTCTTGGGATAGGGTTAGGTTTTTTATTTTTTTGAAAAGGTCGTCCGTGTTTTTTATCATGAAGTTAGACGTTGTGGTTAAAGGTTTGAGGAGTTTCGCTACGAATTTTGATAAAGGGGCTGTGGTGGTATTTTTGTAGGAGATTATTGGTCTCATTGGGTACCCGTCTTTGTGGGTTTTTATTTGTCCGAACATACAAGGGGTGCGTGTGGTGCGGGGGATTGTGTTTTTCAGTGTGGTTTTGTCAATTTTATTTTCAATTTTTTAGGATGTGTAGGGTATCGTTGATTTGTTTTATGAGGTCGGAGGTGGGGTCAATTTGTATTTTTCGGTAGGTGTGTAGGTCAGTTAAGATGGCTGTTATCTTGTTGTGGTAATCGGCTTGGTTTGTGATGACTACGGTGTCCCCTTTGTCCGCTTTATTGATAATAATGTTCGGGTTCTTCTTTAGGGATAAAAGGGCTTCTTGTAAGTTGGGGGTGATGTTGGGTTTAATTATTATTTTACTGTTTATGATGTTAATTTTGTGGAATATTGTTTCTTTGTTAGGGTCATACTCTAATTTCGCTTGCATTTCGGTAATGATGTCTCTGTTTTGTATGTATTTTGGGGAAACACCAAAGTCTAATCCTTTGTTCAGGATGGTGATTTCGTCGGGCGTGAGATTGTGGTGTGATAGATTGATAATGGAATTGTTTTTTGTTGGTTCTAGGGCGGAAATATCTGAAGGGTTGGAAGCAACGCGATTGTTGTATTGGGTGTTTGTTAGTGTGTACCATTTCTTTGCGTGTCGATCTTCTAATAATAGCGTGTAGTCGTTGATGTGCGATTGGGTATTATCCCAAAAAACTGCCCATTCGTTAGTGGTTAGTAGCTTTTTCAATCTGTTTTTTGTTTTGTGAATGTATGAATATGCTTGTTGTTTCTTTTTAAATCTGTTGTTTATGGCTTGTTTTATGAGGGCACGGGATGCTCGGTAGCAGATTTTTTTGTTTCCGTGAATCGTGCTGTTGCCGCGTACCGTCGCGAATTTTGGTGTGGTGATGTGATCGAGGCATTTTTTGAGGAAAGTTATGTGTATTTTTTGAGCGGTGTATGTTAGGATGGTTTTTTGGTATGTACTTTTTGTAAAGTTTATGCACTCATTGAACATGTGACGTGCGACCATGACATATGCTTATGTTGGTATGTGCGTTAGGTGAAGGCTATTTTTAATGGTGTTTGTGATCGAGGGGAGTTGTGAGTAGAGAGCCAATGTTAGGGGTTGTATGGTTATAAGACACAAGAAAATTATGTATATTATTTCTGGGAAAACTCCCATGTTACTCCTCTTTATAAACTATTATAATTACAGCTATTTTGCCTGCTTCAGTTTAGGAGTACCCCTGTTTAAATGTCATTGGCTATTTACTCATGGATTCTTAGGGCATTATGAGTGTAGATGTACTAAAAAGTATATGTAGCCTAAGGAATAGAAAATTGCACATATCTTTTTCTGGGTGTTGTGGCTTTTCCTCAGCCTGCCCCTGATATACCACAAACCCTCACACATCGGAAACTACCTCCATTTTCACACATACCATCCGTATTCTGTTAAAAAATCCATCATCTTATCACAATTCATAAATGCTTACAAATTTTCAACCAATCAAAATAGTTTAAACGCTGAAATAAAAAAACTAACACAGATCTTCTTAAATCGCAACTATCCTACACAACTGATTAACTACGCAAACAAGACGGCAAAAAAACCGCCAAAACAACCCAAGTACCAAAACGAACTTCCCTACACAAAAAATTATCAAACTACCATACACCCAAAACACATACAAAGCCTATAAATACATCTTCAAACATACTGACTAAAAACTGGTATTCACCACAAGCCAAAAACTGGCAAACCTCCTAAAATCCACCAAACCTCACACACAAAAAGAAATATTTGAACAGCACAATGTAGTCTATAAATTTCCTTGCCAAAAAGACTGTGACATCACCTACACAGGTTCCACCATCAGGTCTTTATGGGCAAGGCTAAACGAACACTTCCGTGACTGTAACATCCCTATTCCAGAACATTTAAACACTAAAAAACGCAACATCAAAAAGAAAAATCGTATACAAAACACAGGAAAAACGGAAATAGCTGTTCACGCCTTTGAACAAAATCACACCCCGCAAATAGACAAGGCCATCATAATAGACAGACAAGACAATGAAACAATGCTCAGAATATCGGAAACAATAGCTATAAAGTGTGACGCGAACTCTATTAACGTACACAGGCCCTACATAATCTCCGAGGTTTGGAAGCTTCACAACATAAAATTGGGGTCACAACCCCGACCAATAGGAGACAACACAAACACCTCTAAGCAGCACCCACCCGACCTGACATAGCTTCCACTTTCCCAATGTGTTCAGATGACGACCACGAATAGTCGAAACGGTCCACACCCCGTCAACCACCTTTCCCCTTCCCCCTCCCTATTTTAAAAAATTAACCCTTTCACTTTTTTCCCCACCCTATATAAAAGTATATGTTCCTATATATTACGCGGGGGGGGGGGACGTTTTTCTAACTTATTCTACCAAACTGCCTACCCCCCCCCCACACACACACTGCAGTTTTCGACATTGCAGACTGAGGAAAAGCCACAACACCCAGAAAAAGGTATGTGCAATTTTCTATTCCTTAGGCTACATATACTTTTTAGTACATCTACACTCATAATGCCCTAAGAATCCATGAGTAAATAGCCAATGACATTTAAACAGGGGTACTCCTAAACTGAAGCAGGCAAAATAGCTGTCATTATAATAGATTATAAAGAGGAGTAACATGGGAGTTTTCCCAGAAATAATATACATTATTTCAGACTTTTTTTTGCCCATTTCTTCTCTAAGTAAGAATATTATGCTTCAAGAACATACTCTATTTTTAAAACATCTCATATGTTAAGTCAGAACAATACATACAAAAGTGCACTTTTTTGTATGTATTACTATGATTGGGTTCAAAAAATAGTTAGAAATTATACTTTTCATCTTAAAAAAATATGAAACATTACCACAACTTACAGCATATGCACAAAGGTGCGTATGAAGATTTATCAGCCACACAGGATCGCCAAGTTCTTCTCGTTCTCCAATTCCTTGGGTGAAATGAGGATCATGGTATTTTAACTTGTTGGCCAGCTAAAAAAAAGAAAATGTACTTTATCCAAAAGATTTTGTTATATAGTATAACTTACCTAAAAGTAAGATTATAAAATATGTCAAAATGTGAACTATATAACTTTTTTTTTTGTAATGAAAGAAATCACAGGGCTGATCCTTAGTTGAATTAAATAAGAGATACCAGTGTGGATAACATATGAAAACAGTACAAAGGTTGTTTTTTCTTAGTTAACCATCTTCTCAGATGCATTCTGAACACTTCAAGTTGTCAGGCAAGATAAATGTTTCTGTGGTCTGTGCTTAGAAGGTGGTTAATGTTTTATTAATCTTGTAGAGATAATAGGTATCACTAAATAAATGTGGGCACGTGTGTGTGTGCGTGCACACACACATGTACAGTTCAGTTTCTCTCTCGTCAATCACTGTACAGATGATGGATGACTTTATTCCTTCAGATTTCTCTACCAAAACTCCAGTGCTCCTTGATTGTTCTTACTGACCTCAAACACTAACTACAGTTTTGCTGATTATACTAAACTCAGTTCCTTCATACTTTTTGGGTGTTAAGGTGGACATCATGTTGGAGGTTTAATGGAGTATTGACAGCACTAAGAAAGGATTAAAAACTAATTTTAACTTCTAATATTAAATTGGAATTTCAAAAAAAAAAAATATATATATATATATATTCCAATATTTATCCTCAACCATCCTTCACAGAAGGATTTCAGAAATGCCTTCACCATTCCCTACATCTGTGGCACGTCTGAAAAAATAACCAGGTCGTTAAAAAAGTACAACCTCTATACAGCTTTTAAGCCCCACCAAGAACTTGCTACCTTTATTAATTCTACCAAATATCAGCTTCCTGCTCTCTCAGTGCCTGGAGTATATAAAGTACTCTGTTCCTGCAAGTTGACTTACTTCACACAGGCAGGTAGATGAACACAAATCTTACATCTGCAATCACAACTATGGTCAATCTAGTCTTGCAGACCATGTATTGGATACCACTCACAAGATCTTCTGGAATTAAACCGCCATGTTCCATCATAGTAAATTTAGAAAAGAAACTGTTTTTGGAATCTGCAGCTACACTCAAAATTCAAGCTAATTTAAACAAATACAGATGCATATGTAAAACTTCCCAAAATTTGGGAAACAATAATCATCAGAGGTCCCAGTTTACATCCTAGGACACCTACAAACACCCATAAAGGTGCACCACCTAGATAGGACTTTAGAGTTACCCACGTGTTTCAATGAGCATGGTGTTGTCTTTGTGTATGGGTTACAAGTGTTATTTGTAGCCCCCCCCCCCCCCCCAAAGATGTCTCAGTGAGTGGCACTGTTTGGCAGTCTCAAGGTGAGCTTCCTTATTCAAGCTTTCGATGTCATACGAAGAACATGCATAATTTTACGAACGCTGAAATGGCAGACATGCACCTCGTTTACAAGTTAGCTGATGGTAATGGAAGAGCCACTGTACGACCGTGAAAGGTACCCAAACAGAAGTGTACCACATCACCAAATGTTTGAGCATTTGCATCAGAATTTGTGTGACTATGGATCATTCAGGGATTGCAGGCATGATAGTGGGCAGCCATGATCAGCGCGAAATCTCACCATGAAAGAGGAGGCGTTGCATGCAATGGACAATAATCCAGAGACAAGAACACGTGCCGTTGCCTGTGCTATAGGAGCATCTCGATCCAATGAGTTGCACGTTTTGCACTCTGAGTCCTTACATCCATTTCATATGGAATGGATCCAGTTACTGATGGCCAAAGATTATCCTCAACGTGTGGAATTTGCAGAGTGGTTTCTGCAGAAAAGTGCCGTAGACCCGGATTTTCCAACTTGTGTTTTGTTAACGGATGAAGCTTCATTTACCTGCGAAGAGGTCTTCAATCACCACATTGCTCATGTGTGGGCCCATGAGAACTCACACGCTGTGCGATCACATGCTGCACAACAATGCTTCGCCATTAATGTATGGGCAGGTATCGTCACTGACTGTTTAGTCGGCCCATACCCATTACCACCCCGACTGGAAAAATAACATCAGCAAGATGGAGGAATAAGGGAGAAGAATTGGTGGCGCAGATAAAATCAGCCTGGCCAAAAATTATTGCGATCACTGAGACGTGGTTGACAGAAGGGGATATAACAACAGGAATGGAAGTCGCTGGGCATAGCATTTTTCGTCAGGATAGGAGGGGAAAGCGTGGTGGTGGGGTACTGCTTATGATAAGTGATGACCTATGTCCTCTAAGAGTGGAGAATTTGGAAGGAAGCGAGACAAATG
Organism: Typopeltis vanoorti; assembly: GCF_054136105.1. Taxonomy (NCBI): domain Eukaryota; kingdom Metazoa; phylum Arthropoda; class Arachnida; order Uropygi; family Thelyphonidae; genus Typopeltis; species Typopeltis vanoorti. The sequence continues at coordinate 188,783,334 of NC_143549.1, read as the reverse complement.
ATTTTGAGAGCGTATGGTGAGAGGTAGAGGTAGGCAAGACAGGATATTTAGTGGGATGTTGCTACAGACCCAAGAGCACAGAGGATGGGGACCAGGAGATGTTTAGACAGCTAAGTTTGGCAAGTGCAAGAAGAATGATTGTTATGGGGGATTTTAACCACAGTAGTATAAATTGGAGAGAGGAAGATGCATGTAGCAATAGGGGGATGGAATTTCTAATTCTTGAGGGACAAATGTCTTAGGCAACATGTAACAGAGGGAACAAGAGGTTCAAAAGTTTTGGATTTGGTTATAGCATCAGAAGAGTTGATAATAACTGAGTTGACATCTCTCCCACCAGTTGGAGAGAGTGACCATATGGTGTTGACTTGGAAAATGAATAGACATGCAGGAGTATCAAAGAGACGGGAACTTATGTGGAATTATAAGGCAGGTGATTATAATAGTCTTAGACGTCAACTTCGGGAAGTTTCATGGAGGGAGGAATTGGAAGGTCGGGATATCACTAGTGCGTGGGAAATTGTGAAAGAATATTTGTTATCAGCAATGGTAAGTTGTATACCACGAGTGAAGAAGAGGACACAATTTGGAGTAAAGTGGATGACAAACAATATTAAACAGGAATTGCATGCGAAAAAGAGGCTATGGAAGAGATATAAGGAGACAGGTGAAGAGATGCATGAGGAATATAAGACACAGGCCAGAAGAGTGACTAGTGTGGTAAGGAAAGCGAAACTGGAATATGAGAGAATATTGGCCCTAAGATCCAAAGAAAATCCTAGGGAATTTTTTTTAGCTATGTGGCCAGTAGGAGGAGAAATGACTGTGGAAGAATGATATTGTGGGATAAAAATGGGAATAGAGTGACTGATGCAGAGGACATAGTGGAATTGTTCAATGAACACTTTATTGGAGTATTTCATCCTAGAGGAGTCAGTTTTAATGCTAGAGGGATAGGACTGGTTCGAGGTCTGGAGGTACAGGAGGAGAGTGTGTTTCAGATACTGAGTACTCTGGATGTCAGTAAAGCTGTGGGACTCGATGGTATTTCACCACGAGTTTTGAGAGAATGTGCTAGGGAATTGATAGTGCCTTTAACGTGGCTTTTCAATGAAAGTCTGACTTTGGCAAAGGTGCCCAGGGAATGGAAGGAAGGTAAGATAGTGCCATTGCATAAGGGTGGTAACAGACTGGAAGTGTCTAATTATAGGCCAGTCTGTGTGTCATCAGTAGTTGTTAAAATCTTGGAGAAAGTAGTGAGGGACCGTATACAGCATTGGGCAAATGAGGGTAATGTTATCTGTGAGAATCAACATGGATTTGTGAAAGGATGCTCTTGTTTTAGCAATATGCTAGCCTTTTATAATAAAGTTACAAGAACATTAGATGAGGGAAAGGCATATACTGCAATTTTCTTAGACTTGGTGAAGGCATTTGACAGGATGCCACATGATAAGCTGATATTTAAGTTGCAGCACATGGGTCTGGATGTCAGATTGGTCAACTGGATTCAGGATTGGCTGTCTGATAGGTATCAGAGAGTTGTGTATGGTCCAGCAGTTTCCAGGAGGCAGAGGGTTACAAGTGGGGTACCACAGGGCTCAGTACTAGGACCTATATTGTTTAACCTTTATATCAATGACATAGCCAGTGGATTGCAGGGGGATATTCAGTTGTTTGCGGATAATGCGAAGCTGGGAAGGATTATTAGTAATAGTGCAGATGTGGTAGCCCTGCAAGAGGATTTAAATAAGCTAGATAGATGGGCAAATGAATGGGGGTGTCAGTTTAATGCAGCAAAATGTAAGGTCTTGAGGTTTGGGAAACATCGATGGGATGCTGCATACTCTATGGGAGGAGTTATAATGGAGGAAGTAGGGGAGATAAGAGATCTGGGGTTGATGATTGATAGAAACCTGAAGTTTAGGGGACATATTGCAAAGGTGGTGAAGGTAACACAGAGGATTGCTGCTATTATGAGAAGGACACTGACCTGCAGAGATAAGAGGGTTACCATTCCATTGTATAAGTCTCTGATCAGACCACACTTGGACTATTGTTCTCAGATTTGGTCCCCAGGATTTGAAGGGGATAAATTAACTGTGGAAAGGATACAAAGACGGATGACAAAGATGGTTTCAGGACTGTACAAGGATAGTTATGAGGATCGGCTGAGAGAATGTGGACTGCAGAGTTTGGTGGATAGAAGGAGAGGTGATATGATTGAGACTTTTAAACTGTTGAGAGGTGGTTACAGGGTTGACACTGGGGAGTTCTTTCGCTTGGTTGAACAGCAGGAAGGAGTGATGACAAGAGGCCATCCCTGGAAGTTACGAAAGGAAACTGTGAGCAAGAGGGTAAGGAGTGGTTTCTTTGTGTGGAGGGTAGTTGAGCCGTGGAATGCATTGCCTGATGGAGTGGTGGGAGCGAGAACAGTCAGTGAGTTTAAAGAGTGGTATGATAGACTTTGTGTTTCTCAGGGGGGGACCTCCCCTCGATGAATCTTGACCGACTTTATGTCTTAGGAAGGACCTCCCTCGATGAGTCTTTTGACTCCTTGGAGGCCTGAATAATAATAATAATAATAAAAAGCCAAGGACTATATCAAAACAAACATTAACATCCAATGTTCAGCCGATTCTGTAGAAGAGTATTTCAGGAGAACTATTTCATTCCATTTATTGACCAAATATTTAATCAACTTCATGAACGTTTCACTCGGCGCCACAACATTTTGAAATATATTTTTTTCTCTTATACCAAATGAAAAAGATGCTCCAACAGCAAGTGCAATGGAAGATTTTCATCAGTTGTGTGAATTTTATGCCAGTGATTTGCTTTATACAAATCCAGCAATTTTGAATGCCCGAATTCAAGTTGTGGTATAAGAAATTTGAAAAAACATTTGCGATAGCTCCATGCAGAAATGCCATTGGTGCAGTTTCAAATTTTGACAAAATGATATATCCTAACATCTATAACTTATTAAAAATATTTGCAACGCTTCCGGTAACAACATGCATCAGTGAAAGGTCAGTTTCTAACTTACGTCTTTTAAAAACCTATTTAAGATCTACCATGACACAATCACGATTGAATGGACTGGCTTTGCTATATACACACACACACACACACACACACACACACACACACACACACACACACACACACACACACACACACACACACACAGATTAATGTAACCACGACTGAAATAATTTAAGAGCTTTGTAAAAAGAAAAGAAAACTGGATTCTATTCTTTAAATAAATTTTTATAATCACCTGATGAATTTTATTGATTGAATGAAATTTAACGAATTTTAGTTGAACGGATAAAAATATTTTTAATGCAAATTCGTTGCATTAAAAATATTTTTACCCATTCAACTTGCCTCCCCCCCCCAGATTAAATCCTGGGTGCACCACTGGCCCATCCCATAATACAAATATTACATACATCCAAAACAATGTGTGCTTTGCATTGATGAGATACTAAGTCAATTAATGTGAAGTCCCTAGCATCTATATACAAGCAGCCTAGTCATAAAGATATTTCACAAACAAACTTTGCTCACACTTGGATAAAGGATTAAACAAGAATATAATTTCTTGGTATCTTTAATTTAACACAAGCTATGTTTGTGACTATGTGAACCAATAAGAACTTTTACCAACTTTATGGGATATTTGAATAAAGATAGATCATCTTTGCATTGTGACTGTTTGTTTAAATAAGGCAAAATCCTTATTCCTCCATCCATTGTGTAGTGGATGCAAAGTTTAGTTGACAGGCAGAAAAGAAGGGCTTAATAAAAACTTATAAATTACTAAGGGGGTTTTATAAGACTGATACAAAAGAAAGTTTTCAATACATGACAAATATGAAGAGAATAAGGGTGTCATCCCTAAGAAGAAGTTGCATAAGAGTGATTAGTAAAGGTGTGAGGACTAAATTTTTTGCATGGAGAGTGGTAAATGGCTGGAATGAACTGTGAGAGGTGGTTGAGAGTGCTCTGATAATGAATGAGTTTAAGGAGAAGTATGATGGGCATTTGCAATAATGATTAGTGTGAGCCTCTAACAATGAGTCTTTCACTTCATGGCAATGCCTATGTAATAATAATAATGAAAATGTTCTTTGAGTTATGTATATACCATATCATGATCGTTATTAAGTTCCTCATTATGATTTGTATCCTCAGGGGGTATACATGATATGATACTACTCCATGAAGTTTATATTTTAGATTTCCTCCATTTGCCTTATTCGAAAGTCAGTTATTCTGCTGACTCTCTGCCATACCAGGTATCAGGACTCAATTATTGCCAGATCTTATAATTCAGTCTTCTAAGACACTTCTAATTGCATCAATCCATCTAGATCTTGATTATCCTCTGGATCCATTTTTCTGTGATCCTGGCATCACACAACACCTGTTTTGTTCACCTTTTCTCCCCTCCCCATTCTGTTCAAGTAACAATACCACCTGATATTAACTCTTCTTCACATTCATGAATGCTAACAAAGTGAGATTCCTTCCTAATATCTTCATTTTTTATTATGATTCTACCATTCGTATCATCCACATACATCAATAATTTTTTCTCCACCTCTTTCTCAATTACCTGTGGTCTCCAGTTTTTGATTAAAAATTTTTTTTTAAACCCATCTCTAAGATCCATAACTCAAAACTAGTTTGAACGCCGTCTTGTATGCAGCTATTTTAGTTAACCTGAACAGTTATAAGCCAGTGTTCTGGCTTATAACTGTTCAAGTTAACTCCTCACAATACCCAATACCAGCTCTTCTTACGCTGTTATGTATTTGTATTTAATTTGTCATCTTAACTAAAAATTATGCCTAAATAAGGGAAAGGTTTTATTTATTCTATAGGTTTCCCATTCACAATGCAACTGATGTTTTCAGTGTTCCTGACTATTTTCATAGTCTCTTTTTATTGTTGATTTTCATGCCAGATTTGTTAAGTTTTAGTTAAGAAACCTGAAGACTTCTACATGATTATTTACAAGCATATGAGAATATACTCAAATATACTACAAAAAAAAAAAAAAATTATATATATAACACCAAAACAAATTGTATATTATCACAGACATATTTAAACTAGATGTATTTTTGACAGAAACACAAACTGCAACTGCAATTACATTCCAAACCGTAATTGTCCAAATTACAGTGTGCATGGTTCCTGTCACTACAGCACTTGGGCATTTATAAAATCTGATATTGCTTGCCAGAGATGGCCAAATTTAGAACCATCTACTTGACATCCTCTGGTATAGCCTCATTCAATAGAATTAGGCTATACCAGAAATGTGATCCAATTAGGAAGATTTAAAATTATCTTCCTAATTGGATCACAGAAAGTCCAGCTTTAGGTATAAGTTCATCAGAGTAGTCTTTAGAATTGGAAAGCAGTAACTACAACAGATGAACTTATACCTAAAGCTGGACTTTCTGTGATCCAATTAGGAAGATGATTTCCCTACTTCTCTATTGGTTTCCTCTTTTCCAATTTCAGTGACCAAGCTGGAAGAGATTAGAAAATATTTGCTATAAGCAATCATCTAATGTAAATCATACATCTAACACAACCCAAATACTTGATAAACCCTCTACCCCCCCCTCCCCCACCAGCAATCTTGATCTTTCCTTAATGAATTCTCCTTCCAGGTGTACTGTAGAGATTACATCGCTCTTCAGTAACTCAGACCATAATGTTATGAGGGTTTCTCTCCCACAGAATGGCCCCAACCACTTCTTGCCTCATTTCCTTTGATGCAGAAAGGTTCCAAATGAGGTCTCTGGTGGATGAGAATAGTAACTGGTTGATAAAATAAAGTAATTAACAAAAAAGTAAAGTGAGCTGCTCAACTGAATGATTTCAGTCCAAGAAAGGTATTCATTTCTCTATGGTAGTTTAATCTTAACACATCATTTTAGTACTTTTATATGGAATATATGAATTCAGAATTGATCTAACTTATCTTTCTATGTCTAGCCCCTATTGATAAGACTCCAACAACGGTCAAATCCAGTGGATAGTGATCCTTCCCATAATGTTTTGGAATTATGGATACTAAGGCAACTGATGATAAGTCAACTTCTATATAAAGTAGACTAGTCATGAAAATACTTCCCATGTAAACTTTGTCTGCTTATGCTTGGGCCAAGGATTAAAACAAGGATATAATTTCTTGTCAAATATGATATACTGACTGAGCTCTGGAGGCACTTACTGAAAGGTTACCTTCATCCTCATCAACTGAAACTGCAGGTTAATCATTTAACTGAAGAACAAATTGAAAGAAAAGTAACTATATTTTAATTAATAACATGAAAGAGCATTCATTAATTTCATGACTGGTGTTTTTTTCCCCCTTTTTCTTTGCCGTAATCCTGAGAATGCAGAACATATGTCATGAGAGATGAACATTTCACAGAGAATGATGTCACATGTAATAACTGATGACCAAGGGGAGGGGATGAGAGCCTATCATCGTTTTACTGGACACTTCCTAACACTGCAACTTATACAGCAGAGAGTGATAAAACCAAAGGAACTTCTCCAGGTAGTACACGAACAACAGACACAGAGATATCCTCTTCACAGATGAGAAGATTTTCACCACTGAAGAGTCATTTAAAACAATCCACCAAAACAATCAGATATATGCCTATGATTGTCGCACAGCATGTGCCATAGCACCCAGGATTCCGAGAGGTCATCAATCACCATTGCATCAGTGATGGTTTGGTGAGAGGTGATGTATCAGGGGATATAGAAGTGGCATCTGCAAGAAAGAGGTTAAAATCTCCACCAAAGTGTATCAAGATACCATGCTGGAACCTGAGTACAACCCCTTGTTTCACGGTAGGCAGTGGACCTTCCAACAGGACTCAGCCCTTGCACACAAGGCAAGGATCACAGATTTCAGGCCTATGTGAAGGCAAAAGGGGAACATTTCAAACATTGAGTGCTGCTACAATGCACATTATACATTTGGTTTGTATGTGCTGAAAGCTGTAAATGATCTACTGATAGATTAAAGGCTTATGCACTTTTCAAGTTAAAACAGCATTTATGGCTAGACTAGGTATAAATGCAAATATAATATATGCAAGCATGCATGCATGTATAGAAACTTTTCACCTCCCTTTCTGCTTCATTTGCAGCTTTTCACTTTGTCATTCATGCTTCCTGTTTCTCATGCTTTTATCAATGCAAAGCGATGTTTAAATCCAGAAAATGCAATACCGTTAGAGTTTGAGTTACTTTTAAAGCAAAAACATTATATTACAAACATTTTGGTTTAAAAATCATTTTAGTTTTAACATACCTCATATATTTGGTTAACTAAATCAAAAGAAAATACTCCTGAATATTTCTGTAGGGATGATGCAATAACTTCACAGTAATGAAGAGCCTAGTTTAAAAAAAATAATAAATGAACAAAATTGCTTTATGAGATTAATATGCAATAAATTCATAAATTAAGAAAAAAAAATCAATGCAGCCCACTCTCACTGTACCATTACAGAATTTATGCATTACAAAAGTGCCAATGAAACTTAAAAAAAACAGAATGCCTTTCAGTTTATTCCTTCCTTTAAAATATGTAGATGATTTGCAGATACTTTATTAAATTTGACATAAATTACTATGTGCAAAGTAACATTGTTACAATACTTCTGAAATGCAAAGAAATGATTTTTTTTTTTGTAAATGTGATAAAATTATGAAGACCAAATGTCTTGGGGGGGGGGGATTGAACATCTGTCAAAGTATGCCCCACTATCTATCACTTAGCCTCACATCACTTCAGCTCCTTTCATCTTTCAAATATACCTTTTTGCCTCTTCACAAGCTATGATACAACTACACCTTGACTACAGGACAAATAAACTCTGGAAAGGCTTTATTACTCTTTATAAAGCCTTTATAACTCTGCAAAGAAGGGTTATAAAGATGATATTGGGATTATGGAATGTAGATTACAAGTAGAGATTGACAATATGTGGACTGCAGATATTGGTAGACAGAAGAAAGAGAGATGATATGATAGAGATCTATAAACTTTTGTGAGAGTGATACAGGATATCAGTTGATAGCATTTTTCATTATATGGAAGGTGCGGAGAGGACAAGGGAACATCTGTGGAAGTCAAGTTTACATGCAGTTAAGAAAGAGATGAGAGAATTTTCTCTCACAGAGAAACTCCTCTTTTGGGAAGTTTAACTGGCAAATCTCAATCTAGCAAAATGTTTCGGTTTTGCTAACCAGTGTTGCAGATAACTGAGTGGCAATGCTCAACTTTCATCGAAACTGAATTTTTTCACGAACATTGTTGAACAATAAAACTGATAAAAAGCCACATAGCTGCTGCTGTATTTTTCCCTACACAAACATCACCACTACTGAACTAGCATAATCAAAGCATAAGACTCCTCAATGACAGAGATAGTATTTTTTTAAGAAAAACGTAGGAAAAAAAAAACAGCAATATTTGTAAAAATATTGTTTTAACTTTCAATATTAATGAAACTTTTCTGAACTTGGTATATAGTATTCAAATTTTACTCTCTTAAAACAACAACAAAAAAAAATTTTTGTAATAACTTTCATATTCTGAATTTAATCTATAATCAAAGGAATACAAAAGTGGGTGATGCTGAAAAAAAATCTCTCATAAAATTAGGAATGCAAAAATATGAAAAGTCCAGGAAGTTAAGTCAGATATGAATGCAAAAAAAAAAAAAAAAATGGATTTAATTGCATTTTAAAATGCATGTTTTTGAAAATCATTTCAACATACATGACTATTACATTTTCCTTATTAATATAATTTTGTTTCCAAAAATAGCTAAATAATACATGAAATAGAGTGTGTTAAATATCTTACAATGGTACAAAATCATATTGCATTTCTAGAAGCACAGTGTTTGTCAAACTGACAAAAATAAATGTAATAATAGGCTTGAGTGTTGGATTATTGAGCAGTATCATGGTATAAACAACAGAGGATTAAAAAAAAATAATAAATAATTTATTGAGTTATTTTGCCGGATTTCTAACCAACATCTTCAGAGCATTCAACAAGTTGGAGAACAATTCAAACTGTAACTGAAAAGGAAGTAATGTGCTGTCAAGGTGGCATCCAGAGACCAGATAAAAATGTTAATTCAGAATTCAGATCTGGTAGAGGTTCATTCTGAAATCACATCAGCTATCATGACTTCTCTGTTTTTTTATCTGGGAACCAGATAAAAACAGATAAATTTGTTTTTATCTGGTTCCCAGAGGACACACTGATAGAACATTGGTTCCTTTTTTGGTTACAATTTGAAATGTTCCTGCAACAACTGAGTTGAATGCTTTGTTTTACCACATTTGTAAATTGTAGTATGAAGATGGTGGTAAGAATCCAGCAAAATATTAGTACAGGTATCCCTCGATTAACGCGGTTAATTAATCCCTCGATGTCACCATGCATATCAAAATCACGTTAATCAAATCTAATAATCAATGATAAAAAGTACAATTCGTCCCTGATCGATTACTGTACTAATAGTTCGTTTTATATGGTACTCTTTTAGGAAATATAAAAAATGAATGCAAAGTAAATGTTTAATAAATACTTGTACCTACATTAGTTACTGCAATTTTTTTTAATCAAAAGAAGTTATAAAGAGTCGTTTGAACAGTTGTAGTTTTTTTTCTTATCGGCATAAATTCTACGATAACAAGCAAAATGACTCTCCAGACCTTGGCAAACAAGCATTCTTCGATTAATATCTGGATCCATATCCATTACTTGCTGCTTAAGCGATTCTAAACTGCGAAATATTCCATCCAGTTCTTTGACTGTTATTTCCTTTGGAACCTCATCTTCACATTCCATTTGTTCGTTGTCTTCATATGTGCGTTGTTCAATTTCAAGAAGATCGTTGTCACTGAAATATTTTGAATTTGAATCCAATAATTCTTTAACATCTTCTGCATCAACACCATCAAAACAGAGGTCTTCACCAATTGCAACAATTTATTTGACCACATTGTTCACAGGATTTTGATAACAACGTAAGTCATTAGCGCATTCTGGCAGAAGGTTTTTCCAAACAGCTTTCATGCAGAAGATACTTGCTCCCACGAATCACAAATGTTCTCAATTGTGTGTTTAATGTTAAATTTTTTCCAAAATTCGTGGAGCGTAATCGCATTTTCTCCTGTTGTTGTTTCTACTGCCTTTGAGAATGTCTTTTTAAGAAAATAGGCTTTGAAAGTTGCAATGACGCCCATGTCCGTGGGTTGTAGCAATGATGTCGTATTTGGTGGGAAAAATAAAACTTTCACATTCTCACACAGATATTAAGAGAATTTGGATGACCACGAGGCTGCTAGCCTCGTGGCATGAGCATGCTTTTGCATGGTAAATTTAAAGGCACGTTAATCAAAACTCTTGTCACGTATATCAAGGGACTGCCGCAATTAATTTTGCCACGATAATCAAATCCACGTTAAGCAAGGAATACTTGTATTTCAATAAATTATTTATTCCTCTGGTGTTTTTACTGGAGAAAAAACAATATAAATGAAAACATAAAACAAATATTTTCTTGAAAGTAACCGAAAGAAAAGCAATTGCTTTAATATTAGAAATACTTTTGCAAAGATTTTACACTTTCAGTTATGTTCTGCTTCACATATTAAAGAACAGCTAACAGAAAACAATCAGTAGATGCTCAGAATTAAAATGTGAACACATTATGCATTCTCCTTTCAAAAGTGGAAGCATCTCACAGATTAATTATAAAGTTAGAGCTCAACAAAGTATTCATGAATAAAGAAACCTAAAAGTAATAATTTTCAAAGATTACTTTTAAAAAAAGAATATTACTGTAATAGTACTTATAAATAATTACCATCAAATCCTGATATGTATCCTCAAGGACATACATATATATATATATTGCATCACATCAATTATTATCTTGGTCTTCCTCTGGGTCTTTGTTTCCTACCATCCTTGCATTAAATACCTGTCATGATAATTGTTCTTCCTATTTTGTTAAAATGATTAACACATCAGCTCTGCTGTCACATTCTTCAATGCAAACATACATATCGTTTCTAATATATGATTTTGCAATTTGTCTGTTTTCCTAAGCACTCTCAGACCCATGTGAAAACTGGTTTAAACAGTCTTACACTAATTTAGTGTTATGGCTAATTTTCCTCTCATTCCATAGAAATTTATTCTGGCTGCACAACATACAAACTTTACTTATTCTATTATCCATTTTCATATTTAATTTTCTACCTTCACTGAAAATTATCCCACAAAAGCTGAAATGCTTCACTTCTATATGCACCCCCCCCTGAGTATGTAGATGATACTTTGTGCATTAGTGCCTATTTTAATAGTGTTTTTTTTTTCCTTCTTCTGGTTTTCATAGCAAATTTGGTAGAGCAATTATCCAATTAGTCTTGAGGACTTATACATTTATTTAGATGCATAACCATCACATATAAAAACTTTAGTTTAATATCTCAGATGTTAATATTAGTTTTAATGCCCACTTCCTTCATAGTGTTATCCATATTTTAGATCTAGCACACACATAAAACAGGTAGTAAGTCTATAGCACATCAGTGCCATATGTGGACAAAAAGGTAAGAAGAAAGGAGGAATTTGTCAATGTGTTTTCTGTTGAGAAGTAGTCTGTCGAAAATACACAATGAGTGATACTGTTCTAAAGAACAGATATAGATGGAATGTTTAAGTAAGTTTCAAAATATGGTCTGACTTCAGTAACTGCATAGCCAGTTTCTTTATATTATGCATTAAGTAGATGGATGGATTTTCACAAGACCTATTCTCTTCCTACTATATATCATTTAAGGGTCAAAGCCAAATAACTGGGAGGAGACCTTCACATCGCCTTTCAAGAATGCAAAGAACCAATTGACCTAATGTCAAATCCTTACTTTCATGTGGTAAACCCAATTTGTCTGTTTCATGAATGGTAAGGAGTAGCAATAGCATTCAACACCAAACATGAAGATAAACTTCTTGATTGGAAAGCAGTTTCAGGTAGAGTTATGTGAGCAAACTTCAAAATGGCAACATGGACAATGAAGCTTATTTGTGCCTATGGTGCCACAGAAAGTTATTCCAAGGAAGAAGCGGAAGAATTTTTTGAGTCATTAGAACAGGCAGTTGGCAAAGAAAATGGAAAAAGTAGTCCTGGTTGGAGACCTGAACAGTAGAGTACAGGTCTCCAACCAGGAGACCTGTACCAGATATGTAGGTGAGGTCTGGTACAGGTCTCCAACCAGACCTGTACCAGACCTCACCAGATATGTAGGAACATTTTGGGAAAATTTGGAGAAAAGGGCAAAGCTAATAATAATGGTAAGTATTTACAGGACTTCTTTTCTCAGGACATGGACTAGTCATTACTGACACCATGTTTCAACATAAGATGCGCACAAGCTCACATGGAGAGAAAACACAAGAAATAAGAAAAGCCTAATTGACTACATCATTGTTGGTAGTGATATAAGACTGGTTCAGGATACAAGAGTGTACAGGGGATATTCAAAATTGGAAGTGACCATTACTTAGTACTAAGCAGAATAAAACGGATCACATTGAAACTAACAGTATATAAGAAAGTTTTAAAAAGAATTAAAGTTAAGCAGCTCTTACAGGTAAATTGACTTAACTATGCAAACATTATTGAAAATAATTTGCAGTAGTTTAAAAACAAGAACTAAATCTTGGAGTCTCATTGGCAAACTCTGAAGAAGACAAATGATCAATTCAGCTAGGGAAGTATGTGGTGAAGTTGTCTGCAAGGATAGAAAAATAAAAACATCATGGTGGACAAAAGAAGTTAAAGAAAAAGCAATCCTGGAAAAGAAGAAAGCATACCAAAAGTTCCTAGCAAATAAGTCAGAAGATGCCCTAAAAGAACACAGAGAAAAAACATAAGCGAGTTAAGTTATGTTTTAAAGTAGACAGAAGTCATGGGAAGACTTGGGTAAGAATATAGAAAATAAACATCAGGAAGGTGGCAAAATGTTCTGGAAACTATTGAAGAAGCTTAGAAATGGAGGAAAAGTACTGTAAAAGGAATCAAAGATGATAAAGGTGACATGAAAACTGGATATTTAGGATATCCTAGATGTCTGGAGTAATTACTTTGAAACACTGTTGGATGAACGAAGCAGTGACAGAACCATACTAGAAAATTTTCAAGAGAAATGCAAAGAGGAGTACATATCAATACTTGAGGTAGAAAAAGCTGTCAAAAACTTGAAAAGTGGAAAGGCAGCTGGAATGGATGATATTCAACCAGAAATGCTTAAGTATGAAGGTATAAAAGTTTTGCAGTAGCTACACTGCATAATTCAGAAGGCTTAGAGAAGGTCAAATTCCCAATGATTGGAATAGAGCTCTCATAGCCATCTATAAAAAAAAAAGGAATAAAGCTGAATGTGAGTATTACATAGGAATTTCTCTGTATTCCAGGTAAGATTTATGCAAGCATACTTGAAAAGAGGGTAAGAAAGATTGTGGAAGAGAAACTTGGAGAACAACAAGCTGGGCTAAGACTAAATACAGGTTGTCAGGATCAAATTTTCACTTTAAAACATATAGTTGAGAAATCGTGGGAATATAAAACAAGAATCTGTACTTAAGCTTTGTAGATCTGGAAAAGGCATACAAGGTGCCCCCAGAGAAAAGCTTTTCAAAACACTAATTGTACGGGGTGAATGGAACATTACACAGAGCAATACGTAGTCTATATTTAAGCTGTCAGTCAGCAGTTAGAATACAGAAAGGTAGTCTGATGTAAAATCTGTGGTAAGACGGATACACATTATCTCCACTCTTATTCATCATTTATATAAATCACATAATGAAAGAAAGTGGCATTAGGCCTGACATTAGAATTGGAGATGTCCAACTTAGCTCTTTGCTTTATGCAGATGATGTACTCCTAAACATATCTAGTGCAAGTCTCCAGGATTCTTTAACAAAATTGAATAACAGCTGTAACTAATTTGGCATGAAAATCAGCAATAAAGAGACCAATACTATGAAAATAGACAGGAACATAGAAAACTTCAGCTGCATTCTGAATGGTGAGCTTACAGAACAAGTAAAATATTTCAGCTATTCAGGCAGAATTTTTTATGAAGATGACAAATTAAATTTGGAAACAGAATAAGCAAAACTGGTATTGCTGGGAGTCAATAATTTATATGGAATAAGAGAGAAATTAGACAAAATACTAAGCTAGCAATATACAAGACAGAGTTCAAACCAGTCTTGTCTTGTTATGCATCTGAGAGTTGGAGTAGAAATAGAGCACTTGATCAAAGACTAGAGACCACAGATATGAGGGTTCTGAGAAAAATTAGAGTGTACCAATGACATCATTGGCAGAATCATATTAAATATGAAAATATTAGAAAGAAACTTGACACTATTATTATTATTATTGAAGAACATGTAAGCAGAGTTAATCTAAGGTGGTATTTGGCCACTTAAATAGAATGGATAAGGAAAATTTAGCAAAACAGGTGTTTGATGCCAAGAAATAGACCCAGAGAAAGGCCAAGGTCTAGGTGAATCGATTCAGTGACAACTGTCTTAGAAGAATAACATGTTAGATAAGACAATACTGCAGTGCTTACAAGTAATATAGTAATTTGGAGGAAAATTGTTGATAGGAGATAATGGATAATAATGGAAACTTAATCATTTAGTGCTGTCATAGTAACCTGAACTCCCACTGGGGGTACATATCAGGAATTAATGATTATATATATATATATATATTAATGACCTTCTCCAGCTAAATGTAAATCCAATTCAAAGTTTTTGCTAATGATAGTATACTGAGTCCTTTCTTATTTGACAAAACCTTTACCACACAAGTCGATGAAAATTCTAAAATATCAACTTCTTCAACTCAAAATTCTGATCTCAAAACCATTTTTCAATATAATGCAATAATGTTGTTAATGTCAGTGCAAGTAAAAAAAAAAAAAATTCTCTTCAGGTTTTACTTATGACACACTCAAATACTCAACTCTAAAAAAATGAGATTTCTCTTCTTGAATTATCTTTAACCTTCTATCATTCCTGGCATAAACATTTAACAAGAATGCCATCTCAGCATCATAAAAAAGCTTTCTGTTTTGTTCAAGAATTCCTTTTAAAAGCTATTAATGCTATAAAAATCACAAATCCATTCACCAATTGAATACTGTTTTTGCATTTGGGTGATATCCCTTAGAGTTCACTAAAATTTTATGACTCAGCACAAAAGAGAACTGCTGCTGCTTAATAGTCCATCTGACACTTTCATACCAACATTTAGTTTCTGCCCTTGCATTTTTCTACAAACATTTCCATGTGACCACTGCTGACATTTATCAGGACTGGCATCAAATCCTCTCCCCCCCCCGACACACACATTTTCACAATCTGTAGAACATATGTAGTATCTACTGTGCATTACTTCACATTTCAGCCCCAAACTCATGAGTTAATTTTTTTTCTGCCACTTCATTCATTCATTCTACTGCTGGCTTCAGTCTCTTCTCTTATTTATTTCCTAACAGGCATAATCTATGGGTCTTCAAATCCTATGTTTCTTCTTAACTAATCTGAATGATACTAACCATTCAGATTAGTAATATACTCTCTGTTATACTACATAATCATGTACTATAAGTTGAACAATCATTCATGGATGGCATCATATTTTTTTTTAATTTGAAAACTTTAATGATGCTTATTATTTTATTATTTTCAGACATTAATATTATTATCCTATTGAAAGTTTATTTTTCACTTGGTTAGAATATAATAAATTTAGTTTAATCCTTTATCCAAGTGTGAGCAAACAAAGTTTGCTCCTGAAAGTATCTTCAGGACTGGGGTAAGGTGGTACAACACCAGGGCACTCCTTGCAAAGGTGGAGCAAGCTACCAACACTCCTATCTCAGTATCTCCCATAATGCAAAACACATCTCCTTGCGAATATGTGTAATGTTATGCATTAAGGGAAGGGCCACAACCCAGACTAGTTTCGACCTTTATTGAGGTCTCTTCAGTGGGAGCCAGGCCCAAGTGGAGATACCAGGCAGAAGCATTAGCAGGTCATCTCTACCTATAGGAGTTGCCAAATGGTGTGCCACCCTTTTAATAAATTACTTTGGATTTAGAGAAAGATGTTGAAAGTTTATTTTTCACTTGGTTAGCCCTTCCCTTAATGCATAACATTAGACATATCCGCAAGGAGATGTGTTTTGCATTATGGGAGATACTGAGATAGGAATGTTGGTAGCTTGCTCCACCTTTGCAAGGAGTCGCCCTGGTGTTGTACCACATTACCCCAGTCCTGAAGATACTTTCAGGCGCAAACCTTGTTTGCTCACACCTGGATAAAGGATTAAACTAAATTTATTATTATCCTATTATTACACAATCTATAAATTTCTTCTAACAAAATTAATTATCCTCAACATAACCAACTAGAAGTTGACTATACTTTAGGCTGATAAGATAAAGATACTAACCTCTTGAGGAAATCCATATTCAGCAAGCCTTGCAGCATAGATAAACTTATATGTCTGTAAATTAAAAAAAGCAAAATAAGTACACAGGACTGACATCAAGAATGGAATATTAAGCATTAACTGTGTTTTGTTACTTATGATTTGCATGCCCCAAAGAGCTGAATAATAACAGACACAAAAATAATATATTTATCACATGCTTGACGTTGGTTTCAGCAAATATGCATATATATATATATATATATAAAATATCTTTGGATTTAAAACATTCATACATAAATACAATTTGCAGTGCAAACATTCAAAAGAATATTTCCAGTGCTAATTCTACAGATACAAGGTTTACTGCAGCCAACTCTACTATCATCAGGGAACAACAGAATGATATGCACATAGGCACTATATTAGATAAGTGAATCAGAAGTAGAAAAGAAAAATGGGCATTCTTAGCTGTATGCTGAGGGTGACAGCTTCCCAAATTTGAAGCACTTTCATTAAATCAAATGGATAGGGTTTGGAGAGGGTTTTTTTTTTTTTTCCCCTTTTTTAACTGAGGCAGATTCCAGGAATAGTCTCTCATATTTATATTTGCCACAGTGGAATAGGGTGATCTTTCTTCCAGCATATCCTAACAGTAGCTGTCTCCTGCCTGACTAGCCATAGTAGCACAGCTTACAGATGCCAAGACCTGGTAAAAGTTTGGCAGGTCTAGGGATGTGGCTGGTCTTTTTGAGGGCAAATAAGGGATGCCAATTTTTTTAACGAGGTTTATAAGTGGTTATAATATTGTATTGTTTCAGGATTTTTTGCTAATTTTAAAGACATGACCCAGGTTTAAGGGATGGTGATAGATTTGGCATAGCCTATGTTTTGTAGGGTGGGGGAGTGTATGGTTATTGAGTTTTAATATTTATTGAACCACATTCAGAACACCTTCTTAGCCACTGGCTAAGAAGGTGTTCTGAATGTGGTCAAGTTCAGTGGTGAGAGCTATATTATCAGAACAAATCAATTTGGCCCTGTTGTCAAGAATGCCAAGGAATCTGTTAGGTTGATGTGCAATCAGGGTATCCAGAAAGGGAAGCCTATTTTTCTCTTTTCTAAGGTAAATTGGATCCTTGGATGTTGGTTGTTTAGATGGTTGTTGAGAGCATCTAAGCCACATGGTTAAATGGAGAAGCCATATAGATAACACAGACAGATAGGTCTGTGTGGGACATTTAGGGCTTCACTTCCAAGGTCTCCATGAAAACTTATGGTTGGGTAAAAGGAAAATCAGAGTTCAGGAGTGTCTCCTATATTTCTTTATACAATTTTCTTGCCAAGCAAAATAGCCTGAGTTCATGGTGAACTAAAATAAGGCCAAGATATCAGGAAGAAATTCCATTTGGATAAAGTCTAAGATGCTTAAGTGGTAGGTGGTAGATTGGTGAATAGAGATGAGAAGTTGAAACTGACAATCATGTCATGTGAGGGTGAAGTTTTCTATACCAGACTTAGTGAGCAGAGCTTCGCCCCCCCCCCCCCCTTGTGTGTGCATGTAGAGGTGTTGGTAATTTGTTGTGGGTGAGTCAGTACCATTCACAATTGGGTAATAGAACACTGAATTTTTGGTAATTCATTTATCTGAAGGCTATGAAATTGTACAAATGAAGTTAATTGGAAATTTCCACAGGCCAAGAAGTGACCTTTTTAAGGAGCCTGTGAAGGGCTCTGATTTGTGTGTTGGTAGGATCAGTTAAAAGACTGCAGGTGGAATGATCCTTAACAGTAGAGAGGATAGTTTATGTGTGTAATAACATTATTTCCAAACCACAGCATTCCCCTTATTTTGGTAAGTTAAAACTGAAGCTTTCCAGAAAACTGAACAAAGTAGCCTTTCTAAAATGGTACTGGAATAATAATGTTATCCTGAACTATGTTAAATTAAAACTGTTTGAAATGCTCTCCACATTTCAGGGCACTAGCTTCATCATCTGACATGAACAAATTGGTGATGAACTACTTGCTGACAAGAGTGAAGCTATTCAAGCACTGTAGAGGAGCTCACCACTATGCTGAATACTGACCTTGGGATGATCCTCTCAGACATCGCCAACACTTCACCTGCTAAAGAATTCCAGAAAATAAAGAGTCAACACATGCAATTCAGAAATCTGTTAAACTCAACTTCCAAACCTCAATAACCACAAAAAACACCATAGTAAACTTGTCCTTCGCCCTCAAGCCAGAGGTTATTAGCAGTCGTGACCACAAATGCGAATATGATTATAATGGATGTAACCAATGTCCTAACACAAGCAAAAACCATCAAAAAGCAACCTCTCTACAAATAATTAATGCATTACTAGAAATGAAAAACAATCAAAGATTAGTGATTATGAAAACAGATAAAGGGGTATTTCACTGCAGTTCAGATTACATCATGATTATACAGAAACTCTTTCTACTTAAAGATTTCCACCTACCACTGCTTAGACTATGATCACCAATATATGCAGACCAGAATCTCTCACAGGATCCTTAAAAAAATCAACTCTTTGCTTGTGGAAATTACATTAAACTTAACCATAAAACTTCAGATTCACCTCCTCCTCAATGCACAAACTACCAAAAATCCACAAACAAAATGTACCATCATGCACATTTGTGGATGGCACTGATTCACCCAAATACAAATTAGCCAAATGCATAAACAAAGTGCACTCCAATATATTGGCAACACCTCTTTAAACAAATTCTAACCACTTTAAGTCCAGTATAGAAAATCTCACCCTATAATAACAAACTGACATAATGGTCAGTTTCAGCCCCTCTCTATTCACCAATAACTCACTTAAACACCTTAGACCTTATCCAAACTGAATTTCCTCCAATATCTTAGTTTTGTTTCAGCTCACCATGAACTCAGGCTATTTCAATTGGCATGGAAAAATTGTATAAACAAATAAAGGGGCTCCCCATTAAGCTATTTCATGGAGATGTATGAAGAAAAATCCCTAAACTCTGTCTCACAAAGACCCATGCTCTCTAGATATATGTTCTCCCCATTTGGATATGTGCCTTGGCCACTCTTAACTCCTTTTTAACACAGCTAAACAACCAACATTCCAGAATCCAGTTCACCTCAGAAAAGAAAAGAACTAAGAACACAGGATCTCTTTCCTAGATACCCTGATAACAGACCAACATAACAGATCCTTGGCATTCTCAATTTACAGAAAACTCACATACAGACAGGTAGATACATTCACCAACACTCTCCCTCCCTTAACAGTACGGAATAATAAAAAACCTCATACAACAGAACAAAATTGATCTGTTGTGATAATAATGTCTCACCACTGAACTCAATCACATTCACAACACCTTCTTAGCCAATGGCTACAATCTGAATCAAATCTAAAAAATATTAAACACCCATGACACTACATCAAATCTATCACCATCACTTATAACTAAGGGCACATCTAAAAATCAACATTGTAACCATTATACAAAAACCAGCATTCCTTATCAGCTCTATCAAAGATCATTCACAATCTAGATTTGCTAAGTGTTTACTAGGAACTTTACAGCTGTAAGCTGTCCTATGTCCAAACACAGCCAATATTAGAAACGCCAAGCACAAGGACTACATTCAATTTCTTCAGTATGGCTACTCAGCACTCACTCAATCACCATACTTTGGACACCTGCCACAGGATTCACTGGAAAAAGGCCACATTAATCCACTGATGCAAATAAAAATACAAGGGTGTGCTGAAAAGTTGTAATAATCACCATGAAGGAATTGGGATAGAACCATGTAATTTACACATTATTCTACATATTCACCACAAAGTGTTATACACTTGTTACAGTGCTGCTGCATCATTTGCAATCCTCTCAGAAAAAAGTCTTTCCCTTGTTGCACAAACCAGTCCTCAGCTGCAGATATGACTTCACCATCTGTGGTAAATTTTGTTCTTTTCAAATGTTTCTTTCAATTTAGGAATAGGAAACAGTCAGATGGGAGCAGGTTTGGTGAACAGGATGGGAGAGCCAGAGTTGTGTATTGTATGTTGGGTTTCATGAGTAGTGCAAGCAAGTGTGTTGTCCTGCAAAAGCAACACACCTCTGCT
The DNA here is from genome assembly GCF_054136105.1 of Typopeltis vanoorti. NCBI lineage: Eukaryota > Metazoa > Arthropoda > Arachnida > Uropygi > Thelyphonidae > Typopeltis > Typopeltis vanoorti. The sequence continues at coordinate 188,762,584 of NC_143549.1, read as the reverse complement.
CAGTTTCCCATGCAATTTTCCTTCAGTACTCCCTTTAATTCCTTCAGAGCTGTTGAATAAACCTGCTTCTGTAACAGTTTCACCTTTTTTGAAGTACAGGTAACCTTCGTATAACGCGGATGTTAGGCTACATAGAAATGCCGCATTACATAAATCGTGTTATGCAAGACTCAGATTACATTAGAAAAAGTAGGGTTAGGTTCCAAAATCGTTTTTTTTTTTTAAATTATATAAACAACAATGACATACCTAACAAAAATATATTTTTATTTAATTCTTGTAATTTATGTAAATTCTCTCAGGGGACCCTGTAACCCCTAGAGAGCGCGTCCCCTGGGTGGCGGATAGGGGAGCCCACCATGTGTGTGTGTATATATATATATGGTGGGGTGGTCCGAATATACTGAATAAGGACTCGTGGACCAACAGGGCCATAAGAGGCAATCATCTTGATTGTAAGAGAAGTGGCACTCCCATGGACCCCTAGCTGGATCTATCCTCTCCTTCTTCTACTTTGAGGAAGACCCACTTACTTTAATTTTTCCTATAAAGCCTTATCAGCCAACTCTTCTTACTTTATGATCCTTGTGCTATTAGAGTACTCGAGGGCCATGGGGTCTTTTCATTTCTGGCCTTACAACTATGTCATCTCTATAAACCTTACTATATTTCTTCTATAATCTACCCTTTCCCCTTCAATATACCCTATTCCTCCTATGGGTTTAAATTAGGAAGAAGGCGAGTTCAGAAGCCTTCTTCTGAACTATTCCATCGTCAGGCTAGTCCCCTGACATGGAGAACATAACCATACTTGTAAGCTGACAGAAAAAGATAATCGGAATGAATCTATGGGAAACGACCCTGGAATGGTAAAGGGAAAACGAAAATGGAAACGACAAAATATAATACACATAGCAAACTGGAATGTAAGAGGAATAGCATATAAAGAAATAGAATTAGACCAGTTATTAAATGAAAGAAATTTTAAAACAGCAGTAATCACTGAAACAAAAAAGAAATTAAAAGGAACTATGAGAACTGAAAATTTTAATGTGATATACAGTGGAGTCGACAGAGACCAAAGAGCACAAGCAGGAGTCATGATTTGGATTCATAACTCCCTTTCAAAACAGTTAAAACATTATAAATTATGGAATGAAAGAATAATAGAAGCTAGAATAAAAATAGATAGAGGCTATTTAACAATAATTGGTTTATATCCCCCAGAAGAAGGAAGAGAACAGGATAATACTGATTTTTATAATCAGCTACAAAACATATATAATAAAATAAATAAAAATGATTACATAATTTTAGCAGGAGACTTAAATGCAAGAATTGGAAACACGAAAATTAATAATAATATAGGAATACATGGAGAACACACTCTAAACAGAAATGGTAAAAAATTGATTGACTTTGTAGTTTATAATAACCTAAAAATAATGAATTCCTTCTATAAACATAAAGACACTATATACTTGGGCAGCAAGAGGATGGAAATCAATATTAGATTACTTCATATTAAATGAAAAGACATCAAAATTTTCACTAGATGTTAGAGTTCACAGAGGATATGAAATAAGCAGTGACCACTTCCTTGTTAAAATAAAATTAAGATTACCACCTAAATGGCTACAAGTAACAAGAACAGAAAGAAAAATTGAAACATTTGTTTATAAAACTAAACTATTGAATGACACAAATGTACAATGGCTATATGAACAAAGAATTAACCAGTATCTAGATAAAATAAAACAAAATGAAGAAATAGAAATAGAATGGCTTAATATAAAAACGATACTAAATGCAGCAGCAAATGAAAGCTTAGGAAAGACCAAAAAATTCAATGAAAGAAAAAACTGAAGATCTGGGATGATACAATCAAAGAAATAATCAAAAAGAAAAAAGAAGCCTATCACATGGTTAAGCAGTAAAAGATTAGAAGATGAAATAGAATATAAAAGAATAAGAGCCATAGCTAAAAGAGAAGTCAGAAAAAGACAGAGAATCATGGAATAAATTTTTTCTAATTTAGAACATGATTTATATAAAATAAGACCCAATGTATATAAGACTTTGAAACACCTAAATGCAGATACCAAAGAAAACATAAAATTAAACACTGAATTGAAATTAGAAGAATTTCTAAATTACTACACAGAACTGTGGACAGACAAATATTTTAAAAAAGACAACTGGCAAACAATTAACGAAAATGAAAAGGAAATAACTGAAGAAGAATTAGAAATCAGCCTGAAAGAAACAAGAAACGGAAAATCACCTGGAGAAGATAAGCTAGGTTCAGAACTATATAAACACACAGGAACAAGAGTCAAAGGAAGACTCTTATTATTTTTAAATAAAATTTACTCAACTGGTATCCCCCCCAATAGAATGGAAAAAAGCAATTGTGATTCCTATCTTTAAGAAAGGTAATAGAGATGACCCTAAAAACTATAGAGGTATCAGTATACTAAATTCATGTTACAAAATATACAGCAGAATCTTAAATAACAAACTAATGAAATATTCTGAAAACTTTATTCTAGAGGTACAAAATGGATTTAGAAAAGGACGATCATGTATAGACCCAGCCTTCTGCCTAAAATTAATAATAGAGAAAAGAAGAGAATATAATTTAGAAACACATATTGCATATATTGACTTTGAAAAAGCATTTGACAAAGTTAAAAGAAACATATTATTTAACATATTAAAAGAAAGACAAATACCAAATAATATCCTAAAAGCTGTCACAAGTATATATGAAAATAATCAAATACAAATAAGATTAAATCATGAGCTATCATATACAAGAGAGATAAACCAAGGGGTCCGACAGGGATGTCCCCTCTCAGCAACTCTTTTTAATATCTACTTAAATGAAATAATAATAAAATGGAGTAAAAATTTACATCAAGGAATTAAACTTTCACCTACAGTTAACTTAAACACTCTCCTCTTTGCAGACGACCAAATAATAATTACAAATTCTGAAGATAACTTACAGAAAGCTATTTTAAATCTAAATGAGATATCCAAAGATTATGGTATAATAATATCAACGGAAAAATCAAAAACTATGGCCTTTAAAGGACAAGATCCAGCAAGAACTAAAATAGTATTAGATAACAAGATCTTAGAACAGGTGAATTCATTTAACTACCTAGGATCTATGATCACTTATGAAAATGAAAAAGATATAAACATAAAAATTGCAAAATATTTAAAAATAACAGGAGTAATTAACTCTATATTTAAACTAAACCTAGTTCAAAAACAAACCAGGCTAAAAGTATACAATACATTAGCCCTACTGGTCTTAATGTATGGAAGCGAAATCTGGACAATAAAACAAAAAGACAAACAAAGATTAACAACAGCAGAAATGAAGTTTATGAGAAAAACTGCAAAGTATACCCTATTTGATCACAAAAGAAACGAAGATATTATGAAAGAATTAAACCAAGAACCAGTAATTGAAAAAATTAAAAAATATAAACATAGATGGATGGAACACGTTCAAAGAATGAAAACAGAAAGATTACCAAAACAAGCCTTAAAGTACAAGCCATTAGGAAAAAGAAAACCAGGACGTCCTCTTAAACGATTCAACGATGACTTCTAAGGCCGGAACAGGCCATACTAGGCCTAAATCCTTGATACGTATGATGATGATGATGAATTTATGTAAATTAAGAAAACATAAATTATGAAACAAATATATAGTATAAACTTATAAAATTACAAATTGTGCATAAACTAAATTGCACATAATAAAGTGCATATTTTAATCTTCATCACTGTCTTCAAAACGAACATTTCGTAGATGTTCTTTATTTACGAGTGGCTGGAAGTCGTCATCACTTGAAATCTCTGGGACATCATTTGTACAATTCTCATTGCATACTTCGGCTGGTTTAGTTATCAAGAAGTCGGTAATATGACCTTGCTTACCACTATGCTGCAATTTTTTTATTAAGTTCATAATATGGAGCAAAACAAATATCCAATTGTCTTGTGAATTTTCTGGAGCCCTCGTTGAGGGATCATTATCCGTAAAATAACTTACTAACTTTCTTGCCGAGTCCAATCCTTCTGCTAATTTCTTTAAACTGAATTCTTTAACGGATTCATCACAATCAGAATCTTCGACAGAACTTCGCCACCATTTGGTTCGATGTCATCTATTAATTCTACCAGTTCCTCCTAATTTAAATCTATTTCTCCATCAATTAATTCACTAATTTCGTTTTAAACCATATCGCAAAAGCCCTCTAAGTGGCATTACTATAAAAATAAAATTTTTACCTAAAAAAGCATTACATATTGTATGTAACTCACCAGAAAATAAAGTGCTCAGCTTGAGTTTAACAGACTTATGATTTTTAATGCACTTTCCTGGCAGAAAACGAAGACAACTTTCAACAATAATTAACACTTTACATGATAAGCAATTGATGTACAGGTGTGCTAAAGGGTATTTCCCCTAAAATTCGCAACTTATAACTACATGCGTGATATGGGCACACACAAATTTAATGAAGATAAAATTTGATTTTTAAGTCACACGGTAAAAAACATATGAAAAGATAAAGGGTTGCTACAATTTGTAGATTGCGTTATATCGAAACTGCATTGTATAAACACCACACTGAACAAGGATTGCTACAATTTGTAGACCACGTTATAGCGAAACCTCGTTATACGAGGGTTACCTGTACTTGGTAAGGATTACACCATCCATATTCCAAAAGACAGTGGCAAGAACCTTCCCTGCTGACTTTTGGATTCAAAACTTCTTTGGGCCATGAAGAACCTTTGTGTCTCCACTAACTGTTGTTTTGTCTCTGGGGTCATAGTGATGAAGCCATGTTTCATGTATGAGCCAAAAAACATGCACCTGATTTCTCAAAATGATCCAAAATCCCTTAAGATGATAGCACATATTCTCTCTTTTGGCTGGCATTCAAACATTTGGGGGCTGAGAGCTTCTGCATGTCCAAATGTTGGTAGATAATGATACCAACTCATTTCCTGGATATCGCCAGAGTCTTGGCAATGTTTTTGCTGGTATTCATCTATCATTAAGGATCATGGCATGAACTGCATTGATGTTTTCAAGTATGATCGCTGTGGAAGGTCTTTCTAACCTGGGGGCATCTGATGTCTCAGGATGCCCAGTTTTAAACTTGGCCACCTATCTGGCAACCGTTGGATATGCTGGGCACAGTCCCCTAAAGTCTCTCACAAAGTTTGGTGAATCTCAGTGCAGACTTTTCTTGCAGCAAGAAAAACTTGATGATGGCCCACACCTCTGTGTCTTCAAATTTCTTCAAAACCTCTGATAAGAAAAAGAAATCATTACAATTTGATGAAACATGGGAGTTAAAGGGTTTTAAGATATGTTCTTTTTTGTGCTTATATCAGAACTTTTCAGCCTCCCCACCCCACATGAGAGACTATTCAGAGAATCTGCCTCAGCTTTAAAGTATCCACACCTCAAAACCAAAATTCGGTTGCATGTAACTGGCCTCAAATTTGGGAAGCTCTCATCCTCAGAACATCAGTCAAGAACATCTATTCTTGGGCACGAGGCTATTTAGGACTTCAGGCTCACCTACCCAAAGTAGTGCCTGGGTGCACACTGTTCTGTATATTTTCCCTGATGATGGCAATTTGACTTTGCTGAAATAAAGGAAATATAAATTAAATTTTCCTAATTAATATATATTGTACATTGCAACATCCTTAAAAATATTGCTATGAGAAACCAACACTACTAGAAAACTGATTTTGCTATGATTTCATAAAATTAAAAAAGAATTTTGTGTGTGTCTGTGTGTGTGTTTTAACAACCAGCCAGTGAATAGCATCTCCACTTCCCAATCAACAAATCATGGGTTCAATTGGACATGGACATTTGTGAGCATCTTTAGGTAGAAGAATACCCTACTGTGAGACCACCTGAAGTGGCTTGAGAAAGTAACATGTTTGGTAATATGTTTAAAGGTTAAACATGTAATGGTTAAATATTTCAGAAGCTGGAATATTTAACCATTAGGCCACCAATGGTAATAATATAGGATAGGTTTGCTATATTTGGTGGGTAGGAAACTCTTTACATTTTATAAATAAATATATACTTGTAAGGGCTGTTTATAGATTTCATAACAAAAACAAAACAAAAATCAAGAAAGGAAGGATAAGTTTCTCTTGATACGGAAAATGCACTGCAGTTCCAGGTGGCTTCTCATCCATACAAAAAAAACTTAAGAGTTTGTCACAAGAATGATGCAGTTATTTTGCTACTCTGGGGATGGGGGGGGGGGGGCTTTTCCCATACTTTTGGTAGTTTGGAGTGTGCATGCTACATAAGAATATGTATATCATCTTCTTTGATATTGAAAAGCATGCCACTTAAGTTCCATTCTTCTGCAAATTGAGATAAATTTCCTCGTTCTCTGTGGTGGTGTTCCAGGAGTAGTCTGCTGTGTGTTTTCTCTCATAGGCTTCACTTGAGGATTTCACTGGATTGCGTGGATGACAGATAATCCCTATTTCTTGATAGTTCATGTGGAAACTGTAGATGATGGCTTGGAAGCAATGAAGAGCAGTAGCATATTCTGTGTTTGTTGTGACCTATGTGGAGTGGATGGATGTCAGTAGCCTTCTAAGGTGTGTGGTTGACTGCAGGTAGTAGAGGCAGTGTCAAGGGCATATCTGATCACAGCTTTAGTTACATGACAGGTGAGATATGTGTTCCAGGTGTGTTGAAATAAGTGCAGAACAGTCTGCATCTGTGCAACTTGGTAGTAATATGTTTGGCATTGGCAGGATTTTGTGCCACAACCTCCACTGGATTTCTGCATCAGCTTTGATAGTTGCAGTCTCATATGAAAAGGTTCTACTGGAAGTTGGATGGCACAGATAGTTGTAGAGAAGTGTCTGCTGGATCCAGTAGATTTTCCTGTAGTGGGTAGGAGAGGTGCCCAGTGATGTGAGTTGGAAATGACGTGTAGATATTAGTGAATTGCTGGTTTTGGCCTATTGTGAGGTCTGGAAAGACTTTTGTGAGTGCTAACTTAACTTGCAGATACTGTGAGTTTGCTTTGGAATTTATTTATTTTATTGGCAGCTATTCAAGGGTTTTCCACTTTAAATTATTCATTAGAAGATCCCAGATTGTTCTGATTCCTGCCCAGTTCTAGAAGTGTCTGGTAGATCCAGTGACACAGTATATTTTCCAGTAGGCATCTCAATAAAAACCTTTCAGCTGGGGAAAGTATTGGTGTATCAGCCATTTTGAGGATTAATAGCTGGATACCTCTGGTAGCTTTTTGAAGAAATGAAAGATACCAAGAATTTATATACTTGGTTTAATCCTTTATCCAAGTGTAAGCAAACAAAGTTTGCACCTGAAGTATCTTCAGGACTGGGGAAACTCGTGGTAAAGGTGGTATGACTTCAGAGCAGGTTAAAAGGCATGGCTAATCTGCAAGGTCTTGAGGAAGAAATTTCTAAATGAAGTGATCTTTGTTTCAACTGAGACTAAGCACTGACCCTCTTGGTGGAGTGGCTTACAGTGCAATGAAGAGGATTTTCAGTTTGTTTTGTTCCATAGAAAACAGAAATAATTGATGCTTTTAATATTGTGGAGTAAGTCTTCAAATGTTGTAAGAATTTTGAGAACGCTAGCTGAAATCGGGTTTTTGATCATCACTGTTCCTCTGAGTGAAGAGGTTGCCCATACATTGTACCAATTCCCCAAGACTTTATTGAAGTGGTTGTGTAGTTCTGTCCAGTTCAGCACACTGTTCTTTTGTGCTTCATTGGACCAATTTTTGTCCTCCAGTTGCATTTAACTGGAGTGTTGGATCCTACTTCTTGTCAATCTATACTTTGGATCCGACATGATTACTATTACGATGTTCTTAAACAAAAAATTAATTGCTAGTTGATTTCTAATGCAAATATAGAGAAAATTTATATTTAAAGACTGCACCACTCTATATCTGAATTAGTTCAAGAACTGAAGAGAAAACCAACTCACAACTATCTCTCCTTTTAGATGTTAATATTATATATACTGGCCGAGTATATTTAACTTATTTATCACTCCCGCTTTGGTTCGAATATTTTATGAATGGTGCAGTAAAAGAGATTCAGGCAAAATACAACCTTAGATAAACAAAAACAAACATTTAATTTAGAATCACAAATTTTACACTTAAGTTCAAATCAGTAATTAAGATATCACAAACATTTTAGTTTCTCTGATAAGTTCAATCATACAGACTCAGACAATGGTAAATCTGTTATCTCTAGTACAGTCTTCTCACAGTTCCTTTTAACTATTTAATAAAGTTCCTTAATGGTCATTCATATCAAAGTTTCAAATACAATAAAAATTGCAGTAACACCTCTTCACAAACAAACACTTTTAATTTTACACTTCAGCTAATTCTCCGCGATAATTACTGTTAGTATAAGGAAATTCTAGGATGAAACTCACACACTTCTCTGTATAGAAATATTAATGGTTGGAATAATCTTACTGATAATCTTTTTCCTTCATCAACTTATACGCAAACACTTTTTATAACTGTAAACACTTTAAACAGTATACGGCACTCGTTAAATAAAATTTCTAAGCAATAACTGAATTAATCATCGGTCACTATACACATAAACAAACGTTCTTGCATGAAGTACTACTGATCACTCATGAATTAAGGCAACGCACAATAATTCCTTATCTTGAGGTTTTATATGCACAGCTGTTCATTCTTCCTGCATTCATTTAATTCTTTAGGCAATATATTTCTAAGCACAGCTAATGGTGACTTCAACCTTACAGCCTCTACTATTCCCTAATAACTCTGTGCTTTGCTTCAAGGTTCAGTATGTCCTTGAAAGGTCGGCCCTGAAATTGAATCTCAACTCAAATATCACTAGTCTATTTAGTAGTCACTCAGCTGTCTTCTGTAGCTATAATTGTTATTCTACAATTTATTAGCTAACCGCCTCTCGACTAGTAGACTTTATTAGCTGCTTGAGTGACTTGCCGACTCGCTATTATCGCACTGTGATTCCCGAATGCTGAATGCTCCGATTCCAAACTAATGCCAATCCTCTCCTTTCTCTCTCTAATCTATCTCTCTAATTTTCAGCGTTCTTCCCTTTTTATATCCATTCTTCCCGCCTAAATTATTCTCGTGATTAAGGCGGGAAACTCTTTTCAATAAACCTTCTCCTCACGTGGTGTTCCAAAACGTGCTCACTCACGTCTCCACGACAACCAAACAAAATATAATAAAATTGAGGTATTGCATAACGCCAAACTTCTACAAATAGGAATAAATAAAGAATATTTACATTTCAATTAATGCGCAGTTAAATAATCAAATACAAGTTCTTATAATATTAACATAATAATAATTAAAATAGCTTAATAATATTTAATACAGTCTTTTCATTATTAATACATATATCTTTGATTAAATGATTAAATATTAGACAAAATTAGGGTAGTTATATGAATATTAAATTATAAACAAGTGATTTACATTAAATAATATTTACAAATGTAGCCTTTGCCATGATGGATTATGTTGGATTCTGAGGAGAATATTAATAATTTAAATTTCTCTTCATTCAGAATCCAACAGGAGCATCAGTTCTGGATTTCCAGTTCCCTGTCCATAAGCCCATTGTATTTCCTGTATTTAATTTTGCTCCTCAGGCTTTCCCGTTATTTTGTGTATTTTATGAATGACTTTCATTTGTATACCTTGTTTCTTATTGTGATATTCCAGTGAAGGACTCTGCTTCATCTGAATAGTAGGCTATTGTGTAATTTTACTAGGAAGGGTTCTATAGCTATTATGTACAATATTCTTGAGGGACAGCCTTGTAAGTAGGTTAAGGGGCGAATGAAATGAATGTTTACTTTCAAGCAAAAATGCGATTCTTTGAATAGTAGGGTGATGTAAGAGCCACATTCATATGATCTCAAAGCTTCCAGAAGGTACTAGTGTTCAACTATGTCTTTACCAGCTTTATCTTGGTCAAGGTACTATTGTTTTATTGTGAACATTTGCAATGGGGATGAGGTCCCTGATAATGTTTAAGTTGTGTATTGAGCACCCTGGCACAGAGTAAGTTTAGTAGTGACCAATAACATCAGTCAAAGTTTGCTTAAGTGAGTTTGCTATGGCACTTGGAATGATTTCAATGATCATTAATTAGATAAGTTATGAAGTTGTAAATGTCAGTAAGATCACCCTTTTTGAGAATGAGACTTGCCTGAGATTGTAATAGACTGTGTGGGTCTGTTAGAATAGGGCCGCTTCCAGTGTTTAAAGGAGTAGTGGTCCTGGGTTGATCTCAGAAAACCTGAAAGAACTCTGATGTGAACTGAACTATGCCTGGTGATTTTTTTTTTTTTTTTTGGTAGGGAGTTGCATGCTATTTTTAATTCTTGGCAGATTTTCTAAGTGGCCAGAAGTATACTTTTAGTTCCTATCAGGAATTCTCTAATAGCCTCTCTCTCTCTCTCTGTATGTATGTATATATATATATATATATATATATATATATATATATATATATATATATATATATATATATGTAGAAAGTATTTTACCTTGGGTATAATAAATGTTAAAGATATATATATATATATATATAGAGAGAGAGAGAGAATTGCTTGCAGGTGGATATTTGGTATATTTAGAACTTACAGAATTTATTAATATGAGGGTTGTTTAAAAAGTTTGGTAAAAAAATAAGTTAAACACATTTTTTTTGGAAAAAATCACCTTTATTTCTCAACATAGTCTCCATCGAGGTCTACACATTTGGTCCAGCAAGTTTCAAATTTTTTCATCCCATCTAAAAAGTAGGATTTGTCAAATTGTGCAAAATAGTTCACTGACAGCCTTGATGACATCCTCGTTCGAAGAAAATTTTTTCCCACCGAGCCAAATTTTTAAGTTTGGGAACAAGAAGTAGTCACATGAGGCCAAGTCGGGAGAATACGGTGAATGCGGATCCAATTCGAATCTCAATTCATGCAATTTTTCCATTGCAACGGCCAATGGGACGGTGCATTGTCTTGATGAAAGAGCACTTTTTTTTGTGCGCCAATCTTGGCCGTTTTTGAACAGCCAAGATTCTGCTTCTAAACAGTCCAATAATGAAGCATAATAGACTCCTGTTATTATCTTACCCTTTTCCAAATAGTTTATCATGATAATTCCTTGGGAATCCCAAAAAACAGTGGCCATCACCTTATCAGCTGACAAAACAGTCTTTGCTTTTTTTTGGTGCTCTTTCACTGGGCATTGTCCACTGTTTTGACTGATGCTTGGACTCAGGTGTGTGGTGGATCCAAGTTTCGTCTACCATCAGTTGAGATGCCTACAATCTCAGCAACCTCACACACTTTCACTCAGCGGTCTTCCATAACGATACCATGGATTCTGTCAATCATTTCCTTCGTAGTGACTTTAGACGGGCGTCTGGAGCACACTTCATCTTCGATGGACTTACGATCGCATTTAAACTCATTTATTCAAAAATAAAGTCTTTAATACTGGTGCAGAGTCCCCATGAACTGCAACTAACTCGGCTTTGATCTGCGCAGCTGTCCACCCACTCATCACACCATGTGGGGCTATTCCTCTAACAACCGGGACAGTAATAATCTAGTTAACTGGATGGATACACATAACCTGTATTTGATTTACGATGCCAAGCAGGAAGGCACTCTCTACTCAGCCAGATGGAACAGAACCTACACCCCAGATCTGTGCATAGTCTCTAAAAACCACCCTCTGCCAACAACCAGAACCATCCTCAACAGATTTCCTAATAGTCAGCATTGTCCTACACTAATAGAGACAGGCACATCTATCCCAGTCACCAGCAATACACCAATCGCTAGATGAAACCTTCACAGGTCCAACTGGAATGCATTTCAGAAACAAATTGAGCAAACCATTAGAGCAATTCCACCCACCCCTAATTGCTATCCAAGATTTGTTAAAATAATCAAAACTGTAGCCAAAGCCTCTTTTCCTAGAGGCTACAGAAAACAATACATCCCATACTGGAGTAGAGAAACTGAGGAACTTTTAGCCAAATATGAAGAGACTGAAGACACAATTGTTGCTAAGGAGCTCATAGTAATGCTGGATAAAAACAGAAAGGAAAGATGGATCTCAGCCATCCATGAACTTGATTTCACCACATCTAGCCAGAAAAGCTGGTAATTTCTGACAAAATTAGGTGAGGCAGAATCAACAACACAAAAAACAACAGAGATAACTTCTGATCAAATAGCTAATCATTTATTGAAAACCTCCAAGATATGTCCCAGCTCTATCAGGAAAATTACTGTGCAATCTTATGCCAGACAAATCCTGAAGATGAGCCCTAAGCTTCCTGAACTTGTACACCCAGTATCTTGGGAAGAGGTACAGGTAGCCTTAAAACTCGCCAAGAATGACAAGGCTGCAGGAGTGGATGGTATCCTCCCCGAGTTTCTAAAACATCTCAGTCAACAAGGCCAAACATGGCTGGCCACCCTTTTCTCAAAAATTATAATGACTGGAAAACTACCAAATCTGTGGCGGGAAGCTAAAATAATTGCAGTACCTAAACCAGGGAAAGATTCAAATGATGTCAAAAATCTATGACCTATCTCCTTGCTTTGCTCCACCTTTAAGCTCTTTTGAAAGAATTGTCCTTAAAAGAATTTCACCACTTATCGAAAGAGCTCCCAATTGAACAAGCTAACTTCAGACCAGGAAGAAGTTGCTGTGACCAGGTCCTGGCCCTGACAACACAGATTGAAGCAGGCTTCCAGAAGAAACTTCAATCCGGAGCCACTTTCATCGACCTAACATCAGCTTATGACCCAGTCTGGATCGGGTAGGGCCCCTCCTCCTAAAGCTAGGAAATATTATAAGGTGCAAAAAAAATTTCCAGCTTTTTGAATCCATTCTCTCCAACAGAAAGTTCTGGGTCCATATTGGCAGAAAAAAGAGCAGGCCCAGATTCCTTCACAATGGTCTCCCACAGAGCTGTGTGCGAGACCTAGCGATCCTACATCAATGTACCTCCTTTGCCAACCGGGAATCAACCTTGAACACAGACTTGAAACATCCTTGAAGAGTACTTCAAGCAGTGGTACTTGAAGCCAAATCCAACAAAAATTGTGTCCACAGTATTTCACCTGAACAATGCAGAGGCGAATCGACAACTCAACCTTTCTTTCTGTGGAAAAATGGTAGAACACAAGCCTCACCCGTATATTATTATTATTATTTGTCACCTCCAGGGAGTCCAAAGACTCATCGAGGGAGGCATCTGCTCTACAACTCTCCTTCCACCACTCACAATCCACCAACTGACCGCAACTACACCAACGCCATCTACCGCCGACCACCACCACTAGTATTTCCACAGACAATCACAGATATACCTTGGAGTGGACCTGGACAGGAGCCTAACCAATAAAAGGCACATCACCAACCTGTCCAACAAAATTAAAATGAGAAACAATATCATTTCACGGATTGCTGGAACAACCTGGGATTGTGGTGCAGAAGTGCTAAGGTCATCTGCACTAGCCCTCGCATTCTCTGCAGCAGAATATTGTGCCCCTGTCTGGGAAAAAAATGCACACACTAACATTATAGACACCCTGCTAAACTCACCATGCACACAATTAGTGGGACAGTGAGAAGCACCCCTCTCTCCTGGCTTCCTGTCCTATCTAACATTGCTCCACCAAACATATGGAGAAGACAAGCCTCAATTAAAGAATTTAATAAAGCAATGAGCAATGCACTCCTGCCCCTGCACCACTCTCATAAATCCACCTAGTCTTTGCCTAAAATCTAAAAAGCCTTTCTGGTCCATGGACGAACTCTCTTCAGCTGCCCTGCCATCAACACCTGACATGTGAAGAGAATACTGGTCCAACAATCTCCCAACAAACGGCTTCCTGGTAGAAGATCCCTGTGCTCTAAAGCCTGGTTTTGCTCTTCCTAGGAAGATTTGGTCATCAATCAACAGGACAGAACTAACCAGGGCAGATGTGGCTACTTACTACATGAATGGAAGCTGTTAGACCACCCTTATTGTGATTGTTATCCCATGGCTCAGACGATTACTCATATTGTGAACGACTGTCCAAGGTACCAATTTCATGGTGGCGGCCTACAGGACATCCACAAGGTGACGGATGAGGCCTTGGATTGGCTTTCCAGACTGGGCATTGACCTGTAGCTGTTCTGTATTCCTTTTGCCACAAGAATACATAAATAAATAAACTGCTCGAAATACGTTTTTCTCCATTTTTATGAAAAATGTGAACACAGTTATTTAAAATGTTTGCCAAACGAGAACTATGCGTCACATGTGGCTAAAATTTGCCAGGGGTCATGAAAAAGATATGTGCCAATACGTATGAACGAATAAACTGTGTCACCATCTATTGGAAATTTACCACACTTTTCAAGCAGTCCTTGTATGTAAAATAATACATTACACTTATCTACCTAAACTTCGCCAGTCAAATAACTGACATCAGAGAACATATATTAGTGATGGAACATGTTAAACAAGAAAGCCATGTTTTATACACTTATCACATCTAAGGTGACTGTGATTAACAATGCTCCACATGACATACTGCAGATGCAGAAAAGAGTAATTAACTGATGCACCATCTCTCACACTAATTTACTCCACTCTCCATTTCCATTACATCCTAAAGTATAACCTGCAATTTTTGCATTCACTATGGGATCTCTAGAGAAAAGAGATGGATTGTTTTGTTTTGAACTGCAGCCAAAGCAACAAAGATGCCAGTTTATTATGCATCATAATTGCAAGTATTCTTTCAGGTGGGCTTATTTTGTTTGACTTATAGTTTCATATCATTTCATATAATATATAATTTTATAGAAGTTTTAAAGAGGTTTTCATATAATATCAAAACCACCTATAAAACTTATACCTCCCATAAAATTAAAATACCTGTTTAGCCTTCAATAGATCTCCCCTCCCCAACACACTCACACACAAGGTTCCACCAAATTAAATGTAATGCATTTTATCATATATAGGTGAAACTGAACACCCAGCAGAAATTAGAAAAAGAGCACAATCCTCATATCCATTTAATCCACCATGGGAAAAAGTCCTAATCTGAAGACATTCCTTGGAGATTGAATGGAAGAATATGCACCTGTAGCATCCAACTAGAACATGGTTTGAGAAAATATTTAAAAGAACCATGCACGGTATCCATTATATAAATCGAACATAAACAGAAATGATTAAAGATCAATAAAAATTGGACAAGATACCTTCATTCCTCACAATAGTTCACTATCCAAAATGACCTAGAGAACTGTACAACAGTAATGTCAATTTCAGGTAAATCTACTTACAACCATAATTAAGAAGACTGCAAAATTAATTTGCAAGTCAAAAAGAGGATGATTTTTCCTTTCAACTCTCCCTCCTTCCCAAGTATAAATGTACAGAATCCAAACCCCCCCTCCCATCAACAAGGCTCTAGGAAATTTATAAATTAACAAGACTGTTCAGATAAGATAACGAAAAAACATAACTAGAAAAATAGGTTTTCTAGTTATTTTGTATTTTTATGGTGCAACAGCATTTCAGACTATAATGCTCCATGTGAAAAAATAAAAGAAACCAACAAATATCTACATATAAATAAGTTAAAAATTTATCTGAAAATAGATATTAAAATTAGTATATCAGAATATGTAGTTTTAACCCTGTGGAGGTCGTGGCTGATCTGACAGATACAAACAAATTGTTTAATATAAATATTTTTACACATATCTAGTGTATAATTTGGAGGTCATGACTAGCTACGTATGCCTATATTACAGGTGATATTCCACACTGTTTATGCGATCAATTTTGTTTCACACATGTTATGTAAAGGTGTGTCATATTTGATAGTAAATTGTATCTGAGAGATACCACTAACTCCAATGTCAGTATAGCATTGGTTTAGTTGTTTTTTTCTTTGTTTCTTTGTTCAATAATTTCTAGATTGTAACTGAAAATAAGTAAACCATGTATTATATTTTCAATGTTTTTTTTTTTTTAAGTTTTATTGCATTTTAGCACATACTAGTAACGAATGCATCTCTCAGATACACACGCTACAATTTTTTTGACCGCGACCTCCGCAGGGTTAAGATATCCCATTCTTGTATAAAGATCAATTTCTTATAACAAAAATTATCACAGTGAAGAATGTAGTGTCGGGTCTATTTTTATGCGGTACATACATTCCACAGAAAACCGCATATAAAAAATCACACAAAAAAAAAGGCCCAACTTACGTTGAAAAATTAGGGATACGTTCCATAAATTTCTAAAACCACATAAAACCGAAACAATAAATTAAAATAAACCTAAAATCGCATAAAAAAAGTTTATGAAAATAAGAATGCCTAAGTTTGTTTTAAAGGTTTATTCATTTAATTTTAATGAAAAGTAAAAATTTTTATTTTTTATTTTACATTTTGTCAACAGAATTATCATCACTATTAGACAATATTCGGCAATGTTTGCGAACTGGTACAAAATCACTTTCATCACCAGAAGAGATAGTCAGCGCATCAAATCTTATGGTAAAGGCAATGGTTCTTCACATGCGAAGAACCATTAAAATGCAAATTAGCTTCATCCTCATTTTGTGCTGATTTTTTCTTCTGACAATGTAGTGATAAAACTTTGCAATGATGATTTCACAAATTTTTTATACAGCTCGCAATATCCAGACATACAGTTCTTCAGCTCATGTTGGAATTTAAAGGCTCGTTCAGAAATTGTGTCATTAACAAAAAAAATGATTTTCTAATTTATTGCACAGTTCAAGACCTTCTCGAATTATATTTGCAGTGAGGGAGACAGGTTTTTCTTCCGCTTCACTATTGTTTTCTGGATCTTCGACGATATCTAAAGTTAATCGACATCCAATAATATCATCGCCACTTAAGGCATTATCCACAAGCAATTCGTCAACATCGTTCTGGCTAAATGTATCAAAACCTTCTCCACCAATTTCATGTGCCAAAGTAATGATTTCAGCTGATAACGTAGATGTTTGCATGGTTGCACTGTTTGCAACACATCCAGGCAAAGTGCTTTCCAGCAGGCATTTAAAGTTTGTGGTCTTATTTCAGTGTTAGCAGATACAACATGATTTAAGCAGTTCAAAATAGAAAAGTTTTTCCAAACGTCAGTTGCTGTTAATGATTCATTTTCTAGTTTATCCAATATAAATTGAAAAGTGTGCTTAACATAATATTTTTTAAAAGTAGCAATTATGCCTTGATCTAATGGCTGAATAATGCTTGTTGTATTGGGTGGAAAACACTCTACCTGCACATTTGGATGTTCTAAATGTGGATGATTTGGTGCATTGTCAACAATTAATAAAACTTTAAAATCGAGAGTTTTTTGTTTCATATAAGTTTCCACTTCTGGTACAAAGCAATTATTGAACCATTCAGTAAATACAGTAGTTGTTACCAACGTCTTTGTATTACCCATCCAATATACTGACAGCCTGTTTTAGATTTTACCTTTTAGAGTATGTGGTCTTAGAAATTGATTTACTAGGAGGGGGGTTTCAACATTTGATCTCCTGATGCATTGCTACAAAGTAACAACGTTACTCAATCTTTGTTTGCTTTAAACCCACTTGCTTTTTTCTCAGACTTTGCGATGTAAGTTCGACTAGGCATTTTCTTCCAAAACAATCCTGTTTCGGCAGCGTTAAACACTTGATCAAGACAATAATCCACCATCTTCAATAATTTTGGCTAACTTCTCTTGAAAATTTTTGGCTGCTTCTTCATCTGCTACTGCAACCTCGCTTATAATCTTCACGTTACGAAGTGTATTCCTTTTTAAAAACCCAGTTAAACAAGCTTTGCTAGTCGAAAATTCTTTATCAGCCTGAGAAGCGGAAGTAGACGGCTCCAATTACTTCATCCGTTCATTAAACTAAAGAGCTTTCTGTTTAATTAAATAATCACTAATAGGAATTCTTCATTGAGTTAATTCTTCAATCAAAATTACGACGCTCGTTCCGTGTTTTCTAATAAAGCATCTCTTCAGTACGATGATAATTTGGCATTTAGCTTTGTGCCAAAAATGACAGATTTTCTTATTGTGACTTCATTCTTTTTAATTGCTCTTATAGTAGATTCGCCTAAATTAAAATGTTTACCAATCACCATAGATCCCTCTCCTTTTGCTAAGCAATCTAAAATTGCAATTTTCATTTTCAAACAAACTGCTTTTCTTTGGTGCTTTTTGGGCCAAAAATTGGGCCAAATGTAATTAATTATTAATTAATGATCGATTATTAATTAATAATAATCAGCTAAATTAACAATTATTCATTAATACATTACAAAATAACCAAGGTGTTCCATGAAAATTTCAGGATTTGCAAAGTGTTCCATCGGAGGAAAAGTTTAGGAAATACTGGATTACCCTATTATTGGAATGGATTCTCCTTCTGTTGACATGCACAAAAGTGTTGAAAGGACTCATATCCGTGGGCATATTATACATTAGTTTTGAAATTATGCGGTGCATAACTTCAAATCCACATAAAAAGAGACCTGAGAGAGAGAGAGAGAGAGAGTGTGTGTGGCGCACTGGATAAAACTTGCTTGAGTGTATGAGGTTCAGGTAATTTCTAAAACCAGTAATATAATGCCAGCACTCTTTAATATAATGAGATCAGTTTATTGCAATATGATGAACTGTTAAAGATAAACAATACTCACACATATCATCACTCAACAGGAAGGAGTGAGTGAGATGAATACAACCTATGTGGAGCTGAGCAATAACAACTTCCTTTCTACAAGCCATGTACAGACCAGGCTTGCCAAAGTTTAATTATATAGGCATAAACTGGTATAGATACTTATGTTAAAAAACGTTTAATTTTCTTGACCAAAAAGCTCTGGAAAAACTTTTTATTGGGATTATATTGATCAAGTGTATATAATAGTTGTTTATTATCCCAATAAAAAGTTTTTCCAGAGCTTTTTGGTCAAGAAAATGAAACGTTTTTTAACATGAATAGAATCCATGGGGAAACCAAACTATTAAATTATAAAAATTAAATTATAAATTATAAATTATTAAATTATAAAATATAAAAGCCAAACTATTAAATCACCTCACTTTTTTGAAAAGATGTAGAGATAACAAGATTATTCCAAAGTATCTATTTTTAAAAGAACAATTCCATTCAAGACTAGTGAAACATTTATTTTAAAACATCTTTGGCACTTCTACGTGAAAGGATACAGCATACCAGATTTCTTTTAGGCCAAATAGATTTAGATCTATTTGGCTTAAAAGAATTATGACGATACAGATTTATGACGATATTTCTAGTACTTTAGATCAAGATATATGGTCGCATTTGGATAGAATGGTCACTACTAGCTATGATAAAGCCTTTACAACAAGCAAACGAAACCAAATTAAAAAATTTAACGATCTTTATACAAAACGTTTTAAGTCGAAACCTTCTCTACCAGACAACAAAGTTATTTTTAATTTATCGGATCATGTATTAACAAAAACCAGAGATCAATATACTTAAAAAAGGGTTCAATTTTGTGATAACACCTCATAATGTCCCTAAAGTGGATATCATTTGTAATATAGAAAAGGCAGTCTTGTCGTTACCGGAACCCATAGCTAATGATATTAGATTAAAAAGTAGTATCATCCTCTCATCTTCCAAAACTCCTAACAAAAACATCACTACTCTGGAAAAAAGAACATTGTACAGTTTGAAGAAAAAGAAAGACATTATCATATTGAAGGCAGATAAGGGAAATTCAACAGTGATTTTAAACACCAGTGATTACGAAGATAAGATTATAGCTTATTGTCGGATACATCAACCTACCATGTCCTAGTCACAGACCCAACACTAAAGAACCACAATGATACCAACGATTTAATACGTCATATGGAGAACTGGTCTATAGACTTAAAATGAAGATTGAAATCCATGCATCCACTAACACCAAGACTATATGGCACTCCTAAGGTACACAAAAATGGAATACCACTACGCCCGATTGTGGATGGAATCAATTCGCCAACTTATCTGTTATCTAAACACCTGGCAGGCCTCCTCAAACCTCACATCCATAATTCGGACACTTATATATGATATTCGCAACATTTCGTTGAGAAACTGAACAACATCTCTATCTCCAATACGGATTTACTCGCCAGCCTGGCTGTTACATCTCTATTCACTAACATCCCTATGGAGGAAGTGATGAACATTTTAGGAAGTTTGCTCCCACAAGACATTACTTCTCTGTTCCGTCATTGTTTAACATCAAACTTTTTCTTATGGAATAAAACCATATATCAGCAATTGACTGGCCTTGCAATGGGTAGTCCCCCCCCCTCTCTCCATCTTGTGCTGATCTCTTTATGGAGGATTTTGAAAGTAAAATCTTAACTCAAACAGACCCTAAACCCACAGTATGGTGGAGATAATTGGATGATATCCTTACTGTTTGGAACCACACAAAAAAGGACCTGTTCGACTTTCTTAAGAAAATCAACTCTCTACACCACACAATCAAATTCACTCTAGAACCTGAAGAAGATAACCAATATCATTTCTGGACACTTTAATTAAGAAGCTTCCGAATGGTGGTATCAACCTCTCAGTTTACCGCAAACCTACCAATACAGGACGTTATTTACATTTCACTTCCTCACACCACATTTCTCACAAACTTAGTATTGTACACATGTTGAAGAACCATGCCTCTCTCCTTACAACAGTTCAACAAGACCTCCAGGAAGAACTATCCCTGATATCCAACAACCTTACCATGAATGGATTTCCTCAAAGACTCGTCCACAAGATACTTTTCTCTGAACCCCAACAAAGACAACAAGATGTCGTACGTTATATTTCTACCATCGTCATTCCATACTTAGGGACAGTTTCCAATAAGATTGCTAGACTCCTTAGACCACATAAAATAAGAGTGGCCTTTAAACCCACAGTGGCCTTTAAACCCACAGAAACGATTAGACAATTCTTAAGATCTCCAAAAGATAGCCATCATTTCTCCAAATATGCTGGAGTTTATAACATACCATGCTCGTGCGGCTTGAATTACATCGGCCAAACTTCAAGGAGCCTTGAAATTAGGCAAAAAGAACATATAGGTGACGTCAATAATAACAGAGAAGAAAAATCGGGGTTAGCATTTCATTTCTCAAGAATGAACCATACCATAGAGTGGGATAGAAGCACAATTCCTTACATGGAGGAGGACTTCCACTCCGAATTTTTAAGGAGGCCACAACAGTTGCCCGCTGTACACAAAACCTTAACAGGAACCAAGGACTAATCTTGCCCATGATCTGGAAGACCCTTATCAGATCCTTCAACTCGCCAGAACTGAATTATAGTGCCAACTATAGAACGTTCCTAAATAACAACAAGTGAGATCATCCATGCTCTATGAATGTATTGTACGTGCTCTGTTCTTTGTTTAATATAATTGGAATCGGTTGATTTTAGTTTGTAACAGTTTTTTTACTTTTTAGTGCCTTACATCAGTTATGTACCCTGAAGATGCCAACAGATTTAGTTGGTGAAACTAGTTGGTATAACTTAGTTGTTTCTTATATACACTTGATCAATATAATCCCAATAAAAAGTTTTTCCATAGATTCTTATTCCTTTAGGCTATGATGTTTCCAAGTGGAATGTTAATTTCTGTCTCAAAATCTGCCCATAATCAATGTAGGGACAAGCAGATGATGGTTTCTTGGGAAAGTTCTGCTGCATTTGCAGTCCTTCCAAAATGGACCAAACACAGACAGACATCCAGATGGAGCCTCCTTATCTGATGAGGATCCTTATCTGATTGGATCCAGGAGATTACTCAATGTTATTGTTGATAGCCATACTCCTATGTGTCTGAAGGAAGCTTTCTGAATTAGTATAAATAATGCACCTTTGATAGTGTTTCAGTCTTATGTAATTTAACGCAAGCTCTATTGCACACAGCTCAACAGCAGCGCTGCTAAGTTCTGGTAGTATGTGATTAGATATGAGATATTATGCTGGATGGGAAAATGCCAGCAGGCCCCACTAGACATTTTGAACTCTATGATAGAATGATAGATTGAACTCTTCATATATAATAGGGGTGACTGAAACAAAAAAGACAAAAACTGGTGAGATCTTTCTGAGCAATAAATACAAAATGTTATATTCAGGCAATGACAATCAAGGAAAAGAAGGAGTAGCCATAGTATTCAACACAAAATACGAGGCTCATCTTCTTAAGTGGCAGGCAGTGTCAAGTAGAGTGATTTGGGCAAATATCAGAATGGGGAACTGGACAATGAGACATTTGTAGCTATGGTCCCACAGAAGGCTCTACTAAGGTAGAAGTAGAGGAATTTTTTGAGGCTCTAGAGAAAACTACTGACACAGTGAAAAAGGAAAAGTTGGTCCTTGTTGGGAATCTAAATAGCAGAGTAGGAAATGATTGTCAGATATACAAAAATATTTTGGGAAAATTTGGAGAAGAGAGCAAAGCTAATAATAATGGCAAATACCTGTTGGATTTCTGCACAGGACATGGACTGGTTATTACTAACCATGTTCCATCATAAAAATGTGCACAAATTCACATGGAGAGAAGAGGCAAAGAATAAGAAAAGTCTCATTGACTATGTTATTGTTGTTGATAAGATGATTTTTTCCTGGTGCAGGACACCAGAGTGTACAGAGGATTTGAAATTAGAAGTGATCACTATTTAGTCTTGAGCAGGATAAAATTGAATTTCATATTGAAAAGAATGACATGTAAGAAAGTTTTAAAGCGAATAAAAATTGAGCAGCTCTCAGATGTGAAGTGTAGACCAAAATACACAAAGATTATTGAAGGAAAAATGAAAGAGATTGAGAACAAGAACCAAACCTTGGAGATTCAGTGGCAAGCCTTGAAGAATACCCCGATCAATTCAGCCAGAGGGGGCATGTGGTGAGGCTTTCTGCAAGGATAGAAAAATCAGAACTCCATGGTGGACACAGGAAGTTAAAGATGCAGTGAAGGAAAAGAAGAAAGCATATCAAAAGTTCCTGGCAAATAAGTCAGCTTGTGCTCTTAGAGAATACAGAGACAAATGTAAGAAAGCTAGACACTGTAAAACTAGCTAAACAAAAGTCATGGGAGGACTTTGGCAAGAATATAGAAAATAAATATCAAGAAGGTGGCAAAATATTCTGGAGGTTGTTGAAGAAGCTTAGGAATGGAGGAAAGAGTGCTGTAAAAGGAGATAGAGATGATAAAGGTGACATGAAAACGGGAGAAAAAGATATCCTTGAAGTATGGAGTAATTACTTTGAAAATTTGCTAAATGAAACAAGCAGTGATGACAGCACAGTGATAAAAAACACTGACCAGGCATGCGGTCAGGAATACATATCCATACTTGAAGTAGAAAAAGCCATCAAAGGCTTGAAATGTGGAAAGGCAGCAGTAGTAGATGATATTCGACCAGAAATGCTGAAGTATGGTGGTACAAAAGTCTTACAGTGGCTGCACTGCATAGTTCAGAATGCCTGGACAGAGGGACGAATTCCAGACGATTGGAGTAGAGCTCTCATAGTACCCATATATAAAAAGGGAAATAAAACTGAACGTGAGAATCACAGAGGTATATCCCTACTGAGTGTTCCTGGTAAGATATATGTAAGTATACTTGAGAAACGGTTGAGAAGAATTGTGGAAGAAAAGCTTGGTGAAGAACAAGCTGGATTCAGGCCAAATAGAGGCTGTCAGGATCAGATCTTCACTTTACGACAAATAGTGGAGAAATCATGGGAATATAACAAAGATATGTATTTAAGTTTTGTTGATTTGGAAAAGGCATATGACAAGGTGCGAAGAGAGAAGCTATTCAATACATTACAGTTATATGGTGTGAATGGGGCATTATATCAAGCAATACTTAGTCTTTATTTGAGTTGTAAGTCAGCAGTTAGAATTGAAGGAAGTACAGGAAGATGGTTTAATGTTAAATCTGGTGTGAGACAAGGATGTACATTATTCCCTCTGTTATTCATTATCTATATGGATCACATTATGAAGGAAAGTGGTATTAAACACGATATCAAAATTGGAGATGGTAATGTCAGCTCTTTGCTTTATGCGGATGATGTTATACTTCTAAATAAATCTGCTACAAGTCTGCAAGATTCTCTGACTAAATTGAATAACTCTTGTAATAGATATGGTATGAAGGTCAGCAATAAAAAGACAAAGACAATGAAAATAGGCAGAATAATTGAAAACGTCAACTGTGTTGTGAATGGAGAACCTGTGGAACAAGTAAAACATTTCAGCTATTTAGGCAAGATTTTTAGTGAAGATGGCAAATTATATATGGAAATAGACAACAGAATCAACAAAGCTGGTATGGTAGGAAGTCAATTGAATAAATTCATATGGAATAAGAGAGAAATTAGTCAGAACACTAAATTAGCTGTATACAAGACAGTGTTCAAACCAGTTTTAACTTATGGATCTGAGAGCTGGGTCAGAAGTAAAACACTTGACCAAAGACTAGAGACCGCAGATATGAGAGTCCTGAGAAAGATTAGAGGCATGAACAGATGGCATCAATGGCAATATCATATTAAAAATGAGAATATTAGAAAGAACTTGACATTGTCGGCATCCAGGAATGCGTTAGCAGAGCTAATCTCAGGTGGTATGGTCACTTAAATAGAATGGGCGAGGAAAGATTAGCAAAACAAGTGTTCTCTGCCAAGTTAGCAGGAAAACGACCCAGAGGAAGACCAAGATATAGGTGGATTGATACGGTACAAAGTGCCTTAGACGATAGAAATATAAGTTCTGGTAATGTTGGGGTCTTGACAAGTAACAGACTGATTTGGAGGAAAATTGTATTGATAGGAAATTAGTAATGATGTAAATTTTTCATGTAGTACTATCATATCCTGTACACCCCTTGAGGGTACATGGCAGGAATTTGATGATGTATCGACAGGCATGGAATCAAAACAGGCTGCTCTATGTGTTTGCAAAAAGCTGCAGACAGTCAGGAAGTATGGGGTGTTTAATCTGCACAAAGGGAATAACTTCAGAAGGAAACTAATGGTGTGAGCACTTGGTCAAGATAAACATTATGCTTGCATGAAAAATACACTGCAAAAATCTGAGTCCATTTATAAGAGCCGAGTCTAAAAGATAGTAAAATCATCCACACAGAGGACATTACTTATAGCTGGAGGAAGTTGTTCTGCTAACAAGTTGACTTTTTAGTTAACTAACAAAGCTAACAGGAAATAGTATGACACTTTACACAGAACACAATGGGACTCCTTTTCAGACCTGATAGATTCTACTAGATATAAAATTGATAATAAAGAGAGGGAGGTTTCCTCAGTGATGAAAGTTGTGTGGGTCTTTCAGTATACCAAACATACAAGCTGTGAAATACATTTTTCCATGGTATAGAAAACCAACATTAAGTGTTTATGTTTTAATCAAGTATCTAATGGATGCATCCAGTAAGATGAAGGGAGTTACTGTAGAATGATGTTTTCATAAACTGACCTATGTCTTGGAAAAAAGACTGTTGTGCTGCTGAAATCATAAAAGACAAGAGTCAACAACCATTTTCCCCCAAAGATTCTGCACAAACAAATGGTTTGAGATGTTTGTGCATATTTTGAATTCGCAAAAGTTGGTCGATTGGTAGAGCCTCTGCTACTAAGGGCTCAGTTAAGTAAGTTTGAGCACGGTTAGTAGTTGGAAGGGGTCCAATCGTTCGATGCTGTTGGCACACTCTCCCTCGATGAGTCTTTGTACTCCCTGGAGGTGTCTAATAATAATAATATTTTGAACTCTATGTATAGACAGACACAGAATCAAAGCAGGATGCTCAAGATCTTGGCCAGGTCAAGATACAAAAATCTTAAGTTTTTTCGAATCCTTACTTGGCTTAAAAAGGCAATTACAACTGCCCTTTGCCAAGATTCTGGAAATTCATTCTCAGAGAAAATTCTGATTTAGTAAAACAGCTGATTCAAGGAGGATGATGAAAGATGTTAAACCATCTCATAATGCATGTCATCTGGTCCTACTGTAGTTGGTCAGCACTGAAGCATAGTAGTTTCCATTCTTTCTCAAAGGCCTGTTTTAATCTTCAAGATTGTCCGAAGCGAACAAAATCTGATGTTTTTTTTTGCTTTTCTTTTTAAGAATCAGGAATTCTGGGATGTAAAAGGATGATGCTGATGTTCTGGCAAAATTCCTCCTGTTTGTTTATCTGCAAATGCTTTTTGGGTAAGCAATTACATTGCATATCCACTCTGTTTTAGGATTGAAGAGGAGTGAGTGGAATCTGCCATTCATTTACTGGATTTCATCTCAAACCTCCTTGGTGTTTGTTGATTTGGTGACAGAAGATATGAACTGAATCCTAAAGTTCTTTTTAGCTCTGATAGCAAATGTTTCATGCCCAGTTGCAAGAACATCTGAAAGCAATTAAGTTTTGTGTAGTTGGGTGTCCATGGAAGATACATCAAGGTTTGCTTTGGGCTTTCATAAATGCAGTATATATTCTTAATTCCAATATGGTTTGGGTAAAGGCAAAAACTGACTTGATGTTTCAGAGTACTGCAGTTATAGCAGCTTGTATTATACACTTTAATGTGATCTACTAGCTTCATTAATAGGAAAGGAGCTGATTTACAAAATAGAATTTGAGCAAGTGCTCCACAACTCTTTCTCTGATGTTAGAGTGGGCTTTATCCCAGAAAGTAACATAAGTTCACCAAATTCATCCATGGAAATATCTGAAATCAGTAGTAGATAAGACCATATTTAATATGCGATCCTTGTGAGAAGTGAATGCAACTCCTCCATGCCAGGTCCATCCCTATCATGTCCTTGTGGATGACAGAAGTATATGACAGAGATGACGGAGAATCCTCATCTGGTTCTTGCAGACAGAAATATAAGCACACCGGCTTATGTTTCTGCAAAAGGATCTTCAGAGCATCTACGATTTTTTGGCAGAATTCCTAACAACTGCACTGTAGGAATTTATTAGTTATGTCTGCATTTTATCTCTTCAGGTTTTGTGAATATTTACTTTTAATCAGTCTTGGACTTTTCCTTCTTAGAGAATAGTGGATGGTCAATGTATCTTTTCTATACTGTCAAGGATATTAAGTATTTTAATGATTTTATTTTCCTTCAGTGAGGACAGAAATATATATCTTATATATTAACAGATCCAGAGGCAAGTTCTTTGTTCTCTGGGGGAGTCAGATCATTATTTTTCAACTGGCAGTAGTAGAATCGTTGTTGGTGTTTTAGGAATGAATCCATATCCACTTTTTTCTCTGATTCACTCCATGAGATTGCAAGTAAATCATATCACTCAACATGATGTAATTGTGAGAGGATCGGGATGTACATGCTATCCTTCTGAGCTTGAGAATATTTGCTATTAATTGTTGGAGTAGATCTGATGCTCTCCCTTGCAATTAGCACATTTGGGTTATTCTTAGTCTTTATTTTCATGCTATTTACAGCTGCCTGTATTGGTCTGTTATCTATTTCCCTTGTGGTGGAAAGCAGCATGAAAATAAAGACTAAGAATAACCCCCAAATGCACTAACTGCAAGGGAGAACATCAAACTTACTCCACTGTTAGTAATAGTAAATCTTCTTAAGCTCAAAAGGACAGTAAAAGTGTCCGAGGATATACTGCTCTTTGGAATGTCCTCCTATTCATCTTCATTTCTGATATTTAAAGCAGCACAAAGGGTTTGGGATAGAGAGCCTAACAAGGCAACTGAGATACCCTACTTTCCCTGATGTTAATGGTTTCAGGATGCTAAATGTATGGATGATAGTCACTATCGTCACTAGGACACCATCTTTATATATGAGAATTCTTATAGCAGACATTCTTTGATGTAATTTGGAGCAAATCACCTTATCAGGAATATCAAGGAGGTAATACTCTGATATTACTTAAAAAAATTGCGTTTCGTGAGGATCGGCATGAGTGGCATTCTCCAGAATCATGCTGCAGAACATAATCACTCCTATTGTTACTGGGAGGATGAATATCTCCTGATTTTTCCACACCTTTTAGATATTTTCCAACACTTGTGAATAAAGAAGGGTGACATTTTCCTGATCAAACTATTCAACTTTTGATTGTGCAATCAGGAAAAAAATTATATTTGTAGGTATGTTTGATGTTTCTTGCTTGTTTATTTTTGCCATCAGTTGATGTGCAAATAGTCTTTGCACTGGGTTGGGGCTTGTTAAGGGCCTCCAATAAACTGGAGGACCAAAGACCCATTTTCATAAAGAGGAAGAATTCAGTAACAGAACTCCCAACACATCATGGAGCCAAGTAAGTGAAACCCTGGATGCCATACCTGTACAACAGTAAATTGTGATTCCTATCCTTGGACCATGAGCAAACAGACATTGCAAAACTGTTGACCTTTACAGGCAATGTAAAGGTCAACCCCATAACCAAATGATCCTGGTCAGACCATCCAAGACTACCTGTTCTTTCCAAAGCGGAGCCAAAGTACGAGGGTGGTCTGAAAAGTTTTCGGCCTAACAATGAAAAAACTAATTCATAATTTCAAAATTATATTTATTTTTCAACATAATCTCCCTTAAAACTAATACATTTATTCCAGCGATGCTCCAGCGCCATTATCTCATCCCTGTAGTTGTTCTCAGTAAGAGCTGCAAAATACCCCTCTACAGCTGCAATCACATCATTTGAAAAAAAATACTGGCCAGCAAGGAAGAGTTTTAGTTTTGGGAAGAGATAGAAGTGGGAGCCAAATCTGGGGAATAGGGTGGATGTTCCAACAATTCATAGTGCAGATCCCTTAATTTTCCCATTGCCAAAACACCTTTGTGGGCAGGTGCACTGTCCTGATGAAAGATGATTTTCTTCTTCTGCAAACAAACAGGGTCTTTTCTCACAAATTTTCCATCTAGGCTGGTTAAAAGATCAGAATAATATTACCCAGTTATTGTTTTACCCTTTTCAAGATAATTAATACACAAAATGCCTTTAGCCAAAGAAAAAAAAACACCAATGCCATGACCTTTCCTGCTGATGAAACAGACTTTGTCTTCTTTGGTGCTGAACAACCAGCTTCTGTCCACTGTTTTGACTGCTTTTTGGATTCTGGTGTGTAATGGTGAATCCAAGTCTCATCCATAGTAATAAATCGATACACAAATTCAGTTTTATTCTTGTTAAAATGCTCCAAGCACTGTTCAGAGATTTTCATGCGAGTGCATTTTTGATCAGCTGTGAGCAAGCATGTCACCCATCTTGTGCAAAGCTTTTTCATTTGCACTTCTTCATGGAAAAAATATCCTACACATTCTTTTGAAATACCTATAATCTCAGCAATTTCATGCACTTTGAGTTGCCAGTCATCCAATACCATATATGCACTTCATCAATGATTTCTGGTGTTGTTACACTTTTTTGGACGTCCTTCACGTGGATCATCTTCAAGGCTGTTATGGCCACGTTTAAACTCGGCAGCCTATTTCTTAATTGTCAAAAATGAAGGGGAAGGGTGTGCCCATAAACTTTTATGAACTTCGAATGAATTTCTTTTGGCATTAACCCTTCCTTTACAAAGAATTTTATAACCGCACAATACTCAATTTTATCCATTTCGAGGCATACAGACAACGCTTTTGCTTCAGACAGCTGTATAAAACAAACTACTTGATAGAATGACTTGCAATTTCACATGGATGCTTATGACAGATGTACCAACTTACAAAAAAAAAAAAATCATGCCACTAGTGTTGCCATCTATGGTCGAAGCCAAGAACTTTTCAGACCACTCTAGTAGTGTAGTACAAGACTATCAGAATATTCTCTCCTTACCAGATATCCACAGATCACACCACCACATAGCAAATATGACAGGTAGGCATCTGATCCCAGTGATAGTGGTCTGGAAAGTAGGCAGTAAAGACTCCAGAGAATAAAGTGAAGAATATGGGATGAAAGAAATAGATAAAAGTAAAAAAAATGAGAAGGGTCAGTATCACCACCAGAAGATAGCCTCCACCAAGAACCCAGTGTAAAAATATGGGAGACAAAAAAAAGAACTATGATTTTTTCTTGGAGCACTACATTAATAGTAAAGAAGTGAACAAACAAATAACAGAACGTGAGAAAAAGTAATATAAATTCCTAGCTGTGGGTTTTGACACCACAAGCCTAATCTATTGTGGTTTGTTTAACACAAAAGACAGGTTATATAGGTCCCATAATTTCCAGACTTGAAGTTTGTAGCAGTTGTATGGTAAAGTAGCTTTTGGCAAGTGTGTAGATATAAATACTCCTGAGAATGACCTGATATAATGGTGAAATATAGAACATAATTTTAAGTTATAAATCAAAAACAGTACATTAATCCATATCTATTATAAAATTACACAATTTGTTATGTCTAAGACTTACTTGTAAATGTGGAAGAATGAAGTCTTGATTGGCAAGTGACTGTGCATATTCATAGATTTCTGAGCACTGAATGGCTTCATTAGAAGCAAACTGGTCAAATGGTAACCTATAAACAAGATTGGTAACTATTAAAAATTGCATAATTTTAAAACTTAAAATGTATTTCTATACTGGTAACTATCAGAACAAAGAAAAGATCACAATCATAAACAGGTGTTTTGTAATCGAATTTTTGAAAACAATCATTCATTATCAGTTAAAACTGAGCTCCATTTCTTGGCGTATGTACTATAGGCACTGCTTTTACTTAATTTTACCATTAAAACGTCTCCATTTATAGCTAAAATGAAAAAAAAAAAATTGAATTGGAAGAAACTTCAATTCAAATTATGAACTGAAATTATAATCGAATGATAACAGATTAATACCTCTTATAATTATTTATATACAAAACAATATTATACCAATCAAAATTGAATTTCTGATTGGCATTGTTTCTGTTGTTTCCACCGTGTCTGCAACAAGTCATGTTATTTATAGAGCTATGGGCATGTCTCCAAGCAACAAAGCTAGTTTCTCACACCATTGCTAATCACACTCTCTGACTAAGAGCATGATTAGTAAAGGGGAATAGCCTGGGATGACCTCTTGTAACTAATATGTTTCTATCATAATGCCTCTTTTCTATCTATCAACCAAGTTTTGCAACCCTCAAGTCCTCACTATCATTGGATGCATGCATTCCACAAGATCATTCACCATTTTGATTACATGCCTATGAATCATTTCCACCTCATCCCCAAAAATCCAGGTGATTAGACCCAGCACAGTAATCCAGCTATGGCCATATAAAGAGGAATGGAATGGAATGAAATGAAATGATAAAGTCCTCATTTTATTTAATGAACGAGGAAATTCTTCCCCTCTTCATTAAAAATTCCCAAGATTTCATTAACTATCAGGATTATTATTAATATTGCTGTGTGGATGCCTCCACGAAGACTGAAGACTCATCATGGGAGACCCAAATTATCTACACAGTCTATCATACTCTCCTTGAACCCATTAAGACAATGCACTCTCAACTGACTATGGTAATCCATTCCGTTCATTCACAACTCTCCAACCAAAAAATCAAGTCCTCACACCCCTACTAACCCACGCCTTTATTCAACTTCCAGGGATAACTCCTCCTTCTGGCCCCTCCAGCCAAGTGCTGACACATTTCCCATGCATCAATCCTATAAAATCCTTTATAGCAACTTAAAATATTTCTATTATATCCCCTCTTTTTCTCCTATCAACTAACTTCTGCAATCCACACATCCCCTCAATCTATCCTCATAGGGAACATTCCACAGACCACTAACCATCCTAATCACACATTTGAAATTTCTACACTGCTTCCTCATCCCCCAGAAACTCAGGAGACCAGACCTGAGCACAGTAATTCAGATGTGGACATATCAAGGCCTTATAAAGAGGAATAACAACTTCCTTATCTCTACTTGTTAATGTGTTCTTCAACAGCCAAGTGAACTTATGGGCTACTGCTGTAGCAACCTTAGCAATATGTCCTCTAAACTTTAACTCTGTCTACCACCACCCCTAAATCTCTAACTTCATCTATTTCCTGGAGTACAGTTCCATCAATGTGTACATAGTTTGCAATCTATTTATCACAAAATGCATAACTATATCCTCTCACATTCTCTCCTTGTAATCATTCGCTGTCAGCGAAGTCTTACTAATGCCTATAACTTTTGGCAAGGCTATACTAAGAAATGATAAAAACTCCCTCTTATTCTTGATACCTCTAGCATTAGTATACATGAACTATAGCATCCCCTTTGGTCCCCAACTACGTTTACTAAAGGAATGTGGTAATCATTACAAGAGTAATGATTACCACATTCCTTTAGTTTTCCCGACTTTGCACTTCCAAACTCTCAGTTAACAATTCATTCAAGAAATGTAACTCTAAGTAAACTTGAATTTTGAGTAAATTTATTAAATCAAAACTTAAGAGTTACAATACTGATTTTCAAAAAGACTGTGCAGACTGACTCAAATTTTCATAACTGAAATGTAAAATAACATTTCTAAGTAAATTATCAATTTCCTGATATGTAACCCCAAAGTGATGTTCAGGCTACTATGACAGGTCTACATAATTAAGTTTACATTATTATTGTCATTTTTAACATTTCATTCTTCTAAGGCACTTCTGAATGAATTCACTTAGACCTTGGTCTTCCTCTGGGTCTTTTTTTCCTGTCATCAAACACCTGTTTTGAAAACCCTTCTCCTCTCATTCTGTTCGAGTGATTATACCTTAGATTAGCCCTAAATGTGGCCAAACCCAGCTGTATCGATATTTCAACAAATTTCAGATACTGGGATCAGTAAGTGATATTCTGATATCACTATGACAGTTTCACAAGATAAAGCAAAATGAACAATTATATTCCACCACTTATTTTCTTCTTCAAACTTTTACTAAAGTACATAAAGCTGTGCTCAAAAGATGAGATCCTGTACTAATACCTATTCTTTATCAACTATACACTATATTCTACTCTGCTAGCACCACCTATAGCATGGAAGCAAACCCATATACAGCCAACTCCGAAAAAAGGTGATAAGTGCATCATCAAACATTGACCTACTGCTCTACTTGAATACTGTCCAGAGTAATGGAAAATTCATCAACAGTGAACTTCTGTGATACCTGGAAAACTATCAACCGATCAGCAACTACCAATGTGGATTTCGAATCAAAATCAACTGTAGATCTTTTGGCCTATATTGCTCACTTCTAGATATATGCCATGGAAGGGTTTGGAGAAATCTGCGCTGTTTAACTTAATATTTGCAAGCAAGCCATTTGACAGGGTCTGGTATTAAGGGTTTCTCAGCAAATGTCATCTTATTGTCTACCTTCCTCCCTTTGGACTGTCAGTTTTCTCTCAGGTTGTTCACACGTAATGGTGAAAGATGTTCTCTCTCTCTTCAGATTTTCTTGTTGATATAGCTTTCCTCGGGAACTTTGTTATGTATATAAATAACGTACATTCACTGACATCAAACCTTATTCACAGTTTTGCTGATAATAGCACTCACCACTCATCCTACTCATATGACATATCTTGTAGTACTAAACATCTCAAGCTTCAAGATAATCTATGACAAGTGCCATAGATGGTGATCTACATACCATCCTTAAATTGAAGCAATGACAACCTAGTCACCTTCAATGCTTCCAAAACAGTTTTGTCTGTTTTCTCATAAAATAAAAAAATAAAAAATTCTTTTCTATTTACGTTTGATAAGACTCAACTTAAAAAGAGTCAAGATCTGTAGAAATCTCAAATTCATCCAAATGTTAGAATACTGCTCTGAAATTTGGGGTGGCACACCTAAGACTGCTGCTGCTCATGCTAACCTAACCTAATTTGGTAAACCGATGACCCCCCCATCTCTCTCTCTCACACAACACAGATGGTCAATTTCTGCATTGTGTCTTTCCTACAAATATTTCCATAACTACTGTTCAACAGAACTAGCATCCATTATGCCCATATTAGTGCAAAACATGAGCAACATCTGCCCAATATCTTTTTGCAGATGAACTGCTGATTCACGAAACCTGCTACTTACAGTCTTATTTTATTCCATCTAATGTGTAGAAGATCCTTCCCAATGAAAGTTCCTCCAAGGGCTATAACCCCCCTCTCAACTCTTTAAAAAAATATCAGAAGAATACTTTCCTCTTCCCTCCCCCCATACCTCTCAGCCAGCACACACACACACAGAATTTACTTGCCATAGGCCTTGCAGCCTCTTGTGTGTGTGAGGGATAAAAAATATTAGAAATGAATACAAATATACCTTCCCAGATATCGTATGGAAATCTTTAAAACAAACGTTAAGAATGCTTACATTTTATTATCAATAACTAAAATTAAATACCAGATACCTAAAAAGTTGAGGGGGGGGTGGGAGGGACCTATGAATTTCATTGTTTTTTTTTTGCATGTGTAAAGGAACAAGGAAGGAGACATTAATAAAATTAAATAAGAGAACAGTAATTAATTCAACTTACATATGATCAGAGCCTAACAGTATTAATTTACTTGATTTGCGAAAATAGGAACCAAAATCCACTTGGGCCATCAAATAGCAGAAGTGAGCAGCTGGTAAACAACCACGAGTGACTGAAAAGAAAGTAACAGTAACATATAAGGAAAATTAATATAGGGATGTGTTGTGTGAACTTTTTATTTTGATGTCATATTTGTTACTTTACTTAATACTAATTACATAGTACAAACTCATATGTTTGCTTCAGAATGACTGAAAATAACTGGTTCTTTTTCAGTCCTTCTTTTGCATAATTTTGCATGAGTGAGAAAATGGGAATTCTTCTTCTTCTTTCACTCTGCCTTATCCCATGTTAAATGTGGTCGGCGCACCAATCTTTAACCTTCCTCTTCCAAGTTCTCCAGTCCAGGGCATCCTTCGGACTCCATCCTTTCTCCCTAAGATCCTCTGTCATCTTATCCCTCCACCTGAGCTTGGGCCTGCCTCTTTTCCTCCTTCCCTCCAACTCCATATACTCCACTCGTTTACCAACATACTCCTCACCCTTCCTCTCAACATGTCGAAACCACCTCAGCCTACTTTCTTGTATCTTCTTGCCAATTGGTCCCACCTTAACTGTCCTTCTCATGTAGTCATTCTTTATCCTGTCCTTCTTTGTCACACCACTCATCCATCTCAACATCCGCATCTCCGCCACCTCCATCTTCCTCTCCTGTGCCTTGGTTATAGGCCATGTCTCCGCACCATGGAGCATCGCTGGCCTCACCACCATCTTATAGAGCTTTCCTTTCCTCTTACAACTCAATCTCTTGTCACACAGGACCCCACTCATCTTCCTCCAATTCATCCAACCGCATGTTATTCGGTGCTGTATTTCCTCGTCCAGGTCCCCATTCCTCTCGACAACCGACCCAAGGTACTTGAATTTCTTCCCTGAAATTAGCCTTTCACCCTGGAGTCGTATGACGATATCCTCGTCACTCCCCGTTGACATATATTCAGTCTTCACCCGGTTAATTCTCATGCGCTCTCCTCCAATGCCTTTCTCCACTCTTCCAGGGTATTTTCAAGCTTCTCTCGGGATGATTCACATAGAACAATGTCATCGGCAAACAGCATGCTCCATGGTGCCTCCTTCTTGACATCCTCCACTAGTACATCCATGACCAGGTCAAAGAGGTAGGGGCTCAGAGCTGACCCTTGGTGTAGCCCTACGACAATAGGGAACCCTTCTGTCATGCCGACACTAGACCTGACCTGAGTTTCTGTTCCCTCATACATCTCCTTCACCAACCTCACATACTTCTCCGACACCCCCTTCTTCCTCATACACTTCCATACCTCCTGCCTGGCCACTCTGTCGTATGCCTTTTCCAGATCTATAAACACCATGTGCAGATCCACTTGCATCTCTATATTTCTCCATCAATCGCCTTAGCACAAATATTGCATCCGTTGTCCCTCTTCCTGGCATAAATCCAAACTGTTCCTCACCAATTTTTGTTTCCTGCCGTAACCTTGCTTCAATTACTCTTTCCAAGTGAGAAAATGGGAATGTGTTCAGTAAATCATTTTCTCATGATTAACCTGTTCTCATTTTATTCCAGCATATACGTCACTGACTTCACAAAGGTGATTTTCGATGATTTTATTACATAAATAACAAAACAAGAAAGATTATTACCAAAACGCATTACTACAAAAAAGAAAAACAAAAATGAATCACCTTTGCAGTAAAGAAATGAATGATAATTAGTAAATAGTCAGACAAGCTATTTTTAGGAATGAATGTGTGCATTTAAGAAAAATAACAAAATGAAACAGTATCAGCAAAGAATAAACAGTAATATGATTTGGAATTATCCTGTACATAGTTTCAGAAATCCCAAAAATTACTTTACAACTAGAGCTAGTTTTTCACTTGATCTAGACAGACTATTCTAACCTCCTTACCGGCCAAGATGGATGAAATAATGAGACCAAATTGCACTTCTTATCCATGTTATTCAACTGGTGTTACAGAATCGTATCCAGATTTAGCTGGACGTCTATAGATGTTATGACTGGTTGGGATGTTAATCTTGTTTTTTCCTTGCTTTTCAATTTTTTTCACAACCCACCTTGGTACAAGGAGGTTTGATGTCAACCAACTCCATGTATTAAGATATGACAAACCAATTAAAAGCAGAGTCTAAGGATACACTTTCTTTTAAGATTTAAAAAAAAATGACAGTCATAATTCTTATGTTTCTGTTCTTATTTTTTTTAAGTTCCATATAATAAAAAAATTAATTAGTTGTGAACAGTCTTATTGGTTGTATAACGTATGTATCGAGGTTTGATGTTTGTTTGGTTGTTTATGATTTTATGGTGCAAAGGCAGCTATGGTCAACACTGCTCCAGTACAGATCATAGCAATATACAAGTTAAAAATAACTTGATAAGTAAACAAAAGCACAAACTGATATAGATAAAATTAGTATATTGTATAAAAGTGTACAATAACAAGTGTAAAAAAGTTGTATAAATGGCAGGTGAAAAAGGTCTATGAAAAACAATTTTAAATAGTTCATAAACAGTAAAGTAAACTTATAGTGGAAAAATATTGGTGCTGATAAAATATGCATGAGTGTACAGGGATCAGACAGATCATTAACATGGCTAAAACTGACAATGCTCATTGATGAAACATGGGCAGTCGATTAAAATATAACTGATGGTTAGTCCGGTACTACAAAACTCACACACAGGCATGTCATTACCCCATAATAGGAAGGTGTGTGTGAGATGACTATGATTTATGCAGAGCCAAGCATGAACAACTTCCTCTTTAAGGACTGTGCATAAACTAGCCTGCCACAATTTAATTTAATATCCAGACCATGGTCTGGATACACACCACAGAATACGGTGCAAGAAAGCCACAGTAATACACCATAAGAAACAGCCCTAAGAAATAAGCCAAACCTTAACAAATTTGGATGCATGAGACTGCCCCAAATTTGGGAGACATACATCCTGAGAACTTCAGCCCAATGGCCAAGAATACCTAATAAAGCCTGTTAGAGAGCACCATCAGGACTTCAGGAAAAAACAGTAGTTTCCTTGCTTCGACCTCATTTGCTGTTTTTAGTGCCTGCGCGCATGTGTCTTAATCTTATGTTCCCATGAAGATGGCAACATAACGTTGCTGAAATATAGGAAATATATATTAAAGTTTTAAAGTTTATTTTAATTTATATTCCAGTATACGTTGTGAATTCCTTAAGTTATTTAATAATCATGTGCAACTAACGTATAAGCCTTTCTACGAGAATCACAATTAATGCTGATGCATATTGTGAAATGATGAAGAAACTCGGACAAAAGCAATCCAGAACAAAAGACAAGGGATCGTGCTTTTGCATGATAATGTACGAGTTCACACTGCAGCTCGAACTGTCTGGCAAATTCAGAAGTTTGAGTGGGAACTTTTCAACCATTTAACTGAACTGAAAAACAGTATGAAGAACTGAATGAGCAACTGAAGAACAGCATGAACCAGTGGTTGAACTCACTGGAGGCAGACATTTTTTGACGCAGATATGAAAAAGCCTGGAGCCATGATAACAAAAATGGCTACTATGCGGAAAAGTAAAGTATGTACATAGGTATTTTGGCATATAATCTGTTTTTTTTT
The DNA here is from genome assembly GCF_054136105.1 of Typopeltis vanoorti. Classification (NCBI taxonomy): domain Eukaryota; kingdom Metazoa; phylum Arthropoda; class Arachnida; order Uropygi; family Thelyphonidae; genus Typopeltis; species Typopeltis vanoorti. Next base: position 188,724,120 of record NC_143549.1, on the reverse strand, counting down.
CTAAATCTTGACCAGACGTTACTTTCTGGATTCACCTATACAATCAGCTCTTGATGACATCTCTAAAAAGTCTCCATGATTCACTTAAAAGAGAGATAACATTTTCATGTGTGATCAATCATTAACAGCACTGCAATACCAATCTAGGAGAGAATTTGGAACTAATTACAAACAAACATCTTCTGCATGGATATACATAGCAGCTTTGTTGTTCTCAAATGTCAAAATAATTTATCAAGTATTCAGCTTGCTAGTTCCTTGCTTGTCTAAAACTTCTGCATCTTCCAAAATAGCAAACTCTGAAAACAGATCCTTTAACAAGAAATGCAGTTATTGTAACTGACCAAGTACAATTATACCAGCAATGTCTGTTATTCGGCATTATGCAATCTTGTCAAAGCATGATGGGAAATATAACACTTTTGGAGTGAGTTTTCAGTTTTGTGAATAAATACAATTAAATATTAAAATAACTAACAACACCTGAGCCTTTCTACATGTTTGAATAAATATACTAAACTATTTTCAGGAGTCTATGCTCATGACGTCCAAAGTGAATTGTTACTATCAAAGACTAATTTATATATGAAATGTTTTATACAAAAACACAAGTTGCTATCGTATATCACGTTCCTTCGTAACTTACTTAGTGTGTCACCAAGAGTAGTGATACTTCGAGAGTCAACCTCTGGACGGGATGATGGATTGGACAGGATCATAGCTAAGTGAGGCCGCCAATCACCCCACTTTTCATCAGCAATACACTAAAAAAAATTATTTAAAATAGATAAGCAAATACTTTGTTTTATATAAATGCTCTGAAACCCTATTTTAAATTAAAATCAGAAAACTTCTCTTATTTGATCAGTTTTAGTGTTCATGTGTAGAGGCTTAAAGTGCTGTAAGGACATCATGTTGGAGGCTTAATGGATTTTTTACAACACTCAAAAAGAATTAAAATAGAATTTAATACTTCCTATATTTCGTCCTAGTCACTAGGACATCTATGGGGATTACAAAAACAATTAATGTAACATGCACACACAATTCTTACAATACTAAGCCCAACCACGTGGGTGACACTAAAGTTTTATCTAGGTGGAGTGCCCTCTAAGGGCGGTAGTAGGTGGCCTGGAATGTAAGGTGGGACCTCTGGTGATGAGTGTTTCCCAAATCTTCAGAAGCTTAATGCAACCGTATTTATTAAGATTTGGTTGGTTTCTGAGAGCTGCTGCTGCTGCTTCTAAGAAAAGTCTCTCTTTCTTGAATTTGCTGTGGTGGAGCATGGTGGTTTTCTTCCATGATACTCTGTGGGTGGTGTCCAAAACATGGTCAGCCAAGACTGAATGGCCATAGTTGTGTTTACAGATGTAAGACACAACTATGGATGCTGATCTGCCTGTCTGTCCAAAGTACGCCAGCCTGCAGGAACAGGGTACTTTGTAAACTCTAGGCAGCGAGAGAGGAAGGAGCTGATCTTTCGTAGAACGGATAAGGGTAGCAAGTTTGCGGTAGGGCTTATATGCTGTGTGTAGGTTGTACTTTTTTAGTATCTTGGCTATTTTTTCAGATGTGCCATGGATGTAGGGTATGGTGATGGCATTTTTAAAATCTTGTTGATGAGAAGGACAGGGAATGGGGGAGGAACTGATTATTTTTTTGATACTGTGTACGCTGTAGCCATCTGAGAGGAAAGTGTTGTGTATGTGGGTTCAGTAATAAGGGCGGTTCCACTGGAACAAAGATTGTGGGCTCTCTTAGTAAGAGTTTTGATGATGCCATATTGTTGTGAGGGGTGGTGGTGGTGGGAGAGTTTGTGAATGTATCTGCCTGTGTGTGTGTGGGTTTTCTGTATAGAGTGAAAGCAAGTGTATCATTAGGCAGGCGTGTGACTAAGGTGTCTAGGAAGGGTAAACAGTTGTTCTTTTCCTTTTCCATAGTAAAGATTCTTGGATGTAGGCTATTAAGATGACTGAGGAAGGAGTCTAACGTGTCTGGGCCATGAAGGCCAAATAGAGAACACATCATCTACATATCTTAGCCAGATAGAAGGTTTGAGTGGGGCTGAGTCTATGGCTCGTTTTTCGAAATCTTCCATATAGAAATTGGCAAGGGGAGGTGAGAGGGGGAACCCATGGCGGTTCCCTCTATCTGCTTGTAGATTTTGTTCTTCCAAGAGAAATATCCAGAGTTAATGGCAAAGGAAAAGAGATCTAAGATGTCAGGGGGAAAAAAGTTTTCTAAGAGAGATAAGGTGTCAGTTAAGGGAATATTGGTAAACAAAGAGGAGATATCAAAGCTTACCAATATGTCTGCATTATTCAAGGTTAAATTTTCTGTGAGGGCTTTAAAGTGGGTTGAGTTTTTTATATTTCAGACCTATAGTAGATGCCACCAATGAACCTTGCTACAGACTGTCTAAACAGCTGGCCAACTCTCTGACCCCCCCACCCCAACCGGAAGGTCCACTTCCTATATAAAAAACTCGGCCCACTTTAAAGCCCTCACAGAAAATTTAACCTTGAATAATGCAGACATATTGGTAAGCTTTGATATCTCCTCTTTGATTACCAATATTCCCTTAATTGACACCTTATCTCTCTTAGAAAACATTTTCCCCCCTGACATCTTAGATCTCTTTTCCTTTGCCATTAACTCTGGATATTTCTCTTGGAAGAACAAAATATACAAGCAGATAGAGGGAACCGCCATGGGTTCCCCCTCTCACCTCCCCTTGCCAATTTCTATATGGAAGATTTAGAAAAACGAGCCATAGACTCAGCCCCACTCAAACCTTCTATCTGGCTAAGATATGTAGATGATGTGTTCTCTATTTGACCTCATGGCCCAGACACGTTAGACTCCTTCCTCAGTCATCTTAATAGCCTACATCCAAGAATCCAGTTTACTATAGAAAAGGAAAAGAACAACTGTTTACCCTTCCTAGATACCTTAGTCACACGCCTGCCTAATGATACACTTGCCTTCACTGTATACAGAAAACCCACACACACAGGCAGATACATTCACAAACTCTCCCACCACCACCCCTCACAACAATATGGCATCATCAAAACTCTTACTAAGAGAGCCCACAATCTTTGTTCCAGTGGAACCGCCCTTATTACTGAACTTAACCACATACACAACACTTTCCTCTCCAATGGCTACAGTGAACACAGTATCAAAAAAAAATCAGTTCCTCCCCCATTCCCCGTCCTTCTCGTCAACAAGATTTTAAAAATGCCATCACCATACCCTACATCCGTGGCACATCTTAAAAAATAGCCAAGATACTAAAAAAGTACAACCTACACACAGCATATAAGCCCTACCGCAAACTTGCTACCCTTATCTGTTCTACGAAAGATCAGCTCCTTCCTCTCTCGCTGCCTGGAGTTTACAAAGTACCCTGTTCCTGCAGGCTGGCATACTTTGGACAGACAGGCAGATCAGCATCCATCCACCTGGAGGAACACAAGTCTTACATCTGTAAACACATCTATGGTCATTCAGGCTTGGCTGACCATGTTTTGGACACCACCCACAGAGTATCATGGAAGAAAACCACCATGCTCCACCACAGCAAATTCAAAAAAGAGAGACTTTTCTTAGAAGCAGCAGCTCTCAGAAACCAACCAAATCTTAATAAATACGGTTGCATTAAGCTTCCGAAGATTTGGGAAACACTCATCACCAGAGGTCCCACCTTACATTCCAGGCCACCTACCTAGAGGGCGCTCCACCTAGATAAGACTTTAGTGTCACCCACGTGGTTGGGCTTAGTATTGTAAGAATTGTGTGTGCATGTTACATTAATTGTTTTTGTAATCCCCATAGATGTCCTAGTGACTAGGACGAAATATAGGAAGCATTAAATTCTATTTTAATTCTTTTTGAGTGTTGTAAAAAATCCATTAAGCCTCCAACATGATGTTGATCAGTTTTAGACAAAACTGCATGATAAGTAACACTTAGAAAATCAACTGTGTTATATTTATTGTGAATATATGCATTCATCTTCATTTGGCATGGCAGATTTTATGAATTTTATTATCATTTAAGAAACTACAACTGTATTATGTTATGTTACTGAAGTGGCATAATTAGCATAAGTAGAACATTTAAATACCTAGTTTACCAGAAATACTGTTACAACTTGAAAACCACATAAACCTTTAATCTATCAGTAAATCATTTACAGCTTTCCATACAAAGAAACTACATGCATGACCTGTATATAAAGCATTCAATGTTCAAAATGTTCCTCTTTTGCCTTCACGCATGTCCAAAAATAGTAAAGTCTCATGAATAGAAGGATATGATTGACACAGATAGGCTAGTCAGGGATTGTTATGAGGAAGAGAATTGGAAAGGGTTGATAAAACAAGAGGCCATCACTGGAAACTATATAAGGAAGGTGTTAGCAGAGGAGTGAGGCACAGGTTCTTTACATGGGGAGTGGTTGGTGAGTGGAATGCATTGTCTGAATGTGTTGTGAATGCAGACACAGCATCAGTTTAAGGCACAGCTGGATGAGGCATTGTGGGCAATAGTGTGTACCTCCCACGATAAATCTTTGACTCCATGGAGGTCAGATGTTATTTTTTCAGGAAATTATAATGATTAATCAATATTATAAGTGGAGAGAAGGAGAGGAAGACCCCAACTGCAATGGAAAAACAACATCAAAGACTGGACGGGCAAGAGTCTTACAGAAGCAAAAGATAGAGAGGCATGGAAGTATTAATTAGTTATAATTAATATTGATTAATCTAATCCTGTGGACTCCTCTATTAAAAGGGTTGCAGCTTGATGAAGTCTGCTTCCATGCTTCTCTACCTTTTGCTTATAAAATGTGCCATTATGTCCCAATGGGACATAATGGCACATTTTATAAAATTAATTTGTGTTTTTAAAATTACAAAATTTTACCAAATTTTACAAATTAATTTTATAAAATGTGCCATTATGTCCCATTGTGGATGGCATTGATTCTCACATTCAAAGTAGCCAAACATTTAACCGAGAACTCTCACAATGTACTGGCAATGCTCCTTCACACATAAAAAAAAAAAACTCGGTCCACTTTAAAGCCAATACAGAAAACTTCACACTCCAAAACAATGATAAATGGTCAGTTTTGATGTCTCCTCTCTATTCACTAATGTCCTACTCAAAGACACCTTAGACCTTATTCAAGTTTATTTCCTCCTGATATCTCAGCTCTGGTTCAGTTCACCATGAACTTTGGCTATTTCATTTGGCAAGGAAAATTCTACAAACAGAAGACACAGCCATGAGTTTTCCACCCCCTGGCCAACTGATGGAGACTTCTGAAGAAAAAGCCTTAAATTCTGCCCCACATAAACCCAGTTTGGCTATGCTATGTAGATGATGTGTTCTCCATTTGGCCACATGGCCTTGGATCCTGATATCAACATCTCAGGATCAAGTTTACCTTAGAAAAGGAAAACAACAGTCTTCTCTTCCTAGACACTAATTACATACCAGCCTGACAGATCTCATGCCAGCAGTCATCCCCCCCCCACACACACACACATACACTATACAACTCTATACAACAGGGAAAAATTAATCAGTCCTCACAACAGTGCACTAACTACTGAACCTTACCACATTCTCAACACTTTGTTAGCCAATGGCTACAACCCCCCCCCCAAAATATTAAAACCCTGTAACCCCAATCTCCTTCCTTTCCTCCCCCCCCCCCATTCGGAGCAGAGATTACACAAAATCTATCGCCATTCCATACATCTGGGGCACATTTGAAAATCCTAAAGAAATACAACCTTACAGACCACATTAAAAAAACTAGCATTCCTTATCTGTTCCCCATTCGGAGCAGAGATTACACAAAATCTATCGCCATTCCATACATCTGGGGCACATTTGAAAATCCTAAAGAAATACAACCTTACAGACCACATTAAAAAAACTAGCATTCCTTATCTGTTCCAAAGACCAGCCACATTTCCTAGACCTAGCAGGTGTCTACCAAGTCCCTTGTAACTGTAAAAACTGGTCTACTATGGCCAAACAGGCAAGACAACCAATATCAGAATTTCTGAACACATGGACTGCATTCGTTTCCATCATTACAGCCACTCTGGTCTTGACCATACTTTGGACACTCACCATAGAATATGATGGAAGAAGGCCAATCTATTGCACTGCTCAGTTATTGAATAATGCCTTCACATATGGGGTGGGGCCCTAAAAGCTTCTTCAAAATGCTTGATTCAATACAGAGATGGGTCATTAATAAGACTTATGAATGACCCATCTCTTACCAACTCACTCCCCACACTTTCGTACAGATGTTTGGTTTCTGCACTGTGTATTCTACAAATATTTCCATGGGAAATGTTCATCTGAAATAGCTTCAATAATTCCCCACTTAGTACTAAGCTCGTTGGAACATGTGCAGCTGCTGCTGCTCAACATCATCCCTTCAGAGTGCACCTTGAAACCTAGAACAGATTTCTTTTCCTCCTCCTTCATCCCTGCAACATCTGTATTGTAGAACAGTCTTCCTCCTGTTGTGTTTACCAAGGAATACAATATACAGTCTTTTAAATCAAATGTAAACAAGTTCCTCTTTTCCCAACCCACTACCCATATATGGTACTAATGTACTATAGGGTGGTATTAATGCACCAACCTCCCATGTATGGGCTCAACATAAAAATAAATAAATAAATAAAAACTGCAGCAAATACAAATATCAGAGCTATTTCATGGAATCTGCCTCAGCCCTGAAAAACTTTCCAAAACCTCAACAAATTTGGATGCATGAAACTGCCCCAAATTTGGGAAACACTCATCCTCAGATCTTCAGCACAACGGTCAAGGCTACCCAATTTATCCCACTAAGGGTCGCCATTTAGGACTCTAGGCCTGACATTGGTTGCCTTTCTTCAACCTCATTTACCCAATGTTAGTGCCTTAATGCACATCATTGTTTTGTGATCCTTTTGTTGTATAATGAAACCCGTGGAGCATTCATGACTAAACATACACACATAACCACAGTAATAAGATTTTTTTTTTTAATAAGTAAAGATTTCATACTAAGTATCATAAGACATCTTCAGTACAGTTAATTCAAACAATACTAGGAATCACATACAGTTAGGGCACATGCTTACAATGGATCACGCTCTGTGTGCAGTAGCGTGTTATAGAATTAAATTATGGACAAGGGGGGGGGGTCAATGTTTCTTTCAATATATAAAATCTAAATATGGAATGCATTTAGGTGAAATGGCAAACTCAAAAAGGTGAAATGGATAAAAGCATTTGAAAAAAGTAATATTAATCTACATAAAAAATGCCTTACTTTGCTAAATTGTTCCAAGAAAAATACCAACAAATTACTGACCGAAAAATGAGTTGTCAACTTATCTAGCAGTCCACTAAACAGAAGATGAATTTAATGTTCTAGCAAGAAGTCATAAGTTTGCCATTTCACCTAAATGCATTCCATATTTAGATTTTATACACAACATTGAAAGAAACATTGTGCACCTGTCCAATACTAAAGCCAATAGACTACGTTTCAAAATTGCAAAAATAGTCTATAATGCCAAAACCTTCAGATTTGAATATCCACCATCAGAATTGAAAGCTCTTACCTCCTTAAAACATAATAGAAACATAATCATTACCAGAGCCGACAAACGAAATACCACTGTTGTCCTAGATACCAATTCATATGACCGAAAAATGAATTTATTACTCTGAGATCAAAGTACATATGCCCAACTTGATTATGATCCTACAAAATGACAGCTCAAGAAACTAAACAAGTTACTAGATGAAACCACTTCCTTAGATCAAGGAAAAACTCAGGACAGAACATGCTAGGCCTCCAAGAATATATGGTTTACCTATACTTCACAAGAATAACGTTCACTCAGACCTGTTGTGGATTCTATTAGCAGCCAGAGGTACAAATAATCAAGATTTTTATCTAACCTTCTCCATCCTCTCATAGGCCACTCAGTCTCATCACTTAAAAATTCCACTTCACACAAAAATAAAAAACATTCAACTGTTGGAAATTGACATGATAATTAGCTTTGACATTGTCTCCATCTTCACTAATATTCCCCATAAGGAAACGATAGACTTGCTAACTCAAAAATTTCCATCCGATACTGTTGAATTATTCAAATTTATTATGTTTGCATACTTCACTTTGAAAGAGAAAATTTACAAGCAAGAGGAAGGAATAGCAATGGGGTCTCCTTTATCACCAAACCTAGTCAACCTTTTTTCTAGAACACTTTGAAGGGGGAAAAAAAATTTCTTCACGTTTAATCCTAAATCAAAAAACCTGGCTACGATACGTCGATGATGTCTTTGCTGTCTGGGGTCATTCTGAACAAGAACTACACTTGTTTCTAGAAAAAATCAACCTTCTTCATCCTCGCATCAAATTCATGCTAGAAAAAGAATCTCCACAGGGTATCTCCTTCCTGGAAACAAAGAAAAGAAGGTATTTTCATCTCCATGCCTATCATAAGCCAACATTTGCAGGTCACTACATTCACAATTCTTCGGCTCATTATCCATCTCAAAAAATTTGGCATCATTAAATCATTAGTAACCAGAGCAAACGGATTCTGCTCCTCCAAAGGTTCTTTAAACTAAGAATTGGAAATAATCAAAAATACAAAAAATACGACCATTCATTGTATCTGCTACAGTGTATTATTGTAGCTTTCTTCCACCGTATTCTGTGGCATGTATCCAGAGCATGGTCAGCAAGACCAGAATGGCGGAACTTGTGAAAACGGATGTAGTCCTTGTGTTCTGAAATTCTGATATTCACTGTCCTGATTGTTTGGCAAAAGTAAGACAGATTACAGCTGCAAGGGACCTGGTATACACCAGGTAGGTCTAGGAGAAGTGGTTGGTCTTTAGTGGAGCAGATAAGGGATGCCAATTTTCTGTATGGTCTGTAACAGGAGGTCAAGTCATGTTTTTTTTAAGATTTTGGTAATTTTTTCCGAGGTGCCTCGGATGTAGGGAATGATGATGGATTTAGAGTAATCCTTGTTGTGGAGGGGGGGGGGTAGAGTTGTATGTTTCAATATTTTTTGGATTTTGGGGGGCGGGGGGTAGACATTGGCTGAGAAAGTGTTGAGGATGTGATTTAGTTCAGCATTTAGGGCCATGTAATTAGAACAGATTAGTTTAGCCCTGTTGTATAGTGTTTTCACCACTCCATATTCTTGTGAGGGGGGGGGGGGGGGGATTGTTGGTGAATGTACCTGCCTGTATGGGTGTTTTTTCTAATAAACTGAGGAAAACCAAGGTTCCATCAGGCTAGTGTGTCTGAGGAAGGGGAGGCTGTTGTTTTCCTCTTCTTTTTCCAGGGTGAACTTGATTCTGGGGTGTTGGGTTGTGTTTTTAAGTGTGTCAAGAAGGAGACAAGTGTATCAGAGCCATGTGGCCAAATAGTGAACACATCATCATCATCAATGTAGCGAAGCCATATGGTTGGTTTTTGTGGGGCAGAGGTTAAGGCTTTTCTTCAAAGGTCTCCATAAAGAAATTAGCCAAGGGTGGGAAGAGTAGTGAACCTATGGCTGTCTCCTCTATTTGTTTGTAGAATTTTTCCTGCCAAACGAAATAGCCTCAGTTCATTGTGTACTGAAATAGGGCTGAGATATCAGGAGAAAATTTAGCTTGGATTAGCTCTAAAGTTTCCTTGAGTGGGATATTTGTGAATAAGGAGGAGACGTCAAAGCTGACCATTATGTCGGTATGTTGGAGTGCAAGATTTTCAATGCTGGCTTTGAAGTGGGCCGAGTTTTTTTTTTTGTGTGATGGTGTGTTGCCAGTATAGTGTGCGAGCGCTTTGGCCAAATATTTAGCTAAATTGTATGTGGGGGAATCAATGCCATCCACCTATGGGACATAATGGCACATTTTCTTTGTGTATTTTTGGGAGCCCATATATACAGGGGGGCTACCTTTATATGGTTTTAGTCTGTTAGTAATCTCCACAGGCCAAGAAGTAACCTTCTTAAGGAGCCTATGGAGTTTTCTAATTTGTGAGTTGATGGGATTGTATTCGATAGGGACGTAAGTAGCCCGATCTAATAGAAGAGCATTAAGCTTACCTTATGCACTAAGCATTAATGCATTAAAATTAATTAAGCATTGAAATTAATTAATGCATTAAGCATTAAGCTTAAACTAAAGCAAGATGGAACCTTGGTTTTCTCAGTTTATTGAAAACCTACCCATACAGGCAGATACATTCACCAAGGATCCCCCCCCCCCCCCATAACAACATGGAGTGGTGAAAACACTAAACCACAGGGCAAAACTAATCTGTTCTAACGACATGGCCCTAAACACTGAACTAAATCACATCCTCAACACTTTCTCAGCCAATGGCTACCCCCCCCCCCCAAAAAAAATCCAAAAAATATTGAAACCTACAAACCACAACCACCCCTCCCGCACTCCACAACCTCTAAATCCATCACCACTCCTTACATCCGAGGCACCTCGGAAAAAATTACCAAAATCTTAAAAAAACATGACTTGACCTTCTCTTACAAACCATACAGAAAATTGGCATCCCTTATCCACTCCACTAAAGACCAACCACTTCCCCTAGACCTACCTAACATATACCAGGTCCCTTGCAGCTGTAAACTGTCTTACTTTTGCCAAACAGGCAGGACAGCGAACATCAGAATTTCGGAACACAAGGACTACATTCGTTTTCACAAGTACAGTCATTCTGGTCTTGCAGACCATTGTTAAAGTGTTAATGAAATTATTTTGTATGTTTTTGTTCTTCATTCACATTTAACATAATATACCATATACCAAGCAAGACTTGTGTAAATATTATTTAATGTAAACAACTTATTTTACAATTTAATATTCATGTAATTTTCCTTGAAGTTCTAATAATAATTAGAAAATTAATCAAAGATATAATAATAGTATTAGACTCTGTATTTAAATATTATTAAGCTATTTTAATTATTACTATGTTAATATTATAAGAATTTGTATTTGATAATTTAACTGCGCATTAATTGAAATGTAAATATTCTCTATTTATTCCTGTTTGTAGAAGTTTAACGTTATGCAATAGCTCAATTTTATTATATTTTTGTTTTGTTGTCATGGAGACGTATGTAAGTAAGCGAGCGCGAGTTTGGAACAGTACGTGAGGAGAAGGTTTATTGAAAAGAGTTTTAGTTAAGAGATCACGAGAACAATTTAGGCGGGAAGAACGTATATATAAAGGATGAACGCTGAAAATATAGGTTAGAGAGAGAAAGGAGAGGATTGGCATTCGGTTGGAATTGGAGCATTCAACATTCGGGAAATCAGAGTGCAGTAATAGCAAGTCGGCGAGTCACTCAAGTAGCTAAGTCAAGTCTACTAGTCGAGAAGTGGTTAGCTAATAATTTGTAGAATAACAATTTTAGCTACGGAAGACAGCTGAGTGACTACTAAATAGACTAGCGATACATGAGTTGAGATTTAATTTCAGAGCCGACCTTTCAAGGACACACAGAATCTTGAAATAAAGCATGGATTACTAGAGAATAGTAGAGGCTGTAAGGTTGAAGTCACCATTAGCTGTGCTTAGAAATATATTGCCTAAAGAATTAAATGAATGCAGGAAGAATGAACAGCTGTGCATATAAAACCTCAAGTTAAGGAATTATTGTGTGTTGCCTTATTTCATGAGTGATCAGTAGTACTTTGTGCAATGTTTGTTTATGTGTATTGTGACCGATGATTAATTCAGTTATTGCTTAGAAAAATTATTTTAATGAGTGCTGTTTAACGTTTAAGGTGTTTACAGTTATAAAAAGTGTTTGCGTATAAGTTGATGAAGAAAGAAGATTGTCGGTAAGATTATTCCAACCATTAATATTCCTATACAGAGAAGTGTGAGTTTCATCCTAGAATTTCCTTATACTAACAGTAACTATTGCGGAGAATTAGCTGAAGTGTAAATTTAAAAGTGTTTGTTTGTGAAGAGGTGTTAGTGCAAATTTTATTGTATTTGGAACTTAAGGAACTGTGAGAAGACTGTATTAGAGATAACAGATTTACCATTGTCTGAGTCTGTATGATTGAACTTATCAGAGATGCTAAAATGTTTGTGATATCTTAATTAGTGATTTGATCTTAAGTGTAAAATTTGTGATTCTAAAATTATATGTTTGTTTTTGTTAATCAAAAGTTGTATTTTGCCTGAATCTCTTTTACTGCACCATTCATAAAATATTCGAACCAAAGCGGGTAAATTAAGTAAGTTAAATATTCTCGGCCAATATATATAATAACAACATATAAGAGAAGGGTAGTTAAGAGTTGGTTTATCTTCAGTTCTTGAACTAATTCAGATATAAAGTGGCGCAGTCTTTAAATATAAATTTTCTTTATATTTGAGTTTGAAATCAACTTACAACTTATCAATTAGTTAAGAACATCGTAATAGTAATCATGTCGGATCCAAAGTATAGATTGAGAAGAAGCAGGATCCAACACCATGCTCTGGATACATGCCACAGAATATGGTGGAAGAAAGCTACAGTAATGCACCATAGCATATACAAATTCGAAAGACTATTTATGGAATCAGCCTCGGCCCTAAGAAACTCTCCAAACCTCAACAAATTTGGTTGTATGAGACTGCCCCAAATTTGGGAGGCTTACATCAGCAGACCTTCAGCCCAATGGCCAAGAACACCTACTTAGCCTGCAAGGGGGCACCATCAGGACTTTTAGGAGAACAATAGCTTCATCACATCTTTCTCAGTTACTGTGTTGTAGTGCCTACGTGCATGTTCCATTTTTGTAAGTTCCTTTTGGAGATGGCAACGTGACGTTGCCGAAATATCGGAAATATTTTTAAAGTATAATTTTAATTTATATTCGTATCTATGTTGTCAATTCCTTAAGTGATTTAGTAATGCATAACCAACGTATAAGCCTGTCTACGAGAATTACCATCATCCACGGAGATGCGATCGCATGGAAAGCATGCCAATACGGTAAAATGAAGTTGAAGTTGTCTAGACAATTAAATCGTCTAACTTTCCTAAAACGCTGCCGAGATAATCAGGTAATCCCGAATTGTGTAAAATTCAAGCACCATTTTGTTTCACAAAAAACTCTCCATATCTATAACCATGCCAGCTACGCTTTGCTTAGGGAGCAAATCCCCGCCACGCGATTTCTCTTAGCGGACATTAACAAAGCTATTCGTGCTTTTGAAGAAGAGCTTTCGGGCACTTTAAATCATGAGCTTTGGTCAATTTTACATGATGTCCCGTGTACCACAGCAGACAAAGAATTTGAAAAAATAAGAGTTCGACAGATGAAAAAATTCAAAAAATTAAAAAAGAATTTTGCAGTCAATCCAAAACTTCCTATCAACACCGTAATCAACCTTTCTTCAGTCACCCTGAAGCACTCAACGCACTTTCACATGGCCATAACTTCGCCATTGCTCCCAGAAAAATACCTAGTGAGGATATTATGATCCAGATCCAATGCAGAATCCGCCACCTTCCAAATCAAATCGCCAACAATGTAAGACTGGATGTAGCCTGTGTCCTCTCCAAAGCAAGACCACCAAAAACCAACATATCCAACAAGGAATATAAAGCTCTGCAGGAAATGAGGAATAATAAAGAAATAATTATCACCAAAGTGGATAAGGAGAATGCAACTGTAATACTTAACCAAAAGGACTACACAGGTAAGCTTAATGCTCTTCTATTAGATCGGGGGTACTTACTTGCCTATCGAATACATTCCCACCAACTCACAAATCAGAAAACTTCACAGGCTCCTTAAGAAAGTCACTTCTTGACCTGTAGAAGTTACCAACAGATTAAAGCCATTTAATTCTATACCCTCTCGTATTTATGGACTCCCAAAAATACATAAAGAAAATGTGCCATTAAGTCCCATAGTGGATGGCATTGATTCCCCCACATACAAATTAGCTAAACATTTGGCCAAAGCGCTCACACACACTATTACACATAAAAAAACTCGGCCCACTTCAAAGCCAGCATAGAAAACCTTACATTCCAACATACAGACATAATGGTCAGCTTTGACGTCTCCTCCTTATTCACAAATGTCCCACTCTCAAGGAAACTTTAGAGCTAACCCAAGCTAAATTTTCTCCTGATATCTCAGCCCTATTTCAGTACACAATGAACTGAGGCTATTTCGTTTGGCAGAGAAAATTTCAGAAACAAATAGAGAGGACAGCCATGGGTTCACCACTCCCCACCGTTGGCCAATTTCTTTATGGAGACCTTTGAAGAAAAAGCCTTAGCCTCTGCCCCTCAAAAACCAACCATATAGCTTTGCTACTTTGGTGATGTGTTTGTTATTTGGCCACATGGCTCTGATACACTCTCCTCACCTTCTTAATACACTTAAACAACCAATACCCCAGAATCAAGTTCACCCTGGAAAAAGAGGAAAACAACAGCCTCCCTTTCCTAGACACACTAGTCATCAACGAGCCTGATGGAACCTTGGTTTTCTCAGTTTATAGAAAACCCACCCATACAGGCAGGTACATTCACCAACAATCCCCCCCCCCCCACACACAACAATACGAAGTGGTGAAAACACTATACAACAGGACTAAACTAATCTGTTCTAATGACATGGCCCTAAACAGTGAACTAAATCACATCCTCACTTTCTCAGCCAATGGCTACCCCCCAAAAAAATCCAAAAAATATTGAAACATACAACTCTACCCCCCTCCACAACAAGGATTACTCTAAATCCATCATCATTCCCTACAACCGAGGCACCTCGGAAAAAATTACCAAAATCTTAAAAAAAACATGACTTGACCTCCTGTTACAGACCATACAGAAAATTGGCATCCCTTATCTGCTCCACTAAAGACCAACCACTTCTCCTAGACCTACCTGGTGTATACCAGGTCCCTTGCAGCTGTAAACTGTCTTACTCTGGCGAAACAGGCAGGAGAGCGAATATCAGAATTTCGGAACACAAGGACTACATTCGTTTTCACAAGTACAGCCATTCTGGTCTTGCAGACCATGCTCTGGATACACGCCACAAAATACAGTGGAAGAAAGCTACAGTAATACACCTTAGCAAATACAAACTCGAAAGACTATTTATGGAATTTGCCTCAGCCCTAAGAAAACTCTCCAAACCTCAACAAATTTGGTTGTATGAAACTGCCCCAAATTTGGGAGGCTTACATCAGCAGACCTTCAGCCCAATTGCCAAGAACACCTACTTAGCCTCTTAGGGGGCACCATCTTTCTCAGTTACTGTGTTGTAATGCCTACGTACACGTTCCTTTTTTGTAAGTTCCTTTTGGAGATGGCAATGTGACGTTGCCGAAATATCGGTAATATTTTTAAAGTATAATTTTAATTTATATTCGTATCTACGTTGTCAATTCCTTAAGTGATTTAGTAATGCATAACCAACGTATAAGCCTGTCTACGACAATGTTCTTTTAGTAAATAAATTAGGCAAATAACTTATGAAAATAAATTACCAAACTCATTATATTATATTTATGGAGTCAACTACTGTTTTAGATAAAAACTTTAATAGAACTGCTTAACTCACCTAGCCTGACCTCTTGTGATGTGGTAAAAAATAAATAACTCAATACAATAAAAATAAAAAGAATAGCAGCTAGCATTTTTTTTTTTTTGTTACAAAAAAAATCATAGATCAAAGTAAGACTAATAATTACGTCACCCAATCAGAATATTATTATTTATGATATCTGATTCTCACACTTTACTTTTAGTCTTGATACTTTATATCACTATATTCACTCACTGGTTTGACCTATGGTATGAGCCTAGAGTCCTTTTTATATATATAAAGGATCATAGGATGGCTTTCTGATGTTATTTTTACTTTCAAGCTGCCATTATCTGATTTTAATTTTACTTGTTTTACTGTTATTAAGATTGGTGTCACATGCAGTGAGGTATTCTAGGCAATATGAAGATGCGTATTGTTATCAGGTTGTATGTTGTCCAAAACTTGAGAATTTTTAGCACATCATGTTTATTTAAATTTAGTTGTTTTGTGAACACTTCACATGCCTCTTTAAATTTTCCTTCATACCATGTTCTTTCCTTTCCAATCAGTGTGAAATGTCTCCAAAGCATAATCAGTATGGCCTATTTTTTAATGGCAGATTATGTATGGTATTTGTGTGGGAGTTTTCTTTTTTTTTTTCTCTGATACCAGCTATGATCAAAGGTGAAGAAAAACACAAAATCCACCTAATCCACCATGAGAAAAACAGGCCTTTCCAACTATGTACTGGTGACCTTCCATAGAACTATGTGGAAAGGCATTCAACTTTTACACCACACAGGAACCTGCTATAAAAGAAAAACTTTAAAGAGATATGTGAAGCATTCGAAAAACAATTTAAACAAAAATGATGAGCCAAAATCTCTGAGTTTTGACCAACATATATGCAACCCTGATGACAATGCACATCTTCAAATTGCCTAGATTACACAATGAAACATATAAAACTGAGTTTTAATTGGTTGGAGATTTTTTTACAGATATATATATAGCTTACTATTCTTTGGTTTACTAGTTTTGCAGACTTGACTGTTGGCTTCGTCTGAGCATACCAAAAGCAACAAAACAGCTTAAAACAGAACAGAAACAAACTGAAGTATCAGGTTAAAACATAACCGAATGCTAAATATTATCAAAATTCAAATGAAACATTACACCAAAAGGATGAAGTGTGTATGTTAGCAGTCATTGTTGTACAGGTAAGTTCTATAATTGGTTGCAAAGTTGAACTCCGATGTGTTGAGTGATCTTATGAGTGTTTTCCATATGTCACCAAGGATCAATATCTTGAGGAAATAGAAACCAAGAAACCCTTGATTTCTGTTAAGGCTCTTGAACAGATCACTACTGCAGCTTTTTGATGTTGCAGGTATGAAAGTCTTCTTCTAAGTACGGCATAGTACTTTTATCCCATTCAATGTTGAGATTGGTATTAGAAATATTGGAGAACTAAACCAGAATTGTCTTCTCTGTTGTTGTTGTTAATGTATCCGATGTGTTCTTTTTTCTTCTCCAAATTTCTAGAAGTTTGTCCTATATAATTTAAACCGCAAGAAAAAGGAGTGTTGTAAACTCTAGGATGTTTATAGAAAGCAATCTTATCCTTTGGTGATCATAACAAGCTGCAAACTGTCTTTATTGGTTTGAAGGCCACTCGGATCTTATGAGGTCTTAACAGTTTTGCAATTTTCTGTGAAACTGTGCCAGCAAAAGGAATGGAAATAGAAGACCTGTTGCGAGTTTCTTGGGTTTGCTGTTGAGAGGGGTTGGAGAAAAGAATTTTTATTTATTTATTATCTTACTATCAAAATACCTAGCTCATCTTCTGAAAACACATATTCATAATACAGACACATATATCAGAAATACACAACATTTCATTGAAAAGCTAAGAAACATCGCAATATCAAGAACAGATACATTCTTGCTAGCCTAGATGTAGTGTCTTTGTTTACCAATGCCCCAGTGAATGAAGTCATAACCATCATAGGTAATCTATTTCCTCAAGATATTAATCAACTTTATAGACATTGCCTCAATTCAAATTACTTAAAATAGAATGGAAAGATCTATAAACAACTATCAGGTCTTGCGATGGGTAGTCCTCTATCTCCTCCATGTGCAAACTTATTTATGGAAAAGTTTGAAAAATATATCTTGTCACATATGGATCCAAAACCATCAGTATGGCAGAGATATGTCGATGACATTTTCATCATATGGAAACATAGTGTACTAGAACTATTTGATTTCTTAACTTCAATAAACTCATTTCATCAAAAAATCAATTTACCTTAGAACTCGAAAGGGAAAGAAAATTACTGTTTCTAGACACATTAATCACAAAACAAATGGATGGCAATATTGGTCTAAAGGTTTACCGCAAGCTGACCCACACTGGCCATTACCTGCATTTTTCTTCATCACACCATATTTCACAAAAGTTGAGTACTATACATATGCTGAAAAACAGAGCAGTTTTGTATCATAAGAGATGACAAAGTTTTAACAGACGAATTAGATCTCATCTTCAAAACTCTAACAAACAATGGTTATCCAAAAAAATTGATAAAAAAAGATTCTTTTCTCCAACCCCTCCCAAGAGCAAACCAAACAAAACTCACTACAGGTTTTCTATTTCCATTCCTTTTGCTGGCACAGTTTCACAGAAAATTGCAAAACTGCTAAGATCTCACAAGATTCGAGTGGCCTTCAAACCAATAAAGACAGTTCGCAACTTGTTATGATCACCAAAGGACAAGATTGCTTTCTATAAACATCCTGGAATTTACAACATTCCTTTCTCTTGCGGTTTAAATTATATAGGACAAACTTCTAGAAATTTAGAGAAGAAAAAGAACACATCGGGGACGTTAACAACAACATAGAAGACAATTCTGGTTTAGCTCTCATTTTTCTAATACCAATCACAACACTGAATGGGATAAAAGCACTATGCCATATTTAGAAGAAGACTTTCATACCTGCAACATCAAAGAAGCTGCAGTGGTGATCCATTCAAGAGGCAGTCTTAACAGAAACCAAGGGATGATCCTTGGCGACATATGGAAAATGCTCATAAGATCGCTCAACACATCGGAGTTCAACTTTGCAGCCAATTATAGAATGCACCTGCATAACAATGACTGCTAACATACATGCTTCATGCGTTTTGGTGTAATGTTTCATTTGAATTTTGATAAAATTCATTAGCATTTGGTTATGTTTTAACCTGTTATGTTTTTAGCTTGTTTCTGTTCTGTTTTAAGCTGTTTTGTTGCTTTTGATATGCCCAGATGAAGCCAACAGTCAAATCAGTGAAACTAGTAGGCTATATCTCTGTAAAAAATCTCCAACCATTAAAACCCAGTTTTATATGTTGCGTTGTATAATATTCAGTGGTCGAAAATAACATTATCATTGCCTAGATTATCTCATTACAGGTGATACTGATCTCCACAACAACAATAAAAAAAACTATCATATAATGGCAATATAAAAATAACTCTAAAACAGGAGATACCAGTCCCTAAATAAATAAATAATAAACACACACGCACAACATATATATATATATATATATATATATATATACAGGAATACCTTGATTATCGCTGTTATTGTTGCCACGAAAAATATCGCATTAATTGAATTCGTGATAATCAGGATAAATGACGCGCGTAAAATGGGTGATCGATGCCAAGGATTTTTCAAATCTATTAATTAAATCTTATATATCAAGTAAAAAAGAAATGTGTTAAATGTGTTAAGTAAAAAATGTAGGTTCATTTAGAAAAACAACATTATTCTTTAATCTTTATTTATATATAAGAAGTACATAGAGTAGATACAATTATTCTTTTTTGGATAAAAATTGATGTAGAGTTGTCTGATGGAATTTTTTCTTTCTTTTTTCTTCGTATCAAACTCGGTAGCAATGGATGGAATTTTCAATTTCCTGATGAACTTTCAGTGATCGCTCGAGATTAGGATCGCCATTCAAGATTTTTTCTTTAAAATTTTCAGCAATTCTAAACATTTCGTTCATTTCTTTAAGGGTAAATTCCTTCGGTGCCAAGTCAATTTGTTCGTCATTATCATTGATTTGAGCATCATAAGCACGTTCTCTCTCTCTCGAGGTTAATTAGGTCTTCATCATCCAGCTCCTTATCATGTGACTGAAGCAGGTCCTGAACATCACCTTTTTCAATTTCTTTTAGTCCTAGATCGAAGCCCTAGAGTTTGCAGCGTGGTCTAAAATATGGCAAACAGTTGATTCATTTAGACCGTACTCTCTTGCAATTTTAACTTTGGTTATACCTCCTTCATACTTATTTATCATATGCAACTTATCTTCTAAGCTGATCGCTCTACGTTTCGTCTTGATAGCTGTAGACTTGAAATCATCCCTTTTTCTTTTAGCATTCATTGTAGGGGTAAATATCAAGAGAAATAAATATCCACATGTACTTCAGGCAAGGGCGGATAGTTACTGGTAAGTGGTGAGAAGGCACCGTCAGATAAAAACAAAGCTACAAGAGAGCAATACCTGGAGAGTGGCAACTCGAACTGGTTGCATATGTAGTGGGCCACATCTCGCGGCCGCGATAATTCAAATTTGGAGCGCAATAATTGGAATTTTGGTATCAAATTATAAACCGCGATAAATCGAGAATCGCGATAATCGAAGGATTCCTGTGTGTGTGTATATATATGTATATATAATTATCACGTCACCCCCAAGGAGTCCAAAGACTCATCAAGGGAGGGTGCCTATGCTACAACTCTCTGGCTCCACAACTTAATCCACCAACTACAGTGAACCACAACTACCATCATCATCTACACTAATACCATCTATTTCCCATCACCGCAACTAGTATTTTTTGTCTGTATGCAGGATGAAAAACCCAAGTTTCTGGGAGGAAAAGCACTGCTACCTCCGTATGAGATCAGCTAACTCAACTTCAATTGCAAAAACCCATATAAAGATTCCTCTCTTTACGATGAGAATGGAATTTGGCCTTTTATAATCGATGCACCATTGTTCTTCCATTGGAAGAACGATGGTACATTGCCCTACACACACACACAAACACTTGTGAACACTTCCTGCAAAAACACATGAAATTCAGCAAAAATCCATACAATTGCTCAAATAACCCACAGATATTTTCTATGCATCCATTTACAAACAATTATATAACTATTTATAATTAACACAAAAATGTTTAAATTTATTAAAGATACACAAGTAATTTTATATAAACTTGTTTTAATTCTATTTCCCAAGTAAACAAACAGACAAGTAAGTCAAGTTTGCGCCTGAACGTAGTTCCAGTCTGAGGCAACTCATAGTAAAGGTGGAGTAAGCTCCAATCACTTTCCTTAGAATTTTCCCCTAATGCAAAGCATATCCCCTTGCAAAGATGTATGATGCTATGCATTAAAGTCAAGGGTCACTACCCAGACCGGTTTCGACCTTTATTGAGGTCGCATCAGTGGGAGCCAGACCTAAAAATGCTAAGGTTGAAGTAATACAGAGCTTATGAATTTTACCTAAACAAGTTGCCACAAGGTGCTTTGACCTTATTAAATAATATCTCAGGATGAGAGATAGATGTAAAAATGCTCAGACTGTCACTACGTTACTACGAGTTGCCTCAGACTTGCATTACGTGCAGGTACAAACTTGACTTACTTGCTGTTTGCTTACTTGGGAAATAGGATTAAAACCAAGTTTATATAAAATTACTTGGTATCTTTATTACATAATATACCCCAGTTAAAAAAAACTTTCTACATGTTTAAAAGGTTTTAATTGGTTGGCCGAGAGGTTAGCATACTTGCTCTGCAACTAACAGGTCGCTGGTTCGAATCTGATTGTCTTTGGTTGGGAGATGAATTTCATTGCTTGCTTGGTGTTAGATCACTGCCCCACTTATTAGAAGACTGAAGCAGCTTGGAAAAAAGTTTCACGTTTGTTCTCTAAAGCAGGAGTTTCAGACTATGTAAAAATACATAAAAAATATAAAACTGATAAAAAAGTGGGAAAAATTCCTTAGCCTACTGATGGTACAAATGTACTATAGGTTTACTAATAACCTTTTGTGGGTGAGAACCACATAAAAATAAATAAGGATATTATTTCTGGGAAAATTCCCATGTTACTCCTCTTAACTATTACATTTCCGACTATTTTGCCTGCTTCTGTTTAGGAGTGCCCCTGTGGGATAAATAACATAAAAAGCCAATGTTTAAATGTCATTGGCTTTTTACTCATGGATTCTTAGGGCAATGTAGATGTGTATTTACCAATAAATATATGTAGCATAAAGGAAGAGAAATTTACACATACGTTTTTCTTGGTGTTGTGGGTTTTTCTTCTTTCTGCGATGCACAAACTACTGCAGTTAGGGTGTTTTGGAAGGAAGTGGGGGGGGGGGGGAACATGCTTAAATGTCATTGGCTCTCCCACATTGACTACCCCCCCCCAAACACACACTTCCAAAACACCCTAATTGCAGTAGTTTTCGCATCGCAGAAAGAAGAAAACCCACAACACCCAGAAAAAGGTATGTGTAAATTTCTCTTCCTTTATGCTACATATATTTATTGGTAAATACACATCTACAATGCCTTAAGAATCCATGAGTAAAAAGCCAATGACATTTAAACAGGGGCACTCCTATCTCAGTATCTCCCATAATGCAAAACATCTCCTTGCGGATATGTCTAATGTTATGCATTAAGGGAAGGGCCACGACCCAGACTAGTTTCGACCTTTATTGAGATCTCTTCAGTGGGAGCCAGGCCCAAGTGGAGATACCAGACAGAAGCATTAGCAGGTCATCTCTACCTATAGGAGTTGCCAAATGGTGTGCCACCCTTTTAATAAATTACTCTGGATTTAGAGAAAGATGTTGAAAGTTTATTTTTCACTTGGTTAGCCCTTCCCTTAATGCATAACATTAGACATATCCGCAAGGAGATGTGTTTTGCATTATGGGAGATACCGAGATAGGAGTGTTGGTAGCTTGCGCCACCTTTGCAAGGAGTGCCCTGGTGTTGTACCACCTTACCCCAGTCCTGAAGATACTTTCAGGTGCAAACTTTGTTTGCTCACACTTGGATAAAGGATTAAACTAAATTTATTATACTCTAACCAAGTGAAAAATAAACTTTCAACATCTTTCTCTAAATCCAGAGTAATTTATTAAAAGGGTGGCACACCATTTGGTAACTCCTATAGGTAGAGATGACCTGCTAATGCTTCTGCCTGGTATCTCCACTTGGGCCTGGCCACCACTGAAGAGACCTCAATAAAGGTCGAAACTAGTCTGGGTTGCGGCCCTTCCCTTAATGCATAACATTAGACATATCCGCAAGGAGATGTGTTTTGCATTATGGGAGATACTGAGATAGGAGTGTTGATAGCTTGCTCCACCTTTGCAAGGAGTGCCCTGGTGTTGTACCACCTTACCCCAGTCCTGAAGATACTTTCAGGAGCAAACTTTGTTTGCTCACACTTGGATAAAGGATTAAACTAAATTTATTATATTCTAACCAAGTGAAAAATAAACTTTCAACAGCCGTAAATATAATATAAATATAATAATTTTGAGTTTAACAATGAAAAGTATCATTTCAGTCCCATGTTTCAAAAATAATGCATCAGTTTTATTACATAGTTAAGAACAAGGCATCCTTCAGGGTATTCACCACAGGATTCAGTACTCATCAGTAGTAAGGGTCTCAGAGGCTACAAAAGAAGCAGGGCTGGCTGATTGAGACCTGGTTTGGTCTTCTGTTAGATGAATATATAGGTGTGCTGAAGCATCTTCCAGAATAATAGTCTCATTGGCATTGAAAAACTGTTCAACTTTATATCCCTTCTCTTTAATGACCTTCTTGAGTTACACAGGGCAGACATTAGCGGCCTCATGACTAGCTGAAGCAGACTTTCCTATAATTTTTACATTACAGAGTGAATAATACATCTGGAATTTCTGGACCCAGCCAATGCTGACAATGAAAATCTTGTTTGCAATGCTGCTAAAATGGGGGGGTGGGGCTTAAATCTGTTGTAATGAGTGCCTTAGTGGAAATCATAACAATGTTCACAGGCAAGTTTTTCTTGTGCTGATTTTCGGTTAAAACAAAAGTGCATTCTCCATTTTTAACATCATAATTTTATCACATATATAAACCAGAGAGCAGTAAGAATTCCACCAGTTTGCACTGTCTCTCTAATCTCAGTTTCTTGATTTCTTATATATCATACTTTCGTTGACACTAAACATGTGGCCAATGGCTGTGTAAGTGAGCCCTTCTTGGCATTTATTTAGAATTCGAAATTTCTCATTACAATTCACTTTCTTGGCCTTTCTTAGGCTTTTACAAATTACTAAGATGCACTTCATTTAGATTCATGAGTATTCATATAAACACAGTAATATTTTAAGCACAAGTAACTTAATGCTCACTGTGAAACTGAAGACATGTTGTCTTCAGTTTCACAGTACCTTAACATGTTTCATGTTGACAGTTGTGAAATTTCACAACTGTCAACATGAAAATATGAATCTGCAAATACAGAATACAGACCCCATGAAAAAGGGAGACCAAATTGTGTAAGAATTCTAGCACAGGTCAGATCAATGAATGAATACACTATAATATAAAGTATCAAGGCTAAAAGTAATCTGTAAAAACCAGATGTCATAAATAAAAATAATAATTACATCAGCCAATTAGAATACGCTTACATTTTTGTGGGGGAAGGGTTAAAATTATGCCACTTATTCTCTTTAATTTATTCATTTACTTTCCACAAGAAGTTAGGCAAGACAATTAAGGCAGTTTTAGACATGATGTAGCTTACTATGGTATGTTATTAGTTACTGTAATGTAGTAGTATATATATATTCCTGAAGATGGGCTTAATATTGTATGGTGCAAAGATAACAGTACTGAATGATTACAATGATATATGTTATGGAGTAAACAGGTTTTTATTAACAAAGGAATTAAGGAATTTAAAGAATAACAAAGAAGTTAAGAAATTATTAACTGCACAACATGTAGTGACTTTCCTGCTGTGAACAGGTTTCTCCTAGACAAATTCAGGTCTCAAGAAACCAAGAACCGTAGGTTCATCAGTTTACATGACCATTTAGATGAAAATGTGCTTTGTCCGAGAACCAGACATTATGGAGGAAGGTCAGATCTTCGTAGCCAATGGCCAGCATGCATGCACACTATTCCAATCATGCAGCATAATCTGTTGCTGTTTAACACTAATCCACCTGAATGACATATAGCTCCTTAAGGATTCTCTGTAGTGCTGCTTCATTATCCCAAGTTTTACTGCTGTTCAATGTTGACTGCATTTCAGAGACTAACACTTACTCCAGCACACGCCCTTGATTCCATTTGTGTTAATTAGTGGCCTCCCTGAATGGCGTTTTCATTGTGGCAGAACACTCCCATTATGTCAGAACCTCTCGATTAAGGCAGGCAATGGCGACACTATTGTTTGGGGCATGCTTATGGTCGTTTCCATAAGCATGCCCCATTTGTGAGCAGTTTGTTCACAAACTGCTCACAAACATGTTGTAGGCCAGACAATTTGCTCTATCAACTCTGTAAGAACGAAAATGCTCAACAATAAATGCTGTCAACACCATTGCAACAGTTAAATATAATGACAGACTCTACACATGCTCTTCTATTAATGTACATGCAGTCAATCGGCATGTGTACTGCACGGGGTGTTGAAGTTCAGTAGTGTATTTTCCTCCTCCTCCCCACCATACCATGTAAAGGTTGAAACAGAAACAGAATAATTAAAGCTTTTATCTCAAATGGTAGTGAATTTATAAATCTAACATAATGCTGTTCACTGTTTAATCTCACTAAATGAAATAAATTGCTAGATTGTTTTTAGAAACATTTATATACGTATAAAGAATAACTGAATGTCCTCTGAATATTTATAAATATTGCATTTGAGACAACTATCTGCTAACCATTTTAAGAAATATGCAAGAGGAAAAGGTTAAAGTAATTTAAAAAAAAAGTAAGAAAAAACATTAGAAAGCAAATGTTTTCTAATGTTTTTAAAACTAACAATTCATAAGTCTATGCATGTTGATGTTTAATGGAGAAATCACACATCTAAACAATAATGATTAAATTTATTTAGCTAATTAGATTATAAACCAATATTCTGCCTTGATCACCAAGGCATCATATCATGGACACAAAGAATTTGGCCACATCATATGGTCAAAAATCTAGGAGCTCATCATCGTGAGACTGTAAGATGCCACCACACCCATAGAGAGCAACAATTAGATATCAGTCTGTATTTGCCTTCCTGCTGGTGTGCCTGCATACGCATGCTTGGTATTCCTTTGTGCCCATGAAGAGGCCTAAGTGACCAAGGCAAAATATTGGCTTATAATCTAATTAGCAAAATAAAATTTAATGAATTATTATTTTTTAGACTTTTTTTTCCATTAAATATCAACATTAATGATAATCAATGTCTAAGCATCCATAGTAGAATTAGTAGTCTAATTTATGTATATAAAACATGCCAAGGTCTGTTGAAGTAATTTTGTTAAAGTGTGAGCTAAATGTGATTATATTATATTATGCACATTTAGTAATATGCACATATTACTAAATGTGCATATTACTGTACATCACATTTAAGTTAACAGGTAAATTACCATTATCAGAAAGGCCTTCAAATGATGTATTATATTAAAAATTTATCATGATTACTTATATTATATTTAATTTATATTATATTTTATATTATATATAAAAATGAATACTTAAGCATTCATTTTTCAAATAAATTTATATGAATACAGTATATACAATAAGGTTATCCTTAGTATACTAACATATTTAAAATGTATAAAATGCATGTGTTATTATTAGAGGCAGAATATCCCCCTCCCCAAGCATCAAGGTCATCTTCTGTTGGAGGGGTGAAGAGGATTTTGAAGAGTGCTTACCAGACTGTCCTATCAGGAAACATTTTCTAAGCCTGTTCCACTCCATTCCTCTTGCTTGAAGATTCTTCTTCATAATGTTTTGCCCAATTTTTCAAAGTTAGGTTAACTCTGCTGATTTTTTTTTTTTTAATTTGTGTTCTGGCAAATTGTATTCTATCTATGTCTGTCCTATCAAGATGTGCTTAAACCACCAGAGTTAAGATTCATTTCTTTGATTGCAAGGGCTTTACTCCAAGATTGTGGGAGCTTGATTTCTTATCGTCTCGTCTGTTTTTGGCATCCATGGTATGAATTTGACTATGATGATGTTGAAGACAGTGACTGATCATGTTTCACAACTGTATATCAAAATAGTGACATAAATGGAACCAGATAGATAGCTAACTTTGTTTCCTTACTTATTTCTGGTTTACTCATGAATTCCCAATTTATGAAAGCATGGTACAATCACTAAGTGGAAGCTATTCTTTCTTTCATTCAAAATGCAGTCCAGAATGCATGAATAGAGCTAACCTAAGGTGGTATTGTCACTTAAACAAAAACGTAGAGGAAAGATTAGGAAAATCTTTCCTAATCTTCATGTCATCCTGGCATTAAACAGGAGTTGGATGCCAGGATGACATGAAAAAAACCTACAAGAAAGGCAAGAAGATCTGGACTCATGTAGTCATAAGTGTATTAGATGACTAAAATGTAAGACCTGATGATACTAAATACTGACAACTAACAGATAAATTTTAAAGAATATGCCCCTTGTGGACACAAATCAGGATTTCAACTAGAAATATGAAATCTAAGAGAGAACTAATAATGCAAATATACCTGCTGGATTTCAGTTTGAAATATAAACTATTCATCACTAATACTGTAGCTAAGAAAGGAGTTATGTTGATTTGCTGTTATTTATTGAAAACAAATAACTGCTATAATTAATGTGATATTCATACCACATTAATTATAGCAGTTATTTAGCAATAAAAAGGAGTTAAGTATGAAAACAGTCAAGAATGTAAAAACATCTGCATTCTTAATTGTAATCTATATAAGTAAAACATTTTAGCTAATTAGGAATAATTTTTAGTGAAGAAAGAAAATTAAATATGAAAATAGATAACAGAAGAATCAAAACTGATACCACAGACAAGATGATTAAATTTATATGAAATAAGAGAAACTGACCAAAAAGACATTAATATGCAAGTATTCAAACCAATTCAACTTATAGATCTAAAGGTTGGATGAAAATAAAACAGTTGATTAAGAACTAGAAACTATAGATATGAGAGTTCTGAAGAAAATTAGAAGAGTGAACAGATGGCAGCATCATATGAAAAATGACAATATCAGAAAGCAATTTGACAATTTTAGCAGAGTAAACCTAAGTTGATACAGCCACTTAAAAAGAATCAGAGAGGAGAAAAGTTAGCAAATAAAGATTTAAATATCTTTATATTGCATTATATTTCTAAAAGAATATGATTTTCACTTTCATAAATTTATAAGTATGAAGAATGTAATAGTAAAAATACATTGATGTGAATAGTGTGAAAAGAATAATTTATTTGCACATGAACTATAATAACATAACAAAACACAGTTACCAAAAAAAGCAGACTAAGAAGGTAACATATTTCATTAAAACCAACATTACATGCCAGTGAGATAAGAAAAGAATCATTGCGGCAGAAATGAAATATATGAGAACAACAACAGGCTAAAAAAGCATACAAAAATAAATAGACATGAAGACATATTAAAAGAACTAAACCAAACGCCAATAATGGAAACCATACAAAAATACAGAACAATTAGAAAGGGCACCTAGAACAAATGGCACATGGTAGAATATCCTTGAAGATGAACTACAAACCAAAGGGTTGAACAAACAGACAGAGATTGATGAAACACTGGACCAAGACAAACAGGCCACCTGAACGAGATTAATGAAAGGAGGAAGAACTATAATAGCATTTCAATTTGCACAAAATGTTAAATTTCATGTTAAATGTCAGCTCTTTGCTTTATGCGGATGATGTTATACTTCTAAATAAATCCGCTACAAGTCTGCAAGATTCTCTGACTAAATTGAATAGCTGTTGTAATAGATATGGTATGAAGGTCAGCAATAAAAAGACAAAGACAATGAAAATAGGCAGAATTGTTGAAAATGTCAACTGTGTTGTGAATGGAGAACCTGTGGAACAAGTAAAACATTTCAGCTACTTAGGCACGATTTTAGTGAAGATGGTAAATTAAATATAGAAATAGACAACAGAATCAGCAAAGCTGGTATGGTGGAAAGTCAATTTAATAAATTCATATGGAATAAGAGAGAAATTAGTCAGAACACTAAATTAGCTGCATACAAGACAGTGTTCAAACCAGTTTTAACTTATGGATCTGAGAGCTGGGTCAGAAGTAAAACACTTGACCAAAGACTAGAGACCGCAGATATGAGAGTCCTGAGAAAGATTATGGGCGTGAATAGATGGCATCAATGGCAATATCATATTAAAAATGAGGATATTAGGAAAGAACTTGACATTGTCAGCATCCAGGAATGCGTTAGCAGAGCTAATCTCAGGTGGTATGGTCACTTAAACAAAATGGGCGAGGAAAGATTAGCAAAACAAGTGTTCTCTGCCAGGTCGGCAGCAAAACGACCCAGAGGAAGACCAAGATATAGGTGGATTGATAGGGTACAAAGTGCCTTAGACAATAGAAATATAAGATCTGATAATGTTGGAGTCTTGACAAGTAACAGACTGATTTGGGGGAAAATCGTAGATAGGAAGTTAGTAATGATGTAATTTTTTCCATGTAGTACTATCATATCCTGTACACCCCTTGAGGGTACATGGCAGGAATTTGATGATGATAAACATTTCAGAAAAGCCTGACCTCTATCAATTGATTGCACTGTAGATAACCATTTAAAGAGACTTTTTTTTTCTGAGCACTTATTCAGAAATTAAGTGCTCAGAAAATTTTTTTTTTTGGTCACAAACACTGAATTATGGCCTTGTATATAATTCTTTTATACATTCATTCCTACTACTGCCCCAGATGTAAAAACAATTCTCAGTTTTGTACTGTCGTTACTTATAGTGTAGTTCAGTCTTGTTCATTATTTGATAGTGCCTAGTCAATAAATATATAATTTTTAATAATAATAATAATAAAAAAAGTACTGAAAAGAGGTTCCTCATTATTACTGGCTGTCTCAATATCATGTCATTATCATGGTTCAAAATAGAAAACTGTTCCAATGAAAGATTTAAATACTAATAATTTAAAATCACCTTACTAAAAAAAGATTTATTTGAAATTTTATGTCACTCACTTATCAGTTCATGAAAGCAGAGATAGAATGATTAAGTAATTAAACAGGCATTATAAAAATATAACACATAAATAGAAAGGCATTTCCTGCTTTTTGAAGAATGTCAGCAAGAAAAAAAAAAAAGAGAAAAAAACGTATGGTTGTAAAGACAATGCATTTTTTGAACTTCATAATCATTGTCAAGTAGATATAATAGATTTTTCAATCACACTGATGAAAAGTTCAAGTTCATAATGTTTTATCAGTTTGAAACACTAAAACCATTAGAAATTAAACAAGACAAAGTTGCATGCCAAATGCTTCATACACTTCATATGGAGTGCCAAGAATTCTGTAGTCTGGTAATGGTACATAATTTTCAAATTAAATAACAGAAAATGTTCAAGACATGATCAGATTTGAAAACTATACATCACAAACCAAAGAACAACCAAGGTCAGTGTGGTGTGAAAAGAGCAACTTAGGATAATAAAAATATATTAACAACATGGATGTAGGATAATAATACAAATAAATGGAGTAAGGCACTGTCATTCATCCAATTTATGAAAAATGATCATACATTTATGTTCTAAAAGGACTCCCCCCCATAGAATTCTTTTGATAGTGTTAAGTTCAAGTTTAAGGTCATAGAAACTGTAGTAAATGACATAAGCTCCATTAAGAAACGTTTTAATGCCTATTTTTTGAGACAGATGATGTGCAGAGTCTTGATGTATGTTTTAATATCTAAAAGCAAATAAAGCTATGATGCACATGTACCATGTCTATAAATTGCACGAATTTGTATGAAATCATGGCCAAAGCAACTAAAACTATGAGAAAAATTTTATGCCTGTTAATTATTATGTATGTGGGGTTTTAAAGCAGTTCACCTGTTTTGGTGGAATGAGGAGAAAAAGTTACCAGGAGGGGAACTTACTGTCCATACAACAGAAATCTGCAGAGATGCAAAGGATAAAAAATTACATTATCCTGTCAGGATAATGTAACTTAATTTTAGGTGAGAGATGAAATTCAATGCCTGGTGTAGGGCACCCCCCACAAATACCCCTCTTAGCAGAGGCTTGAAAATAATTATGCAAATTAACATAAAAAATCATCCTCCTATCAAGATAAATAAGCACAAAACAAACAGATTAGTTCGTCCTGTGACAATATCACCAGATGAACTATAACAGAAATATTTTGTGTACTTCCATCAATTACCAAAACAAACACAATCTTTTTTCTAAATTTACACATCACAAATTAATACTTACAGTTACAGCTGCTGGCTGGCGACCTGACATCAACTGATAAAGTGTTTGAAGCGGATCATTAAGAACTAGCGAGTTTGCAAATCTTGTCATAACTCTTGCATAGGTTCGGGGATCCATTTTGGATGCCAAGAAAAGGGCATGTCCCCACAAAGAATGTTTCATAGCCCATTCCAATGCATCCTAAAATTAAAAATTACCAGTTGTTAAGCTAACTTTAAAATTCCCAACATCACACCCACACACACACTATATATATATATATTTTTTTAAAAAATAGATTTAATGACTTAAAACCGAGATAACTTATAAAGTTTAATGAGAATAATACAAATAGTTTTGGCTTATAACAGCCTTCATCAGGTATTCATTAAAGGAAGAGAATAGTAATAAACGTTGAAGTATCTAAAAATCTAGGAATTACAGGTAAAAATTGCAACACATAATTGAAACAAAAAACGTTGTATTTTTTTAAGTTGTTCTAACTGGCGCGCTACTGTTTATTGCATGTGTGCGTGCAGGCTCTCGTGAATGCCAATACTGAATAACTGCAGTATGGCTATCTGGGATGTTATAACTTAAATTGCTGTTTAAGTGTTCAGGAATCAGGATGGTTTTCCGTGGATTCTACAATTTTTCTTTCGAACTCATCACCACAGCGAAAAATATTTTCTGATTTATCCCAGCAAACGGAGTGACTTTGGAGATCATCATTAGGATTGTTTGAAAAAAGAACATGACTGGACAACGCAGTTGCATGTGATCTTTTATAGGAGATGTCTCTCTTATGCTCCTCTATACGTTGTTCAATAGATTTGTTGGTTTGTCCAAAATACAGGATATTGCAATCACACCATAATTTATATACACCTGAATATTTTAGATTGTGATGAATAGGTTTTGTATGGCTAAGAGAATGGATTTTTGGAAGTGTGATGAAGAACGTCCTAATGTTGTATTTTTTAAGGACCTTAGCCAATTTGTCAGAGACTGTGCTAATGTATGGGATGGAGATGCTACCTTTAAAATTATTATTAGTTTCTGGTGCACTGCCTAGGAGGATCCAGAAGAAATTTCTTAATCATTTTTTCAGAGTATCCATTTTGTTTAAAGATAAGAGAGAGGTGATTTATTTCTTTCTTTTTGGAGTTCATCTGGTTCATTCAAAAGAGCGTGCTCTGTGTTCTATTAAAAATGTATCACAACAACCGAAATAAGTCTATGATTATGTGTGTGTGTGTATATATATATATATATATATATATATATATGACAGAATGATCATTGACTCGGTTAACATACATAGTTTTATGAAAAAAATTGAATGACTAGAACCGAGATTTAATTAAAAAGGTTTTAATATAAACACACTACTAGTTTCGGCCTGTAACAGCCTTCTTCAGGTGACATTATAAAAGAAAAAACACTAAACATTGAGGGTTAAAAGACTATGAACAACATAGACAGTCTTTATACATACTTAGCATTAAAACGTTGTAGTTGTATTTGAAGCTGTTCTTTCATTTGTTGCATTGTTGGGAGAGTGCGTGCTTGCTGCATCACGTGAACGCCAGTACATGATTACAGCTGAATGACTATCCGGGAGGTTGTAGCTTAAGTTGTTATTTAGATGAACAGGATTGAAGATGATTTCTCTCGATTCCACAATTTTTCTCTCTATTTTGTCACTGCAACGGAAGATGTTTGTAGATTTTTCCAGCAGACTTTGTGACTTTGGTTATCATCATTAGGATTAGCCGAGAAGAGGATATGACTTGATAATGCACTTGCTCGCTGTCTCTTGTAAGTAATGTCTCTCGTGTGTTCTTCCATACGCATTTCGACAGATTTGTCTGTCTGCCCGAAATAAGGAATATCGCAGTCACATAATATTTTATATACGCCAGGGTATTTGAGTTGATGATGACAAGGTTTTGGGTGGCTAATTAAGGAACGGATCTTTGGAAGTGGAGTGAACAAGGTTCTGATATTGTATTTTTTTAGAACTTTTGCTAATTTATGTGAAACAGTACTTATGTAAGGAATAGATATATTGCTTTTGAATCTATTTGTTTCTTCTGAGAGGATTAAGAAGGAATTTGTTAATGATTTTCTTGGAATATCCATTAACTTCGAAAGAAGTTTTCAGATGGTTTATTTCTGTAAGCAGTTCATTTGGATCATCAAGAAGAGAACGGGCTCTATGTCCCAAGGTGGAAATTATTCCAAGCTTATGAGGAGGGAAATGATGGGATTGACTGTGCAGATATCTGTTGGTATGTGTGGGTTTTCTATATATCGATATTTTTAGTTTACCAGCAGAAGAGCGAGTCAGTTTGACATCAAGAAAAGGCAAGGAATTATCCGTTTCAAGCTCAGCAGTAAACTTTCAAATATATATATATATATATATATATATATATATTTGAAAAAAATTATAGATTTAATGACTATAAAACCGAGATAACATATAAAGATTTTAATGATAAATACATTCTGGATCCTCCTAGGCAGTGCACAACAGAGACTATTAATTTTAAAGGTAGCATCTCCATTCCATACATTAGCACAGTCTCCAAAAAAATAGCTAAAGTCCTTAAAAAATATAATATCAGGACCTTCTTCACCACACTTCCTAAAATCCGTTCTCTAATCAGTCATCCAAACCTACTCATCACAACCTTAAGTACCCTGGAGTATATAAATTGTGGTGCGATTGCAATATCCCATACTTTGGACAAACAAACAAATCTATTGAACTTCGTATAGAAGAACATAAGAGAGACATCTCTTACAAAAGATCTCATGCAACTGCGTTATCCAGTCATGTTCTTTTTTCAAATAATCCTAATGATGACCAACAAAGCCACTCCGTTTGCTGGAATAGATCAGAAAATATCTTTCGCTGTGATGATGAGTTTGAGAGGAAAATTGTAGAATCAAGGGAAATCCTGCTGAACCCGGTCCACTTAAACAACAATTTAAGTTATAACATCCCAGATAGCCATGCTGCAGTTGTTCAATATCGGCGTTCACGTGAACCTGCACGCACAATTGCAATAAATAATGGCACGCCAGTTGGAACAACTTGAAAAAATACAACGTTTTTATGTATCGATTATGTGAGGCAATTTGTACCTGTAATTTCCAGTTTGTTTAGATAATTCAATGTTTATTAGTATTCCTTTATAAATACCTGAAGAAGGCTGCTATATGCCGAAACTAGTAGTATTTATCATTAAAATCTTTATATGTTATCTCGGTTTTATAGTCATTAAATCTATAATTTTTTTCAAATGTACAACAACTGAGTAAAAGCTGATCACCACATATATATATATTGGCACTTTTATCACTTTAAATTTTGTCTTTATATGTTTTTGAAGTAATCATATTTAGTATAGTGCCACAGAATATTGCATAATAATCACTAAAATTTACATTATAATCAAAACAATAGATATTTTTATACTCCTTAGGATTTTCAAAATCCAATATCATTTTCAACAGAAAAATAAACAATGAATAGTTCCC
Organism: Typopeltis vanoorti; assembly: GCF_054136105.1. NCBI lineage: Eukaryota > Metazoa > Arthropoda > Arachnida > Uropygi > Thelyphonidae > Typopeltis > Typopeltis vanoorti. The sequence goes on along the minus strand of NC_143549.1, from coordinate 188,689,294 downwards.
TCATTGTTTTTAAGTTATATCAAACATTATGGAAGAGGGAGAGAGATCTAACATTTCTGCTTTTATAATGTCCCAGCTTTAAAAGTCCCATCACTGGACAGTAATCTGGACCAAACTTAATATTAATGATTTAAAAGGATTACAGTCAGCTAGAATTTTTCAGCAATATTCTGGCATGTTTACACATTTCTGCTGAACACATCATTTAAATCTTATGGCTAGATTCATTCACTATTCCCTTTATCTAATCTTTGGTTCTACTAACAGCATGCCAAGCATGAACAACAGAAATGTGCATATCAAAATATGATTTCAATCAGCATATTATATCCATCTTCCTTTTTTGCTTATATTAAAGCTCAAATAGTTGAGCACAAGTAACACATCCAAAACTGATTCTGAAGAGGCAGAAGCATGTTTCATGTTCAAATGAAAGTCATGCTCTCTTGCCAAAGTCATCAACTTTAACTTTTATCAACAGTGCTTCCGCCTGCACATGTGTGGTTCTACCACAATGCTGCCTACAAAAAGAAAAGCCAATCTCCTGGTTTCTTACTGCATCTCCAATTTTTGCAACAAAAATCTTGGTAGATGTCCTCCTACTATTCCAAACATGCAATATCGAATGCTCCCCTCCCAGAAAGAGAAGAATCTTAATCAAACTAGATACAAGAAATCTCCTGATTCTGATAGCATGCCTAAACAAAAAATTACATGATAGCCACAGTAATAAACTTTAATGAAAGTACAGATATTTCATACTAAAAATAACAGTACATCAGCATATAGAAACAAACAAATCAAAGAACCGGAATATAAAGTGCATGCAACAATCAGTTTATCAATTAAAATCGGTTGTCGAGAGCTAGAAATTAATAAGCAATATTAAAACTATTTTTGACATTATTATTGTTACATTATTATTATCATTACTACATTCATCATTGTAGTATTGATGAACATCAATACTACAATGAATACACGAAACCTCAAAGTCTGGTATGAATACTACATTCACAGTATTGACACTAAACATCAAATATTAAAACTAAATATAAAAGTAAATATTAAAGATAATTGCTCCATTTTTCAATTTTCTATTAGTATTCCATCAAATCCAGATGCCTGCCCATTTTTCATCTTTGTAAGTGCATGTGTTATACTGCATAAAGACTGCAGCATTTGTAATATTATATATGTTCTGTCATCTATTACGTACTTCTACTACCCTGCTTTGTCTTTAATTTCTTTTCTTATTCGGGAATGGTCGGCTGCCACCATTTATCTATTTCTACTATATCTTATTTCTCAAGCTCTAAAAAGTAACAAATTTATTTGTTTTAACAACTGCACCAGTTAGACTATATATATTGAGTATGAGAATATAAGATCTTAAATCAAAGACCAAGCAGATATCATTTATATCCCCCCCCCCCCTATATTATTCTTACTTTAAACTAGTCGTGGCTTAAAGATAATTCATATAAACTTCTATCTTATGCCGGTTCAAATTTTTTAGGATAGTGCATTGACAGAATCAGTTCAATATGTTGTTTACAAACCATTTAATTAAGTGAAACAGAAATATGTATAGAATGAGTTACATTCACACATATACACAACGTCATTACAATTCCCTTGCTGGTCTTAGTTCTTTCTAACTTAGTTTTAAACTAATTCTCAATCTAGCATAACATTAACTGAATATAAGACATACCTTGGTTATGCCTAATTCACCATTAATATACATTATTCTCATAAACACAGACGCTCGACATACATCCTTGTTTGGTATTACAACTACTTACAATTCTTGTTCAGCAGACAGTCTTTCACATTAACCTTTTGTTCACATGTAATTCTTCTTGGTGTCTTTCTTTCCACTTTATGACATTCCTGTTTTCCTGCTAAAAATTCTTCCTTGTCTGGGTTGTCGACTATGCCTTATTGACCGACCCTTAACACGGTGGCGATGTATAGCTCCTTCCCTCCGAGATGAATGACACAATATTTCTTGCATGGCATACCCAGGTAGAAGACTGAACCATTGACACTTCTCTTTAGATTTCTGACAGCGATTCTTGGCATGACAGAGGCTCAGGTAAGAGAGGACCTAAAAGAATCCTAAGACAAACAACACTTTTCTTTCAACTTCCGACAGTAACTTGGTGCAACAGGAACTCAGGTAAGAGAAAGCTTAGGAAACCCTCAGACAAAATTCCTTCTAGACGACTTGCCTTATATAGGCCCTGACTTCAGTTGTGTGCATGCACGCATCTCTCGAAAATGGTCACGTATTTACCTTCAGACATGCTGATATCATTCTTCGTGCGTCTCTGGAATTCTTTATGCATGGTGACTATGGTCACATACTGACCTTTGGACAATGTCATTCTTCACAGGTCTTTGGAAATTTCCATCTATAGCAATTTTCAGAATTCTTCACTAATCTTAGAATTAGACTCACTAATTTAACATTACATAACCTTACATGATGACGTCATGTGCCACATTATTTTAACAAAGGCTCAATACAATATTATTACAGAAAAGATTATTTCAAAGATTAACATTTCTCTGAGAACATTCTCCTAAAAAAAAAAAAAAAAAAAACATAAGTTATGAAGTCACATATCATGAGATTTTACATGTTTTACTTCATCATCTTGGACTGTGTATTTGTTGTACATCCTTTTCTTTATTGTTGTTGTTCTCTATTACTTTCCCCTTATTTGTATACAATTCTTGATAAAATTTATCTATAATCTCCAACATGTTTGTTCTGTTTGTAATCAGTATTCCATATTCATCTTTTCCACCTGTGATATATAAAGATTACCTGCATTATCAAGTTTTCTTTATACTATTGTTATTTTCTATTGCTGTTCTTATCATATTTGTATTGAAATGCCTTATATCCTCCTATCTCTTTCCTTATTGTTTTGCAAAGTTTAGTATATTCTATGTTTCTTACACGATGTGCATCCTGTTTCATGTTTCTTCTTTTTTCTATTAGGTCTTGAGTTTCCTTTTTGTCTATTTTTGAAAATCTTTTTTTTTTTTTTTCCAATATTTCTAAGATGTTTCTAGTTTTTTTTTTTTTTTTTAATCAGTTTTGTCTTTCCATTCTTAGGTTTATTATTTTGCTTTGTCATCACTAATAAGAGTATCCACATTAGAAGAAGTAGCCTATGTATAGAATTCTTGCTGATTGTTTCTTCTTATTTAAAAACCTATCCATTTTTAAAACCTGGTCAGGTTTACTTTATCTGAGACAGCACTCCTTTCCAGAACTGTTTAGAACTGTTTCTTCATGTTTCCTGCCAAGAACAGTTTTAATCATAATTTTATTAGTTTATCGTTTATGGCCTTGGACACTATGGCCTTTCATTCTTCTCTTCATATTCATGGAGGTTTATGGTCTAATCTCCCCATGCTGTCCAGATGGATTGGGAGATGCATTTGATAGCTTTCTACCAGTTATATAGTAGAATAATAGGAAATGGTAAGAGGAGGATGGAATAAAGATCCTTAGCTCTAAAGTTATAAGAATAACATAGGGTATGTTAGAAGTTAGAAAGTAACAGGATGAAATTAAGGAGATAGGAAAGGAATCTGACAATCAGATAAGCATGAAGGTAGGAGTAGGTGATATACAACCAGAAATGCTCAAATACAGAAGTATATATAGTATATAGTATAAGTATATACAGTCGCTAAACCATCATACGTGCAAATGCAGATACAATGATTTAGCAACACTGCACTCCCATGAATCAACCACATGTAGTTTTTGTGAACTATTTGTTTACAACATCACTGCTCACTACATCTCTCTCTCTGTTTTGGTGCTTCACTGTGAATTATAAATGGTTTATTATCTTGTTGTTAATAACAGCAGATGAAATTCAAAGTAATGATGATGTTGCCTGTTACATTAGATACTAAATGTAAAATGATTAAATTTAGTGACAATACTTGAAAAGATGTTGAGAAAAATTATGGAAGAGGAGCTTGGAAAAGATCAGATTTTCACTTTAAGAGAAATAGTTTATAAATCTGGGGAATATAACAAGAATATGTATAAGTTTTGTAGATCTGGAAAAGGCATACAATAAGGGGCAATTATATGGGGTAAATGGAACATTGTACAGAGCCATACATAGTCTATATGTAAGCTGCCAGTTAGCAGTTAGTATTCAAAGAAATATAGCAAGATGGTTTGATGTAAAATGAGGTGTAAGACAAGAATGCACATTATCTCCACTCTTACTCATCATCTGTATGGAGCAAAGACAGAACTGGAAATGATTCTGCTCATGGTGGAGTAGCTATCCTTATGGGCAGTCATACTCCTTTCCATTGTGTCCAGTTTAATACTGCTCTAGAAGCAGTTGTGATTTGCTTATCTGTGGGGTTTCTTATCACAGCATGTTCAATACATTCACCACTGGGTAATGAATTAAATGAAACAGAACTTGATCTGTTTCAAATTTGTTTTCAAAACAAATCTCCTATTGCAACTACCTCATCCCATACTCCTAATAGAGGATTTTAATGGACATAACATTCTGTGGTGTAGTGTCAGCATGAATAGACAAGGTTGCATCATTGAGCGAATGCTCAACAACCATTATCTCTTCCTTATTAATAATAGAGTAAACCCTCCATATATCTACCCACTTCTAATTTTGCAATTGCTCTTCTGATCTGCTTCCCTGCCATTTCTCCACTGCTCACATGGGATGTTGAAGAAAACATACAAAAGTGATCATTTTCCTGTTATTATCACTGTGTTCACAGGAATCATGCCCTGTTACATGGATGCCCATGTGGAAAATGGACCAGGCTGACTGGAATACATTTTCCCATCTTGAAAAATTTAATACTGAAGCATTCAGTCAAATAGCTATCAATGAAGTATGTAATAGACTGTATTGGCCATTTAGCAATGCCAAAAATATCATCCTGATTTCCACTCTATCCAAAGCCTTGGTGGAACACAGAATGGCAAGCAGAAAAGACCAAAATAGAGCATGGAGTATACTTCGTAGATACACTGCCACAACTAACTTAATAGCATTTAAACGTGCTCGGGCCAAAGCACATTATGGAGACATCAGAGTCAAACATTCCTAAATCCACTTTACATCATATATCAATCAAACAACCAGTGCAAAAACTATATGAGATAAATCCAAAAGATGAAAGGTAGATACAGAACACACTGTTTTTCTGCCATGAAACATAATGAATGTATTGTTGCTGTTCCCAGTTATTGCAGACACTTTGGGAGAAAATTTTGCCAGAATCTTAGCAACAGTTCCATATCCTTTAATACTGAAAGAGCAATAAGAGAAACAGTGGCTAAGCTTTTGTACCAAGGAATAGTCATATAATCAGCCATATGTTAAGGAGGAACTCAAAAGGGCCCCTTTTCTGTCTCAACCTTAGCACAGTAAGCCCTGGTGACATCGATTATGAGATGATAAAACACCTCCCATCATCTTCTGTGGATCTTCTCTTACTATACAACAGAATATTCACAGATGAAGAATTTCTGGACTCGTCATAAGTCAGTAGTCATTGCTGTTCCAAAACCAGGCAAGAATCCAGCGCATGCCAATAATTATTGTCCAGTTGCTCTAACTAGCTGTTGCTGTAAGGTCTTTGAAAAATGGTAAATGCAAGACTTCTGTGTTACTTAGGAAGCAACTAACTTCTTTCCAACACAGTGTGGATTTCTAGACACCAATTAATCTTGGATCATTTGGTCCATTTAGAAATGTATAAGTGATGCTTTCCTGAAATGAGAACATGGTTTCAGTATTCTATGCCATGGAAAAAGCTTATGACACAGCCTGGAGATATGACATATTAAATGACCTGTTTAATTTTGGTCTGAGGGAGACACCTTCCTGTTTTTATTAAGAACTTTCTATCCAGCCAAGTCTTCTAAGTCCAAGCGGGAAGTATGTTATCTCAGCCATATCATCAAGAAGAGGGAGTTCCTCAAGGCTCTGTCTTAAGTGTGACCCTGTTCTCTATTAAAGTGAACTCAATTACTGAACAGGAAAAGGTGTCTGAACTCACTAGACACCGTTATGTCAACAACTTCGGTTACTGTGACTCCTGCAATATAAGGGTCATTGAAAGACAACTTCAAGCAGTTGATTGTGTCTGCTCATGGACTTTTTGCCATGAGTTCAGGTTTTCTGCAGGAAAAAACTGTACACTCCTGCCAGAAACACACTCTCCACCTGGATCCTGATTTAAGAATGTGACCAACTATTATTCCAGTAGCACCAGAGAACTAAATTTTTTGGAAATCATCTTTGACAGAAAATTAACATTCTTTACATGCATTCGTTATCTTTGGGGAAAAGTGCAAGAAAAAAAAAAGGATTGAATATCTTCTGCACTTTATCCTCTTCAGAATGGGATTAGAAATAAAACAGTTGATCAAAGACTAGAGACTACAGATATGAGAGTTCTGAGAAAAATTAGGGGTGTGAACAGATGTCTTCATTTTTAATACAACACTGCCATTAGAAAGGAACTTGACATTGTCTGCATTCAAGAATGTGTGAGCAGGGCTAATCTAAGGTGGTATGGTCACTTAAATAGAATAGGTGAGGAAAGGTTAGCAAAACAGGTGTTTGATGCCAAGATAGCAGGAAAGGGACCCAGAGGAAGACCAAGGTCTAAGTGGATTGATTCAATCAAAAGTGACATAGAACAAAATGTGACAACGATACTGGAGTGCGGACAAGTAATAGATTGATTTGGAGGAAAATTGTTGATAGGATATTAATAATAAAGTAAACTTAATCATGCAGTGTTGTCATAGTAGCCTGAACATCCTTTGAGGGTACATACCAGGAAATTGATGATGACAATGGTGTATTGAACATGCAGACTAAACTTACCTCGCATTGTTTTTGTTTGTAAAAACAGTAGAGCTCCTAGTGAAGTGAAAAGCGAAATGTGAAAATTGTCACATTTACTTATGTCACGTATAAGTAAATGTGACAATCTTATTGGCAAAAACTTTTAATGATGTAGATTGACGACCAAACTGGTTGGAATGTTCCCTTAAGCCAAGTTATTCAGAATAGCGTTGTTCATCTGATGCACATAAATGCCTTATTTACATCACTACTTAAAAATATTATTAAACCATTATATGCATCTACAAGCAAAAGTGATTTGATATTACTTGGAGGATTTGAACTTCACATATCACATAACTGGAACATGCCTATATCCATGACAAAATTGTACACTTTACTGTTCAAATATATGACTTTGCTATGATAATAAGAACAAATAGTTAAAAAATTACCTTTCTATGGCCAAAGAGTAAAAATTCTCTGAATTTTCTTGTAATTCTATCCACAGTTGAAGCCTGTGAATTGATTAAAGTGCGATCCTGTACTACAACAATTCCTTCATCTGGTGAAGGGGTGTCTGCTGAGGGTGCCTGTCCTACAGAGTCACTTAACTCAGAAATTGTATTCTCTACTTGAGGGGTGTCAGACGGTAGACGAGAGGATATAACTGAAGGACGGAGCACTTCATGGTCTTTCAAAAGAAGTTCGGCGATATCACTTCCTGCAACAGACTAAAAGAAAAATAATTTATAAATGAATATTGAAGAATAAGAAAAATAAAATATATAACCAACAGAAGATTTTTTTTACTTACATGATATCCAATCTTTTCTTTAATACCAAGACATGTATTGTGTTGAGACTAATTTATACTATGATAGGGAAACAAGAAACCATCTTCGATGTTTGCAATTGTCTTGAGGGGAAGATGACATTGTTCAGTATATGCCAGTGCCCACTTATAGCTACTTCAGGCCTTCATCTATCAGAGGCCTTAAGTGGCTTAAAAAAAGTTCCATGTTTGGCCTATAGAGTAGAGTTTCCAACTTTGTAAAAATAAATAAAAAATACAAAAAAATCACAATAATGATAAAAAAAATTCATTGGTCTGATCACAGTACTGATGTACTATACTGATGGCTAAGCCTTTCATGGGTGGGAGACAAAAATATTTAACAGTACTTATATTAAAAGCCGTTTTTTTTAACTGCATAAATTTTATTTATGCTAAAATTTCATTTTATTTGATAACACCATAAACAAATATAAGATCTGATATGACACAATGGCTAATATTCTAATAAGACAGGGCCTGGAATTTTAATGGTATCCATGCTCAGTTTTTTTTTTTTTTTTTTTTTACCTAGTGTCTTTGCTGCTTCAAATTTTATAAATCATTTCAGATATTCAAAAGATTAAATTATTCAAAAGATTTAATACAATATTCGCTTATGTCTCATTATTTATATAAAAAGTATACGATGAGTACGAGGGTGTGCTGAAAAGTTGTGATAATCACCATGAAGGAATTGACATGTCTTCTTATATATCCTAAAAGAAAAAGAGCAAATTATTACAATTGGATAAAACATTGAGGTTAAATGGCTTAAGAGATGTTCTTCCTTATGGTTATATCAGTTGCTTTAATATGATTTTTGTTCCAGGTATTTATCAGAACTTTCCACCACCCACATACATGAAATTAAAAAAGGTAAGATTACTGCAACAGGGATGAAGGGAGTCATTAATACATGTAATTTATGGTATAAATTTTTGAATGAAGAGCCATTAATTAAGTTCAAGCCAATAATGAAGAACAGTGGCTGATATCAAAATTAGCCATGACAAATATGAGATGTTTCTATCAAGTGTTAATATAAACAAAGATGGAGGTTGAAAAACAAATACTCTGAATGAGATAATTGCAAGAGCATTTATGCTTCATCAGAAAGTAAATTATACATAAGAAATTATGATTACATTTCTTTTTTAATTCATTACCCAAGCATAAATAAAATAAAATATGCACGAGAAATATCTTCATGACTAGGCTACTTGCATACAGAGGCTAATGCCTTGTGTTGTCATGCATTATGGGAAAGGTTATTATCCAGACTGCTTTCAACCTTTAAGGTTTTTAAGGTTTCAGTGGGAGCCAGACCTGTGAGATACTATAAGCTGAATCAATGCAAAGTCATACTTTCCATATACAAACAGAAAAATAATACATCACCATATTATTAAAATTCTATTAATATTAAAACTGGATAAAAGATAACTGTACCAATTTTTTTTTTCACTTAGTCAGAAAATAAATTATATTTGAGAAGAAATTAAATCATTTAGCTATTTTGCTTGCTCATCCAAGGATGATCAAACAAAAGTAAGTTGGCTAAAGTATGTAATTTCTTGTCAAGCATAATTTACTTTCTGACCAAGTTAAAAAAACCTTCTGTAATTCATCCAAATATTTTAATAAACTGCCCAAGCATAAGCAAACAAGCTTGCTTAATGCTTGAGTAAAGGATAAAATTGAAATGTAGCTTCTTGTCAAGTAATTTAACTTGATAAATGAAATTTTAAAATTTCAGGAATTTCAAAGGAATGTTGCACATGAATTTTAATCTTCATGTGCAACATTCAATCGTTCTAAGAATCAATAATCATATAATATAGAACTAAACCTTATATAAAATATTCAAGTTACTAAGTGAAAATATTAACTACAGTCTATGGTGTATTATTATGAAACTGAAATTTGGGACAGGATAAATGATAGCTTTAAGGAAATACAGACAACTGACCACAGCTTCTGACCTAATGTGCAACCATTACCTTCACATAGTTGTGCCTCATTAGCAGGTATCCACATAGATACTGAAAAAACACAGTTTGGCTGGCAACCATTTGGAACCAACAAAATTTTTTCTGTACACATAAAATAACACAAAATGATGGAACATAAATTTCATGCCAGCTAAGAAGTTGCCTAGTTAAACAAAACTCGCTATTTTCATCAAGGAACCAAGGTGAACAATGAAAAGTCAGCTACTGGAACAAAAAACAAAAGAATACAAGATGAGCCTACAGCTCTCAGTTGTGAGCTGTAGGCTAAAATACACAAAGATTATTGAAGAAAAAATGAAAGAGTTTGAGAACAGGAATCAAACCTTAGAGATTCAGTGGCAAACTCTGAAGAAAACATTGATTGATTCTGCCAGAAAGGCATGTGGTGAGGTTGTCTGTAAGGATAAAAAAAATCAGAACTCCCTGGTGGACACAGGAAGTTAAAGAGGCAGTGAAGGAAAAGAAGAAAGCATACCAAAAGTTCCTGTCAAATAAGTCAGCTTGTGCTCTTAGAGAATATAGAGACAAATGCAAGAATGCTAAACACTGTGTAAAACTAGCTAAACAAAAGTCATGGGAGGACTTTGGCAAGAATATAGAAAATAAATATCAAGAAGGTGGCAAAATATTCTGGAGGTTGTTAAAGAAGCTTAAGAATGGAGGAAAGAGTGCTATAAAAGGAATTAGAGATGATAAAGGTGACATGAAAACGGGAGAAAAAGATATCCTTGAAGTATGGAGTAATTACTTTGAAAAACTGCTAAATGAAACAAGCAGTGATGACAGCACAGTGATAAAAAACATTGACCAGGCATGCAGTCAGGAATACATATCCATACTTGAAGTAGAAAAAGCCATCAAAGGCTTGAAATGTGGAAAGGCAGCAGGAGTAGATGATATTTGACCAGAAATGCTGAAGTATGGTGGTATAAGAGTCTTACAGTGGCTGCACTGCATAGTTCAGAAAGCCTGGACAGAGGGACGAATTCCCGATGATTGGAGTAGAGCTCTCATAGTACCCATATATAAAAAGGGAAATAAAACTGAATGTGAGAATTACAGAGGTATTTCCCTACTGAGTGTTCCTGGCAAGATCTATGCAAGTATACTTGAGAAACGGTTGAGAAGGATTGTGGAAGAAAAGCTTGGTGAAGAACAAGCTGGATTCAGGCCAAATAGAGGCTGTCAGGATCAGATCTTCACTTTACGACAAATAGTCGAGAAAGCATGGGAATATAACAAAGATATGTATTTAAGTTTTGTTGATTTGGAAAAGGCATATGACAAGGTGCCAAGAGAGAAGCTATTCAATACATTACAGTTATATGGTGTCAATGGGGCATTATATCAAGCAATACTTAGTCTTTATTTGAGTTGTAAGTCAGCAGTTAGAATTGAAGGAAGTACAGGAAGATGGTTTAATGTTAAATCTGGTATGAGACAAGGATGTACATTATCTCCTCTGCTATTCATTTCTATATATGGATCACATTATGAAGGAAAGTAGTATTAAACCTTGTATCAAAATTGGAGATGTTTATGTCAGCTCTTTGCTTTATGCGGATGATATTATACTTCTAAATAAATCCGCTACAAGTCTGCAAGATTCCCTGACTAAATTGAATAACTATTGTAATAGATATGGTATGAAGGTCAGCAATAAAAAGACAAAGACAATGAAAATAGGCAGAATCATTGAAAATGTCAACTGTGTTGTGAATGGAGAACCTGTGGAACAAGTAAAACATTTCAGCTATTTAGGCACGATTTTTAGTGAAGATGGTAAATTAAATATAGAAATAGACAACAGAATCAGCAAAGCTGGTATGGTGGGAAGTCAATTGAATAAATTCATATGGAATAAGAGAGAAATTAGTCGGAACACTAAATTAGCTGTATACAAAACAGTGTTCAAACCAGTTTTAACTTATGGATCTGAGAGCTGGGTCAGAAGTAAAACACTTGACCAAAGACTAGAGACCACAGATATGAGAGTCCTGAGAAAGATTATAGGCATGAACAGATGATATCAATGGCAGTATCATATTAAAAACGAGGATATTAGGAAAGAACTTGGCATTGTCAGCATCCAGGAATGCGTTAGCAGAGTAATCTCAGGTGGTATGGTCACTTAAACAGAATGGGCAAGGAAAGATTAGCAAAATAAGTGTTCTCTGCCAGGTTGGCAGCAAAACGACCCAGAGGAAGACCAAGATATAGGTGGATTGATACGGTACAAAGTGCTTTAGACGATAGAAATATAAGATCTGATAATGTTGGAGTGTTGACAAGTAACAGGCTGATTTGGAGGAAAATTGTAGATAGGAAATTAATAATGATGTAATTTTTTTCATGTAGTACTATCATATCCTGTACACACCTTGAGGGTACACGGCAGGAATTTGATGATGATGATGATGATGATGATGATAGAAGATGAGCACTAATATAAAAAACATCAAGAGAAAAGTATTAACTGGCAAAAAAAACTAGAGAAGTACCACATAATTGGGATTACTGAAACAAAGAAGACCTAAACAAGTGAGATTCTGCTATATAATAAATATATGATTTTCAGTTCACACAATGATCAGGGTAGGTATGCATTCAACATTAACACAAAGATAAACTTCTTGATTGGAAGCAATATTCTTTTTAATCTTTGCTGGCCCACGTGCACATAAAAAACATTTTGTGTGCAAGTTTCCAGTCTCAGATTCTGAGTGTGTAGTAGCCTGTGCTCATAATATCGAAAGTCATAAGCATAAACTCTTAATTGGATATGCCTAAAATCAGTGACATCTTTATTAAAAGATCTTGTACTGCATGCTAAATATTTTTATAAGAATAACCTCAATGCTTTTGTAGAAAGTTCTGGTATTGAGAACACAATTTTATATAAATAACAAGTCTAATAAAATAAACAAATATAACCCAAGTTTCGTAAATCATGAGAGGTACTAACAAAAGTTAAATACAAAAAGACTAGAAACGATTAATTACATATATTAGATGTTATCAGAATTTCGCAATTAGTATATACAAAAAAAGTAAAATCAATTACTGTATAAGCATTAGAATGATGCTAGTTGTTGTCATGTTCTGTAGCAGGTCACATGTCATATCCCAGGTCTGCGTTAGTTTGATTTTTGTTACATTATGTGGGGATCCTAAGTATTTAAGAGACCTCCTTGAACTTTCTTGTAAAACAGTTATGATCATTATAAGGCATTTTTGTTTGTTGCCACACACACACACTTGAATTATTTAGAAGTACATAACAAAGAAGGCAGTTAGTCCTTTCATTTCAATATGAGTTTTGTGCAAAGTGAAAAATTAAGTAGTTTGTGGGATTAGGAAAGATGCCATGAGAATTCGATAGACACGTGCGATGATTAGACCAATAGAGGAATTGGAGGTGTGAATATGAGCAAGATTTCATAAGTTGATGTGGAAGACAGTGACATAAGAAATAATGTGGGAATGAATAACAGAAATCTTACAGCTTCAACAAGAGTTTCACAATAAATGTTTCATGTGAATTACTGAATCTAACACTAGACCTGAAGTGGCTTGAAAATATTACATTTACTCTAGATCTGGATTACAGTTTTTGCATGATCTAACTTTAGTCCACCTATGGTACTAATAGTAATGAATACAGAAACCCTGTTCTAGAAGAGAAACATAACATTTTCGAGCCACTTCAGGCCTCCGATAAGCAGGATGGTGATCTCACACCATGTGATGAAACTCACTACCACTTCACACCAATGGTAGTAAGTATCAGTAAAGGTAAGAAAGGAAACAAATTTCATGGGAGGGAGGTGTTTTTACTAAAAACAAGAAATGAGTGAAAAAGGATATGTATAGTGATTCTATGATTCAAGTATTCTAGATGAAAACCTGTTTTCTGAGCGAAGATTTGTAACCTGAATATATGCAAAGCAGGTAGAACCAGATAATTATATTGGCTAGAAAAGAAATATTTGAAAAGATTAAGTAGAGTATGAGAGAAGACAATAAAAAAGGACACCAAGATTTTGTTCCTTGATAAGCTACAATGAGAGAGAGAGAGAGAGAGAGAGAAGGTGATTGCAAATATTTCAATGTACAGATTGTGCAGAACGTATAGTGTGCAGTATGTTGATGTACTGGGTATTTTTGATTTTAACCAGGATCAGGCTGGATTATGTAATTAGTCTTTGTGTCTGAAAAACAGTCATTCAATGAAAATAAATATGGGTAGTCAGGTAAATTTACAAGGTTGCTACATTTGAGCTTATGAATACGTACTAACCTGAGAAATAAAAGTATGCAAGGGTTGGCTCAAAATGTGCAATTTTGGTAAATGAATTAAGTCGGGCTGCTTATATGATCAAATCAAATCAAAACAGTTTGAATATGCATAAGCCTGTTTGTTGACTATCATGCATGGTGACTAATGCTAAAAGCAGCAAGAATAAAGGTCATGAATTTTTATCATTGGAAAACAAACAGTAACTAAAAATTGGCATTAATGAGAAGTGGAGTACAGTTCTCACTAATGCCAATATTGGAGGACAGATGAAGACAGGAGATTTATGTTAATAATGGCAGAGTAATTAACAGATGCCCACTATCCAAAGATGGAGGGTTATCCATGCCCCTTATCTTCCATATAAAGTGAGAGATAAATTTTTCTCTCATAGAGTGGTCAGTAGAATAGTTTGCCTGTTGATGTGGTGAGCAAATGTAGCATGAACTAGTTTAAGAGAAGGTATGATACCTGGCGTGGGAAATGTATGACCTTCCTCAATAAGTCCTTAAATCTCAAAAAATGATAATGGCATGGAATGATAAGTTATAGGTATTAAAACACAAGAGTGATTTGAACACAAACAGCAAGATGCGATAGGATACTGGCAAAAGTGTTAAGGAATGTGCATGAGACTCAAATATTCAACTTAAGTCTAAACATGAATGTCATTTCTAGTGAATGGAAAGAGGGGATTAAAGACCAGTCAGTATCTCTAGAATGGTCATTAATATATTTGAGAAACTGATTAATATCTGCATCTAGAGATGGAAGATAGGAAGTTAGTAATAACGTACATTTTTCATGTAGTACTATCATATCCTGTACACCCCTTGAGGGTACATGTCAGGAATTTGATGATGATGATGATCTGGAGATGGACAGATAGCATCTTGATCCTACATAGAGGATAGCATGCCTTGTTAAAGGCAGTTTTAACAATTCTTATTTTTTAATAAATTTTAACAGAGTGACTGCAACAGTGAATAAGGGGAGTGGATATACACAATACTTCAAGATTTTTCCAAGACATCTGAGAAGATTCCACAGTGGATTCTGTTATATGAAGTCAAAGTGACTGGTGTGTAAAAATAGGCTTCTCTGCATACAGGAGAAAGGCTGAATGATGGATATTTAAGAGTAACATATGGAGCCACCAAGGCTATGGTGACTAGAGTGGTATCATAGGGGTTCTATACCTTGCATATTTATGACACTAGAATTGGTCAAAACAGTGACATACCATTCTATGATAATGGAAATTCAGGATGATAGGGACCATATCTGATATGGAATCCTTAGAGAGATTTCAAATGACCAAAGTCATTTGAACCAAATGACATTTGGTTCAAATGACCAAAGCTATGGAATAATGGATTCTGAATAGGATCATGAAAAGTGAGATGTTTGTATGGAGCCAAAGCATTTTAAGAACTTGCCCATGAACTAAATAGACATGAAATGGATATAGTAGCAATACAAGTGACCAGATGGAGATGGGAGGGGAGTACTCTGAAGAAAGACAAGCTTTTACTTATTTATTGTAGAAACAACTCAATTATTATCAGGAAAAATTATGGTCATCTGTGATTGAATATGAAGGTCTTAATGAAAGAATAAGCCAGCAATGATTGTAAGTAAAATAGTTCAATGTAACTAGTTATTAATGTATGTGCACTCACAGAAGCTGTACAAGAGGAAATAAAAGATCAATTACATACACACACACACAATATGAGCAAATTAATCTGAGCAAGTCAAATTTTTGTAAAGTTTTTGGTTTTAGTTTGGTTTTTTTGTTTCAGTTCACAATAATTTTGGTTTTAGTTTTAGTTCACTATTTTGGTTGAGTGCTGTGTGTTTTGACTGTCTCTATGATGTTCATTAATAGCATTGCGCATCTTTAATAGTGTAAACAAGTTGACATTCGTATTGTTTTTTTCATTTTGTGTAGCTATAAAATGGATACATCTCCAAGAAAGCATTCAAAACTATGTACTCTTTCTCAGCACACATCCATGACAAAAAAAAGACAAATTGCCAATGAGTGTATATTGGTTGGAGTACTGTTAATGAGATTTTAAGAAGGTTTAGGGAGACAGGTACCTTTTCTCCTCACAGAAAAGGAAAATGTGGGTGAAAAAGAAAAACTACACTTTACTAGTTAGGTAAAAGATTTTTGCTTGTAAGCAAAACAAAGTTTGCACTAGAAATATAATCAGGACTGGGGCAACTCATAATGCAAAACACATATCTTTACGGGTATGTACAATGCCATGCATTATGGGAAGGGTCACTACCCAGACGGGTTTCAACCTTTATTGAGGTCTCGTCAGTGAGAGCCAGATCCAGAGGTGATACTAAAGTTGAAGTAAGAAAATATAACTTCGGCAATACTTCAACCTTAGTATCACCTTTGGGTCTGGCTCCCACTGACGAGACCTCAATAAAGGTCGAAACAGGTCTGGGTAATGACCTTCCCATAATGCATGCCATTATAATTGCCCATAAGAATATGTGCTTTGCATTATGAGATACTAAGGCAAGAGATACGAACTCATTAGCTTCTCTATATGAGTTGCGAGTTGCCCCGGTCCTGATTATATTTCAAGCGCAAACTTTGTTTTGCTTACACTTGGATAAAGGATTAAACTAAGTACAGGAATACTTTGATTATCACGGTTATTATTGCCATGAAAAATACCACAATAATCGGGATAAATAATGGGGTAAAATGGGTGATCATTGCAAAGGATTCTTCAAATCTATTAATTAAATTTTATATATGAAGTAAAAAAGAAATGTGTTAAACGTATTAAGTAAAAAATGAAGGTTCATTTAAAAAAACAAGATTATTCTTTAATCTTTATTTATATATAAAGAGTACATACAATTATTCTTTCTTGGATAAAAATTGGTGTAGAATTGTTGGGTGAAATTTTTTTCTTTCTTTTTTCTTCGTATAAAACTCGGTAGCAAAGGATGGAATTTTCAATTTCCTGACGAACTGTCATTGATCGCATGAGATTAGGATCACCGTTCAAGATTTTTTTCTTTAAAATTTTCAGCAATTCTAAACATTTCGTCCATTTCTTTGAGGGTAAATTCCTTAAGTGGCACGTCAATTTGTTCGTCATTATCATCGATTTAAGCATGGTAAGCACGTTCTCTCTCGAGGTTAATTATGTCTTCATCATCCAGCTCCTTATCATGTGACTGAAGCAGTTCCGGAACATCATCATCATCAAATTCCTGACATGTCTATATGGATTACATTACATTTCATGGATTACATTTCATGTAATCATGTATCATATCATCCATACAGGATATGATAGTACTACATGAAAAATTTACATCATTACTAACTTCCTATCTACAATTTTCCTCCAAATCAGTCTGTTACTTATCAAGACTCCAACATTATCAGATCTTAGATTTCTATCGTCTAAGGCACTTTGTACCGTATCAATTCACCTATATCTTGGTCTTCCTCTGGGTCATTTTCCTGCCAACCTGGCAGAGACCACTCGTTTTGCTAATCTTTCCTCGCCCATTCTGTTTAAGTGACCATACCACCTGAGATTAGCTCTGCTAATGCATTCCTGGATGCCGACAATGTCAAGTTCTTTCCTAATATTCCCATTTTCAATATGGTACTGCCATTGATGCCATCTGTTCACGCCTCTAATCTTTCTCAAAAATCTCATATCTGAAGTCTCTAGTCTTTGGTCAAGTGTTTTACTTCTAACCCAGCTCTCAGATCCATAAGTTAAAACTGGTTTGAACACTGTCTTGTATACAGCTAATTTAGTGTTCTGACTAATTTCTCTCTTATTCCATATGAATTTATTCAATTAACTTCCCACCATACCAGCTTTGTTCATTCTGCTGTCTATTTCCATATTTAATTTACCATCATCAGTAAAAAACCGTGCCTATCTTGCTGAAATGTTTTACTTGTTGCACAGGTTCCCCATTCACAACACGGTTGACATTTTCAACAATTCTACCTATTTTCATAGTCTTTGTCTTTTTAATGCTCACCTTCATACCATATCTGTTACAACAGTTATTCAATTTAGTCAGGGAATCTTGCAAACTTGTAGCGAATTTATTTAGAAGTATAACATCATCCGCATAAAGCAAAGAGCTGACATTAACATCTCCAATTCTGATATCATGTTTAATACCACTTTCCTTCATAATATAATCCATATAGATAATGAATAACAGAGGGAATAATGTACATCCTTGTCTCACACCAGATTTAACATTAAACCATCTTCCTGTACTTCCTTCAATTCTAACTGCTGACTTACAACTCAAATAAAGACGAAGTATTGCTTGATATAATGCCCCATTCACACCATATAACTGTAATGTATTGAATAGCTTCTCTCTTCGCACCTTGTCATATGCCTTTTCCAGATCGTCAAAACTTAAATACTGATCTTTGTTATATTGATCTGATCCTGACAGCCTCTATTTGGCCTGCATCCAGCTTGTTCTACACCAAGCCCCTCTTCCAAAATTCTTCTCAGTCGTTAATCAAGTATACTGGCATAGATCTTGCCAGGAACACTCAGTAGGGAAACACCTCTGTAATTCCCACATTCAGCCTTATTTCTCTTTTTATATATGGGTACTATTAGAGCTCTACTCCAATCATCAGGAATTTGTCTCTCTGTTGAGGCTTTCTGAACTATGCAGTGCAGCCACTGTAGGACTTTTATATCACCATACTTCAGCATTTCTACTCGAATTTCATCTACTCCTGCTGCCTTTCCACATTTCAAGCCTTTGATGGCTTTTTCTACTTCAAGTATGGATATGTATACCTGATTGTATGCCTGTTGAGTGTTTTTTTACCACTGTGCTCTCACTGCTTGTTTCATTTAGCAATTTTTCGAAATAATTACTCCATACTTCAAGGATATCTTTTTCTCCTGTTTTCATGTCACCTTTATCATCTCTAACTCCTTTTACAGCACTCTTTCCTCCATTTCTAAGCTTCTTCAACAACCTCCAAAATATCTTACACCTTCTTGATATTTATTTTCAATGTTTTTGCCAAAGTCCCCCCATGACTTTTGTTTAGCTATTTTTACACAGTGTTTCCCTTTCTTACATTTGTCTCTGTATTCTCTAAGAGCAAAAGCTGACTTATTTGCCAGGAACTTTTGATATGCTTTCTTCTTTTCCTTCACTGCCTCTTTAACTTCCTGTGTCCACCATGGGGTTCTGATTTTTCCATTCTTGCAGATAACCTCACCACATACCTCTCTGGCTGAATGAATCAGGGTTTTTTCACCAAATCTCCAAGGTTTGGTTCCTGTTCTCAAACTCTTTCATTTTTTCTTCAATAATCTTTGTGTATTTTAGTCTACAGTTCACATCTGAGAGCTGCTTAACTTTTATTTGCTTTAAAACTGTCTTACACGTTATTCTTTTCAATATGAAATTCAATTTTATCCTGCTCAAGACTAAATAGTGATTGCTTCCAATTTCAAATCCTCTGTACACTCTGGTGTCCTGCACCAGGGAGAAAACATCACTATCAACAATAACATAGTCAATGAGACTTTTCTTATTCCTAGCCTCTTCTCTCCATGTGAATTTGTACACATTTTTATGTTGGAACCTGGTGTTAGTAATAACCAGTCCATGTCCTGAGCAGAAATCCAACAGATATTTGCCATTATTATTAGCTTTGCTCTCTTCTCCAAATTTTCCCAAAATGTTTTTGTATGTCTGACAATCATTTCCTACTCTGCTATTTAGATCCCCAACAAGGATCAACTTTTCCTTTTTCATTGTGTCAGCTGCTTTCTCTAAATCCTCAAATTCCTCCACTTCTACCTTAGTAGAACCTTCTATGGGAATATAGGCACAAATCAGTCTCATTGTCCAGTTCCCCATTCTGATATTTGCCCACATCACTCTACTTGGGACTGCCTGTCATTCAAGAAGATTAGACTCGTATTTATTGTTGAATACAGTGGCTACTCCTTTTCCTTGGTTGTCATTGCCTGAATATAACATTTTGCATTTATTGCTCAGAAAGATCTCACCAGTTTTTGTCTTTTTTGTTTCAATCATCCCTATTATGTTGTTCTGGTACTTACCTAATTCCTCAGCTCGCTCCATTTCTTTGCCATTCAGGCTTCTTATGTTGATAGTACCGATCTTTAACTCTGGTGATGATGAGTTGGGGGTGTGCTTTCAGATTTGTTCCAATAGCTGACTTTTCGATGTTCACCCTGGTTCCCTGGCAAAAACAATGGGGGCCCTTGTTTAACAGGGCAATGCCCCAGCCAGCATGAAATTTTGTCATGTTGTACCATCATTTTCTATATTGGTTTAAGCCAATAAGAATACAATTTGGTCGGCTAAATCCCAAATTGCCAGCCCATCCTCGTTCGTTCAGCATGATAAATAAAGAGAGGTTTCATCTTGTAATCTCCAGAAGCATTGCCACATAGTAAAAGTGTTACACGCTCCTTTGAAACCTTGTAGCCAGGCTGTGACTTTTCAGTTTTTGCTAAAAATGTTTTAGTGAGCATTTTTTTCCATAATAAGCCTGTTTCGTCAGCATTAAATATCTGATCATCGGTAAAATTTCCTTCAATGATCTGTTGCAATTCACCAGGAAAACTAGCTGCTGCTTTTTCATCAGCACTTGCAATTTCACCTTGTACATGAACACTACGAATGCTTGATCGCTTTTTGAACCATCAAACCACCCCTGAACTTGCAGAGAAAGTTGCTTCCACTACTGACGCCGAATCATTTTCGCTTTCTAATTGTTTTCTTTTTAAAGTTTCAAATAAATTCAATGCTTTTGTTTTTATAAGAATTTGACTAAAAAAAATCTCTTTTGGTTACAATCTTCTATCCACACTGACAATAGCATTTCCATTTCAATCATAAGATGGCTTCTGTTTCTCGTAGTATGGGACCCAGACAAGGTCGATGCACTTTGTCCTAGTTGCTTATAGTTTGCGTGGTCTAAAATATGGCGAACAGTTGATTCATTTAGACCGTACTCTCTTGCAATTTTGGGCTTTGGTTATGCCTGCTTCATACTTATTTATCATATGCAACTTATCTTCTAAGCTGATCACTCTACGTTTCTTCTTTATAGCTGTAGACTTGATATCATCCTTGTTTCTTTCAGCATTCATTGTAAGGATAAATAAGAAGAGAAATAAATATCCACGTGTACTTCAGGCAAAGGCGGACATTTACTGGTGAGCAGGCGCCTTCGGATAAAAACGAAGCTCTACAAGAGAGTGATACCTGGAGACTGGCAACTCGAACTGGTTGCATATGTAGTGCACATCTCGCGGCAGCGATAATTCAAATTTGGAGCGCAATCATTGGAATTTTGGTATTAAATTATAAACCGCGATAAATCGAGAATTGCGATAATTGAAACTGCAATAATCTAGGTATTCCAGTATATAATTTCTTGGTATCTTTAATTTATTTTAACATTCCAAAAAGACTTAGATGAGATGGAAATCTAAAGATTTCCATCTCATCTAAGTTCACTCTTCTGGTTCACTTTTAAGTGAACCAGAAGAGCTCAAGACAAAAAAGAGTAGAAGAAGTTCATATGAATCAAGTGACTGATATAACAACACAAGAGAAATGAGATGATATGATTTCATTTCAGTATGACACAATGTCAAAGACAAAGAAAGAAAGAAAGAAAAGCACACAAGTGTAGGTTTATATAGTGACCATTCCGATAACATTTTTGCAAGGTAGGATACCAAGGCAACTGACGAGAAGTAAACAGCCTATATACATAAGCAGACTAGTTGTGAAGATACTTTATGCATAAACTTTGTATGCTTAGACTTGGATAAAGAATAAGATCTTATGTATATTTTATTGTTAAAAAAGAGGAAAAAAAATTCCATATCTTTGTAATATGTATTTTGCTCTTTTATTCCATGTATTAGCACTTTGTCTATTTGCATTCCTGAAGAAGCACAATAGGATGGAATAAACCATTGAATTAGTAATTTTATTTATTCTATATTTTTAAATTAGCATAGCAAAATATATCTTAACTACTTACTCCATTCTGTCTCAGCAGAAGTATCATGAGTTCCCAAAGTAGTATGTAAGAATCTCTATCACCAATATCAGGTCTTTCCTTTAATTCTTCCTTTTTATGCAGACAAAACTGAATCACATCATTTTTGTGTGTTTTACCCCTGAAATTAGATTGAAAATTTAAATGTATAATGTCCTATCTCTCTCTATTAAAATGCTCGGAATTCTACAAAATCTATCAGGTTTTGTACATTGTCCAGGACCTCTAAGTAAACAGATACCTGTAGGTCCAAGATAGATACACAAACCACATAATCTAAACATTTAGGTTTTGGTTTAATATTTCTAGCCTTACCATAATGACTAACAGTATACTTTCATATATTAAACTAGATATTTTACTTTGTTATCAGGTGATCTTTAAATGTTCACAGATAAGTCAGTTTTATTGATTGCCACATAGATAACCAGAATCTGAATATCCATTATTTAAAAAAAAAAAAAAAAAAGGGGGGGGGGGGGGAATATATTATTTATACTCCTATGCAAACATGAAAAATGAAGATTTTTCAATTCACAACAAAAGGAAGAGTGCTGATTTGAGTATAAAGCATTTTGCTAAATAATTTTTAAGTAGTTTGGATACTGTAATGTACAAATATAAACAACAGTAAGATGAGATGAAATGAAATGGAATGGAATCTGCGCGGTTAACCGAGTGGTTATGCACTTTGCAACCATATGCCTGGGAAAGGAGTGTCTTGGATTCGATTCCTGTCACCAACGTGAGGAGTTTAAGGATCTTTCTCAGTCATAGCCAAGTTAGCCGGTCTTGGGTATGGACTGCAGAGTTTTTCTCCCCAGTTTATCTGGGATTTTTCCTCCTGCAAAGCAGGCAAACCAGTCCCATGAACATACGCATCTACAAAGACATAGGACACACCAGGAGGTATAGGGCTAGCCACCTTATCCTCAGGATGGGTATGGCTTGGCTAGGCCTAATATGTGAAGGAAGAAGAAGAAGAGATGAAATGGATAAAAATGAATGCTATCAGTAATGCTTTAAGCATAATTTAATATAATTAAAAAATTTTCTCTCAATAATCTTCATTAACATCAATTTCCTGATATGTACCCTCAAGGGACGTTCAGGTTACTATGACAGCACTACGTGATTAAGTAGTGCTTAATCACTTAGTGCTGTCATATTGTTGATGTCTAATACTGTCTAATTGTTGATGAGAGATTGTAATCTCTCATCAACAATTTTCCTCCAAATTAGTCCATTACTTGTGAGCACTCCAATATTGTCATATCTAACATTTTGTGCTTCTAAGGCACTTCTGACTGAATCAATCTACCCAGATGGTAGATTTTGTTAATTCTGTTTTGCTAATTTTTCACCATCCATTCTATTTAAGTGGCCATACCACATGAGATTAGCTCTGCTGACATTATTAGCATTCTTGAATGCTAATAATGTCAAGTTCCTTTCTAATATCTTCATTTTTAATACGATTCTGCCCTTAATGCCATTGGTACACTCTACTAATTTTTCTCAGAACCCTCATATCAGAGATCTCTAGTCTGGTCAAGTGCTTTATTTCCAACCCAACTCTCAGATCCATAACTTAAAACTGGTTTGAACAATGTCCTTGTATACTGCAGGTTTGGTGTTTTGGCTAATTTCTCTCTTATTCCATATAAATTTATTCAGCTGGCTACCTACCATACCAGCTTTGCTTATTCTGTTGTCTATTACCAGATATAACTTGTCACCTTCAATAAAACTGTGCCTAAATAGCTGAAATATTTTACTTCTATAGGCTCTCCATTTAGAATGCAGCTGAAGTTTCTATGTTTCTTAACTATTTTCATATTTCAGTTTTTTGATTGCTCATTTTCATGACAAATGTGTTACAACTGTTATTTCAATTTAGTCAGAGAATCCTAGAGACTTATGCTAGACGCGTTTAGGAGAGTACAACATCATCTATATAAAGCAGAGAGCTAAGTCTGACATGTCCAATTCTAATATCAAGCCTAATGCCACTTTCTATCATTATGTGATCCACGCAGATGATGAATAAGAGTGTTTATTGCTGATTTTATATCAAACCACCTTCCTGTATTTCCTTCAATTCTAACTTCTGAATAACAACTTAAATATAGACTATATTTTGCTCTGTATGTTCCATTTACCTCATAATTACAATGTTTTGAAAAACTTTTCTCTGAGCACCTTGTCATATACCTTTCCAGATCTACAAAACTTAAGTAGAGATCCTTCTCATATTCCCATGATTCCATTTCTATTTGTCCCAAACCCAGCTTGTTCTTCTCCCAGTTTCTCTTCCACAATTTTTCTCAACCTCTTTTCAAGTATGTTCTCATAAATCTTACCTGGAACACTTAGTAGAGAAATTCATCCATAATTCTCACATTCAGCTTTATTCCTTTTTTTTTTTTTTTTTTTTATAGATGGATACTATGAGAGCTCCACTCCAATCATCAGGAATTTGACCTTCTGACCAGGTCCTCTGAATTATGCAGTGTAGTCTAGCTGCCTTTCCACATTTCAAGTTTTTCACGGCTTTTGTATTGATATATACTGCTCTTTGCATTTTTCTTAAAAATGTTCTAGTATGTTTCTGTCACCGCTTGTTTCACTTAACAGACTTGCAAAATAATTACTCCAGACAATCTAGGATATATCTCCTTATCTTCAGTTTTTCATATTACCTTTATCATCTTTGATTCCTTTTACAGTACTCTTTCCTCCATTTCTAAGTTTCTTCAACAGCCTCCAGAACATTTTGCCAATTTCCTGATATTTATTTTTCTATTTTCCATACTCTTACTAAAGTCTTTCTTAACTTTTGTTCAGCTACTTTTACACATAGCTTAGCTCACATTTTTCTTTGTATTATTTTAGCATGTCAACATTTTTTTGCTTATGGTATGTTTTCTTCATTTCCTGGATTGCTTCTTTAACTTCATGTGTGCACCATGGCATTCTTATTTTTCTATTCTTGACAAGTTCACCATATACTGCTCTAGCTGAATCGATCAAAGCTTTTTTTTTTTTTCAGAGTTTGCCACTGAAATTCCAAGGTTTGGTTCTTGTTTTCAATCTGTTTCATTTTGTTTTCAATAATGTTGGTATAGTTGAGTCTGCAGTCTATCTGTAAAAACTGCTCAACTTTAATTCTTTTGAAAAGTTTCTTACACATTGTTCTTTACAATGTGATATCCATTTTTATTCTGCTTAGCACTAAATAATAATCACTTCCAATTTCAAATCCTCTGTATACTCTTGTATCCTGAAACAGCATGAAGCTAATAATTTATTTATAATATAAATATTATAAATAAATTATTAGCAATACATTTATAAAATAATGGCAATAGCGAAAATTCTATCAAAGTTCATAAAACTTCATCAAAAAATACATATAATATAGATTACAGCAAAAACCATAGCTATCCCATATATTAAAAGGTTATAAGAAAAATAAATAGAATTCTACACCATTATAATCTTAATGCTACTTTTAAACCACTTATAAAATTAAAAAACATATTCAACTCCTCTAAGGATCCTCTCCCCCACTGGCTCACCCTGGAGTTTATTGCATCTATTGCACCTGTAACTTAACTAATATTGGTGAAACAGGATGTATAATTCCTATCCATAAAAAAGAACACAAATGACACATTAAATTAAACAACTCTCAGATCACACTCTTAACACCCTACACCAAATTGATTGGAAAAGTACCTGTTCTTTGCATCATACAAAAACCTAGTATGAACGAAAATTTAAAAAGCTTTAGAACTAAAGCAACTTTAGGACTAAGCAATTATTTCGGCTTTTAATGGCCACCATCTATACTGTTTTGTTCTAATTTATATGAGTAAATTATGTGAGAGCATGTTGCTCTGCAGCTTAATATATCTCTTAATGATTTGTAACCAAATAGATGATAACAGTTTTTTTTTTTATGCGAGTAACTTTGTGTAAGCACTTTGCTCTCTAGCTTAATTTATTTTTGTGACCAAATAGATAGTAATAACAGGACTCTAGCGTTGATTTAGTAAGTTTTTTTTTTTTACACCAAAGGTCAGGCTAATAGTTTTAACAGTTGACCAAATCAATGTAACTTTAGCATACAATGTAGAATGTAGTGCAGCTTGTTTCTTTGTATACATGTGTATACCCCAAATGATGACCTTAGAGTGAAGGTCAAAACGTCGTGATTATTTTGGTTTATATTAAACTGAAGTTTTACTCTAAACACAGTAGTTGTTTCCACAATTTTTATGAATTATTACATGACCTTTAATATAAGATAATAACTTTGATTGCCAAACAGACACGTGAAAAATGTAAATGTCAAATGATCACATATTTCATATTATCTCAAAAAACCATACATGTGAAGAGTTGTAGTGCTTATACTTGCATAAATGCAAATGACTGTTATTAATGACATTATTTGATTAAATCATGTAAAAATGTGATTAGTGAATAACTCACCTGATAAGAGGACCTGGATAATCCGTGAATTCACCATGAAACTTTTCTTGAGAAAATATACTCTGGAAAATTTATGAATTACTAATAAAAATGGGGAACAACATATAAATAATTCATTACTCTAAGAAAAAATAGTCTAGCAAAGAAGTAAGGTCTAGAAAATGTACCAAACATATTGCTAACTTTAATAAATTTAATTTAATCCTTTATCCAAGTGTGAGCAAACAAAGTTTGCACCTGAAAATATCTTCAGGACTGAATATGGTGTTGTACTACCTAACTGGGGTAAGGTAGTACAACACCAGGAAACTCGTAGTAAAGGTGGACCAAGCTAACAACACTCCTATCCCAGTATCTCCCATAATGCAAAACACATCTCCTTGCGGATATGTATAATGTTATGCATTAAGGGATTGGCTACTACCCAGACTAGTTTCGACCTTTATTGAGGTCTCCTCAGTGGGAGCCAGACCCAGAGGTGGAGATACCAGGCAGAAGCAATAGCGAAATCATCTTTACCTATAGGAGTTGCCAAAAGGTGCGCCACCTTTGTTTTTAATTAAATTACTCTGGATTTAGAGAAAGATGTTGAAAGTTTATTTTTCACTTGGTTAGACTATAATAAATTTAGTTTAATCCTTTATCCAAGTGTGAGCAAACAAAGTTTGTGCCTGAAAATATCTTCAGGACTGAATATGGTGTTGTACTACCTTACCCCAGTAAGGTAGTACAACACCAGGCACTCGTAGCAAAGGTGGACCAAACTAACACTCCTATCCCAGTATCTCCCATAATGCAAAACACATCTCCTTGAGGATATGTATAATGTTATGCATTAAGGGATTGGCCACTACCCAGACTAGTTTCGACATTTATTGAGGTCTCTTCAGTGGGAGCCAGGCCCAGAGGTGGAGATACCAGGCAGAAGCAATAGCGAGGTCATCTTTACCTATAGGAATTGTGAGAGGAGAGTTATGTGAGATTTACCTATAGGAGCAAGGAGATGTGTTTTGCATTATGGGAGATACTGGGATAGGAGTGTTGTTAGCTTGGTCCACCTTTGCTATGAGTTGCCTGGTGTTGTACTACTTTATCCCCAGTAAGGTAGTTACAACACCATATTCAGTCCTGAAGATATTTTCAGGTGAAAACTTTGTTTGCTCACACTTGGATAAAGGATTAAACTAAATTTATTATACTCTAACCAAGTGAAAAATAAACTTTCAACATCTTTCTCTAAATCCAGAGTAATTTAATAAAAAGGTGGCACACCTTTTGGCAACTCCTATAGGTAAAGATGACCTTGCCATTGATTCTGCCTGGTATCTCCACTTCTGGGCCTGGCTCCCACTGAAGAGACCTCAATAAAGGTCGAAACTAGTCTGGGTAGTGGCCCTTCCCTTAATGCATACCATTATACATATCTGCAAGGAGATGTGTTTTGCATTATGGGAGATACTGAGATAGGAGTGATGTTAGCTTGGTCCACCTTTGCTACGAGTTGCCCGGTGTTGTACTACCTTACCCCAGTCCTGAAGATATTTTCAGGGGCAAACTTTGTTTGCTCACACTTGGATAAAGGATTAAACTAAATTTATTATAGTCTAACCAAGTGAAAAATAAACTTTCAATATTGCTAACTTGGCATTCAACACATTCAACATTTCCCACCACATTCAACACTGGAAATTTTGAAAATATTAAAAGCAGTTCAGTTACTTGATTCTTTAAGACAGCTTCTTTCAGAAATCTGGTTGTGCATTATAATAAGTGGCTTCAGATTTAGCTATTCCTTCCTGAGTAGTGAGCAACGATCAAGTCTGAACTATTTTCAAATGCAAGGTTAGCATGGCAAAATTATTGCAAGCACCATTACATATACTGGTTTTAATATCTCACCACATAATACAATATTATACAGATTCTGCAACCTTTCATATATGGGTAATATTCAAATAAAAATTAAATTACAAACTCCTCAAAATAATGTATGCTAATTACATACACTAATCTAGAAGAGTCATCCAAAATATTTGCTGTTGGTGATGGTCTATAGTGTGCAATCTACCCAGAAGAAATACTGGATAATCACCATATCGACAACATCCTGAATTTTTTCATAATCAGTTATCCTTCCAAATATACCACAGGTGATAGCTACCCTCTGATTAACACATTATGTTCATGTTTCTTTTTCTATGATGTCTTCATCACCCAGCAATTCTCAGTTTTCTGTCATTAAATGGGATGATTTCTGTTATTTCTACTCTTCTTTCTTTCTGCAGTTTACACACTCTTAATCTAAGCATCTGCTCTGACTGCTTGACTGGAATGAAACTGATTGGAATGAAGACGTTCATTCTTCTGCTGCATTTAAAATGCCAAAACAATCAAAGTTAAAAATTCATATACATCAACTGTCTCGAGTCAAAAACTGCAGCAACTCAAATCCAACACCTGAGAGGATCAAATTTAGAAAATATGACTCCTGTTCAGCTGAACCTTTGAGAGCAGCTGTAACTTCTGCCTTTCCATACTTGCACCTCTCACACACACACGCACACAACCAAATAAGAGGTATAAAATTAAGCATCACTGTGTAGCACATCATCCAAAGAAAAGACTGACCTCCTTGCATCTTCTCCAACAGTTGTATAGACAAATATAAATCAGCTCCCACTATATCACTAACTTACTGAACTACTCGGATCTTTTTTGCCAGGGAAACATCAGAAGAATCTTTAATAACTTTGATATCAACAAATTCCCTGGACTAGATATCTCCCCTACTCCAAAAATGTGCTCAAAATATGCACTAGAATTAAAACCCATCCTATATCCCCTATGCCTATCTGATAACCAATTTGGCATCAGTTCAACAGGCTAGAAGGAAACCTTATACACAATTCACAAAAATAGCCATCATAAGAATAAGGAATCTGGTTTGAGGCTATCTTGAGTGTGGATGTGCAATTGCAAAGCTCCTGTAAGATTGGAGATCTCATTTATTTTTTAATTCTTTGTTTTCTGAAATTAATGGATTGAGTATTAGTATTATTTCCAACCCTCCATGGAGTCCAAAGACTCATCAAAATTGAACACTCACAGACTACAATAACTACCATACCTGGCCGTGAATATATTCAGTGTTGGAGCCTTCAACACCCACTCTACTCCAGCAATGCACTGTACTTATTTTCACCACCCCAGCAAAAAATGTTTTCACTTAGTCGCTTACATGGCCTTCGGACCGTTTCCAGAGTGGGACCGCATTTTTACGTCACCCGGTTAACCTATGCAATAATTCCTTTGCACCTGAAGATACTTCAGGTGCAAACTTTGTTTGCTTACAACTTGGATAAAGGCTTAAACTAAATTTATTATAGTCTAACCAAGTGGGAAAAAACTTTCAACATCTTTCTCTAAATCCAGAGTAATTTAATAATAAGGTGAGATACCTTTTGGCAACTTGTATAGGTAAATATGACTTTTCCACTGCTTCCACCTTGGTATCACCCCTCTGGGTCTGCCTCCCACTGATGAGCCCTCAATAAAGGTCAAAACTGGTCTGGGTAGTGACCCTTCCCTTAATGCATAGCATTATACATGTCTGCAAGGAGATGTGCTTTGCATTATGGGAGATACTAAGACAAGGAGTGATGAGAATCACTTTTACCCCGAGTTGCCTCATTCCTGAAGATATTTCAGGTGCAAACTTCGTTTGCTTACACTTGGATAAAGGATTAAACTAAATTTATTAAATAATTCCTTTATCTCTGACAGACTCCTCTCACCAACTATCACTTCTATAACATATCACTCTTTTGCAATTTTCTATTAATTTATTCTGTCAAGTTTTCCAAAAAAACTTCCTAAACACAAAGTTCTCTGGTCTGTGTTCTCAAACTTCCGTTCTCTCTCATCTTGTTTCCTTTGTTACCCCAGTACCGAATTATCTCTCTTTCTATCAGCTAGCCATCGACCTCCTTGGTGACCATGCACACTTCAACTAAGTGGCAAGCGAGAAGCTAGTAATGGCTGACATGTTATCGTCATTAGCAAAAAAGAGAATGTCTTTACAATGAACGACTGATATCATTCTACACTTAACAATCGTGAATTACAATACAAAACCATTAAAATTATTACAACTATCAGATATCTGGTAAGTGCCTTAATCCCATGTACTTGACATTCTTTTTTAATGTAAATATTAATTTCTTTATCAGGCACACTGCAAGTACCAATTTTACATGGTTATGAAACCAAAACTAATAATATACTAATGTAGAGAAACAACTGTAAAAAGAGTCATAATTAAAAATTATGACTCTTTTTACATAAGAATATGAAATCATTTTACCTCTTTAAAAGACCTTGATATGACTGTACCAGCCTTCTGTGTACAGATTTGGTTTTCTGGGTTCAAAGGTATTAAAGAAGCTGTGGAAAGGGTGCAAAGAAAATTGCAAAGATTATATTGGGATTATGGAACGTACATTATGAGGATAGACTGAGAGTGCGTGAATTGCACACACTAGTAAACAGGAGAAAGAGGGTTAGATGATATTAATAATTCTGAGGTCTCTAAACGTCAATAAATGTTTGTATATTGGATATTATCTGACAAACATTATATGGTAAGTGCAGAGTCAATATAGAGCATCTGTGTTTTGTTTATGTTAATGATTTAAATTTTCACAACATAAGAATAATTATTTAATATATTTGCTGATATTTTGCTGGTGATATACTCAATCTTCTGAGCACAAAGAACAGTTTGTCATAGTTTTGTCTCTAATTTTCCTCAGAACTCGCACATCTGTAGTACATAATCTTTGATTAGGTACTAATCTTTGTTTTATTTCTAACCCAAATCTCAGATTGATAAGTTAAAACTGGGTTGAATTAATATTTTGGCAAATTTCTCTCTTATTCAGAATAAATTTATTCAACCGGCTCCCCACCATACCAGCTTTATTTATTCTATTATATATTTCCAAATTTATTTTACTATCTTAACTGTGCCTATGCAGATGAAAGTAAAGTAAAATATTACTTGTTCTATAGGTTCTCAGAGAATGCAGTGGATGCTTTCCATGCTCCTGCCTATTTTCATAGTTTGTCTTTCTGTAGCTGATTTTCATGAAAAGAAATCTTCGTGGTAACAGTTATTCATCTCATTAAAGAATTCTGAACCCTTACACTGGATTTATTTAGAGGTCCATCCTTATCACCTGTATAAAGTAAAGATGAATAACTTCCATTCCGATATCAGGGTTAATCATGGTACCAGACTTGTATTTATTGACATGCTGACATGTCAATAAATACATGGATGTGAAGAGTCCATTGAAATTTATTTGATCCACATTATGAAGGAAGTATTTTTCTCCAAGTATCTCTTTCACAGTTTTCTGAGCATTTTCTCTATTACCTGGAACACTTGAGAGGAAAATTCCTCCATAATTCTGATTGTTTTATTTCCTGTTTTAAGTTTTCCACATTTTATGTTTCTGATGTTTCTCAAGTATCGATACATTCTCATGGCTGCAATCGCTTTGAACATTTTCTGCAAGCATTCTGTCACCATTTTTTTCATTTCACAGTCTTTGAAAGTAATTATTCCAGGTATCCAGAATATCTTCAGTTTTTATGTCACCTTTATCTAATTCCTTCTACAGTACTGTTGCTTCCATTTTTAACCCTCAGTCCATGTCGGTGGGACTTTTTTTTTTGTTCAGCCAAAAACTATTGGTTGTAATATCTTTTAGGATGGGACAGGTAGCACCATCTGTGATAACAGTAAAAAAAACTTTAGGACGAGCACTACAATGTAGGTTGGTAGTCCGTTAGTTTCGGTTTGTCCTTTCAGGTGTAAAGAGGCCTTGAAGTTGCTGAAGGACAAAAAAAGTCCCACCAACATGAGCAACGAATGTTAAATGAAATATTGAGTTTGTGCTCTTTTTCATTTTTTTACTGTCTGGTGATATTTTTGTGCAAAAATTACTAAGGGTCAGGTAAGTGTTAAAAAAATTTTTACAATTTTGGCCAAAAGAAATAGTTTTTAAGAAATGCTAATTTTTTGAAATTTTTAGTTCCAAAATTGGCTCTCCGCAATTCAAATGAGATTGTTTATTCTCTCCGCGAGTGTGAGCCAATTAATTATGTCAAGAGTGAGGCGTTCAAAGAAGAAGAAGATAAAGTAGAAGAAGATGAAAACTTAGAAACAGAAGAAGAAGGGGATAATTTTTCCACCGACGAAGAGAACTTCAAGTGGCCAGTTACTCCAACTGTGGGACGAAGACCTTATATTCGAGATACAAACAGTCACAAGTAGTCTTCAAATGCTCTGGAAAAACATGGTCATTGATCATCCGATATTCGAATGCATTTTCCGTCTTCATTAGGAGATGCGCTAAATATTTGCTGTCCATTAGACGCATGGAGCTTGCTTATAATGGACAATATTTTAAACATTGTTTTGCATACTAATCAAAACATTCAATCTGTTGCGAGTAACAAACAATACGTTTTGAATGAATATTTTTATTAAATAAATCATGCAAATAAAAAAAATCATGTATTTATACCATTTTTTTACCTTTTTACAATTGCTATAAAATTAGCAACTCTCAATTGCAAAAATAATTATTGTAATTTAAAGATACGATATTGTCATTAATTTTGCATTAATGTACATACATTTACTTACAAAACTAAAAAAAAACAAGGCTTTTGGTCTATTACAAATGGAGATACGAATTTTAAAAATTTTTCAGTCTTTTTTTTTTTTTTTTTTTTACACTTTTCCAACGCTTATTTATTTAAACATTTATTTAAATAATTTTTTTGCTATTGTTATTGATTGTACCATGTTTTGGAATGTATTAACAATGTGCTCTGTGAATGCCAGCTTAATTATTCAATAAAAACATCATTTAATAAGCTCTGGACACAAATGTCACCGACATGATTTACGTTGATCAAAAACAGCGGCATGGGCTGAGGGTTAAGTTTGTTCAACAGCCTCCAAAACATTTTACCACCTTTGTGATATGTATCTTCTTACCAATGTCAGTCCATGACTTTCATTAGCTACCATTACACATAGATTAAGTTTCTTATATTTTTCTCTTTATTCCTAAAGGGCACCTGTCAACTAACTTACCATGAATTTTCAACATGATTTCTTCTTTTTTATTTTCCTCTTTTACTTCTTCAGTGCACCATGAAATTCTCATTTTTTTCTTTCTTGAAAACAACTTCACCTTCATGGATCAATAACCAATCCATGTTTTTGGAGTTTGGTTCCTGTTTTCAAAATCTGGCATTTTTCATGAAGATATTTGTATACCTCTAATCGCTGCTCCACTTTGATTCTTTTAAAGTTTCTCATATTTTCTTTTCCATATCTGTTTTTAATCCTACTTAATACTAAATGGTGATCATTTCCTATTTTAAATCCACAGTGCACTCTTGTATCTTGAACCAGCATGAAAATATCACTATCAACGATATAGTTATTACGACTGTTCTCATTTCTTGTGTCTTCTCTCCATGTTAATTTGTCTATCTTTATGCTTGAACATGGTGTAGATCATAGGTGGCCAACATCAGGCCCACGGGCCGCATGTGGCCCGTAATGTGATTTTGTGTCGCCCGTGGCAGGATAAAAACTATATTAAATTATATGTATTATCAATTTAGCTTTTAGTTTCGACTGCAGAATTTCTGATTGATATGCTAGTTATATTCATTATTTCTGATGACAGAAACAATTTATATTCTTAATTATAATATGTAATTAAATTTAATTTAACAACTTATATTTAAATCAATCAAGTATTTTATATTGTTCTTCCAGTAGTAAAATGATTTAACAAATATAGTACAATACATAACTATTGCCTTGAAAAAATGCAGAGTTTATTTTTATTTTAAGTTCTGTCTAAAAGTGTGCGGCCCGTGATGCTACCACTCATCATATATTGGCCCTCATATAGAATGAAGTTGGTCATGCCTGGTGTAGATGACAACTCATTTGTACCCTGAACAAAAATCCAGCAGATACTTATTAGTTCTTTTTCTTAAAATTTTCCTGGAACATTTCTGTATGTCTGAGATTCATTTTCTATCTCCTGCTGTTAGATATTAAAAAAGGAGTCTGCTCATGTAATAGCTAACCTTACACTGTTTTACCATGGTTTTCCTAAAGTAAACAGCACGTGATTTATTTAAAAGAGTGATGCCACAGCTCATTTTATCACATTGTACCATCACTGTTTTTTTGTTTAATGCAGAAGAGAATACAACTTGATCAGCTTTGTCCCAAATTGTCAGCTCATTCACTGTATCAAACTGGATACCAATAAACATGCATGTCATATGAAGGTGAGGACTGATATTGGGTCAAAAATCCTGGTCCTTTTTTCACAAAAGGCTATGCAAAGGTCTCCACTCAGTGGTGTAGCTCTGACCATTAAGCAACCCCAAATTTTTATAACTCAATTATATATGATGCCAATAATCTATCTCATTTTTATTAAACCAACAAATGGGAGAAGGAGGAAACTGACTTTGAAAGTAGTTGCTGGACCTTAAAGGCATTTGACAAAATGCTAAAGAAGGTTCTCCTTAACAAACCATGACACCCCCCCCCTTTAAAGCATCACGTCTTTCTTTAATTCAACTTCAAGATCTTAACCTCATGTCAACAGTCCTGCCAATTCTCCTCTCCCACATTCAATACATAAACTGCTGAATTTACATCAACCTTCACAATAATCTGAATACTTACAGATTAGGTGATATGGTCACCTTTCCCATTTTTTTCCCATTGAAGGACAAGATTTATTCTCCTTTAATTTTCTTATCTACTACCTGCAAGTATCATTTCTATATGGTTTATATATACTCAGAAAAATTCATTCAATAAATCAACTTTTCCACAGATCTATAGTATATCAGTTCGGGTTAAAAAAGAAGGAAACTATAGATGTTTTTCTTTAATAGAAGAAGGTTGTGATCCTTGAGTAAACAGTGTAAGAAAGGCTTCTCCATATGGCAGAAATAGAATGGAATGTAAGGACAAGATATTGGTTTTCCCGTTCCACAAGGTGGAATTTGAGAGCAAGTTTGGCAGAACACTACCTATAAAAATAAATACATATTGAAGAAAAATAAAACAAACATTGGCTGGGGGAATCATCAACTACTGCATTGTCTGCTTCTGGAAAGCATAGACTTTTAGAGAGGTTTGTGAAGAAACAGTAAGGTTTGGAAATTCTGAGATTTATATAGTTAGTAGCTATACAAGTGAAATGGTTTCTGGCAGGAAAGGACACTAATGAGGAGATTAAAGATGTTAATGTGTTTGGGTGCACCAGTCAGTTTAGAGATTTAAGCCAGCCTGAGCAGAGAATTCAGACACACACACACACACACACACACACACACACACACACACACACACACACACACACACACACACACAGTGTGTGTGTGGGGGGGGGGAGAAAGGTAAGGAGAGATGAAGTGAGATCCTTATTCTGAAAAAGAAAACAGAACTGTGCCTTGGTAGTACTTAAGTTGATGAGGATATTTCACATTGAAGAATGACAAACAAAAGCATAAAAGATTAGAATGCTTGAGCACTCCATTTGCCAAATGAAGAGACAGGGAATGAACATGCCTACTGCCATAGCAAAACTAAGGATAGAATCTGACATTAGTGAGAGGTCATTTATGCATAGGAAGAAGAAGGAGCAAAAGTATTGAGCCCTATGGATGGTAAAGTGTTTTGTTATTAGTGGAGAAATCTGAAGAGAAAACTATCTGCCACAATACATGAAATTACCAAAGATGAACCCCCTCCTCATCACAAAAAAAAGTGTAATATACAATAAGAGAGTAGTTTGCCAAGTAGGCTTCCATGCCAAACCAAATCAAATAACCTGGAAATATCAAGTGTTTCCACTTTCTTATGGATTGTATGCAAAGGTGGCCAAGATTGGCTATCAGACCTAATGCCAATCAAGAACAGCCAAAATTAATAGTAGGTCAATCAATAAATAACTGGGTGGGAGAAAGGTGGAGAAAAAGGTTTACTAATGACCTCCACTATTTTGGAGAGATTTGAGAAGTTGTAGGCAACAGGACAATAGTTTTTACTACCTTTATCTTCTTATAAGTATGAAAGATTACAGATATAGAAAAAATTCTGAAGTTATTGGAATAATTTGGAAGGAGGGAGAGAATCATAATATATGACACTACTACATAAAAATTTTGATTACATTGATAACTTCTTATTCATAATTTGCCTCCAAATTAGTTTATCTGTCAGGTCTCACATTTTGGGCTTCAAAGGCATTTCTTACTGCATCAATCCACCAGGCAGCAAAGACCTGTTCTACTAACATTTCCTATTCTGTTTAAATGGCTATACCGCTTAAATGCTAATAATGATGTTTCTACCTAATATCTTCATTTTTAATGTACTCTCCCACTGATGCTATCTGCTCAGTCCCATAATTTTTCTAAAAATTTTAATTTTCTCAGAACCCTAATTTTTATCCTTTGATCAACTGTTATTTTAGCCATGCCCTCAGACCATAAGATAAAACTAGATTGAATACCATCTTCTATACAGCTCCTTCAGTGTTTTGACTGATTTCTCTCTTATTCCATATAAATTTATTCAGCTGAATCCCAAAAGATACAGGTTTTGCTTATTCAGTTTGTCTATTTTCATTTTTAATTTGCCATCTCTATAAACTGTGCCTAAATAACTTAGATGTTTTACTTTATTATTATTATTATTAAACAAGACCTCATGGAGTCAAAGACTCATCTAGGAGGTCCTTTTGTCTCACACACATCTCATCATACCGGGTCTTAAACACATTCAAACTCCTTGCAGACACCACACTCTCAGGCAAGGCATTCCAATCATTCACAACTCTGCACGAAAAAAAACCTGCCTCTCACTCCCCTACTCACACCCTCTTTATACAGTTTCCAGGGATGACCTCTGGTTCTCCCCTGATCTCCCACTATTCTCTGTAGAACTTCTCCACCATTGATCCTATAACAACCCCTTACCAACTTGTAGGTCTCTATCATATCTCCCCTCTTCCTTCTCTCCACTAGACTCGGCAAATTACATCTTTTCAATCTTTCCTCATACTCGACATTCCAGAGGTCAGAAACTACCTTAGTCAGTCGCCTTTGGACCCTTTCCAACATCTCTTCATCCTTCTGAAAACCAGGTGACCAAATCTGGGCACAATAGTCCATGAGTGGCCTAATCAAAGCCTTATACAATGGAACAAGAATCTCCCTACTTCTACACGTCAGTGTCCTCCTCATCATTCCCAGGAGTCTTTGTGTTGTCATCACAATTTTGGCGATGTGTCCCCTAAATTTTAGATCCTTATCCACTATCACTCCCAGATCTCTTATTTCCTCTACTTCCAACAATATATTCTCACCAAGCATAAATTCTGCATCCCATCTTTGTTTTCCAAATTTTAAAACCTTACATTTTGCAACATTGAACTCACATCCCCATTTGCTTGCCCAATCACTCAATTTATTCAAGTCTTCTTGCAAGGCCACAACATCTTCACTACTCTTTATGGTTCGTCCCAACTTTGCATCATCTGCAAACAACTGAATATCTCCATCCAAATCTTCACCAATATCATTAATATACAAGTTAAATAATAATGGCCCTAAAACAGATCCCTGAGGCACTCCACTAGTGACTTTCCTTTTCCTGGATATTGCACCCCCATACACAACTTGTTGATACCTATCAAATAGCCAGTCTCCAATCCAATGCACTAATCTAATATCCAACCCCATCTGCTCTAGTTTGACTGTCAACTTATCATGAGGTACTCTATCAAAAGCTTTTGCGAAATCCAAGTATATTACTGTGTATCCTTCTCCTCTGTCCAAGGAAGCAGTCACTTTATTGTAATAAGTAAGTAGATTACTAAAACACGACCTCCCTTTAGCAAATCCATGCTGTCCATCAAAGATTATACCATTGTTGTCAACCCAACTCTGGATCCTAGTTCTCACAAGCTTCTCCAACAACTTAACCACAACACCTGACACACAGATAGGCCTATAGTTTGATGCTTGAGTTCGATCACCTCCTTTATGAAGTGGCACAATCTTGCCCTCCTTCCACTCTTTAGGGACTTGACCAAGTGCAAGACTCGTATTAAAAAAATATGTCAAGGCAGGTGTCAACTCTCTGGCACATTCCTTCAGAATACGCGGTGATATATTATCAAGTCCCACAGCCTTATTTACATCTAGTTTACTCAACTCCCCAAACACCTCTTGCTCACTTACAGTCAGTCTCTCCTCCCCATCATCAACTTCTCTTAATCTCTCCATGAAGTCACATTCACAAGATTGAAAGATCTTTATGAACTGCTCATTAAGTATCTCCACCACACATTCTGCAACAGCTGTCTTTGTACTATTTCCTCCAATCAATGTCATCCTTCCATAATCATTCTTTCTTTTGCTGGCTACATATCGAAAGAACTCCCTATGATTCTTTTTAGCTTCATTAGCTAACTGCTGTTCATACCTCTCTTTAGCTACTCTCACCAACCAAGTCACCCTCCTTGCCTGGTCTTTGTAGACCTCATGAAATTGGTTACTTCCACTTCTCTTATGCTGCCTCCACAATGCCCTTTTTCTCTGTATTGCATGCTTAATCTCTTTATTCATCCATCTCACACCTACCTTATTTAACCTTCTTACCCGTGGTATACATTTAGACATTGCATCCACTAAATATTTTTTGAAAATCCCCCAAGCTGCATTGATCTCTTTTCCAGCTAACTCCTCATTCCATGCTACACCTGCAAGCTGTCTCCTGAGCTCTTCATAATCACCCCCCTTGTAGTTCCACATATACCCTTTTTTCACAGGGGTCCTTGCACTGCTGGCAACCACCCAAGTAATCACCTCATGGTCACTTTCACCAATTGGTGGATGATTTGATACCTCATTGATAATTACATCCTCCGATGAGATGACCAAATCCAAGACCCTTAATCCTCTTGTGCCCTCTGTTACATACTGTCTGAGGTAGTTATCCCTCAAAAACTCAAGAAACTCATTTTCTTTACTTCCAGTTGCTATCTCTTCATTCCAGTCTATATTGCCATAATTAAAATCACCCATAATGATCACCCTTTTCTTATTTGCTTGGCTTATTTGACTATACATTTCACTATCACCACCATCCACATTACCAGGTCTATAACAACATCCCACCAAGTATTTGATTCTATTCACCTCTATCTCACACCATACTGCCTCAAAACCACTGGCCCCCATTTCCCTCTTGCATCTCTACCTTGTATGGACATAACTCTTTCTCTATCATCAATAGCACTCCCCCTCCCTTTTTACCCCTTCTATCCTCACGAAACACCTTTCCATCTCTATTCCTGTCAGGATGTCATCTTCATCTAACCATGTCTCACTTATTCTGACAATCTCTGGGTGCACAGACGCCATTAGTGCAACCATTTCATCCGCCTTGTTTCTTATACTTCTAGCATTGGTATACAAACACAGCAACTCATTTCTGGATCTACAGCTAGTTCCACTAATACCACTCACTCGATGTGATCTCTCCATGCTCAACTGGGGCCATTTCCCTTTCTGCTTCTTCATTTTAGAACCCTTTGCAATTCCATCTGTTTCCTTTTGATCCCTGATCATCCCATTACTTTCCTGCCTACACATGCTCTCACCTCCTCTTGGAGCATCCACCTTTCTCACGCTGTGTATCCCTGTCCACCCTGAGCCTCCCCGTTTCCCTGCTCCTCTTGCACACCCATTCTCTCATTTTCTATACTCATACCACTCACTTCCCCATTCATTTCCACTCCTTCAATCTCTCCTGCTCTTCCACATCACTCCCCTCTCGATCTGATTCATTCTCTCTATTCACTTCTCCACTTTCCAGCAGCAGTCTCTCCAAGCGACTCACACCATAACCACTCAAACGCAGTCCATCACTCCCATACAGCTCACTTCGTCCCTCAAACTCATTCCACACATTAACAAACTGTACTCCCATCTCCTCATGCATTTTAGCCATAATATCATTCATAATCCTTGCTCTCTGCCTCATTTCACCACAATCATACCTGTTCCACCCTTCCTGTCACACTATTCTCCTTTATCTTTTCAAGCAGTCTCCTGACATTCATTTTGACATGCTCTTTGTTCTCTCTCAAATCATTTGTACCAATTAACTCTTTTGCTCGTTCCCGCCTCATATTCAATGCCCCAATCACTCTACTCATTTTACCGCCTGGAAAACATACCTTGTGCATTTTATCCTCTAGCACACCTTTAATAATGGAGTCGCCATACAACGCCACTCGCTCATCTTTTGTTAACTCTTTCATGCCATCATGATTTATTTTAATAGTTTTGACCTGAATTCTCTTAATTTCATTCCGCATCCATTTCATTTCTTACTTCATCCAATCCAATTCACCTTCCGAACCTCGCGACACATTCACTCTATCATTAAATCTTTCTAACTTTCTAACTCTCGACCCCCTCTTCTCACTTTCCCTCTCATTCATCCTTCTTTGTTTCCGTACTTTCAGTCCAACATACGTCCAACTTTCACTATCATTCTTCTCACTTTCACTCTCACATATCTTTCTTTGTTTCCGTACTTTCGGACTAACATGCGTCCAACTTTCGCTATCATTCTTCTCACTTTTACTGTCATTCATCTTTCTTTGGTTCAGTACTTTCGTTCCAACATGCATCCAACTTTCGCCATCAGTCATTCTTTTTTCGCTATCATTCATTCTTTCGATTTTTTTTACTTGCGATTTCTGCATCACGCCATTTCTACTTTCATTCGTTCTCTCAATTTCGTTTCTTTCCGCCTCACTTTCTTCCCTTTTAACATCCGTTACGGTTGTCAAATCGCTCTTTTTCTTTTTTTCTGATTTTTTAACATTTTTTCGTCTGTCTTTCTCACCATCCTTCTCTTTCAAATGTGCACTCGCGACACAATCGGTACTAGCACTTTCTGTCATCAACTTCATATTCGCATTCATCAATTCCTCGTTCAGGTCACATTTCGCACACACCCTTCTTCCATCCGCACTAAACATCCACAAATCATTTATGTAATCGAAGGAATACATATAACAGACCTCACATTTAACGAACCGACTGAAATCCAAATTAAAATCATGGAATGACAATGCCGCCGCCATTTTTTTTTTCTCTGCAGGTTACTAGGTCTAATATTAATGTTTTCGTATTTAGTTTAAGCAAGAAAAAAAACCCCACACTAATAATATCGGTAGCGTACAACGTTTACAGCCGCTCTTAAACATTTACGCATATATACTTAATTATTCCTAGTAAAACTTATCTGAATCAGGAGCTCTTCAAAACACTTGTTCTATAGGTTTCCATTCACGATGCAGCGGATACTTTCAAAATTCCTGCCTATTTTCATAATCTGTCTTTTTAATTGCAGATTTTCATACCAAATTCATTACAGCAGTCATTCAATTTAGTCAAGGAATACTGAAGACTTACTGGAGTTTATTCAAATTAAGTGGATATTGAATCCAACATTATTTCAAAGCCCAATAGAGAAACTACAAGAGTTTCGTGTCGAATATAGAAACTATAAAACATTTCGGCGGATCCAAGGATAAGCAAACTTTTCATAATAGGGGTAACTCGTACTAAATGTGGAGTAAGCTCTGCTCACTATCCTTAGTATTTCCCATAATGTAAAACACATCTCCTAGCGAACATGTATGATGTTATACATTATGGGGGGATCACTACCCAGACCAGTTTCGACCTTTGTTGAGGTCTCATCAGTGGGAGCCAGACCCAGATGTAAATACTCAGGTTGAAGTGATGCAGAACTTATACGTTACCATACGCGTTAACATAAAAGGCATCAAGAATTACTGAAAAAAAGAGAGCCAAAAGGCTTCACTTCAGCGATGCAAAATTATTCAGATTAAGTGGATATTGAATCCAACATTATTTCAAAGTTGATGTGATACCTTTTTTTGTGATGTGACACCTTTTTTTGGCAACTCGTATGGTAAAGTATGTTCTGCATCCCTTCAACCTGAGTATTTACATCTAGGTCTGGTTCCCACT
This sequence comes from Typopeltis vanoorti, assembly GCF_054136105.1. Lineage (NCBI taxonomy): Eukaryota > Metazoa > Arthropoda > Arachnida > Uropygi > Thelyphonidae > Typopeltis > Typopeltis vanoorti. The sequence continues at coordinate 188,646,438 of NC_143549.1, read as the reverse complement.
GACAAGACCTCAACAAAGGTCAAAACTGGTCTGGATAGTGACCCACTCATCCCCATAATGTATTACATCATATATGTCCACTAGGAGATGTGTTTTACATTATGGATATACTAAGGATAGTGAGCAAGGCTTACTCCACCTTTACTATGAGTTGCCCTTGTCATGAAAGGTTTGCTTATGCTTGGATCTGTCGAAACGTTTATAGTTTCTATATTCGGCTTTGAAATAATGTTGGATTCAATATCCACTTAATTTGAATAATTTTGCATCATCAAAGTGAAGCCTTTTGGCTCTCTTTTTTTCAGTACTTATTGGAGTTATTTAAGTGTAACATCATCTGTACAAAGCAGAGTGAGATTAACATCTTCATTTTTGATATCAAGCTCAATGTCACTTCATAATGTTATTTACTGTTAGTTATTTATATTTATGTGATTTATACTTATTTAAAACCTTATTCAATTAAAATCCTACTGGCTGTTCTATTGTTAGGTCGTTACTTTCTCAATATATTCTGTTTTATATCTTCCTATTCTATCTTTCTATTTTACTTCGTCAGATATCGGGCCTAATATGCTTATGTTTAGGATTGTTTCCTCTTCGGATACTGGCGAATTTATATTTTGCTGCACCAGCCAGTATCCTATAGCAGAAAAGGATCCTTGCTCAGGGAGACAATACTAGATTCTGAGGCTTTCTTACACAATATCTTACTTTAACACTGCCGTATAGATTCAGATTATTGCAGTCGTGACCTAAATCTACAATTATATACACTTTCTAATTCCTTCCCACCAAAATAGGTTCTATTTTTATAAGTGGTAGTTTGGAATCGTAATCAGGCATGACTCAGGTTTAGGTAAATATGACATGTTTATTGGAATATCTAAACAGAATACACAAAAATTCATACACTCAATTTGACTCAATACTAAATAAAAAACTCGAGTTAAGAGGTTAACATATTCTAAATTAAATCAATGGTTATGACACATCGTAAAACACAGTAATCGAAATTTGGGATAGATTGCAAATGATATGAAGTTAAGCTAAATTTCCTTTCTGCAACGCTATTCATAAGATGATATAAACAAGCATTCTAAAGTTACTCAGTTATTAAAAATCCACAATTCTAATCTTGTTAAGTTAATCCTATCACATACAACACAAAAGATCTCTTCCAAACAATTCTTCTTACTCTCAAAGGAGGTTAACTTTCTAATTAGAGACTGTCCACAAAGTTCTTTAGAATAATGTTCTTAATTTACATTCACATATTTCTCTTCTAAGGAATTTTTTATACACAAAATAGAGTAATTTTACTTTACCGAACTTTTTTTCCACATCTTTCAGAACCACGTGTACGTCTGGTTACTTTTTGTCTATTGGCTGTCTTTATGTCAGTGTAGGGGTTACGCTATCTTCATGATTTCTGACGAAAACGGACTCGAATCTCTGTTTCAGGATACATTTCGATGGGACTTTTCAGCGACGGCTTGACTCTGCTAGGACTGGAAATTTTACCTTCAGCTCTGCGTAGAATCCTACTCCATTCTCAAGAAAGCTCGCTGTCCGACATCTTATCTTAGCACAGATGCTTCATCCCCCCCTCAACGCTGTTATGCTCTTGGATTCACGGAATACGCATCGACGTACGTTCCATGTAAGTTACTGCCGCCAGCGTTACGCTGGACACGTGTAGTAGTATACTTTCTAAGAATTATTATTTAATCTCTAGTGACTCATGATCATTTTATACAGCTAAAGTGAGGCTTAAATTAATATTAACAAAATTCCTCCTTAAAAACATTCTCTAATTCGATCTTAGTAGTGATCAAAAGATTAAAGTACATGGAACATAAGAAAAAGATTGCAATTTTATACATAAAGTGAAGAAGTTTCACTTTTAATTTCAGCTGATGTGCAGGTATTTCTCTTTGTTAGTAAGTTTAGTATGTTAGATTCTGAATGAATGATTTCTTTGCAAGATTCCTTCATTCAGAATCTAACACCACACAAATAGTGAAAAAGAGTAGAGACAGTGTTCACCCAATCTGATTTCACATCATCTTCCTATGCCTTATCTCCCTAACTGCTGACTTACTACCCAAATGCAGACTATGCATTACTCAATATAACATCCCATTTACATTATATAATTGTAGCATTATGAACAGTATTATGTAGCATTTTCGACAAAACTTTAATACAGATCCTTGTTATATTCTCAAAATTTCCCAATTATATCTTTTTCTTAAAGAAATCTGATCCTGAAAACCTGGGGCAACTTCCCTTAGTGCATAGCATTACACATGTCTGCAAGAACATGTGCTTTGCCCTAGGGGAAGTGATGAGAAGCTATATCACTTTTGCCACGAGTTGCCTCAGTCCTGAAAATACTTCAGGCGCCAACTTTGTTTGCTTACACTTGGATAAAGGATTAAACCAAATATATAATTGGTAGAGATGGTAAAGGTGACATGAAAACAGGAGAAAAAGATATCCTTGATGTATGGAGCAATTACTTTGAAAAATTGCTAAATGAAACAAGAAGTAACGACAGCACAGTGGTAAAAAAACACTGACCAGGCATGCAGTCAGGAATACATATCCATACTTGAAGTACAAAAAGTCATCAAAAGCCTGAAACGTGGAAAGGCAGCAGGAGTAGATGATATTTGACCAGAAATACTGAAGAATGGTATTCCTTTCAGGACCATGGGACATATGCAAATAAATTTTAACTTATTTGCAACCCTTTACATCCATTGGGATACGTGTCCTTTGATATTCTATAAAACCTACTTTTTTTCCCTACATAATGATGATGTTTTATGTTAAATAGATACCTAATAAAGTCATTTTAATACCTAAAAACTTTGTATTACTTCATACCCTTCTGGTCCTGAAAGCGGTAGAAAAGTCTTACAGTGGCTGCACTGCATAATTCAGAGGGCCTGGACAGAAGGACAAATTCCAGATAATTGGAGTAGAGCTCTCATAGTGCCCATATATAAAAAATGAAATAAAACTGAATATGAGAATTACAGAGGTATTTCTCTACTGAGTGTTCTGGGTAAGATATATGCAAGTATACTTGAGAAACAGTTGAGAACGATTATGGAAGAGAAGCTTTGTGAAGAACAAGTTGGATTCAGGCCAAATAGAGGCTATCAGGATCAGATATTCACTTTACGACAAATAGATCAGAAATCATGGGATTATAACAAAGATCTGTATTTAAGTTTTGTAGATTTGGAAAATACTCACCTTCCTGTTGGGTATTTACCTGGATACTGGACGAACGAGGATGGGCTACCAATTTGGGATTTAGTCAACCAAATTGTATTCTTATTGGCTTAAACCAAATTACAAAATGATGGTACAACGTGATAAAATTTCATGCCGGCTGGGGTGTCGCCCAGTTAAACAAGGCCCCTGTTGTTTTCACCAGAGAACCAGGGTGAACAGCAAAAAGTCAACTACTGGAACAAATCTGAAAAAACACAACCACTCAACATCACCAGATTTAAAGATCTGGTATTATCAACATACAAAGCCTGAATGGCAAAGAAATGGAGCTAGCTGAGGAATTAGATAAGTACCAGAACAACATAATAGGGGTGACTGAAACAAAAAAGACAAAAACTGGTGAGATCTCTCTGAACAATAAATACAAAATGTTATATTCAGGCAATGACAACCAAGGAAAAGAAGGAGTAGCCACTGTATTCAACACTAAATAAGAGTCTAATCTTCTTGAATGGCAGGCAGTCTCAAGTAGAGTGATGTGGGCAAATATCAGAATGGGCAACTGGACGATGAGACTGATTTGGGCCTATATTCCCACAGAAGGTTCTACTAAGGTAGAAGTGGAGGAATTTGAGGATTTAGAGAAAGCAGCTGACACAATGAAAAAGGAAAAAGTTGATCCTTGTTGGGGATCTAAATAGCAGAGTGGGAAATGATTGTCAGACATACAAAAATATATTGGGAAAATTTGGAGAAAAGAGAAAAGCCAATAATAATGGCAAATACCTGTTGGATTTCTGCTCAGGACATCGACTGGTAATTAATTACACCATGTTCCAACATAAAAATGTGCACAAATTCACATGGAGAGAAGTGTCAAGAAATAAGAAAAGTCTCTTGAATTTGTTATTGTTGATAGTGATGTTTTCTCCCTGGTGCAGGACACCAGAGTGTACAGAGTATTTGAAATTGGAAGTAATCACTATTTAGTCTTGAGCAGGATAAAATTGAATTTCATATTGAAAAGAATAACATGTAAGACAGTTTTAAAGTGAATAAAAGTTGAGCAGCTCTCAGATGTGAACTGTAGACTAAACTACACAAAGATTATTGAAGAAAAAATGAAAGAGTTTGAGAACAGCAACCAAACCTCAGAAATTCAATGACAAGCCTTGAAGAAAATCTTGATTGATTCAGCCAGAGAGGCATGTGGTGAGGTTGTCTGTAAGGATAGAAAAATCAGAACTCCATGGTGGACACAGGAAGTTAAAGAGGCAGTGAAGGAAAAGATGAAAGCATATCAAAAGTTGCTGGCAAATAAGTCAGCTTGAGCTCTTAGAGAATACAGAGACAAATGTAAGTAAGCTAAACACTGTGTAAAACTAGCTAAACAAAAGTCATGGAAGGACTTTGGCAAGAACATTGAAAATAAATATCAAGAAGGTGGCAAAATATTCTGGAGGTTGTTGAAGAAGCTTAGAAATGGAGGAAAGAGTGCTGTAAAAGAAGTTAGAGATGATAAAGATGACATGAAAATTGCAGAAAAAGATATCTTTGAAGTATGGAGTAATTACTTCAGAAATTGCTGAATGAAACAAGCAGTGATAGCACAGTGGTAAAAAGTGCTCAACAGGCATACAGTCAGGAATACATATCCATACTTGAAGTAGAAAAAGCCATCAAAGGCTTGAAATGTGGAAAGGCAGCAGGAGTAGATGATATTCGACCAGAAACGCTGAAGTATGGTGATATAAAAGTCTTGCAGTGGCTGCACTGCATTGTTACAATTAGTTGAGAAATCAAGGGAATATAACAAAGATCTCTATTTAAGTTTTGTAGATCTGGAAAAGGCATATGACAAGGTTCCAAAAGAGAAGTTATTCAATACGCTACAGTTATATGATGTCAATAGGGCATTATATCAAGCAATATTTAGTCTTTATTTGAGTTGTAAGTCAGCAGTTAGAATTGAAGGAAGTACAGGAAGATGGTTTAATGTTAAATCTGGTGTGAAACAAGGATGTACATTATCCCCCTCTGTTATTATCTATATGGATCACATTATGAAGTGGTATTAAACATGATATCAAAATTGGAGATGTTAATGTCAGCTCTTTGCTATATGCAGACGATGTTATACTTATCAATAAATCCGCTACAAGTCTGCAAGATTCCCTGACTAAATTGAAGAACTGTTATAATAGATATGATATGAAGGTCAATAAAAAGACAAAGACAATGAAAATAGGCAGAATAGTTGAAAATGTTAACTGCGTCGTGAACGGAGAACCTGTGGAACAAGTAAAACTTTTCACCTACTTAGTTAGACACGATGTTTAGTGAAGATTGTAAATTAAATATGGAAATAGACAACAGAATTAATAAAGCTGGTATATGGTAGGAAGTCAAGTGAATAAATTCATATGGAATAAGAGAGAAATTAGACGGAACACGAAATTAGCTGTATACAAGACAGTGTTCAAACCAGTTTTAACTTATGGATCTGAGAGCTGGGTCAGAAGTAAAACACTTGACCAAAGACTAGAGACCACAGATATGAGAGCCCTGAGAAAGATAATAGGTGTGAACAGATGGCATCAATGGCAATATCATATTAAAAACGAGGATATTAGGAAAGAACTTGACATTATCAGCATCCAGGAATGCGTTAGCAGAGCTAATCTCAGGTGGTATTGTCACTTAAACAGAATGGGCAAGGAAAGATTAGCAAAACAAGTGTTCTCTGTCAGGTTGGCAGGAAAAAGACCCAGAGGTGGATTGGTGTGTATATAGGTGGATTGATACAGTAAAAAGTGCCTTAGAAGATAGAAATATAAGATTTGATAATGTTGGATTCTTGACAGATAACGGCCTGATTTGGAGGAAAATTGTAGATAGGAAGTTAGTAATCATGTAAATTTTTCATGTAGTACTATCATATCTTGTACACCCCATGAGAGTATACATCAGGAGTTTGATGATGATCTTTAACTACGTCTTCCATAGTAAAAATCACATATAATAATTACTCAATATTTTATTTGAAGCAACACTATATTTAGAAACCTGTACTTTCCCAACACCATGGTGATGATACTTCCCTGTTAACCGAAGTGTAGGTAGGCTATTGTGTGACTAGCTTATTTTTGTAATATAAGCAGTTATAGGTAAAGAAAATCAGCCTCATGAAAATGTTCCCAGTTAGACAAATATTTTGTAAATTCAATACAGTCAAATATTCCTGTGTACTGGAAGTCATTTTATTTTGAAACCAATCATGCAAAAAAAAATATTTGAGATACATATGTTGCTTAAATATGTATATATTTATAATACATGTCTGTGTGTGCAAGATGAAAAAGTATATGGTTTTTATATACTTTCATCATTTTATATTAACTCCACACAAGAAGTTGCAAAACCTCTTCACCTCAATGATATAGGTCCAGTGGTGCATGGCAAGGATTAGAAGAAATCTAAGTATAAAACAAGCTCAATAAAAAAAGGACCTATCAATCATGTAAGTAAATCTATATTGAACATCAGATGATTTCATACCTGTCAATAGAAGTTTTTTTTTTCAAGCAATTTTTTTATATTTGTGTTCAAATTACAATAAATTTTACCTGAACATCATGGATTTCTACAGTTCCTGGCTGTACAGATGTATGACTAGGAAGAACTTTGATCAACATTCCACTATTACTGAAACAAGCAATCAAGTGAGGACACATAAATTTTACTGGTGTGAGACGAGCTGCAGAAAGAGTTTGATCTATGGAAAAAATATTAACAAAAAAAAAACTTAATTTTAAGAAGTACATAACTCTTAAAATATATATTTCATTCAATGATCAGAGTAGGAGTTAAAAATAATTTTCAATTAAATATTATCAATATAAAGGATACAGCAGATACTCACTTTAGTGAACACTGCCATAATAAAATAACGGTATATAATGAACTATGATAACTAATAATTAAGGAATTGACAGCGTACACTAGAAATATAAATTAAAACCAAATTTAATAAACACTTTCCGATATTTCGGCAACGTCACGTTGCCATCTTCTTGGGAACTTAAAATAAAGAACAGGTGCACGCAAGTGCTACATAACAGCAAATGAGAAACAAAGTGAGGAAGCTACTGTTTTCCTAAAGTCCTGATGGTGCCCCCTGGCAGGCTATATAGGTAGTTATTGGCCTTTGGGCTGAAGTTCTTCTGATATATGTTTCTCAAATTTGGGGCAGTCTTATGCACCCAAATTTGTTAAGGTTTGGCATGTTCCTAAGTAAATTGAATGAGGCTGATTCCATGAATAGTCTTTCATATTTGAACTTGCTGCGGTGTATTACTGTGGCTTTCTTACACCTTATTCTGTGGCGGGTATCCAGAGCATGGTCTGCAAGCCCAGAGTGGCTGTACTGGTGAAATCGGATGTGGTCCTTGTGTTCTGAGATTCTGATATTTGCTGTCCTGCCTGTTTGGCCACAGTAGGACAATTTACAGCTGCAAGGGACCTGGTATACATCAGGTAGGTCTAGGGGAAGTGGTTGGTCTTTAGTGGTGCAGAAAAGGGATGCCAATTTTCTATATAGTCTGTAACAGGTGGTTAAGTCATGTTTTTTTAGGATTTTGTTGATTTTTTCCGAGGTGCCTCGGATGTAGGGGATGGTGATGGATTTAGAGTAATCTTTTTTGTGAAGGGGGGGGGGGGAGGTGGGTTGTGGATAACTGGTTTAAGTATTTTTTGGATTTTTTTTTTGGGGGGGGGGGGGGTAGCATTGGCTGAGAAAGTGTTAAGGATGTGTGATTTAGTTCAGTGGTTAGGACTTAACCATTTGAACAGATAAGTTTTGCCCTGTTGAATAGTGTCATAATAACTCCATATTGTTGTGAGGGAGGGGGGGATTGTTGGTGAATGTATCTGCCTGTATGGGTGGGTTTTCTATAAACTGAGAAAACCAAGGTTCCATCAGGTTGGCGGGTGACTAGTGTGTCTAGGAAGGGGAGGCTATTGTTTTTCTCTTTTTCTAGGGTGAACTTGATCTTAGGGTGTTGGTTGCTTAAGTGTGTTAAGAAGGAGAGGAGTGTATCCAGGCCATGTGGCCAAATAGCGAACACATCATCAACGTAGCGAAGCCATATGGTAAGTTTTTGTGGGGATGAGTTTAAGGCTTTCTCTTCAAAAGTCTCCATAAAGAAGTTGGCCAAGGGTGGGGAAAGTGGTGAACCCATGGCTGTCCCCTCTATCCGTTTGTAGAATTTTTCCTGCCAAATGAAATAGCCTGAGTTCATTGTGAACTGAAATAGGGCTGAGATATCGGGAGGAAATTTAGTTTGGATTAGCTCTAAGGTTTCTTTGAGGGGGACATTTGTGAATAAGGAGGAGACGTCAAAACTGACCATTATGTCATTATGTTGGAGTGTAAGGTTTTCTATACTGGCTTTGAAGTGGGTTGAGTTTTTTTATGTGTGATGGTGTATTGCCAGTATAGCATGAGAGCGCTTTGGCTAAATACTTAGCTAGTTTGTAAGTGGGGGAATCAATGCCATCCACTATGGGACGTAATGGCACATTTTCTTTGTGTATTTTTGGGAGCCCATATATACAGGGGGGTTTACCGTTATATGGTTTTAGTCTGTTAGTAATCTCCACAGGCCAAGAAGTAACCTTCTTAAGGAGCCTATGGAGTTTAATTTGTGAGTTGGTGGGATTGTATTCGATGGGGAGGTAAGTAGCTCGATCTAATAGTAAAGCCTTAAGCTTATCTGTGTAGTCATTATGATTGAGTAACACAGTCAATTCCTTAATTATTAGTTATCATTTTTAACCGGCATATAAGCCTTTCAACAAGAATAATGAACTATGGAAGACCCTTGGATGAAGTCCCATAGCAACAATGCTTACTATTTTAACCATTACTGGCTTCGATGTGTTTACACATCTGTGTATACCAGAGGTAAAGGGCACTATGTCCATTTTTTTTACGCATCCAAAATAAACAGCTACTTGTCCACTTAGTGCTCTTTCCTCGATATCATGATGGCACATAGTGCCCTTTCCAACTGGCTAATCCACTTATTATTACACACAGGAGATAGTGCTTTGCACAACTGAAAAGAGCACAAAATAAAACAGTAAAATATACCTAAAACTCAATTCCATAAAAAAATGGACAGAGTACCCTTTAAAACTAACACTTGGATACCATTAGGGTAAAATGTATAAATATCATCTATTTCATCAATATAGTTTGGGTGGTTAAAGCTTACCACTGCACATAATGAAGGAAAATATTTGTTAAGTAAATTGAATTTACTAGCAGTGTGGGACATTTTATCTAAATGGTAAAAGCTAGACAGAGTACAACGGTCAGTTATAGACAACTTATACCAAAGGTTGTATTCGTATAAGATCTTAATCACTTCTGAAACTTTTAAATCTTCAAAGTTTTAACACTTTCAAAAATAAACTAAATTTCAAATGTTTTACTAAAAGAAACTGTACTTCAAACTGGGAGGTAAGCAAGCTTCAATACTGCAATACTTGTGGCACACTGAAGTATTCATGATTGTTTAATATTTGTGATATAAGTAAAGTTAAAGTCATAAGTCTTTAGTTACTCAGGTAACTCCAGACTGTGTTTGCAAGAGTAAAAACATGAGCTCTTGGAGTGGGAAAATGTTCATATCTACTATGACTAATTTACTTGCAGTTAAAAAGTCTTTATAAAAGTTCCTTGTATCTTATATGCATTCAAACTCGGGTCTGTTACAGTTACAATCAAAGAGAAAGTTCTGTTTTGAATGTGCCATGAAGGCAATCCAAACACATCTGAGCAGAGCCTCATGTTGCAAACATAACCTATAACCACAAAGAAAGGAAATTGCAACTTGACTTAATACTGTATTATAATTCAAAATTTAATAGAAAGAATATAGATATTGTGAAGAAAATTATAAGACTTGAGCATAGTGTAAATTAATTACAGTTACCATAACTTACCCATCTTATTAAATACTCAATTAATCACTAGAGGTTCAACAAAGATTGTTTCAATTTTAAATCCTTTTCAAGAGAGTAATATATGCATCATGATTTGCCTATTTCATCCCATACATGTTGCTTTCAACACATAAAACATTAACAATACTAATAATGGAATAAAAATCCAATCTATGAAGTTCACACATGAAAATATATGCTTCTGAGAAAGTCCATATCCTGATAAAGAAATGTGGAGGATCCTAATGGTAGAGAAAGAGTCAAATACCAAACCTTGAAATTTCATCTCCCACTCATACAAGGGGAAGGGAGAGAGAGATCATACAAATTTTGCTATCAGAGGACAACTAACTATTGTGCTTCTGTTCCCTTGCAACAAATGTGACCAAAAACGTATCTCAATTGTCATGGAATATGATTTCAGGTGGCACATAACCAATAAATTCAATGCTCAACACGTTCTGCATGTGCGTGTGCACACACACACACACACACACACACACACACACACACACACACACACACACACACACACACACACAATTACTGTTAAATACTTTTCATACAAACTAGAAATCTCACTTATTTAACAGTTCTTAGATTAACAGTGCAAATCATCTTGAATCCACCCACTTTGTAAATTAATTAATATTCATCAGAAAGATTCTCAAAAGGTTTATTTTACCAATTTATTAATATGCACAAAGTGCATTTTAAATTGCAAGAGCAAAACTTCTCCAATAAAGATTCAGAAAGACGGTACTCCTGCAATTCACAAGTTCTGGTGCATCCTTGCCAATCTGACAATTCTACTATGGTAAGTCAATTATGCAATTTCTTACCCTCCATCACCACACAATTTGTAATTTACTTAACCTAACACTACCAAAGTTCTTCCTTTTCACTTGTCGAACCTGGCCAATTTTGCACTCAATATTGGTTTTATTAGGCCCTCTGATGTGGAGTTTACTGATATAAGTTAATCCCATTAAAATAACTTCACTATCTGGTTGCAAATCCCAATGGCCAGTAACAAGTTAAAAAAAATTAATTTATCAAAATTTATAAACCAAATTGCAGAGAGAGAGAGCGAGAATGTGTGTGTGTGTGTGTGTGTGTGTGTGTGTGTGTGTGTGTGTGTGTGTGTGTGTGTGTGTGTGTGTGTGTAAGGGAGGGAATACCTGCCTCTGAAAATTGTTTGCAGTTCCACAAGTTTTACTCTGACATAAATTCACTGTCTACTCTAAAGTTCTACAATATCTGGGTAGTGGTGAGGACTGTGTTTGAATGAGGGAGAAGGAGAATGTATCAGTATAAAATGAATATGTTCTTTAGGACACCATGATTAATTCTCCACACTCACCAGCAATACTGCATTCTATAAATCTCCTATTTACTCTAGTTACTTCTCACAGATGAGCAAAACCTACAAATAAGGCTATGCTCCCCTCCCCACTTCTAGCCAACTTCTACTTGAAGCACTTTGAAAAGATCAAATTCTTGATATAACGTATGTAGAATATTATGAGAATGCAAAAGATTACATAAAGGTTTAGTTGTCAGTTACAATTTAAATTGTTTTTACAATTACTTACTTTAGTACTATAAATTAAAGATGCCAAGAAGTTATATTCTTGGTTTCATCCTTTATCCAAGCATAAGCAAACAAAGTTTGCGCATGAAGTCACTTCACAACTGGTTTACCTGTACAGTATATAGAGGCTAATGACTTCACATCAATTGCCTTAGTATCCCATAATGCACTGCATATATCCTTATGGACAGGTATAATGCTATGCATTATGGGAAGGAGACTACCCAGACTGGTTTCAACCTTTATTATGGTCTCATTAGTGGGAGCCAGAACCAGAAGCAATACCAAGGTTATATTTCTACATACAAGTAGTCAAAATGTGTCACGCCTTATTACTAAAATACTCTGGATTAGAGATAGATGTTGAAAGTTTTTCCATTTGGTTATAGTATAAATTAAAGATGCCAAGAAGCTATATTCTTAGTTTCATCCAAGTGTAAGCAAACAAAGTTTGCATGTGAAGTCACTTCACGACTGTGCTACTTTGTACAAATTATTAAAAAAAAGTTACATCCTGGCCTAATGAAATTACAAAAAAAATTTAAACCTTATCATGTCAAACCATCCCGGATATACAGGGGTCACTAAATTTCACAAACCCAATACTCCCCTTTGTCCAACAGCAGACAGCATAGAAGGTGTGGCACTACCTACTAACTGGATAAACATTTATCCAAATCTTTCCTTTCTTATAGGCAATTCTCCCTCATCTATTAAAAATTCTTTGCACTTTAACACCTCAACCGGCCATGACGACCAGCAAAATCTGGATATACAATTCTGTAACACCTATTGAATATGTTGGAAGTTTTTTCCTGCCTGTTAGACTATAATAAATTAGTTTAATCCTTTATCCAAGTGTAAGCAAACAAAGTTTGCACCTGAAGTATCTTCAGGACTGAGGCAACTTGTGGTAAAGGTGGACCAAGCTCTCATCACTCCTTGTCTTAGTATCTCCCATAATGCAAAGCACATCTCCTTGCAGACATGTATATAATGCTATGCATCAAGGGAAGGGCCACTACCCAGGCTTTGACCTTTATTGAGGTCACGTCAGTGGGAGCCAGACCCAGAAGTGGTGATACCAAGGTGGAAGAAGTGGAGAAGTCGTATTTACCTATACGAGTTGCCAAAAGGTGTCTCACCTTATTATTAAATTACTCTGGATTTAGAGAAAGATGTTGAAAGTTTTTTCCCACTTGGTTAGCCTATAATAAATTTAGTTTAATCCTTCATCCAAGTTTAAGCAAACAAAGTTTGCACCTGAAGTATCTTCAGAACTGAGGCAACTTGTGGTAAAGGTGGACCAAGCTCTCATCACTCCTTGTCTTAGTATCTCCCATAATGCAAAGCACATCTCCTTGCAGACATGTATAAGCAAACTTAGTTTGCTTACACCTGAAAACTAAATTTATTATAGTCTAACTAAGTGAAAAAAAATTTCCTTAATCTTTCACTAAATCCAGAGTAATTTAATAATAAGATGAGATACATTTTGGCAACTCGTATAGGTAAATATGACTTCTCCATTGCTTCCACCTTGGTATCACCACTTCTCGGTTAGGCTCCCACTGACGAGACCTCAATAAAGGTCAAAACTGGTTGGAAGCTTGGATGAAGAATGGCAATGCTGTAGCCCATGAAGTTTTAACTGAGATTAGGCTGTTGTTGTCACCAGGTCCTGGGTGGGTGGGGGAGGTAATGAATGGCAATGCTGTAGCCTGTGAGGTTAACTGAGGCACGGCTGTTGCTGTTACCCCCTCAGATGATATATGAGCAAATGAGCGGCTCTGCTCGGTGGTGGGGTGAGCCTCCCACGATGTAGAGCCAACCAGTTCTGAGAGTTCTTCTTAGTGGCAGTTTGAGCTTGTTACTGAGAGGAACAATGCTGAGTTTTTGGAGTTTGACATGTACTTGAACATTCAATAAAGGTCGAAACCAGTCTGAGTAGTGGCCCGTCCCTTAACGCATAGCATTATACATGTCTACAAGGAGATATACTTCGCATTTTGGGAGATTACTAAGACAAGGAGTGATGAGAGCTTGGTCCATGTTTACCAAGAGTTGCTTCAGTCCTGAATATACTTCAGGTGCAAAGTTTGTTTGCTTACACTTGGATAAAGGATTAAACTAACCTATTGAATATCATGGATAAGAAGTGCAATTTTTTAACCTCTCTACCAGCACAGCCGGTAGAGAGGTTAAAACATTAAACTCTGATAGATTCTGACATTATGGTCAGTTTTGGCATCACCTCACTTTTCACTAATGTACCTTTGACAGGATGAACCCCTTTGTTGAGAAAGACCATGGTTCGATTCTCGTCCATGATGAGGAACCTTTATCTGGTCTCTTTCAACTAAAGGTGAGTTAGCCAGTCTCATATGGAGGTAGACGGTTTTTATACTGGAAACTTGGGTTTTCCGTCCCTCAGAACAGGCAAACCAGTCCCATGAACACACACACACATCTACAGACACCCGGAATAAGAATTAACCTATTCTGTAAAATTTTGGTTTCAAACGCCTGCATGGTGAGGCATGTGTCTACGAGTGAGCGTAAATCAGGGACAGGACCTTTGACAGAGACCCCTGACCATATTAAGCCACATTTCCACCCTCAACATAACTGAATTATTCAGATTCACTATATATGCAGACTATTTTCTGTGGAAAGGAAAAATATATAAACAGCTAGATTGGACTACTATGGGTTCCCTTCTTTTCCCCCTTTAGGAAACTTCTATATGGAGCATTTTGAAAACCAAGTACTCAACATAGCCACACTAAAACCAACAGGTTGACTGAGCTATGTTGATGATGTGTTTGAGTTTGGCCTCATGGTCCAGACACATTTTTGGTGCATCTTAATGGCTAACATCCTAAAATAAACTTCACCATAGAAAAAGAAAGTAATAATAGTCTCTCCTTTTTAGATATATTAGTGACAGAACTTCCTAATGGCTCATTATCCTTCTCCACTCTCTTCAGAAAAACCCACTCATACTGGTAGGTATTTACATAAACAATCACACCACCACCCTTCCCAACAGTATGGCATTCTCAAAACTCTTATTTGCTGAGCCAGGGCTATTTGTTCAAGGAACATAGCCCTTGAAATTGAGCTCAGGGATCTTTTCAGGCAATGGTTGCAGCCCCACATAAAATATTACATGCATACTCCATTCCTCCTACACCTAACACACAGGATCACAGTAAACTAATTCCCATCCCATATGTTAAGGGGCACATCAGAAAAAAACAGACAAAGTTCTCTGCAAATATGATCTTCATGCTACTTGCAAACCTTTCATCCAAATAGCTACTACTTTCATACATTCTCTTGAAGATCGAATACATTCTCTTGAATAGCTGGGAGTGTATAAAGTTCCTTGTGTCCGCAGTTTAGCTTATCAGTGTTGCAAATCTGGATAAGCAAACCATGCTCTAGATATCCCTCCATATAGGATCAGTTGGAGAAAAATATCTATAATTCATAGAAGCCGATTCTGAGGCTATTCTCAGAATCAGCAATGAAGCACTCTCCCAACCTCAACAAGTTGCATTATTTAACCAAAGATCTGGGAGACTATCATTTTAAGACCTAATATCTGGGCTTCTCTAAATGAAATGTGCATTTATCCCACCTACTGCAAGCAAGCACCACTTAAGGACATTAGGTGTCAGTTACAATTTAAATTGTTTCTAAAATTATTTAGTTTAGTAGTGTGTGCTTGTCACAGTTATCATTCTGCTCTGATGATGCTGGGTAGAAAACCAGCAAAATATTAGTAACTTTAATAAATATTTTTTTCTCTTGGTGTTGGTTATACCGTTAAGAATTATTATGAGTAAATGATTAAATTCACAACTTAAAAAAAAAAATTATATATATATATATATAAACAGGGTGCTTAAAGGTCAAAGCTGAATACCTGAGAGGAGACCTCCACATAGCCTTTAAAGCAATGTCGAAAACCGAACAGGGCTTCTAACCTAATGTCCAATCCTCACCTTGTTGTGCACCCTGTTAGGTATCTACCCGGATACTGAACAAACGAGGATGGGCTGCCAATTTGGAATTTAGCTGACCAAATTGTATTCTTATTTGCTTAAACCACAATATTAAATGATGGTACAACATGATAGAATTTCATGCTGGCTAGGGCATTGCCGGTTAAACAAGGCCCGCCCCATTGTTTTCGCCAGGGAAAACAGCGAAAAATCAGCTACTGGAACAAATCCTAAAACACACCCCAACTCATTATCACCAGAATTGAAGATCGGTACTATCAACATAAGAAGCCTAAATGGCAAAGAAATGGAGCTAGCTGATGAATTAGATAAGTACCAGATCGACATAATAGGGGTGACTGAAACAAAAAAGACAAAAACTGGTGAGATCTTTCTGAGCAATAAATATAAAATGTTATATTCAGGCAATGACAATCAAGGAAAAGAAGAAATAGCCATAGTATTCAACACAAAATACGAAGCTAATCTTCTTGAATGGCAGGCAATTTCAAGTAGAGTGATGTGGACAAATATCAGAATGGGGAACTGGACAATGAGACTTATTTGTGCCTATGGTCCCACAGAAGGTTCTCCTAAGGTAGAAGTGGAGGAATTTTTTGAGGCTTTAGAAAAAGAAAATGACACAATGAAAAATTGGTCCTTGTTGGGATCTAAATAGCAGAGTAGGAAATGATTGTCAGACATACAAAAATATTTTGGGAAAATTTGGAGAAAAGAGCAAAGCTAATAATAATGGCAAATATCTGTTGGATTTCTGCTCAGGACATGGACTGGTTATTACTAACACCATGTTCTAACATGAAAATGTGCACAAATTCACATGGAGAGAAGAGGCAAGGAATAAGAAAAGTCTCATTGACTATGTTATTGTTGATAGTGATGTTTTCTCCCTGGTGCAGGACACCAGAGTGTACAGAGGATTTGAAATTGGAAGCGATCACTATTTAGTCTTGAGCAGGATAAAATTGAATTTCATATTGAAAAGAATAACGTGTAAGACAGTTTTAAAGCAAATAAAAGTTGAGCAGCTCTCAGATGTGAACTGTAGACTAAAATACACAAAGATTATTGAAGAAAAATGGAAGAGTTTGAGAACAGGAACCAAACCTTGGAGATTCGGTGGCAAGCCTTGAAGAAAACCCTGACTGATTCAGGCAGAGAGGCATGTGGTGAGGTTATCTGCAAGGATAGAAAAATCAGAACTCCATGGTGGACACAGGAAGTTAAAGAGGCAGTGAAGGAAAAGAAGAAAGCATATCAAAAGTTCCTGGCAAATAAGTCAGCTTTTGCTCTTAGAGAATACAGAGACAAATATAAGAAAGCTAAACACTGTGTAAAACTAGCTAAACAAAGTCATGAGAAGACTTTGGTAAGAACATTGAAAATAAATATCAAAAGGTGGCAAGATATTCTGGAGGTTGTTAAAGCAGCTCAGAAATGGAGGAAAGAGTGCTGTAAAAGGAATTAGAGATGGCAAAGGTGATATGTAAATTGGAGAAAAAGATATCCTTGAAGTATGGAGTAATTACTTCGAAAAATTACTAAATGAAACTAGCAGTGATGAGAGCACAGTGATAATTAACACTGACCAGGCATGCAATCAGGAATACATATCCATGCTTGAAGTAGAAAAAGCCATCAAAAGTCTGAAACATGGAAAGACAGCTGGAGTAGATGATATCAGCCCAGAAATGCTCAAGTATGGAGGTATAAAAGTTTTACTGTAGCTACACTGCATAGTTAAGAGGGCCTGGACAGAAGGACGAATTTCAGATGATTAGAACAGAGCTCTCATAGTACCCATATATAAAAAAACTGAATGTGAGAATTACAGAGGTATATCCCAACTGAGTGTTCCTGGTAAGATTTATGCCAGTATACTTGAGAAACGGTTGAGAAGGATTGTAGAAGAGAAGCTTGGTGAGGAACAAGCTGGATTCAGGCCAAATAGAGGCTGTCATGATCAGATCTTCACTTTACGACAAATAATTGAAAAGTCATGGGAATATAACAGAGATCTGTATTTAAGTTTTTTAGATCTGGAAAAGGCATATGACAAGGTGCGAAGAGAGAAGCTGACACCATACACTACACTTGTATGGTGTCAGTGGGGCATTATATTCAAGCAATACTTAGCCTTTATTTGAGTTGTAAGTCAGCAGTTAGAATTGAAGGAAGTTCATGAAGATGGTTTAATGTTAAATCTGGTGTCAGACAAGGATGTACATTATCACCTCTGTTATTCATTATCTATATGGATTATATTATGAAGGAAAGTGGTATTAAACCTGATATCAAAATTGGAGATGTTAATGTCAGCTCTTTGCTTTATGCGGATGATGTTATACTTCTAAATAAATCCGCTACAAGTCTGCAAGATTCCCTGACTAAATTGAATAACTGTTGTGATAGACATGGTATGAAAGTCAGCAATAAAAAGACAATGACAATGAAAATAGGCAGAATCATTGAAAATGTCAAATGTGTTGTGAATGGAGAACCTGTGGAACAAGTAAAACATTTCAGCTACTTAGGCACGATTTTTACTGAAGATGGTAAATTAAATATAGAAATAGACAACAGAATCAGCAAAGCTGGTATAGTGGGAAGTCAGCTGAATAAATTCATATGGAATAAGAGAGAAATTAGTAGGAACACTAAATTAGCTGTATACAAGACAGTGTTCAAACCAGTTTTAACTTATGGATCTGAGAGCTGGGTTAGAAGTAAAACACTTGACCAAAGACTAGAGACCGCAGATATGAGAGTCCTGAGAAAGATTAGGGGCATGAACAGATGGCATCAATGGCAATATCATATTAAAAACGAGGATATTAGGAAAGAACTTGACATTGTCAGCATCCAGGAATGCATTAACAGAGCTAATCTCAGGTGGTATGGTCACTTAAACAGAATGGGTGAGGAAAGACTAGCCAAACAAGTGTTCTCTGCTAGGTTGGCAGGAAAAAGGCCAAGAGGAAGACCAAGATATAGGAGGATTGATACAGTAAAAAGTGCCTTAGAAGAAAGATAAAAAAATCTAAGATCTGACAATGTTGTAGCTTTGACAAGTAACAGATTGATTTGGCAGAAATTTGTAGGTAAGAAGTTAGTAATGATGTAAATTTTTCATGTAGTGCTGTCATATCCTGTACATCCCTTGAGGGTAAATGTCAGGAATTTGATGATGATGATATATATAAACAAACACTCCTAAGGGCATACATGATATTATGATTATGAGAGTACTAAATTATTAAGTTTGCACTTTAAATAGAATGGATGGAAGAGTTATTATATAATAACTTTTTATTATATAATTAACGATTATATTATTTAATGGATGGGACTATTATATACCCTGGTAAGATGTATAATATTTTCTATCTTACCATACCAGATATAGTAGTGATTGCTATAGCAAACCTGGGGTGATACAAAGGTTGCTATAGTAAATTCTGGGTAAAAATACTGACCCAACCCCTTTGCACTTCATTCCTGTGAAAGAAAAGAAATCATAAATGACAAAGCAAAAAAACAAGAAATAAAATAAATCACAGGAAATAATGCAAAAGAAATCATGAAAAAATTAACAGAAACTGACAGAAATAGAACAAAAGAAATTCACTGGAAACAAAACAAAGGAAATCGTACAATGATGACATAACATGAAGGATTGGCAAAAACCATTCAAAGCACACAAAATGACAACATGAAAAAGTAGAAATGCAAAAAATAATGAGAAATAAAAGGAAAGAACTAGAAGAGTATGAAATTATAAAAATGAAAATTCAGACATGATGTTTAAATAATTTGGAAATTTTAGATTATCTTAAATTAACATCACTTATCTGAAATCTTTATAACACACTAAATATGCAAAGTATGTACCATTAAAATCAGCTGAAACTTCCGCAGTGACAACTATCATTTTCAAATAAAAAGTGGAAGAGAACAGAAGTGATGAACATTACTCTGCATTAGTCAGCCAGCCTGAGAGGAAGGGGAAAACTGACAGATACTGTTCTCCTAGCACAGTAAATTAAAGAAATACTACAATATACAGTGCTTTTTTAATTCAAAGTTTAAGTAAAAGTTAAGAAATTGGTTTCAGCAACAGGCTCATTTTATGTTTGAAGGACTATGTATAAGGTAAAAAATTCTAAATTTCCGATAGAATTTTTGATTTAAACTTAATTTTAATTGTAAAAACCAATTTTACTTGCACATACTATGTTCATTCGCTGGCTCTCCACTATACCAGTTTTGTATTGATAATTAATATGCAATCTTCACTATGAATGTGGCAAATAATAACTGAAATAACCTAAATGAACTGAAATTTTAGGTAAGTGACATTAATTTTGAGCTAATATAACCTTTTGAAATTTAAACATTAATTCTAGATTTTTCAACATCAAATTACTGATATGTACCCTCAAGGAACATACAGGATATTATTAAATGAGTACTGCATGATTAAGTTTAGATTATTACAAGAGAAAGTTGTTGGAAGTTTTTCCACTTGATTATACTGTAAATTAAAGATACCAAGAAATTATATACTTGGTTTAATCCTTTATCCAAGTGTAAGCAAACAAAGTTTGCATGTGAAGTATTTTCATCATTGGGGCAACTAGTACATAGGAGCTAATAACTTTTATTATTATTACGTGACACCTCCAGGCAGTCCAAGGACTCATCGTGGGAGGGCACACACACTACTCTACTATGCTAAATACATCTAATCCTCTCCACTATTACTTAATTCTCTGACTATGACACTACTACCATCACCGTCATCTATCACTCATCACAAAACAGTAATTTTTGTCTGTAAATTGAGTGTGTTCTGAAGGACAATTTATCTATACGAGGGATGAAAAAACCTGAGTTTCTGGGAGGAAAAACCCTGCTACCACTGTATGAAATCGGCTAACTCACCTTCAACTGAGGATTCCCCTCATGACGAAGGGAATCCATACATCACTTGCCTTAGTACCTTATAATGCAAAGTAAATATCCTTACAGGTATGTATAATACTATGCATAATGGGAAGCTTTACTACCCAGACTGGTTTTGATCTTTATTGAGGCCTCATCAGTGGGAATATCACCTCAGTATCACCCAGAGATGATACTTCATATATGAGTAGCCAAAAGGTGTCACACCTTATTATTAAAATACTCTAGATTAGAGAAAGTTGTTGAAAGTTTTCCCACTTGGTTATACTGTAAATTAAAGATACCAAGGAATTATATACTTAGTTTAATCCTTTATCCAAGTGTAAGCAAACAAGTTTGCACCAGAACTATTTTCAGGACTGGGGCAACTCATATAAAGAAGCTAATGACTTCACATCAGTTGCCTTAGTATCCCATAATACTTTGAATTAATCTAAACCATGCAGTTACAATGATGCTCAGTATATCACCAGGAAAACGTACACTAAAACAATTAACAAGTGAAACATTAGTAAATTCTCAATAATAGAAAGATGACTTTTTTCTTTTTTTTTTTTTTAATATGAATTTTTCCTATGAAAGGTTGTAAAATTATACTGTGAATGGGCTCAGGACTACATAACTTGAAAATCTTGTTCTAAGTAACTAAACAGGAAAACTTTTCAATTCATTTCAAACCTCCAGATAAGCAAGGTAATCTCACAACATCTAATGACACTCACAACCGCCCATTATGCATTTCGTTTTTTTGCCTTCTTCACGTAAGAAGTACATGCTTGCATGAAGGAAACTGAATAAAAAGAAAACGTTATTAGTTACAGATGCTGAAATGCCCAAGTATTTCATGTAGGGGAAGTGTATAAGCTGGAATGTTACTACAGGAGTCAATGGCATTATTTTGTATATATTTTTTTTGTTAAATAGCCTATAGTAAATAGAAACATCATGCCATAAAATACTGCACAGCAATCTGTACTGAATACATATATCTTTTGACAGCTTTGTTTGAGACAAGTTTGAGACTTCTTTTTAAGTATTTAAAAAAAAAAGGGAGAACGGTCTATTACTTCATGGAAAGAGTAACCTTTGTAAAATTAAGATTTTGATCACTTTGAGGAAAAGAAAAAAAAAGTTAACCTTAGAATATAAAATACAATATACCTCCCTCATAAAAAAAAATGGACAAAAGATCATTTTAACACACACACACACACACACACACACACACACAGTAAATAGTTACTGTATAGCATTCTAAAAAATATATTTCTTAAACAATATGATATTTCCAATTTTCTTTTTTGAGAACTAAAAATATATCATAGTTTTCAGGAAATAAAGCAGGTGGGTTTGAACTCCATCTAGGATGCAAAGAACCTTTATTAGGGCTGTTCAGATGAGAGTAAGTTATTCAGTCTCATACAGAGATGGCAGTTTTCCTTCCCACAAAACAAGGCAAACAAGTCAGAAAAACGCATGCAATTCACAGCCATAGTAAATGAATATATTGTCTATGATTGAGCAGTTAAATCCATCAGGTTTCTAAGCCAAGTTACTTGGCCAAGACAAGCCACTGGATCTAAAATGAAAGGGAAGATGGAATTATTTTTAACATAGCTTTTTAAATTGATGGCACTTCAACATTTTAGTTTACATAAATTTCTAAATTTTTATATCACAGAAACATATGGTAATTCTTTCTGGCAAAAAAATTTTGAGATAAAATGATTGCAATCTGTGAAATAGGATGTTCCAATAATACAGTTTACTTTAAGGAGTTCATTAGCTCTAATTCATGGTCAAGACAAATGGTCTACTGTACGAGGGTGGTCTGAAAGGTTGTCGGCCTCGACCATAGATGGCAACACTATTCGCAAGTTTTTTTTTCCTAAGTTGGTACATCTGCCATAAGCATCCATGTGAAATTGCAAGTCATTCTATCAAATAGTTTGTTTTATACAGCTGTCTGAAGCAAAAATGTTGTCTGTATCCCTTGAAATGGATAAAATTGAGTATCGTGCGGTTATAAAATTCTTTGTAAAAGAAGGTTTAACGGCAAAACAAATTCATTCGAAATTCATAAAAGTTGATGGACACTCTTCTCCTTCATTTTTTGACAATTAAGAAATGGGCTGCCGAGTTTAAACGTGGCCGTACCGGCCTTAAAGATGATCCACATGAAGGACGTCCAAAAAGAAAAGTGTAACACCACCAGAAATCATTGCTCAAGTGCACGATATGGTATTGGATGACCAGCAAGTCAAAGTGCATGAAATTGCTGAAACTATAGGCATTTGAAAAGAACGTGTAGGATATATTTTGCATGAAGAATTGCAAATGAAAAAGCTTTGCGCAAGATGGGTGCTGTGCTTGCTCATAGCAGATCAAAAACGCATTGGCATGAAAACCTCTGAACAGTGCCTGAAGCATTTTAACAAGAATAAAACTGATTTTGAGCATCAATTTATTACTATGGATGAGACTTGGATTCACCATTACACACTAGAATCCAAAAAAGCAGTCAAAACAGTGGACAGAAGCCAGCTGTTCAGCGCCAAAGAAGACAAAGTCGGTTCCATCAACAGGAAAGGTCATGGCATGTGTTTTGGGATGCCAAAGGCATTTTGTTTATTAATCATCTTGAAAAGGGTAAAACAATAACCAGATTAGACGAAAAAATTCGTGAGAAAAGACCCGGTTTGCAGAAGAAAAAAATCATCTTTCATCAGGACAATGCACCTGTCCACAAAGGTGTTTTGGTAATGGGAAAATTATGGGATCTGCACTATGAATCGTTGGAACATCCACCCTATTCCCCAGATTTGGCTCCCTCTGACTTCTATTTCCTCCTCGCTCATCAACATTTTTCTTCGAATCAAGAGGTGATTGCAGCTGTAGAGGGATATTTTGCAGATCTTACTGAGAACCACTACATGGACGAGATAATGGCACTGGAGCATCACTGGAATAAATGTATTAGTCTAAAGGGAAATAATGTTGAAAAATAAAAATAATTTTGAAATTATAAATTTGTTTTTTCATTTTTATTCCAAGAACTTTTCAGACCACCCTCATATGACCTTGGACAAAGATGCATACTTCTGTTGCTAATCTGTTGTGGTGTAGTAGTTTTGGATGCGTAAGGACAGCAAGTCATACTGCACCATTACAAAGGTTATAGCAGAACACAAGGTAAAAATAATTAGCTAAATAACTAAACATGTTATACACAAGAACCAGAATAAACGAAAACACAAAAAAAAGATAATAAATTAAAAACTTAATGTAATTTGTCTGAATCTGACAGCTCAGCCAGGTCAGTAAAAAATGCATTCCTAAACAGATATGAATGTGCAGGATGACTGTGACCTATGCAGAGCCCTAGCAAGAACAACCTCCTTTTGTCTATGTTAACTAGACTGCTTAATTTTAGGCTCATTTGCATGCAATTTGTTTGTGCTTTCTGCCACTAATTAACTCTGCTCATATTAGCTGTGTGTTACCTATATATGGGACTGATAAACAGTATGTGGAGAAAATACAAGCTGACTCAACAGCTGTAGTATCATTTCCCTTGATTCCAATGTGAATGGTAATCCAAACATTAAAATTAAGAGTTAATTTGAAGACTCTTATACAATAATTGTAGATAATGTATGTAATATTGAACTTCCCAATGTAGGGGAAATAATAACTACTCCGGGCTCCTTAGGCAAAGGTTTTTAAGGTACAGTTAAGTGACAATTGTTTTGCTGAGGTGGAACAGCAGGTTTGTTTCCTTTCACACAGACTATGAATGGACGATGTATGAAATGCATCAGTAGCTATACCTTGATGGATAGGATCCAACTATTGCAGGTACCTCCTCCATAATCAAGATTTGAGTGAATGGGTGCATGATAAAGGCAAAGTAAGAACATCAATTGGCAACCTACTCTGTAGAGTGTACACTGCAAAGGAGGAAATTCAATGCCCACTTGCACTTTTCTCTTAATTGAGAAATATGTACAAGAAATGCAAGCTTTCAGTCAAAAATGAGTACTACTAAGAACTGAGATAAGTTTGCCCCATCCTTATTTCAGTTCTTAGGACTCATTTTTGATTAAACAGTATGTTTTAGCAGAGCTTTTTTCTACTGAAAACTTGAATCCATTCTTTCAACAATCTTCATGTTACAAGAATGACAAAAAAATGTCAAGACCTCAACATAAAAAGCACTGCCCATAGTGGGAAGTTGTTCAGTGACCAAGTTTACTTAAGACAAAGCCATGGGAGATATCCTATTCTTGGCAATATGGCTTTGATAATGTGCTTCCCACTCATACTTAGAAGATTCATCTAGAGAGAAAGTTTTTAATAAAAACAAAAAGAGAAGATACCTCTAATACCTAGAATGTAGAGGTATTTTAATATACCATAACTCCAGACTGTTATAAACTTTTTCTACACGTACAGGCCACTGAATTAGAAACCTTTATGCTGATATACGTAAACATCACTTACACAGCATACATGTAAAATACTTGGTCACATGTCACCACATGTTCTAGGCAACTATTTAAGAATGCTGCTGGTCAGTAATCATCAATAGTGTTGATCACCATGGGAAAAACAAAGAATATTTCAGAGTTTGATAAAGGGCTTGATGAGGGTGCTTGTCAGACTGCGGGACCACAATTTCAAAAACAGCAAAGCTGACTGGTTTCTAAAAAGGTGAGCTATCCTAGGTGTTTAATCAGTGGAAAATAACTCACATTGCTTCTCTAAAAGGCATAACTGTGGTCCTAAGACAGTCTGTCAGGAATGAGATCACTGTCATCTGAGAAGGCTTGTACAGGCAAACAGAACTTCCTATTTGCAGTAATTGACCAAAGCAATTAATGAAGGTTGCACCAACTCATATCTCTCACCAAACTATGTATAGGCAATTGCAGAGGATTGGTACTGGCAGTTGTATTCATGCCTATTTGGGAAACCACCAATTTCTGCAAAGTTTCTAATTCAATGGCAGGTATTTGTATAACAAAGAAAACAAACCAGATGTTTATGTTTCAGGAATACATCTCTTATAGATGTTTCTAGATGGACCAAATGGTCCAATGTCAACCTATGCTTATGAAAGCTGTGTTATGCATTAAGGCTGTTGCTTTCTAAATACCACAGAATTCTGACATTAACCATTTTTCTGATATCATACAAAGATAGAATGGGAAGTCAATGACAACTGATTTATGCCAGTTCTCCCTTGGGTTATATTCTGTTGTATAGTAAGAGATTCACAGAAGATATTTTATTAACTCATGATGGATATCATCAAGCACTATGGAACTAGCATTAGAGATTAAAAGTGCTATTTTCAGTTTCTCCTTAAAAATAGCTAATTGTATTAATCTAACCCATTTATCGAAAAGCTAAACCACTGTTTCTCTTGTTGTTCATTCAATATCAAAACTTCTGAAGGATATGAAGCTGATACTAAGATTCTAGTAAAGTTTTCCCTCAAAGTGTCTGCATAATTGCTTTAGGTTTTGAAACTACATCCATTATGCTCTAGGAGAGACAGATGGCGTGTTCTATACCTACCCTTAATTTTCCAATTTTTGTTCCATATAACTTTCATGGAAAAATAACTCACATTCATGGTAGTAGCATGATTCATAGGTAATTTAAGTTGCATCCAAAACTGTTTCTGGCATCTAACATAACATGCTTTAAACCTGAGTACATTTAAAAACTATGAGATGTGATGTAGCAGGAATTATTTTTTTTTCTTTTTTTTTGGGGGGGGGGTCTTCCTTAACACTCAGGGATCTATCATGGATTTGGATACTGTCGAAATCAAGATGATGTTTTTGGAATTGCAACTGTTGCTGCCTAGACAATACAATCTGTTACATATATCATTCTTTCAAGAATGGAAAATTATTCCAGTCATCACTGGATTCACTGCTGCTTCCCTTCAGTCATCTCGAAGGGATATCTTAGACGGGGTGGGGGGTGGGGGCTAATAAAGTTGTTATAACATTAATAACAACTTTTGCAATGGATGCGAGTGTGAATGAGTATGCAATTACCTTTATATGAAGAAGCTTCCTATAAATTCTAAAATTCCCAGCACCTTCCAGGTGTACACGATTGTACTACATGAAAAACTTACATCATTACTAACTTCCTATCTACAAATTTCCTCCAAATCAATCTGTTACCTGTCAAGACTCCAACATTATCAGATCTTATATTTCAATCTTCTAAGGCACTCTTTACTGTATCAATCCACCTATATCTTAATCTTCCTCTGGATTTTTCTTCCTGATAACCTGGCAGAGAACACTTGTTATGCTAATATTTCCTTTCCCATTCTGTTCTGGATACTAACAATGTTAAATTATTTCTTAATATCCTAGTTTTTAATACGATATTGCCATTGATGCCATCTGTTCATGCCACTAATCTTTCTCAGGACTCTGATATCTATGGTCTCTAGTCTTTGGTCAAGTATTTTTATTTCCCAGCTCTCAAATCCATAAGTTAAAACTGGCTTCAATACTGACTTGTTTTAGCTAATTTTGTGTTTTGACTAATTTCTCTCTTATTTCAGATAAATTTATTCAGTTGACTTCCTACCATACCAGTTTTGTTGATTCTGTTGTCTATTTCCATATTTAATTTACCATCTTTGCTAAAAATCATGCCTAAGTAGCTGAAATGTTTTACTTGTTATATAGGTTGTCCATTCACAATGAATTCGACAATGCTTCTGCCTATTTTCATTGTCTTTGACTTGTTATTGCTAACCTTCATACCAAATCTATTACAACAGTTATTCGATTTAGTCAGGGAATCTTGCAGACTTTTAGCAGATTTATTGAGAAGTATAACATCATATGCATAAAGTAAAGAGCTGAGATTAACATCTCCAATTTTGATATGTTTAATACCACTTTCCTTCATAATGTGATCCATATAGATATAGATAGATATATAGATAGATAATAACAGAGGAGATTATTTACATCCTTGTCTGACACCAGATTTAACATAAAACCATCTTTCTGTACTTCCTTCAATTCCAACTGCTGACTTACAACTCAAATAAAGACTAAGTATTGCTTGACATAATGCCCCATTAACATCATATAACTGTAGTGTTCAGAATAGCTTCTCTCTTGGCACCTCGTCATATGCCTTTTCCAGATCTAAAAAACTTAAATACAGATCTCTGTTATATTCCTGATGTCTCAACTATTTGTAATAAAGTGAAAATCTGATCCCGACAGCCTCTATTTGTCCTGAATCCAGCTTGTTTTTCACCACGTTTCTCCTTCACAACCCTTCTCAACTGTTTCTCAAGTATATTTGCATAAATCTTACCAGGAACACTAGGTAGAGAAATATTCCATTTTTAAATATGGGTACTATGAGAGCTCTACTTCAATCACCTGGAATTAGTCCCTCTGTCCAGGGATTCTGAATTATACAGTGCAGCCGCTGTAAGACTTTTATAGCTCCCTACTTGAGCATGTCTGGTCAAATATCATCTACTCTCACTGCCTTGCCACATTTCAGGCTTTTCATGAATTTTTCTACTTCAAGTATGGATAAGTATTCCTCACTGCTTACCTGTTGAGTGTTTTTTATTACTGAGCTTTCACTGATTGTTTCGTTTAGCAATTTTTCGAAGCAATTACTCCATACATCAAGGATATCTTTTTCTCCTGTTTTCATGTCACCTTTATCATCTCAAATTCCTTTTACATCACTCTTTCCTCCATTTCTGAGGTTTCTAAACAACCTCCAAAATATCTTGCCACCTTCTTGATATTTATTTTCTGTTCTTACCAAAGTATTTCAATGACTTTTGTTTAGCTAGTTTTACACAGTGTTTAGATTTCTTACATTTGTCTCTGTATTCTCTAAGAGCACAAGCTGACTTATTTGCCAGGAACTTTTGATATGCTTTCTTCTTTTCCTTCACTGCCTTTTTAACTTCCTGTGTCCATCATGGAGTTCTGATTTTTCTATCCTTGCAGACAACCTCATCACATGCCTCTCTGCTGAATCAATCAACGTTTTGTTCAGGATTTTCCACTGAACCGCCAATGTTTGGTTCTTATTCTGAAACCCTTTCAATTTTTCTTCAATAATGCTTGTGTATTTTAGTCTACAGTTCACATATGAGTGCTGCTCAACTTTTATTCTTCTCTTTAAAACTTTTTCACAAGTTCTTTTTGATATGAAATTCAATTTTGTCCTGCTGAAGACTAAATGGTGATCACTTTCAATTCCAAATCCACTGTACACTCTAGTATCTCGCACCAGTGAGAAAACATCCCTATCAACAATAACATAGTCAATGAGACTTTTCTTATTCCTTGTCTCTTCTCTTCATGTGAATTTGTGCACATCTTTATATGTTGGATCAAGGTGTTAGTAATAACCAGTCTATGGACTGAGCAGAAATTCAACAGATATTTGCCATTATTATTAAATTTGCTCTTTTCTCCAAATTTTCCCACAATATTTTTGTATATCTAACAATCATTTCCTACTCTACTATTTAGATCCCCAACAAGGATCAACTTTTCCTTTTTCATTGTGTCAGTTGTTTTCCTCCACTTCTACTTTAGTAGAACCTTCTGTGGAGCATCATCGTCCAGTTC
Source organism: Typopeltis vanoorti (assembly GCF_054136105.1). Lineage (NCBI taxonomy): Eukaryota > Metazoa > Arthropoda > Arachnida > Uropygi > Thelyphonidae > Typopeltis > Typopeltis vanoorti. Next base: position 188,616,922 of record NC_143549.1, on the reverse strand, counting down.
CTCATTGTGATATGAACACATATCACTCTACTTGATGTTTCAATTATTCCACTCAGTCTGGTAAATTTTACACTTGGAAGTGCATGTAGGAGAATTTGAGAATTTGGAACCTGCTAGAATATAGGTGCAAAGCACAAGGAAATGACCACTGCCATGCATGTTCTCTTTGACATTCAATATATATATATATATACATCGTGAAAAAATGGCAAGGGTCCAAAATGTAAGATGTATTAGTTTTTCTTCCATAAAGGCATATGGAAGAAATTGCGCCATAATGCATAGCATTATACATGACCATAAGGAAATGTGCTTTGCATTATGGGATACTAAGGCAATTGATGTAAATGGTCTGCCTCGCAATTGACACATTTAGGTTTCTTTGATTGGGGGGGGGGTGAATTACAAGAACTATACTCTTTACTACCACACAGTTGTAGAGCCATGATTCTAATTCACTAAGCTGCACTACTAAAGCATCTTAGTGAATTAGGGATATAGAGTTTAACAGGACAGTTGAGACATCCTGCTTTTACTGATGCAGAAGCCTTGGGTGTATCAAAAGGATGCATCTCATATCTGTCATTCCTTGATCTTTAAGCTCTGAACATATCTTCTCAACTGGCAGCAAAGATATCTCATTCTAATATATCACACCTCTAGATAGCTGAGTGTTTTATGAGGTGTTACTGCAATTGGTATCTCTCCCCCCCCCCCCCCCAATGATGCTGTTTGTGGTAGTTTTTCTGAGTGCTGCTGACAGACTTTCAAGAGGAAAGTCTGTCAGCAGCACTTTTTTTTAAACTGTTATGAATGAAAAATCATGCCAATCCTTCCAAATCCATTGGAATAAAGAATGACATTTTCCCGAATGGTTTTTCTTCTCACCTGTTGCCTGGATCATGAAAAACAATGGTATATTTTTTATGCATGTCAAATGTCTTTTGTTTCTTATCACTATTATCATGATGTATCTACAGCATCTGTACCTAGTTAGATCCTGTAACAATCCTGGATAGCCTTGGCCAGGCCATCCAGGATTGCCAAAGCAATGTAGGACCACAGGATTCACCTTTCAAAAGGTGAATCCTGTGTGAATCTGTGTGGTGAAACTTGTGTACATACACAAGTTTCACCACACAGAAGATAGTAAAAAAAAGACTCAGGAAAAGTTGAGAATACAAGAAGAAAATTATACAAAAGAGGAAGAATGAAAAGGGCTAATATCACTGGGAGATCCCCTTCACTATGAACAGGTGCTCTCACATGAAGCAGCAATAAATGTTCAAGATTGAAAGTTTCTAGAAACTAAATTACACATGACGGTAACATGATTTCTGTTTTCTCCATGGCCAAAATTATAATGTAAAGTGACTTCTTTTATTCATAGAAGGCAAGAAAGCTGGCTGTGTAGTGAGAAGTTAAACAAAATAAATAAATCACAACAGAAAGGAACACAGTAATTCTATGTCAGTGATTATACAAACAGCGATTACAGAAAAAAAAAAAAAATGGAGAAAATGGAGAAAGATTAAGAAACATCCATGTCAGAAATTTAGGTTAACTTTGGTCTATCATACTCTTTCTTTATGTGTATAATCATTACTTCAGCACAACTGAAAGAATGTTTTGATAATGGGCAACTTCTAATTTCATAAAATACATACAAAGGATTCTTGTCCAGTTTGCAGAGTGCTTAGGCATCCAAAAACAAAGAAATAAAAAAAACAAATGACTGCTACAGACTGATGCAATAGAATACATACTACATAAATCTTATGCATAAACTTGAAGCCAAGTCTGTCAGTGATTGCAATTTCCTTATACTGCAAACAAATTCTAATCAATCTACAATATTTAGAAATTAACCATATACAGGGTGTTCGGGATAAATTTGACATATTTATAATTAATTATATTTTTCCGTAAGTTACATGTATTAACACACACTTCTCTTCATTTAAAAGTTTGGACCCTTCTTCATTCATATACAAGATGTCAGAAAGGATGGATAGCTGGAACCCACCTGAATCATGGAAGAGAATAACTTGTATCATGATGATTCGTGCCCGCCATCAAAATAAGGATATTACGACTGCTGCCCAATGCTCCCTGAATACAGTAAAAACAATCAGGCATGAACTAGAGACTTGCAATGGTGACTACGAGGATGTAGCAAGAAGAAAGATCCCTAGCAGACGATCTGATTGCGTTCGTACAGCAGAATTCCTCGCAAATCTGCAGGAACAGGTGTTGAAGAACCCTGGCATTGGAATTCGGGCTTTGTTCGTGGAGTTGCTAACTGTAGTCAAGCCCTGGATAACAAGGGTAGCCAATGGTAGGCCGTATGTATGGCAGCAGGATTCGGCCCCTTGCCACACCTCTGGGAAAAGTCAAAAATGGTTGTCTGAAAATTTCTACGACTTCACCAGTCCAAATGTTTGGCCTCCAAACTCCCCAGACCTTAACCCCATGGATTATTTTGTATGGGGCGCAGTTGAAAAAGACACCAATCGCACTTCCAGTAATACAAAAGCCCAGTTAATGGATAAAATTAAAACAGTTTTTGCGGCCCTTCCCAGGGAGACTGTAGCATCAGCTTGTTCGAGGTTCCGAAGCAGAATTGAAGCTGTGATCGATGCTAATGGTGGTTATTTTGAGTAAATCTTGTTGATAGTATTGTAATTAACTCTGCCTGTAATGTTTTTTTGTCAATTCATTAAATTTAATAGATACAAAGAAGATTTTCTTTTTCCTTACGAAACTGTCAAATTTATCCCGAACACCCTGTACTAATTTAATTTAAAAATGAAAATATTTGTGAATTGCTCCATAGATGTAATCTGTTTTTACTAATAAATTAATCAATATTAATATCCATATATTGTCCCATATAGTACTTCAACATACCAGATATTTCCAATGATGCAGAATCTCCACCACTTTCTCCATAAGCTGCATACTGAGTATATCCAGAGTATTCAGACCCACCTAGAGAATTCTGATCATATTCCTTAGTATATCTAAAAAGTAAATTTAAATTATACATTACAAATCAGACCTGCGGAAATAAGAATATAAAAAATTGAATTTTACAGATAAAAGTGTTTGCTGTTTATTATACTGCATATCAAAAATATTTCTCTTTATGTTAGTTTTAAACAATTATTTCCTGGGAGCTATAATATTTACATAAAATTGCACTTTTAATTATACATTACAGATTTTATAAATTTATAAATTATACAAATTTAAATTATACATTACAGATCAGACCTGCGGAAATAAGAATATAAAAATTGAATTTTACAGATAAAAGTGTTTGCTGTTTATTATACTGCATATCAAAAATATTTCTCTTTATATTAGTTTTAAACTATTATTTCCTGGGAGCTATAATATTTACATAAAATTGCACTTAACATCTGCATTATACAACCAACTTTTAACCACAGCAAATTTACTCATTAATAACAAAGCACTGAAAAGTTTTGATCAAACACTCTCATATCACCAACATTATTTTTAAATAAACACAAAATGCAGCAAGCTTCCATTATAACAAATTATTTAATCTCTATGGTTTTGCTAGAATTGGGGGGGAGCTCTGATCAAAGCAGTGTTTAACTTTGTTTTGTCTGCAAGTTTATTTACATAATATACATAATGAATTCTAATCATCCTTATCCAGAAAACAGAACATTCCCATCCTACTACAGCATTAAGGTATATGTAGTGTAATATGCCTTAAGGGCTCACTTTAGTGAGTACGGGTGTAAAATATTGAGGTTTCTATCTTTTATTTTGTATCTTTACTATTGTTTCTGTTACTGTGGCATTGTAATATTTCTATCTTAAATCTGTCTATCGATTTCTTCTGACTTGTCTTCTGTATTTTCATTCGTTAACTTTATTATACTTTATCCTTATCCATTACCCTTTTATATCATCAGTTAATCTTAATTTCTTTTCCCTACTTTCAGTATATTAAACTTATACTTGAGATTTCTAGAAATTTATTTGATTATTCCAGACTGCGCCACTAAAAATCTCTAATTGGCATAAGAAAATATTTATACTTCCAGTAAAGCACCTCTATACAATTAATTACAGTCGTGACTAACTCCTAACATAAAGTTCGTACCAAGGTTTAATTTCTTTCCTGCTTACAGGATCGGATTTATTTGGGAACAGTGCAGTTGCTAAAAAGATCAGACGGCACTTCTTATAAATAAAACAAACATATTTATTTACACTAAGACAGTAATACAATGTATACACTTAAATGATGTTACTATCATTTTCTCTCAAAGCTAAGCATCAAAATTTAAACATCACATAGAACAACTCTCAGGCATGTTATAAGCATCAAAATATGTAAATCATCAAACAATTAATTCTGTATATCAAATAACTATCATTTTCTCTCAAAGCTAAGCACCAAAATTTAAACATCACATAGAACAACTCTCAGGCGTGTTATAAGCATCAAATACATAAATCATGAAACAATTAATTCTGTACATCAAATAACTATCAGCCCATTTACAATCTAGGAATTATCATGCTTTGACAAGTAAAAATCTCTCTAACTTTCACAAAAAGAATGTAACACTCACTTAGCATTCAACCTTTCACACCATTACATTTCTAAATTCTATAATTTTCTTATCAGCTCTTTTAAACCATTTCAATGCAATACAACACAAGCTTAAACTTTCATTAATATCTCTTCAATTATTCTAAAAGCAGATTTACTTCATACGAATTAGTTTTCAATCTATTACATCTTTCAATCCTATGAATTCAGTCTATCCAAAACAGTCCTTCACATCATAAATTAAGAGAAAGTTTTCGACAAAAAAATTCAACTCACATTAATTCTTTCATAGGCACAATTGCACTTTAATCGTATCTTCTCTTTGGGCATATTCTGGATCCCCCTCTATTGTTACGACTTGCTCTATCGCTTCAGACGCATCATGGACACCGTGTTCTCCTCTGGAATTACTCACAGGGCTGGAGCGCGATCTTTCGCCATAGTAGGCACTCGGACGTAGGGTCATCTTGGTCCTAGGCCGCTGGTCACTCTACAAGGTTTCGCCTCCCCTCTTTTCTCCTGGCATCAGATCTCTCCAAGTCAATCCACCTTAGTCCATTTCTCACCTTTTTATTTCACCTCTCTCTGGACCTTGCGCAAAGTTTCTTAGACCCCAAATATTTCCACGTAAACTTTGAACTAAGGTCTGAGATCCCCATACCTATCACGTGCTAACTCCTTTCCTTCTAGAAAGTTCTGACTTCTATCTCCCTGAAGTATAGTTTAATCCCTTTTTCAGCATAGCATAACAGCTTCTGATGTATACTGCCCTTGATGGCAGTGTTGGACTGCTTTTGTTACAATGGGTTTCCATTCTACCCTATACCAAGTGATACATCAAATATACTTCCGAACTCTAAGGTAATTAGAACCCCTAAACTTCTATTTTTAGATACTTGTTTACTTTATTTTAGCATGTTTAATTCCTTGGGGTTTTTACAGATGGGCATTTTGTATTACTTATAGGTAATTCTAACATTCTTCTGCTCTCTAAGGGATTTTCTTTTGAAATACACACTCATATATTTTCTATCCACAGTATCATGTAAATTTTTCTAGGCTAATTTTATATGGGCTGATATTATTATTTACATCCTGTAAAATCGATGCAATTAAACATTGTAAGAATTATGATGTTGCATCGAATTTTACATGGGCATGGCAAACCTGAGGTACCTGATGCTGGACCATCCCTTACTTCATGTAATATACATCTGTTATGTTATCTGTAGACTGGTCCCTCCTCTTCCTTCCTTGCTTGCTTCTTACCCCCAAGCTATTAGAGTATTCGAGGGCTAGGGGTGAATCTTTCCTATTTTGCTGTGTGTCATTTCATCTTATGCACTATTGTGAGGCACCAACCCGTTTGGCCAGCATGGTGCTATAAGGCCAAATATCTCCCCATGAATGAATGAATAAAATAGGAAAATTACATACTGGCTCGTCCGTCGCCCAGCATAAAAAGGGATGCATCCTGGATTTAGGCAGAGGGTCTAGGTCGAAAAATACGCTAGTTTCCACTAGCTATAATGCACAATAGAAGGATATTAGTAGGAACATATAACTGCAGATCTCTATGGGATGATGATAGATTGGAAGAACTGATGAAGGAATTGGAACATATAAAATGGGACATTATGGGCCTTTCAGAGATAAGACGGAACTCTCATGCGATTAAAAGATGGACATCTACTCTACCACTGTAAATGTGACAGAAACTCAACGGGTGGTGTAGGATTCCTTGGTTGTTTAAATAAACAATCAAGGACAATGTCCTGTTTGTAAATAAAATAACATCAAGAATAGCTGAACTAAGTCTCTTCATAAATAAAAGATACCAACTAAAAATTATACAAGTATATGCCTCAACTATGGACCATCCAGATGAAGAGATAGAAGATTTCTATGAAACATTAGAATCCACATTCAATAATTCTAAAGAATTCTACATAATTATAATGGGTGATTTTAATGCCAAAATTGGAAGCAGAGATGACCATCTGAACTCCATCGGTAAATTTGGATTTGGACAGAGGAATGAAAGAGGAGAAAGACTTATTAAATTTGCAGAAGAAAATAACCTCTTTATTATGAACAGCTTTTTCAAGAAGAAAATCAACTGAAAATGCACTTGGAGAAGCCCAAATGGACAAACTTACAATGAAATAGACTTCATCCTCTCCAACAGAAGATATATAATAAATAATACCGAAGTGCTTAATAGATTTAACGCAGGAAGTGACCACAGACTAGTAAGGGCAAAAGTATAGATCAACAAAAAATGGGAACGGAATAAGCTCATAAGAAAAAAGTCCAATTTAGTGAATCTACAAAACCTCTACCACAACAAAAGCTGTTATAGAGAATCACTCAAAAATGAACTAAAAAAGTTAAACACAGATACTAGCATCGATGATGCTAATGAAATATTAACAAAATCTATCTTGAATTGTGCACTAGAAATAGAAGGTGTAAAAAGGCACCAAGGAGAGGAAAAACTAAGACAGGAAACCTTAGATCTGATGAAGAAAAGAAGAGATGAAAAGAGATTTTATTGACACCAATAAAATAGAATATACGGAAATTTGTAAAACTATATATAAAAGGATGAAACATGAAACTTAGATCATATAATACTAGGAAAATTAAAGAAACAATAGAAAACAATAGTAATATGAAGGTCCTAAGACGAACATCATCAGTTGGAACAAAGGAAATAGCTGCTGTAAGAGGAAAAAATGGTGAACTGATAAAAAATAGAGATGCAATAATCAAAAGAATTCAGGAATTTTATACTGAACTCTATGAAGACAAAGACCGGGACATCCAAGAATCATCTATGGATAACTCGAGTGAGGAAGAACATGATGCCCATTTCCACTTCACAAGGTGAAGTGGAAATGGCACTGCAGGAAATGAAGAATGGAAAAGCCCCAGGAGAAGATGGAATTATGATAGACTTCTTAAAACTGGGAAGCCCTGTCATCAAACAGTTGACTAAACTCTTCAATAAATGCCTAAAACAGAGAAAAATTCCGAAAAATTGGAACAATTCACTTCTAATATTAATTTTTAAAAAGGGCAATAAGGAAGAAATTAAAAACTACAAACCTATAAGCCTACTTCCCACCATATATAAAGTTTTCACAAAAATTATAAATAATATAATAAAATCTAAACTAGAGGGAGTGCAATCCTGTGAACAAGCTGGATTTAGGAAGAATTACAATACTTTGGACCATATTCACACATTAAGACAGCTCATTGAAAAATCAATTGAATACAATAAACCCTTATGTCTGGCCTATATAGACTATGAAAAAGCATTTGATTCAGTTAAAACATCTGCAACACTAAAAGCACTTGAAACCCAGGTAACTGAGAAATCATATACTGAAACACTAAAACATATTTACAATAATGCAACTTCTGTAATTAAATTATACAAAGACAGTGAAAAGTTCCCAAAACAAAAAGACATTCGGCAAGATGACACCATATCTCCCAAATTATTTACAGCTGCACTAGAGGAAGTCGTTAGAAGCCTTGATTGGGAAACAAAAGGAATAAACATAAATGCAGAAAGGCTGCATCATCTGAAATTTGCAGATTGTTGTGTCCCCTCTCAATATTATTCCTTGAATCATTATATTAGGCCACTAGAAGTGAGGTGTCTTCTACATGGGTCACGTGGTATCTCTATCACACAAAGAAATAGCCTCAGGGTAGAGCCAAATTTTATTTGTGACAGAGTCCTCAAACCTTTCCTCTCTTAAAATCCCAAGAAATTTATATTTTTAGACTGCACCACTTAGAATTATTAGATTAAAGATAATTACTCAATCAAGAAGTAAGTTAGAAGATATACTCATATGACCTAGGGTTGCAGTCGTGTCCTCAACCTTATTCAATTAAACTCCTGCTCAGATCCGTAATGAGTTTCACAAGCGGTGCATCGAATTCTACACACACACTCATATATTTAGTTAAGTCAAGCAAGGTTTATTTGTTTCCAAATTTGCAGTTTAATATACAAGAATATTCGTCATTCTAAATAAGACCCATTCTAATTAAATCAATTAATTAGCTTTACTTCATCAGATATGATCTCTGAACACAATTTTCTCAAATAATTCACACAAAGGTAAATGAATCTGTATCATCTAGATTACTACTAAATTCCATTTAATTTCTATACTGACAACTGGTAACATTAACCATTCTCCAACATACATAGATTCAAATTCAGTTAGTAACCATTCACTCATGACCTCCTATAACACACGCGCTATAGTCCTGATCTTAAATTGTATCTGAGTCCTTCACTAATAAATCTTCACATATCAGTACACATTCAGATTGCATTCATATAAATAACAAATTTTACTTATCTCTACTTGATGGTACCTCTATCCATCTGAATCTGCTTTAGTCTAACTTCTGCTTCGTTAAGACATCTCCTTGGTTCCCTCAATCTAGCTTGGCTCAAGACTTTATAGGGATTATCAGCTTAGACTTCGGGACGTGCTTCTGCTGACCTTTCAACGCCATGGTCTGCCGCTACTTTCCGGGAATCTAGGACAGGGGTTACCCACTGTAACATCGTCCTGGTCTTTAGGTTTCGTTCGGCCATCCCCGAACCAGCACCAGGTTAAACCTTCACTACTCGAGGAAACGTGAAAACTTCTACACGACGAAAGACCAAGAGATCCTTGGGGGGGGGGGGGGGGGGGGGTTCCTAACCCTTTTATGCGTTCACCCTATCGGTAAATACCACAAACTCCACTGTTCACCCGGCACCTTGATTTTCTATGTCACATGACCTCACGATGTCCGTTCTCTCCTTGCTTTTTCACTCCACGCGCCAAGCACACGACTGCCAGCGTGTCCTTGAGCCTTGGACTATCTTTCACACAGAATATGTTCTAGTGTTTCTTCTACAAATTATCCTTACATCGAATTTAACATCAACACAAAATCATAACTCTCTTAATTTACACTTTGTCTCTGGCAACTTTCCTTTTTACATATTTATCTAATTCCCCTCTATTTTTATTTTACATTAAATTTTTCTATTGAGCTAATTAATTATTTCTTTCTTCTTAAATCAACGTATTCAATATTTTCTCAAGTTTACAACGTTACCTACTTAGAAGCAAGCATGTTTACTTAATTATTCTACTGGGTTTTTACTTCTTTGCTCGTTAAACCATGATAAGTGGAATTTTAACATTCTTAACTTATCAGGGTATAACAAGATGATATTGTCCTGATAGCAGATAATCTTGAAGATCTGGAAGAAAGGCTAAATCAGCTAAATGAAGCCTCCAGAGAAATTGGATTAAAAATAAATAGAGAAAAAACAAAAATAATGATGAATAAATAATGAAAAAATAAATGAACCATAGAACTATCAAAGTTGAAAACCATGAAAGAGAACAACTTACTTCATATGTATATTTGGGCCAATTGCTATCCTTTGAGGAGTGCCAAAGAAAAGAGATTGAACGAAGAATTCACCTTGGATGGATGGCTTATGGGAAAATGAGAGACTGTTTAGAAGTGACATCCCTATGAGTCTAAAAAGGAAAGCTTTTGACCAGTGCATACTTCCTGTCCTAACATATGGAGAAACATGGACTTTAACAGAAGCCCTAAACAAAAAGCTGAGAACAACACAACATCACATGGAAAGAAATATGCTAAAAATAACATTAAGAGATAGGAAGACAAATATCTGGATAAGATCTCAAACAGGTGTCATGGATATTGTAAAATACATTAAATAGGCTAAGTGGAGATGGGCTGGCCATATTGCCAGATGCAGTGAAGGGAGATGGACTAGAAAAACGAGTGGAGACCAATGGATGGAGCAAGACAAAGAGGAAGACCGAGAAGAAGATGGAGAGATGAACTGGAACATATGCAGGAGTGAGATGGATGGGAGAGGCAGAAAACCGAGTGATCTAGAAAATCATGGGGAAGACCTTCGTCCAGCAGTGGACAGAACCAGAAGGTTGAAGAAGAAGAAGAGTGTAATATGTTAGCATGGCATAGTTTAACATGTATTGCACAAACCAGAATGCAAATAGGTAACAATATCAAAACGTTCAAAAAAGACATGATCATAAGGTTCAGCCTCCATCTCAGATATGCTTAGTTGTTTACAACCAAACAACTGGTTAAGATGTAAGTGGTAGCAAGCAATAAAACCCTCACAATGATGAAAGAGAAAAAGAGCATAGAAAGTGATGGCTGTGATGAGCAAAGAGTGAAACACCCTCATATGGACTAATCAGGTAATGCTATTAGACTGATGATCTGAATGACCATGGATAGTACATTCAATCTCCAGACAACAGGCTACAGATTTGAATCTCACTACAGCATGATATTTGTAACTGTCTTTAAGCAGAAGACAGTTGCTGTTGCATAGTGTGAGACCACTTCACGGTCGACTTTACTGGACATCTATTAATGCCACAGTGGATAACAACGAGTATCCATGCTAAGTCCATCACAATATTAGGCTGGTGGTAGAGTTCCCGAATTCCTGAGAATTCCTCAAAATTTTACTTTGACTTAATATTTGCAATTTCTCTTAACTAAGAATTTTTTGTGTTTAATATTTAAAATGCTATAATAATGAATAGTACATGATAGTATATAGGGGTGAAAAAGTAAATAGTATTAGGTATTCAAAAATAAGACTCAAAGTTTCATGATTTTAAAAAAAAAAAAAAAAACGGTACAACATGTACAGATGGGTAACATTGCAAGTTTTGTTGAAAAACACCAAGTTTGAGATTTACATATAAGAAATTTAAAGAAAGTATTAATACTGTAAACAAAATAATAAAATAAAACTAAAATTTTTTAAAAATTCCAGCTTGCTTTGCAATCTGACTCTTGTTTCACTCTTTATTATTTCTTTCTCGCAAAACAGAATTTCTTGGAGAATATTTAAACAATGTGACAATTTTTCTTATACTAGATACCATCACAGATATATCATTAAAGTCCATTTATAAATCTAAATTTGTTTTCTTCATCGTTATTATTCAGATTTAACATAGACTTCATTGTGGCTTTTGCTACTATCAACACTATTGCTATCTTTTGACATATTGCTGTTGCAAGGCCAGTGATAATTTTCCAAATTGTTCCATAACTATAGTACTACCAGTGGTAGTTGCAATTCCATCTTTTTCAAACCAAATCTTGAAAGACTCCAATCTCTCTTTAACTGAAGAATATTTCTTTCTCTGCAGAAAACGTATCATGAATGCACCATGAATTGTTATTAGACCAAGATTTAATGAACATTCCTTGTAATATGTGAACATTAGTGTATCATCAGTTTCTATTACTGGATCATGATCATTCATGTTTTTTTTTTAAAGTTCATTTCATTTCTTTTTTTCAACCTAGTCTTGCTATATATTTTCATAATAATAATTATACATTAATGCCATAATTGGTCAAACGTTTTTGGTCTTTTAGAGACTTTCTTGAATAAAATCATTCTTTACGATAGTATTAATGAAAATTCAACTGCTGCAAGCTTAGCAAATAATTCTTCTTCTATTCTAGCATGCCCTATTTGAATTATTTTTTTTTTTAAGAGGACAGCATTTACTTATTGTCTTCACTGCTCTCTTTTCATGCTGTAAATATGGTCAAGACGAAGTCCACTTGTTGATGATGCTTTGCATTACAGTGCTTTAGAAACACACTGAAAAATTAACTGATTTTAGCCTTTTTTTCTCTTCTTTTTAACGCTGCCAATATTTCTCATAAATTTTATTCATTCGTGTTGAAGTTTAATAGAGAAAACATGAGTCTAGCGATAATAATTACTAACTAAATTAATTAAATATTAGTTAGCATGTGAATGCAAGAACACTAGTAGGCAGGCAAACAGCGCATGAAAGTGAATATTCTAAATTCCTAACTGGCACCCTTTATGGATGTGGCAGCCGAATTGTTTGGGTTTTGTGGTGCTTACTGCACCCACAGAGGGTGCCAATTAGGATTGTAGGATATCTTTCATAATGTTTGCCTTCCTATTAGTGTGCCTGTGTTAACTGAAGATACCTTGGTGATGAAGGCAAAATATTGGCAGAGTATAGCTAAATAAATTTAGTTGGCAATTATTAATTTTAGATGTGTTTTCTCCATTAAATTTCAACATGAGCAATAATCACTGCCTAAATATCCATACTAAATTAGCTACTCATTGTTGAGGGTTACTATAAAGTGAAATTAGTTTCCATGAAAAAATAATTATTATTTTTTACTAATCTCGTTTTCACACTGCATATGAATAGACATGCATGAAGGGACTGGGATTATGGTAAACTCGGAAAATATTTTTTTATTATTATTTTATTAATAATTGGATAAAATTATTTTAAAAATTTGATTTTTTTTTTTGAGATAATTACAACAAAATTCAAATTTTGCAGAAAATATTTCTACTATTCCCAGTAATCAGAAATTTTTAAATTACAAATTTTCCTTGGGAATTCTCGGCTTCTTTCCTTGGGATACTGTTATTGAAGGGAAGTGGGATACTACCACTTCCACAGACAATCACAAACATCCATGCCCACAGCAGGATTTGAACCTGTGGACTTTTGGCTGGAGAGCGGCTGCGCTAACCACTCAGCTGGCCGAGTGGTTAGCGCAGCCGCTCTCCAGCCAAAAGTCCACAGGTTCAAATCCTGCTGTGGGCATGGATGTTTGTGATTGTCTGTGGAAGTGGTAGTGGTTGGTGAAGTAGAGTAGTAGAGTAAGTGCCCTCCCTCGATTAGTCTTTGGACTCCCTGGAGGTGACAAATAATAATAATAATAAAATTCTCAGGGAAAAACCCTAGCTTGTGGTCATAATTTGATGTCATGTTGGTGTAACATAATACTTGTAACACACTGGTATCAAAATATGCTTGACGTACTAACCAGAACTTTTTTTTTTAATAAAAAATTACTGTTTTCAGGATTTCCATGTAACACTGACTAACTTCTTTTTAGTTTACATGCTCTTAAAAATTAATGCTGCTCAAATATGATGCTTGTAGCACTTGCTACAAATGATTAGCTGATTGTTGTAAGTTTGGCCTTATTTGGAGTTTATCACTGATGAATCATCTTTTTTTCCATCAGAAATATTTAGTTTATGATCAATAAACATTGTTAATTTTTTATTGTGTTTATAACTAAATAGAACAAAGAAGGTATAAATAACCTTAAAACACACACACACACACTCTTTGGTTGGAAAAGCTTTGGTTTGATTTCCATGTTACAAGGCTTACTGATCATAAACCAAATATTTATCTCATTTCAAAAAGATGTCGTGTTGGTGTAACATGACATCTTTTTGATGTCATGTTACACCAACATGACATCAAAAAGATGATTCTTTTTGATGGCCAAACTTACAACAATCAGCTAATCATTCATAACAAGTGCTACAAGCATCATATCTAACTTAAATCTATTGTACTGAGTATACCAGAGCACTGATATAGATTGACTCCATAACATACACAGTGTAAAATCTGTAGTGAAATATAGAAAAATTTTCCACCTATATCAATTTTAGATGAACCATAAAATAGATATAATTAGAAGTGTATATAGCCTGTTTTAATGTAATAGATTTTGTAATATACTGTGAGAATAACTGAATGCAGAACCACAAGTATATGTAACTAAAAGGATCGAACAGGATTATGCTAGTAAACTGAAGGTCAACAATAATCTCAAAGGTCACTGAATTATAGGAGTTTTTGCTGCCAAGACCTGGGGTAAGTGTGGGTGAAGTCAGGGTGCTTCCGGAAAATTTGGTAGGTAAGCCAAGGGACGTCCAATGATATAAAAGGCAGAGATTGGGGGGAAAGCTCTTTTTTTTTTTTTTTTTTTTGGCTTTGGGAGAACTTTTCAGGGGAAGAGAAGAGTCAGAGTTCTGCGAGCGAGTCATCTGGGAGATCAGGGGGGGGTCACTGGCAGGAGAGGCCGTATTTAAAGATATCCTTCTGAGATATTCTTCGATGAATGTACCAATCCATGTGCATGCTGATTTGTCGCAGCAGAAATTTCTAATATCTCTGAAGAAATACACTTTTCCAAGGAAGGAATTTGCAAGACGACAACTGTCGGATAATGCCTGATCACAGCCATCTCGCAAGAATGAGAAAAGAATCAGCAGAATTCACCCTTACCCCTTTAGGATCCAAGACTTTACAAGATATTGTGAGCTAGTAAGTAAATTGCTCTATGTTAATCTCCAAGATTGTGTGTGTAGATGATCGATGTTAGTTCTGTTTAATTAATGGCATAATGTGGTGGAGAGGTCAGAAAGCCGAACATTAGTCTGAATGTGCATAAAAAAAAATTGTACACTTGAATATTGCTTGTGTTACCTAATGCTTAGAACCCGCTATATATAATTTTGCCTTATATTAATAGGATTGAGAGCAGAGGCGTAGTGAGGCTATGGCTAATGTGGCCCCGACCATAGGTGCTAATTTTACATAGGCACAAAAATTGAGATTTCATGCCTTGACAACAAGTTAGAAAAACAATTATATGAAGAAATAGAAAAATGGAGACATACTCTTAGAATTATTTTAGAATGTTTAATGTTTTGCGCAACTAACAATTTGCCTTTAAGAGGAAGTATTGAGAATGATGATAACGCTGTTGAAAATTCGAAAAAAGGAATTTTTCTTAATCTAATACAACTTATCAGTAATTATGATTCTACTTTAGAACTTGTTCTAAGTGAAAGAACCAAAAAACAAGTATCATATTTAAGTCTTCAAATTCAAAATGAATTTTAATTTTACTAGCTACCAAATTAAGAAATAATATTATAAGGGATGTTAAAACTGCGAAGTATTACAGTGTAATAGTAGACAGTACACCAGATGTTGCACATCAAGAACAAATTTTCCAGATAATACGTTATGTGAAAATTACCAACAAAACTGTTATTATTGAAGAAAAATTTTTATTTTATTTCTTTGATAGAAAAGACAGGAGAGAAACTTGCTAATGAAATTTTAAACAAATTAAACAAAGATGGACTTGATGCTAAAGATTTACAGGGGCAAAGTTATGATAATGCAGCAAATATGTCAGGCAAATACAACGGTATGCAGGCTTTCATAATGAAAATTAATAATCTAGCTACATTTGTACCCTGTGCTGCACATTTGCTTAATCTTGTTGGAGTTCAAGCTGCAAATAATAACTTAGAAATGATAAATTTTTTGGAAAAAAATTAAAAAAGTATTCATTTTTTTTGTTTTTTCAACTCGAAAATGGGAAAAAATAACATCTACATTAAAAATAACTTTAAAAGGTCATAGTGACACACGATGGTGTTCTAAATTAAATTGTGTATCTGCACTAAAAACACAATTTAAAGAGGTATTAAATATTATTACTGATATATCATACGTTCCATCTTTTGGTGCAGATAGTATTGGTGGTGCAAAAGGACTTTTGTTTCATCTTAAGTCTTATAAATTTGTTTTATGTGGTTTATGCTGTTTATGTGGGGAAAAATATTGATACAGATAAATACAGTAAATTTACAACTGCAAACAAGAGACCAAGATATTTGTCGAACATCCGTTCTTTTGAACGGATTAGTAAATTATTTTAAAGATTTCAGAAACAATGGTTTTTCCAAGCGATTAGCATGGGCCAGCAAAAGTGTCAAGAGCTACATATTGAACCTAAAATGACTGAAAAACGGAAAAAGAAGTTAAAATTGTTGTCAGGTGAATCAAGTAATTCGAATATGATTATTACCGCTGAACTATAACTAAATCGGTTATTTTTAGAAGTTGTCGACATAATTATTTTGCAACTTACCGACCACTTCGAAAGCATTCATACAATATCGTTGCTCTTTTCTTTCATTATTTTAGAATTCCAAAGTTAATGAATCATTAACTTTAGAAGACTTGACAAAAGCTGCCAAAGATTGTTGCATTAAATATGATGAATTAGATGCTTTATGCTTAATAAATGAGTTAGAGTGTTTTAAAAATCAAGCACAAGTTTTATTTACTGATTTGGAAAATATGTATCACTTTGAAATTTTGCAGGGCATTGTAAATTACGAATTATGTGAATCTTACCCTAACATAGTATATTATTACGTTTAATACTTACTTTACCGGTAACAATTGCTTCAGGAGAACAGAGTTTTAGTAAATTAAAAATTGTAAAAAATTATTTAAGATCAAAAATGAGAAATGAGTCAGGAATGTCTGACCAATTTAAGTATTTTATCAATAGAATCTGAAATGTTTTGTGAAGCAAATTTCGACAATGTAATTGATAATTTTGCTCAAATAAAAGCTCGGAAAATAAAATTATTGTAAAAATGTGTTATTGTATTGAAATAAAAAGTACAAAAATATACAAGTTTTTTTTTTTTTAGAACGGCGCAATTTTCTTTCCTGGCCATAGGCATCAAAATTCCTCACTACGTCTCTGATTGAGAGCAGGGATATGTATGCTAAAATCCATCCATGTGTCTAATAAGTTGAGTGTAAAAAATCCTTTGTCGAGTGCTTTAAGTGAGTTGTCTTACTGAATATGTGGAGAATCAGGCACGTGATATGTCCCATTTCTTTTGTATATTAATTGTCTTAGTTAAAATAAATGTTTTGTTTTGTTAATAGCTTGCCTGATCTTTGTTAGCCAATGTACTATCTCACAAAAACTAATCGGACCTGTGTGACCAAAGTGAAGTAACCGCCATGACTGAGTAATTCAGAGTTGCTTGAGATAAAAAAATGATTTAAGGGTTATCATACGTGCTTAGCTAAATTATTCTCGTGTGTAAAAGAAAAAAATCCTTTACACAATCCTTAATGGCGCAGTCGTTAACAAAAAATAAATTTTTAAGAATTAATACACTTTAATTATAGCAATCTAGATTGAGGAATTTGCTCCAAACAAAGGTTTTTCCTCAGTCTACGGTACTAGCATGTGTGATACTTTATGACATTGAAAAAAGAGGTAGTAAGCTAAGTGGATTATGAGTGGACCGAATTCAAATAATAGTATTACATGTGAGTTTAAGGTTAGAGCATACAGGAATTTTACACAAGCTCAAGCAGACACAAAAATAACGAAGTAAGAGGGGAAATACATTGAAGATAAAAGTAGCGTTATGTACATAAAATAACAACATATAAATATACATATATAAAACCATTACACCAGAAGAACAATCATGTCTTTTGGTTGGAAAAAACTACATTCATATCCTCCCCATTACAATACTGTATTATTGCAGTTGAAGAGCTCTTAAAATTTTTTCTACTATAGCAGAATTATTGTTAAAGACTCTTTAACTGAAGGTGAGAGAATATCATATGGAGGTGGCAAGGTTGTCTCCATCCTGTCACCTTTTTTTTTAAAATACACCATGGACAGCTAAATATTCAAACATGATGAAAATTGCATAATACAAATTATTTATGTACAAAGACACCAACCTTTCTTGATTATCTTTTTGTACCTCTTCATTTACTGAACTTCGACCAGAATGCATGCTTTGTCTATAACAGTCTCTTTCATATTTTAGTTGATTATAGTACTGTCGATAATGATCTTCTATTTGGTGACGATACCTAATTATCGATAAAAATTATTCAAAATAAAATTTTTGTTGTTAACCAATAGTTCTACAAATATTAGCTGTCAAAATTCTTTCTTTCTGTGTGCAAACAAGCACATTTGCAGGTTTACTGTTAACAATGTACTTTAGAATGGAAATAAAAAAAAACATTAAAAAGACAGAAATGCTATAAAAGAAAACATTTTTTTAAAAAACTGTTTTGACATTGTAATTAATATTAGTAAATTAACTACTGGAATGTTATACCATAAAGTGTATGTGATCATTTGCAGGGATGAAATGGGAGAAAATATGCCAAAACTAATATATGCCCCAAATAAAATTTGGGACATATATACTAGAATATATCTATGTGATTTACTAATGGCTTCAATCAGATTATTTTTATTGGTAAATTTTGGTGAAATGATATGAAATTATAATTTTGCACTATCATCATCAATTTCCTGATATGTACTCCCAAGGGAGTGTTCGGATTACTATGAGAGCACTACATGATCAAGTTTACATTATATTATTAATCTCCTATCAACAATTTTCCTCCAAATCAATCTATTACTTGTGAGCACTTTAATATTGTCACATCCAACATTTCATGCTTCTACGGCACTTCTGATCAAATCAATCCACCTAGACCTTGATCATCCTTTGGGTGTCTTTCCTGCCATCTTGGCATCAAACACCTGTTTTGCTAACCTTTCTTCACCCATTCCATTTAAGTGGCCAAACCACTTTAGATTAGCTCTGCTGACACATTCTTAAATGCTAATAATGTCAAGTTCCTTTCAGAACCCTCATATCTGTGGCCTCTAGTCTTTGATCAAGTGCTTTATTCCTAACCCGGCTCTCAGATCCATAACTTAAAAATGATTTAAACACTGTCTTGTATACTACTAGTTTAGTGTTTTCGCTGAGTTCTCTCTTATTCCACATAAATTTATTCAGCTGGCTACCTACCATACCAGCTTTGCTTATTCTGTTGTCTGTTTCAAGATTTAACTTGTCATCTTCAATAAAACTGTGCCTAAATAGCTGAAATATTTTACGTGTTCTATAGGCCTCCATTCAGAATGCAGCTGAAGTATTCTATGTTCCTGGCTATTTTCATAGTTTTGGTCTTTTTATTAATAGCTCGTATTTATGCCAGATTTGTTGCAAATGTTATTCAATTTAGTTAGAGAATCCTGGAGACTTACACTACATGTGTTTAGGAGTACAATCATCATCTACATAAAGCAAAGAGCTAAGTCTGATATGCTCAATTCTAATATCAGGCCTAATGCCACTTTCTTTCATTATGTGATACACATAGATGATGAACAAGAGTGAATACCGCTGATTTTATATCAAACCATCTTCTTATATTTAACTGCTGAATGACAACTTAAATATAGATGATATACTGCTTTGTATAATGTTCCACTTACCTCATAATTAGTGTTTGAAAAGCTTTTCTCTGAGCACCTTGTCATATATCTTTTTCAGATCTACAAAACTTAAGTAGAAATCCTTGTGATATTCTCACAATTTCTCAATTATTTGTCTTAAAGTGAAAATATGATCTTGACAACCTCTATTGGGCCTGAACACAGCTTGTTCTTCTCCAAGTTTCTCTTCCACAATTTTTCTCAACCTTTTTTCAAGTATGCTTGCATAAATCTTAACTGGAACACTTAGTAGAGAAATTCCTCTGTAATTCTCATATTGATTTATTCCCTTGTTTTATAGATAGGTACACTCTACTTCATTCATTGGGAATTCAACCTTCTGGACCAGGTCCTCTGAATTATGAAGTGCAGCCACTGCAAAACTTTTATACCTTGCAATTTTGCACTAGCCAAAGAGAATTTGATAAAATTTGATGAAGATCATTATCACTGCATCATTAAAATGTCATTTCAACTGCTATATGAAGTATACAAAAATTCTACAGTACACATTTAAATATGTTATACACACAGATAAATATGTTTACAGTTCATTTGTTAAGTATGCCAAAATTAAGACATCTGATCTAAATTTGATGAGCTTAAATTTAAAAAAATAATAACTACCGCAGTTATCAGAGCTCCCTCTGAATATCGCAAATGTATCAGAGATGCATTATGAAATCTAGTGAGACTGAGTTAGTGAAAGAATGAAGGAACTCTTTCTTCAAATTTTGCTTCTTCAAATCTTTCTTCAAATGAAAGAATGCAAAAGGATAGAATGGAAAAAAAAGGAAAAAAGGTGACAAATGACATGCAAATAGGTGAATGAAGATTTCCATTATTAGAGGATTGGTTAATGAGAGTCCATAAGGTTTGCTTTCCAGAAGAGAGAATGAGCAAGATGATTCATGCTTTGAAAGAATAGAAGGAAGAAATTTCATGTTTGACCAAGTGTGATAAAAACCAGGACCCAATATTAAATTATCACTAAGCAGCATGCATAAGAGATCTACATGTGGGTAAATTAGACTATGAGACAAAATACATTATATCCTGTAATAACGACCCATGCTCGTGATATCTGATTCCTGTATTCAACATGTTGTGTGTGTTGAATGAATTAAAAAACAATGACAGTTTGTTATTTAGAAATCATCATGTTAATACCTCTTTGTGTTTTATTGTATCAATCTGAAGAAGTACACAATATCGTTGCATGAAACTAGTCATTGATTTATTAAATTAATTTATTTTTTACTTTTTTTTTTTTTTTTTTTTTTTTTTTTGCCAGTATTAATTTAATAATTATGAACACTTGTTTGGATGTACTTGTTTGATGTCTCTTGATATACACAACTCCAGAATATAAACTCACAAGTTGTTAGAGTATTGCTGAGGTATGATGAGTTGAGACGAAGAGCAAGAATCATGAATGATATGCTGGAAAAGTTGTGTGTGGAGAAGGGAGCGCAATTTGAAGATGTGTGGCATGTATTTTAGGAAAGAATGGATTTGTACAAAAGTGATGGATTGTATTTGAATGGTTTTGGAGTGAATGAACTGGAGAAACAGTTGCTAGAAGGAAGTGCAATGTGAAATGCAAGCAAGAGATCAGAGGAAGCAACAGGCAAAGTGAAAAATCAAGAGAGTGGAATGAAAGAGACTAATGATTAGCAATGGAAATAGTAGTGTAGAGAACCTGGGCTCATAACATGGACAGAGACGGCATAGGGGGGGTGGATGTTGGAAGTATTAGTGAATGGGGGGGGGGATAATTATCACGGGAATGGATTAGGATAATGTGAGGAGGGTAGTTGAGACAGAGGAAATATATGGAGTAAGTGGTGATAAAGGTGATTGGGAAAAGACAGGTGTGATGAAGAAATCACAACTAACATGTGACTTGGATTGGACTGGTTATATACCTAAAAGTAAACTGCTAAGTTTATTTACAAATGTCAGGAGTATCAGAAATAAGAAATTGTTTTGCTGATTGAGTTTATTCGTCCAAATATGTGTTAGAATAAATGAAACATGGCTGAATAGAATAAAACTGAAGGGCAAAATGTTTTTCATGAGGACAGAAATGACAAGACGGGAGGGAGAGTGCTACTGATGGAATTATGTTCATATAAAGTAGACATGAAAGAGGCAAATAGTAGCAATGGTTTTGAAACAGTGTGGTGTGAGATGGAGGTTGACAGTAAGAGATATTTAGTTGGATACTGCTATAGGCCAGGAAATGTGGAGGGTAGTGATGTCTGTTTCTTCTTCTCTCTTCCATCATCTATGCAGATGATGATGCGGCCGAATGAACTCTTTTCACTTGTCTGTTCCTGGAGAGTCCGAACAATTCTGTCCAGTTTGGCGTCTCTTGTTGTGATTCGGTTTTCAGGTCCTCTTTCATTTTGTCTATCCATCTAATTCTGGGCCACCCTTTGGATCTTTTACCTTCCATTGTTTTACAACTGTTGCAGTCATCTTTCTTTGATTTTATCTATCATTGTTATTTCTTGTTTTAGTCATTTCCTTATGTCTTTGTTTCTTGGTCTATCCAGCAGAGATACCCCAAGTAATCTTCTTAGCCAATCCACTTCAGTAGTTAATAATTTTTTTTCTCTTCAGCTTTTTTTTTGAGATTCCAGCATTCATTTCCATAGAAAAGTATTGGGAGGACAATTATCTCATAGATTCTTACTTTTGCTACTTGTTTGATGTCTCTTGACTTCCATATTTTATTTCGTCTTCCAAAAGTTTCGGATGCTTGGCTAATTCGTCTATGTTTTTTTTTGTAATTTCGCCATTGTACTCAATTACTCCTCTGAGGTAGGTGAAGTATTCTACCTGTTCTACATTCTTACTATCAATTTCAATTTTCAGATTGGCGTTTCTTTTTCCTATTTGCATAATTTTTGTTTTGTCTATATTTAGGTTTAGTCCAAATTTTATACATTCTTCCTTTATTTTATCCGAAATTCATTGTAGATCTTCCATGATTGCAAATAATGCAATGTTGTCTGCAAATTTTAAATTTGTTATATTTTTCCCATATATTTTGATTCCGAAGTCTTCTTTGTTTAAGGCCTTACTAGTCACTTCTTCCAGTGTGAGATTGAACAGTTCTGGTGACAGAACTGTCTTACTCCACTCTGTGTGGAACCAGCTGGTTAAGGTGTCCTCCACTCATACTGCACTTTCAGATTTCTTGTACAGATTCTTTATTATTCTTAGATTTTCATTGGAAATTCCAAATTCTTTCATAGTTTCCCATAGTTCTCTTTTACAGATTGAATCAAATGCCTGACAAAAGTCTATGAAATTTATATAGCAACTTTGGTTATACTCTAGGATCAATTGTGCTTTGTCCTGGTCTGAAACCTGCTTGTTCTTCTAATGCTAGTTCTATATATTGGAGTACTATATTGGAGTACTTTCATAAAAACCTTACTTGGAATACTGAGGAGGCTAATGCCTCTAATTATTGCATTCTATTTCCTTTTTTTTGTATATGGGAGTTAACTGATTTGGTTCAATCAGCAGGTACTGCTTCATTTTTGCAGATCCTTTCAAATAATGTTTTTAATGGTTCCAAAAGTTGTTCCTTTCCTGCTTTCTGCGTGTATCTGATCAATAGCAGGTGCTTTCCTAATTTTAAGTTTATCTATGCTGTGTGCTATTGTTTCTTTGGTAAAGATATTTGTTTCCTCTTCCATTTCAGTGGCTGGAATAATAATATCCTGAGAGCTGATTTTATCATATTAGTCTCAAGTATTCTTCCCATCTGGTCATTCTTTTCGTTTTACTTTCAATTAGTTGTCCCTCTTTGTTTTTGATCATTATCAATTTTGGTGTTCGTATCTTACTTTTTTGATCTATTTGTTTATATAATTCTCGACTACTGTGCCCAGATTTGGTCACCTAGGTTTCTTCTTGATGGGGAGGAGGTGGAGAGGATCCAGAGGTAAGTGACCAAGATGATAGCAGGTCTATGGAATGAACCTTATGAGAACAGGTTGAAGATTTGTGGGTTGCAGAAATTAGTTAAAGGCGGAAAAGGTGAGATATGATTGAGACATTCAAATTGCTAAAGGGTTTCTATAGGATTAATTCAGAGGATATTTTTGAGATCAGGACTGGTGGTGGGAGAACTAGGGGACACCTATGGAAGCTAGGCAAGAGTGTGGTTAGCAAGGGTATTGGAGCTGGGTTCTTTACTTTTAGAGTGGTAAATGAGTGGAATAAGCTGCCAGAGTCTGTTGTGGGTGCTATGATGGTGAGTGAGTTCAAGGCAAGGTATGATAGATACTGTGAGAATGTCGTATAGTTGTGTGGACATGATGTTTAGGGCATCCCTCGATGAGTCTAAGGACTCCCTGGAGTCGCCCGTAATAATAATCCATGGAGGTTATTTTCTTTTGATAGCTTCTCTGCCATTTTGCATTTTCTTCTAACCAGCTATTCTTGTCCCTTTTAACTAGTTTTCTAATTTCTCTGGTTAATCTATTATATTCATTTCTGTTATAGTTCTGTTTTAATTTCATGCTTTACCTTTGGTCACTTTTACCTTTTTACTTCATTCGAGATCCAATCCTTTTTACTTTCTTTTTCTGTGTAACCTATTGTATTTCTGACAATTTTAATATTATTTCCTTTAATTTGCACCAATGTTCTTCGATGCTTATATTCTGTTTTGGTAGTTCCTTCAGGTTTTTATCTAGTTCTAGTTTATTTTCTTATAATATTATTGTCTTGTAGTTTATTTACATTCAGTCTCCTTTTGACTCTAAAAGTGTTTTCAGATTTTAACTTTATTCTTAGGTTTGCTAATACAAGTTTATGGTCTCATCCACAGTTCTGCAGCAAAGGATCTGCAATTCAGGATACTTGATTTCCATCTTTGGTTTACAATAATATAGTTGATCATATTCTTTGTTTGTCTGTCTGGTGATATCCATGTCCATTTTCTTTGGGGTTGTTTAAAGAGAGTGTTGTTAGTCTATTATTTGAGCAGAAGTTTAGCAGACTTTTGCCACGTTCATTGCTTTCTCCATACCCAAATTGTCCAATTACTCTTGGCCAGATATCCCAGTCTTTTTGCATTTAAGTCCCCTCCACTACAATTAGGAGATCTTGACTTGATGTCTGCTGTACTGCTTTTTGCAGATCTGTATAGAACTCCTCAATGTCTTCTTCTGATGATGTTGAAGTTGGTGAGTATACCTGAATAATAGTCAGTGATCCAATTGATGTTTTAAATAACATATTTTTCGCCTTCACTATCTTGGTTCCCTAATAGTGGGCATGACCCTTGTTTGATCAGGCAACCATCAAGCCAGCATGCATCTTTAGGTTGGTTTGAGTTCATTGAGTTCAAATGGTTAAGTTTGGTCAAGTGCCAATCATCACTCCTTGACCTGAATTTAACCACTCCTAACATAGAATACAGACACTGTTTGCAGCTAATTCACTGAATACAGTCGCTCTTGAGATCACCATATCTGGCTACCCTCACTTAGTTTATGAATAGACAGTTTACCAGGATGTGGCCACTACCAGTTTGCAGTAGCTTCTTTCAGCCCTAAGTAAGAGTTGGTTATCCAGTGAGAATCAATCCAGCTGAACTACAATTATGTGCAACTGTCCAAGTGGAGAGGTATTATCTCTCTTCGCACCTTATACACTCCACACAGTCATGTTGTGGTCACTATGGTCATGCTGTGCCTAAAACACATGTAATAAATAAGTAGCTTATATGGATCTAAACACTATATATAAAAGTTGAAATAATATAATAATCATAAATGAAACATTTTTTAAAAGTATTTTTTAAACTATATAATAAAGAAGAAAGACAGCATAAAATCAATGTAGAAAAGTAAATGCAAAAGATGAATAATAAAATAGATGTAAATGACATAAAACTATTAAAATTTATAAAATGTACATAAAATTGAAGTTTTTGAGAATATATTTACAAAAGACTAATAAGTGCTGGTAGAGATTAATACTCTGTAAAAAGTTAAAAACAATGTTGACACTTGATGAGACTGATAAAATCTGATTAAGTGTAGAGCTCAGACAGATTATATAAGTAGCTAAAATAATGACTTCAACTCACGCTAAATGAGGGCAGTAGATTAAACTATGAGTAATAGTCCAGAGTCATAAAACTCACATGTCATCACCCTCCCTCAGTAAGGAGGAGTAAATAAGATGACTAGGACCTATGCAGAGCCAAGCAAGAACAACTTCTTCCATTAGAACCCTGTCCAGGTCAGACTGCCATAATTTAATTTCAGGCTTAATTTGGTAGAACTTATTAGTCTCTCAGTTCCAAGATAGCTGTAACCGGTATAAGAGATTTTGTCTGATAATCTGGGTATGGTAAAGACAGATGAATGAAAAACAAGTTGACTTTGCTGCAATATCTACAGCCTCATTTTTCCTTAATCCTAACATGGTTTGGAATCCAACAGGAGTATACATCAAAGTGTAGCTTCTATAACTGAAAGAGGAGGTGTTGAATTCAAGAGGGCACTGGATGTTGCTGTAGCCCAAGACATTGCCTGAAGAGAACTTTGTGGGTCTTAATATATTATGCACCTTTGGTAGCGATGGAATTTGATGCATTTTAGTGTAAGCTTTATTACATACAACTCAGTTGTAAGGTTGGTACACTCTAGTAGGATTTGTGCAGATATGATGTTGTCTGAAAAGACAGCAGAAGAGTGGGGTTTTGCATTTCCCTCCAGTTGGTGAGAGTTTGCAACAACCAAGGTAAGTTCCTAGGGTGAGACATAGCATTTAAAACAGGGATTTGATGTAGCTTCTATCTTATTTGAGTTGTTTGCTTTGCGTTTTTGCACCCAATGAATATGTCTCAAGCAACTGAAGTCAACTTGTCTTCTGATGAGTTAAGTACTGAGTTATAACAATTTACAGAATGATTGCTAAGAAAGATCAATTATCCTTCCGAATCTTTTTTAGTTTAGAGGCGTTTAACAAAACCTTGTAAGTCCCCTCCACTACAATTAGGAGATCTTGACTTGATGTCTGCTGTACTGCTTTTTGCAGATCTGTATAGAACTCCTCAATGCCTTCTTCTGATGATGTTGAAGTTGGTGAGTTGAAGTTGGTGAGTATACCTGAATAATAGTCAGTGATCCAATTGATGTTTTAAATCTTGCTTTATTTATCCTAGGTGAGATAAGATTATAAGAAGACAATAGAAAGTTTTGAGCCTTGGATTTTAATATAAGTGCTACTCCCAGCTTGGTGTTTGTTGTCCTCCCTGCCTCAAGTTAAAATTTTGTACTGTCCATGGTGAAATTCTCCTTTTCTAGTCCATTGTTTGATTTTGCAGAGTTCAATTCCCATCTGTAGTTGTCTAATTCATGCAGTAGTATTTCCAATGCTCCTTCCTGGTGAAGGGTTCTGACATTCCATGTTCCTATGCTTATGTTTTTCCTGTCTACTAGGTGATGTTTTGTTCCAATAACATATATTTCGCCTTCACTATCTTGGTTCCCTAATAGTGGGCATGACCCTTGTTTGATCGGGCAACCGTCAAGCCGGCATGCATCTTTAGGTTGTAAACTTTGCCATGGCAGTCTAAAATAATGTTTTTTGTTGTTAAACTATTACACTTTTTTTTATAATGTTAGTCAAGTGCTTTTGAATTTATCGTCCTACATGTTTCGCCAATTTTTCTATTGGCATCTTCAGGGAATAATTGGCGTAATTGGCGATAGAAAAATTGGCGAAACGTTTAATGTTAAATCTGGTGTGAGACAAGGATGTACATTATCCCCTCTGTTATTCATTATCTATATGGATCACATTATGAAGGAATGTGGTATTAAACCTGATATCAAAATTGGAGATGTTAATGTCAGCTCTTTGCTTTATGCAGATGATGTTATACTTCTAAATAAATCCACTACAAGTCTGCAAGATTCTCTGACTAAATTGAATAGCTGTTGTAATAGATATGGTATGAAGGTCAGCAATAAAAAGACAAAGACAATGAAAATAGGCAGAATCATTGAAAATGTCAACTGTGTTGTGAATGGAGAACCTGTGGAACAAGTAAAACATTTCAGCTACTTAGGCACAATTTTTACTGAAGATGGTAAACTAAATATAGAAATAGACAACAGAATCAGCAAAGCTGGTATGGCGGGAAGTCAATTGAATAAATTCATATGGAATAAGAAAGAAATTAGTCGGAACACTAAATTAGCTGTATACAAGACAGTGTTCAAACCAATTTTAACTTATGGATCTGAGAGCTGGGTCAGAAGTAAAACACTTGACCAAAGACTAGAGACCGCAGATATGAGAGTCCTGAGAAAGATTAGAGGCGTGAACAGATGGCATCAATGGCAATATCATATTAAAAATGAGGATATTAGGAAAGAACTTGACATTGTCAGCATCCAGGAATGCGTTAGTAGAGCTAATCTCAGATGGTATGGTCACTTAAATAGAATGGGAGAGGAAAGATTAGCAAAACAAGTGTTCTCTGCCAGGTTGGCAGGAAAACGACCCAGAGGAAGACCAAGATATAGGTGGATTGATACGGTACAAAGTGCCTTAGACGATAGAAA
The DNA here is from genome assembly GCF_054136105.1 of Typopeltis vanoorti. Classification (NCBI taxonomy): domain Eukaryota; kingdom Metazoa; phylum Arthropoda; class Arachnida; order Uropygi; family Thelyphonidae; genus Typopeltis; species Typopeltis vanoorti. Next base: position 188,588,611 of record NC_143549.1, on the reverse strand, counting down.
TATAAGATCTGATAATGTTGGAGTTTTGACAAGTAACAGACTGATTTGGAGGAAAATTTGTAGATAGGAAGTTAGTAATGATGTAATTTTTCATGTAGTACTGTCATATCCTGTACACCCCTTGAGGGTACATGGCAGGAATTTCATGATGATGATGATGAACATGTAGGACGATAAATTAAAACGCCACTTGACTAAAATTATAAAAAAAGTGTAATAGTTTATATACATAATATTCAAAAAAATACACCACACAGTTTTTTGTTATTGTTATTTTGTTATGCTTTTCTCACCCAGAATGATGAAAAAAAATCACTATAGTCAGAATTTTTTTTCAAAATGATTCAGTTTTCACAAAATGAAATGACACTAGCCTCAAAGTAGTATAAAACAGAAACTAATATAAGCTATGTAATAGCAGACAATGATGTAGCTACTTCCATCACCTGATTTTGTAACATACATGCTGCAAGTTGACTCAGTGCTGAAAATTATGATGGGTTTAAAAGACATTTCACATGGAACATTGTTTGCATGTGCTAGCAAATACACTTTTTTTCTCATACTTGTGTTTTACCAGTAATTGTGTTATAATTGGTGTTAGACCATGAAATTTATAGAAAAAAATCGGATTGTTTACATAGATGATGTAAGGCAATAAAAGTACTATATGATATTTTGGTATTCTAGGACACTTCTGACTAAATCAATCCAGATCCTGTCTCCCTCTGGGTCTTTTTCCTAGTATCAAATACCTACTTTTCTAACCTTTCTTCTCCCATTCTGTTTAAGCGACCATACCACATTAAATTAGCCATGTGCTCACATTCTTGAATGCAAACAATGTCAAGTTCTTTCTAACGTTTTCATTTTTTAAAATGATTCGGCCATTGAAATAATCGGTTCCCTCCACTAATTTTTCTCAGGACTTGTTTATTTGTTGTCTCTAGTCTTTGATAAAGTGCTTTATTTTTGATCCAACTCACAGAGCCATAACTTAAAACTGGTTTAAATACTATTGTGTTTAAAATACTGCTAGTTTACATTAGGCTAATTTCTCTCTTATCCCACATACCATACCAGATTTGCTTATTCAGTTGTCTATTTCCATTTAGTAATTTGTCATCTTCATTAAAAACTGCCTAAATATCTGAAATATTTTATTTGCTCTACAGCTTCTCCATTGAGAATACAGCTGAAGTTTTCTATATTCCTATCTATTTTCAGCGTTCTGGTCTTTGTATTGTTGATTTTCATGTTAAATTGATTTGAGTTGTTATTCAATTTAGTTAGAGAATCCTGAAGATGAACTGAATTTGTTTAGAAGTATATCATCTGTCCATTTGTGTGCCCATTTTGTTAAAAGCTATTATCTGGTGTATGAGGACAAGGTATCAGAGCTGTTGCACAAACTGAATAAGAATTCAGCAACAGAGACTGATGGGATATCAGCATGGGTGCTAAAAGAGTGTTCAGCTGAACTGGCTATTCCTTTGACCAAGCTATATAAGTCTCAGAACAGGGAAGATTCTGCAAGAATGGAAAGAATATATGGTAATTCCACTGCACAAAAGCAGTGCAAAGACCAATGTATCCAACTTAACCAAATGGCTGACTGACTGATAACAAAAAATGATATACAGGGGATGTGAGTCTGCAAGATTTAAGGTAACTAGTGGTATACCACAAGGATAAGTGCTTGTGCACTGTTATTCAATCTATACATTGATGATATTGGATAGGATTTGACAGGTGACATAACTATTTGCTGATGATGCAAAGATAGGTAGGATAATCAGGAATGATTTGAATAGGTTGGAATTGTGGGCATGGGAAAATGCATGTCAGTTCAATGTCAATAAATGTAAAGTCATGCACTTTGGCATGATTAGATATCCAGTGTTGTATTATATTGGTGGGATTATGTTAGAAGAAACTGATCAAGCTAGGGATCTTGGAGTGTTAGTATATAGGAAGTTGAAGTTCAGTGACCATGTAACAAAGATTGCAAATAGAACTCAAAAGATAACTGCAATGCTGAAACAAACTTTCACATGTAAAGATAAGGATGTCATTTTGCCTCTTTGCAAGGCCTTTATAAGATCTCACTTGGACTATTGTGTGTAGGTCTGGTTTCCATTGCTATTTTGATACTGTATCAGACAGTGCAAAGAAGAGAGTCAAAAATGATATCAGGATTGTGGAATACTGATTATGAAGACAGATTGAGAATTTGAGATGAAGACAGATTGAGACTTACAAACTTCTGGAAGGGTCACACAGGATTTCAGTTGAAGGAATATTTCATTTTATGGAGGGCGAGGAAAGGACATGAAGGCATCCTTGGAAGTCAAGAATGAATGCTGCTAAGAAGGGGAGTGAGGGATAGATATTTCTCTCATAGGGTAGTGCATAACTGGAATGGATTGCCATTGGATGTTGTGTGTGTGTGCAAGCAGTGTGAATCAATTCAAGAACAAATATGATGGCTGGTGCACGTAGTATGTGGCCTCCCTTGATGAGTTCCACTTCCTGGTGGTCTCTCTTAATAATAATAAAGCAAAGATGCTAAGTTTGATATCTTAGATTTTAATATCAGTTTAATGCCACTTGCTTTCATGATGGGTTTCATATATGTGATGAGTGAATACGAGTGAAGATAGTGTGCACCTGATTTTACATCAAACCACCTATATTTCCTTCAATTCAAACTGCTGAATTACAACTTAAATACAGTCTCTGCATAATGTTCCATTTACCACATATAATTGTTCAATGTATATATAACTAACATTTTGAAAATGCTTTACTCTTATTACTTTGTCATATGGCTTTTCCAGATCAACAAATCTTAAGATCCTTGTTTTATTTCCATGATTTCTTAACTATTTGTTGTAAAGTAAAAAATCCGATCTTGACAATCTCTATTTGGAATGAACTCAGCTTATTATTATTTTATTTATTTTTTTATCCTCCTTCAGGATCTCCATGGAGTCCCTAGAGTCATTGTGGGAGGCTCATTCTATATAACAAAAATCTATTGTTAAAACTCCTTGAGCTCATTCACTCAGGCAATGCATTCCCAGTTCAACTATCCTTGCTATCAAGGAAGGACTGCATAACCCTCATCAACCTTCTTTGTGATGGGGATAGGAACTTGTAATTGTTTCCTTTGAATGAAGATGTCCGGGACCGCACATGTTACATTGAAGGAATCAGTGTGCTCATCGCTGTCTGGAAGGATTGCGTAACCCCATTAACCTCTCTTGTTGATAGGGGCTTATAAAAGACAAGATTACTAAAAAGATAAGATTACTAAATCTTAATAACTACTTAATAACTGATGAAATGAAAACTGGTCTATAATCTGACACTTCCAATTTAGTACCATACTTATGTAATGGCACTGTCTTATACCCCCTTCCACTCCTTGGGCACCTTTCCCCACAGCCACTGTCATTAAAAAGTCAAGTCAATGGATCTTCAGTTCTTTAGTTCATTCTCTCAAAACCAGTGCTGAAATCCCAACATGCCTTGGCATCAAGGGTACTCAGCATTAGTATTTGAAACACACTCTCCTCTTGCACGTCTAAACTTTGAACCTTTCCCAGTATTAAACCTGATTTTTTCAGGATTAAATAATCCAATAGTGTTCATTAAACAACTCTACTAAGCCCTCTACATCAGTCACCCTACTATAATCTTTGTCTAAAATCATTTTTCCACAATCATTTCTCCTCCTACTGGCAACAAAATGAAAGAATTCTTTAGGATTTTCCTTGGATCTCAGGGCCAATCTCTGCTCATATTCAAGTTTTGCCTTTCTTATCATATTAGTCACTCTCCTGGCCAGACTCATTCTTCATACATCTGCTCTCCACCCCTTTCCTTATATTTCTTCCATAACCTTGTTTTCACCTGGAGTTCCCATTGACATCATTTGTCGTCTACTTCACTCAAGATATATAACTTGCTATTGCTGCTAAGGTTATTATAATTCCATATAAATTAATTTCCCTTTGATACTCTTGTATGTCTATTCATCCTCCAAGTCAAAACACAAGGTCACTCTCTCCAATCGAGGGTAGAGACGCCACGATCTCAGTTACAATCAGATCTTCTGATGCTATGACCAAATCCAATACTCTTGAAACTAGTGTTATTTCTACATGTTGTGTAAGCATTTGTCCCTCAATAATTACAGAAATTCCATCCCCTGACTATTGCATGCAGTTTTCTCTTCCCAATTTATACTGCTGTAGTTAAAATCTCCCATAACGATCATTCTTTTTGAATTCACCAAGTTCAACTGCCTAAACATCACTGCTTGCCACCCTTTATGCTCCCTGGCTAATAGAAACTTCCTACTAAATATCCTGTCCTGCCTACCTCCACCAGGTACCATATGTTCTCATGTTTTTCCTTGCTTCTTGCATTTCCTTCAATTCTAACTGCTTACTTAACTTAAATATAGACATGTATTGTTCTGTATAATATTCCATTTAGTCCACATAATTATACCATTTTGAAAAGATTTTCTCTGCACAACTTGTTGTATGGCTTTTCCAGATCTATGAAATTTAAGATCCTTATTTTATTCCAATGATTTATCAACTATTTAATGTCAAGTAAAAATCTGATCTTGCCAACCTCTATTTGGTCTAAACCGAGCTTATTCTTCAAGTGTGCTTGCATAATCTTTTCCTTCATGCTTTACATGGTGATCAGATCAGAATGCATCATGCAAATTATGGAAACGACTACCATGTTAGAGTAAAACTTTAGTTTAATATAAACCAAAATAAACACTCGACATTTCGACTTCACATTAAGGTCATCATCTGAAGTATACACATATACACAAAGAAACAAGCTGCACTATAATCTACATGGCATGCTAAAGTTACTGACCAACCATTTCAACTATTGGTCTGACCTCTGGTGAAAAAAAAAAAACACCTTACTACCTCAAAGCTAGAGTCCTATTATTATTATTATACATTAGGTTACAAAATTAAATTAAGCTGGAAGCAACATGTTTAAAAAAAGGAAAAAATTACAGCCAACTGGTATAGATAGCGGCCAATAAAAGATGAGAAATTGCTTAAAAGTCCTAAAGTCAAGATTTGCTGGAAACTAAGTGGGCTGAATATGTGCCAGCAAACCCTGACTTTAGGACTTTAAGCAATTTTTCAGCTTTTATTGGCCACAATCCATAGCAGTTGGCTGTACCTGCCAAAACAACTAACCCTGAAAATGGATGGCACTCCAGCGTCGAGCCCATACCCGGCCGGTCGCTGCCGCAAAAATAGCCTGACTCTTATGCGACACCGAGTAGGAGGGTTGCAGCAGCATGCGTGGAAGGTGTCAGGCATAAGCCTGCCTAGAGTCACCATTGATGCAGATCTTGGTAATAGTAGCAAACACTCAAGTGAGAACCTTGAGGACTGACATGGAGAAGGGTTCCATGTGAACAGCAGTTGAACATGGGTTAGTTGGTCCTAAGGGATAGGAGAAATCCGTTCCAAAGCGGGACATTGCAAGAAATGAAAAGCTGGTCCTGCCAGTAGACTGAAAGGGAATAGGGTTAATATTCTTGAACCAGAACACAGAGATCAGCCCTTCTCGAACCAAGTGCGGTAATGCAACCAAACTCAGAGAAGTTGATGGAAATCACGGGGAGAGTTGTCTTTTCTTTATAAGGATTTGGCTCCCTGGAATCTGTTTATCCAGCAATGGGGATGCTATCCCTGTAAAGCACCATGCCTCATGCAGTGTCCAGAGCGCTCCTGTCGGCCCTTGAAAATCCGAGGGGGAGAGAATGATTTTCATGCCAGACTGTACCCACATCCGCAGCAGGTCTCCAAGGTGAACAGCCTCTAGTCAATGGAATGACATAGGTAAGGGGAGTTGGCAAGATGGATCCGTAACCTCAGGACAAGGATTGGCTCTGAGGAGTGGGCAGGTCGGGTTCGGGGATCCAAAGCAGGTATGGCACTGGGCAAAACTGTCCAGTGATGGAATGGCTGAGCCCGGACCAGCATTGGGGCCTTCTCGTGGAATGCCTCCACTGTATGACATGCCAGATGGGCCATCTGGCATGACCGTTTTGGCCAGCAACTAACAGCCGACTCAGAACTGGCACGGACCAGGGGAATCTGACTGTAATTAAAACAAAGCAAATTGTGATGCCTTTTGAGAGTTGTTGTTGTTGTTGTCGCCAATGTTGATTTCTGCCCAGTGATCTGCATGTTTAAGTGAAAGAATAACAATCAAGATCACGGATAATTGGCAGGACTAAGCATGACTCTCCTTGAAGACGACGTGTTGGATGGAGCCCTGGTTCAGCTGGTGAGATTACCTATGATTTCTGTCTTTGAAAATCATCAGGGGGAAGTCTGATGAGTGATGGTGGCACAAACTTCATGAAATTCCTGGTGAACTAGTATCGCGATACCAGGTCCGGGTGACCTTTGAGGATCCCGAAGAGCTCCGCTGTGAAGTCCGAGAAGGATTGGGCCTTTGTGCTGTCTTTAACGTGGGGAATGGCCATCCCAACTGTGCACCTATGCATGAGCTTATCGTAAGAAACTGGCCATTGAACATCTAACGATGCTCAATGGCCGGTTTCCATTACGACGTTGGAGGGGTGTACTCCATTAATCAATCAACCCTGTCCCAGAACAGTACTTGTTGGAAACCTTTCTCGAAATGTCTAGCGATGCATATTTCAGTGGGTTGTAGTTGAGTGGATAGTTCATTAATATGGACTTATGGAAAAATATATTGAGACCCACCCTCTGAGTTTCAATAGATCGCAGTATGGTGGCTGCTCTTCTAGGTATGACACCCAGACCAGTACCTAGGTCATCTGCAGACGATTTGGTGCCCACACGTCACACCTGAATGGTACGGCATAGGAAGCAGCTGTCATAGTCTCAACGGCTGCCTTGATTCTTCCGTTCTAGTGGCCTCATCGCTACTTGAATTTGCACCTTATTTACTTATTTTCAGGCTTCTTTCCCAATTCCTTTGATCCTTTACTCAATCTAACTTACATGCTAGCTTACAGCTAACTTACCATCTATCTTACAATAAGAGCTATGAGCTAACTGACTGCTATAGAAAGATCTTATTTTCATTCTTATATTTCACATAATAATACATTTTTCCGTAAGTCCATATTAATGAATCATCCACTCGACTGCAACCCACTGACACATATATTGCTAGACATTTCAAGACAGGTTCCCAACAAGTACTATGCTGGGGCAGGGTGATGGATTAATGGAACTCATTATTTTTATTTATTATTTATTAATTTTTTCCTTTTGTAAACATGTTGCTCTCCAGCTTAATTTAATTTTGTAACCTGATGGATAATAATAATAGGACTCTAGCTTTGATGAAGTAAGGTTTTTTTTTTTTTCCCCATCAGAAGTCAGACCAATAGTTGTAACGGTGGTCAGTAACTTTTGAATGCCATGTAGATCATAGTGCAGCTTGTTTCTTTGTATATATATGTGTATATTCCAGATGATGATCTTAATGTGAAGGTTGAAGCGTCGAGTGCTTATTTTGGTTTATATTAAACTAAAGTTTTGCTCTAACATGGCAGTTGTTTCCATAATTTGCATGATGTATGCTTGTATAAATCTTACCTGGAAGATTTTGCAGAAAATTTACTATGTAATTCTCACATTCGGTTTTATTTCCCTATTTGTAGATGAGAACTATGAAAGCATTACTCCAATCATCTGGAATTCAAACTTCTGATCATGCCTTTTGAATTATGGAGAGTAGCCAGTGCATAATTCAGAAGGACTGCAATATAGCCATTACATAATTTTATACCTTAATATTTGAGAATTGCCCTTTTCTCCAAATTTTTCTAAAACTTTTGTACATGCCTGGTGGGATTCATTTCCTACTCTGCTGTTTACTTCTCCAACAATGGAGAACTGATAGATAAAGGTTGAAGTAATGCAGAAGTCATATTTCCATAAACAAGAGGTGTCACACCTTATTACTAAAATACTCTGGATTAGAGATAGATGATGAAAGGATAAAACCAAGAATATAATTTCTTGGCATCTTTAATTTATAGTATAACCAAGTGAAAAAACTTTCAAGACCATACAGAATGTCAGTGTTAATGTCCAATGAACCAGAAGTTTAGAGTAAGTTGAGAAAAATTTCAAGAATGGTTTCATCTACCTTACTGAAACGTAAATTATCTGTAAGTCCTGAAATTTAATGTTAAAAGTAAACTGAATTGTAACCAGTTAACTACAAGAACAATATATTCTAGAATTCATCTACAAAATAAAGTTGTTTCAAACTCAAAAATTACAAGTACTCTTTCTAGTGCATCCTTAAATTATTATGTTGACAGTCACATTTTATTTTTTAAGATGGAAGTAAAACAGAAATTATAAAAAAGATTAAATGTCACATGCACACATAATCACATGCCACTTACCTGGGATCAGTTCTGTACAATTCATCATAGAAACCATAGCTATAACTGCTGTAACCATAACCATATGGGTCATAATAATTATAATAGGCTTGATCTGGTCGATAATGATCAGCACTATAACCTAAAACATTAGATCACAAAGATTATACAAGGTTTAATTACTTTGGACAACAAATTTGAGTTGTTTTTTTCTTACCTTAATAAAAATTAAAGTATTTCAGACACATTTTTAAATATTAAATTTGAAAGTGACCATAAATTTAATGACAGCACCATGACTTTTTCGAAAAATACATAACTCAGTGCACGTATTACACGTAATTAGGTAATAACATACAATAATCCTTCAATTATTTGACTTCAGTGAAAACTCAGTTTGCTGGTCAAATAATTGAAGGGGGTCAGTTTACTGAAATATCATAACTAGAAGGAGACTTCACATAGCTTATAAAGAACGGAGAGAATTCACTGGGCTATTGACCAAATGTGCATCATTTGGTCAATAGTGCATCCTATTACTAGTTGTAGTAAGTTGCTGAATACATGAATGAATAATGGGCTGACAATTTGGGACTTTTCTAATGAAACTTTTCTATATCAGCTAAATTATAAATACAGTTACACCCCGAGTTACGTAAATAATTTGTTCCATAAACCTTTACGTAACTCAAATTTATAAATTACATACTTGTATGTATGCATTAATTTTTTTGCCATTAATTAGATATTTAAATTTTTAATATTTTTTTATTTTTGGGATGATTAAAAAAAATCAATTATAAAAAAAAAGTATCAATTGTATTTGAATAATATACATACTGTAAATTTTAAATCCCTATATAAGGACATAGACTTCTCCTGGATAATCAGTAAACTTAATGGTATCTGCTTCTGTTTGTCAGATCATCGATCCAGTGAGACAACAATTTCTCCATCTCTGATATCAGGCCAAGCTTCTTCTTGGTAATAATTGTGCCCTTCAACACTACCGTGCTTTTCGTGCTTTCAACAATGAGAACTTTATCTTTCACTATTGTATTCACTGTCGAAATAGGTCGATTTATTTCTCAAGCTATTGTTGATAGAATTTTCCCTGCCTTCATACATATGAATTATTTTCAGCTTTTCTTCTAAAGTAATTGCAGACCTTTGTTTTTTAGATTTATTACCAGCGCATTAGGTTTTGCATTTGTATTCCATTTTAAGGATAAAAAACAAAATTAGCAGTGATAACAAGTGATTGACTAACCGCAAGAGGCATCTACTACTGTACTGCAGTAAGGCTGTCAAAGACGAACCTGTGCAAAGCCACAAACATGTTCATATGCACTAGTAGATTATTATGTAACTGCGAATTTACGTAAGTCACATGTTACGTAACTCGGGGTGTAACTGTATATTATAGCACAACAATAAGAGTCTGCTATTGTATCAGTCATATGAAATACCCCAAGAGAAAACAGAGCTGGGATGTTAATTATAAAGAAACAAAAATTGTCGACATAATTTGTGTTAATGAAACAAGCTAAATTGGTAGATCCTTCAAAGCATGATTTATTCCTGCAACAGAGATGAGGAAAAAGAATGATAAATGCCATAGCTATATCATTTAACATTAAAATGCTTCAATAAGAGGTAACTACAAGAAAATGTGAGCAAATTTCAAAATGTAAAAAATTGAGTTTTTGCTTTTTTAAATTGGAATTTCATTCACAGAAGGGTTGTGAAATCTATAATGCATTAGTATTCAGGTAAACTAGTGGTTAAATAATTGGGAAATACTGCACAGGAGATGAAACATGAAACCTTTTCCAGTCACACCAGCCTTCCAATGAGTGAAGTGGTAGTCTAATGCTAACCACCTAACATTGTCTAAGAAACTGACAATCTTCCTTGGTGGTAATAGAATTCCAGCCTACTGGTTGAAGAGCAGAGATGCTATCCATTCAACTAACTAAGTGACAATCTGCACCTATAATGCTGATGTAGGCAAAATAGCAAAAGTAGAAGGAATTCTTTAAATCATTAAAAAAGTCCACTGGTATAAAATGGGGAGAAAGGGACAAGTTCTTTATGAAAACTTAAAATGGTAGATGACATAGAATTCACATGGTGTACCGCTAATTATTCAGATATCTGCACTAATTATACACAAGTGTGTGTGTGAGAGAGAGAGAGATTTTATTCCATATGAATAAAACTGTTTAGCATCCAGAAATCAACAGTAATTAAATAAGAAATCATGAAATTATCTGAATTACTAAATCATGTCACATGCCACTTGTTAATTCAAGTGGCAATTTTATGCAACTGAAAACAATATGTGCATTCAGTTGCTAAAGTTTAATATTCAAACATATTATATATACAGGTGTCCCTCACTTTATGCGATTAATTGGTTCTATGAAATAATCGCGTAACACGAAATCGTGTAAAGTGAGTTGAATTTAGCATTGGTGAGATAGGAATAGGGGTTTCTTCAGAAGGATAAAAAAATTAAACTTTACACCTGTGAGCCAAAGAAATTTTGATGAATGAATTATTTAAACTTATAAACAAAACACACAAATTTCATCGTTTTGTTGAGATTGAACACTTGCTGAGGCAAATAACCATATTCCTGAATTACACTTAGAAATTTTGCTGGAAAGTTCTCAGCAGCAACAACATCAGCTCCCACAGCCTCGCTAGTCAGCTTGAGATAATGGAATCCATGTCGCACCTTGAAATGTTCAAACCACCCAGCACTTGCAGCAAAAGATTGCACTTTAGGATCAGAATCTATAGCATTCGAATCAAACAAACAAACTTTTTGCTTTAGCCTGGATAATCAAGGTGGATAACGGAACAGCATGCTGATTTTCATGTTCAATCCATTGGGCCAACATCCTTTCCAATTTCTTCATAATTGGTGCCTTTATCTGTGTTATCTTAATTGTCGACATTCTCGTCGCACTTTTACAACTTTCTTTTATTTTCTCTGCTTGATTTCTTATTATTCTTAAAGTTAATTCTGAAATTCCTGCAGCTCTGACTGTCGACTGTGCTCATTACATTCATACCACTTTATAACTTCCAATTTTTTCTCCCATGTTATAGCTTTTCTCTGTTTTTCAGTCTTGGAAGTATTTTTTTTATCACAATTACCTCTTTTTTTCCATAATGTTTGCATTGCGGAAGACTCCAACAATGGAGCTTACTAGTTCTGCTTACCAGACTACAATCCTACAATGCATCACATGAAATTCCAAAGGGTAGTTACGAGGGTGGTCTGAAAAGTTCTCGGTCTAACAATGAAAAAACGAATTTATAATTTCAAAATTATTTTTATTTTTCAACATAATCTCTCTTAAGACTAATACATTTATTCCAGCGATGCTCCAGCACCATTATCCCATTCCTGTAGTGGTTCTCAGTAAGATCTGAGAAATACCCCTCTACAGCTGCAATCACCTATTGATTAGAAGAAATATGCTGACCAGTGAGGAAGGGTTTTAGTTTTGGGAAGAGATAGAAGTCAGAGGGAGCCAAATCTGAGGAATAGGGGTCAATGTTCCAACAATTCAATTCATAGTGCAGATCCCTTAATTTTTCCATAGCCAAAACACCTTTGTGGGAAGGTGCATTGTCCTATGAAAGATGATTTTTTTTCTTCTGCAAACCGGGTCTTTTCTCACGAATTTTTTCGTCTAGTCTGGTTAAAAGATCAGAATAATATTCCCCAGTTATTGTTTTACCCTTTTCAAGATAATTAATAAACAAAATGCTTTTAGCATCCCAAAACACCGATGCCATGACCTTTCCTGCTGATGGAATCGACTTTGTCTTCTTTGGCGCTGAACAACCAGCTTCTGTCCACTGTTTTGCCTACTGTATGGATTCTGATGAGTAATGGTGAATCGAAGTCCCATCCACTGTAAAAAAAAATCGATGCACAAAATCAGTTTTATTCTTGTTGAAACACTCCAAGCACTGTTTAGAGATTTTCATGCGAGTGAGTTTTTAATCTGCTGTGAGCAAGCACAGCCCCCATCTTGAGCAACACTTTTTCACATGCAATTCTTCATGCAAAATATACCCTACACCAGGCATGGGCAACCTTTCCTAGTTCGGGAGCCAAATTATCATTCTGTCTCCGAGTCAAAGGCCGGACCAAATTATTAAATAAATTAATATTAAATGAATTAAAACAAGTTGCTACTTCATATTTCATTTATTTATAATATAATGCTTTGGTATAAAGCTCTACATAAATTTTATAATATAATGAACAACATAATATTTAATGTGAAGATTGGCCTTGTACTTCAACTACGAGACTATCAATATTGACGTTAATATTACTTAAGGATAATTGCATAGAATTTTCGAGGTTTTCGTCCGTTATTCTTGTCCGAATTTTTGATTTATTGTATTTCATCCTCGAAAAAAAACTGTTCACACATATATGTGCTGCCGAAAAGACAAATGATTTTTCTTGAAAGGCACATCAATTTGTATATTTTTCTACCACCAAATAAAATTTATAAAAATCCCTCAAAGCAATGTTGTTAAATTGTGATTTTAGCACTAAATCTGCCTGAAGCTCAATAAGTTCCATCTGTAAGTTTTCTGGCACGTTATTTACATCAGCATCCATCGGACGAGCAAATATAGCGAATGTGGAGTCTTTGGTTTTGAAGTCGACAAACCTTGTATCAAATTGCTCTATTAGTGCCTTAAGTTCATCTCCATAACAATTATAAGGGATATTTTTATGAGTTGCCAGAGGAGGAAAATGATAACAATTTTTAGTTCTCATCTGACTTTCCAACAATCTTAGTTTATTACAAAAAGCTTTGACATCTCCATGCAGTTCATGAACCAATTGTCCTTGTTTTTGCAATTTAAGATTCAGTTCGTTTAAGTATCCGGTGACATCTACAAGGAATGCTAAATCACACACCCACTCATCTTTTACTTGGTTGTGTTTCCTTTCATGTCCATAAAATCTGCAATGTCTTGTCTCAGATCATAAAATCGTTTTAACATTTTACCTTTACTCAACCACCTCACTTCACAATAATAAGACATCTTCATAATCCAAAAATAGGTCTGCCAAATACTCCTTAAATTGGTGGTGATTAAGTGCACGTGACTTAATAAAGTTAATACTGGCTACTACAACTTCCATAACATTTGTGAATTTAATCGATTTTGCACACAGATTTTGTTGGTGGATAATGCAGTGAAAATTTGTTAAATTTTCCAGATGGATCTGTAGTTCTATTGCTCTTTCATGAACTATTCCAATAAATCCCTTCTGTGCACCAACCATTGCAGGGGCTCCATCAGTGCATATGCCAGATAGTGAACTCCATTTAAGCCCAAATCTCTCAAAGACTGTGTTGACTGTTTCAAATATATCTTCACCGGTAGTTGTTCCTTTTAACGGCCGAAGCGCCAATAATCCTTCTGTGATGTTGAAATCCGCATCATCTCCTCGAATAAATATTGCTAGATGTATCAGAGGCATCGGTGCTGTCATCCAAAGCAATTGAAAATGCTTCCAATCTAGCAATCTTCTCTTTTAAACTTTTTTTGATATCATCAGCCATAATTTCTATCCGTCGGACAACAGTACATCTCGACAAATGAATATTCTCGAAGCCTTTTTTCTTTTCAGGACATATTATACTTGCAACATCCAGCAGACATTCTTTGATAAATTCTCCTTCACCAAATGACTTAGAATGCTTATCGATTTTTTCGTTTACCACAAAGCTAGCTTTGACAATTCTGTGGTGCTGCGTTCTTTGCTTGTTGAACATTTGCTGCTGGGTATCCAAGTTCTTCTTCAACTTCTGTATTTCATCTTTTCGTAGTTGTCCATCAATTTGTGGGTGATCCGCATGTCTCGAAGTAAAGTGTCTCTTCAAGTTGTATTCTTTGTTGATGGATTTGTTGCAAAGCAAACATACAGGCAAACCTTTATTCAGAATAAAATAATAATCCTCCGTCCAGTTGTCTTGAAATTGATGATTCTCTGCATCTACTTTTCTTTTTTTTGCAATAACCCCCTGACATTGTCCCAAATTTATAAGCGATATTCAGAACTGTCAAACAAAACTGTCTTCTACACCGCAGGTGCTGAACAGAACACAACATCAATGCAGGCACTGAACAAAGCACAACACCAACGCAAGTACCGAACTGACACATTGTAAGACGTTCACACACGCCGCTAATCAAAGTGAGAAAGAGACCTTGGTTGGAGAAAACAGTGTGTTTTGTGCAAGTCATATGACGTCAGCTTAATGTGAGTTAGTAGAACACACCATGTTTTCTCCCACCATGAATCAGACAAACTTCGCTGAAATAGATTAGGGCCAGATCAAAAGAAGTAGAGGGCCAGATCCGGCCCGCAGGCCGGGGGTTACCCATATTTGCACTGCACATTCTTTTGAAATGCCTATAGTCTCAGCAATTTCATGCACTTTGACTTGCCGGTCATCCAATACCACATCATGCACTTGATCAATGATTTCTGGTGTTGTTACACTTTTTGAACGTCCTTCACATGGATCGTCTTCAAGGCTGGTACAGCCACGTTTAAACTCTGCAGCCCATTTCATAATTGTCAAAAAATGAAGAAGAGTGCCCATAAACTTTTATGAACTTTGAATGAATTCTTTTGGCTTTAAACCTTCTTTTACAAAGAATTTTATAACCGCATGATACTCAATTTTATCCATTTCAAGGGATACAGACAATAGTTTTGCTTCAGACAGCTGTATAAAACAAACTACTTGATAGAATGACTTGCAATTTCACATGAAAGCTTACGACAGATGTACTAACTTAGAAAAAAAAAATCTTGCCGATAGTGTTGCCATTTATGGTCAAGGCCGAGAACTCTTCAGACCACCCTCGTATCATCTTGGTCATATGACTCTGGATCTTCTGGTGTCTCCATCTCCTTGGAACCCTTGTGACCATACCTGCACACAGCAGTCCAGTGGTTTTATTAAAGTGTTGTAAAAACTGGATCTTTTTTCTTAAATGGAAAAAAACTTAATGGAAAAAAGAGAACTTAGCATTCTCTTCATTAGTGCAGTTATATGATGCAATGACTAAACTAACCTTACTAATGCGACCCCCCTAACTTTTTTTGTCAACTCCCTAACTCTCTGGCTTCATTGACTACTTTCAGCAAATTGCAATTAATGTCCATTAAATGTCCATTATGCATAACCTTCTAGTCAGAAACATTGAACTAACACTCACCAACAGAAATAGTCTTCAAATCAGCATACAGGGAATCTATCAGATATGTCCCTTATCAGTCATCCCAACTTAGAGGGAGATATCCAGCAAACTGGATATCTCCCTCTAATCCTTTTCCAGTATCATTTTTATATCAGTCAAATCACACAACAGCAGCCCAAGTAAAGAACCCAGTAATACTCCACTGGTCATCCTCATCCTCTTAGGCTCAGCATCTTGATACATCACTTTCTAATACCATTTTGCACACAACCATCTCTTTGAATTCATGTAATTGTCACACATGTGGAATCCTGTTAAATGCATCAGCAAGATCCAGAATTATTGTGGTATATCCATTCCCCTTATCTCTCAGCTGTCTATAAAACAAACTGATTACTAAAGTAAGACCTACTTTTAACAAACAAATGCTGTCCTTTATAGAAGATAATACTACTGTTTACCCACCTCTGGATGCAATTCCTAATTAGCCTTTCCAAAATGTTGACCTCATCAGAGATGCTGAATGGTCTATAATTTGCTGCAACATTCCTACCTACATGCTCCTATATTAGAATTATCTTGCTTTTCTTCCAGTCATTAGGAATCAGACATGTGGTAAGCCTCAAGTGGAACATCCAAGTCAGGAAATGGTAACTCTCTTGCACAACTTCTGCATCCAAGTGGATATCCCATCTATTCTGATTGCTGTATTTGAATCAGACACTAGTACTTCCACCTCTATTTTTTTTTTTTTTATCTACTTTACCTTCGACATCCAGAGAGCCAATGAATAAGCTACATATTTGACTCAAGTGAACTTAAGACCTCAACCAATTTTGACCTTTATTGAGGTCTCATCAGTGGGAGCCAGATCCAGAGGTGGTGATACTAAGGTGGAAGTAATGGAGAAGTCAAATTTTCATATGCCAGTTGCCAAAAGGTGTCACACCTTATTATTAAAATTCTCTGGATTAGAGATAAGTTGATGGATGTTTTTTTGAATTGGAATTCGAAAGTCTCATCGGTGGGAGCCAGACCCAGAGGTGGTGATTGGGAACCAGACCTTTGGGTCTGGTTCCCAATGATGAGACCTCAATAAAGGTCAAAACTGGTCTGGGTAGTGACCCCTCCCTTAATGCATAGCATTTTATATATGTCCGCAAGGAGATGTGCTTTGCATTATGGGATACTAAGGCAAGTGATGAGAACTTATACCACCTTTGCCACGAGTTGCCCCAGTTCCGAAAATACTTCAAATAATGCAAACTGTTTGCTTACACTTGGATAAAGGATTAAACTAAATATATAATTGGTAGCATAGCCAAGTGAAAAAACATCCATTAACTTATTTCTAATCCTGAGAATTTTAATAATAAGGTGTGATACCTTTTGGCAACTGGCATATGGAAATATGACTTATCCATTACTTCCACCTTAGTATCACTACCTCTGGGTAGTGACCCTTCCCTTAATGCATAGCATTATGGGATACTAAGGCTATGGGATATAAGTGATGAGAACTTATACCACCTTTACCACAAGTTGCCCCAGTCCTGTAAATACTTCAGGTGCAAACTTTGTTTGCTTACACTTGGATCAAGGATTAAACCAAATATATAATTAGAATCATGGTTTTCACTTCAGACTTGTCCATGCTTTCTCTCCCCTCCAAAAGCATCATGTGCTATTTAAACACTTGAACATATGATAGAGAATCATTACCATACACCCACATAATTTTCTCGAATGTTTCGGTAGCACTGTCGTTCAATTTAACACAAAATTTAATCACAGTTCCAAGATTCTGCTTCTCTATTTTCATGACGAACTCACCAGACATGCATTTACTAAAAACATGAACTCAACAAGTGTTTATCCTACAGGTGAGAAACTGGTACTGATGCGACATACTATGTTATCGTTAGTTCAACAATGCTGCCAAATGTTGCAATAAAAAAAAATCTCATTACTTTTATGGTAGACCTCATACTTTTTTTTTTGTGTGCACTTTTTTACAGTCCTCATTCTTCCATTTAAGATATTTCAATAGTGTCCAGAACATTTTGCCACACCTATGATATTTTCTTACCAGTCTTCTTATGATTTGTTTAACCATTTTTAGGTGCCTTTACATTTTTCTATGTATTCTTTCAGAGCACCTCCCAACTTCAATATTTCTTCTTTTCTCTGACTGTCTCTAACTTTGAGTTTTCCATGATTTTTTTTTTTAACTTTTGCAGAAAACTTTACCACATTCTTCCCTGACTGAATTAATCAATTTTTCTTCAGATTTTACTGCTGAGCTTCCAAGGTTTGGATTGTGTTTTCACCCCCCCACCTCCAATATTGGTATATATTACTCTACAGTTTTACTTCTGAAAACTGCTTGACTTTGGTTATTTTTAAAATTTTGTATATATTTTTATTTTGAATCTAATACTGATTTTTATAACCTGCTTAAAACTATATGGTGACCACTTCCTATTTTAAAAGCAATGTATAATATTGTATCCTGAATCAACATAAAGATTTCACAGTCAACAATAAAATTGTAATTACATTTATTATTAGCTTTAACCCTTTTCTCCAAATTTTCAAAAAACATTTCTATATATGTCTTTCCTACTCTACTGTTCAGATCTTCTCCAATAAGGCTAGCATTTCTTTATGTTAGCTGTTTTCTCTGATAACTCCAAAAATTCCTCTGTAGAATTTTCTGTGTACTGCAGGAACAAATAATCATTTAAATCCCCATTTTGAAATATGACTACATCGCTCCACTTGAAACTGTCTTCCATTCAAAGAGTTTATCTTCATATTTAGTGTTGAATCCAGTATCTACTCCATTTCCCTGATCATTATTGCTCTAGCACATCTTGTTAGGGTAATAATGTTATTTAGCAGAATTTAGTTATGTTATTTAGCAGAATTTCACCTTTTGTTGGGGGGGGGGGGGGGAGATTCTGCTAAATAATATTTGTCTTGGCAATAGCAATTATGTCAATATAGTAGTTCTATAATTCTTCTGCCAGTTCCACTTCTTTTCTATTGATGCTTCTTATCCTAATGGTGCCTAGCTTCAATTCTGCAGATGTCGAGTTTGTTTTCAATAATTAACTTTATCACTGTTTATCACAAATCCCTGATTATCAATAGTGTTTAATCAGACAATACAAGGCAAGCACGACATTTCATTATACTGCACCATTATTTTGTTTCTGGTTTAAGCCAAAGCACAAAATTTGATCAGCTAAGTCCCAGATTGCCAGCTCATCCTCATTTGTTCAGTATATCCAGATGGATATCTACAAGTAGAACATACCATGAGAAAGAGATGACTGGACATTAGTAAGAATCGACTCAATTCTTGGAATTCTTTAAGCACTATGCAAATATCTCTGCACTGTTATCATGTCGAACCTTATGGAACTCATTTCACATAAGTTTCATAAGGTTCGTGTGTGTGTAATAGCAATGGCATGCATACGACTTGCCTAGTCACACATGAAAGTTTATTTTTAAATTATTTTATTCAGAGTTTGTTATTCTTAAAAGCATATGCAATATAGTTCCTTGAACCAAGCTTGGTTATTATGCAAATTAATAAAAAAGCATGAATTTACTAATTTACTCTGTTTATATTATTGTACATTGCATTATATTATGTAGGAAGTTCAAAATTTTAAGAATATTTAGTCATATAAACTTTCAATATGTGTTTAATACCAAATGCAAAACAATTTTGACAAAATTATTAAATTAGAAATAAAAACAGAAATTTATATTCACCTCTATAATGATTTAACCTTTGGTAGTATTCTTCTTCTCTTCGACAGTGATTATCATATCGTCCATCATGATAACGTTCATCATACCTTTCATAGGGATCATATCGTTCTTGTCTACTAGATCTTTCTGACTCGCTTAATCTAGATGGGGGTCTTTCTCGATCAGAATAGCTTTGTCTTTGCTTCTCAGTTTCTCTGCAATAGCGTTCTCGTCCACTGAATGATTCATTTAAAGATGCTCTGCTAGGTGGTCTAGACCTCTCTCTCTCCTGAAAATAATGCCTGTCATCATAATTGGAATATTTACGGTCTTCAAAAGAATGTCTACTCCACCTATTATCCCAGTGGTCTCCACCCTCAATTCTAGAATTCTGGGATTCACCTCTATTTTGAAATTCAGTTTCTCTTTGAAATTGTTTAAAAGATGTTTCACTAGATGCATTTTGATATCCACGATCTTGTCTCCACTTCTCAGAAAAGTCACGAGCTGGAGAATTAGAAAATCCAGATCTCTCATCTTTGGGTTTATTTTCACGTATACTTTTATTAGTTAAACTAGCATCCTTTAATGATTCTCTAAAGGAATTTTTTTCTTTAGAATCAACAAGACTATCCTTATCTTTTAGTTTATCTACATTTCTAGTTTTTTTAGGAGAAAAACTGGTGCCAGATTCATTTACAAGTTTACTAGTTTTTGAATTTGTAGACTGTTCTGTACTTTTCTCAGAACATAAAGATACATGTTCTGAGAGATTTTGGTTGCATGGAGGTGTAGGAGACCTGGATAATGAAGATAGCATCTGATGAATCTATAAAAAGAAAGAATTGAAAGGTGATTTAAAAAGCAATGTTTTTTAATTACCGTCCTCCATATTAACAACATTAATATGGTGGACAATAAATTTGTTCTGCATCTTTGTAAAATTACTCATTCTCAAAAGTTTAATCTCAGTTCTTGATGAGAACTTATGTTTAAAAGTTGAAGGGGCACCGATTTCTACACCGTGTGTGTGTGTGTGTGTGTGTAGAGTTGAAAAGTTTTAAACTCTGATATTTTAGATGAACTTGCAAATATATCCCTCCACCTTTATCTGACCATAATCAGCATACAGCACTGCATAATTTTAATAGCTCATTGACTATTATGTGGACTCCCACTATATGGTAAATATAGTCAAAATAAAGGGTGAGAGGGGAGGGTATAAATTAATTAAACAGAAATTCAAAACAGCATTTGTAGGAACCAGAAACAGTCTTTTAAAACAAATAGACTGTTATGGCATATTTCCTTTAGGACAGCAATGAATGTTTGGGTCTTTGGCAAGAATAGTCTGAAAAAGTGAATGAGTTTGATATAATGGTGTTTGCTATAACATGAGATGAATATTAAAAAATTCTGAGATGGCTACCTGCCATCTGGTAATATGTCACAATGCTGCTTAATTATTATTATTACGGGCAACTCCAAGGAGTCGACAGACTCATCAAGGGAGGCCCTAACATCATGTCAAGAACAACTATTCGTCTTTCACACAGTATCCATCATACCTCGCCTTAAACTCATTCACGGTCAAAGCACCCACAACAGACTCTGGCAGCTTATTCCACTCATTTACCACTCTCCAAGTAAAGAACCTAGCTCTAAAACCCCTGTTAACCACATTTTTGCCCAGCTTCCATGTATGGCCCCTAGTCCTCCCACCACCAGCCCTATTCTCAAAAATATCTTCTGGATTAATCTCATAGAAACCCTTCAGTAATTTGAATGTCTCAATCATATCACCCCTTTTCCACCTATCAACCAATTTTTGCAACCCACAAATCTTCAATCTGTTCTCATAAGGTTCATTCCACAGACCTGCCACCATCTTGGTCACTCGTCTCTGGATCCTCTCCACCTCCTCCCCATCAAGAAGAAACCCTGGCACCCATATCTGGGCACAGTAGACCAGATGGGGTCTTATCAGGGCTCGATATAGAGGAACAATAACTTGTTTGTCTCTGCTAGTTAAAGTATTTTTCAGTAACCAAGTGATTTGATGAGCTGTTTTAGCCACTTTTGCAATGTGTCCCCTAAACTTCAACTCCCTATCCACCAACACTCCCAAATCCCTGGCCTCATCAATCTCCTGGAGTACGGTTCCACCAATGTGAAATACTGCTGCTAATCTTTTCACTCCAAAATGCATAACCTTACATCCATTTTCCTTAGCCTAGTCCTCCAAACTATCCAAATCATCCTTTGTGTGAGGTCCCCCATCCCGTTCCTCGATGAGTTGGATAAGCCCTCATAATGAGGGATTAAGTACTATATCCTATGACTGTAACCTGTGTGTTCAGCCTCCAGAATATTTTGCCACCTTCCTGATATTTATTTTCTATGTTCTTACCAAAATCTTCCCAAGACTTTGGTTTAGATCTCTAAGCTGCGATCATTTTTGCTCTGACTTCTTAATAATACCAATTTCTTAATTTATAAAACCTCCAATTTAAAAGAGCCACTGAGGAATACAAAATCTGTTGATCAAAATTTGCAAAAAAAAAACATAACAAGCACCAACATTTAATGTTTGTTCAATTAATTTGTTAGATTAATCTAATTTAAGTTTAATTTTTCAATGTTGCTATCATATATATTACTTTGATTTTTGATAATCAAATGTTTCATTTTCCTTATTAAAATACTTTGATCTGAGTTTAATAAACCAAGACCCGTGAGACCATAACTTTTAAAATTTTGAAAAATCTAATTTCTTTGTTTAACTACACTAAGTTCACTTTGCAACATATTTAAGCATTCATTAGATTTGTGTTGCCTTTCCACCCTGTTGACAGCTTATTTCATGATTTATTGTAATAGACTTTGGGGAGTTATGGTAATTGAGAATTCTTACAAAAATCTACCAAGATCTCCAAATTAAAAAAAAATTTTTTTTTAATTTTTTTAAATCACGCCACATACAGGGGCACAAATGGAGCATACTGAAATTATGTAATGCAATAACTCTAGCTGAATTGGACTGAATAAAATTTGGGACTTTGAATGTACACAAGAAAATGTCCATAAGATTCAACTTTGGTTTAGTTTCATTCCGATCATTTTATTAAACATGATTTACTGATAATCATTTAATTAGTGTATTTTTAGTATATCATTCTGGATTTTACTGATTCATTGTATTTGGTTCATTTATTAATTTAAAATCATTTTTAAAAATGTGCAAAAACCAGCAGAACAACAAAGTGACAAAGAAAAAAAAAATGTGTTGTGGGGGGGGGGGGTGCAAAATAGATGTGAGAGAACAAAAATCTTTGCTCTGCTGAACAAAAGCATTACAATAACGATTTTGATGATACAAATAAAGAGAATCTGACATGTGAAATTTCCAAATTAAATCAAATTATCAAGGAGCTTAACAATCAAAGCTGTATAACTGGAGGAGACCTCCATGTAGCCCTTTAAGGAATGTGTAGAAAACCGAACATGGCTTCTGACCTAAAGTCCAATCTTCACCTTCTCGTGGTGCACTCTGTTGGGTATCTACCAAGATACTGAACAAAAGAGGATAGGCTGGCAATTTGGGATTTAGCTGACCAAATGGTATTCTTACTACTGGCTGGTACAACATTACAGAATTAGAACTTCATGCTGGCTGAGGTTTTGCTGGGTTTGGATTTAAGTTTTGTAGATCTAGAAAACACATATGCCAAGTGAAATGCTCTTCAAAATGCTACAGTTATATGCCATAAATAGGACATTATATTGAGCAATACACAGTCTCTATTTAAAATGTAAGTCAGTAGTTAGAATTGAAGGATAGGAAGATGGTTTCATATTAAATCCGGTGTGTGACAAGAGAAAACATCTCCACTGTTATTCATTATCTATATGGATCACATTATGAAGGAAAGTGGTATTAAATCTGATATCAAAATTGGCAATTAAAGAGTTAATCTTAACTCTTTAATTGTACAGTAAAGAGTTAATCTTAACTCTTTACTTTATGCATATGATATTTCTGAATAAATAAATCCAGTACAAGTCTACATGATTCCCTTAGTACTGTTGTGATAAATTTGGTATGAAAATCAGCAATAAAAAGATAAAGACAATGAAAACCAACTATATCCTGAAGGGTGAACCTATAGAACAAGTAAAACATTTCAGATAATTAGGCACAATTTTTAGTGAAGATAGTAAATTAAATATTGAAATAGACAACAGAATTAGTAAATCTGGTATGGTAGGAAGTCAGCTGAATAAATTTATATGGAATAAGAAAGAAAATTAGCTTTAACTAAATTAGTTGTACATAAGATGGTGTTCAAACCAATTTTAACTTATGGATCTGAGCACTGGGTTAGAAATAAAACAAATCAAAGATTGATTTAAAACTATTTTAATCTATTTTCTCTTTTAAAGAATGATCAAAGACTGGTGACCTCGGATATGAGAGCTCTGAGCAAGATTAGGAGTCAACATATGGCATCAATAGCAGTATCACATTAAAAATGAGGATATTAGAAAAGAACTTGCCATTGTCAGCATTCGGGAATGCTGACAATAGAGCTAATCTCAGGTGGTATGGTCACTTAAACAAAATGGGAGAGGAAATATTAGTGATTCAAGTGTTCTTTGCCAGGTTGGCAGGGAAAGACTTCAGAGGAAGACCAAGATGTAGATGGATTGATACAGTAAAAAGTGTCTTAAAAGACAGAAATATAAGATCTGATAATATTGGGATCTTAACAGATAACAGATTAATTCACTGATCGGAAGACAGTAATGGTATAAATTTTTCATGTAGTACTATCATAAGCACACTGTATACTCCCTGAGGGTAGATATCGGGAATTAATGATGATCAAATTTTCAGGCAATACATCAGGAGTTCAAAAAAGTCAAGAAACAATTTAAAAAACTCAGAAAGGGTAAGAAAAATAAGCAGAATAAGAAGAGACATGAAAGCATGGAAGTTAGCGAGATATCAATAAATAAGGTAGAATTAGAATGTAAGAAAAAAATAAAAGTAACATACAGTAAATTTGCTCATTAAATTTGTCTTGATAACAGTCACTACTTCAAGTAGTACTATCATAATTACATTGTATACTCCCTGTTCTTTGTATTTTCATAGAAACAAGCAATTTATGAGAGAGAGAGAACATGAAAAGAATATTGGAAGAAGCAAGATCAAAGAATGAGAGTAAACATTGTTAGTCTATGATAGTACTGAGTTAAGGAGAGCTATGAGAGCAAACAATTTGATGGGAATGCTATATAAAAGAAATGGGTATGAGTTTTGGGGTGGGAGTGAGTTTGATGGCAAAAGATACGTGTAAAAAATACAACCAGCACCTCAACAGATTTGGCATTAGAAGCCCAACAAAATTTATTTAGGTAAGACAATGCAGAAATTCAGAGAAACTAAATCATTATGGAAGGAATGGGAGAATGTGAGTTCAACTAAGGAATGGAAATGTAATAATGATATGAATGTTAATAAGGATGTTTATGAATCTAGTGAATAGATGGACCTATATGCTTTGGGTTCACACTTTTTTGAGTGTGCTTAGGGAAGGAAAAGTTGCCCAACTGGGTCAAACAGATTGCAGATGCAAATATATGAAAAAACCAAGAGATAACCTGTTATGTCTATAAAAATATACAGGAAGCATCTGGAACAATGGGTTGACTCTGTTGCCTTGATGTGGACTAAGATTGTCAGTATTGGTGAAACCTGGTTCACAGAGTCAGACATAATAACTGGAATTAAGTGTAAAAAGGGTATATTATTTTTAAGGACTGAACAGATATGGGGGGAAGGGATATCTTATTTGAAGATATCATTGTGGGCTGTCTGCTTTGTGGAAGAACACTGTTAGGTGATGTGCAAGTAATGCAGGCAGTTTACGTAAAAATATTTAATATTTAAAACTTGAAATTTTTTCCATAACCCTTTAGGAATAATTTGTGTAAGTTGGAATTTATATAAGTCAAGGTCTATGTCAACACTCCTACCACAACACTGGATGAAGAGATATGAAAAGGTTCACATGCTGTTGCATAACCTAGATAAAATTTGGCAATTAGGGACAGGTGGGATAGCAGCATGTATGTTAAAGAAAAGTAATGCTCAGCTGAAGTGGTAAGCCCTTGACCTAGATGTATAATTTGAGTCTCAGCTTAGGAAAGATCCCACCAAAATAGAATGAATGTATGATAGTCCAGTTATGCAAGGGTGGAGCAAAAACATGCCTAACTACCAATCTATCAGTTCTCTGGAGTGGTTGAGAAGATTTTAGAGAAACTGATAAGAACTTGCATACAGAAAGACTGATAGATGAGCTATACTTTGCAAAGAACAACATGAGTTTAGTAAAGAGAGATCACAACAATTTGCAAATTGCTTTGACTTCCCTTTTTTGACGTCCAAGCAATTTGCTCTTATTTTATAATAATGTTACAGATAAGTTGGATAAAGGGCATGGGTACATTATGATACTATTGTACTTTGGTAAGGCATCTGATAGAATACCACATGAAAGGCTATTGAATAAAGTGAAGGATATGGGATTGAAATAAACTACTGACTCGGATAAGTGAGGGGTTGGTGAACAGACAGGTATCAAAAAAGAGGTATATGGGAGATTTAAGAAGAGGAGTGGTGTATAACATTGATCAGTCTTTAGACTGATGTTAAATCTATGACACAAATGATAAGCAGGGAAATCAGGGATATTACTGATATCCAGCACTTAAGAATGATCTGAACAGGTTAGACCTCTGGGCAAATGATAATGGCTGTGAATTCAATGTTAGTTGTGTGTTGCGATGAAAATTTCAACAACACATTATATTGGTGGGATTATACTTGGATCTTGGGATATTGTGGATAAAAATTTTAAGTTTAAAGGTCACATAGCAAAACTGAAAATACAACTCAGAGGATAACTGTAATATTAAAACACTGTAATGTAAGACATTTTTATATAACGAAACCTGTGGTGAATTCACACTAAAAATATTTACGAATTAAATAGTCATTACTGTGGTTAATACGTGTGTTTTTTAGTGATTGTAATGTAAGGATAAGGAAGTCATTTTGCCTCTTTACAAGGCCTTGATAGCTGCACTAGGAATGCTGTGTGCAGATTTGGTCTCCTTGGTTCTGAGAGGATAAAGAAGCTGTAGAAGATCTGCAGAGAAGACTTACAAAGATGATATCAGGTTTACAGAATGGAGATTATGATTCTAAATTGACAGTATATGAACTATAGACATCTCTAAACTAGGGAGAAGTGATTATGAGAGGTCTATAAACTCCGAAAGGTTGTTATAGGATATCAGTTGATGATACTGTTCATTACATGGAAGGTGAAGAAGAAGAAGACAAAGGGGATACTGTGAAAATTAAGTTTGTGTGCAGCTAAGAAAAATTCTTCTCAATTCAAGCTAGATTCTTCTCGCACAGACCAGTGGGAGTAGAAGAGTCTACCTGTTCCATGTTGAAAGTTTATTTTTCACTTGGTTAGAGTATAATAAATTTAGTTTAATCCTTTATCCAAGTGTGAGCAAACAAAGTTTGCACCTGAAAGTATCTTCAGGACTGGGGTAAGGTGGTAACACCAGGGCACTCCTTGCAAAGGTGGAGCAAGCTACCAACACTCCTATCTCAGTATCTCCCATAATGCAAAACACATCTCCTTGCGGATATGTCTAATGTTATGCATTAAGAGAAGGGCCACAACCCAGACTAGTTTCGACCTTTATTGAGGTCTCTTCAGTAGGAGCCAGGCCTGAGTGCAAGGAGTGCCCTGGTGTTGTACCACCTTACCCCAGTCCTGAAGATACTTTCAGGCACAAACTTTGTTGGCTCACACTTGGATAAAGGATTAAACTAAATTTATTATGTTCCATGTTGAGTGTGAATGAATTTCATGACAGCTGGTGTATTGATGTCTGGCCTCTCTCAATAGGTCCTTGACTCCCTAGAGGTCTTTGATAATGATTCCACACTGGCTGGAGAGAATTTGACGAATGTGATATTTATGATCTCTATAAAAATTTATTACATCGTTTCAATTTCAAATGGATCATTTGTATTATCATCATCAAATTCCTGACATGTACCCTCAGGGGGTGTACAGGATAATTATGATAGTGCCACATGAAAAATTTACGCCATTGCTAACTTCCGATCACCAATTTTCCTCCAAATTAATCTGTTACGATCCCAATATTATCAGATCTTATATTTCTTTCTTTTAAGGCACTTTTTTACTGTATCAATCCATATACATCTTGGTCTTTTCTCTGCCAACCTGGCAAAGAATTGAACTCTGCTATGAAAGCTCACAGCTTTCATATCAGAGGTCGCCAGGCTTTGATCAAGTGTTATTTCTAACCCAGCACTCAGATCCATAAGTTAAAATTAGTTTGAACACCATCTCATCTACAACTAATTTAGTGTTTTGACTAATTTCTTTCTTAATCCACATAAATTTATTTAGCTGACTTCCTACATACCAGTTTTACTAATTCTGTTGTCTTCATATTTAATTTACCATCTCCACTAAAAATTGTGCCTAAATAGCTGAAATGTTTTACTAGTTCTATAGGTTCACCATTCAAGTTACAGTTGATGTTTTCAATATTTCTGCCTATTTTCATTGTCTTTGTCTTTTTATCACTGATTTTCATACTAAATTTATTACAACATTCAGCCAGACGGCGTCAGTGAATAAGCTACTCTATAACAATAAAATACTCCCGCATTTTATGATTATTGTGAAATCTTAACAACGGGTACTAAGGAGTGGATTAGTTCTGCACAAGCTGTAAGTACTTATAGTGCATTAAATCAGCTATCCTTCCAGTTCTAAATCAGCCACATGTAAACACCCACTATGACTACTGTATGAAGCAAAGATTACAGCAAAATAAAAGCCAACAAAGAACAAGCACCACGTGTCTCACCAGTGCAGTGCCATTGATAAACCCACAACATGCCACAGCTATAAAACTGGCGTCACAGATAAGAAAAATAAAAAGTATATTCTGTGAGTTCTGTTGCCACTGGCAGCATGCTTCCTGTACCAAAATAGATGAATTGGCACACAAGCTATTTATCAAAATCAACCAACCCTTTTTCTGCTCGCTGTGCCTCTCTTCTGTAAAACAACTCTTGAACATAGGTAAACGAGTTGAAAACCTCGAACAGTACATCAATACTATTTCACCTGAATTCTGCGACCTAATCACATCAACAGCATACAACTCAATGGAGGCCTAAAACAAAAAAAATTCAACACCATTATTTTGAACTTTCTGACGGAAAACAGAAAATCATTAAAAGAAGACATCAGCAAATTAGCAGAAAAATGCAACATTGAATCTAAAAATATCGTCAGGTGACATCGTTTCGGGCCTATAAATAAAAGAAAGGACGGAACGAACTTTCCATGCCTCATAAAAGTGACTTGTAACAGTCCGACAAGCACATCTAAATTAATAACAGTGATCAACAACAAGTTCAAAGACACCTGTCCCCAACTGCATATATGCTCGACCAGACCTAACATTCACACAAAGGGAACAAGGGCGCCATCTTTGATCATCAACTACGAGCAAGTTAAATTGGTGCAAAAATTAAGTGGCGCCATAGTAGCCACTGTGGAAACCAGTATGCAAGCATTGCATAAGAAATGTGCAAGATCCTTGTGGTCAAATATATGCCTCACAGAACCTTGTATGTCCACTTCATAAACATCCACGGCCTAAATTTCAACCTTAATAGTGTCTACCCCTTCAGTCTACCCCCCCCATATACAGTCTTTCTGGAAGAAATTCAAATCTCACCGCCCCACATGCAGCACTATTTATCTCAACCTTCCAAACTACATGCTCTTTTAACTCCTTTTGACCAAAGAATGGCATCTGCACATACGTCCACTCTGACATACTTTGCCAGAGAGTATCCAACCTAGAATCACCCCAACTCTGACCTTCTTCAGTTGAAAATATCCCTTCCCCACTTGGTCAAATTCATTTGCTGTCTTTATCACTTCCCCAATGCAACCAACTACTCTGAGCTCTTTAATTTCTTCTCCTTAAAAATTGATTTTCTCCAGTCCCACTTTACCAACAGAGAAATTATCTTCCTAGGAGTTTTAATGTCCACAACACCAGCTGGCTTTTCTCCTCCAGTTGTACAGATCTTGCAGGAAGAGATGCTGAAACATTTGCCATCACTAACGACCTTACACAACTTTCTCAGATGTCAATAAGAACACCAGATATCCTGAAACACTCCAGATCTCTTCCTCACCAATTACCATTCCAAAAACACAGTGAAAGTAGTGGGGCCCCTAGGTAATTCTGACCACAATCTAGTGCTCATCTCCTTCCCCATGCAACAATGCTTACACAGTCACTCCCATACAAGAGTAATTTGGCATCATAATAGTTCCAAGTGGGAGAGCCTCCACAACTTATCTCTGAAGTAATTCCTCAAAAGTGTTTCTCCAAAATATGTGCAAAGGCTGTACAAATAAAAACCAAACATACCATAACTCCATCCTCCTTTAGAGCGTATACTGAAGCCCAAAATAGATGCAGAAAAACAATCAATGCTTCCAAAACTGAGTTTGAAAGAGCAAAAAGCAGAAAACTAGCAGCCTATACAAATGGCAGTCGAGCCTTTTGATCTCTTGCCAAAGTAATTAGCCATAACTTCTGCCCAACACTATTCCTACCCCTATCATACCCAGATGGCTCTATTGCATCATCACCCAAAGAAAAAGCCAATCTTCTGGCTTCACACTTTGCTTCCAATGCATGCATAATTGACACTGGTAAATGCTCCCTATATCCTTTTGCCAGAAGGAGATCAGAAAAATACTGTCCAAATTAGACACAAAAAAGTCTCCAGGCCCTGATTGCATTCCTTCAACTGTCCTGAAAGTTTTTGCACCAGAACTGACTCCTATCCCATATCACCTGTATATACTCTCTCACTCCACTGGTATGAATCCCACAACCTGGAAATTAGCCTATATTCAATCCATTCAGTCCTGTCTAAAGTAATGGAAAAAATCATCAATTCCTAACTCCTACACTACCTTGAAAGCATCCACCTAATAAACAGCTGCTAGTATGAATTCCATCGCAAGCCGATCAACAGGAGATCTGCTCACATGTCACCCATCTCTGGACAAATGCCATGGAGAAGTTTGGTGAATCTCAAGTGGTTGCAGTTGATATCTCCAAAGCTTATGACCGGGACTAGCACAAAAGCTTAGTAAACAAACTACCACCGTTTGGTCTGACTCAGGATCTCTGTAGTTGGACTGCCAGCTTTCTGTCTGGACACACACTGTGTGTGTGATGATGATGATGATGGATGAATCCTTATCCTCTCACCATTTAACTAATGCCAGGGTTCCACAAGGTTCTGTCCTCTCACCAACTCACTTGCTGCTATATATCAATGACCTACTTAAGTGGACCTCCAACCCAATATACAGTTTTGCAGATGACAGCACATTGTACTCCTCCCTTTTATTTGATAAACCATACTCTACACAATTCACCTCAACCTACAGAACATCAACCACCACCACCACCGCCCTCAATTCTGATCTCTGGCCATTCTCCAATGGGGTTCAGATAACCTCATCAATTTCAATGCTAATAAAGCCCAGTTCTGTCTTATTTCTCATAAAAAAGAACCGTTTTTTTCTCAGTATTCTTTTTGACGATACCCAAATTTCCAGACAATTTGAGATTTCTCTTCTTGGAATTAACCTGACATCAAACCTCTCCTAGCATAAACACATCACAACCATTGCATCCTCAGCTTAAAAACAACTAGGATTTCTCTTTCGCTCAAGATGTTACTTCACCCCTGAACAGCTATTAACATTATACAAATCGCCCAGCTATTGAATACTGCTCTCACATATGGAGTGAGGCCCTAAAAGCTACCACAAAATGCTTGACAACACAGAGGAGAGCAATTAGACTTATTAATAACCCATCTCTTACCAACTCATCCTCCCCCCCACACACACACACACTTTCGCACAGACGTTTGGTTTCCGCAATATGTATATTCTACAAATATTTCCACGGGGAATGCTCATCAATTACCCACTTAGTACTAAGTTCATCGGAACACGTGCAGCTGATGCTCAACATCCCTTCACAGTGCACCTTGAAACAAACAGAACAAGTTCCTTTTCCTCTTCCTTAATCCAAGGAATACAATACACAGTCTTTCAAATCAAATAAACAAGTTTTTCCTTTCTCAACCTGCTACTCATATAGAGTACTAATGTACTATAGGTTGTAATAAAAATAACACTGGGTTTGTTGGTCATAAAGATACTACTAGTTACATACTAGTTTTGCCAAGTAAACTAGTGGCTTCATCTGGGTTTGGATGAACATACAAATATATATGAACAACATGTTTCGATTATGGATCAATACATTACTAAAAAATACAAAACGTGTAGGAACCATTACACAAGTACAATAGAAACACGTGGAGAGTGGATGCTGGCACATGGTCAGTCACTGTTCAGCATTATCAGCGCGTGTGTCCGATAATCAGCAGAGAAATTAAACTCTGATGTGTTTAGAGATCTGATGAGTTACTTCCAAATGTAGCCTCTTATGTTGCAGGAGCTGTAGTTCTCCTATGTAATGGCATGGAGCTCTTATTCCATTCAATGTTGGAGAAATGAAATGCCAACCCTGAACTGTCCTCTCTGTTATTGTGTACCTCCAATATGTTCCTTTTGTCTTATTTCTAAACTTCTTGAAGTTTGTGCTATGTAATTAAGGGTCACAAGGACATGGGATGTTGTAAACTCCAGAATGTTTGATGAAAGAGTGGTGGCCCTTGGGTGGGCATAACAGATTTCATACTGTCATAATTGGTTTGAAGGCTACTCTAATGTCATGAGATTTCAAGAGATTAGCAATTTTTTGCAAAGGTTTACCAACAAAAGGGATGGAAATTGAAATTCTGTAATGAATATCATGGATTTGTTGGAGAGAGAGATTAAATAGTATTGTTTTGCTATTTTTTTAGGATATCCATTGCTGATCAATAGTTGGAGAATAGAATGTAATTCTTCTGTTAATGTTCCTTCATCTTTTATAATAGAGATCTCCCTCTTTTTCAGTGTATGCACAATGCCCAATTTTTGTGAAATATGCTGTAACAAGAAGAAACGTAGATAACGACCTGTGTGCGTTGGCAAGAGAAATGCCTTCATTCTGCTTGTTTCGTAATTGAAATATCTAGAAAAGGTAATTTTCCTTCATTCTCAAATTCTAAGGTGAATTTGATTTTATGGTGGAAGGAATTAATAGATGTCAGAAAATCATATAACTCAGCTACACTGTGTTTCAATATTATAAATATGTCATCTACATATCTCCACCAAATTGATGGTTTAGGATATGTAGATAACAAGACATAATTTTCAAACTTTTCTATGAATAAGGTCACACAAGGAGGAAATAGAGGGCTTCTCATTTCAAGGCTCTATAAACAGATTTTTTCCATTCATTGGAAAAAATCTGTTTATAGAATTGAGAGATGTCTTAAGGGAACAGATTATCTATAAGTACCATAACTTTGTTCACAAGAACATTTGTAAATAATGATACAATGTCCAGACTCTAGCCAGAATGTCTGTTCGTGAGATAGAAATTTCTCCTAGTTTTTCTATAAAATGCTCCATATTTTTGATATAGGCATCCATGTGTCTAATGTGCTCCTTTAGAAGATGAGCAAGATGTTTTGATAACAAATAAGTTGTCGAGCTAATACCATCTACGATCAGTCAAAGAGGAGTATCGCCTTTGTCAGCCTTAAGTACTATAATATCTTAATACATCTTTAAATTAGATAGTGCTCTTTTTTCTAAGGAGCTGATATTCTTTTTAGGAGGACAAGAAGACGAGAGAAGAATCGCAGTCTTTAATCTGATGTCACTTACAACAGGTTCAGGTAGAAAGTAAAGGGCTTTTTTATGTTACAGTTCCTTCCACCATAAAATCATGATATCTATTTTAGGAATGTGCTCTGGTGCAACTGCAAAATTGAACCCTTATTTTTTTAAGATGCTAGCTTCTGTAGGTGTCAAGTTGTGATCCAAAAAGTTGAAAAGTACCTTATTATCGGGTAGGGTAAATCTCAATTTTAAAATCTTCTCATATAAAGAATTGAATTTCTTGATATGCCTGTTTTAGGTGCTTAGATAATTTTTATAGTATGTATCATTGATCATATTATCTAGTCGGGACCATAGGTGAGCATCTATGTTGTTAAATAGAGTGTAGAGTAAGTCAAGATACAAAGAATCAACTACAACATTCATTACAGAACTTCAATTTCCATCCCTTTTGTTGGTGAACTTTCACAAAAAATTGCTAATCTCTTGAAATCTCAAAACATTAGAGTAGTCTTTAAACCAATTATGACAGTACGAAATCTGTTACGCTCACGCAAGGACCACAACTCTTTCAACAAACACCATGGAGTTTACAACATCCCATGTTCTTGTGGCCTTAATTATGTAGGACAAACTTTGAGAAGTTTGTCCTAAGACAAAAGGAACATACTGGAGATGACGACAACGACGACGACAACAACAACAACAGAGAGGAAAGTTCAGGTTGGCATTCCATTTCTCCAACATTGAATGGAATAAGTGCTCCATGCCATACATAGGAGAACTACAGCTTCCACAACATAAGAGGCTACAGTGGTAATCCACTCACAAGGTACCCTAAACAGAAACCAAGGGATGATTCTGTGTGACTTTTGGAAGTCACTCATCAGATCTCTAAACACATCAGAGTTTAATTTCTCTGCTAACAATCGAACACATCTGCTGAACAATGATTGACAATGTGCCAGCATCCACGCGTTTCTATTGTACTTGTGTAACAGTTCCTACACATTCGGTATTTATTTATTTTTTTTTTTTTTAGTAATGCATTAATTCATAATCAAAGCTTGTTGTTTATTTATATTTGTATGTTCATCCAATCCCAGATGAAGACACTAGTTTATGTAGTGAAACTAGTGTGTGACTTAGTAGTATCAAATCTTTACAACAATAAAGCGAGTGTTAGTTATTTTTATTACATTAGTTTTGTGGTCGAAATAACATACATACTATTGGTTGATCAACCAACCTCTCGTGTATGGATTCAACATAAAAAAAAAACAGTTATTCAATTTATTCAGGGAATCTTGCAGACTTGTACTGGATTTATCCAGAAGTATAATAATATTTTTGAAAAAAGTAAAGAGCAAAGATTAACACTGTCAATTTTGATATCACATTTAATACCATTTTCCTTCATAATGTGATCCATATAAATAATGGATAACAGTGGAGATAATGTGCACCCTTGTTAAACACCTGATTATACCTCAAACCGTCTCCTATACCTCCAAGTATAAATGCATGCTGACTCATAGCTTAAACAGAAACTATACATTGCTTGATATAACGTCCCATTTACACAACATGACTGTAGCATTTTGAAGAGCTTTCCTCTTGGTACTTTGGTATATGCCTTTTCCAGATAAACAAAACTTAAATACAAATCCTTATTATATTCCCAAGATTTGTCTAAAAGTGAAAAATCTATCCTGACAACCTCTATTTTGCCTGAATGCAGTTTCTTCTTTCCCAAGCTTTCCTTTACTCAATTTTTCTTAGCTGTTTCTCAAGTATACTTGCATAAATCTCACCAGGAATGCTCAGTTTTATTTTCCTTTTTATAGATGGATACTATGAGAGCTCTGCTCCAATCATCTGGAATTTAACCCTCTCACCAGGTCTTCTGAATTATACAATGCAGCCACTGTAAAACTTTTATACCTCCATATATGAGCATTTATGGCTGACTTTCATTTAATTCAGCTGCCTTTCCACATTTCAGGTGACTTTTTCTACTTCAAGTATGGATATGTATTCCTATAGCATTCTAGTTGGGAGTATTCTACCATCCTGTTGACACTGCTTGTTTCATTTAGCAATCTTTCAAAGTACAGTGGAAACTCAGTTGTCAAATGACTCTCATCTCAAACAAATCAGCTCCCGAACATATTTTCCGAACAATAGAGGTGAAAAAAGGAAATCGTATCCCAGCATGAAAATGGCATTCGTGTCTTGGATCTTGCAATGCAGTTCAGTATGGCAAAATCAACGATCTGTACCAGTGGTGCACCCAGAGGAGAGGCAAGGTGCTTTGTCTCCCCTCAAAGGAAAAAAAAAAAAAAACACAAGAAAATTTTTG
Source organism: Typopeltis vanoorti (assembly GCF_054136105.1). NCBI lineage: Eukaryota > Metazoa > Arthropoda > Arachnida > Uropygi > Thelyphonidae > Typopeltis > Typopeltis vanoorti. The sequence goes on along the minus strand of NC_143549.1, from coordinate 188,552,757 downwards.
AAAAATTTTTTCCTAATTAAAATTCATGTTTTTTTATTTGTTGTGTCATGTCTTCTATTTCTATACTACTCATGAATTAGCAATCATTGCAGATGCTCAGTCATAGGTCGTATGTGATGTGTAGTGTGTATTCTCAAATTGTCTACTCAACTCGCCCCCCCCCCCCAAAGATTAAATCCTGAGCGCACTACTGATCTGTACAATACTCAAAAATAAAGAGGGGACCAGTTTTAGTTTATATTTTATATATTTATTGTGTTTATTCTTTTTGCGCAAAATTTCATGAATTTTCATTGTTTTAGTATACGATTTTATGCATGAAGTACTGTTATAAAGGTTTAAATAAACAATCATCTAGGGTTCGGAAATGGATTAATTCATTTTACATTAATGCTTATGGGAAAATGGTTTCAGTTTTCAAACAAATCAGTTTCCAAACAGCCTTTAGGAACGAATTCTGTTTGACAACCGAGGTTCCACTGTAATTACTTCAGATATCTAGATTATCTTCAGTTTTCATGTCACCATTATCATCTCTTCCTTTTACAGTACATTTTCCTAAATTTCTAAGCTTTTTCAATAGCCTCCAGAATATTTTGCCACCTTCCTGATATTTATTTTCTATGTTCTTACCAAAGTCTTCCCATGACTTTTGTTGAGTGAGCTTTACACAGTACTTTGTTTTCTTATATTTTTTTTCTGTATTCTCTAAGAGCACAAGCTAACTTACTTGTCAGGAACTTTCAATATAATTTCTTATTTTCCTTCACTGCCTCTTTAACTTCCTGAGTTCACGAAATGGAGTTCTGCTTTTCTATCCTTACAGACAACCACACAGCATGTCTCTGGCTGAATCAATCAATACTTTCTTCAGGGATTGCCACACAATTTCCAAGATTTGGTCCCTGTTCTCAAACTCTTTCATTTTTTCTTGTTTAATATTTGTGTATTTTAGTCTACAGTGCCCATCTGAGAGCTACTCAACTTTTATTCGCTTTAAAACTTTCTTACATGTTCTTCTTTTCAATATGAAATTCAATTTTATCCTGGTCAAGACTAAATGATGATCACTTCCAATTTCAAATCCTCTGTACACTCTAGTATCCTGCACCAATGAGAAAACATCACTATCAACAATAACATACTCAATGAGACTTTTCTTATTCCTTGCCTCTTTTCTCCATGTGAATTTATGCACATTTTTATGTTGGAATATTGAGTTAGTAATACCCAATCCATGTCCTAAGCAGAAATCCAATAGGCATTTGTCATTATTATTGGATTTGCTCTTTTCTCCGAATTTTCCCAAAATATTTCTGTATGTCTGACAATCATTTCCTACTCTGTTATTTAGATCCCCAACAAGGACCAACTTTTCCTTTTTCGTTGAGTCAGATGCCTTTGTCTCCCCTCAAAGGAAAAAAAAAAAAAAAAAAACACAAGAAAATTTTTGAAAAATTTTTCCTAATTAAAATTCATGTTTTTTTATTTGTTGTGTCATGTCTTCTATTTCTATACTACTCATGAATTAGCAATCATTGCAGATGCTCAGTCATAGGTCGTATGACTGAGCATCTTATGGTCCTTCTTCTATAGGACCATAAGCACAAATAAGTCACATTGTCCATTTCTCCATTCAGATATTTGTCTACATCACTCTACTTGATATTTCCTGTCATTAAAGAAGATTAGCCTCATACTTAGTGTTGAATACTATGGTTACATACAAATAATATGATATTTGCCAGTTAGAAAAATCTCACCTGTTTTTGTGTTCTTTGTTTCGATCACACCCCTTATGTCAATCTGTTATACTAATCCAATTCTTCTACTAGTTCCATTTCTTTGCAATTCAGGCAAGAATTCTTATGTTGATAGTACTAATATTGAACTCTACTGATGCAGAGTTGGGATATGTTTTGTGATTTGTTCCAATGCTGACTTTTCACTGTTTGGCCTGGTTCTCAAACAAAGAGAACATTCCCCTTGTTTAACTGAGGGACATCCCCAGTTGGCATGAAATTCTGTCATGTTGTATCATCATTTTACACTGTGGTTTAAGCCAATAAAAATGCAATTTGGCCAGCTAAATCCCAAACTGCCAGTCCATCTTCATTCATTCAGTATCCACATAGATACCTAACGGGGTGTACCACAAGAAGGTGGGGATTTGACAGTAGGTCAGAATCCCCAGTCAGTTCTCCGCATTCCTTAAAAGTCTATGTGAGAGTCTCCTCCCAGTTATACAACTTTGATCCTTAAGCCACTTCCCATTTGTATTAACAAAACACAATTATATATCTAATGTTCATTAAGTCAAAAATGCAGTGATATCATAAATGCACAATAATTCTCAACACTCAGATTTCTATAAAAGAACTACCAATCAAAACAACTCTTTGAACAATGTAAATTAATCCAGTAAAAATTAATAGAATGTTTTTTGCTGAACAATTTCTAACTGTATTCCTATCCTACTGTATGCAAACAATTACAAAAGCCTATTAGTGCAACTTTTGTATGTGACTCATATGTGTAAACTACAGTACAGTGCGGTATTCATTCATCCTAAGTTCAAGATTGACCGATGAATATTGTAAACCTGCAATATAAATGTATTATAGTTTACAACATTTCATACATGAGAGTCACATTAAAAGGGAGGGAAAAAAGTTACAAGTGCTTTCAAGATCGGCAGTTTAATTTGATATCTATTAGGTGTACTTCTTTTGCATGCATAGTTTGAGGATTGTACAAGTTTCTCTTTTCATCCTTACCTTCCATAATATATCAAGCTATTCATTCATTGAAATACACTGCTTCTAGATCAAAGCTAAGGGAAGCCTTTTCCGTCCTTTTCATTAATTTTTTTCAATTCCATGCTGGTCCCAGTAAAGTTTGTTTGTTTATCCTATTCTCTTATCCTAGAGAGATTTAGCGCTGGCGTATACACACACACTCTCTTTATCTGTTCTCAAATGGAACCTTCTGATTCTGTATCATCTTTAAAGTCTTTCAATATTATTGTGCCTTCAGCCAACCATCAATACTACAAGTAGTGTTCCTAGACTTTCGCAACATGACTGCAAAAAATAGATCCGCCATCTAGTCTGTTGGTAATTTGCATACATTTCTTTCATAAATTTTGTAATGAACAATACAACAGAAAATTATCATCATCAAATTCCTGCCATGTACCCTCAAGGAGTGTACAGGATATGATAGTACTACATGAAAAATTTACATCACTACTAACCTCCTATCTACAATTCTCCTCCAAATCAGCCTGTTACTTGTCAAAACTCCAACATAATCAGATCTCATATTTCTATCATCTAAGGCACTTTGTACAGTATCAATCCACCTATATCTTGGTCTAAATCTGGGTCATTTTCCTAGAAACCTGGCAGAGAACACTTGTTTTGCTAATCTTTCCTCACCCATTCTATTTAAGTGACCATGCCATCTGAGATTAGCACTGCTAATCGATTCCTGGATGCTGACAATGTCAAGTTCTTTCCTAATATCCTCGTTTTTATTATGATATTGCCATTGATAGCATCAGTTCACGCCTCTAATCTATCTCAGGACACTCATATCTGTGGTCTCTAGTCTTTGGTCAAGTGTTTTACTTCTGACCCAGCTCTCAGATCCATAAGTTAAAACTGGTTTGAACACTGTCTTGTATACAACTAATTTAGTGTTCCGACTAATTTCTCTCTTATTCCATATGAATTTATTCAACTGACTTTCGACCATACCAGCTTTGTTGATTGTGTTGTCTATTTCCATATTTAATTTATTATCTTCACTAAAAATTTTGCCTAAGTAGCTGAAATGTGTTACTTGTTCAATAGGTTCTCCATTCACAGCGCAGTTGACATTTTCAATGATTCTGCATATTTTCATTGTATTTGTCTTTTTATTGCTGACCATATCTATTACAATAGTTCATACCATATCTATTACAATAGTTATTCAATTTAGTCAGGGAATCTTGCAGACTTGTAGCAGATTTATTTAGAAGTATAACATCATCCGCATAAAGCAAAGAGCTGACATAAACATCTCCAATTTTGATACAAGGTTTAATACTACTTTCCTTCATAATGTGATCCATATATAGACAATGAATAGCAGAGGAGATAATGTACATCCTTGTCTGACACCAGATTTAACATTAAACCATCTTCATGAACTTCCTTCAATTCTAACTGTTGACTTACAACTCAAATAAAGGCTTAGTATTGCTTAATATAATGCCCCATTGACACCATATAACTGTAGCGTATTGAATAGCTTCTCCCTTAGCACCTTGTCATATGCCTTTTCCAAATCAACAAAACTTAAATACAGACCTTTGTTATAGTCCTATGATTTCTCCACTATTTGTCGTAAAGTGAAGATCTGATCTTGATTTGGCCTGAATCCAGCTTGTTCTTCACCAAGCTTTTCTTCCACAATTCTTCTCTACCTTTTCTCAAGTATACGTGCATAAATCTTACCAGGCAGACTCAGTAGGGAAATGCCTCTGTAATTCTCACATTCAGTTTTATTTCCCTTTTTATATATGAGTACTATGAGAGCTCTACTCCAATCATCAGGAATTCGTCCCTCTGTCCAGGACTTCTGAACTATGCATGCAGCCATTGTAAGACTTTAATACCACCATAGTTCAGCATTCCTGGTTGAATATCATCTACTCCTGCTGCCTTTGCACATTTCAAGCATTTGATAGCTTTTTCTACTTCAAGTATGGATATGTATATCCATACTTGAAGTAGAAAATGTATGCCTGTTGAGTGTTTTTATACCACTGTGCTACCACTGCTTTTTTCATTTAGCAATTTTTCGAAGTAATTACTCCATACTTCAATGATATCTTTTTCTCCCGCTTCATTGTCACCTTTATCATCTCTAACTTCTTTTACAGCACTCTCGCCTCCATTTTTAAGCTTCTTCAACAACCTCCAGAATATCTTACAACTTTGATATTTATTTTCTATGTTCTTGCCAAAGTCTTCCCATGACTTTTGTTTAGCTAGTTTTACACAGTGTTTTGCATTCTTGCATTTGTCTCTGTATTCTCTAAGAGCAAAAGCTGACTTATTTGCCAAGAACTTCTGATATGCTTTCTTCTTTTCCTTCACTGTCTCTTTAACTTCCTGTGTCACCATGGAGTTCTGATTTTTCTATCCTTGCAGACAACCTCACCACATGCCTCTCTGGCTGAATCAATAGGGTTTTCTTCAAGGATTGCCACTGAATCTCCAAGGTTTGGTTCCTGTTCTAAAACTCTTTCATTTTTTCTTCAATAAGTGTTAAAACTTTCTTACATGTTATTCTTTTCAACATGAAATTCAATTTTATCCTGCTCAAGACTAAATAGTGACACTTCCAATTTCAAATCCTCTGTACACTCTGGTGTCCTGCACCAGGGAGAAAACATCACTATCAACAATAACATAGTCAATGAGTCTTAACATAGTCTTATTCCTTGCTTCTTCTCTTCATGTGAATTTGTGCACTTTTTTATGTTGGAACATGGTGCTAGTAATAACCATTTCATGTCCTGAGCAGAAATCCAAGAATTATTTGCCATTATTATTAGCTTTGTTCTTTTCTCCAAATTTTCCCAAACTATTTTTGTATGTCTGACAATCATTTCCTATTCTGCTATTTAGATCCCCAAGCAAGGAACCAACTTTTCCTTTTTCATTGTGTCAGTTGCTTTCTCTCATCATCATCAAATTCCTGCCATGTACCCTCAAGGGGTGTACAGGATATGATAGTATACATGAAAAAAATTACATCATTACTAACTTCCTATCTACAATTTTCCTCCAAATCAGTCTGTTACTTGTCAAGGCTCCAACATTCTCATATCTTATATTTCTATTGCCTAAGGCACTTTGTACCGTATCAATCCACCTATATCCTGGTCTTCTTCTGGGCCGTTTTGCTGCCAACCTGGCAGAGAACACTTGTTTTGCTAATCTTTCTTCGCCCATTCTGTTTAAGTGACCATACCACCTGAGATTAGCTCTGCTAACGCATTCCTGGATGCTGACAATGTCAAGTTCGTTCCTAATATCCTCATTTTTAACATGATATTGCCATTGATGCCATCTGTTCACGCCTCTAATCTTTCTCAGGACTCTCACATATCTGTGGTCTCTAGGCTTTGGTCAAGTGTTTTACTTCCGACCCAGAGCTCTCAGTTCCATAAGTTAAAATTGGTTTGAACACTGTCTTGTATACAGCTAATTTAGTGTTCCGACTAATTTCTCTCTTATTCCATATGAATTTATTCAACTGACTTCCCATCATACCAGCTTTGCTGATTCTGTTGTCTATATCTATATTTAATTTACCGTCTTCAGTAAAAATCGTACCTAAGTAGCTGAAATATTTTACTTGTTCCACAGGTTTTCCATTCACAACACAGTTGACATTTTCAATGATTCTGCCTATTTTCATTGTCTTTGTCTTTCTATTGCTGACCTTCATACCATATCTATTACAACAGCTATTCAATTTAGTCAGAGAATCTTGCAGACTTGTAGCAGATTTATTTAGAAGTATAACATCATCCGCATAAAGCAAAGAGCTGACATTAACATCTCCAATTTTGATATCATGTTTAATACCACTTTCCTTCATAATGTGATCCATATATATAATGAATAACAGAGGGGATAATGTACATCTTTGTCTCATACCAGATTTAACATTAAACCATCTTCCTGTACTTCCTTCAATTCTAACTGCTGACTTACAACTCAAATAAAGACTAAGTATTGCTTGATATAATGCCCAATTGATACCATATAACTGCAGCGTATTGAATAGCTTCTCTCTTGGCACCTTGTCGGTTGCCTTTTCCAAATCGAAAAAACTTAAATACAGATATTTGTTATATTCCCATGCTTTCTCAACTATTTGTCGTAAAGTGAAGATCTGATCCTGACAGCCTCTATTTGGCCTGAATCCAGCTTGTTCTTCACCAAGCTTCCACAATTCTTCTCAACCGTTTCTCAAGTATACTTGCATAGATCTTACCAGGAACACTCAGTAGGGAAATACCTCTGTAATTCTCACATTCAGTTTTATTTCCCTTTTTATATGTGGGTACTATGGAAGCTCTACTCCAATTATTGGGAATTCGTCCCTCTGTCCAGGCTTTCTGAACTATGCAGTGCAGCCACAGTAAGACTTTTATACCACCATACTTCAGAATTTCTTTTCGAATATCATCTTCTCCTGCTGCCTTTCCACATTTCAAGCCTTTGATGGCTTTTTCTACTTCAAGTATGGATATGTATTCCTGACTGCATGTCTGGGTAGTGTTTTTTACCACTGTGCTGTCATCACTGCTTGTTTCATTTAGCAGTTTTTCAAAGTAATTACTCCATACTTCAAGGATATCTTTTTCTCCCGTTTTCATGTCACCTTTATCATCTCTAACTCCTTTTACAGCATTCTTTCCTCCATTCCTAAGCTTTTTCAACAACCTCCAGAATATTCTGCCACCTTCTTGATATTTATTTTCTATATTTTTGCAAAAGTCCTCCCATGACTTTTGTTTAGCTAGTTTTACACACTGTTTAGCTTTCTTACATTTGTCTCTGTATTCTGTAAGAGTAAAAGCTGACTTATTTGCCAGGAACTTTTGATATTCTTTCTTCTTTTCCTTCACTGCCTCTTTAACTTCCTATATCCACCAGGGAGTTCTGATTTTTTTTTATCCTTGCAGACAACCTCACCACATGCCTCTCTGGCAGAATCAATCAATGTTTTCTTCAGAGATTGCCACTGAATCTCCAAGGTTTGTTTCTGTTCTCAAACTCTTTCATTTTTTCTTCAATAATCTTTGTGTATTTTATTCTACAGTTCACATCCGAGAGCTGCTCAACTTTTATTCTCTTTAAAATTTTCTTACATGTTATTCTTTTCAATATGAAATTCAATTTTATCCTGCTCAAGACTAAATAGTGATCGCTTCCAATTTCAAATCCTCTGTACACTCTGGTGTCCTACACCATGGAGAAAACATCACTATCAACAATAACATAGTCAATGAGACTTTTCCTATTCTATGCCTCTTCTCTCCATGTGAATTTGTGCACATTTTTATGTTGGAACATGGTGTTAGTAATAACCAGTACATGTCCTGAGCAGAAATCCAACAGGTATTTGCCATTATTATTAGCTTTGCTTTTTTCTCCAAATTTTCCCAAAATATTTTTGTATGTCTCACAATCATTTCCTACTCTGCTATTTAGATCCCCAACAAGGACCAACTTTTCATTTTTCATTGTGTCAGTTGCTTTTTCTAAAGTGTCAAAAAATTCCTCCACTTCTACCTTAGTAGAACCCTCTGTGGGACCATAGGCACAAATAAGTCTCAGTGTCCAGTTCCCCATTCTCATATTTGCCCAAATTACTCTACTTGAGGCTGACTGCCATTCAAGAAGATTAGCTTCGTATTTTGTGTTGAATACTATGGCTATTTCTTCTTTTCCTTGATTGTCATTGCCTGAATATAACATTTTGTATTTATTGCTCAGAAAGATCTCACCAGTTTTTGTCTTTTTTGTTTCAGTCACACCTATTATGTCGATCTGGTACTTATCTAATTCCTCAGCTAGCTCCATTTCTTTGCCATTCAGGCCTCTTACGTTGATAGTAGCGATCTTTAACTCTGGTGATGTTGAGTTGGGGTTTGTTTTCAGATCTGTTCCAGTAGCTGACTTTTCGCTGTTCGCCCTGATTCCCTGGCGAAAACAATGGGGGCCTTGTTTAACCGGGCGACGCCCCAGCCGGCATGAAATTTTGTTGTGTTGTACCATCATTTTTTATTTTTGTTTAACCAATAAGAATACAATCTGGTCGGCTAAATCCCAAATTGCCAGCCCATCCTCGTTCGTTCAGTATCCAAGTAGATAACCAACAGGGTGCACCACGAAAAGGTGAGGATTGGACATTAGGTCAGAAGCCCTGGTCAGTTCTCTGCATTCCTTTAAAGGATATGTGGAGGTCTCCTCTCAGTTGTACAGCTTTGACCCATAGTATCCAAATATCAGAATGGGGAACTGGACAATGAGACATTTGTGCCTATGGTCCCACAGAAGGTTCTGCTAAGGTAGAAGTGGAGGATTTTTTTTTTTTTTTTTTTGAGGCGTTGCTTTCTCTAACGCCTCAAAAAAAAAAATCCTCCACTTCTACCTTAGTAGAACTTTCTATCAAATAAGTCTCATTGTCCATCTCCCCATTCTGATATTTGCCCAGATCACTCTACTTGAGACTGCCTGCCATTCAAGAAGGTTAGCCTCGTATTTAGTGTTGAATACTATGACTATTCGTTCTTTTCCTTGGTTGTCATTGTTTCAATATAACAATTTGTAATTATTGCTCACAAAGATCTCACCAGTTTTTGTCTTTTTTGTTTCAGTCACCTCTATTATGTCGATCTAGTACTTATCTAAATCACAGAAAATTATGCTCACAAAAAAAAAAAAAAAAAAAAAAACCTGCAGTTAATTACCTGATAATGAAATGGAAAAACAAATATTCTGAATATATGAATTACCAGTATGTATTGGGATTATTCTTTATCTACTGAAAATTAATTAGGTTTTGAAAGGGCAAGATCGAGAGAATTTTTGTTATCTACCTGTCAATATGCTTAATTTAAAATCATTGAAAAAGTATAATATGAATATATAGTATTCTTTAAAAAATTTTATAAAAAAGTAAAATCATTGGAGTAAGGTCTGGGCTTTTTTGTGGCCATAATTCTAAATGCCATGAAACTCACTTTCAAGAATGCCAGAAGTGCTACAAGGTATAGAGAGTCACTTGTTACCATATTTTTGTGCAATTGAAATAACACTCATGATTACTCCATTAAAGAAAGCAGCAAAAGCACTCTTTAAAGTATTTTCAATGTATCGATAAGGTATCAATGAGCTCAGCTGCCAATGAAACAACTGCAAACATTTCATGATCCTAAATCCTAACATGTATATTAGTTTCCAATATAAGAGTTCTACAGTCAATTTTTCTAATGCAAGATTGAGAACTCGAGTTACCAACAGGTTGATGAAAGGAAACCTGCTTGCCTGTGGACATCTGACTTGTTAATGACTCGAATCAAACTCAATTGTCTTTCTCCTGGTGGTCTAGCATTACAGTTCTGGAAGTGTTGTCACAAGACCACAGGACCCTCAAAAATAATAAAGAAGAATTTAGATGCAAATAATATTTGCATTTAAAAACTCTGTTAGAAAAGCAGAAAAAATAGAACAAACTTCTTTTATTTTATTTTTTTAATATGAGACAAAATACAGTATACCAGAAATGAAATTTCAAACCACTGTGACTGCAAAAATCTTTAATGATGTTGCTTGGAACCAAAATAAGTGGCTTCTTAAGTCATGGCATGTCTGTTGCAATATTCATGTTACGTGACTCAAGTTTCCTGAGATGGCTACCAGCAAAGTAGTCATAAACAAGCTGTTGTTAATCTCAGGTAATTCTCTTATCTCAAAATGCAGATTGCAAGTGATGAGCTGTCTGGGAATATCAGGTAGCATGTACTGTAACGTCTGAGATATAAGAAAGATAAACTGTATTTTTCCAGATCTGTTACAAGAAATCATGGCATTTGATAACGAAGAAGGTGAGCACAAGTTTCTTCAGTCCACCCATATATGGAATGCAGCGAGTTTTTCCAGAAAGAAAAAGCTGATAAAATGTGCATTACATATTTCCTAGCAGTATCAGACTGGCAAACGGAACGTGACCTGCCATTGTGACATAAAAATGAATGCGGGTATAAAAGATAAAAATTAGAATTTCAAATTACCACATAAACCTTAAATACAGTTATGATTGCATAGAACAAAACAAATGAATTATCTTTTAAATCACAGATTATCTTCTTACTCCCTAATGTCTAAGTAATAAAAGATAGCTACCACCACACTCAGGCATTGCAAACTGGTTGGTGTACTTGATGTTTTTGGTAATTATCCTATATCCTGGGTAGCTCCTAAGACAGGAAACTATACTACTAATCCTCCAGCTGTTTTGCACAAATGAACCATGTTGTTTATTATTTTAACGGTATAACAGAACACAGAAACTAAGTAAATAATTAATTTATTAACTTGATGCTGATATTTCGCTGGTGTTATAACCAGCATCTTCAGAGCACAAAAACACTGTTTGTCACAATACGCTAGACTAAAACAACATGGTGTACTTAAACAAAATTGTAGCAGCAACACAAAGACTAGAGTCCTGATTTTGGCACCTTCTAAGCTAAAAAAAAAGCTATCATATATTACTAGAGTCCTAGAAAAGTGCTAGTTTTTTCTTAATATGACTGTCTCCCAGATCTTCGGCAAGTTAATACAGCCATATTTGTTGAGATTTGGAGTATATGTTTTAGGGCTTCTGTCGCCTCTAAGAACAATCTCTCTGATTTATACGGGTTTCTGTGTAGTACTTTTGTGTTTTTCCAGTTGATCCTGTGTGCAGGGGTATCCAGAGCATGGTCTGCTAGGCCCGACTTACCATAATGATAATTCCGGACGTATCTTTTATGTTCGCTGATGCGGATGTTCACAGTTCTTCCTGTTTGACCGTAGTAGGCTTGATTGCATGAGCAGGGTACTTGGTAGACTCCTGGATGTGATAAAGGAGGAATGCTGTCCTTGGGTGAGCAGATGAGGGTGGCTAATTTGCTACATGGTCTGAATGTAGTGCGTAGTTTATGTTTATTGGGAATTCTTGAGATCTTTTCGGATGTGTCTTTAATGTAAGGGATGGTGACTGTTTTGTTGTAGTTCTCTGTGGTGGATGGTGGGAGGGGTTTCTTAGGAGTGTTTAGTATTTTGTTTATTTTATGTGGATTGTAGCCGTTGGCCAAGAAGGTGTGGCGTAAGTGAGTCAGTTCAGCAGTAAGAGCCTTGTCATTGGAATAGATTGCTCTCGCTCTATGGGTTAGCGTTTTTAATATGCCATATTGTTGAGAAGGATGATGGTGTGATTGTTTGTGTAAGTATCTGCCTGTATGTGTGGGTTTTCTAAAAACTGAAAATGATAAGGAACCATCTGGGAGACGTGTGATGAGTGTATCCAGGAAGGGCAGACAGTTGTTGGCTTCCAGTTCCATAGTAAAGTGGATTTTTGGATGTTGGCTATTTAAATGTGCTAAAAATGTTTATAATGTCTCAGGGCCATGTGGCCAAATAGCAAGCACATCATCAACATAGCGTAGCCAAAGTGTTGGTTTGAGAGTGGCTGTATTGATTGCTTGTTTTTCCAGGTGTTCTATGTAAAAGTTGGCTGGGGGGGGAGCCCATGGCTGTCCCATCAATTTGTTTGTATATTTTCCCTTTCCATGTGAAATATCCTGCATGTATTGTGAATTTGAATAGTTCAAATATATCGGGGGGGGAAGTGTGACTTCAGTAGATTGAGGGTTTCTATTAGTGGTACATTTGTGAATAGTGAAGCGATGTCAAAGCTTACTATTAAGTCTGACTTTTTAGGGTAAGGTGTTGTAAGATGCTTTTTAGGTGTGCTGAATTTTTGACAAAGGAGGGAGAATTGTTTGTGAGAGTGGCTAGTAGCTTCGCAAAATGTCTAGTCAGTTTGTATGTGGGACTATTTATACTGTCCACAATTGGGCGTAGGGGTGTGCCTTGTTTGTGAATTTTTGGTGATCCATAGATCCTCGGTGTTTTAACATGGAAGGGTTTGAGTTTGTTAACTGTGTCTTTGGGCCAGGAAGTGACTTTTTTCAATAATTTTCGTGCCTTATTCTTTTGTGTGTTGGTGGGATTGCGATCTATAATTTTGTATGTTGACTGATCTTGTAATAGTGTGTGCATTTTGTTTTCATATTCAGTTGTGTCCATCACCACGGATGCATTTCCTTTGTCTGCTTTTGTTATGGTAATCTGGCTGTTGTTGTGTAGCTCTTTTATAGCAATGAATTCCTTATGTGGGATATTATTTTTGGGAGGCTTGGACTTGATTAGGATGTTGGCCACATCTAAACGTATGTTGTTAGCAATTGTTGGAGGCAGGTCGTATATTCCTCGTTCGATGGACGCCATTATTTCGGCTTTTGGAACTTGCTTGGGAGTTATGTGGCAAAGTTGTGCCCTCGAATTAAAGCCGTCGTGGCTTCTTTGCTTAAGGTGAGTGACGATAGATTCACGACGACGAGGTCTTGTTGTAATTGCGGTCATTGTATGGTGTTCCGTTGTTGGAGATTTTCAAACTTATTTTGGTGCCGGTTTTTGACTCTGTCGAATTCTTTTTTTGCCGTTGCGTCGGTGATGTTCTCTAAGATCTGCCAAAGTTACGTATTTAGAATATTATGCAGTGATTCTCGTAATGCGCTGTTGGTTGCATTTGCTTTTGCTAATTCCAGGCAAGTGGTGTTAATCTGTTCAAATAATGGCGTCCATCGAACGAGGAATATACGACCTGCCTCCAACAAATCCCACCAACACACAAAAGAATAAGGCACGAAAATTATTGAAAAAAGTCACTTCCTGGCCCAAAGACACAGTTAACAAACTCAAACCCTTCCATGTTAAAACACCAAGGATCTATGGAGCACCAAAAATTCACAAACAAAGCACACCCTTACGCCCAATTGTGGACAGTATAAATAGTCCCACATACAAACTCGCTAGACATTTAGCGAAGCTACTAGCCACTCTCACAAACAATTCTCCCTCCTTTGTCAAAAATTCAGCACACCTAAAAAGCATCTTACAACACCTTACCCTAAAAAGTCAGACTTAATAGTAAGCTTTGACATCACTTCACTATTCACAAATGTACCACTAATAGAAACCCTCAATCTACTGAAGTCACACTCCCCCCCCCCCCCCCCCCCCCGATATATTTGAACTATTCAAATTCACAATACATGCAGGATATTTCACACGGAAAGGGAAAATATACAAACAAATTGATGGGACAGCCATGGGCTCCCCCTTTCCCCCCACTAGCCAACTTTTACATAGAACACCTGGAAAAACAAGCAATCAATACAGCCACTCTCAAACCAACACTTTGGCTATGCTATGTTGATGATGTGCTTGCTATTTGGCCACATGGCCCTGAGACATTGAAAACATTCTTAGCACATTTAAATAGCCAACATCCAAAAATCCACTTTACTATGGAACTGGAAGCCAACAACTGTCTGCCCTTCCTGGATACACTCATCACACGTCTCCCAGATGGTTCCTTATCATTTTCAGTTTTTAGAAAACCCACACATACAGGCAGATACTTACACAAACAATCACACCATCATCCTTCTCAACAATATGGCATATTAAAAACGCTAACCCATAGAGCAAGAGCAACCTGTTCCACTGACAAGGCTCTTACTGCTGAACTGACTCACTTACGCCACACCTTCTTGGCCAACGGCTACAATCCACATAAAATAAACAAAATACTAAACACTCCTAAGAAACCCCTCCCACCATCCACCACAGAGAACTGCAACAAAACAGTCACCATCCCTTACATTAAAGGCACATCCGAAAAGATCTCAAGAATTCCCAATAAACATAAACTACGCACTACATTCAGACCATGTAGCAAATTAGCCACCCTCATCTGCTCACCCAAGGACAGCATTCCTCCTTTATCACATCCAGGAGTCTACCAAGTACCCTGCTCATGCAATCAAGCCTACTACGGTCAAACAGGAAGAACTGTGAACATCTGCATCAGCGAACATAAAAGATAAGTCCGGAATTATCATTATGGGAAGTCGGGCCTAGCAGACCATGCTCTGGATACCCCCTGCACACAGGATCAACTGGAAAAACACAAAAGTACTACACAGAAACCCGTATAAATCAGAGAGATTGTTCTTAGAGGCGACAGAAGCCCTAAAACATATACTCCAAATCTCAACAAATATGGCTGTATTAACTTGCCGAAGATCTGGGAGACAGTCATATTAAGAAAAAACTAGCACTTTTCTAGGACTCTAGTAATATATGATAGCTTTTTTTTTTAGCTTAGAGGGCACCAAAATCAGGACTCTAGTCTTTGTGTTGCTGCTACAATTTTGTTTAAGTACACCATGTTGTTTTAGTCTAGCGTATTGTGACAAACAGTGTTTTTGTGCTCTGAAGATGCTGGTTATAACACCAGCGAAATATCAGCATCAAGTTAATAAATTAATTATTTACTTAGTTTCTGTGTTCTATTATACCGTTAAAATAATAAACAACATGTTCGACGAACACATAAGTCTGTCCACACAAATGAACCAGTCTATTTTGTATTCATATATATCAGTAGTATCACATGTCCATTTAGGTTGGGTGTGCTGTTGTGTGGCTTATGGAACCTGTGCTACAAAATTCATGTCAATTTGACCATATGATTGCATTTCTATTCATGTATGTTTTAAGAGTGCATAGCACATCAGCACTCATCTTAATGGGTCAAATGCAATTAACTGTATCTTTAATTTATCAATTCATATAATTTTAAATATGGAAGCATAAAGGTCAAATGAATGATAACTTTTTCAAGTGCAGCATTTATGTGAGAAGCACAAAGGGTTTACATTTCATAGTGAGATCAGATTATCATTGGAAAATACTATACTGACACACAGATAATTTGAATTTTGATATGATTTTTAAATACAGTCATATAATATGCACAGAAATTGAAAAAGTAGTCATTGAGAAATTAATATTTTTCAGAAATGAACCAAAGAAAGGCTGAAATAACTCATTTTACTTATTTATACACAAGTTCAAACCTCCTTAGCCTATCATACAATCTGTGAAAGTTCTGGCAGTATACGGGATATTCAGTGGATCATGAACATTGTTTTCATTGTAAATATGAGCAAAAAAAGTTCTAAATTATTTATAGAAAATTACTTCTATATCAGCCTAAACACATCAGTTAACACTTTACACATGCAAAACAGATAAAACTCAGAAAACAAAAACAGCAGCTCATGAAAAATGACAATGTTCGATTGGATTGGTTAACATAAAACCAATCACAGCCTGATTTCTGGGTGCTATTGTCTCAACACACACCCCGGTCTCTTCTGTCACCTTCTAGGTGGTTTAAAGCCAGTGGAACACTAAGAATTTGACCCACTGCACCATTTGTATGTCTGTTCAAAGGCTCAAATGTGTCCATATTTGTGACTGCACACCTGGGCTATTAACACAAATGTTAATAAGATTCTTGATGCCAGGAAACAATTAGGCAAGTCTGTAACAGGAATAAATGCAAAAATATATTGGTGAAATTGCTATTTCTGTGGGTGTGTACCACACACCTGGTACACCTGGAATATATGCCTCCGATATATATATCAGGGACGTATATATTAAGCTATTGGATAGTTGGAAGGTTTGACATCTTCAAATTTTTTTTTTTATTATTTGTATGATGATATAATAGCCGTGAGGTCCCTTTTACAGGGAAGTACGGCACTATCTCAATCCCCCCCCCAAATTTTATCCTGGCACAGGACCAGCATAGCTGATGAATCAGGCCTATGGCTGGGTCTTAAGTATTCCTGACTGTAATCCATGTGTTTTCACGAGACCAGTTTGCCTGCTTGTGGGAGGAAAACTCCCAGTTAAAATGGGAAGAAAAACCCTGCTGTCCATGCCCAAGACCAGCTAACTTGGCTATGTCTGAGAAAGATCCTCAAGCTCCTCACGTCAGCGACGAGAATCGAACCCTGGACACTCCTTTCCCAGGCATAGGATTGCAAAGCACATAGCCACTCGGCTAATGGTGCAGACCAAATCTTCAAAAATATAAATTTTAAGATTTTCAAGCCTGCTTTTCTGATTTTATAAGAATTATAGCACATTCACAAAGGGAGAAGAAAGGAACTGGGAAATACTTCAATCAAATCTGCTTTGATTATGAATGATGCTATAATGCCACTAGATAAAAGCTATTTCAGCCAACCATAGTGGGTTTTTTTTTGTGAGGGGGGGAGAAGGGATGTCGTGAATAAACACAATTTATAGGCATAGCTGTTAGGATAACTATGTTATCATAAGCAGTCATGGATTTCTAACATGTCAAGTTATTTGGCTGTAACAAGCCACTGGGCTTAACATGAAAGGAAGATGGGAAGGGATGAACATATCCAGGATTTGGCTATTAATACCGAAACCACATAGTATAAAATATTTCCAAGTTAATGGCAGTAAGAAAGTGGTAAAAAAAATAAAAATAAATAAAATGAAAATTTCAACATTGTGCAAATCAAAGTTGAAAGTCCTCCTAACCAAATGGGAATCAATATCATTAGCTAAAATATTTTTCCTTTCCTCTTAGAGAGTATAAAACATATACATTACATCATTTGGATTCCAGAATGCTAGTATTCTGAATACAGCATGAGTTACTATATTTAAGAAATTAATTGTTACATAATTTAAATTCTTTATTCTTTTATGTAAGAAAAGATTTTAAAAAATATTAAACCGTTTGAACTCTTGGAAAAACCAAAGGTTAGTTAATTTTCAATCTTAAATATACTGAAGATTGATTAATTAACCTTTCATTTTTACAAGAGTTGAAAATTAGTCTAATATTTTATAAAATCTTTGCTTAACATTGAGGGGAGGATTTTAACTGCATAAAACTAATTAATTTAGGTCACAAGAATGTCAGTATTTATTTGAATCAAGTATTTTTTAAATTAAAGCTGGATCCTTTTTAACTATATATATGAATGTTTTTAAGGCATTAATGGATTAAGTCAAAAATACTATTTGGAGAAATATATAAGATAGCTAATAATTTCTAATTAAAGGAAATTCAGATTTTCAGTAGTACTTACTTTAGATACAGGTGTTATCTGTACATTGGCTGAAGACATAGGGTATGAAATTGACTGAGGGCCCTCTTTCACTGAACTTTCCAATAGGGCAGAACTCTTTTCCTCAGTTATGAGCTGTTGTAATGGTTCTTTTTGTTTTACTTCTTGATGCAATAGTATATCTTGCTTTTTTTCAAGCTGATGAACTGGTGACAAAGGAAATGGTGGTGCAGCTGGTGCCAAAGTAACACTGGGAATGTCAGGACTATCCCATAATGTAGTACTAGGTGAGTTATTAAACTGTTCTCTTCCATGATGTCTATGAAGGGCACTATGCCAAGAAGAATGTTGTTGTTGTTGCTGAAATATTTCAGCATCAGGAGGCCTTTCCAAGTTGTCTGGCAAAGTTTCTAGATTCACATCTTGGTTAATGTTGTTTAGTGTCACCACAGGAGTGACTGACTGTGGACTAATTTCTTGCTGAACCACTATTCCTGTCGTACATAATACACAAGTATTACTTTAAAACATTTTAAAACAAAAGTAAAAACAATAAAATTTAACAATTATTTAAAATTGTGCTATATGTCAATCAAAATTAGCACCTGAATATTGCATTGTGGTGCACTTGATTAAGCCTTTTAAGGACATGTCAGACATTTTATGAAGTAAATAACTATGTCCTTGCAGCAAGGATGAAATACTGGTAGCAACAATCTATATTTTACATATTTTTCACATGGATTGACCACTATTCACTTCATAAGAACTTCTAAAAATATTAGAAATTAAAACATCAAGTTTGGAATAAAATTTTAAAGTAAGTCACCCAAACATTCAATAGGATTGTTTTCCAACAGCATTCCTATTCTTTCTGTTAATAATCATGTTAGTGAGTCAATTATGTTCATATCTCTCTCTGTGAAGAGACTGTTTTTACACTGAGTTCAAAGTAAATTTACAACAATCATCAGATTGATGCAATGACTCAAGAACAGATAAAAAAAAACTAAACATTTAATGAAACTAAAAACTACGTGCACTGTAAATAAAATTAAATTAATAACGATAAAATTATTTGGATCCATGGCCTAAAATAAAACTAAACTTTTGAGATCTCCTTTATCTTAGAGGATAAAGTCATTCTCTCACTGACTCATTCTATTAATAGTTTGTTTTACATGAGCTTAATCAGTATCAGGCTTAACATTTTGTTTTCACAACAAATTCCTACAAACAAATGTTCATTAGAGTCAGTTCTTTTAGGCCTTTTCTCAAAATATAAAATTTAACTATACAATGTTTCCTTATTTTGCATATAACATTCCAATCATCCTCACTATCTCACAGAGAATGAATATTCTTACTTCAGGCATTTCTTATTTCGACAAGAAGCACAAATTACAAATTCTTTACAAGAGTAAAAGCAGTTTATTTTACTACTTTATAAACACCATATCAAGTACTTCTTCATTAAAGCCACCTTACAGTTTTAGATTTCATTAATTCAATCACTTGTTCCGATAATGAATATGACCGATGCCCTTGAAACAGAAGATAAAACTTTTCATGTTTCTTCAAATGTTGAAATAGAATGCCTAGTTAACATCTACTTTTCTTTACTGTTCACTTGTTGACAGAGTCCCTTTTCCTATCAAATGATTTATAGATCTAAGATTTCCGTTACAGAACCCTCAATTATTCTGACTGTCAAGTCTTAGAAACTCCCTAAAATAAAATTCTCTAATTATATGAAGAGCCATAGGCTTCAATTCGGCGACGTGAAATTATTTAAGTTAAGAGATATTACATCCCATATTGTTTCATAGCCAAATAAGAAACTCAGAGAGTTTCATGCTGAATATAGACTATATACAGTTCGGAGAGTCCAAGCGGAAGCAAATACCTGGATAGTGCAACGCATAGCCCATCTTTTCTTTTAAGCTTACACGGTGATCCGAATGCATTTTTGGAAAATTATGGAGACAACTACCATGTTTGAATAAAAACTTTAGTTTAATATAACTAAAATCTACATTAGACATTTCGACCTTAATATCAAGGTTATGTTTTAATTTTGTTTATAAAGTGTTGTGTGTTTTTATGTAGGAGGGGGAATGACCTACCAACTCCTTGAGTGTTGCCACTAATTTCTTGGTTAAGTGGTAATTGGGACTGCCTATTCCTTCCACGATTGGTCGAATGGGCACATTTTGTTTGTGTATTTTCGGGACACGATATATTCTGGTGGGGGGGTTGAATTTTTTAACCGTGTCTGGTGGCCAAGAAGTGAAGGACTTGAGTAGTTTCTCTGTTTTATCCTTTATCCTTTTTGTTGGGTTATAATTTACCAGCTTATATGTGTTGTTATCGGCTACTAGTTGATTCATCTGAAGTACGTATGTTGATCTGTCAAGGACAACAGTGGCATTGCTTTTATCCGATTTCGTTAATATTATGTTTTGTTTGGCTTTTTAATGACTTAATTGCTGCTAGTTCTGTTTTTGTGAGATTGTTCTGCATGGTTTTCTTAGTGTTCAGGACATTACTAGTTTCTAATTGTATTTTATCGGCTATATTGTTAGGTAAGGACCTGATGCCTCTTTCTATGTGGTATATAAAATCCAATTTGTTTACCTTTTTAGGTAATATTGCATAGTTAAGTCCTTTATTCAGTAGCGTAAGTTCGCCGCTGTTCAGGGTGTGGCTTGATAGGTTGATCACATGGTTCTTGCTTGCAGGTGGTTGGTCACTCCGTGTCTCCCTTGTTTGTTGTTCATTATTGGTGTTTATCAGGGAGGAGATCTCCTGATTGGATGGATTCCTGTGACTGGCCGCCATATTTCGCCGTTGTTCAGGGTGTGGCTTGATTGGTTGATCACATGGTTCTTGCTTGCCGGTGGTTGGTCACTCCTTGTCTACCTTGTTTGTTGTTCGTTGTTGGTGTTTATCGGGAAGGAGGTCTCCTGATTGGATTCCTGTGATTGGCTGCCATATTTCGGCGTTGTTTCAAACTGTGAAATTTGGTCTTGAGTTTTTCTTTATTCTTTTCCAGGGTATATTTGGCCGAATTGTCAGTAATTCTTTCAAGTACTTGTAGAATGTCTGGATTAATATAGTTCGATAGTTCAGATTGCAATTTTGAAACCAGATTTTGCATTATTGCTAGGTTTTGGAGAGCTCTTTGAATCTGTTCTCTGAGCATTGCTTTTTCTGTGCAGTCATAAATACGGAGAGCTTCAGCAGACGTAAATTTCCTTTTTAGCCTGATGCAGATAGGAATAAGGTTATTGTCTCTGCATCTTTTTAAAAAGGCCAGCCGATTGATCAAGAGGGAAATATGTATCTTTAGCTTACCATAACGATTGCAGCGCTTGTGAGTATCATTTCCATGGATGATCTGAATCCTTTTTTTTAAGCTTACACGGTGATCCGAATGCATTTTTTGAAAATTATGGAGACAACTACCGTGTTTGAATAAAAACTTTAGTTTAATATAACTAAAATCTACATTCGACGTTTCGACCTTTATATCAAGGTCATCATCTGGAGCATACAACTATACACAGAAAACAAGCTACACTACAATCAAACTGGTTTGTTAAAGATACTGACCAACCACTACAACAATTGTTGGCATCAGGTAAGATCAGAAAGAGGCATCAGGTCCCTACCTAACAATATAGCCGATAAAATACGATTAGAAACTAGTAATGTCCTGAACACTAAGAAAACCATACAGAACAATCTCACAAAAACAGAACTAGCAGCAATTAAGTCATTAAAAGCCAAACAAAACATAATAATAACGAAATCGGATAAAGGCAATGCCACTGTCGTCCTTGACAGATCAACATATGTACTTCAGATGAATCAACTAGTAGCCGATAACAACACATATAAGCTGGTAAATTATAACCCAACAAAAAGGATAAAACAGAGAAACTACTCAAGTCCTTCACTTCTTGGCCACTAGACACGGTTAAAAAACTCAAACCTCACTACGCCCCCCCCCCCCAGAATATATGGGGTCCCGAAAATAAACAAACAAAATGTGCGCCTTTGACCAATCATGGAAGGAATAGACAGTCCCAATTACCACTTAGCCAAGAAATTAGCAGCAACACTCAAGGAGTTGATAGGTCATTCCCCCTCCTACATAAAAAAACACACTACACTTTATAAACAAAATTAAAACATAACACTTGACAAAGACAACTTATTAGTCAGTTTCGACGTTTCTGCCCTTTTCACTAATGTCCCCCATCAATGACACAATTCTCCTACTACAGAAACAAATTTCCACCCAACATTACAGCCCTCTTTGCCCACGTACTACAGTTCAGTTACTTTGTGTGGCAAAACAAATTTTACCTAAAAAAAGAAGGTACAGCCATGGGCTCACCACTATCCCCCCCCCCCAATCGCTAACTTCTACATGGAAACCTTTCAGCAAAGGGCTCTTGATTCCGGCACGCTAAGACCAACAGTCTGGCTTAGATACATTGACGACGTGTTCACGATCTGGCCGCATGGGCAACAAATGCTAAACACATTCCTTAGCTACCTGAACAAACAATACGAACGCATACAATTTACCATCGAAATCGAAAATCAAAATTCGCTCCCGTTCCTAGACACACTAGTCACACGTCTTCCTTCAGGCAGTCTATCCTTCACGGTCTACCATAAACCGACACACACTGGCCAATACATACATGCTAATTCATACCACCACCCATCACAAAAATATGGAGTTGTTAACACCCTTAAAAACAGAATTACAACAATTTGCTCTAACCAACAAGCCCTGAAACAAGAACTAAAAATCATCAGCGACACATTTATAAATAATTTCTATAACAAAAATACTATTAATAAAATACTCCATAAAACAACAACAAAAACGAATCTAGATTACAGTAAAACCATAGCCATCCCAAACATTAAAGGGTTATCAGAAAAAATCAACAGAATCCTACAACATTATAACCTCAATGCCACCTTTAAACCACCCACTAAACTTAAAACCATATTCAACTCCTCTAAGGATCCTCTCCTCCCATTAGCACATCCTGGAGTCTATTGCATCTGCTGCACCTGTAACTTATCATACATTGGTGAAACAGGATGGACAATCCCTATACACAAGAAAGAACACATTCGACACATTAAATATAACTATTATAGTGAAGCAGGCCTCTCAGACCACGCGCTCAACACCTTACACCAAATCAACTGGAAAAGCACCTGCTCTTTACATCACACAAAAACCTGGTATGAAAGGAAATTTAAGGAAGCCTGCGAAATCCTGATAAACCACCCAAATATCAACAACAAAGATGGCATGAAAATTCCAAGGATCTGGATGGCACACATTCAGCCTACCTAATATATAAGATCCAGCATAAGTCAGGACTCTAGCCAATCTTCAGCTAGTATTAGAAACCATTCCATACCAACCGGCTGGAATGTACAAGTATAATCATGATGTTAATATATGTATATAGACAGATACTTGTTGCACCCAATGTATTTCTACAACCAACAGATAACACTAATAATAGGACTCTAGCATTGATGTATAATTTTTTTTTTTTTTTTTTTCCCACCAGAGGTCAGCCCAACAATTGTTGTAGCGGTTGGTCAGTATCTTTAACAAACCAATTTGATTGTAGTGTAGCTTGTTTTCTGTGTATAGTTGTATGCTCCAGATGATGAACTTGATATAAAGGTCGAAACTTCGAATGTAGATTTTAGTTATATTAAACTAAAGTTTTTATTCAAACACGGTAGTTGTCTCCATAATTTTCCAAAAATGCATTCGGATCACCATGTAAGCTTAAAAGAAAAGATGGACTATGCGTTGCACTATCCAGGTATTTGCTTCTGCTTGGACTCGCCAAACTCTATATAGTTTCTATATTCGGCATGAAACTTTCCAAGTTTCTTATTTGGCTATGAAACAATATGGGATGTAATATCCCTTAACTTAAATAATTTCATGTTGCCGAATTGAAGCCTTTGGCTCTTCATATAATTAGTAATTTATTAGGACACCTTCATGGCAATTCTTATAGTAGGGTATATAAGTTCTGTTCGCTACAGACTTGGTGTTATGTAGGTTCCAGTCAGCCAGTTTCCCATGACCATGAAAGAGAGCTTCGACATCCAGTTCCAGCCCTGCTATATGATCGTCCTGAATCTTCCCTTCAAGAATTATCCTGCCTGGATTAGTAATATTGTTTTTTTTTAATTATTCCGGGTTTTTTGTTCCTATCTTGGCCCGTGGTATATGGTATATACTATATAGCAGGAAAACCTCCCTTTCTTTTATTTGATGGCGGCATTCTTACCGCGAGTAAAAACCCTCGGGTTCGAGGTTAACACGAAAATTGATAAGAGGAAGTTTGCAAAAGCCCTGATAGATTGCATGGGGTTGGAAAACATTTTTGGATTTACTCCTTACGGGGGGGGGGGGGGGGGGGGGATTTCAGATCATCGTCAAAAATGAAGGAACGCAATGTAAACTTTGTCAAGGAGTCCAATGTGCTGAGGAAAAACTTTATCCTTGCATGGTGGGGAGTATCCTCAAGACCATTAAAATAAATAGGTTCCCCCTAGAATATTTGGAGAAAGGGGATGAAATGATAAAAAAGTACTTCTCCAAATGGGGAACAGTTAGAGAAGTAACAATATCCGATGACATGGACATACCAGAGTGGAAGTCAGGGGAGGTTTTCATCTCCATGGAGATGAAAACACCCGTCCCCAACTTCGTTTTTTTAGGATCAGCAAGGGTAATTGTTAATTACCCTGGTGTAAAGAAGCAATGCTTCAGGTGTGGCGCCTTCACCCACCTTGGGGCAGACTGCCCTAGACTTAAGCACAAAAATTGCCTTAAAGCAGGCCAGGCATTAGAACAATGTGAATCAGCTTGCCTTAAATGTGGCACCATGGATCACAAAGTAGACACCTGCCCATCCAGAAACCAGGCAGAAAGGATGGGAGGTGCTATCACGCCAACCACAGTAACACCAGCAGTAAATATTAATGGCACAGAACGGGAAGACTTCCCAACCCTGAAGGCTGCACATAAAACAACAGCAACAGGGAATCATAAACACAATAAGAAGGAAGCCCCCATAACTCAGAATGCAGAAACGACCAGCAAAGAAAGAAAAGAGGTCCAAGAAACAGCCAAGGATCAAGCCACCACCCCAGAAACCGCAGTGGAAGAAATAAAGGAACACAACCAACAAGAAACTTCCACTTTAGATACAGAGAAGGAAAACGAAGCAGAGGAAGAATGCAAAACGGAGGAAGAAATGGAAACTACTAAAGAAGAAGGTACACAAAAGCGGTCACGAAGCCCTGAAGAAGGGAACATTAAAAAATCAAAGCCAGGTAACACAACCTCATTGGAAGAATCAGAAGCTGATGAAATGGAGACCAAAACAACAATACAGGAAGAGGCTGAAGAATTTTCTGTAGAAGAAATCAAACTAGTTATGGGTGAAAATATGTTTAAAAATGGGACAGCAATAATAAAGAAATGGAGTGGACCCAACGAATCCGCAGACAGTGTATTCGTAACAATGTGCAGAGAAGATGGGCCAACGTTCCTCCTTTGGAAAGGAATTATAAGTATGAAATGGAAGGATATCTATATCGAGGACATATCCACGGCCGTGCCCAACCAGGTAACGGGTCATCTGGGCCTGACAGAGGCCGAGAGTAAGTACTTCTGCAGAATTTTGAGAAAGTTAACAGAGTCAGAGATCAAAGAAGACACTGAATGGTTTGGACGTAAATACTTCCAAAGGTTACGACAGCTAGGAAAGTTGAGTTAGTTCATGCAGGAGGGGGTAAAAAAAAAAATATATATATATATATATATATAATTTTTTTCGCTTGTCCCAACAGGTTTATGATTATTAGTCCACCAAGGAGGAGGTAGACCTGAGAACCTAAGCTGCGAAGGCTTACATCGAGGTGGTGCGGCTCTGGTGTGGGCTGCATCACTCGGGCCAGGTTCTTTCCCCCACTCTGTCAATCCCTTTTTATTTTGGGTGTTTCGTTTGAAGTTCCATTGATTTCTTTCAAAGTCATATCAGGTTTCTTTTCCTCAGACCAACTCCAGAATTAATTCATAATTTTATTTCTTTTATTTTTCTTTTTTTAAAGTTTTATTTCAGATATGTTACAGTGTAAACTGTAAAGAACAGACGTCAGGAGATTTTCTCCCCCTCAGTTGCCCTTCAAAACAATGGATCCCTTTAATTCGGCACTAAGCAAATTAGTCAAATTACAAAATTCAATCCTATATAATTTAAGTTTAAATTGTTTTCCGTTTCTCTTTCTTGTAGAAACAAGAAACATCTACAGACACCTGGTTTAATTTAATTTAAGTCACATTTTTTTTATATATAGAGCAATAAGTGTTAGAAGATGACATCTTCAGACACCTGGTTTAATCTAGTTTAAACTATGGGGTAAAGTAAAGTACGTTTAAAGTTTTTTTTAGAACAGGTGAGAAGAGATGACATGTACAGACCATTTAGCCACAACCTCTTGGTTACATAGCTAAACAGGTTGACTGAGGCCTCTTTATTATCTCTTACTATCATACTCTACCTTTCTTTAACTTCCCCTATTACTACCTGCTGACCCTCAGCAATCTTTATACTCCAAAGGCCGATGATGAAAGACATGAACTCCCATTCTACCTACTCACTGATGAGACCTCAATAAAGGTTGAAACCTGGGTAGTGACCTCTCATAATGTAGAACAGTAATACAGCTCCTAGGAGCTGGGTTTCACATTATGGGTAAATACCAAGAACAGTGATCGGAGCTTGCTCCACCCTTACTATGAGTTGCCCCAGTGTTGCACTACCAGATGGACTATGCGTTGCACTATCCAGGTATTTGCTTCCGCTTGGACTCTTTGAACTTTATATAGTTTCTATATTCGGCATGAAACTCTTTGAGTTTCATATTCGGCTATAAAACAATATGGGATGTAATATCCCTTAACTTAAATAAAATTCTCTGGTCAGCATGCTCAAACTTCCATTCTCTTTCTCTCTCTCTCTCTCTCAGCTGTCAATCACCCATCAATCTGCTCGGTGATCATGTGCACTTGTTCAGCTAAGTGGCAACGAGAAGCTAGTAATGGCTGACATGTTATCGTCATTGGCAAAAAAGAGAATGTCTTTACAATATCACAGTATACTTAATAATTATGAATTACAATAAGGAACATTGAAATTATTACAACCTCAGATATCTGGTAAGCACAATAAATCTCACATACTTGACATTTATTTAACATAAATATCAATATCAGGCACATCACAAGTTCAGATTATACATGGTTATGAAACCAAAATTAATAACACTAACTTAGAGAAACAATGATAAAAAGATTCATAATTATAAATTATGACCATTTTTACATCACCATAATCACAAAGCACTGCATTTTCATATTACTTTATCTGATACCTTAAAATCCAATTTATTAGTCCTAAATTTGAATTTGAAGACAGAAATTACAGGCAACATTAAATTATAAACTTAGTAACATCTAGTTATTCACACTCCAATATTGACCTTAAAAAATTCTTCCTATCAAAAATTTCAAAAAGTGCATACACAACAACTACAATCATAAAATCAAAACTCATTTCTCCTCTGATGTTATCAGAGGAGAAATGAGTTTTGATTTTATGAACATCAGAGGGGAAATCAATGACTAACAACAAAAAATGCCAATAAAAATAACAATGAAAGAACTGAGAAAGAAACCATAGCATTGAAGGTGAAATGGATGGTTGCTAATACTGTTCTGCTAATTCTTGGAATTGAGTTAATACTTGAGTTAATCAATAATAGCATTCCCAAAGGAGATGAATCTGGTTAGTCTTTCAGCAAATTATGATAGATGATTGAATACCATAAGGAAAACATTCATTTCATCACATAAGAAACTTACACTTTCTTTTAATGTGCATCTCACCAACAAGTTATTTATGTGTGTATGAATCCTGCTCAAAAGAAGTAAATCTATTGAATTTATTTACAACAAGATGGGTAACTAAGGGTTTAATAATCAGGGCACTTCCTCTAGAAACCAAATATGGTACTTTGAAGCTAGTTCAGATCCGATAAGAAGGCTGGTGGTCTCACACCAGATGAATGAAATAGCTATTACCTAAACTAGGATTTCCCAAACTTTTCTACGATGGAACACTTCACAAATCCTGAAATTTTCACGGAACACCTTGGTTATTTTGTAATGTATTAATTAATAATTAATTGCTAATTTAGCTGATTTTTATGATTAATTAATAATTGATCATTAATTATTAATAAAACATTAATTAAACATAAACATCATGAAATTAATTTGTGCTGAT
This sequence comes from Typopeltis vanoorti, assembly GCF_054136105.1. Taxonomy (NCBI): domain Eukaryota; kingdom Metazoa; phylum Arthropoda; class Arachnida; order Uropygi; family Thelyphonidae; genus Typopeltis; species Typopeltis vanoorti. The sequence continues at coordinate 188,524,455 of NC_143549.1, read as the reverse complement.
TTTCATTGACATATCCCATTCTGATCATGAAAAATTTATAACATTATAAGTACTTACGAGTCAATACAGACTTTTTCTCCTGTGTGCTGGTAGTTTTCCCCTCCTTTTGTACATCCTGGAGATCGCTTTGTAGGCTGGTGGTGGATGACTCACTATCTGTTGCATCACAAACATCTTCAATGAGAAATTTCTTAATACCAAAATTAAATCAAGTTCATTGTCTCTTATTCATATTAAAATTTAAATCTGCAGGCCTATTACTTTTAAAAAATCACGGCACTACAGTTTCAACACAAGCACTTTCACCTACAATACAAACTTGTGAATAAAGTATTCAGTATTACTAGATTTGAGAACCACATACAGACTACCTTGATCTTCAATTTTAGTGGAAAAATTTTCTTTATACTTCCTTGCTGATTGGTCACTAACATTTGCAATGCAGATGTTATTTCTTTCAGTTTTAAGAACAGAGCATACACCGCCCATTGTTGTAATCAGCTTGCAGGAAATTTTTATGATCAGTCATAAGCATCAGTATTCTCTTTCCTGATTGTTGAAAGATTTCGATGTGTGAAAATTAACGATAATTCATGAATATTTCCATGTTTAAAAATATGCTGCTTGGTCACTGACATTTGCTACACAGATGTCATTTCCTTCAGTTTTGAGAACAGAGGATACGATGCCCATTGTAGGCAATCTGCTTGCAGGCAATTTTTATGACACCAATCATAAACAGTGGTATTTTCTTTCCCAAATGTTGAAAGGTTTCAATGTGTGAAAATTAACGATAATTCATGAATACTTCCACTTTAAAAAATACACGGCTTGGTCACTAACATTTGCTACACAGATGTTATTAGGCGTTCTGGATCTGAGCTTTTCGACATATTCACATATATTATTCTCCTCAGAATATTTCCAGTATATAAAATATTTATTCATGAAAAATGCTTAGAAAACTAAAATGACAAATTCCAGAACTTCTCGCAGAATACTTATTCATCTTCTGCAGAACACAGTTTGGGAAACCCTGACCTAAACTTTCAATACAATTATAACCCAGAAGCATATTAAGTATAATAGAGAAAGAGAGAGAGAGATGATATCCATTTCTTCAACCAAGCTAGCACCCACAAAGGGTTATAAACATAACATACATTAGCATCATAGGTAGTCTAAGGTTTAACTTATATCGAAAACCAGTTCTAAAAGAGAAAATATCTCTTTCAAGCCACAAACTTTTAATAAGCAGGATGAAGATCTCATACAGAGCAACAGATCTAAAGCCATTCATGCACAGTGGATGAGCAAGAGTATTCATTTTGACAAAATTATGGAGACTACTACCTTGTTGAGAATAATTACTTTAATTTATTTACTTTAATTGAAAATATCAACTGCATCATGAATGGAGAACCTATAGAACAAGTAAAACATTTCAGCTACTTAGGCACAATTTTCAGCGAAAATGGTAAATTAAATATGAAAATAGATAACAGAATCAACAAATATGTAGAAAGTCAACTAAATAAATTTATATGGAATAAGAGAGAAATTAGTCAAAACACTAAATTAGCTGTACACAACACAGTGTTCAAGCCAAATTTTAACTTATGGATCTGAGAGCTGGGTTAGAAATAAAACACTTGACCAAAGACTAGAGACTGCAGATATGAGAGTCCCGAGAAAGATTAGAGGTGTGAACAGATGGTATCAAGGGCAATATCATATTAAAAACAAGAATATTATGAAACAATTTGACATTGTTAGCATCCAGGAATGTGTTAGTACAGCTAATCTCAGGTGGTAATGGTAACTTAAACAGAATGGGAGAGGAAAGATTACCAAAACAAGTGTTCTCTGCCAGGTTGGCAGGAAAAAGACCCAGAGGAAGACCAAGATATAGGTGGATTGATACAGTAAAAAGTGCCTTAGAAGACTGAAATATAACATGTGATAATGTTGGAGTCAGGTAACAGATTGATTTGGAGAAAAATTGTAGATAAGAAGTTAGTGGTAAAATCTTTTCATGTAGTACTATCATATCCTGTACACCCGCTTGAGGGCAAATGTTAGGAATTTGATGATGACTTTAATTTCCTAACATTTTGGTCTTTATATTAAGGCCATCATCAGGAATATACATTACTATGCAAACAGTATGTGATACTAATTTGATCAACCATTATTCTACTATTCTGATCTCTAGTGAAAAAAATCTTCACCAAGCTATATCCTCTTTTTACATGGCCAGAGAACAAATTGATATCTTTTAATACAGCAACAGATTTCAATAATTTAACATAAGTCTTTGTTATATTAAGGTTAAGATCCTGGAGTACTCAGTCCTAATCATAATTTATTCCTGGAATTTTTTTACCAACATTATTGTTGAGATTAGGGTGGGTGATTAGAATTTCATAGGCTTCCTTAAATTTGCACTCATGCCCAGTTTTGGTGTGATGTAATGAACAGATTTACCACAGTCATTAATGAAATGTCATTTATGCTCCTTTTTTCTAGATAGGAACTGTGTTCCAGTTTCACCTATGTAAGGCAGGTTACAGGTGCATTGAATATAGCATACTGAAGGGTGCACTAGGGGAGAAAGGGGATTTTTGGAAGAGTTGAATATTCTGCAGGAGGCTTAATGGTGGCATTAAGGTTTTATTTGTGTGCATTCTGTCTATTTTATTAGATATCCCTTTAACATATGGAATAGTTATAGTTTTATTGTAATATAGTTTATTTTTATTATAGAGTGCAGTCTTACGAAGAATTTTGTTGATAGTGTTTTTATTATAGCCATTTTGGTACAATAAAAACACTATTAAAAATTTAAACATAAATCGCACTTGACAAGTGATATATTAATATGTTGTGACATATGTCTTTTTCACAAATGTCCCAATCAATGATGATTCTTTTCTTCTTTGTGTAGCTCCCTCAGCGAGAGGGTGCAGCACCATGTCCTTCCAGTTCTCTCTGTTGGTGGCTTTCCTTTTTGTTTCTGCAAAGCCATGTGATCCTGTCCATGATCTTATATCTTCAAGCCATACCCTTCGTTTTTTGCCTTTTGATCCTTTTCCCATAATTTTTCCTTCTAAAACTGTTAGTATCATCTGTCCTGCTGAACCTCTCAATACATGTCCTGCCAATCTCATCTTTCTCTGGATCATTTCATGTAATAAAGATCTCCATGTTCTCATTCTCTGTAGGACATCTGTATTTGTCACATGTTCTGTCCATGAGATTTCCTGAGCTCTCCTATAGCACTACATTTCAAAGGCCATTATCTGTTGCCTTACTCTCTTCTTGAATATCCAGGTCTCACTTCCATATGTGAAAATTGGCCACACTAATGTTCTTATCATTCTTTTCTTTGTCTCGATACTCACAGAACTTCTGAGCAGATCTTTATTTTTCCAGAATGCATCTTTAGCTATGGCTGTTCTTATTTTTATTTCTTTATCTTGATTTCCATCTGCAGTAAAGTAGGTGCCTAAATATTTGTATTCTGTTGTATGTTCAATTTTCATATTGTTTATGAATATTTCTGGCTCGTATCTACTTTCCTTTGAGGTTTTCATAAATTTGGTCTTTTTTGCATTTATATCTAATCCAAATTCTTTACCTTCAATTAGAAGCTGCAGAAATTTAATTGATTTGTTTCTGTTTTCTGCTATTAGAATGGTATCATCAGCATATCTAAGATTGTTGCATTTTATGCAATTGATACTAATTCCTATTTTTTGTTTTTCAATCTTTTTCATCACTATCTCACTATAGATATTAAATAGATTTCGTGAAAGGATACAACCTTGTCTAACTCCTCTTTTTTTATTTTCATTACAGAAGTCTCAGAGTTAAACAGCTGCATTTTCTGTTCGATGTAAATCATTTTTATAATCTTAAGTACATGATCTTCTATGTCTAATTTATTGAACATTTTTATTATGTTTTACCCAGTCAAAAGCCTTCTGAAAGTCTGTAAATGTTCCTATTTCTTTCAAGTGATCTTTCTATTAGTATTTTTAGTTCCAAGATAGCATTAATGGTTCCCATTCTTCTTCTGAAGCATTTCTGTTATTCACTCAATTCACCACTTAAGGCTCTTTCAATTTGTTTGTTAACAATGGTTAAAATAATTTTAGATGCATGGGATATTAGGTTCACAGTTCTGTAATCCTTGCAATTTTGAGCATTATTTTTCTTTGGAATTGATATGCAGATAGATGTAAAAACTTCAGGTAACTGTATTGTTTTATAGATGTCCAGAATGGATTCCACTAAATAGTTATTATTGCAAGTCAAAGCTTTCAGCAGCTCAGCCAAGATATTATCACCCAGGGGATTTATTATTAGGAAGATTCTTAATTACGTGTTCTACCTCCTTTCTTGTGAGTAGAGTGGTATCTGTTGTTACGTTTAGCTAATGGTGTCGTGAATCATCTAACATGTTGCCATTATCATCATCATAGAGATCTGATAAGTCTCCACCCATCTTCCAGTTATCTTATCTATGAGTATGTTTCCATCTTTGTCTTTGATGTTATTAGACTGTGTACGTTTTGTTTTTCCATTAAGTTCTTTCACTTTCAGGAATGCTTCTCTGGTTTTGTTCCTATTTTGTAATTCTTCTATCTCCGTGCACTGCCTATTTATCCAGTTTTCTTTCAATCCTACATGCTGATGATGCAAAGTTGGGTAGGGCAATAGTGACTACAGAAGATGTCAAAATCTTGCAGGATGATGTGGATAGATTGGAGGTCTGGGCTAAGGAGAATGGATGTCAATTTAATGCGACAAAATGTAAGGTTATGCATTTTGGGGTGAAAAGATTAGCAGCAGTATACCACACTGGAGGTATACTGCTGGTGGAACTGTACTCCAGGAGATTGATGAGGCCAGGGCCTTGGGAGTATTGGTGGATAGGGAGATCAAGTTTAGGGGGCACATTGCAAAAGTGGCTAAATCAGCTCATCAAATCACTTGGTTGCTGAAAAATACTTTGACGAGCAGAGATAAGCAAGTTACTGTTCCTCTGTACCGAGCCTTGATAAGACCTCATCTCGACTACTGTGCCCAGATTTGGTCACCTAGGTTTCTTCTTGATGGGGAGGAGGTGGAGAGGATCCAGAGTCGAGTGACCAAGATGATAGCAGGTCTATGGAATGAACCTTATGAGAACAGAGTGAAGATTTGTGGGTTGCAGAAATTGGTTGAGACATTCAAATTGCTGAAGGGTTTCTATAGGATTAATTCAGAGGATATTTTTGAGATCAGGACTGGTGGTGGGAGGACTAGGGGACATCTATGGAAGCTGAGCAAGTGTGTGGTTAGTAAGGGTGTTAGAGCTGGATTCTTTACTTTTAGAGTGGTAAATGAGTGGAATAAGCTGCCAGAGTCTGTTGTGGGTGCTATGACAGTGAATGAGTTCAAAACAAGGTATGATAGATACTGTGAGAATGTCGAATAGTTGTGTGGACATGTTTAGGGTCTCCCTCGATGAGTCTAAGGAGTCCTTGGAGTCACCCGTAGTAATAATAATAATAACTGTTTGATTCTTTTATCCAAAGTTTTATAACCTTTCCTCTTCATTTGCTCCTCTTTTCCCATGTTCTTCTTTCATCATTAAGGTTTGTTACACCTGATATCTTAAGAATGTAGAATTCTCAGCTATCATGGTGTTACATGAAGAATAAATAAAATAAATTAAAAACCCTGCATAAAGGATAATAGTTGAATTAATTAAAAGAAAAAGAAAGATTCTTGCATCCAATAAAATATATAAAATATAAGGGTTTTGTTAAACTAACTGACAAAAGAAAGAAAATATTAATATTGTGATATGATTTAAATGAGAAAAGTTAAATAAATAAGACAGAAAAGGATTAGTCACAAGAGATGGTATATGAGAGGCTAGAGATTAAGTTATTAAGAAATTCATAGAAAAATTTTTGAAGGGGGATTAAATTAGAGGCTAGCAAAGGAAAACAACAGACTATCGCTCAGGGCCGATTCCCGGATTGAGACATCGTTATGGGCTCGCCGATCAAAGGACGTTAGGCAGAAAAATGCCACCCTAATTGGTCGGTGAAGTAAAAACAAGTAGGGGGCAGAGAAAAAAAAGAAAAAAAAAGTACCGTTAGGAGAGCAGGTATAAAAGGGTTGAACCCCCCCCCACGAGGCTTTTTGGTTTTGATTCTGTTCCAGAAGGTCCTTCGCGAGCTCTTTCATAGGGATTTCACGGTGATTTCCTGAATGGCGAAATAGGGGGTTATATCTCCGGCATCACAACATGGAAACAAAAGTGAGCGGAATTTCGGTTCCGTATTTCCTATGTGAGAAGCGAAGAATGCCATAGAGTCAAAGAAGAGGAAACATATTCTTTGTGTTTCAACTTCAGTGACAACCACGGAAAAGGGAAAGCTATAAAGATAGATATCCACGTCGCGAGTGGCACAGCCGATTAGATGATTCAAAAGGTGTCCTGAATTACGAAAGTTTAAGACCGTGTGAGTATAGTTCAACTCCAAAAGGAACATAGGATTAGCAGATTATCGGAGAGGTTATACCAAGCTAGTCCAATCAGAAGAAGGTAAAGGCCCATATGAAAACCCCAAGAAAGAAAGGTACTGTAAAACATATCTAATGTTATCTAAAATTTGTCTGTGATAAGTATCATTATTCTAATACGGAACTGTTGAAGTGACCAAGGAAAATTTATACTAGGACTTTAGTATCTGACAGAATATATTAAAAGTAAGCTGGCTAGTGTTAATGTTATGTGAATAATTAAGTGTCCTGAGAATTATGCAGGTCTATTGTAATGTATAGGAAAGTTGAAATGTCATAGTTGTGTGTTAGTGCAGAAAAAGGTTTAGTTAATCTACTAAGTTTGAATAGTTAAATAGTGTGAATTAATCTTTTTTGTCCATGTCGAATGAATTTACGTGTTGAATGTGTATGGCGGCATGATCGTAATACTAGTTATGTGTTAGTGCAGAAAAAGGTTTAGTTAATCTACTTAAGTTTGAGTAGTTAAATAGTGTAAATTAATCTTATTTGTCCATGTCAAGTGAATTTATGTGTTGAATTGTTATGGCGGCATGATCGTAATGCTCGTTATAGGATCTTAGCCTAATTACATGTAATAAGCTAATGTTAGTTTGTAAGTATTTAGTTTAGCATTAAATTGAGTAATCACAAAAATTGAATTGTACCATGTTAAGGAATTTAATAAACCTTTGTTCAATGATAAAAGAGTTGTCTGAAATTGTTGTCCAATGCACCACTTGAAAAATTACGAACCTAATCACGCGGGAAATTAATGTTAAGAAACGAGATAAAGTGTCACGACTGCAACATTGTTTCACTTTCAGACATCTTTGAGTTCTTTCTCCTTGTTTTTGTATATAATATCTCAAACTAAATATCCCAAAAGGCGCAGTATAAATACAAATATTAGGGGTACTGAGGGGAGAAATAACTTAGATATTAGTAAAAATTTTTGTAATATCTCGTGCGTAGATAATAGAAGAACATAGATAAGAGGAAATTACTAGATAGAATAAGAATCATAAAATGGGATACAACAGGTTGATTACCTTTTGTGTTATCTGTGGTTTTTTTCTTTCTTCCTGTTTATTGATGTGGTTTTTAGCAGATGTTATGATAGTTGCTTGTAGTCTATTCCACTGAGAGGGTTCGTTTTGTAACTGTGTAGACAGCAGTTCTGAAACATTTTCATTAAATTTTGATTTTATCGGATTTTGTACCATTTGCAGATCCATTTTAGGGGTTGACTTCTTTTAAATTTTATTGTTTTCAGGCAAATATTCATCTTCATTAAGACCAGTCTATGATCAGATCCACAGTCAGCACTTGGCATCACCTCTGAGTTCCGTATTCTTTTACAGGACAACCCCCCCCCCCTCAGTATTATGGTACTCATTGTCTGTGTACTATATTCTAGTTATTGTGTAGGGCAGAATACTTTTTTGCCAGCAAAAAGAGGATATAGCCATGGGCTCACTGTTTTCTCCCCTTCTCCAATTACTAACTTTTATATGGTAGCTTTTGAGCAATGTGCTTCTAGATCTCTCTACTTTAAAACTGTCAAGGTCTGGCTTTGGTACATTGATGATGTGTTGTTATCTTGGCCACTCCACCTCAACAAACAACACAAATTTATACAATTCACAACTGCTATATTAAAAGTCAGAACACACTTCCATTTCTGAATACACTTGTCAAATGTTTTCCTTGCAACAACTTTTTCTTCACTGTTTACTTTAAGCCTACACATACTAACCAATATATACACAAACTCTTACCACCACCCAATACAAAAACTAGGCATCATAAACATTAAAAAAAAAGGCTTTAAAGATTTGCTCCAATAAGCAAGCACTTAAGAATGAATTAATTAAAACTTATCAGCAATACTTTACTTAAAAATGGCTACAGCAAAAATACTATCACCAAATTTTCTTCATAAGACTGCACCTAATAATAAAACTGCAGCCATTTCATATGTTAAAGAATATCAGACAGAAAATGTTACACAAATACAATAATGCCTTATTGCATTTGAATTGAATAATGCCTTACTGGCACTTTAAACAGTGCCATTAAGGCATTATTCAACTCTTCCAAGGCTACTGCTATATTAAAAGATCATATAAATTTGTTCTTCTCTGGCCAGGTTAAATAGGATATAGCTTAACAGAGGTCACCCCCCACCCTTACTGAAGGTCACAAGAGTAGAATAATGGTCGATGAAATTATCACTTTGGCATGATGACCTTAATATGAAGGTTGAAATGTCACGAAATTAAAGTAATTCTTCTTAACAAGGTAGTAGTCTCCATAATTTTTGTCAAAATGAATGCTGATCACCATGTAACTTGAAAAGAATGAACCAGAGCCTGGTTGGAGTGTAGAGGTACTATCCTCTTGCCAACTAGGTCAGCAGAAACACTACTGTTCATTCACTCTATACAGCAACTTTTTAGAACTTTAATCCATCAACTGTCAGTTAAAATAAACAAATGTTACACAAATACAACCTTAATGCCACTTTTAAACAGCTCCCCCCCCCACCACACACACACACACACACACACACACATAGAATTAAAGAACTTATTCTAAAGCTGAAGAAGTTCCGTTTTTATTCTGATGAACTGACTTGTAAAAACATTCTTGAGGAGACTGGAAATGAAGACTATATTTTTTCTGTAATTTGAAATGTATATAATCATTAGAGAAAAGTGGATTTAATGATTTGAAGTTTTTGTTCGAAAAGAGCATTTATGAAAAACAAGGTAGCAGTACAATGCACCGGTGTTTTAATAATGTCTAATTGGTGATAGGGATGATGATTATAGAACATAACCAATGTATATTTCAAGGTTTTCTTTCTGGAGAGAAACTGAAGGCCATGTTTCATAAAATCTTGTTTTAGGGATTACTTGTGCCATAAGTTACGTTTCATAAATTAACATGATAGCACAAGGAAATGTGCATGATATATATATATATTTTTTTTCTTTATTTTATTTAATAGCCATATATTTCAATATGCATCTGAAAATTACAGGTCATCATCAGTGACATCAGGCAATTGAGAACATAAACAATGGAGCATTTAAAACAGTAAGAGGCATATGATATTATACATAGAACAATGCAAAGAAATAACTGAGGAATAATTCTAATAACTCTATTGGAGAAGAGTTCGAGTATGCAAGTCTTGCACACATTGGATTAAACTAATCAAAACTAAACAGGAATGAACTTTCCAAATTCTGGTAAGTAGTCACATTAAATGTTCTTTTTTTTTTTCTTTCTTTTTTTTAATACATAATTAGCATTGTCCTAATTACTACTACTAAAATCAAATGGTAATTTTGAGTAAACTATTTCTCTGAGTTTAAACAGATAGTACATCATTCTTCTCATTTTATCTGTTCTATTTGCTTATTGCCACAGTGCAATAAATGACCAAGAATGTGGCTGGAAATTTTGCTTAATTAAGTCAACTCAATTTTATCTTTACCCTTATCTTACATATTTATTCTTATCAGATATGAAAGAATTCTGTTAGCCCACCCACACAAAAATGTTTTATTTAGGTACACCAAATATGATCTGACACAAAAACATGATTTTTATACATGTATTGTCAAAGGTACTTTATAGTTTTTAAGAACTAAATTTTTAAGATTCAAGTAACTATAACTCTTAACCAAGTTTTAATTGAAAAAAATCTTTTTTTCAATTAAAAACTGAAGAACTAGCCTCAGCTTATCAGTGGTTAGCAATACTGCTCTTAGGTCTTCATTATTGATTCAGTACACGATTTGAGAAAACCCTGAAAACAAGTAAGGCTCTTTGGGTTACACCTACTATGGCTATATCATACATTTACTGAGAGTAACTGCATTATTCATTCTGTATAAGTTATATATAGACACAGATGAAAAATTTTAAATAGCTTGATTACAATTAACTGCAGTTAGTACTGGTGTAACATGTATTAATCATTCGTGACTAAACTGAATAACTGTTGTAATAAATTTGGTATGAAAATCTGCAATCAAAAGACAGACAATGAAAATAGGCAGAAACATCAAAATCAACTGTGTCCTGAATGGTAAACTTATAGAACAAGTAAAACATTTCAGATATTTAGCACAATTTTTAGTGAAGATTGTAAATTAAATATAGAAATAGACAACAGAATTAGTAAAGCTGGTATTGTAGGAAGTTAGCGGAATAAATTTATTTGGAATAACAAAGAAAGTAATCAGAACAAATTAGCAGTATATAAGACAGTGTTCAAACAAATTTTAATATATGGATCTGAGAGTTCATTTAGAAATAAAACACTTGATCAAAGATTGGAGACCTCTGATATGAAAGTTCTGAGAAAGATTAGTGGAGTGAAAAGATGGTATCAATGGCAGTATCACATTAAACATGAGGATATCAGGAAAGAACTTGTCATTGTCAGCATTCAGGAATGTGTTAATAGAACTAATCTCAGGTGGTATGGTCACTTAAACAGAATGGGAGAGGAAATATTAGTGAAACAGGTTAGCAGGAAAAAGATCCGGAGAAAGATCAAAATGATTGTTACATTAAAAAGTGCCTTAAAAGACAGAAATGTAAGACCTGATAATGTTGGAGTCTTGAGATAACAGATTAATTTGGAAGAAACTATTGATTAGAAGTTATTAATGATGTAACTCTTTCATGTAGCACTATCATAATTATCCTGTACACTCCCTGAGGGTACGCATCAGGAATTTGATGATGATGAGATTAACTACAAATATTTTGATTCATGCATTATGGATCATCATCAGTGTCATCATCAAATTCATCATCATCATGAAATTCCTGCCATGTACCCTCAAGGGGTGTACAGGATATGACAGTACTACATGAAAAATTACATCATTACTAACTTCTTATCTACAATTTTCCTCCAAATCAGTCTGTTACTTATCAAGACTCCAACATTATCAGATCTTATATTTCTATCATCTAAGGCACTTTGTACCGTATCAATCCTCCTATATCTTGGTCTTCCTCTGGGTCGTTTTCCTGCCAACCTGGCAGAGAACACTTGTTTTGCTAATCTTCCCTCTCCCATTCTATTTAAGTGACCATACCACCTGAGATTAGCTCTGCTAACGCATTCCTGGATGCTGACAATGTCAAGTTCGTTCCTAATATCCTCATTTTTAATATGATATTGCTATTGATGCCATCTGTTCACGCCTCTAATCTTTCTCAGGACTCTCATGTCAGCGGTCTTAAGTCTTTGGTCAAGTGTTTTACTTCTGACCCAGCTCTCAGATCCATAAGTTAAAACTGGTTTGAACACCATCTTGTATACAGCTAATTTAGTGTTCCGACTAATTTCTCTCTTATTCCACATGAATTTATTCAATTGACTTCCCACCATACCAGCTTTGCTGATTCTGTTGTCTATTTCTATGTTTAATTCACCATCTTCAGTAAAAATCGTGCCTAAGTAGCTGAAATGTTTTACTTGTTCCACAGGTTCTCCATTCACAACACAGTTGACATTTTCAACGATTCTGCCTATTTTCATTTTCTTTGTCTTTTTATTGCTGACCTTCATACCATATCTATTACAACAGCTATTCAATTTAGTCAGAGAATTTTGCAGACTTGTAGCGGATTTATTTTAGATGTATAACATCATCCGCATAAAGCAAAGAGCTGACATTAACATCTCCAATTTTGATATCAGGTTTAATACCACTTTCCTTCATAATGTGATCCATATAAATAATGAATAACAGAGGGGATAATGTACATCCTTATCTTACACCAGATTTAACATTAAACCATCTTCTTGTACTTCCTTCAATTCTACCTGCTGACTTACAACTCAAATAAAGACTAAGTATTGCTTGAAATAATGCCCAATTGATACCATATAACTGCAGCGTATTGAATAGCTTCTCTCTTGGCACCTTGTCGGTTGCCTTTTCCAAATTGACAAAACTTAAATACAGATCTTTGTTATATTCCCATGATTTCTCCACTATTTGTCGTAAAGTGAAGATCTGATCCTGACAGCCTTTATTTGGCCTGAATCCAGCTTGTTCTTCACCAAGCTTTTCTTCCACAATTCTTCTCAACCGTTTCTCAAGTATACTTGCATAGATCTTGCCAGGAACACTCAGTAGGGAAATACCTCTGTAATTCTCACATTCAGTTTTATTTCCCTTTTTATATATGGGTACTATGACAGCTCTACTCCAATCATCAGGAATTCGTTCCTCTGTCCAGGCCTTCTGAACTATGCAGTGCAGCCACTGTAAGACTTTTATACCACCATACTTCAGCATTTCTGGTCGAATATCATCTACTCCTGCTGCCTTTCCACATTTCAAGCCTTTGATGGCTCTTTCTACTTCAAGTATGGATATGTATTCCTGACTGCATACCTGGTCAGTGTTTTTTTATCACTGCTTGTTTCATTTAGCAGTTTTTCAAAGTAATTACTCCATAACTCAAGGATATCTTTTTCTCCTGTTTTCACGTCACCTTTATCATCTCTAACTCCTTTTACAGCACTCTTTCCTCCATTCCTAAGCTTCTTCAACAACCTCCAGAATATTTTGCGACCTTCTTGATATTTATTTTCTATATTCTTGCCAAAGTCCTCCCATGACTTTTGTTTAGCTAGTTTTACACACTGTTTAGCTTTCTTACATTTGTCTCTGTATTCTGTAAGAGTAAAAGCTGACTTATTTGCCAGGAACTTTTGATATTCTTTCTTCTTTTCCTTCACTGCCTCTTTAACTTCCTGTGTCTACCAGGGAGTTCTGATTTTTTTATCCTTGCACACACCCTCACCACATGCCTCTCTGGCAGAATTAATGTTTTCTTCAGAGTTTGCCACTGAATCTCCAAGGTTTGATTCCTGTTCTCAAACTCTTTCATTTTCTTTTCAATAATCTTTCTGTATTTTAGTCTACAGTTCACATCTCAGAGCTGCTCAACTTTTATTCGCTTTAAAACTTTCTTACATGTTATTCTTTTCAATATGAAATTCAATTTTATACTGCTCAAGACTAAATAGTGATCACTTCCAATTTCAAATCCTCTGTACACTCTGGTGTCCTGCACCAGGGAGAAAACATCACTATCAACAATAACACAGTCAATGAGACTTTTCTTATTCCTAGCCTCTTCTCTCCACGTGAATTTGTACACATTTTTATGTTGGAACATGGTGTTAGTAATAACCAGTCCATGTCCTGAGCAGAAATCCAACAGATATTTGCCATTATTATTAGCTTTGCTCTTTTCTCCAAATTTTCCCAAAATATTTTTGTATGTCTCACAATCATTTCCTACTCTGCTATTTAGATCCCCAACAAGGACCAACTTTTCCTTTTTCATTGTGTCAGTTGCTTTTTCTAAAGTGTCAAAAAATTCCTCCACTTCTACCTTAGTAGAACCTTCTGTGGGACCATAGGCACAAATAAGTCTCATTGTCCAGTTCCCCATTCTCATATTTGCCCAAATCACTCTAGTTGAGACTGACTGCCATTCAAGAAGATTAGCCTCGTATTTTGTGTTGAATACTATGGCTATTCCTTTTCCTTGATTGTCATTGCCTGAATATAACATTTTGTATTTATTGCTCAGAAAGATCTCACCAGTTTTGGTCTTTTTTGTTTCAGTCACCCTTATTATGTCGATCTGGTACTTATCTAATTCCTCAGCTAGCTCCATTTCTCTGGCATTCAGGCTTCTTACGTTGATAGTACCGATCTTTAACTCTGGTGATGTTGAGTTGGGGTTTGTTTTCAGATCTGTTCCAGTAGCTGACTTTTCGCTATTCGCCCTGGTTCCCTGGCAAAAACAACGGGGGCCTTGTTTAACCGGGCGACGCCCCAGCCGGCATGAAATTTTGTCATGTTGTACCATCATTTTTTTATTTTGGTTTAACCAATAAGAATACAATTTGGTCGGCTAAATCCCAAATTGCCAGCCCATCCTCATTCGTTCAGTATCCAAGTAGATACCCAACAGGGTGCACCACGAGAAGGTGAGGATTGGACATTAGGTCAGAAACCCTGGTCGGTTCTCCGCATTCCTTTAAAGGCTATGTGGAGGTCTCCTCTAAGTTATATAGCTTTGACCGTTAAGCACTCCCATCAGTGTATAGTTTGAAATTAAAGAAGTAAACAATGAAGGTATGAGAATAGCAACTCTCTCTCCTTATATGGAGGTGCAAAACAGCAAGGTAAAAACCATTCCCATTAGGATCAATTAAAGTGTGTGCGTGTGTGTGAGAGAGAGAGAGAGAGAGAGAGAGAGAGAGAGGGAGGGAGAGTGTGTAAAAAAAAATGAAGCATATGTATATGTAATAAAAATATAATTAAACAGCAGTTCTTAATAATAATTTCCGAGATTTTTGTCACTGAGTGCCTATAAAGAAGGTTCAGACTGGGGCAATGCCGAAGAACTTCAAAACTTTCTTTTCTTTTAGTGTACACAATGCTCATTTACGCGAGCATCTTGTACATTAACCAGCATTAGCCGGCCTGGTTGGCCGAGTGGATAACGTATCCACTCTCCAGCCAAAAGGCTGCGGGTTCAAATCCTGCCATGGGCATGGATGTTTGTGATTGTCTGTGGAAATACCAGTGGTGGTGGTGGTCGGCGGTAGATGCCGTTGGTGATTGAATGGTGGAAACGGAGTTGTAGAGCAGGCACCCTCCCTCGATGAGTCCCTGGAGGTGTCAAATAATAATAATAATAATCCTGTACATTAAAGGATTATTATTATTAAGACAGCATTTTCTTGTGCCTTAAAAAGGTTTAATATTCAAATTAAGTGGATATTGAATCCAACATTACTTCAGAACTGAGTAGAGAAACTACAAGAGTTTAGTGCTGAATATACATAGAAACTATAAACGTTTTGGCAGGTACAAGCGTAAGCAAAACTTTCATGACAGGGGCAACTCGTAGTAAAGGTGGAGTATGCTCCGATCACTATCTTTAGTATTTCCCATAATGTATGATGTTATACATTATGGGGGGGAGTCACTACCCACACCGATTTCGACCTTATTTGAGGTCTCGTCAGTGGGAGCCAGACCCAGAATGTAAATACTCAGGTTGGAGTGATGCAGAACTTACACTTTACCATACAAGTTGCCAAAAAAGGTGTCACATTATGAAAGGCACCAAGAATTACTGAAAATAATTAATTTACTGAAAATATTAATTAAGGGTTTAATATTTCCTCAACTTTCAAGTCCATAAATTCATTCATTCTCTCTAATATCATCTCCAAAAGATAAAATTCTATCTCTACTGCTACTTGGAGTATATTCACTCCCATGCAAGCAGGAGAATCTACTTTGGACAAACAAGCCAATCTGTATTTATATGCCTTTCTGAACACCAAATGGTGTAGCAGAACTAACCACAGAATCCTTTGGAACAACACCAAATTACTATATAGATGTTCTTTGTTAGGCAATGCTTTATAAATATAAGCATTGCCTAACAAAGTTCCAAAGCACTAAGGCATCTCAGCCTAATGGACTCTCCATGCCAAAAATCTGGGAAATTATTATTAAGAATTATACTGTTTAATTATATAAGTTTTTATTACATTTACACATATGCATCTTTTTTTTTGTTTGTTTTGTTTTTAAATCACACATATCTTCTTCCTCTTTATAGCACTTTTATCTTGCTTGGTGCAGGGTCCACTATCACATGTATACACACTTGAATCGATTCTAATAGCATGAGTTTTTACCTGGAAATTTCGTGAGTATATAACAGGGGTGGGCAAGTTCTTCAGTAATAAGAGCCACATATAATACTTTTCATAGTTTTTTTTAATGTTCAAGAGCTGCAGAAAATATTATTTTAAAATTGTATTTATAAATAAGGAAATTCAGATGCAAACTTTTAATGATTACATTTATGGTGGTGCTTTAAATTACTGGCTTTAAAGTGGCTGATGGTTGTATGACAGATAAGACAGAGCCTTTTCACCCTTAACAGTAAAAGCAAAATCGACCTCCCATTGTTGGTTAAACACTCTCTTTTCTTGTTCATATTTCCATTTTATACTCTTCTGTTGCTCAGTCATTTTATACAAGGGTTTTATAACTTCCACTAAAATCAATCTTAAGTATTTATTAATCAGAAAAGTACTTATCTACACTACTAGTTATGTTCCGCTACCACCACAAGTGCGTAACTTTTGTGTACTGCATGAAGAGTGATGATGCAGATTCTGGGCAACAGAGGCAGTGGGTAATGCAGCAATCATAGTAGTCACTTTTGGAACTAATTTTGGTGGGAGCAACACAGGCCATCAAATGTCGAAATACTTTTTACCAACCAAATATGATAATAAAATCTACGTTAACAACCCTTTTGACGGTACCATTTAAAAGCTAAAAATTTAAAGTGTCAAAATATCTGTTTTTTACACTTATCTTTAAAGCATTTACAAAATAAAATATTCTAATATTGGCAGCAATCATAGTAGTCACTTTTGGAATTAATTTTGGTGGGAGCAACACAGGCCATCAAATGTCAAAACGCTTTTTACCAACCAAATATGATAATAAAATCCATGTTAAAAATCCTTTTGAAGGTACCATTTAAAAGCTAAAAATTTAACGTTTCAAAATATCTGTTTTTTTACACTTATCTTTAAAGCATTTACGAAATAAAATATTCTAATACTGGCACATAATATCTATACTACTATAGATTATTAATATAAAAGTTTCGGAAAAATTGTAATGAAAACCAATATTGTCTCGGGAGCCGCACAGAGTAGCTTTGGGAGCCGCATGCGGTTCGTGAGCCGCAATTTGCCTACCGTTGGTATAGAGAGAAAGAGAAAAATTCTGTTTTGCATAATTTTCATCTGTGTTACACTGACAATGATCCACAATAAGTTAAAATATTTGTAGTTAATCTATCTTAATTAAATCAATTTTTTAACTGTGTCTATGTGTAACTTTATACAGAATATACAGTTAACTTAATCATATTAAACTTACAAAATAAAAACTGCTATTTTTACATACCCCTAATTGCCATTTGTTTACTTGGAGGTTTAAAAGGGCTCCCTTCTCTTGCTCTAATTACAATTCTATCTTGGGGAGAACCATGTTCATTAATGGCAGCTAAGATATTCTCTGGTACCTGCTGATTGACAGGTTCTTCACAACTTTTGGATTCCTCTTTTTCTTCATTACCCTAAAAAAACATCAATTTTTTTTTTGTCCTTACTTTTCGGCTTTATAGATAAGAATATTTCATCATCTTAAGCTGAATATTTCTTTATCCATCTACATGTGCACGTGTTCGCACACACACACACAATTTTCAATTTTTGCTCTACTTAAAATTAGTATTTTATATGAAAAATTTAACATTCATATTTTAAAATTTAAGTGATACAAAAAAAAAAAAACTCGGCTGAAATGGAAAAGAATAACAGTTGATGTGCAGAGTTGAATAACTTCTAGTACACTGAAATTATGCACTCTTTCACTTGTATAATGTAAGAATTGTTCAATCAAGCATACTTGATGGCAAGGGAGTAACAAATGAATCTTGCGATCTATGTGAACATTACAGCTAACCATGTGGAGTGCACATGGCTGATAGTGATGTGATACACTAAACCTCAAACAGGATAATACCATGGCATATTCCGGTAATTGGACCACATTTTTTTAATAAGCTATATGAAACACAATGAATTAATAAAAGACCCGACAAGTTTCGTAAGTCGTTTGACTTACATCTTCAGGGGTAAGTTTAAGTTACCTTTTACCCCTGAGGATGTAAGTCAAACGACTTACAAAACTTGTCGGGTCTTTTATTAATTCATTGTGTTTTATATAGCTTATTAAAAAAATGTGGTCCAATTACTGGAATATGCCATGTGAACTTTTAAACCACAGAAACCTCCCCTTACAAAGGATAATACTATGTCAAAGAACAGGTTATCTTGTTACAGAAATGGAATAGTAACTTTACCTGAAATGAATGGCTCCCTCAGTACCCAGATGTTATTTCTTAAAGGCATTTCTGGAATGTAGAGGATCACCTTGACAGGAATCCTGCTGCCAGCAAATCTGATGTAACTGCTGGAATTAATCAAGTCTGCTTTAGGTAAGATACTTATGTAGTTTTGTCATTACTGCAAGAAGTTGATGACCAAGCTGTTCTGAAAGCTGACAGTGGTTTGATATACAATTAAGATGATACTTTTAATAAATTAGTCACTCAGTGTATATGTTCCTATGCTTAAATGTGACAGGTAGCTCACACAGAGGAAAAGTGCAAGACTACTTCTGTATGAAGAATATCCCCAAATTAAGGTTAACTACATAATAAACCTGCAGGAAAGACCGAAATCCCTAGAGGGCACATCCCCAGGTGGCAAATTGGGAAATTCCTCTCAGATATGAGTGAGAGACAAATAAAATACCTCTTAGGGCAACAGCAGTGTGTCTGCTCCATAGTAGACAGGTGAAAACAGCATCTGTTTCCCATGTTAGGGGCAGTTGAAAGAACCATTAAAGTTGGTCATATGAATGTCAATGCACTGACTGTAAAAACAAAACATTGATTTCAAGGTTATTTCTGTGTAAAGTACAGTATGCCAGACAAGGTCAGGACACCCACCTCAGTAATTGGGGCTGGATCAACAATTTAGCTACTGAAAGAAATAAAATTAAAACTAGCAAGCAACAAGTTATCAGTAGGAACATGAATTGTGCGTACCATGTAGGCCACAGGAAAGCTGGACTTATTTTACAAGGAGATGGTGTGATACTGACCTGACATCCTTAGTGGAGATGTGGACAGTTAGTGGAGATGAGCGGTGGAAGAATCATCTGGTCTGGCAAAAGTATAAAACATGAGCCAGGAGTTGGATTTCTTCTCAGTAAAAGAGGAAGAGAAGCATTATTAGGATAAAAACCAGTAAATGAAAGAATAATGATGGCATGATTTACAGCAAGACCATTTAAAATCATAGCAGTTAAGGTCTATTCACACACTTCAAAAGTACTGAAGAAATAGTTATTCTATAGCAACTGAAATAACCTTGAAATTAGTACCAAAGAAAGATACACTACTTACTGAAAGATATTGGAATGCAAAGATTGGAAAGGACAATAAAGGATGGAAAAGAATAATGGGAAAATATGGATATGAAGAAAGCAATGAATGAGGAAGAAGAATGCTTGAATTTGCCTTGAAGCATGGCATGATAATTTGCAACACGCAATTCCAGCAAAAAGACTACAGGAAGTGAATCCTTTCCTTCAGTGAATATGGCAGTCACCAGATGGAAGAACTAAGAACATGCTAGACCCTGATACTCAGAGATTGGCCACATCGGTTCTGCAGTGTCGAACAATTCAAGGAGCAGACATGGAATCAAATCACAGCTTGGTGACTGCCAATATCAATCTGAAGCTCGAGCAACAAGTGAAGCCACAGTTTCAGAGTCAAAAAGATATGGGAACACTGAGTGAGGAAATTACATGGAAAGTGCTCGAGGAAGAAATGAAATTCATTATGGAAAAAAGAACCAGAGGATAGAAACAGCAAAGTGGTGCCTACAATCAGCAGTGCAGCAGAACAAAAAGTCCTAGAAACAGAGAAGTCAAAGAAGAGGTGGATCTCACAGGAGATATTAAACATAATTCAAGAAAAAATAGCATTATAGATTATGAGAGATCTCTATAGAAATGAAAGAACAGAATAGAGCAAAATGCATTGAAGTGAAGACAGTGGTTAGAAGAGACAAATTAAAATGGCTAGAGAAGCAATGCACGGATACCAATAAATACTATGGTGAATATAAAACAAGAGAAGTATATAAGATTATTAGAAACATCAACAAGAAATGGAGCCCATGGCAGAGAAAATCAAAAGATAAAAATGGTGAAATCTTGATGAACATAAAAGAAATAGGGGAGAGATGGACAAGATACTGTCCAAGAGATGGACAAGATCTAAACAGTAAACTGCAGCACGTGGGGATTGGTGAGGTGGATAAGAGGGTCGTTGATGGAGATATATCAGAGAGTAGTTCATTCAGGAGTAGAGTCCAGAAGAAGGCCTGTGACCAGGGGCATGCTGCAGGGATCTGTTCTTGGACCATTGCTATTTACTTTATACATTAATGATATAGAAAAGGATCTGAAAGAAACTGTTCAGTTGTTTGCCGATGATGCAAAGTTGGGTAGAGCAATAGTTAATACACATTATGTTAAAATTTTGAAGGATGATGGATAGATTGGCAGACTGGGCAAAGGAGAATGGATGTCAGTTTAATGTGGCAAAGTGTAAGGTTATGCATTTTGGAATGAAAAGATTACCAGCTGTATACCACATTGATGGAACTGTACTTCAGGAAATTGATGAATCCAGAGATTTGGAGTGTTAGTGGACAGGGAGTTAAAGTTTAGAGGACACATAGCAAAAGAGGTCAAAGCAGCTCATCAGATTACTTGATGACATAACAATACTTTGATGAGCAGGATATTATTCCTCTTTAGAGGCATCATAACCTGCTCATTGAGCCTTGATTTATCAAGCCTTGATTAGACTTGACTACTGCACACAGATTTGGGCACCAGGGTTTCTTGGCGATGAGGAAGAGGTGGAGAGGATCCAGAGGTGAGTGACCAAGAGGGGTAGCAGGTCTATGGAATGAACCAAACGAGAACAGGTTGAAGATGTGTGATTACAGAAACTGGTTGACAGGCAGAAAAGGGGTGATATGATTGAGACATACAAACTAATGAAGGAGTTTTTATAAGATTAATTCACAGGAAGTTTTTCAGAACAGGTCTAGTGATGGGAGGGCTAGAGGCCATTCCTTGGAATGGCCTCTAGTCCTCAGTAAACTCAGTGGTACCTCAGTACCACAGTAAACTGAATAAGTGGAATGGATTAGCAGTACATGAGTGCCTTGAGAGTGAATGAGTTTAAGGCGAGATATGGTAGGTATTGTACAATAAGGTTAATGTGGATCTCCAATGTCTTTTGACTCCATGGAAATAACCATATAATAACAATAAGCTTACCACTGTAACAAACTATTCCTGTGGTCCCTCTAAGTTCACTACAGTGAGAGTTGACTGAATATTTCTGATTCTGGGATGTATAAAATCTATAAAGGGGACCCCCCCATCTAAAACACTCAGTGGGTGTATTGAAAACATATGGAGGACACAAAAATGATATAACGAACTACAAAAAGTCCCAACATAAATCTCCCATAAAAGTAATGCTATTTTAAGATCAATATGACAAACAGTAGAAGTGCAAACCTTCACAATAGTAAACTGAATTTCACAGCAAATTACATCACAATTAGTCTCGTTGTCTAAACAAAAAAATAGCAGAAAATCACACATTAATAACAGAACGTTTATGTATGAAAGGAACCACACATAAACAAAGATAATCAGAAGAAAGGGAACAAAGGAAGTGACAAAAAATTGTAAAGTGACAACAGAATACAAAGGACTGGCTGACATCAAACATAAAGAACACAAAAATACAACCTGACAAAGTGCAAATATTAACAATGCAGACATAAGAAAGATGTGAAATTATAAAAATGAAATAGAATTAATGTTTACATTTCAAAATACTATATTAGCTTAAATTAATGTCACTTACCTGAAATCTTCATAGTGAACTAAATACAGTTGGTTCTCTTTTTATGCAGTAGATACGTTCCACAGAAAACCGCATATAAAAAATCACACAAAAAAGACCTAACTTACATTGAAAAATTAGGGATACGTTCCATACGTTTTTAAAACCGCATACAACTGAAGCAATGAATTAAAATAAACCTAAAATTGCATAAAAAAGTTTATAAAAATTCAGGAAAATAAGAATGCCTAAGTTTGTTTTAAAGCTTTATTCATTTAATTTTATTGAAAAGTAACTTTTTTTTTTTTTTTTACATTTTGTCATCAGAATTATCGTCGATATTAGACAATATTCGGCAACATTTGCAAACTGGTGCGAAATCACTTTCATCACCAGAAGAGATAGTCAGCGCATCAGATCTGTATGGTCAAGGCAATGGTTCTTCACAAACAGAATTAGCTTCACCCTCGTCTCTGCTGATTTATTTTTCTTCTGACAATGTAATCAGTGATTAAACTTTGTGATGATGATTTTACTGATGATAATTTTTTATACAGCTCACGATATTCAGACATAGCTCTTCAGCTCACGTTGGAATTTAAAGGCTCATTCAGAATTTGTGTTATTAACAAGAAAAATGATTTTCAAATTTGTTGCACAGTTCAAGACCTTCTCGAATTATATTTGCAGCGAGGGGACAGGTTTTTCTTCCGGTTCACTATCATTTTCTGGATCTTCGACTATATCTAAAGTTAACTGATATCCAATAATATTGTCATTACTTAAGGCATTATCTACAAGCAATTCATCTACATCACGGATTCCCAACCCTATGCCTGCGGGCACCACGGCGCCCGTTAGGATACGTTCCATACGTTTTTAAAACTGCATACAACCGAAGCAATGAATTAAAATAAACCTAAAATTGCATAAAAAAGTTTATAAAAATTCAGGAAAATAAGAATGCCTAAGTTTGTTTTAAAGCTTTATTCATTTAATTTTATTGAAAAGTAACATTTTTTTTTTTTTACATTTTGTCATCAGAATTATCGTCGATATTAGACAATATTTGGCAACATTTGCAAACTGGTGCGAAATCACTTTCATCACCAGAAGAGATAGTCAGTGCATCAGATCTGTATGGTCAAGGCAATGGTTCTTCACAAACAGAATTAGCTTCACCCTCGTCTCTGCTGATTTATTTTTCTTCTGACAATGTAATCAGTGATTAAACTTTGCGATGATGATTTTACTGATGATAATTTTTTATACAGCTCGCGATATCCAGACATAGCTCTTCAGCTCACGTTGGAATTTAAAGGCTCATTCAGAATTTGTGTTATTAACAAGAAAAATGATTTTCAAATTTGTTGCACAGTTCAAGACCTTCTCGAATTATATTTGCAGTGAGGGGACAGGTTTTTCTTCCGCTTCACTATCATTTTCTGGATCTTCGACTATATCTAAAGTTAACTGATATCCAATAATATTGTCATTACTTAAGGCATTATCCACAAGCAATTCATCTACATCACGGGTTCCCAATCCTATGCCTGCGGGCACCACGGCGCCCGTCAACCAATTTGCATGTACCCGCCGCTGTTCAACCGTGTGCCGCATAGTTTGAAATAATCACGCAACAATTCATGGCATACTATATGACGCATGCGTTAATGACACCTGACGAGTATTAAATGCATACAATGTAAAGTAGACGTGCATTCAAAGTTGTTCATTCCAGTTTAAGAACTGGAATATCATCATATTCTCCTAATTATGAAGCAGTGGCCAATGAAATGCAATGCCAAAGATCACACTAACTTACATATATATATATATATTTAAATTTTTATATAATGTAAACTTTTAAGTAATAAAACATTTGATTATAATATAAACTTTGCATGTATTCATTTAACAAACAAATTCAAAAAAATTTGCTTGAAAAAATAGATGGTGCCTGTCGCTTTATCGGTATTTTAGAATGTGCACTAGGAAACAAAAAAGTTGGGAACCCCTGGTCTACATCATTCTGGCTAAATGTATCAAAACCTTCTCCACCAATTTCCTGTGCCAAAGTAATGATTTCAGCTGATAATGTAGATGTGTGCATGGTTGCACTGTTTGCAACACATCCAGGCAAAGTGCTTTCCAGCAGGCATTTAAAGTTTGTGGTCTTGTTTCAGCGATAGCAGATGCAACATGATTTAAGCAGCCCAAAATAGAAAATTTTTTCCAAAGTAAGTTACTGTTAATGATTCATTTTCTAGTTTATCCAATATAAATTGAAAAGTGTGCTTAGCATAATATTTTTTAAAAGTAGCAATTATGCCTTGATCTAATGGCTGAATAATGCTTGTTGTATTGGGTGGAAAAAACACCACCAGCACATTTGGATGTTCTAAATGTGGATGATTTGGTGCATTGTCAACAATTAATAAAACTTTAAAATCGAGAGCTTTTTGCTTCATATATGTTTCCACTTCAGGTATACAAAGCAATTATTGAACCATTCAGAAATACAGCAGTTGTTATCCAGGCCTTGGTATTAGACATCCAATGTACCAGTAGCTGTTTTAGATCTTTGCCTTTTAGATCACATGGTCTTAGAGATCGATTTATTAGGAGGGGGTTTCAACATTCGATTTCCTGATACATTGCTACAAAGTAACAATGTTACTATATCTTTGCTTGCTTTAAACCCACTTTCTTTTTTCTCAGACTTTGCGATGAAAGTTCGACTAGGCATTTTCTTCCAAAACAATCCTGTTCAACACTGACGAAATTTTGTGGATTGGTAGATATTGTCCTTGATCAGGACAACATCCACCAACTTCAATAATTTTGTCTAGCATCTCTTGAAAATTTTTGGCTGCTTCTTCATCTGCTGCTGCAACCTCGCCTGTAATTATTATTACGGGCAACTCCAGGGAGTCATTAGACTCATCGAGGGAGGCCCCAAATCATGTTCATCACAACTATACGACATTCATACAGTATCTATCATACCTCGCCTTAAACTCATTCACTGTCACAGCATCCACCACAGACTCTGGCAGCCCATTCCACTCGTTCACCACTCTAAAAATAAAGAACCCAGGTCAAACATCCTTACTAACCACACTTTTGCCCAGCTTCCATGGATGTCCCCTAGTCCTCCACAACCAGCCTGTTCTCAAAAATATCTTCTGAATTAATTTTATAGAAACCCTTCAGTAATTTGAATGTCTCAATCATCTCCCCTCCTCCGTCTATCAACCAATTTTTGCAACCCACAAAACCTCAACCCGTTCTCATAAGGTTCATTCCACAGACCTGCTATCATCTTGGTCACTCGCCTCTGGATCCTCTCAACCTCCTCCACATCAAGAAGAAACCTAGGTGACCAAACCTGGGCACAGTAGTCGAGATGGGGTCTTATTAAGGCTCGATACAGAGGAACAATAACCTGCATGTCAACGTATTCTTCAGCAACCAAGTGATTTGATGAGCTGATTTCGCCACTTTTGCAATGTGCCTCCTAAACTTCAACTCCTTATCCACCAACACTCCTAAATCTCGTGCCTCATCAATTTCCTGGAGTACAGTTCCACCAATGTAGTAAACTGCTGCTAATCTTTTCACCCCAAAATGTATAACGTTACATTTTGCCACATTAAATTGACATCCATTCTCCTTAGTCCAGACCTCCAATCTATCCAAATCATCCTGCAAAATTTTGACATCATCTGCATTCACTATTGTCCTACCCAACTTTGCATCATCCGCAAACAAATGAACTGTTCCTCTCAGATCCTTACCTATATCATTAATGAACAAATTAAACAGCAGTGGTCCGAGAACAGATCCTTGTGGTACACCACTAGTCACAGGCCGTCATGTGGACTCAACTCCTGAATAAACCACTCTCTGATATCTCTCTGTCAACCACCCTCCTATCCATCTCACCAACCCTAATCTTCACGTTATGAAGTGCATTCATTTTTAAAAACCCAGTTAACCATCCTTTGAAAGCCGAAAATTCTTTATCAGCCTGGGAAGCAGAAGTAGACGGCTCCAATTGCTTCATCTGTTTATAAAACCAATGAGCTTTTTGTTTAATTAAATAACCACTTATAGGAATTCTTTAAGTTAATTCTTCAATCGAAATTACGAGCGCTCGTTCTGTTTTTTTCTAATAAAGCATCTCTTGAGTACAATGATAATTTGGCACATAGTTTAGTGCCAAAAATGACAGATTTTTTTATTGTGACTTCATTCTTTTTAATTGCTCTTATAGTAGATTCGCCTAAATTAAAATGTTCACTAATCGCCGTAGATCCCTCTCCTTTTGCTAAGTGATCTAAAATTGCAATTTTCATTTCCAAAGAAATTGTTTTTCTTTGGTGCTTTTTTTTTCTCCATTGGGCCAAATTAAATCTTTGAAATAAAAATTAGCAAAATTTAGACTTACGATAATGAAAAGACACACTTACTTACATGCAAAATTAAACTTCACGGATACATTAAACCTCGCTGCTTACATGTTACTCATGTTACGCAAGAATGTGCTGCAACACGCTGTTCGTTATGTACAACGGTACATAAGTTTTGAAGTTATGCACCACATAACTTCAAATCCACGAGTGTATATGCAAACTGTACCATTAAATTCAAAAACTGAGATCAAAAAAGTTAATTCTAAATCTTTCACTTAGAATTTTTTTTCTTTTTCTTTCTTTTACCACATGGATGAAGAATCTTTCAAACACATAATACTGTTACTGTGCCATATTTCATTGTAGTATTAAGAGAATGGTATCAATTTATGCTATCTAAAAGATGTGGTAAGGTTGTCTTCTCAAACACAAACTGGCCAGAAAATGCATAAATTCAAAGATATAGATGGAGATAGGATTAACTGTCCTCTACTAGCATAAATTATGTTCATAAAAGCTACCCGACTACTGAGCCTAATACAATTATATATATAAAACCTACACCTCTATACTTACTAATTCTAATAATTGTGAGTTTTGAGATCCAACAGCACCAATTTCTTGAGAACTAGGAGGAACAGATAATGGAGAGGGTTCTGGTACTTCTTGATTTGGAGGTTCTGACAAAGAACAAAATTTGGATATTTGAAAATTCTATAAAAGGTTATAATATTTAAATGTTTAATAAGGTCAAAATCAGTTGTTAGTTTTTAAACTAACCCACATTTTGTTAACCATCATTTAACATTTTCAATTAAGTAATCAAACACTCTCTGGCTGTTCTGCATTTTTTTTAAGGATTCAAAAAAAATAATAATAATGTTGTTATGAGCCATCCAGTCATTTTCGACTCTTGGTGATCCTGTGAACAAAGGCTCTCCATCCTACTCAGCCTCTTGTCCTTTCTCTCAATTGATATCTTCAATTTCCTTGCACCTTTTGTTCAGATGTTTTCTTTCCTAGCCAGTTAGAAAATCTGCACTCAGTTGTCTAACCCTTTCTTTGTTTCTCTGAAATTTCATTTTTCTTCTTTCCTCTGCTATTTGAATAGCTTCTTCTGACAACCATTTACAATCTTTCTTTCTTTCTTTCTTGTTGCTTTATTTAGAGTCTTCTTTGCTGCTTCTATGACTGTGCATTTTGTTTTTTCCCATAGTTCTAATTCTCTTCCTGTCTTCTCCAAATTTTTTAATTGCCTTCTATTACAGGATATAAATCAAATCTGATCCATCCTTTTGTTTCTTATTAGCCCTTAATTTCAATTTAACTTCAGCAATCAATAATTCATGATCTGTCCCACAGTCTGCTCCAGGTAGTGTTTTTGCTGCTTGGATAACACTCCTCCACCTTCTGCAGGCAACAACATAATCTGATTTCTGCATTCTCCATTGGGTGAAGTCAATATGTGCAATCTTCTTTTTTGTTGTTGGAAGCAAGTGTTTGCAATAAAGCAACTGTTCTCAACACAAAACTCCAACTTGAATGAGAAGATCCATAGCTGTTGTCAAACAGTAATTAGTCTATCTTATACAAGTTAATTTAACATCAATTGCCTTGTTGGATGGCCTGAATGGTTGCCATCAATACGAGTTCCACTGCTTTTGAGAATCTTTCCATCTATTTATGCATTTTCTTTGACTTGTACACTTTTCACCATACTGTGCTTATATTTTTCTGTAACCTCACAATGTAAATTAAGAAATACCATGAGATTACATAAAAGAATGTAGAATCTATCGCACACATTTATGTGCAATAGATTCAAAATTCTATGTGGAATCTGTGTGTGTGCGCGTACATAAATTGTAGAGTAGATTGGAAACTGTGATCAGAGAAGAAACTGATTCAGTCTTTGGAAACATGAAGAAAGACTATTCTACAAAAAAAAAAAAAAAAAAAGAAACAAAGGGTAATGAAAAGAAGCTGGTTTAGTAAATGATTGTCAAATTAGTGGAAACTGGCAGAAACAAGCAGAAAGGCTTAGGTGTTGGCATATATTTTAATTTCATCATCAAATTCCTGACATTTACCCTCAAGGGAGTGTACAGGATATGATAGTACTACATGAAAAATTTACATCATTACTAACTTCCTATCTACAAATTTCCTCCAAATCACAATCTGTTACCTGTCAAGGATCCAACATTGTCAGATCTTATATTTCTATCTTCTAAAGCACTTTTTACTGTATATTTTAATTTAAAAGTATTAATTCACGATATGGACAAGATAAATATACATTTATTAAGTACTGATATTTCAAACCAGCATCCTCAGAGCACAAACAAAAAACACTTTCACAAAACGTAAGACATGTAATGACAATCAAGTAACAGGGAAAGTTATTTAAAACTGTAACAGACAAAAGAACTAACCTTCTAATGTTGCCCTCTACAGCTGTATTAAAAGTAGCTAACAATCTTACTTATTGAGGTTTGTTTGGAGAGTTTACATCTTTAATGTTTTAAAGCTGCTTACATCAGTAAGCAGGGCAAAGGGCAAATTTAATGTTTAAAGTTTTGTGTCAAAGGGCAAGTTTAATGGCAAGAAAAGCATCACTGGAATAGATAGCTCTGACTCTGCATGTTGTCTTTAGTATGCCCATACTGTTGTGGTGTGTTAGATGATGGTGTGATTGTTTGTGCAAATATCTTACACAAAACAATAACTTGCTATTCCATAAATTTTGAAGCATATCTGAAAAGATATCCAGTGCTTGAGAAATGCCAACTCAACACTACATTTAAACCATACATCAAACTGGCGATCTATCTCTCCTTATTCACATCCACAAGCACATGAAATGCCTTGTATTTGTGACATGGCTTACTATGGACAGGTAGGAAGATCTGTTGATATCTACCTCAGAGAACATAAATACATTTGGCATCACATTATGGAAAGTCAGGACTAGCAAATCATGGACACTCCTTTACACAGAATTTGATTTAGGAAGAAAAAAAGTGCTACACAGAAGTCATTACAAATCATAGAGACTGTTTTGGAATCAGAGCTGCTTTAAAACATTCTCCAAAACTCTACAAGTATGGCTATATTAATGTAAGATTTATGCAAGCATACCTAGAGAAAAAAAAGCGTTTTAACAGCAAACTGTTAAAAAAGAAACTTGAGAAAAGTGATTGCATCAAGATAACAAGATAGGTTTAGATCAAACAGCCTTTCCAGGAACAGATTTTAACCTTAAGAACAAATAACTGAGAAATTATGAGATAACAAGAATCAGTCTAAGTTTCCTATTTCAAAAAATCATATGATAAGGTGGCAAAGTGGGGGGGGGGGGCTGTTCAAATCATACTAATTATTACACCTAAAATGGGATATTACATATAGCCTATACTTAAAAGACGACAGTTTGTATTGAAAGTTTGATGTAAAAATCAGATATAAACAAAGTGTGCATCTATATATATTGTTGTTTATCTATATGAATCACTTAGGACATTTTCAATGGTGATGCTATAGAACAAGCTAAAACATTTCAGCTATTTAGACTATTTGGTGGGGGGGGGGTGCAAATTAAATATGGAAACAGATAGTAGAATAGTCAAAGCTGATATAGTGAGAGAGCCAGGTGAGTACATCTGCATAGGGAAAAAATTAGCAAAGGCAAAACAGTGAACCCAGAATACACAAGAAAGTGTTAAAACCAATTTTAACTTATAAATCAACTAATCAAAGACTTGAAGTCACAGCTATAAGATAAGAGGAAAATAAGGAAAGTGAAAAGATTGCATCAATAGCAGTTATATTAAAAACAATTTTAGAAATAATTAATATGAAAGCAGAAGAGTTATATTGTATACTGAGTGATATTGTACTCAGTAACAATATCAATCATCCTTGAGTTTGAAAGACCTGGATCTGAATCCGATCTAGAACACAAAACCACCTTTATAAAAGTTTTTGAATGGAAAGCAAGTTAGCTTGTCTAATATGTGAAAAGGTTTTCTCCACTCAGAAACTCAGGTTTTCCATTTCACAAGACAAACAAACCAACACGTTATAAGAGACTCTGGGCAAGATCAAGGTGGAGTGATGCAGTTGGTAACACCTCAGGACAGTGCACCTTAATCTTTTTTTTTTATGTCATGGCACAAAAAATAAGCAATCTTGTTCTGGTAATAAGCTGTGAACAATCTGGGAACAGTATTTGGGGAAGGGCAGTTCACAGAAAAGTTTTATTAAATCTTTTCAAATCCAACAATTATGAGAAAACACAAAAACAGTATTAGAGAATATATACAGGGTAATCAAAATTAGAGTACCCTTGTTTAAGGCCTTGTGGAAAGCCATCCAGTGATCCAAATGCTGCAAAACTTTGCAGGAATACATTGTGCATCATGTGGAAGCAATATCAGAGGGGGGGGGGGTTAGCTTAAAAATTCGCCACCATTGTAAACACCGAATGCATGGAATTTGTATATCATGAACTTGGCAGGTGCCAGGAAGGTTTAAAAAGATGGACACATGATTTTTCCCTTCATTTTGGTTGTTGATATCATCCACAGTAATGATACTAACCCTGCTCCAACATGCTTTGCTCATGAAGCTGTACTACTTAAACAATTGCAATGCTGTTGCTGCACACTACAAATTTCATTGTCTGAACAAATGTTAATAAGATCCACTATCTCCATGTGCTCTGTGGTGAATAATTAATTATTTTGAAGAAACAGGATCATTAGGAGTTAGACCTGGAAATTGCAAACCATTCAGTTCACAACAAGTGAATGAAGTTGATACTGCTGTTGTAGAGCCAGGTGTTGGTTCCTGCAGTGAACCAACAATTAGTGCTGTATCAAGATACTGTCTGGAAAATTCTACAGAAGATTCTGCTTTTCTACCCATTCAAGATAACCCTGACACAGGAGTTACACCTGTAGGACTTTGAAAGTCGAATAACATGGACATGGATGATTTTGTGGGGAGATTGAGGCTCACCTCAATGGAGCTGTGAATACCCAGAATTGCCAGGTAAGGACTACACAAAACCCACATGTAATCCAACAAATTCCTCTGTGTTCACTTAAAGTTACTGTTTGGTGCAGTTTTACAGCTTCGTTTATCACTGAACCATTCTTCTTTGAAGACATTTACCAGTCAGTTCCAGTGACCTGATGGCAAATGTTCAGTTACTGCTGCGAGGCATCGCGATATGATAAACAAAGCTGTGGCTCAACACTTTTGTTGAGCCACAGCAGCACCTGTGCATCGGTTCGTCATTATCTTGCAGTGTGGAGGTCCCTCCACACATCAGTTGATCGTACAGGAGGTTCTTTAAAACATTTCATGGAAGCCAGTGATCAGTGGTGCATTTCTCACTGCATAGCCAACTCATTTGCCTGATCTCACCCCCTCCTCCCCCTGTGATTTTTGCTCTGGGGATTTCTCAAAAACAGGGTTTATTGGGATCATCTTGATAACATGCAAGTGTGGAAAGATAGCATAATGCAGCATGTGACCAACACCAACTGCATTCTTCCGTTTAACACACTGTACAAAGGATATAGTTTGTGGCATGCCATGATGGGCAGCACATTGAACAGTATAGCCTGTGAATACATAATGGAAGTGAATAAACATGTTATTTATGCTTGTGTTGCTTTTCCCCTCCTTAACACAGAGAAAAATTAGATCTCTATTTGGCACATCACAGTGCCCTGGTGGTGAATTTTGGAACGTTTTTTTTTCTCAGACATCACTTCCGCATGATACACAATGTATTCCTGAAATGTTTCACAGCATTTGCGTCACTGGGTGGTGCTCCACAAGGCCATAAAACAGCCATACTTTAATTTTGGTCATTCTGTTTATCATCCTCATCCATTTCCTACTTGACAAAGGCCTCTCCCAAAGTCCTCCATTCAGGTGTATCTTGGACCTCTATATGCTATGAGTTCCAACCATCTCTTTAATTTCATCCTCTTGCCGTCTCTTAGGTGTCATCCTATAGCTCTCTTTACATCTCTGGAATACCAGTTTGATAAACTTTGTACATTTATTTTTGAGTGTTACTTCTTACAATTTGACTTGCCCATTGCCATTTGGATCATTTAATGACTTATGTCTCTCACTCTAATGTGAGCTCCAAATCAGGTATTGCACTTTATCTATAAAGTGCAATATATATATATATATATATATATATATATATATATATATATATTTCCTCAGCTATATGACATAATTAAATAAATTTAAAGACTGCAAGCCAAGAAATACCAAAATAGAAAAATACTATTTATTATTTGAGCGCACAACTAATTTAATTATAATATTATAGCTATTATTCTCTTGTAATGTATATTTTTGTATTTCTCTTTTCATAATATGCACAAAATGAACTATTCTAAGAAGACCAAACTAGTTGTGTCCTCATATAATAAATAGTATTTTTCTATTTTGATATCTACTTCTAGTCATTAAATCTTTTTAATTATGTATACTGGGAGATGGAGCTACTCGGCTCTCTAACCAAAGGCAAAATCACATCTAATATAACATTTTAATTATATTAAAATGTTACTAAAAAGACATATGATTGTGTAATTTTGGAAGGTAGAGATGACAAGATATTTGGAGCCAAACTTGATGAGCCGAAATGTACAATAAAAGATAAGTGTTGAGAAGGAAGCTCAGTTTTGTGATCTTAAATATGTACCATCAAAGGTCGAAAATAAAACAAATATAATCAGTAAATAAAGTTAAACATAATGAATGTAACGAACTATAAATTTTGAATCATGAACTAAAAATTTGGCAAATTAAAATTAAAGAACAAAAGGAAATAAAAAAGGGGTGCTTAAGGGCTAAGCTGTATAACTTAGAGGAGACCTCCACATAGGCTTTAAAGTACTGCAAAGAATCGACCAGGGCTTCTGATCAAATGTTCAATCCTCATCTTCCTGTGGTGCACCGTTAGGCATCTACTTGGATACTGAACGAACAAGGATGGACAGCAATTTGGGATTTAGCCAACCAAATTGTTTTCTTATTGGCTTAAACCACAATATACAATAATGGTACAACATGAAAATTTCATGCCAGCTGGGGCATCGCCAGATTAAACAAGGCCCCTGTTGTTTTCACCAGAGAACCAGAGCAAACAGCAAAAAGGCAGCTACTGGAACAAATCCCGAAATCCAACGCCCAACTCAACATCACCAGAGTTCAAGATCGGTACTATTAACATAAGAAGCTTGAAGAGCAAATGAAATGGCGCTAACTCAGGAATTGGTACTAGATCGACATAAAAGGGGGTGATGAAACAAAAAAGACAAAAACTGCTGAGATCTTTCTGAGCAATAAATATAAAATGTTATATTCAGGCAATGACAATCAAGAAAAAAGAAGAATTAACTATAGTAGTCAACACTAAATATGAGGCTAATCTTCTTGAATGGCAGGCAATATCAAGCAGTGATGTAGGCAAATATCAGAATGTGGAATTGGACAATGAGACTTATTTGTGCCTATGTTCCCACAGAGGGTTCTATTAAGGTAGAAGTGGAGGAATTTTTTGAGGCTTTTAGAGAAAGCAACTGACACAATGAAAAATGAAAAGTTGGTCCTTGTTGGGATCTAAATAGCAGAGTAGGAAATGATTGTCAGACATACAAAATATATTTTCATAAAATTTAGGGAAAAAAAGCAAAGCTAATAATGATGGCAAATACCAGTTGGATTTCTGCTCAGAATATGGACTGGTCATTACTAACATAATGTTCCAACATAAAAATGTGCCCAAATTCACATGGAGAGAAGAGGCAAAGATTAAGAAATCTCACTGACTATGTTACTGTTAATAGTGATGTTTTATCAGTGGTGCAAGACACCAGAGTGTACAGAGGATTTGAAATTGGAAGTGATCACCACTTAGTCTTGAGCAGGATAAAATTGAATTTCTTAAAAAAGACCATGTAAGAAAGTTTTAAAGAGAATAAAAGTTCTTGGAAGTTTATTTTGCAATTGGTTAGACTATAATAAATTTAGTTTAATCCTTCATCCAAGCGTAAGCTTAGATAAAGGATTGGTTGAAACTGGTCTGGGTAGTGGCCCTTCCCTTAATGCATAACTTTATACATGTCTGCAAGGAGATGTGCTTTGCATTATGGGAGATACTGAGACAAGCAGTGACGAGAGCTTGGTCCACTATTGCTATGAGTTGCCAAGGGATGTACCATCTTACCTCATTCCTGAAGATATTTTCTGGTGCAAACTTTGTTTGCTTGCACTTGGATAAAGGATTAAACTAAATTTATTATAGAATAAAAGTTCAGTAGCTTTCAGATGTGAAATGTAGACTAAAATACACAAACAGTATTCAAGAAAAAATGAGAATTTCAGAACAGGAACCAAACCTTGAAGATTCAGCAGCAAATCCAGAAGAAAACATTGATTGATTCAGCCAGAGAGGCATGTGGTGAGTTGTCTGCAAGAATAGAAAAATCAGAACTCCCTGGTTGACACAGGAAGTTAAAGAGGCAGTGAAGGAAAAGAACAAAGCACCAGGAATCAAAAGTTCCTGGCAAATAAGTCACCATGTGCTCTTAGAGAATACAGAGACAAATGTAAGAAAGCTTAACACTTGTGAAACTAGTTAAACAAAAGTAATGGGAAGACTTCGGGAAGAAAACAGAAAATAAATATCAAGAAGGTGGCAAGATATTCTGGAGGTAATCGAAAAAGCTCAGAAATGGAGGAAAGAGTGCTGTAAATGAAACAAGCAGTGATGACAGCACAGTGGTAAAAACACTCAACAGGCATGCAAATCAGGAATACATATCTATACTTGAAGTAGAAAAAGCCATCAAAAGTCTGAAAATGTGGAAAGGCAACTGGATTAGAAGATATTCGACCAAAAATGCTCAAGTATAGAGGTATAAATGTCTTACAGTGGCTGCACTGCATAGTTCAGAAGGTCTGGACAGACGGACGAATTCCAGATGATTGGAGTAGAGCTCTCATAGTACCCAGATACAAAAAGGAAAATAAAACTGAATGTGAGAATTACAGAGGTATTTCTCTACTGAGTCTAAGATTTATGTAAGTACAGTTGAGAAGGACTGTGGAAAGGAAGCATGGTGAAAACAAGTTATATTCAGGCAAATAGAGGCTGTCAGAATCAGATTTTCACTTTATCACAAATAGTTGAGAAATCATGGAAATAAAACAAAGATCTGTATTTAAGTTTTGTAGATCTGGAAAAGACATATGAAAAGATGAAAGATGCCAAGAGTTGTAAGTCAGCAGTTAGAATTGAAGGAAGTATAGGAAGATAGTTTAATGTTAAATCTGGTGTCAGACAAGCTGATATCAGGTTGTCTGACATTGGAAATGTTAATGGTGGAAGTTGTTGGAAGTTTTTTCCCACTTGGTTAGACTATAATAAATTTAGTTTAATCCTTTATCCAAGTGTAAGCAAACAAAGTTTGCACCTGAAGTATCTTCAGGAATGTGGTATCTCGTGGACCAAGCTCTCACCACCCCATGTCTCAGTATCTTCCATAATGCAAAGCACATTTCCCTGTGGACATGTATAATGCTATGCATTAAGGGAAAGGCCACTACCCAGACCGGTTTCGACGTTTATTGAGGTCTCGTCAGTGGGAGCCAGACCCAGAAGTGGTGATACTAAGGCAGAAGCAATGGAGAAGTCATATTTACCTATACAAGTTGCCAAAAGGTGTACCACCTTATTATAAAATTACTCTGGATTTAGAGAAAGATGTTGGAAGTTTTTCCCCACTTGGTTAGACTATAATAAATTTAGTTGAATCCTTTATCCAAGTGTAGGCAAACAAAGTTTGCGCCTGAAGTATCTTCAGGACTGAGGCAACTCGTGGTAAAGGTGGATCAAGCTCTCATCACTCCTTATCTCGGTATCTCCCATAATGCAAAGCACATTTCCCTGCAGACATGTATAATGCTATTCATTAGAGAAGAGACACTACCCAGACCGGTTTCGACCTTTATTGAGATCTCGTCAGTGAGAGCCAGACCCAGAAGTGGTGATACTAAGGCAGAAGCAATGGCTGGAAATGTTAATCTCAGCTCTGTACTTTATGCTGATGATGTTATACTTCTAAATAAATCCAGCACAAGTCTGCAAGATTCCCTGACTAAACTGAACAACTGTTGAAATAGATATGGTATGAAGGTCAGCAATTATTATTATTATTTGACACCTCCAGGGAGTCCAAAGACTCATCGAGGGGGGAGTGTGCCAACAGCATCAAACGATTGGTCCCCTTCCAACTACTAACCGTGCTCAAACTTACTTAACTGAGCCATTAGTAGCAGAGGCTCTACCAATCGACCAACCTTTGACTGCAATAACAAGACAAAGACAATGAAAATAGACAGAAGCAGTGAAAATATCATCTGCATCATGAATGGAGAACCTATAGAACAAGTAAAGCATTTCAGCTACTTAGGCACGATTTTTAGTGAAGAAGATAAATTAAATATGGAAAAAGACAACAGAACAATAAAGCTGGTATGGAAAGAAGTCAGCTGAATAAATTTATATGGAATAAGAGAGAAATTAGTCAAAACACTCAATTAGTTGTATACAACACAATATTCGAGCCAATTTTAACTTACGGATCTGAGAGCTGGGTTTGAAATAAAACACGACCAAAGACTAGAGAATGCAGATATGAAAATCCTGAGAAAGATCAGGGGCACAAACACATGGCATCAATGGCAAATATCATATTAAAAACAAGGATATTAGGAAAGAACTTGACACTGTTAGCCTCCAGGAATGTGTTAGTAGAGCTAATCTCAGGTGGTGTTGTCCTAGAACAGAATGGGAGAGGAAAGATAAGTAAAACAAATGTTCTCTGCCAGGTTGGCTGGAAAAAGACCCAGAGGAAGATCAATATATAGGTGGACTGATACTGAAAAAAGGGCCTTAGAAGAGAGAAATATAAGATCTGATAATGTTGAAGTCTTGACAGATAACAGATTGATTTGGAGGAAAATTGTAGATAGGAAGTTAGTGGTGTTGTAAGTTTTTCATGTACTACTATCATATCCTGTACACCCGTTAAGGGTACATCAGAATTTGATGATGATGATGAAGAAATAAAAAATAGTAAAGTATATACAGGACCAGCAACATTCATGAAATTAATACTTGAAAATACTACAAATAAATTCCACATCGAGATTTTTTTAACAATTTTCTTTAAGAGATTTCTCAAAAGAGTTTGTTAATTAGGCAGACAGATAAACATGAGGTTCTAAATGTAATCAAGATTTCTAATGAAGGATCAAATGAGCAGACATGGCAGGTAGTAACACAACAAAAAACAATGAAATTGGAATGGAAGCAGTAGAGTACATGGTAACATTGGTTGGGGGGGGGGGATTGGAGCATGACATGGGAAATAGAAGAAGAGTAAATGTGCAGTGTGTTGACAAAAATCTCATAGCAATGACAAGTACTTCATAATACAAAATGAGAATTGGAGAGACAAAATACGAAGGGAGGAAAAAAAAAGAGCATAAGAGAACAAAAAAGGGTGAAACTATGTTGCACAGTAATGATTATGGATAGGATAGACAAACATTTTAACATTATTTAAATTAAGGGGATATTAAATCCCACATTGTTTTAAAACCGAATAAGAAACTCAAAGATTGGAATCAGAGAGTTAGCCCACGCCAGTGATCGCCGATACTTTATAGTTTACTATATTCGGCATGAAACTCTCTGATTCCAATCTTTGAGTTTCTTATTCGGTTTTAAAACAATGTGGGATTTAATATCCCCTTAATTTAAATAATGTTTATATCGCCGAAATGAAGCTTATTAGCTCTTTATATTTAAGTAACTTAATGGTTGCACCTATTTGGAAACTCGAAGAAACTTGAAAAGAACTTATATAGCAGAGTATATAAGTTCTTTTCGCTATACACTTTGGTATTAATTTGGTCTAGCTACTCACTGATGAAGCCTCAAAAAGGCTGAAACCGGTCTGGGTAGTGACCTCCCACCATAATGTAATAACAGCATACATTTCCTAGGAAATGTGTTTTTACATTATGGAAAATACCTAAGAATAGCGATCAGAACTTTACCGCCTTTGCTGCGAGTTGTCCGGTATTGTACTACGTACTAGGGTCACTTGCATTAGCTCACGCTAGTGATCGCCAATACTTTATAGTTTACTATATTCAGCATGAAACTCTCTGATTCCAATCTTTGAGTTTCTTATTCGGTTTTAAAACAATGTGGGATTTAATATCCCCTTAATTTAAATGTTTATATCGCCGAAATGAAGCTTATTAGCTCTTTATATTTAAGAAACATTTTAACATTTTTTAGAAAGATTTGTGATGTAATTGATGTTATGTAAATGTAAATAAAGTATATGATGTTATTTTTAATAACATCTATGATACAGGATACATCCCTGATGATCTAAGGAAATCGATCTTTGTCACTATTCCCAAAATTCCAAGAACTTTTGAAAGTTCAGAATATAGACTAATAAGTTTAGCAAGCCATGTTACAAAATTACTACTGAGAATAATCCTAGAAAGAATAAAAGGCACTTCGTCAACAGAAATAGAAGACACTCAATCAGGTTTTAAAAAAGACAAAAGGTACAAGAGGAGGAATTTTCAATTTGAAAACATTATGTGAAAGAAGCCTCAATAACTAGAAAAGCATATATCTTTGTTTTATCGATTACACTGAAGCATTTGATTCAATACATTACAAGAAATTAATATATATCCTACAGAATAATGGGTTAAAAGGAAAAGATCTATGCATAATTACAAATATTTACTGGAATCAAATGGCCTCAATAAGATATAAAAATGCTTATTCTGACTGATAAGATGAGGATGTGTCTTATCACCCTTACTGTATAACATAGTGAGCAAATTTTTAAAGATACTGCAGAACTGAAGGGTGTAAAAGTTGGGGGTAGGAACTTCAACAACTTCAGGTATGCAGATGACATAGTCCTTATAGCTGAATCTGAAGATGATCTTCAAAACTTAGTCACAGAAATTTACAACAGAAGCTCAGACATGGGATTAATTATTAACCTAAAGAAAACAAAGTGCATGATTATATCAAAAGAACCAATAAATAAGAAACTAAACATACCCGTTAACAAAAAGAAAATTGAACAGGTTCAGTCTTTTATATATTTGGGACAAATGTTTACAGACAGAGGAAATTCCCTTAAAGAAATAAAAAGCAGAATAGAGATAGCAAGAAAAGCCTTTATTGATATGAAAACTGTTCTAATGTCCAGAGACATTAATATAGACACAAGAAAAAGATTAATAAAATGCTAGATCTGGTCAAGCCTTCTCTACAACAGTGAAACTTGGACTCTAAAAGCAGAGAAAAAATTAGAAGCTTTTGAAATATGGACCATCAGAAGAATGTTGAAAATACCATGGACAGAGAAAATGAAAAATGAAGATGTTTTAAAGAGAGCAAAAATGAAAAGAATATTAATGAAAAGTATTAAAGAACGAAAACTTAAATATTATTATTAGAAGGGAAACTGGATGGAAAAAAGACAGAGGTAGACCCAGGAGAATGTGGTTTGAAGACATTAAGGATGGGACTGGCTTGAATTACCATAAATGTTCCAGAGCAGCAAAAGAAAGAAAAAAGTTCTGTGACATGGTTGTCAACCTCCTTCTAGGGGATGACACTTGAAGAAGCATGGCCTGGTTGGCTGAGTGGTTAGCTTATCCGCTCCCCAGCCAAGAGGCTGCAGGTTCGAATCCCACATAGGCATGGATACTTGTGATTGTCTTCTAAGCACCTCCATAACAGAATTGGAAGAACAGCGGTACACTGCACCCTTCGACTGGAAAAAGCCTAAGTTCGATTCTTGTCATGATGGGAGGAATCTTTATATGGACATTTTCAATCAAAGGTGAGTTAGCCAATCTCATACGGAGGTAGCAGGGTTTTTCCCACCGGAAACTTGGGTTTTTCATCCCGCATATAGACAAATCAGCCCTTCAGAAACGCATGCAATTTACAGACAAAAAATACTAGTGGTGGTGGGTAGTAGATGCCGTTGATGTAGATGATTAGTAGTAAAGATTCAGTGTAGTGGTAAAGATGGAGAGTAGTTGTAGAGCAGGTGTCCTCCTGCGATGAGTCTTCAGACTCCTTGGAGGTGTCACGAATAATAATAATAATAAGATGGAGAGCTGTTGATTGCTAATGATACAACAGAAAGACATAGGTATGCAGATGTATAGCAGAAAGGATATGACCTTGCAAATGGATTACACTTAAATGAATATATAGTGTTGTGTATCTAGAGGAAGTGTTGTGTATCTAGAGGAAGTGTTGTTCAGTGAAAGATTAAATATAGAAAATCAAGGAAACTAGGTATGACAGGGTGGCTGCATGGGAACATATATATAAAATTACAGACAACTCCAAGGAGTCCTTATACATTATGTCAAGAACTATTCAGCATTTGCACAGTATCTATCATACTTTGCTTTGAATTCATTCACAGTAATGGCACCCACAACAGACTCTGGCAACCCATTCCACTCATTTTCACTCTCTAAGTAAAAAAACCTAGTTCTAACACCTTTACTAACTACACACTCTTGCTCAGTTTCCATGGAAAATTTCCTCTGAATTAATCTTGTAAAAACCCTCAGTAATTTGAATGCCTCAATCATATCACCCCTTTTCTGCCTATCAGCCAGTTTCTATAACCCACAAAACTTCAACCTGTTCTCGTAAGGTTCATTTCATAAACCTGCTACCATCTTGGTCACTTGCCTTTGGATCCTCTCTACCACCTCTGATGTCTGCATATCTACTCAACAGATTACCCAACCCCTAAAAACTCTAGTTTCCCTGATTCTGCATACCCACTTTCACTTCATTCAACAACAATTTTTCCAGTCTCCGAACACCAAATCCATTCAGATGCAAACCATCCTTGTATAAGTCCTTTCAACCATCAAACTCACTCCATTCATCCACAAGCACCACACCACTTATCCTGCATAACTTATGCATTGAGTCATTCGCTATTATGGCCCTTCTTGTCAGCTCTACTCTGTCATACCATGGCAACAGACTCACTATCTTAACTCTCACTTTTTTTATTTTGCTACTTCCAGTAATTCTTTCATGTCCTCTCTTATGCCATACTTTTCTCCTTTTAAATCATTCATTCCAGCCAGTATGATAATTTCTTTCACCCTAAGCTTTTGTGCTTGAATAGCCTCACTAACATTATTAATTTTCACACCAGGAAAGCATGATTTTGTCAAACTCTCACCGATCACACCTTTTACGATTGAATCACCGTATAACACTCGTTCCTTAATTTTTCTTTCTCTCCCGGTCATGCCCTCATTTTTCGTATCTCACACTTCTTTCTTTTTGTTATCAGCTGATCCACTCTGTAGACATTTTTGCAATTGCTCCAGCTGCCACTTCACCCTATTTTTAAACTCCACGCAACCGAGCTATCTCCCTCATTGCAGACAACTCTTCATTCTTTACATCAGTAAAACTATTCTTTTGTTCAACACTTTTACTCTCACTTTCAACTGTGTCACATGTAATCTCACTCTAAATGCTATCTGGCTTTACATCACAATTTTCAATGGTATTCTGTGCTTCATCCACTACTTCAATCTTGCAACCTGAGACACTTTTGTTCCTCGCTTTCATGACATTTTCGGCACGTGTGTGTGTGTGTGTGTGTGTGTGTGTGTGTGTGTGTGTGTGTGTGTGTGTGTGTGTGTGTGTGTGTGTGTGTGTGTGTGTGTGTGTGTGTGTAGAGAGAGAAATTGTCATGATTGCCTGTTATGACAGGCAGTCATGACAATCTCTATCTCACAATCTAACAAAACTATTACTCCCCTCCTGTTCCAAAAATTGGTGGGACTAGAAATGTCAGACAAGAAAAGCAATGACTGCTGCAGGAAGTAAAGAATTTGGTTGATGAATGAATTAAGGCTGCTCTCTCTTTTAAATATCAACTCCAAAAATGAGAGGTCTCCAGACCAATAACAATGGTACCGTGTGTGTGTGGGCAAGTATGAGGAACAAGTTAAAAAGAAGAAAGGAATTTATTATGTTTCTCAAAGACCTTGGAGTTGTAATCACTGGAACATTTATTTCCATAAACAGCATGGAAATGATTGTTCCAAAGAGCAGAAGTGAACCGGAATTTGACATCAGTGAGACATGGCTATAATATAATTATGTAACCTTGACATCCTTTGCAAGGTACATTTCCTACAGTAACATTCAAGTTTTGAAATAAAATTTGGACTTTGCAAAGGCAATTCTCTCATTAACTGTGTTCAAACCAGCACTGGAAAAAGTCATCAGAATGAACAAAGGAGAATGAAAATGAATGGGAAGAACGTCATCCTACTGGCTTATATTGATATAATTATCCTTGGAGATGCATCAGGATGTTACTGAAAGTAAATCTAATTTAATTAAAGCAATTAAGCCTATGGGTTTGTCATAAACCAGGAAAAAGACTAAATATGTGCATTTGAAGGAATTATCATGGCTGATCTCACTTGGTTAAACTCTGCCATGGAATCCTCAGTGGTCTCATGCCAGTCCCAAGCCAGGATAAAGGAGGAGGGTCGGTCAGATGAGTGTCGATACTCTGACTGTAAAGAAAAAACACGATTGTTATTTGATGCCTATAGGATCAACAGGTAAAACATGCCAGCTCGGATGTCGCCTGGATCAACAAGGCCCGCGATACCAACCAAGCGATCGGGATAGGATCGAAAAGTGGGATACCAAAAGGAAACAGAAACAGAAACTAACAGAACTGTTATCAGTAGGAATGTGCAGACACTATGGATGTCAGGAAAATTAGAATTACTTCGTGAATGAAGAGATATTGGTGTGATATACTAGGATTGGGGGAGGTGTGATGGACATCATCTGGAGAGATCGATGGATGCGAAGTAATATGGTCAGGACATGACACCAAGCACGAAGCAGGAGTTGGCTTCCTTCTTAACAAAAGAGCTTGAGAGGCACTGTTAGTCTACAAACCAATCAATGAACGAATCATAGTAGCAAGATTTGGCAAAACCATTTAACATATCAATAGTCCAGATATATGCACCCACATCTGACAGCACAGATGAGGATATTGACTTATTTTACAAATATCTGATAGAGACAATAGAAACGATACCAAAGCAAGATGTGCTAATTATTGAAGGAGATTGGAATAGATAATGATGGTTGGGAAAGAGTCATGGGAAAATATGGTTTCGGAGAAAGAAATAAAAGAAGTGGAAAATTGTTAGAATTTGCTGTGGACCACGAGATGATGATCTGTAACACAAGATTCCAACAAAAGGAGTGTAGAAAATGGATGTGCCGATCAAATGATGGGAAAACCAAGAACATGATTGATATGATTACGATTAAAAGAAGTTATCCATGATATGGATAACATCAGTACAGCAGTGTCGAACTTTTCAAGGAGTGGATATAGACTCGGACCGTAGTTTAGTGATTGCAAACATCAAGTTGAAATTAAAAATATATAAATTCCAATAGAAGAGATACAGCAGGAATAAGTAAAGCAGAAATAGGAAGAAGGTACAGAACAGTGTTAGAAAAGAAACTTAAAAGTATGAAGAAAGAAAAAAACTCGAATCTAAGAGTGAAAAGAGTAATGGAGGCGATAGAAGATGCAGTTGAAGAAACAGTACCAGAAGAAGAGAAGATCAAGAAAACATGGATTAGACAAGAAACACGGAAGTTAGTACAGGAGAAAAGAATGTTGAAGATAAGAAGGGATACATCAGAACAAATAGAGCAGTAATATAGAAGAAAGTGTAATGAGGTGAAAAAAGCGGTCAGAATGGATAAGATGAAATGGTTACAAGACCAATGCAACAATATAGAACAGTACTATGGAGAGCATAAAACAAGAGAGGTATACAAAATGATCAGAACCATTAATAGAAAGTGGCAACCAAAACTGACCACAGTTAAAG
Organism: Typopeltis vanoorti; assembly: GCF_054136105.1. Classification (NCBI taxonomy): domain Eukaryota; kingdom Metazoa; phylum Arthropoda; class Arachnida; order Uropygi; family Thelyphonidae; genus Typopeltis; species Typopeltis vanoorti. The sequence goes on along the minus strand of NC_143549.1, from coordinate 188,479,684 downwards.
ATGAAAAAGGCAAAGTATTGATGAATAAAAAAAAAATTGTATAGCAGTGGATAAGATACTGTAGTGAGTTACATGAAGAAAAACTAGATTAAGATAGCGTTGAGAAACTGAAGAATTGAAGCAGATATCACCACCAGGTAATGAGCATGATATGGACATTTTAAGAGGAAAGGTAGAAAAAGCAATAGGACAACTAAAACACAACAAGAGTCCTGGTAACAATAACATCACTGGAGAAATGATTAAATATGGTGGTGAAAGTATGGTTACAGAAATGCACCAACTATGTAATATGGTATGGAAAGAAGGGAAAATGCCAGAGGAGTGGGTGAAATCAATATTAGTGACATTATTGGAAAGGAAATAAAAGGAAATAAGCTAGAATGTAAAAATTATAGAACAATTGCCTTGACAAGTCACCTTGGTAAAGCGATGATGATGATATTGACAAAGATTGAGAACACAATTGGAAACATTCCTTGCGACAAGCAAGCAGGATTTAGGAAGGATAGAACAACAATTCAACAGATTTTGACAATGAGGTTAATAACAGAGAAAGCTAGGAGAAAAAACAAAAACATATATACTTGGCTTTGTTGATTTTCAGAAATCATTTGACAGTGTTGACTAGAAAGTGACATTAGCAGTTCTTGAATCCTATGGAAATGATAAAAAACTAATAGCTATATTAAAAGAAGTTTATCAGAATGCAGTTGCAGCAGTTAGAATAGGTGATAATTTGGGGAAACGTTTAGAACAAGCAGAGGTACTTGACAGGGGGATCCAATATCACCAAGCATTTTCATCGCACATTTAGAAAGAGCAATGGACAAACTGAAGGAAGATGCAAAAGGAATATCTGTACACGGAATGAGAATTAACAATCATGAGATTTGCAGATGACATTGTTATTATTGAAGAAGATGTAAGAGAACTACAAAAAACACTGAAACTGTTAAATGAGGAAGGGAAGAGATTTGGACTTGTTATGAACTTGGAAAAAGCAAAGACAATGGTATTTGGTGAGAAGAACATGAAACAAAAGATACAAGTGGATGGAATTGATATAGAAAATGTAGAACAATTCACATATTTGGAAAGTAAAATGACATATGATTTGGACTGTAAAAAATAAATAAAGATCAGGATTGCAAAGAGAAGAACAAATCTGAAGGCCATGGATAACATCTGGAAAAGTAAAGTGATCAGCCTGCAAACAAAACTAAAAATCCTGGAAACATGCATCTTTAGCAGTGTGTTGTATCCATACAGTACACCGCTAAAGATGCATGGATCTGAAACATGGGTAATAAATAAGGAATCAAGAAAAAGAATATTGGCAATTGAAAGAACTTGTTACAGGAAGATTCTAAGAATAGGATGGGTACAGAAAATCACAAATGAATAGCTCTATCAGAAGATACAACCAAAAGAGAATCTAATGCAGAAGATTATTAAACAGAAGCTGCAATTATTTGGACACATCTGTAGAATGAGGGAGGACCGGAAGATAAAGACATTTATGTTTGATAGTATTTTGGATGGTTTAAGCAGAAGAGGTAGACCATACAGAGAATGGATAGATGATATAAAGGACTCGTGTGGAACGGGTGTACAGAAACTCCAAGAGCAGCAATGGCCACTGGAAATTCATCACCCACCAAAAGAGATTCACAAACATTCATTTCCGTGGTCAGGTTTGAATCCAGAGCCTGGTGGTTGGAGAATAGATATGCTATGCCAGCTACTCAGCCAACCAGACAAGTGTGGGTGTTTTCCAATTTAAATGGATGAATAAGAAGTTGAAGCAATACTGAGAGAATAGTGACAATCAGGTCCAGAAATATAAGAAGCAGACAAGTTATGGTGAAAAGGTGAAATGATATAATGAAAGGAAGTTAGCCAGACTAAGAGAAAATATGAGAACATTATTTTGTTATGTGGCAAGGAAAAATTATCATGGAAGAATAACCTCAGAAGGAAGGACAGTGTTAGATGCTTTCAAAATAGCTAAACTGTTAAGCAATCACTTCATTATAGGATGCACATACTTCATTTGCCTTTATTCTTTCATCTAGTGTTAGTGTGGAACTATATGAAAGAATAAGGGCAAATGAAGTATGTGCTTAACAATTTGGCTATTTTGAAAACATCTAACACTGTCCTTCCTTCTGAGGTTATTCTTCCATGGCCATTTTTCCTTTTACTTGGCACATAACAAAATAATTTTCTCATATTTAAAGGCAAATGAGTTATAGATATTAAAGTAGGAGAGCTTGATCAGATGCAGTGAAACTGGATGGGATATCAGCATTAAAGGAATCTTCAAAAGAATTAGCGGCTACTGAATTATTTAACTTGAGTCTGTAATGAATAGGAGAGCAAAATAATTGCATCATACATAGGCAAAGAAACAGAAGCAACCAATTATATATCGAATGGTATATCTGGAGAGGTCACTGGGATGCTGAAGAGGCTACTTAGGATCTGCATCCAGAGATTGGTAGACAGCACCTTAATTCTTTATAAAGAATAGCATGGCTTGGTTAAGAGTAGGCTTTAACAATTTGATCATGTTTATAATAATGACCACTGTGGTTCCGCATTGGAGGCTGATATGCAAATACTTAGCAATGAGTATGCAAAATAGCCTCATGAAATGGATAAGAGTGGCTGAATGACATATACCGCTTGCATCTTTACAAATGCTTCCACAAACAATGTTCATCTAAATGGCATCTCTCCATCCACTACTACTCACTCCTTTAAAATTCAACTCCAAATCTCCACAGAACAAATTCTCCTCTTCCCGTGCTGTCCTCTGGAATAGCTTCCATTCTATGTGCTCTTCCTAAGAAGAACAATCTCTACCTCATCAAAATGTGAACAAGTTCCTTCTTGCCCACCCAAAGTGCTAATGTACAATAGGATGGCCAACCTCTTGTGTATGGGGATTATTAAAGAAAGAAAGTATCAGAGGATAACATATAGAAGTATTAACTGTAAGTCTTCTAATGAATACAACTTCCAACTTTTAGATGATTCCTTTCCTCTTTCCAATCACTTTCCCATATATGGCATTGTCCTGTTATAGGTCTTGACAACTCTCATGATATGGGGATTGGATAGTAATAGACACAAACTGCTTGAAAAGAACTAACTGGTAATTAATTTACGGAATTAACAATGCATATAAAGTATATTAATTAAAGATAACTTTAATGAATCACTTCTATATTTCGGCAATGTCACATTGCCATCTTCAGGAACATAAAGATATGGTATGTGCACTAAGGAACTAACAAAGCAAATGAGGAAGAAAGTAAGAAACTAATTTTGTTCCTAAAGTCCTAATGGTGCCCTCTTGCGGGCCAATTTGGTAGTCTTGGCAGTTGGGCTGAAGTTCTCATAATGAAAGTCTCCCAAATTTGGGGCAGTTTCATGCACCTAAATTTGTTGAGGTTAGGAACGTTTTTTAGAGCTGCTGAAGATTCTTTGAATAATCTTTCGTATTTAAACTTGCTGCAATGGATTATTTTTGTTTTCTTCCAACGAATTTTATGGTGGGTATCTAAGGCATGGTCTGCCAGCCCAGAGTGGCTGTACTGGTGAAACCGGATGTAGTCTTGGTGTTCTGAAATCCTTATATTTGTTGTTCTGCCTGTTTGGCCAAAGTAGGCTTGAAAAGAAGTCAACGGACACCATAGCTTGAGGAACAAACAACCATAGTATGCAGGACCTCCTTTCACTATGATGATTGCAGTAATTCTAGGGAGCATATTTTCCACAAGTGAACAATAGTGATCGATGGGAATTCTAGACCATTCTTCCTATAGCCACGTAATGAGGTCCTGGACTATTGTGGAGAGGATGTCTCTTGACCTCACCCAACACTCTAGTTCATCACACAGACGCTCCATAGGGTTGAGATCAGGGAGGATCTCAACCCTATGTCATCACACTTAACTGGCCTATGTGGAGGCCAGTTAAGTGTGATGACATTCATGTCCACAAACCATGCAGTTACAGCAGTCTTATGACATGACATAGTGCACTGTCCTGCTGAAAAGGCAATGGTCAGTTCCATAGAAATGATACAAGTAGGAAGCATTGCATTGTCCAAGATGTTCAGATATTTCTCAGAGTTCAACGTTCATGGCATCACAAACAAAAGTCCAAGGCCAAACCAGGAAAAACAGGACCATACCATCACACTGACACCTCTGAATTTCATAGGTGGGGTTACACATTCTGGTAAGAGGCATTCAATGGGTATCTGCCACAACCAACCTGTTCATCTGCTTGGATGGGCAGGTGCGAGTGTGCTTACACTTGGATAAAGAATGAAACCAAGAATACAATTTCTTGACACCTTTAATTTATAGTATAACCAAGTAGAAATATTTTCAATATCTATCTCTAATCCAGAGCATATTAGTAATAAGGTGAGACACCTTTTGACTACTTGTACATGGGAAATATATCAGTTCTGCATTACTTCAACTTTGGTATCTCTCCGTGCGGTTGCCGGTATAAGAATAGCACCAATGCAAATCCAAGCATGTCGTAAGAGGCGACTAAATGGATGCTGAGATTCGAGAGTTTGAGTTCGTTCTCTTAAGGTTTTTGCCTTAAGGGAGCAAAATTTGAGTCTCCGAGGAAGGTGCTTTCTGGCATGGCCCGATGAGGGGCTTTGTCAGTGAATGCTTTTCCTCAGAATATGAGTGATTCTGCTCGGTGGTGGGGGAGCCCATCACTGAGTGGAGCCAAAGGCCGAAATAGACCACTCAACAGTGGCCGAAAGACCGTCCGAGTTGGACGGTCTTTCGGCCACTATTGAGTGGTCTAGGGATCGTCTTAATTTTTAGAGATTGGCTTTACTTAAGTATCACCAATGTAGCTAATGCATGTCGTATGAGGCGACTAAAATTGGTACCCAGGGAGGGTAATGGATGGCAATGCTGTAGCCAATGAAGTTCTAACTGAGGCTCGGCTATTGCTGTTACCCTCTTGCCATGATCAGAGCTTTATAGCTCAATAACACCTTATCCTTACACTGTCCTCTACAGACAAAGGGGAATATGAAAGCATTCTTGCTTTGCCCCTTTAAGCCAGTCCTTATAAGGACTTTTGTATCTCTTCTGGGTCTGGCTCATTGATCTTCTTCCTAACATGGATTTTAGGTCAGGTGGCCTGTTCCAGTCTCATGCGATCTCTTTCTTGGTCTTCCGATTCTTCTTTTTCCACTTATTTTATATTTGTATAATATTTTCGGTAGTATGTTGTTGTCCATTCGATTTAAATGTTCTATCACATTTCTGTCCATTTGTGTTTATACTGTCTTATGTAGTAATTAATTGGCTTTATATTCAGGGATTGTAAAATTTCTTCATTTATGGTCCCACTTGGTATATCCAGCTGTTTTTCTGAGAAATTTCATGTTCGAATTTGTCTTCCATCTTTCCTTTTTATGGTCCATGTTTTGCTTCCATACAGTACAGTTGGTTTTGACAAGACATTATATAGTCTGATTCCAGTGTTTTTGTACCAAGGATGGCTTAAATATATTATTTATTATGCCACTTACTTTGACAAAGTTTGATATTTTAGTGTCTATGCCTTTTTCTTCTTCATATGATAAATCAATATTTGAAAGTACAGTCATCCCTCGACTTACATCCATTCGAGTTACATCCTTTCAAAGATACGTCCGTGATCCCATAAGGGAATAAATAACATTTTCGGCTATATATAGAGGACCTGAACCAAAAGAGCATATCCCTTAGCACTGTGACTATAACCGCTAAGACACTGTCTCTTCAGCATGTTGAAGGAGAAAGCAGAACCCGATTATGACTACGAATTTTGCTGCTTGAATCTTGCTTGACGTGCTCTCTAAGGGCCTGTAACCCACTAGAGAGCACATCCCCTGAGTGGCAGATAGGGGAGCCCACCATGTATGTGTGTGTATATGTATATATGGTGGAGTGGTCCGAATATACTGAATAAAGACTCGTGAACCAACAGGGCCATAATGGGCAATCATCTTGATTGTAAGGGAAATGACACTCCCATGGACCCTAGCTGGATCTATCCTCTTCTACTTTGAGGAAGATCCACTCACTTTAATCTTCCTATAAGGCCTATTCAGCCAACTCTTCTTATTTTATGACCCTTATGCTATTAGAGTACTCGAGGGCCATGGGGTCTTTCCATTTCTGGCCTTACAACTAAGTCCCCTCTATAAACCTTTACTATAATTCTACTCTATTCTCCTATAATTACTCTTTCCCCTTCAATATACCCTATTCCTCCTATGGGTTTAAATTTGGAAGAAGGCTAGTTCAGAAGCTTTAAGGTAGAAGCCCTACCACAGAACTATTCCATCGTCAGGCTAGTCACCTGACATGGAGAACATAATTCTACTTTTAAGCTGAAAGAAAAAAAGGTAATCAGAATAAATCTATGGAAAACAACCCTGGAATGGAAAAGGTAAAACGAAAATGGAAACGACAAAATATAATACATATAGCAAACTGGAATGTAAGAGGAATAGCATATAAAGAAATAGAATTAGACCAAATATTAAATGAAAGAAATTTTAAAATAGCAGTAATCACTGAAACAAAAAAAGAAATTAAAAGGAACCATGAGAACCGAAAATTTTAATGTGATATACAGTTGAGTTAATAGAGACCAAAGAGCACAAGCAGGAGTCATGATGTGGATTCATAACTCCCTTTCAAAACAGTTAAAACATTATAAATTATGGAATGAAAGAATAATAGAAGCTAGAATAAAAATAGAGGTTATTTAACAATAATTGGTTTATATGCTTGCCCCAGAAGAAGGAAGAGAACAGGATAATACTGAATTTTATAATCAGCAACAAAATATATATAATAAAATAAATAAAAATTATTATGTAATTTTAGCAGGAGACTTAAATGCAAGAACTGGAAACATGAAAATTAATAATAACATAGGAATATATGGAGAACATACTCTAAACATGAATGGTAAAAAATTGATCGACTTTGTAGTTTATAATAACCTAAAAATAATGAATTCTTTATATAAGCATAAAGACATACATAAATATACTTGGCAGCAAAAGAATGGAAATCAAATATTAGATTATTTTATCTTAAATAATCCTAAAAGCTATCACAAGTATATATGAAAATAATCAAATACAAATAAGATTAAATCACGAGCTATTGTTAAATTGTGAATGAAACTATGTTGTGTAATTTATTTTTTTCATTCACATTTAACATTGATTATTATGTATTAATCATGATTTGTATAAAAATTATTTATTATTCCTTAATTTAGGATTACTATTTAAATATTTATTCTAAACTTAACCTACTATTAATTTGTTAAGCAATAATATGTGCAGAATTTATAATAACTAAAATATGTATATGATGTAACGAAAAGTATTATTATAATTAATTGTATACGTAATGAAAGAGCTGATTAAGTAGCTCAAATATTCTGTTTATTCTTATTTGTGAAAATTTAATGTTATGTAATCACTCATGTAAGAGTAGAGCGTTGTATTACATTAGCGAAATGTTTACGTTCATGCGTTGTCATGGAGACGCATGAAATAAACAAGCACGAGTCGAAGAGTGCGTGAACTTGGAATGAGAAAGGAGAAAGGGAGGCAATAAGAAATATATAGAAAGAAAAGGGAAGAGTTTTGCGGAGCCTGAAGGAAAGTAGGATATAAGCAAGGAAGTGAAAGAAAATTGTAAATTCTTTAGGGCAGAAATTCAAGAGCATAGTGTTTAGAAGTAAGCAAGAAACGTAGTGAATCTTATACTCAGCTGCAAGTGAAATCAGCTGCTGTTATAGAGGAAAATTGATGTCGTAATCAGATAAATAAAGAACTGGACATTTAATGGGAAATTCTGATTAGTTCCAGTTAATTTAGGATTACGTCTTAATTCTATGTTGCCCTGAGCAGAATTATATTGAAATTAACTAGTTTGAGAAAAGTAAACAAGGAAAGATATCAGTGCCTTATTGATGTTTTTTTTTTTTAGAGTAGTGAAGCGCGATTAACAGTAGTTCAGTTAAATCGTTGGAGAATTTTTATTAATGTGTTCCGCTAACGTAAATAAGTTAATTTATAGGTGTGCTCACAATTAATTGATGTATTGAGGATTGTATCTGGTAAGAGTAGTCATACTTGTTTGTTTATTCTAACATTAACATATCTTCGAAGTTCAGAGTCCGAAATAAGATTGCTTGGAATATTGTCTACCTTGATTAGTGCTTCCTGTGAATTTTAAACATTAAGTACAGTTGATAGATATGTGGAGACTGATTAAATAAGAAGTTTCGTTTTATTAACTTGAGTTAAGAAAGCTTGTGATTTTGAAATTGTGAATTGTATGTGAAAGTTTAGAACATTGAATTGGCATGAGTGACTTAGCAAGATGTATTAAGTTGATTGTATTGTTTCATTTTAAAGCAGAATTCTTGTATTTGTTATATATATATCATATATTAAATGTTTTATTTTGTTAATCTGAATATTGTGTTTGCCTGAATTCCTTTTTATTGCACCGTTCATAAATATTCGAATCTTGCAGGAACCCCAAGTGGAATAGCAAATAATTCGGCCTAAATAAATGAAGAGACTGCTAACTTAATTAAGAATTGATCCTACTATTTTATATAGACTAATCTAAAAAAATAGGGTGGCACGCAGTATAATTATAAATTTCCCTACTTTTGGATCGGTGATCAATTTGCAATTAGTTGTTATATTGATAAAAGTGACTTGAACCAAGATGGCGGATTTAGAACATAACATGAAAATAGAACGTCACGACACTATCATATATGAGAGAGATAAACAAAGGGGTCCGACGGGGATGTCACCTCTCATCAACTCTTTTTAATATCTACTTAAATGAAATAATAATAAAATGGAATAAAAATTTACATCAAGGAATTAAACTTTCTCCTACAGTGAACTTAAACACTCTCCTTTTTGCTGACAACCAAATAATAATTACAAATTCTGAAGATAATTTACAGAAAGCTATTTTAGATCTAAATGGGATAGCCAAAGATAATGGTATGATAATATCAACAGAAAAATCAAAAACTATGGCCTTTAAAGGACAAGCTCCAGCAAGAACTAAAATAGTAATAGATAACAAGATCTTAGAACAGGTGAATTCATTTAACTACCTAGGATGTATGATCACATATGAAAATGAAAAAGATATAAACGTAAAAATTGCAAAATACTTAAAAATAGCAGGTGTAATTAATTCTATATTTAAACCAAACCAAGTTCAAAAACAAACCAGACTAAAAGTATACAATACATTAGCCCTACCAGTCTTAATGTATGGAAGCGAAATCTGGACAATAAAACAAAAAGACAAAGATTAATAGCAGCAGAAATGAAGTTTATGGGAAAAACTGCAAAGTATACTCTATTTGATCACAAAAGAAACGAAGAAATTATGAAAGAATTAACCAAGAACCAGTAATAGAAAAAAATTAAAACATATAAACATAAATGGATGGAACATGTTCAAAGAATGAAAACAGAAAGATTACCAAAACAAGCCTTAAAGTACAAGCCGTTAGGAAAAAGAAAACCATGAAGTCCTCTTAAATGATTCAACGATGACTTCTAAGGCCAGAAAACATGCCATGCTAGACCTAAATCCTTGATACGCATGATGATCTTAAATGAAAAGCCATCAAAGGTTTCGTTAGATGTTAGAGTTGAGTTCACAGAGGATATGAAATAAGAAGTGACCACTTCCTCATTAAAATAAAATTAAGATTACCACCTAAATGGCTACAAGTAAGAAAGAAAATTTAAAACATTTGCTTATAAAAATAGACTATTAAATGACACAAATATGCAATGGCTATATGAACAAAGATTAACCAATATCTAGATAAAATAAAACAAAATAAATAGAATGGCTTAATATAAAAACGATACTAAATGCAGCAGCAAATGAAAACTTAGGAAAGACCAAAAAATTCAATGAAAGGAAAAAACTGAAGATATGGGATGATACAACCAAAGAAATAATCAAAATGAAAAAAGAAGCCTATCATAAATGGTTAAGCAGTAAAAGATTAGAAGATGAAACAGAATATAAAAGAATAAGAGCCATAGCTAAAAGAGATGTAAGAAAAAGACAGAATTATGGAACAAATTCGTTTCTAATTTAGAACATGATTTATATAAAATAAGACCCAATGTATATAAGATTTTGAAACGCCTAAATGCAGATACTAAAGAAAACATAAAATTAAACACCGAATTGAAATTAGAAGAATTTCTACACAGAATTGTGGACAGATAAATATTCTAAAAAAGACAACTGGCAAACACTTAATGAAAAGGAAATAATTAAAGAAGAATTAGAAATCAGCCTGAAGGAAACAAGAAATAGAAAATCACCTGGAGAAGATAAGCTAGATTCAGAACTGTAGAAATATGCAGGAATAAGATTCAAAGAAAGACGCATATTATTTTTAAATAAATTTATACAACTGGTAACCCTCCAATAGAATGGAAAAAAGCAATTGTGATTCCTATCTTTAAAAAAGGTAATAGAGATGACCCTAAAAACTATGAGGTATAAGCATACTAAATTCCTGTTACAAAATATATAGCAGAATTTTAAACAGCAAATAAATGAAATATTCCGAAAACTTTATTTTAGAAGTACAGAATGGGTTTAGAAAAAGACGATCATGTATAGACCCAGTCTTTTGCCTAAAATTAATAATAGAGAAAAGAAGAGAATACAATTTAAAAACACATACTGCATTTATTAACTTCGAAAAAGCATTTGACAAAGTTAAAAGAAGCATTTTATTTAACATATTAAATGAAAGACAAATACCAAATAATATCCTAAAAGCTATCATAAGTAAGTTTAACTACCTAGGATGTATGATCACATATGAAAATGAAAAAGATATAAATGTAAAAATTGCAAAATATTTAAAAATAACAGGTGTAATTAACGCTATATTTAAATCAAACCTAGTTCAAAAACAAACCAGACTAAAAGTATACAATACATTATCCCTACCAGTCTTATTGTATGGAAGTGAAATCTGGACAAAACAAAAAGACAAAGATTAATAACAGCAGAAATGAAGTTTATAAGAAAAACTGCAAAGTATACTCTATTTCAGTGGTTCTCAAACTTTTTTGTCTGGCAGCACACTAAAATCGATAAATAAATTTCACAGCACCCCTAGTATTATTTGCTTTTTATAGAGAGTAAAGTGCCGATTAATTGATTCTGAAAGACTCGCATATATAACCCATAAATAAATTGATATTACAGATACTAAAGATATGAAGGGAAGTGTGTTTAAAAGAAAACAGATTTTATTTAAACTAAATTGGTTTATTTTCAAACAACCCAAAAACATACAAAACAAAAGCTATTATAAAGGTTCAGATAATAAAATATGAACTTAATGTGAAATATGTGCCTGGTATTGTTTACATATTTCTTTGATATTAGGCCTTGTTTTTGAGAGACATATTCTCATCTCACTTTTCAAGGGCCTTTAGTCTTTCTCTCTTCTTTGTTTTAATATTTACGAATGCAGAAAAACCCAGTTCACACAAATAAGATGTAGAAAATTGCAATAAGATGTTAAGTGCTTTGAATCCTATATTGGGGTACTCCTTCATAGTTGTTATCCAAAATGAATTCAGACACATTTCTGAATGCTTCAATCTCAACGTACGATTGTTACTTATATCAATTAATTCTTTGGCTTTTATAAGACTTAACTCACTCATTGCTGATGTTGACTCTACAAATGGGTTTCAAATCCAATCGTATAAATTGACTGAAATGTCTGGAAAATAATGGTCAATTTTTTCTTCTAACGATGTTAAATGACTGTAAATAAGCTTTTGCAAATCAGTGTTCTTACATTTTCTGGAGGCAACTTTAAGGAACATTTCTACATTGTTGGTGCTTAATTTTATCTTCCACATTTTTATTTTATCTTTAAAAGCTTTAATTTTATCTGTAAAGGTCAAAATATTTGTCACACTGCACAGAGAAATACTAAAACAGACAGCAGGACAACTAGCCATTCATTAGTTCACTTTCCCCAGTATTTATGTGCAGTCACATATCTAGTTACTACAACATGCGGTGATCTAATGAAATCCCAGGATATAATATGAGTGATACAAAAAATGATAATTTTTATATACGCTTCACCCATTAAAATCAAAATATATAATTTTTTTGTTTTTGATTTTGTTATTTGTAACAATTGAATATTTTGCTTTTTTCAAATAAACGATTCAAAATTTCGCGGCACCCAGTTTGAGAACCACTGCTCTATTTGATCACAAAAGAAACAAAGAAATTATGAAAAAATTAAACCAAGAATCAGTAATAAAAAAAATTTAAAAATATAAACATAAATGGATGGAACACGTTCAAAGAATGAAAATAGAAAGATTACCAAAAGAAGCCTTCAAGTACAAGCCATTAGGAAAAAGAAAACCAGGACGTCCTCTTAAAAGATTCAACGATGACTTCTAAGGCCGGAACAGGCCATGCTAGGTCTAAATCCTTGGTATGCACGATGATGTAGTTTTAGCTGCTTTGGTTTAAATTGATTTGCTGATACCATATAATGATTAGAGTTTAATTCAAAGCATCAACATGCTCTTACGTCTAAAATTAATTCATTCGTTTTTCTTTATCCAAGGCTTACACTTAGATAAAGAATGAAATCAAGAATATAATTTCTTGGCACCTTTCATTTATAGTATAACCAAGTGAAAATATTTTCAGTATCTATCTCTAATCCAGAGCATCTTTTGTTTAATGGAAGAGACTAATCCATTGAGAATAGGGACACCTAAATGATGAGGCAACGTCTTGCATATTTTAATGTCTAAGATTATTCCTATAAGTAAACTTCATAATAAATCTGGAATTGACTAGATGAATAATCTAGTTCTCAAAGAAGTATGTTACAAGAAAAGCTATAGCAAGAACTGATCACCTATTTAGTGTGATAGATATAAGTGACAACAAGTGTTAACTTAATGGGTTAATAAGATTTTGAATAAAAATTTGAATTAGATAGGAAAACAAAAAAGAAGCAGTAAGGATAACAAATGAATTAAGTAGTTGCTTTTGTGTAATTTTGAAAGATCTAACACGTTTGTGCCAGAGAGTGTCCGCACCTGCAGAAACCACCAGCAGGAACTAGCTTTACCACATGTATGCTGCTTCTGCATCAGGCTGTCACATTTTCACAAAGCTGACACCTTTTGACTACTTGTATGGGAAATATATCAGTTCTGCATTACTTCAACTTTGGTATCTCTTCTGGATCTGGCTCATTAATGAAACCTCAATAAGAATACAGCAGCACTTAGCAGATAGCCCTTCAGCTGCATTCTTTAACAGACAATTCACAAAATTTCGCAAAGAAAAGACTATCACTCAAATCTGCATTGATGAAGAAGACATGTCCACCACTCAAAACATCTTTGACTCCTTTCAAAAACACTATAAAAATCTGTTTGAAGAAAATAGTACTGTTGGAAATTATAACTCTTGGAACATTACTAGCTTTCCTGTTCATATCCAAGATGGGCTTGACAGGCCCATTACAGCATCTGAAGTTACCACAGCCTACAAAGAATGCCAGACAAGAAAATCCCAAAGGACCTGATGTCCTAAGGATAGAACTTTATCATGAGGCTGGGATTTTATTCTTCCCATTCTAGTTACACTGTTTAATTCCTTTCTCTCATAAGGGCACATACCAAATGAATTTGTAGCGAGTCATACTGTTCTCATTCCAAAACCTAATAGAGATCACCCTTTAATCAGCAGACCTATTTCTCTAATATTTCTGGAGACCTATTTCTCTAATACTGACTACAAGATATTTTTCTGCATTATCAGTAACAGGTTCAAAGTGAGAATGAGATATATAATTAAAAACACATAGGTGCATGAACTACCAGGTCGAGCAGTAGAATTTAATCTATTTCTGCTACGGGATCTAATCCACTTAGTTAACACAAAAAAGTAGTTGATGGCAGTGCTATCAGTAGACCTTATTCAAGCATTTGAGTAAGGTCTACTGTTCCACATCCTCCAGCAAATTGATGTACGTAAAAAGCTGATAACCATTATCAAAAATGCCTATGCCTGTAAAAATTCGAAAAGGAGTCAAGCAAGGTTGTCCCCTTACATTAAGGCAACCTTGCCCCACTTTCTTACAGGAAGTCGACAATACATGCTGTGCAAGGAATAACAGTTCCTTCAATTATAAAGAAAAATAAAGTATAAGCATATGCTGATGATGTAGTGGGAACTTTGAAAGATAATGATTTTATATATACATTTTTTGGTATTTTAGAAAAATTCAGCAAAAGCAGTAAATTAACTATTAATGTAGACAAGACAAAATTAAAAATTTTTTGAAAGTGGGATCTTGGAGGCATTCCTTTTGGACTAATCCCTAAAAAAGAACCCCTCATTGTACTTGGAATTCCCTTCTCCACTTACCCAATATTACCAGTCCAAGAACTTATATACAAGAACTTTGAAATATTAAAAGACTGGAAAATAGGGCCACTCTGCTTTTCTTCTAAAGCCATAGTATTCAAAACTATAATCTTTCCTGCTCAGTTGTACATAATAAATATTACAGCTATCACAGAAGCTGAAAAAAAAACATCATCGTCATCATCAAATTCCTGCAATGTACCTTCAAGGGGTGTACAGGATATGACAGTACTACATGAAAAATTTACATCCTTACTAACTTCCTATCTACAATTTTCCTCCAAATCAGTCTGTTACTTGTCAAGACTCCAACATTACCAGATCTTATATTTCTATCATCTAAGACACTTTGTACCGTATCAATCCACCTATGTCTTGGTCTTCCTCTGGGTCGTTTTCCTGCCAACTTGGCAGAAAACACGTGTTTTGCTAATCTTTCCTCACCCATTCTGTTTAAGTGACCATACCACCTGAGATTAGCTCTGCTAACGCATTCCTTGATGCTGACAATGTCAAGTTCTTTCCTAATATTCTCATTTTTAATATGATATTGCCATTGATGCCATCTGTTCACGCCTCTAATCTTTCTCAGGACTCTCATATCTGCGGTCTCCAGTCTTTGTTCAAGTGTTTTACTTCTGACCCAGCTCTCAGATTCATAAGTTAAAACAGGTTTGAACACTGTCTTGTATACAGCTAATTTAGAAGACTGATTTCTCTCTTATTCCATATGAATTTATTCAATTGACTTCCTACCATACC
This sequence comes from Typopeltis vanoorti, assembly GCF_054136105.1. Taxonomy (NCBI): domain Eukaryota; kingdom Metazoa; phylum Arthropoda; class Arachnida; order Uropygi; family Thelyphonidae; genus Typopeltis; species Typopeltis vanoorti. Next base: position 188,464,340 of record NC_143549.1, on the reverse strand, counting down.
AGCTTTGTTGATTCTGCTGTCTATTTCCATATTTAATTTACCATCTTCACTAAAAATTGTGCCTAAGTAGCTGAAATGTTTTACTTGTTCCACAGGTAATTCTCCATCCATAACACATTGACATTTTCAATGATTCTGCCTATTTTCATTGTCTTCTTTTTATTGCTGACCTTCATACCATATCTATTACAACAGTTATTCAATTTAGTCAGAGAATCTTGCAGACTTGTAGTGGATTTATTTAGAAGTATAACATCATCTGCATAAAGCAAAGAGCTGACATTAATATCTCCAATTTTGATATCATGTTTAATACCACTTTCCTTCATAATGTGATCCATATAGATTATGAATAACAGAGGGGATAATGTACATCCTTGTCTCACACCAGTTTTAACATTAAACCATCTTCCTGTACTTCCTTCAATTCTAACTGCTGACTTACAACTCAAATAAAGACTAAGTATTGTTTGATATAATGCCCCATTGACACCATATAACTGTAGCGTATTGAATAGCTTCTCTCTCTTGGCACCTTGTCATATGCCTTTTCCAAATTGACAAAACTTAAATACAGATCTTTGTTATATTCCCATGATTTCTCCACTATTTGTCGTAAAGTGAAGATCTGATCCTGACAGCCTCTATTTGACCTGAATCCAGCTTGTTCTTCACCAAGCTTTTCTTCCACAATTCTTCTCAACCGTTTCTCAAGTATACTTGCATATATCTTACCAGGAACACTCAGTAGGGATATACCTTTGTAATTCTCACATTGTTTTATTTTCCTTTTTATATATATGAGTACTATGAGAGCTCTACTCCAATCGTCTGGAATTCGTCCCTCTGTCCAGGCATTCTGAACTATGCAGTGCAGCCACTATAAGACTTTTATACCACCATACTTCAGCTTTTCTGGTTGAATATCATCTACTGCTGCCGCCTTTCCACATTTCAAGCCTTTGATGGCTTTTTCTACTTCAAGTATGGATATGTATTCCTGACTGCATGCCTGGTCAGTGTTTTTTTATCACTGTGCTGTCATCACTGCTTGTTTCATTTAGCAAATTTTCCAAGTAATTACTCCATACTTCAAGGATATCTTTTTCTCCCGTTTTCATGTCACCTTTATCATCTCTAACTCCTTTTACAGCACTCTTTCCTCCATTCTTAAGCTTCTTCAACAACCTCCAAAATATTTTGCGACCTTCTTGATATTTATTTTCTACGTTCTTGCCAAAGTCCTCCCATGACTTTTGTTCAGCTAGTTTTACACACTGTTTAGCTTTCTTACATTTGTCTCTGTATTCTCTAAGAGCACAAGCTGACTTATTTGCCAGGAACTTTTGATATGCTTTCTTCTTTTCCTTCACTGCCTCTTTAACTTCCTGTGTCCACAATGGAGTTCTAATTTTTCTATCCTTGCAGACAACTTCATCACATGCCTCTGTAGCTGAATCAATCAGGGTTTTCTTCAAGACTTGCCACTGAATCTCCGAGGTTTGGTTCCTGTTCTCAAACTCTTTCATTTTTTCTTCAATCATGTTTGTGTAATTTAGTCTACAGTTCACATCTGAGAGCTGCTCAACTTTTATTCGCTTTAAAACTTTCATACATGTCATTCTTTTCAATATGAAATTCAATTTTATCCTGCTCAAGACTAAATAGTGATCGCTTCCAATTTCAAATCCTCTGTACACTCTGGTGTCCTGCACCAGGGAGAAAACATCACTATCAATAATAACAGTCAATGAGACTTTTCTTATTCCTTGCCTCTTCTATCCATGTCAATTTGTGCACATTTTTATGTTGGAACATGGTGTTAGTAATAACCAGTCGATGTCCTGAGCAGAAATCCAACAGGTATTTGCCATTATTATTAGCTTTGCTTTTTTCTCCATATTTTCCCAAAATATTTTTGTATGTCTGACAATCATTTCCTACTCTGCTATTTAGATCCCCAACAAGGACCAACTTTTCATTTTTCATTGGGTCAGTTGCTTTCTTTAAAAGCCTCAAAAAATTCCTCCACTTCTACCTTAATAGAACCTTCTGTGGGACCATAGGCACAAACAAGTCTCATTGTCCAGTTCTCCATTCTGATATTTGCCCAAATCACTCTACTTGACACTGCCTGCCATTCAAGAAGATGAGCCTCGTATTTTGTGTTGAATATTATGGTTACTCCTTCTTTTCCTTGATTGTCGTTGCCTGAATATAACATTTTGTATTTACTGCTCAGAAAGATCTCACCTGTTTTTGTCTTTTTTGTTTCAGTCACACCTATTATGTCGATCTGGTACTTATCTAATTCCTCAGCTAGCTCCATTTCTTTGCCATTCAGGCTTCTTATGTTGATAGTACCGATCTTTAACTCTGGTGATGTTGAGTTGGGGTGTGCTTTCAGATTTGTTCCAGTAGCTGACTTTTCGTTGTTTGCCCTGGTTCAACTCTAAGACTGCTAAAACACTCTGGAATTGACATTCTTTCCATTAAAAAAAAAAAGCAAAATTTGTTATAAAGAAATCTTTAATCTCTTTCACCATGAAGTTCCACAGTAGGGTACTGACAAGAATACTTTGTTTCATAACTTGTTGAAGTTCCAAGGATATCCTAACAGGAGGGATCTTGCTTGGAGAATTGCATATGGCCACCTTCCAGTCAATACCATCAAATGGGGTTACTTTAACATTGGAGATCCAATCTGTGGCATCTGTTACCGATTTGAATGCATTCTACAGCTGTCCTCTTGCCCTGTGTATTTGGAACAGATTATGTGATGTGCTGGGCATTCAATTGCTTACAAGAGAACAGTTTTTTTTTTTTTTTTGCAATATCCACCACCTGTCAGCAATGGGAAGAGAATTTTGATTTTTATAATTAATGAATTAAAATACCATTTATGGAAGGTTAGAAAAAACATGGATTTGAAAACCAGCAATATGACATCCAAATGCTTTATAATATTGTACTGCAGAAATTTTATTGTTCAGTCAGACGTTTTTGTATTTAGAAAAAAGCATTCTAGGAGATATCAAATTTATGACTAGATGGTGTAGACCACCCGCATTATGCAATATTCTCCCCCAGTGGGGGATAAAATTCTGTCTATTCTTGCTATGAGAGGTTTTTTTAAATAGTTCCACTTTCTTAATTCAATGTGGCTTATAGGCAATTGCAGGGATGACTGGAGAGCAATCCCAGACAGAGAAGGCTAGCTCAAGGCAGTTAAACTCAGATGGGGCTAACCACCTGGGTATCAGTCATTTTTGTGCTTTAGTTTCCATTGGTCTTTTGGTTGTTTATCTATATTAGATTGGTGAAAAAGGAAAACAGATACCTTTCCTCACAGGAGGATGATTACCACTGATTAATTCTCCTCTTAATTATTATTAAGAATTATTAGAAACACGTATTTACAAGAAAAAAATAATAATTTTCTTATTGCAAATATTTCAGCCTAAAACTAACAGGCCATCATCAGTGCAAAGACACAATCAGAAGATGAAGTTAAAAATAAAAGTTATTCCTTTTTATAGATCTGAGCCATGTGCTGGAGTGTCATCATATGGGTGACTACAAACTAAGATGAACTTATAAATTAAACTAAATTTAAATTCACTTAACTTGAAATACAACAAAATTATACAATGAAATAATTCATCAGCAGCAGCCATTTTTTTGTCCACTGCTGGACAAAGGCCTCCGCCAGTCCTCCATTCATTCCTATCTTTATTATTGGAAGTTTTTCCTGGTTATATTATAAATTAAAGATACCAAGAAATTATATACTTAGTTTAATCCTTTATCCAAGTGAAAGGAAACAAAGTTTGCACCTGAAGTATTTTCAGGACTGGGGCAACTCGTACATAGAAGCTAATAACTTCATCACTTGCCTTAGTATCCCATAATGCAAAGCACATCTTTATGGGTATGTATAATGCTATGCAAAGCACATATCCTTACGGTATGTATAATGCTATGCAAAGCACATATCCTTACGGTATGTATAATGCTATGCATTATGGGAAAGGTCACTGCCCAGATCAATTTTGACCTTTATTGAGGTCTCGTTAGTGGGAGCCAGACCCAGAGGTGATACTAAGGTTGAAGTAATGCCAAAGTCATATTTTCATATACGAGTAGCCAAAAGATGTCAAACCTTATTATTAAAATACAGTCATACCTTGATTTATGTCTGTTTGTCTTCTTGTTACGTCTTCTCGAAGATATGTCTGTGATCCCATAAGGGAATAAATAATATTTTCGACTATACTTCTGAACAAGACGCAAGTGTAAAATAAAAAGGTTTCTATTTAGGAACAATGCACCATGTGCAGTGGCAAGAGAACATTCGGCAGCAATCTCCCTTGGCAATCGGCATGTGTCTTCAATAGTTCCTGTATTGATTTTGTGTTTGAGAAATAAGTTATTTGTATATTTATCGTTAAATATTTCATGATATTTTGTGCAGCATGGCCCCCTACACATACAATCAAAAAACCTAGTGAAGAATCACAGAAAAAGAGGCGAGCAATTGATCTTGAAACGAAGTTGCAAGTTATAAAGCAACAAGAAGCTGGTAAGCCCATCAATGTGATCACACGACTTCATATGGTTTCATTCTGCAGTGACAACCATTTTGAAAAATAAGGATGAAATCGTAGAGGCTGTGAAAGGATCTTCTTCCAATAAATCGACGATAGCGATGAAACAATCACAAGGTCCTATCGGTTTATATGGAAAAGCTACTTGCATCATGGACAAAGGGACCTGAACTAAAATCACATATCCCTTAGCACTATGACCATAACCACTAAGGCACTAAGTCTCTTCAACATGTTGAAGGAGAAAGCAGGAACCAATTACGATTACGAATTCAACAATTCTTCCAGTTGGTTCATGAGATTCAATCAACATTTGGCGCTGCATAATGCAAAACGTATGGTGAATCTTCAAGTGCCAATGAGAAGACTGCCAAGGAGTTTGTGTAGAAATTGGATAAAATTATTACGGAGGAAAATTATTTGCCACAGCAAATATTTAATATGGATGAGACCTCCTTGTTTTGGAAGAAAATGCCCAAGCAGACATTCATCCACAAAAAGCTAAACTATGCCTGGTTTCAAAGCTCTTAAAGACCATATTACGATTCTGTTAGGGGATAATGTGATTGGATATAAACTGAAACCATTTGTGATATGGCATAGTGAAAATCCACAAGCCTTCAAAAACATTAGGAAGCATATTCTTACAGTTCATTATCGAAGCAATAAGAAGTCGTGGATGACTCAAAAATTGTTTGAGGATGCCTCAATCAACTGTTATGCGAGTGAAATGGAAAGCTATTGTGTGAAAGAAAATGTAGAATTTAAAATTTTATTAATTCTAGATAATGCTCCAGGGTCATCCACCTAACATCAGTGATCTTCACCCCAAGATCATGTTTTCTCCCTCCAAACACTACTTCATTGATCCAACTGATGGATCAAGGAGTTCTTGCAGTGTTTAAGGCTTATTATTTACGGAGAACTTTTTCACAAGTCATTTCTGCCACTGAAGGAAATGATCAGACTCTCATGCGATTCTGGAAAGCATTCAATATTTATCATGCTATTAAAAATATTGCTATGGCTAAAGGACGAAGTGACCTCTCAATGTATAAGTGGCATATGGAAAAAGACATTAAAAAGAAAGGTTTGTGAATGATTTTGGAAGTTTTGAAAAAAATGAAGAGCTCTGTAAATTGAGTGAAGAAATAGTGGACAGCAGACAATCTGAATCTCAATAAATGATGACGACATAATTTAACTGATAGAAAGTGCTCCTAATAGTTGACCAACGAAGAATTGGTCGAACTGGAGGAACAACCTGTTGCAAAAGAGGAAAAACGAGAAAACGAAGAGGGCAAAGAGAAACAAGAGGAGGTAATTAAACAATTTACAGTGAAGGGGGTCTTGCAGAAATGTTCTCCGAAGTTAGCGATGTTCTCAAAATGGCTGAAGACATGGACCCCAATGTTGAATGCTACTTATTAGTAGAAAGTAAAGTACATGATGCGTTTGCTTGCTATAAACAAATTTATGATGAAAAGAAGAAGAGGAATAAGTAAAGCACATTGGACATTTCCATCAAAAAAACCAAGATTACACCAGAAGAACCGCAGCCTGATCCTTCCAATAAGAAGGTAACGAAGATGTGATTGTGGAGGAAGACTTGGATGATTATTCTCCTCTTTTATAGTGGCAGTAATGCATAGTACAGTTTTATAAGGTTTAAAAATTAAAATGACAGTATACTTATTATGGTTAAGTCCTTAACCCCTATAACTCTGTTGATTTAATGTATCGACTTACGTCCTGCCGGAAAGAATGGAACCCCGACGTAAGTCAAAGGATGACTGTATTCTGGATTAGAGATAGTTGTTTGAAGTTTTTCCACTTGGTTATATCATAAAAACTGTCACCTCTGTATTGCATAAGATCACTACTTCACCTTCAGATGATCTCAGAAGAGTATAAAGTGAATAAAATAGTTCAAAACTAGAGAAAGTATTTCTGGTATGTCGTATGGCTGGCAAGTTATGATTACATATAAAGCAACTAAGGTGTTTATGTCTATTAAGTGCATGTGTTCTCCAGCTGCTTTACCTATTTTGTAAGAGGAAAAATCTTTTCATTTACACACAACACCAATTCATCTAAAGTGAAATAATCCTAGTAAATGTTCTCAACACTAGGTAGGAGATAAAAAAATCATTTACTGAAGCTAATGGATAAGAAAATGGCTATGAAATGATCATGAAGAGAAGCATATTGATTAGTTTTACAGTTCCAGTGAAGCAACTAAAATTGAAGATAATACTATCTTTGTAAGTTTGTTTCCCCTGACTGTTCTTCTCCTTCACTAGCAAGGAGCAGTATAAGAAAAGAGTAAAGAGAAGTGAAAATAATTGATGTCAGGTGGAGTATCAGAAGGTTCGGTGGGGCTTCTGTTGTATAAAAGCAAAATTACAAAAGAAAATAAGAAATGACTTGTATAATATCACTCACACTGGTACAGTGGATAGTAAAATAACGAATCCGGTTCAATCTACTGTCAAGTGTGAGATTACAATTTTAGAGTGAGGAAACTGTAGACATTGTATTATACTGATGCAACAATACCTCTGATGCAGTTTCTCCAACAGAAGAGCTAGCCTGGTTGGCCAAGTGGTTAACATTCCAACTAACAGGTCACAGGTTTGAATCCAGTCATGGGTACTGATGTTTGTGATTGTCTTTAGATGGAAGATGAATTTCATTGCCCAGTGTGAGACCACCATACCACTTATTGGAAGCTTGAAGCAGCTTGAAAAATGTTTGGTCTCTAGAGCAGTGTTTCCAGACTATATAAAAAATAAATAATACAAAAAATACATATAATTCATAAAAATAGAAAAAAAAAATCCTTAGCCCACCCACAGTACAAAATGTACTATCGTCATTTTAGGTGGCATAATATCAACTGCGAATCCATAATACAACACTGGGACTAATATTGCACAGGGGGCCCCAAGAACCAAGTGCAGGGGAAAAGTTCCTTATATATATTTTTGACTATTGATCCGTGTGTAAGTACTATTGGTTTGCAAATAACCTTTCGTAGGGGTGAGAACATAAACAAGAATAAAAAAAAAAAGAAAAAAGAAAAGAAAGTGCATCAGAGGTAATAATTTGGTGTAATAGCAGAAATGAAACTGAAATTCAGATAATACACTGCAAAAATGAAAGACTACATAAAAGATATGCCATAAAACAGTTATTGTTCCTATTTATAAGGCCTTGATAATATCTGAACACTACTGGACAAAATTCTCTAGCTGCATGAGAAAAAAGAGTACAGAATATCAAGCAGGACAGAATGAGAACATAAGCTACTGTTTGATAAATAAGCAAAAAAATGGGTACTTGTGTAAATTAGTGTAGTCTCTTATATCACAGCAAACACAAGATAAATTTAACAAATGGCAAGAGGAAGAAAAATCAGAGATCAGCCATTAAGAGCTGATTTTTTCCAATATTAATGCTAGTAATAGTCTTAGTAATAGCTAGAACCATCCTAAAGAAATCGCATAAAGAAACAGTAGTATTTGTTGAACTGATGTGCAAGAATATCATACAGTTGAATAATTATCAAAGGCAGCATTTCATCTAAATTAATATGGATAGTCAATTGTTAGTTATATTAGCTGCAAAAACTGCAGAAATGCAAATGGGGGAAAAAAAAAAATCACTCTGATTTTTAGCATTTTGCTATAGTTCAGTAACAATGGTTTATTTTATTCTGGTAATTCCAAACTACAAATAAACATCTTTCATGAAGAATTTCTGTCCTTTATGAAGTTAATAAACTTATGTAGAAAACCCAAGTTAGTTCTACAGTCAGCTTATAAACCACCTGCCCAATGTTCATAAGAAATAACGGAATAAATGTGATTGTGAAAAAGCAGAATACTTAGCGCAGGCATAAGTGGACCATTATATCCATTTTATTTCCATATTAATCTATAGCATATCAGTGACGTGTGATCAAGTGGTTAACAAGAAAAAAAAAAAAAAAAGGAATCTACTGATGTTTGTCCCCTCTGAAGGTTGCAGTCGTTAGGAAACACAATATGAAGAAGGCTGGGCAAGAAAACCAAATGAAAGATGAGGAAAAGTCAGTTCAATAAGTTTGCAACTGGACTGCAAATGGATGATGACCAATAACAATTACATATAGGTTTAGAGTAATGGGAAATAATGATCGAAGTCAATTCAACAGAATAGCGTCCATGAAATATCTACAAAAAAAAAAAGCATAAAGAACATTCCAAACAGAAAATTACTGGAGTGAGATCACTGTGTGTAAGAAAGGGAAAGAGGCAGGAAATCATCAATTAACTAGAATGCCCTTTTCTGGGTAAGCATCAAAAAAAAAAAAAAAATTATAGCACTCTAAATATGAGAACAATATTCTAAGAAAAGGCAGAGAGATTTGTATAAGGTGACAAGCAATGATTTGAGCAGGAAAAAAACAAGTCTTCTGGATGTTGAAGAGAAAACAGATGTGATGTATTTATGTCTAAAAGCATAAGAAAAAAAAAATCAGTATAAGAAAAAGAAATTGATATTGTCTAGAAATCTGAATATTATCATAGCTAAATGGAAGCAAAATGAGATTTTTTGGTAGCACTAAGCACTCAAAGCTGGAAATGTTTGAACACTGAGGTTATGAAATGAGGAGGAAAGGTGGGTACTGTCAATTTAAAACATATATTCCATAAGAAATGGATTATATAAAGTACACATTTCATTTTAACATGTTCGCTGCCAACTATGAGTATATGAGCCTCACAAACCAACTACGAATATACTCGAATGTCGATTAACGATCTCCTATGCCAAGCATGAGTTAACCTGTAGTATAAGCACGTTAATTTGGACCCTTGGCTTGTGAATATAGTCTGGGGCCTTGGTAGAAGGAAAATAATTTCAGCAAAAGTATAGTATATTATAAGAGGTATTGTTGCGTAAACTGTGTATTTATTAATGCAAATAAAACAATTTTTTGAAGTTTTTTTTCAACATATGCATATTTATATATGCTATATCATCATCTGAGTCATCGCTAGAGTCATCTGTAGAATTATAATCATCTTCGGAATCAGAACCAAATAATTCATTCCATTCATCATCACTCATATTAGGATAAGCTTCTAATTCTTCATTAGTAAGCTTTCTTTTACTGGCCATTTGATTGAAGATTGTAAGACTAGATGCAATAAACCTTATTGCACTGAATGCTGAACGTCATCACTGACTCTGAACTCAGGTTACACAGTCATTGGCACATGTAAGGCATAGGTGGGGGGTGATACGAGACTCGTAGTTGGCATATGAAACAAAATTCTGACTGATAAGCCAGCTACGAGATAATAACTTGTACTGATCTTGTAGAAGTGAAATTGCTTGCCGTTCGGTAACAAACTATGCCCGAGGAGTGTGGCAACAAACGTGTTAAAAAATATTCTGAATGAAACATTGGCCTCTTTGGAACAATTAAAAAAAAAGAAAGAAAGAAAAGAAAAAAATCTTACCTTCACTGACACAAATTCCTCCTGAATTTACAGACAAATGTTTCAAGCTATGTTGTAATTCAGAAATACCTCCACTCTGCAAATACTCATTCTCTTTTTGAATTACTTTGTCAGTTTGTATAACATTTTCAGACTGGTGCAATTCGTTAGGAAGACGGTGATGATTTTGTGTTTTGTCAATTACAGAACTATTCTCTTCTCTGGAACCTAGATCTGTCCTATTTAAAATAGCTTCTGCTAGTTCAGCATCTGAACTATTCACATGACTTAAAGTGGATTCCCTACCTTGATCATGAATATCACTATTAAAAAAAGCTGATAATCCTCCATTTGATTCAGACACACCATTACCACTAGCAATACTTTCTTGAATTCCACTTTTGATATTATCAGTCATATCACTGCAATTTATTAAATTATTATGTACAGATTCAACAGTATCTAAAGTGAGCCTTTCTATACTACTTTCCATAATATCATTAACACAGCTTTCACCTCTACATATATTTGCTTCATCATTTTCACATGGTGGCTTCATAACTGAATGTGGCACAGAGATATTTTCACAACACTTCTGTTCTATACTTTGATTCTGCTCTGTTAAATGTTTTTCACTGGTATCAATAGGCCAAGATCCCCATCCTTCAGAAGTTAAATGAACATTAGTAGTATTGTGATGATTTATAGTATTATTCTGCGTATCTACAGAAGACTGTGGCTGATTACTCCATAAATTATATGTGCTACTTTGCCACTGAAAGTGTTCAGCACTATGTTGATGCGCATTTTGATTCCAGTCCTGCTGCATTTGTATACCATAGTTCCATGATTGCTGATAATGGGGCTGTTCAGAACCAATAGTCTGTTGCTGAACGGTCAGAGGAGCAGATATGCTATTCTGAATCTGACGATCAACATTACTTGCAGCTACATCATCAACACTGCTTTCATGCTGTTGCTGCTGGTGAGAATGATACTGGTATTGAGGCCAAACCTGGTTCTGCTGAGTTCCATTGTTATCGATATGCCAATTCCATGGATCATTCTGTAAAAGCAGACATATCAGGCATTAAAAACAAATATACAGAATAAAATTAGATAATTAAAAGTAAATTGCATTGCATACTAAAACAATAATATAAAAAAGCACAGAATGTAAGAATCAAATCCCTGTCAAAGGATTTGACAGGAATTCAAACGATAAATCAAAACAAATGCATCATGATTTAAGCCATATCTTCAAGATTTCTAAAATAAGCCCATGTTTGAATTTTGATTACATTTAGAATTGCAATTCTACTGGGCAACCTGAATTCGGTGAACAGCTGAAGAGTTGGCCTAAACAAACACTGACACAATCCAAGTTGTTGAATATAAAATAAACATCTTTATTAAGATTAGCTTTTGTAATGGAACCCTCTTAACTGCAGATATAGTATACATAATTTTTCCCCCTATTGTTTACAAGACAAGCAGGGAAATATCAAATGCACCTAGCTAAGGTAACTCTGAACATATACAAAAAAATAACAAAATGCAATTTCTTTCTTTTTTTTTAGACTTAAGCAATTTCCAATTCAGATTCACTAGAAAGGAGTATTCAAAAGTAATTTTCATATGAGAGTGACTTTCCAACTGTTAATTTTACTTTATGAGTCATTTTATGCTATAGTTGATTTGTATGGAAGCTGGAAGACATTTTTTTTTTTTTAAATCGGCATGAAAACACTTTGAAAGAGTGTGGTATATAAATGATGCAAGAAAAAATAACTTCCCTCTCTCTACTTACAGCACAAAAGTGAGGATGACCCATCAATTGCAAACTTACTTCATTGACCATTTTATACCCTTTGATGCAATATCTCTCTGGTACAAACATAGGAAAACATCTTTGACAACAGAAAACCCTTTAAATGAAAGTTTTGTATTCCTCACCATACAATATTATAGTGGAAAAAATTCTCTACATCAGGGGGATATACTGCATAGAGATCGAAATACTGACTACATTTGGTGCTACACTTCTTGTGATCAATCTAATAATACTGCTAAATTTTGAAACATGGTTTCTTTTTTGAGCAATTACAGATGCCACAAGCACACTATTATTAATACAAACAAATAAACAGGCTCATCCAAAGAAACTTTAAATCAGATTCCCTTTTTTTTTCTCTCCCCTTTATTCTTTTATGGAGCTGAGTACTTTATGCATCTTTTCGCAATGACTGCCTACAATCAGGTCTTCGTAAGTAATTAGACATAGTTGAGTTACACATGTTTTCAATTAGACAACACAGTCAATCACACTGGAACTAACTCATAAGAACAACAAAGTTTGTTATACTGTCTTACAGAACAACACTGGGCTATAAAGGTAAAAACAGTGCAATTGTGTGTGTGTGTGTTCTTCTGCTCTGGCCTGTTTGCCAGTTTTGCAGGATGAAAAATCTGAGTTTCCAGGAGAAAAAGCCTGCCACCTCTGTACCAATGAAACTGGAACCTTCAAATGAAAAAATGCACATGGCATGCAGATTCTCTTTCTTTTTTTTTATTTTCCCCTTTATTCTTTTATGGAACTGAGTAATATATTCAAGATATTAGAATTTGTGAGGAAAACTAAATTGAAGTATGAAAAGAAATTGGCCATGCAAACTAAAGGCAATCTGAAAGAAGTTTATTGTTATTCTGCAAGCAAAGGAAAGAATGAATGCCGAAGAATAACTTTATTGAATGCAGATGGTACTAATGAAATTGTTCAGTTAATGAGTGCTCACTTTGCTAAGATATATCAACCATGTATATGTGACATGGGGCACAGTGCAATTGCTACACTGGATGAAGAGTTAGAGGTTCATGAAAAGGAGGTTGAAGAGCTGTTGCACAAGCTGGATAAGAATTTGTTTATAGAGACAGATTGAATATCAGCCCATTTGCTAAAGGAAAGTTCAGCCAAATTGGCTATGCCTTTCACATGTTTGTATAACTTGAGTCTCAGCTCAGGAATGGAATGTATGATAGTTCCAATGTACAAGGGTGGTGCAAAAACTGATGTGTCTAACTATCGACCTATCAGTATCTCTGGTGTGGTAGTAAAGATTTTAGAGAAGTAAGAACTCACATATAGAACTGGGTAGACAAACATGCCATACGATGCAAGGAACAGCATGGGTTTACTAAAGAAAGGTCATGTTTCAGTAATTTGCTCATATTTTATAACAATGTTATGGCTGAGTTAGAAAAAGCGAATGATATACAATGTAATGTTGGATTTTTCTAAGGCATTTGATAAAATACCACATGAAATTCTGTTGCATAAACTGGAGAATACGGGATTGGAGTATAAACTCCAGACTTGGATCAAGGGATGGTTGACAGACAAATATCAGAAAGTGGTATACAGTGGGTGTGAATCTGCCAGATTTAAGGTGACCATTATTGTTCAAACTATACATTAATGACATCAGGAAGAATCTGACATCAGATGTGCAATTGTTTGCCAATAATGCAAAGATAGGCAGGGCAATCAGGGATGCTACTGATATTCAGCAATTACAAAATGATTTGAAAAGACTGAAAATTTGGGCAAAAGAAAATGGCTGTCCGTTTAACATTAGCAAGTGTCAAGTTATGCACTTTGGAATGATTAGAGTTCCAGTGGCATATTATATTAGTGGGGGATGCTACAAGAAACTGAAGAAGCAAGGGATCTTGGCATATTGGTGGACAGGAATTTAAAGTCCAAAGCTCACATAGCAAAAGTTGCAAATACAACTCAGAGGATAATTGTGACGTTGATGCAAACCTTGACATGGATAGTGAGTGCATCTAGTGTGAATGAATTTAAGGGAAGGTATGATAGTTGATTTGGGTGATTTATAGCCTCCCTCGATGAGTCCTTGACTCTCTGGAGGTTCTCAGATAATAATATTGTGAAAACAAAACTAAGTAACATGCAGATCCTGCATAGGAAGCAGGAATAACGCGTAGTGAAAGAAGAAAAATCCTTTAACATAAAGAGGAATATGAGAGATTTCTTCGTTCGCATGGAGCCTAAAACTGTTAAATGCTTTGGTAATAAAGGATTTATTGAAACCATTTTTTTTAAAAAAGCTTACTTGATATACAGCTCTTGAAGTGCTTTCCATAGAACAAAGTTTAAGCATGATGTAAAAAGGTCTTGATAGTCCAGATTTTTTGATTGAATTGCAAACTATCATCTGGTTGACAAAGAATCAAGAAATGAAGAAAGGCTAACTGTTGTTTTTTTCTCCTCTAGTGTGAATCGAATCTCATTTATTTTAGACAAAAAATGTCCTAAATCCTATGGAGAACCATTCCCCCTTAATAAGCATGTCCTCCACATATCTGTAGCAGAGCACAGGCTTAAGGGAAATGTCTTAAGGATGTGATCTTCAAAACTGGAAAATTTAAGAAAAAGATGACTTCCCATAGTGGCATACCTGCAATCTATTGGTTAAAGGAATGATGGTGAAAAGAGACTATATTTAATTCTTAAAGAGAAACTTGAGCCATAGTTATATGAATTATTTACATGTAAACACAAGGTAAAGGTAATAATTTATTTGATTATAAGGCCATGTATTTCAAGGTAGGATGCAAACAATGGATTTATTTGAAATAGAACGAGCTGCATGATGTTATATTTCCAGTAATGTTATGTTCTAACTGAAGAAAAGGTTAATCATATTATCATCTTCTATCTCAGCCATTTTCAATCTGCTGCTGAATGAAGGCCTCCCTCATGATCTTCCAATTTTCCCAGTCTTCTTCTTCTGCCATCCATCTCTTTCCAGCTAGTTTTTCATCCATTTCTATTTCATCTGCCTATGTGGTTTTTGGATATCCTTGTCTTCTCTTTCCAGTTGGTATCTTCTGTTACTTTTCTGGTCCATATTTCCAAATCATATAAAAGATTTTTTTTTTTTTTCCAGAAAATATCTTTTCTTTTAGGATATATAAGAAGACAAAATTAAGCTGGAATAACATGTTGCTTCACATTTAAAAAAAAATATATATATATATTGTTAATGCATTCAGCTTTTTTTTTCTGACTAAAAGTTTGACATATGTACTACTTTTTTTTTGGGTACAGGTTCTCTGTGAAATAGACATAATTATAAAAATGAGAAGATTTACATTGATAAATACATAATAATATAAAATGTTCATCTTATTATCAAAGCCATCTTCAGTACAATTGACTAACAGAACATGCAAATAACAAAAGAACTTGACAAGAGCAGATTCCTTTTGGAATTTGAGACCTTTTATATTATCCAAATTTGAACAGATATGGGCTTCGGTTATCTTCTCCATGGGAAATGTTATTGTATCACTGTTCTAATAATTTCTAATTCTTCTTTTATATACAGGGTGTTCGGGATAAATTTGACATATTTATAATTAATTATATTTTTCCGTAAGTTACATGTATTAACACACACTTCTCTTCATTTAAAAGTTTGGACCCTTCTTCATTCATATACAAGATGTCAGAAAGGATGGATAGCTGGAACCCACCTGAATCATGGAAGAGAATAACTTGTATCATGATGATTCGTGCCCGCCATCAAAATAAGGATATTACGACTGCTGCCCAATGCTCCCTGAATACAGTAAAAACAATCAGGCATGAACTAGAGACTTGCAATGGTGACTACGAGGATGTAGCAAGAAGAAAGATCCCTAGCAGACGATCTGATTGCGTTCGTACAGCAGAATTCCTCGCAAATCTGCAGGAACAGGTGTTGAAGAACCCTGGCATTGGAATTCGGGCTTTGTTCGTGGAGTTGCTAACTGTAGTCAAGCCCTGGATAACAAGGGTAGCCAATGGTAGGCCGTATGTATGGCAGCAGGATTCGGCCCCTTGCCACACCTCTGGGAAAAGTCAAAAATGGTTGTCTGAAAATTTCTACGACTTCACCAGTCCAAATGTTTGGCCTCCAAACTCCCCAGACCTTAACCCCATGGATTATTTTGTATGGGGCGCAGTTAAAAAAGACACCAATCGCACTTCCAGTAA
The DNA here is from genome assembly GCF_054136105.1 of Typopeltis vanoorti. NCBI lineage: Eukaryota > Metazoa > Arthropoda > Arachnida > Uropygi > Thelyphonidae > Typopeltis > Typopeltis vanoorti. The sequence continues at coordinate 188,448,177 of NC_143549.1, read as the reverse complement.
TACAAAAGCCCAGTTAATGGATAAAATTAAAACAGTTTTTGCGGCCCTTCCCAGGGAGACTGTAGCATCAGCTTGTTCGAGGTTCCGAAGCAGAATTGAAGCTGTGATCAATGCTAATGGTGGTTATTTTGAGTAAATCTTGTTGATAGTATTGTAATTAACTCTGCCTGTAATGTTTTTTTGTCAATTCATTAAATTTAATAGATACAAAGAAGATTTTCTTTTTCCTTACGAAACTGTCAAATTTATCCCGAACACCCTGTATATATATATATATATATATATATATATATATATATACACACACACACACATACACTTCCAAATCAAAAAATTAGAATAATAAAAATAAAAAAAAATTGCTGAATGATTTGCAATTCTAATTTACTGCATAGAAAATAATTATTACCAAATATGAATTGTTATCATCTAAACCTACAAACTTTGTAGATTATACGACCATGTAAACACATAAAAATGTAATATAAATTATAAGAAAACTTATTTACAAAATTCGCAAAATTAGAAAAGTTTTTAATGTGGTTCAAAATATTAGAATATTCCAAAATTTATCTGATTGGTTTTGAGGAGAACACAGAAATAGCATATATTTCAGTTGCTGCAGGACTGACTCATGTGAGGAAATCGTTTGCTAAACATTGGTCGAACGAGTGACACATCAGAAGCGAAGAAGTTCCGTATAGTGTCTCTACCAAAGAAGACCAAACTCAACAGTTTATAGCTAAAGAAATGAAATGTTCTCCAGCAAGTGTGAGTAAAGTATTGAGATAGTATTCTAATAACCAGTCGAAAGATAACTACATCAATGAGAGGAGATTAAAGAATATCGTGAAGAAAACTGGTTCCCAAGTATAAGGTATTTTCACAGGAGATAAAAAGACTAGGAGTGAACGTGTCTAAATCAACAACGTTAAGACGACTTCACAATTTGGGTTTTTAAATCACGTATGCCTAAGACAAAGCCTCTTATAACTTCCAAGCAAAAGATAGCTAGAGTGCAATAGCTGTTGTGAGATCAAGAGGACTGGAAGAAGACACTTTTTAGCGATGCAAGTATGTTTTGTATGTCTCACGGTCATCAAGGGATACATGTTTGGAATCTTAAGCAAGAAGCATTTGATAAAGAATGCATGAAACAGTCGATAAAATTTGCAAACTCTCTCATGGTATGGGCTTGTATGACTGCACAGGGTCCAGGTAGGCTGTTTATTGTATACGAAAGAATCAATTCCAAAGTGTACCAAGAAATTCTTGAGAACTTTATGTTACCAGCACCGGAAGAATTAAGTGATGGTGATTTCCTTTTCAGCAAGATTCAGCTTCTTGTCACACTTTCAAGACTACTACTGGATGGCTCAAAGAAAGGCAAAACAGTGTAATTCCTTGGTTGGCAAACTCAACAGATTTAAACACAACAAAAATCTGTGGAAGAATTATGAAAAAAACTTCAAGAAGTTATTCCAAGAGACAAAAATGAACTTGTTGGGATACTGGGGGGGGGGGGGGGGGGGGGGGGGGCAGCATGGTTTTGTGAACGGTAGATAATTCCTTAGTAACTTGTTCACATTTTATAAATTTTATAATACAGTAACAGTTGAATTGGATAAGGGTAATGGGTTTACAGTGATTCTGCTGGACTTTGCTAAAACCTTTGACAGGATACCACATGAAATTCTAATCAGTAAACTGCAGCACATGGGGATGGATATAGGGTTGATGAGATAGATAGGAGGGCAATTGATGGAGAGATATCAGAATAGTTTATTCAAGAGTAGAGTCCAAAAGAAGGCCTGTGACTGGTGGTGTGCCACAGGATTCTGTTCTAGGACCACTGCTATTTAATTTGTTCATTAATGATATAGGAAAAGATCTGAGAGGAACTGTTCAGTTATTTGCGGATGATGCAAAGTTGGGTAGAGCAATAGTGAATATACATGATGTCAGTTTAATGTGGCTAAGTGTGCATTTTAGGGTGAAAAGATCATCAGCAGTATACCACACTGGTGAAACCGTACTGCAGGAAATTGACGAAGTGAGAGACTTGAGAGTGTTGGTGGATACGGAGTTGAAGTTTAGGGGGACATAGCAAAAGTGGCTAAATCAGCTCACTTGGTTACTGAAGAATACTTTCACGAGCAATAAGAGGAACAATAACCTTTACAGGTTATTGTTCCTCTTCATCGAGCCTTGATAAGACCCCATCTTGACTACTGTGTGCAGATTTGGGCGCCAGGGTTTCATGGTGATGTGGAGGAGGTAGAGAGGATCCAGAGGCAAGTGACCAAGATGGTAGCTGGTCTATGGAATGAACCTTACGAGAATAGGTTGAAGATTTGTGGGTTACACAAATTGGTTGATAGGCTGAAAAGGGGTGATATGATTGAGACATACAAATTACTTAAAGGGATTTTACAAGATTAATTCAGAGGAAGTTTTTCAGAATAGGTCTGGTAGTGGGAGAACTAGGGGCCATCCATGGAAACTGAGCAAGAGTTTAGTTAGCAAGGGTATTAGAACTAGGTTTTTTACTTGGAGAGTGATGATGAATGAGTGAAATAAGCTGTCAGAGTGTGTTGTGGGTGCCATGAATGTGAATGAGTTCAAGGCAAAGTATGATAGCTACTGTGCGAATGCTGAATAGTTCTTGACATGATGTTCAGGGCCTCCCTTGATGAGTCTAAGGACTCCTTGGAGTTGCCCGAAATAATAATAATATCTATCTATAGATAGATATAATCTATAATATCTATAAAAGATATGTATGTAGATATTAAAAGAGTAAACACTGGCAATACTTGACAGGCTCCTCTGATTTCCATTGTGCAACTTTCTTTCATTGATTCTTACAGCAATTTGGTTTTGATATATATTATTGTTGTAGTTGATTTGGAATGTTTAACTTCTTAAGCAGATCTATAATTTGTTCTTTAAAAACTTTCTCAAAGGCCTCCTAATAATAAACAAATGCTATGTGTGTTTCTATGTTGAATTTGTGATACTCTTCCATTAGAGTTTTTAATGTAAAAGCGGAGTCAATGCATGATTGTTCTTTTCGGAAATTTTGTTATTTATAAGTTTATCTTGTAAAGAACAAAACATTTTGTTCTGCTAAATATGAATTGTAGTTCTGTAATTAATTTTGTGCACATAACTTATAACCAGTATTTAAAACTCATTTTTCTATACTTTTCATAGCTGCACTTTCTTATATATATCAGAATGATAATGCCTTGTTTCAACCTTATGGTATTTTTCCTTGCCACCAGATGTTAAATATTTTTAAATCAATTGACAAACAGGGTGCTTGCATTGTTAATAGGTTCTCTAGGGAATTTTCTTGATTTACTTTTATGTATGGATTTCTTGTCATGTTATTTCTTTCATTGTATAATTAGGTAGTTAACAGGTATCAGATAGCTAAATAGGTATCACATTTAGATTCATTACTATCTTGCCATAAGTTATGGAAAAAGTCAAACTAGACTTTCTCTTTATTTCAAATTTTTCTTTTAACTCATTATTCATGTTTCTTAGAATTTTGTATTGGTCTTTTCATTGTAAAATCTCTTCTAGTTGTGCTATGAAATAAGTCCATGTTTTTTCTCTATTCTTTTCCTGCATGTTCCCCCCCCTCTAGTGATTTTGTATTTATCCATTGTTTATATGCTTCTTTTGGAATTTGTTTATTGCTTTAATATTCTCAACCCAGTTTCTTATTCCCCTTCTCTTCCATCTGCTTTTTGTTCCAAAACATCCTGTTTCTATATGATTTTTCAATTATTCCATTTTATTTCTATATCATGTTTTTTATTTGCTGTAATTTTTCATTTATTCTTCACAAATAGAGATAATTAATACTTTTATCATCCAAGAGTTGAACTCTAAACAATTCCTGGAGATTTCTTTTTGTACTGATATGGTTATTTTCAGGGGAAAATTCTCCATGCTTGCTGTGCATGCTCATTAATTGAGAAAGGAAGTAATATTTATTTGTTAATAAATGCATACATTTATAAGCATTCCATTTAGGCTTTTATTTTTGTAGACAGAAGACGTCTTAAGCTTGCGTGGCAATAATGGAGCTTTGCGTTGTGCATCAAAGGCTGATGCTTGTTCGTCTAATCAAAGCTACCTTGGCTTGCTCGGTTCTAGGAGCTTCCAGGTTCTCGTAGCAGCACTGTGATTTCATGTGCACGCATAGCCATTTCATGTCGTCTCACTCTGTTGCTTAAACACAGGCCATACGCAGTCAACGTAGCTCTAGCCAGTGAGCTTCAGTCAGCCTTTACAAGTGTGCGTGTTGCTTGGAAAAATTAAATTACAACCAACTTTTTATGACGATGTTATTGACCAGTGCATAAAGAAGAACCGTAGGGTAGAATTTGTATTCAAGTAGCTAAATTGAAAAAGATACAATGTCATTTGTAAAATAAATGTTGTATTTGTATGATTAAACATACATAAATTTCCAAATATATAGTTTTAAATGGTCAGTAATTCATTATTCCGCTAATCAGACTTCAATCACACCTCTCACTCCCTGAATGATAACAAGAGCAAGCATGAATTTCAAGACCAGCATTTGCCTCTGGTTATTTTGAATATTCTCAATTTTCCTTGTAATTGATAATGATCTGATTCTATTTCTGCACCTCTGAATACCTTGCTATCTAGTATAATATTTTGTTGGCTGTTCTACTATTAGCTATTATATAGTTTATTATACTTTTTAGGTTTCTTGTTTCCCATGCTAATTTATAGTCATCTTTATGCCAGGTAAAAAATATTAGTCACTTTTAAGTTATTAAATATGAAGAAATCTCCAAGGCTATTCATTTCTGTTGCATGTAGCTTCACTATTCGTTCCTAATATTTGAACAAAGCAGAATGTTCCCAACTCTGGCATTGAAATCTCCCATTAACAAATGAGCATTTAGATTTATCTTTTATTTTTTGTAAATCACTGTTATCTTCCTCTTTTCTTTCCTCTGGGGAATAGATACCAATAATAGTCAGGAATCCACTACCTCTTTGTAGTCTTATTTCTATAATTCTCTCACCCCAGTATTTATAATGTTTGATTTTTTTTTTTAAATTGATTTACGAATAAAAATCATTACTCCTATTATTGCTCTTTCCTCTTTTTTCACTCCATATTATTTCTATTATCACTGCTAACTTGACATTTCTATTAAAGTTTTGTCAGGATCTTGGTATTTATAATGAATACTTCTGACATTCTGAGTAGCAACATTCCAGATATCACCATACAAGGTGTAATCCAAAAAAATTCCAGACTGGTATGGCACTAGATGATACTACATCAGTTTTATGATGACACTACATCAGGTAGAATGGAATTTACACAGTCATTTGGAATTTATTTCAAAGTGCTAGCCTGCACTATTGAAAAGTAATACAGCGTACCGTGTGATTTCCAGATGAGTGAAGAACAGTGCATGTGTATCAAGTTCTGCTGTGAAACTAGGGGGAAAAAATGTCCAAGACACCTTTGAGATGTCAATGCTTTGTTGAGAAGTGTTACCATCTAGAAAAGTTCAGTAATTATCACTTTAAAAAAAAAAGAAAAAGAAATGGATTCACTTTCCAAGTTCAAAAATTTATTAGTTCATAAACTAATAAATATGATGCTGGATTTTTTTGACATGATAGAAATATGCATTATTAAAGGTATCCCAATCATGAAAGGTATGAAATTTAGAGCACACGAGTCTTCAAAATTTGGAAAGCCTCCAAATAAGCAAGGTAGTGGTCTCACACCTAGAGAGAGGAAAAAAAAAAAAAAGGAATATTTACCACCCAAAGCCTTTTACAAATGTCCATGCCATAGTGGAATTTGAGCCAACAGATAATAAAAACATCAATGATGATATACACTCGGAGATACCGCTAACCTCCAGTCTTTCTTGTTACAGATATATTAACAAAAGTTTGAAGTTAACATTATACTTAGAAGAAAAAGCTCATCTTATCTATGATTTAGATATTATCAAATAACACAGCAAGAAGAAAGACTTCAAGCAAAATGAGAAAGGAGTAAATTTTACAAGCACTGAACTTGTATTCCACTGAGAACAGTTTTGAGGGTAGGTTGTCAGTGCAGATGTTCTGAAACTTTTGTTTGATAGCATAGTATGTTTGTCAACTTAGGAGATCCAATGTGCTGTGATCAACAAAACTGTGGATTGGCATTGTGGCCATCTGGAGAAGATTATCATCCACTATCTTACAACCAAGGCTATAATGGCATCCACTATATCTGTTAATTGTACATACTATCCAGCCAGTTTGCTTGTTTTGCAAGATGAAAACCCCCACTATCCAGGTATAAAACCGGCTACCTCACGTTCGACTATAAAGCAGCCCTTATAATCATCACAGATTCCACATATCCTAAAAAGCATTTGAACCTAAGTCTTACCAACTAGAGGACAAATATTGCAATGGTACTATGGATGGATCCATAGGGTGGAAACGTGAAGCCTTCAGACCAAACCTGATCCAATAGTTTAGGAATATGAGCAACTGAAGTTATCATACTGACTCTCTAAATGCCTAGCCAGACACATCCTTGGGAGGATATATTACATATTGCATTACATTAATTTATATTATGGTCAATACATGGCACTGCTGTTTGGTCCTGTGACCTTTCAATGTGTGTGGGAAAATTTTATAAATATATAATTATTCAAACAAAATTACAACACACACACACACACACAGGAATACCCTAATCATATGATGTTAGGTTCTGGACCACCCTTGTATAGCAAATTTCATCGTATGGTAAATTCACCGTGTTTTTTTTAAAAAAAAAAAACAAAAAACTTGTAAATGCATATAATGATTTAATAATATTTTTAAGCAGTCATATGAGTGTAACTGACACAGAGAGCATTTAGTAACATTGGATACACAAACAAAAAAATTTACAATAAGTTTCACAAACAAAAAAAAATTATTCTGAATAGCTTAACTTAAGGGAACCTGTCAGCCAGTTTGGTCATCAATTTATACTATTAAAGTTTTTTCTTTCCATTTCAGCAATAAGATTGTTACATTTATAGATGACTGTATTTTGTTGTATAATGAAACCTGTGGAGCATTCATGACTAAACATACACATGTAACCACAGTAATAAGATTTTTAATAAAGGATTAATTTTGGATAAAGGATTAAACTAAGAATATAATTTCTCATCATCAAATTCCTGACATGCACCCTCAAAAGGTGTACAGGATATGATAGTACTACATGAAAAATTTACATCATTACTAACTTCCTATCTACAATTTTCCTCCAAATCAGTCTGTTACTTGTCAAGACCCCAACATTACCAGATCTTATATTTCTATCGTCTAAGGCACTTTGTACCGTATCAATCCACCTATATCTTGGTCATCCTCTGGGTCGTTTTCCTGCCAACTTGGCAGAGAACACTTGTTTTGCTAATTTTTCTTCGCCCATTCTGTTTAAGACCATACCACCTGAGATTAGCTCTGCTAACAATGTCAAGTTCTTTCCTAATATTCTCGTTTTTAATATGATATTGCCATTGATGCCATCTGTTCAAGCCTCTAATCTTTCTCAGGACTCTCATATCTGATCCATATGAATCCATATGCATTTATTCAATTGACTTCCTACCATACCAGCTTTGTTGATTCTGTTGTCTATTTCCATATTTAATTTACCATCTTGACTAAAAATCGTGCCTAAGTAGCTGAAATGTTTTAATTGTTCCACAGGTTCCCCATTCACAACACAGCTGACATTTTCAACAATTCTACCTATTTTCATTGTCTTTGTCTTTTTAATGCTGACCTTCATATCATTTCTATTACAACAGTTATTCAATTTAGTCAGAGAATCTTGCAGACTTGTAGTGGATTTATTTAGAAGTATAACATCATCCGCATAAAGCAAAGAGCTGACATTAACATTTCCAATTCTGATATCATGTTTAATACCACTTTCCTTCATAATGTGATCCATATAGATAATGAATAACAGAAGGGATAATGTACATCCTTGTCTCACACCAGATTTAACATTAAACCATCTTCCTGTACTTCCTTCAATTCTAACTGCTGACTTACAACTCAAATAAAGACTAAGTATTGCTTGATATAATGCCGCATTGACACCATATAACTGCAGCGTATTGAATAGCTTTTCTCTTGGCACCTTGTCATATGCCTGTTCCAGATCGACGAAACTTAAATACAGATCTTTGTTATATTCCATGCTTTCTCAACTATTTGTCTTAAAGTGAAGATCTGATCCTGACAGCCTCTATTTGGCCTGAATCCAGCTTGTTCTTCACCAAGCTTTTCTTTCACAATTCTTCTCAACCGTTTCTCAAGTATACTTGCATAGATCTTGCCAGGAACACTCAGTAGGGATAAACCTCTGTAATTCTCATATTCAGTTTTATTTTCCTTTTTATATATGGGTACTATTAGAGCACTACTCCAATCATCGGGAATTCGTCCCTCTGTCCAGGCTTTCTGACTATGCAGTGCAGCCACTGTAAGACTCTTATACCACCATACTTCAGCATTTCTAGTCGAATATCATCTAATACTGTTGCCTTTCCACATTTCAAGCCTTGATGGCTTTTTCTACTTCAAGTATGGATATGTATTCCTGACTGTATGCCTGTTGAGTGTTTTTTTTACCATTGTGCTATAACTGCTTGTTTCATTTAGCAGTTTTTCAAAGTAATTACTCCATACTTCAAGGATATCTTTTTCTCCTGTTTTCATGTCAGCTTTATCATCTCTAACTCCTTTTACAGCACTCTTTCCTCCATTTCTAAGCTTCTTCAACAACCTCCAGAATATCTTACCACCTTCTTGATATTTATTTTCTATGTTCTTGCCAAAGTCCTCCCATGACTTTTGTTTAGCTAGTTTCACACAGTGTTTTGCTTTCTTACATTTGTCTCTGTATTCTCTAAGAGCAAAGCCGACTTATTTGCCAGGAACTTTTGATATGCTTTCTTCTTTTCCTTCACTGCCTCTTTAACTTCCTGTGTCACCCATGGAGTTCTGATTTTCTATCCTTGCAGACAACCTCACCACATGCTTCTCTGGCTGAATCAATCAGGGTTTTCTTCAAGGCTTGCCACTGAATCTCCAAGGTTTGGTTCTTGTTCTCAAACTCTTTCATTTTTTCTTCAATCATGTTTGTGTATTTTAGTCTACAGTTCACATTTGAGAGCTGCTCAACTTTTATTCGCTTAAAAACTTTCTTACATGTTATTCTTTTCAATATGAAATTCAATTTTATCCTGCTCAAGACTAAATAGTGATCACTTCCAATTTCAAATCCTCTGTATACTCTGGTGTACACAGTGTACAGAGGATTTCTCTCTGGTGTCCTGCACAAGAGAGAAAACATCACTATCAATAATAACAGTCAATGAGACTTTTCTTATTCCTTGCCTCTTCTATCCATGTCAATTTGTGCACATTTTTATGTTGGAACATGGTGTTAGTAATAACCAGTCGATGTCCTGAGCAGAAATCCAACAGGTATTTGCCATTATTATTAGCTTTGCTTTTTTCTCCATATTTTCCCAAAATATTTTTGTATGTCTGACAATCATTTCCTACTCTGCTATTTAGATCCCCAACAAGGACCAACTTTTCATTTTTCATTGGGTCAGTTGCTTTCTTTAAAAGCCTCAAAAAATTCCTCCACTTCTACCTTAATAGAACCTTCTGTGGGACCATAGGCACAAACAAGTCTCATTGTCCAGTTCTCCATTCTGATATTTGCCCAAATCACTCTACTTGACACTGCCTGCCATTCAAGAAGATGAGCCTCGTATTTTGTGTTGAATATTATGGTTACTCCTTCTTTTCCTTGATTGTCGTTGCCTGAATATAACATTTTGTATTTACTGCTCAGAAAGATCTCACCTGTTTTTGTCTTTTTTGTTTCAGTCACACCTATTATGTCGATCTGGTACTTATCTAATTCCTCAGCTAGCTCCATTTCTTTGCCATTCAGGCTTCTTATGTTGATAGTACCGATCTTTAACTCTGGTGATGTTGAGTTGGGGTGTGCTTTCAGATTTGTTCCAGTAGCTGACTTTTTGCTGATCGCCCTGGTTCCCAGCCGGCATGAAATTTTGTCATGTTGTACCATCATTTTCTATATTAGTTTAAGCCAATAAAAATACAATTTAGTCAGCCAAATCCCAAATTGCCAGCCCATCCTCGTTCGTTCAGTATCCAGGTAGATACCCAACAGGGTGCACCACGAGACGGTGAGGATTGGACATTAGGTCAGAAGCCCTGTTCGGTTCTCCACATTCCTTTAAAGGCTATGTGGAGGTCTCCTCTCAGTTATACAGCTTTGACCCTTAAGCACCCCAAATATAATTTCTTGGCCTTTTTAATTTATAGTATAACCACGTGGAAAAACTTCCAACAACTATCTCTAATCCAGAGTATTTGAATAATAAGGTGCGACACCTTTTCGCTACTCATATATGAAAATATGACTTCTGCGACCTGTAACTAATTCTGCAATTCAGAAGGCGATGAAGGAAAATGGCGGCCCGTGTGTTAGTGTTTTGTGTCGTGTATTATTTATGATGGAATTAAGAGTTAGATAAGTCATTGTGTTGTTAATTAGTGGCAATAGTTTTGAATGATAAATGATATATACAGAGGTAAGTGTTCTTCATTTTCTGAGGTTTTTTAAGGTGAAATATTTGCTACCGATGCTGGTAGATCGATTTGATCTATGGGATATATATATATATATATAGAGTAACATTTTATTGCTGGTAGACACCTAAGAGTCTACGGGATCTGCTAGTGGACCCTCAAAAGTCCACAGGATTGTCTTTGCCTGCTCGGGACACCTGAGGGATCTCTACTCTTTCTCCATCTGTGTCTCAACACATTTTAAAAATGGCAAAACTTCTAAATGAGACCAAATTCGAAGAAGTTTACAGGGAATTCCTCAGACTGGGAAAGCTACTGAGTGATAATTGGCCGGGAAAAGTTAAACTGTATGACACGTTTCCCCCCGAATGTGTCTCAGACGCTGTCGCTGAAGATCATTTAGAGTTGATGCCTTCTACTCCTTCAGACTTTGTAGAAGTGCGTGCTCGCAAAGTTGTCGCTGAAGATCATTTAGAGTCGATGCCTTCTACTCCTTCAGACTTTGTAGAAGTGCGTGCTCGCAAAAAGCGAAGAACAACAGAAGAACCGCACAATGACAATACTGTAATGGAACAGAATTCTCAGGGTTCGGACGCCGCTACTTCTCCCAAAGAAAAGGTGCCTCCGGTCATCCTTAGAGAAAAACAAAAGTGGGCAGCTTTACGATCCACAATGTCCAATCTGCATATTGGCTTCATTAAGGCCAAAAACATGGATGAAGGCATAAAAATTCAGCCAGCAACTGTGACAGGCTATAGAAGGTTCACCAAGGAACTGGACGACAGAGGCATCCAGTATCATACCTTTGCGCTCAGTTCCGAAAAAAACTTAAAAGTAGTCCTTCGTGGTGTCTGTGAAGACATTGACACAGCAGAAATCGCTGCTGACCTAAATTCTCAGGATCTGCCACCTGTCAAGGTCAGCAGAATGTACAAAACAGACAAAACTCCCATGCCATTAGTCCTTGTTGAGATTCACAAAATATATAAGGATATCTACAACTTAAAAACAGTCTGTGGTCTCATCGTCACACCGGAACCACTCCGTAAAAGATCATCTTCTGGGCAGTGCCACAGGTGCCAAAAGTTTGGCCATGCCCAGAATCTATGCAGAGCAGAATATAGATGTTTAAAATGTGGAGACAGCCACCCAACCAATACCTGCACTAAGCCAAGGACCACCTCGGCCAAATGTGCCAACTGCAGTGGCCCTCATCCGGCGAACTACAAGGGATGTACTCAACACCCAAAGAACAGACGGATGGAGGCAATCAGTCAGCCCCCCTCCTACAGTACAAGAACACCCGCGGCCCAGACATCAAAACCTGAGACTCTGCGGCCACAGTTGGAGACCTCAAATCAAAAGCAAACAAGAAGTTATGCCGATGTGACCCGTACAATTAGGCCAACTCCAGAACAAAATCAACCAAGAGCACCTAAAAACCTAACAGCTATTATCACGGCCTCACTAGCAAACATGCTACAAAATTTTAGCTTATCAAACCCTACTGAAACCTCCACTAAAAGATTTCTTCGTGAAACACAGGTCATCCTCACAGCTCTCATAAATGAATAGAAACAAACTCATTCCAGCATCTCTTCAAATAGTTGCTTGGAATGCAAATGGCCTCAAAAACAAAATCCTGGAACTCCGTGCCTTCACATCTAGGTATCAGCCTGATGTTATTCTAATTAGCGAAACTCATCTAAGACCCTCAGACAATCCTACAATAAGGGGCTATCGCCTATACAGAAAAGACAGACTACTCTACAGAGGCGGTGGCACTGCCATCTTCATTAAAAACTACATTAAGCACCACTCTGTGAGCATTCCTTCAACCACTAACCTTGAGATCACAGGAGTGGAAGTAGTTACCAACTCCACTGGCAAACTAAAAATCTACTCAGCTTACAACCCTCCCCAAAAATCTCTACTTCACTCTGATCTAAATGCCATCTTAGGCATCAGAGGGCCCACCATTATTGCCGGGGATCTGAATTCCAAGCATCCTGCCTGGAATTGTTCAACCACAAACAAGAATGGTTGCATCCTTTTCAATTACTTAGGATCAAGCAACGCTGTTGTGGCAGGCCCCACTGAACCAACTCATCTCAGTACGTTCGGCACTGCTGACATCCTGGATATAGCTATCCTGCAGGATATTAAACTTCAGTACAGTATCATATCTATGGATGAACTATCATCCGATCACAATCCAATTCTAGTACAGCTGGGAAATCATGAATTCCTGTGTCCTCCTTCTCACTCCTACATTGTATGGGAAAGACTGTCAGCCGCACTCAAGGATTATATTGGACCTGTTCCTCACATACGCACAAAAGAAGAAGTAGAAACTGCAGTTACAAATCTCACACAACAAATTAATTCTGCTATAAAGGTAGCTTCCTCCTACAAATCTGCCTGCAAGCCAGATTGTTTGCCTGAAGACATCATGAACTTAATTAGAGATAAAAACAGAGCTCGAAAAAGATTCCGTAACACGTGTGCACCACAAGACAAAACAAATCTAAACAGACTAAATGGGGCAGTAAGAGATGCACTGAAAGCTCATAGAGACTATGTATGGGATGAAAAGTTATCCTCCATTTCACCTAGTGATCACTCCATCTGGGGACTACTGAAAAATACCAAAAACAAAGGCAGATCCCTTCCCCCAATATTAACTGATCAGGGCCTTGCTCACACAGATGTGGACAAAGCAGAGGTTATAGCGCACAGCTTGGAAGAGCAATGCAGGCCTTCGTATGGAAACCTTGACTTTGACCACATACATAAGATTCACAGCAAGGTCAGACACTCACTCAAACTTCCTATCACCAGCACTGACCATATTGCATCAACATCACCTGCTGAGATATATGACATTATTAAAAATTTAAAGAACAAAAAAGCTCCCGGACCAGACGGCATTACTAATCGTGTGATTAAACTTCTGCCCCGGAGGGCAGTAGTGTACCTGACCAGTATAATAAATGCAATTTTAAGATTTCACTATTTTCCTTCCACCTGGAAACTGGCTGACGTAATTCCCATACATAAGCCAGGCAAAGACTCGCACCTACCCCAAAATTATCGTCCAATCAGTCTCATCTCAAATCTGGGTAAGGTTGCAGAGAAGGTCATCCTCTCACGACTTCAGACCTCAATAAATGACCTAAACATCCTTCCAAAAGAACAGTTTGGTTTTAGGCAACACCATAGTACTACCCAGCAAATCCACAGAATTGTTGAATACATCACAACCAGCTACAACTGGCGCCAGTGCACAGGCACTGTTTTCCTAGACTTATCCAAAGCATTTGACAAAATCTGGCATTTTGGACTCCTGCACAAGCTTATCTCAGCCGGCATCTCACCTGGAATGGTTCATTTAATCCACTCATATCTTTAAAATAGATCAATGCAAGTAAAAATCAACGGTTCTACATCCTCCCAGCGCCACATCTTTGCTGGAGTGCCGCAGGGATCTCTACTGGCTCCATTACTGTTCTCTATATACATGTCAGACATCCCGCACAATCCGATGACTTCCATTTTGGCCCTATATGCGGACGATACGGCAATACTAACCAGATCTCTCAGACCCCTTTTCATTACCAGAAAGCTTCAAGTAAACATTCTAAAGCTGGAGGGTTGGTTCTCTAAGTGGAGATTGGAAGTCAACCCCCAGAAAAGCTCAGCCGTTCTTTTCTCAAAAAGGCCAATGTCTCCTGTAGGAGATTTGTTACTATTCAATACTAAAATTCCTTGGCAGTCAGAAACAAATTACCTGGGTGTAATTCTCGACAAAAAGCTATCTTTCAATCAGTACACCAAGTCTGCATGCACAAAGGCATCTAAAGCCATAGCACAGATCTATCCGCTAATTAATAGAAATAGCAAGCTCAGCAACAGAATCAAATTACAACTATACCAGATGACAATTCGTCCTATAATCACCTATGCCTCTCCGGCCTGGAGCCACACCTCTAATGCTAACATCATCAAAATACAGCGAGTGCAGAACAAGTGCCTGAGAATGATTTTGAACGCCCCGTGGTATGTTAGAAACATTCAACTCCACAGAGACACAAATATTCCCTATATTTTCTCTTTTCTACGATCCTTAGCCACCAAGTTTTTCCTAAAGACATCCACACATCCCAACGATTTGGTTCAACAAGATACAGCATACGATCCAACGGACATATTCAAATATAGAAGACCAAAAGCTATATTGGCCTCCTTTAGTGATGCATAATCTCCATGCCCATCCAGGGCGAGCAATCTGCTCATTAATTTTACCTTCACTGCAACCACAACAGATAGCGGGGAATATGAAAAGCATCTTGCTTCACCCCTAAAGACATAAATGTCAATTGTCAACTCTATCACCTCTGGGTGTGGCTCCCAATGATGAGACCTCAATGAAGGTCGAAACTAGTCTGGATAGTGACCCTTCCCATAATGTATAGCATTATACATGTCCTTAAAGATATATCTTTGCATTATGGGATACTAAGGCAAGTGATGTGAAATCATTAGCTTCTATATGAGTTGCCCAGTCCTGAAAATAGTTCAGGTGTGCAAACTTTGTTTGCTTACACTTGGATAAAGGATTAAACCAAGAATATAATTTCTTGGCATCTTTAATTAAGTATCATCAACTCGCAAGCTGTATAAAAACTGCCATGATTTAAAATACAAGTAAAAAAAATGCATACTTGTCCTTGGGAATGAGTAGTACCACTATCCCAATTATCAATCAACTGCTGAGATACAGGAGGATAAGCACTATGTGGCCACATATCTGATATCATTCTTACTTGTCCATTTGGCAGTGAAGACTGACTTTGAACAGTTTCCTAGAGTAAAAAGCAAAATATTTCAGAATTATCTGGAATTATTTTACAAATAAAATCAATTAACTTAAAAATCAAATACTCGTGATAAACATGGATCTGGAAGTCTTTTCAACCAGGATCTTAAATTGGAATATACTATAAGTATACTGTGAGATTACATCAGTGTAGCATTGTTGTTGGTATAAAGTGAAACTTATCATTAGCACAAATATTTAAGATAGCCAGTATATAAACTGTTCTTGTGTTGGAAGTTTAGCAACATAAAACAGCACTGAGAAAAGATTCAGAATGTTAAATTCTTCCAATTTTCATCTCAGTTAAAGTCATCTTCAAGGAATACAAAAAGAGACTTGTAACATACAACGGCAACATAAAATTAAGTGAAACACATGAACAAAAGACTAGTCCTAACTAGGTGGGATTTCCTCTGTGGGCATCTGTTGGCAGTCATCATCAAATTCCATCAGGAATTTGATGATGGTGATGAGATACACTTGCCTATGACAAGAAATTTAACTACCTTATATCACCTTAAACTAAGTTACCAAAATATTAGAGGCAACTATCATGTTAAACCGAATTTATCAGTAATAAATAACTGTAGCAGGCAGCAGCTATAAATTCTAGACTGTGTCAGAATACAGTATCTGATTAAGTTTGGAGGGGGGGGGGGGTAATAGACATAAAATTATGAGTTGTATCAAATAGTGTCTAGAAATTAACGTTCCAATAGGATGAGTGAGCAAGTGCAGCATTTTCTCAAGTGCACTGAGAATGGTACAATAAACATCATGTTAATGTCTTGCATGGGAGAAAGCTGATCGAGATGAGAAGCAAGCAAAAAATTAAATAACAGACAAGCTGTGCAGTACAGCTAACTCTCATGACAGTCAAGGCTACTCACTATTAATATCTCTTCACTATAACAAAGTACTAAAAATTCACAAAAAGCTAACAGTTGCAATGTTATGTCAAAAGAAATTCAAAACAGTAAACTATTCACTATTATAAATTATTCCTGTGGTCCCTAAAAGTTTCCTATAGTGGAAATCGACTGTACAGTCAGGAACTCCAAGGGAGTGTATTTGAACCATTCAGTCACTGTCCTGAATCACATTTCATGCAGTATATAACCTATATTTGAGTTGTATGTTGGCAGATGGAATTGAAGAGGTACAGGTTTGATGTAAAATCATGTGTGAGAGAAGGGTGCACGTTATCTGTTATTCATCTTCTATAATGGGTCCCTATTATGAAGGTACACAACATTTTAAGTTCCAATATCAAAATTAGATATGTTAATCTCCACTCTTTATTAACCTAAATCAATCTAAGTTCTGCAGAAGTCCTTAACTACATCAAATAACTGCTGTAACCAATCTGGTATGAAAATCAGCAATAAAAAAGAAACTATGAAAATAGGCAGGACACTGAAAACATCAGCTGTGTTTCCTAAATAAAAACCTATAGAACAAGAAAAGCATTTCAGCTAAAATTAGGCATAATTTTAGTGAAGATGGCAAATTAAATAAGGAAATAGCCTCAGAATTAGCAAAGCTGAGGGAGTTTAATAAACAAATTTATATGGGATAAGAGAAGTTAGTAAACACTAAAATAGCTACCTACCAGATAGTGTCCAAACCGATCTTCACTTATAGATCTCAGTCTGGTTAGAAATAAAACATCTGATCAAACTAAAGAGATCACAGATGAGAGTTCTGAATTATGGGACAACAGATGGCATCAATGGCAGAATTATTAAAAATGAAAAAATTTGGAAAGACCTTGACATTTTTAACATACAGGAACATGTGAGCAGAGTTTGTCTAAATTAGTATGGTTGTGTAAACTTAGTAGGAGAGGTAAGATTAACAAAAGAGGCGTTTGATGCCAGAATATCTGAACCCTGAGGGAGACCAAGAACTAGGTCAAATGATGAGGTAAAAATTGCCTTAGAAGAACCAAAATATATAAGACAGAAGGCTAATTTGGAGGAAAATTAGTAATAATGTAAACTTTTCATGTAGTACTATTATTTTATTCTGTATATCCCTTGATGATTCAATCAGGATTTAGTGATGGCATCAATGGTAGAATCACATTAAAATGACGATAAAGAAAGGAATTGATCATTAGCATTTATGAATCAACACTGCTATCTAAGATGGTATGGTCACTTAAATGAAATGGAAATGGTTTAGGAAGGCTGACATGTATGAGTATTTTTAGCCACTAGGATGGCAAGTAAAAGACTCAGAAGAAGACCAAGATCTAGGTGAACTGATGTAGTTTATGCCTGACTATGCCTTCTCTCTCTCTCTCATCCATCAGATGATGGGTTGAGTCCTCTACGAATAAGAAATCTTTGTCATCTGGCTCTATCTCTGGCCATTTCAGTCATCTCTTTGAAGTTGAATAATTGTGATCATTCCTTCAAAGACTAAGTTCTTTTTGGTCTGCCTCATGATTGTCTTCCTCCAATGATTCTCAATTCAATGCATATCTGGTAATGTCTGAGAGGACATTCTCCAGAGGTGTCCAAACCATCATAATTGCTGTTTAAGAATTATATTTGGGATACTTTCTCTATGGTTTAATTATTTGATTTGCTCACATTTTGAATACTCTGATTTTTTGTATTTCTTTCTGATTGAGGCTCCATGTCTTACAAGGCTAAAATATAAGATCTGATTTGATAAAACGTAATATCAAATTTGGAAGAAACAATGTAAATTTGTGTAAAATGAGAAGCAATGGAGAAAAACACTAATGCAAAATTGTAATACTATCAATAATCATCACAGTATCCTGTGCACTACTTGAGGGAGGATATGAATAGATGAAGTTTATAGATCCAGAAAAACAAAATACTCCTGTCAGGTTTTAACAGCAGACATTTTTATACATTTTCATTGTTTTATTCCTAATAACCTTTCCACATTGATTGCTGCAAACCTGTTTTGCAATCTACAAGGCAGCTAGTCCATTAAATAAAATTTCATAGAAAAACATATGAGACAAGTTTTAAAATGAAAGAGGAAGAGTGTTATTAACCTAGTTAGCTCTACATTTTTTTTTACTCTTAGTGCTTACATACTTCATAAATATATATGATCACAAGCACAATACTTAAATTTGCTGTTTTTGCAACTGTTTTTAATGTGCATTCCTTCACTTACCACTGTTTATAAGATAATTCAGTATCAGTAAAGTCGAGATTTGAGCCTCCATTCTCAGTTTCAATTAGGGTTTCCGAGTGGGAATTCCTTCACGTCCGTTCTCGGGAATTTTTTTCGTTTTCCCGTTCCCGAATCCCGAGAAAATTTGGTCGGGAAATCGGGAAAATTTTTAATAAATTATTTTTTATTAAATCATAAATCATGTTTTAATATTTTTTATAGATTGCCATCACAATGAGTAAAGAGTATAAAGAATGTTGGGAATATTTTAGAAAAGATAAAGATCACGAATCAGCTCGTTGCCAGATATGCTCCAAAAACTTTGCAATGCAAAGCATCATCAACCAGCGGTCCACATAGGCACCTAGTATACATACATGGAATGAAAAGGAAAAAACAGTCTGAATTGAATAATGATTTGAGCCAATGCCTTCATCTTCTAAGAGACAAACGACAATTTTACATTATGTCAAGGGACTGGATTTAGAAGAAACTTAAGCAAATTAGCAGCCTTGGATGGGATATCAGTCAACGCCATCACAAAAAGTGAGTTTATTACGGAAAGAAAATTTCACAAGCAAATGAATGCAGTTGCCAACAAGTCCATCTTCAGTTATGACACTAATACATAATTATTATAGTAAAGTGAAACAACTATACATCTAGAAATTGGAAGTATTCAAATATGATAATAAAAAAACTGAGAATTTCAATAGATGAGTGGACCAGTCGCAAGAATCGCAGATACACGAATGTTCACATATACTGCAATGAGACCTCTATGAACCTTGGTTAAATAAGAATACATGGGAACTGTACTGTGGAAAAAGTGTCATCTTTGCTTCAGGAAAGATCAAAAAACTTTCAGTTAAAACTTGAAAGTGATGCGGTTGCAATTACAAGTGACGGTTCAACAGTACTGCTAAAACCATGCACTACATCTAGCTGTAACAAAATTATTTTATGTTAAAAAGTTGAAAGGTGAAGCATCAGTGACTTGTAGCAGTGATAGTGAATTCAATACAGATTCAGATGATAACAGTGATTCTGAGTTAGATGGCATGACCCGAGCTGATCAGTATGATTTGAGAGATGATCTATCTTCAGCAATTAGCAGCGTACGAAGAATTATGAAAATATTTAAATATTCTCCAGTAAAAAATTCTTTTACAGCAAGAAATAACAAAGAGTGAAAAGAGGGAACTAGAAGTCATTCTGGACTGTAAAACACGCTGGAACACACTGAAGAGAATGATAGAGAGATTTTTAAAGATCGTAAATCTGATTAAGACTGTTTTACGAGAGCTGAAACTATCACTTATGGAAAGAAGAGTATTATGAAATATTGAGAGGTATGTTGAATTGCTTACAACCTGTAAGATTAGCAGTTGAAGCTTTAAGCAATAGAGAAGCTAATATTCTCACAAGTGAAGGAATTTTTAAGTTCCTGTTCAGTAATTTAGAAAAACAGAATTCTTCAATGAGCCAAATGCTTTTAAAGGAAATAAAATTTGAATTGGTTAAACGTAGAAATAGAGATCTTGTGTCTCTCACAAAGTACTTGAGCAACGTTAGTTGTTTATATGAGATGGAAGAGGATGAATTTTTTGCCTTGTCAAGTAAGAATGAAATTGTACGATTGGCGAAGTCATTAATGGAAAGACTTTTTAAAGGAATATTTACAGCAGAAGAAGTTCCAATAAAAGAAATAAAGGATGTCCTTGAAGAAAGTTCCAACATTAAATCAGAATCTGATCTGAAGAGTGAATTGACTAAAGCAATATCTATTTCGACATCAAAGTCTAGCCCTATGCATGCAGACAAAATATTTGCTTCTCTAAGGAAGGATTCTCTCTCTCCCAACTTGAAGATGCTTTTAGATGCACTCTTAACAATTCGACTAACGTCTACAGAAATTGAAAGAAATTTTTCCACATCAAGTATATTTGTTACAAAGCGAAGATCACGATTGTCTGATCAGGCACAATTAATGCTCTATGTTTTTTAAAGTTTCATTTTAAAAATGACAAATAAAAACTATTTGAAGTATTTTTTAATTTTCAAACGAATAATATTTGCATTTGTTTTCTATTAATATTTAATTTAATAAATAAAATATTTAAATGAGATTGGGAATGTTAATACATTATGTGATGTATGTAAAAACTCACTGTTTACTATAAGGTTTGGTTAAATAAAGTTTGCATTAATTACATTGTTTATATTTTGAGAAAACCTGAAATATAACAGAAACCTAGCCAAAATGATACTGTAGTGACCCCTGTTTAGCGCTCAGGGCAAGAGATGCACTAGTGAAATTCCGGTCGACCTCCATTTAGGAAATTTCATTTACTGATTTTTTGCTTCAACCTTTTGCATATAGGAGTGTCTCGAAACCTCTGAAAGACTGCGCCGGGGCCACGAACCCCGGTTGCCCCACCTTCTCTACCACTTTTCTGTTTATTAACATTTACTGTTATAGCCATTATTACAAGTCCACGCAGTTAGCCTAGTGGCTATGCGCTTCGCAACCATATGCCTGGGGAAGGAGTGTCCTTGGTTCGATTCCCGTCGGTGACGTGAGGAGCTGAAGGATCTTCCTCAGCCATAGCCAAGTTAGCCAGTCTTGGGCGTGGACAGCAGGGTTTTTTCCCCAGTTTATTCTGGGGTTTTTCATCCCGCAAAGCAGGCAAACTGGCCTTGAGAACTCAACACTACAGGCCATAGGATACACCGGGGCATAAGGCTGACCACCTTATCCTGTAAACGAAGTGAGGTCTGATGATCAATGGACCCTCGACACCGCAAGGTAAAAGAGGGTATAAGGAAGATGAGATGAGATGCGATTATTACAGATGATCAACGAAAATTAAATAAAAAATATTATTTTGGGAATTCTCGGGAAATACAATTTCCCAAAAGTTCCAAAATGTCGGGAATTTTGAAACACTAGTTTTCAATGATGTCCTTTGCCTGGAAACACTTGGGTTCAAATCCTATCTAGAATGTAAAGAACCTTTATCAAGGCTTTTCAATTAAATTAATTAAAGTTAATCTAGTCAGTCACATATGGATATGGCAGGGTTTCTCCCTCCCCCACCCACCCACCCACAGGAAACTGGTTTTTTAATCCAGCAAATCAGGTAACCCAGCCAGAAGAACATGAAGTTAAACTACAATACACCAAGCAGAAAAAAAAAAAACTGTCACAGCATTAAATAGGTTTTAAACAAGCCAAATCATTCAGCTGTTGCCTAAGTGACTTGGTAGCAAAAGAAAATAAGAAAAACCAAACTTCGCTATAGTGAATTTTCATTAGAACAGCAAATACTTTTTAATCAAGAACTTTTCAGTAGTTTGTACTATTGAGTAAATGTGTCATAACACATTTACTCAATAGTACAAATGTTTGCTATAATGTATCCTATAGACAAGGCTCATTTTTCAAGTCCTGTGTATCCTATACATAGAGCTTGAAAAATGAGCTCGTCTTCAACGTGTGAATTTTTAGTTCAGTAAAAAAAAAGAGAAGTTCTGGTTTAATCTTCAGTTTTATAATATGACCAATGAGAGGATGGAATACACATGCATATTTCATCATAATTATAGAGTGACCGGTCATACTGTGACATGACAACCTAAAACAAATACACAGCAGACAGCAATAACTACTGACCTAGTGATGCAATATAAAAAAAGTATTTATTTTCCGGAGATGTTTCATTATATTGATTCTAACCTAGGCTTTCGATTGTTTTCCCAGTTGCCACTGTATGATATGACATCACTGGCCTTGGTCCATCCGAACAATGCTTCAGAGCCAATTGGAATTCAGTAACGAAGACCTAAGGGTTTTATTTTATTCAGTTTCTATGATTCTGAAAATTTAACGTTTATTTATAATGCAGAGAACAAAGCTAAATATAAAATGATTTTTTAACACACCTGATGAGGCTGACGCACATTATAGAATTTAACTTCTGATACTTCTGGATAATTCCTTTGTGAACATGCTGGCCACTGCGAGGTTCTGAAAACAAAGAATCACATTAAAAATTTGAAGCAAAATACAAATCATTTTACAAAATACAATGCCATAAAATGCGATGAAAATTCTATCAACGTCTACCGTCCCTACCTAATTTCCGAATGTTGGACGATCCAGAACTTACAAATTAAGCCACGCCTACGGCCATGTAGCGACCACAAATGCCCTTATTTGGCAGATGCAACTTGCAGCCTTGACATAGCCTTACACTCATTCCGACAAAGTACCGATGACGGTCAGACGACGACCGAAACGGTCTACACCCCGTTAACCCCTGTCCCAGTTTCCACATAAGGATACCCTTCCCCTTCGTTTCCTCCCCTCTCCCCCCCCCAAAAAAAATGTGGCCCTAAACAAAATAATATATATATATCATCATCATCAAATTCCTGCCATGTACCCTCAAGGGGTGTACAGGATATGATAGTACTACATGAAAAAAATTACATCATTACTAACTTCCATATTGTAATCATGCACCCTAACTGTATGTTATTCCTAGTATTGTTTAAACTACTGTACTGATGATGTCCCAAGATACTTGGGATGAAATATTTACGAATTTAATAGTCATTACTGTGGTTATTGTGTGTGTTTTTAGTGATGAATTCACCACAGGTTTCATTATATAAAAATGCTGAGGTATGGTGGTATAAAAGTCTTAGTGGCTGCACTGCATAGTTCAGAAGGCCTGGACAGAGGGATGAATTCCTGATGATTGGAGTAGAGCTCTCATAGTACCCATATATAAAAAGGGAAATAAAACTGAATGAGAGAATTACAGAGGTATTTCCCTACTGAATGTTCCTGGTAAGATTTATGCAAGTATACTGGAGAAATGGTTGAGAAGAATTGTGGAAGAAAAACTTGGTGAAGAACAAACTGGATTCAGTCCAAATAGAGGCTGTCAGGATCAGATTTTCATTTTACAACAAATAGTTGAGAAATCATGGGAACATAACAAAGATCTGTATTTAGGTTTTGTAGATCTCGAAAAGGCATATGACAAGATGCCAAGAGAGAAGCTATTCAATATGCTACGGTTATATGTGTCAATGGGGCATTATATCAAGCAATACTTAGTCATTATTTGAGTTGTAAGTCAGCAGTTAGAATTGAAGGAAGTACAAGAAGATGGTTTAATGTTAAATCTGGTGTAAGACAAGGATGTACATTATCCCCTCTGTTATTCATTATCTATATGGATCACATTATGAAGGAAAGTGGTATTAAACATGATATCAAAATTGGAGATGTTAATGTCAGCTCTATGCTTTATGCATACTTGTAGCAGATAAAAAAATCTGCTACAAGTATGCAAGATTGCCCGACTAAACTGAATAACTGTTGTAACAGATATGATATGAAAGTCAGCAATAAAAAGACAAAGACAATAAAAATAGGCAGAATCGTTGAAAATGTCAACTGCATTGTGAATGGAGAACATGTGGAACAAGTAAAACATTTCAGCTACTTAGGCACGATTTTTAGTGAAGATAGTAAATTAAATATGGAAATAGACAACAGAATCAACAAAGCTGGTATGGTAGGAAGTCAATTGAATAAATTCATATGGAATAAGAGAGAAATTAGTCGGAACACTAAATTAGCTGTATACAAGACAGTGTTCAAACCAGTTTTAACTTATGGATCTGAGAGTTGGGTCAGAAGTAAAACACTTGACCAAAGACTTGAGACCGCAGATATGAGAGTCCTGAGAAAGACTAGAGGTGTTAACAGATGGCATCTCAATGGCAATATCATATTAAAAACGAGGATATTAGGAAAGAACTTGACATTGTCAGCATCCAGGAATGCATTAGCAGAGCTAATCTCAGGTGGCATTGTCACTTAAAGATAATGGGTGAAGAAAGATTAGCAAAACAAGTGTTCTCTGGCAGGTTGGCAGGAAAACCACCCAGATATAAGTAGATTGATATGGTACAAAGTGCCTTAGATGATAGAAATATAAGATTTGATAATTTGTAGTCTTGACAAGTAACAGACTATCTGGATAAAAATTGTAGATAGGAAGTAAGTAATGATGTAAATTTTTCATGTAGTACTATCATATCCTGTACACCTCTGAGGGTACATGGCAGGAATTTGATGATGAATATCAATTTTAGTTGTTGTAATAAAAATAATTGCAGATCTAGAAATCTGCATTATCACACTCTATTTCATTACACAGATAGAAAATGAGTGTGAAAAGTGGAATAAAAGATGAACAAATCAGAAAAATTCCATTACGGCTTTTTTTTTTTTTTTTTTTGTATCTTTAATATACGGGTTTTTGGTATAGCAGACTTTTTTGTATACAAATTGAACATAAACCTTCTGGCATAAAAAAAAAAAGACACTGTAAGGGTTTTGAATCAAAGTAAGACAAACCTTTCTCTGTAGGAATATCATCTGAATGCACTCCTGCAACCACTAAATAGTAACAGTGATGGCAGGGTTATGTTTCTGTCCAACCCTACTGTCATCCCTATTATTATTATTGCATGGGTACCTCCATGGAGTTCTAAGACTCATTGTGGGAGACCTAAACTATCAACATAATATCTATTGTACCTCTCCTTAAAACAATTAACAGACAAAGCACTCCCAATTGACTCAGGCAACTCACTCCATTCATTCACCACACTCCAAGTGAAAAATCTAATCTTCATGCCCTTGCTAACCACTCTTACCCAAATTCCAAGGATGACCTCTTCTTCTGCCCCTCTAGCCAAGTGCTGAAACATTTCCTCCTGCATCAATCCTATAAAATCCTTTAATTTAAATGTTTTTATCACATCCCTCATTTTCTGCTTATCAACCAACTTTTGCAATCCAGAACCCTCAATCTATCCTCACAAGGAGCATTCCACAGACCACTCACCATTTTGGTCACTCACCGGTGAATCCTCTCCACCACTTCTTCATCCCCAAGAAACCCAGGTGACCAGACCTGAACACAGTAAACCAGATGTAGTCATATCAAGGCTTTATAAAGAGAAATTATAACTACCTTATCTCTTCTTGTTAGTGTGTTCTTCAATAACCAAGTAATTCTGTAAGATACCCTGGCTACTTTAGCAATATGACCTCTAAACTCTGTCATATGACCTCTAAATTACTACTACTACTCATCACATCTCCATATGAGACCTTCACATATGAAAGGTTTCTCGCATAATACACAAGATTCACATCTAAATTCCAGTCAAGAACAAATGTGATACTCTCCTGTAGATCATATTATGAAAGGTTCTGAATTCTTTGGTATCTATCTGCTCCTTCAACAGAAGAGTAAGCCAGTTGAATTGCAAATATTAAAATCTTCAAATAATTTCACTTTGCTATTATAAAAACCTGACTGAAGAAAGTTTTAATTTAAAGGAAGACATTAAAAAAAAAAAGGTTTAGGTTAATTGGTAGCATTAGCAAAACAAATAAAAGAGAAGATTCTAGGATGGACACACTCATGTCATATCAGAACTAACATGGTTAAATGTTTTTCAGATGAAAAATAGTCCAAGAGTATGTAACAGAAAAGTAAGATGAAAGGCATTTTGATTATAGTGAGGAAGAATCTACTGCAGAAAATACTTATAGACATTTAAAACTGAGATTTGCTTCTTTTTTTTTTCCTGCACATAAATTGCATTTAATTTTTCATGAATGACTTTTTTTATAATCAAGTAGTGGCAACCACCTGGTTTTAAGTTCATAATTTATAATGGTAAATTATTATAGAAGTAACTTCTTCAAGTGTCATCCCCTAGAAGGAGATTGGCAACCATGTCAAACTTTTTTCTTTCTTTTGCTGCTCTGGAACATTTATGGTAATTCAAGCCAGTACAGTCTTTAATGTCTTCAAACCACATTCTCCTGGGTCTACCTCTCCTTTTTTTCCCATCCAGTTTCCCTTCTAATATTAATTTCTGAATGCCTTCTTGTTAGATGTCCAAAATATTTAAGTTTTCATTCTTTATTGATTAATGTTCTTTTCATTTTTGCCTTCTTTAAAACATCTTTGTTTTTTATTTTCTTTGTCCATGATATTTTAAGCATTCTTCTGATGGTCCACATTTCGAAAGCTTCTAATTTTTTCTCTGCTTCTTTATTTAGAGTCCAAGTTTCACTGTTGTAGGGAAAGCTTGACCAGATATAGGACTTTATTAATCTCTTTCTTTTGTCTATGTTAATGTCTCTGGAAGCGGTGTTGTACCGCTTTACCCCAGTCCTGAAGATACTTTCAGGTGCAAACTTTGTTTGCACACACTTGGATAAAGGATTAAACTAAATTTATTAATGTCTCTGGATGTTAGAATAGTTTTCATATCAGTAAAGAATTTTCTTGCTATCTCTATTCTTCTTTTTATTTCTTTAAGGGTAATATATAATATATAATAGAAATAACAAAGTTTCAAAAATTAAGGCTTAAAATTAAGTTATAATAAAATAAATAAAAATAAACCAAAACATCTGATCAGCAATACTTACACTTGGTTTTCATTGTTTTGAAGTGGCAACACTGATGGGGTTGCTGTAAAATTGAATTTGTTACATTAGATGTTGCCTTTTACCTAAAAAACTAACACCAAATATAGCTAAAACATAAGAATCAAAACTCATTTTTAACCCTACACTATAATACTGACTATATCATCAACTTCGCTGCCTCATTAAACATTTTCTCACTTCTAATCCTATGCTATTCCTCTCCTACTCAGGTCATGAATAATATTCAGAAAATACTTTTAAGATAATTGGCATAGCAAAACAAATAAAAGAGAAGAGAAAATATGATTTCTAATTATCTGACTACTATTTCCTTTAACAAAAATCAATGTTAACAGAATATCTATAGTTTGGCTTCATATATTCTTGCATCTGTTCGTCTTCCTCCTTCTACCTTATATCACATTCATGATTTCTCTTTAGATTACTTAATTTCACTATGCATCCATTTTACTATTTATGTTCCTAACTCTTGGTTATGCATTCGGACAGAGCCATCGTTAAGTAATTGTTGATTAGCCTCATATATGCAATATAACTGTCCTCTAACTCTTCTCTCATGAAACTGCTTCAAGCTACCTCCTAAACTTTTCATAACCACATGCTCCATAAATACACATATAATTTCTTCACATGCCTAAATCAGGTGTTATTGTGACCTTTATTCATAATAATCCCCCCCCCCAATATTAATAATCAAATCCATCAAATCTCAATCCCTGTACCTTTTGTTAGACACTGTCAAAAATGGAAATCCCTCATAATCCCTCACTTTCCTTGGCTTCAAGATGCTACTACTCCTACCAATCAGTGTGTATATCATTATCATTCATTAACATCACTTTTTTTATCAAACCATTTGTATATTCAAACAAAAAGACAAACATAGATTAATAACAGCAGAAATGAAGTTTATGAGAAAAACTGCAAAGTATACCCTATTTGATCACAAAAGAAACAAAGAAATTATGAAAGAATTAACCCAAAGAACCAGTAATAGAAAAAAATAAAAAAATTATAAACATAAATGGATGGAACACGTTCAAAGAATGAAAACAGAAAGATTACCAAAACAAGCCTTAAAGTACAAACCATTAGGAAAAAGAAAACCAGAACGTCCTCTTAAACAATGACTTCTAAGGCCGGAACAGACCATGCTAGGCCTAAATCCTTGATACGCATGATGATGATGATGATGAATTTGTATATTCAAAGTGATCACTTCCACGTTTCCAACCATATACAACATCCCATTAAGTATTTCACTGATTGTCACTATCTTGCACCATATAGCTCATAAATGTACCATAATTATGTCCTTATATTTCCATTTTAAATTAGCACAATTTCTCTGAATTCCACAATAGCTCTTCCTGCTTACTCCCCTTCCTATCCTCATGGAAATACCATTCCCAGAGCATATCAACCTCACCCAACCATGTTTCACTTATTCCAATAATTTAGAAGCAAAGATTAACTTATTTCCTTGTATTCTTGAGGGCCCTATATTTAAAAAGACCACAACTTGTTTTAGGAATTTCACTGCTGAGTGTGAGAACACCACACTCAGAGAAGTCTCGAAGAAGTTCCATGTTTGGTCTCTAGAGCAGGATTTCCGGACAATATAAAAATAAATAAAAATTATATATATATATATATATATATATTGATTATATATATTGAGATGTCAAGAGTGCATGAATTTCTCTGAATTTTTTTCATGGATTGAGTGCAGAGATAAGTAGTGAAGGCCAGAAGATTAGCTATGGATTAGAGTGATGGAATCCACATTGCTGGTCACTAATTAGTTGGTGAGTCTCCTGGTAGTGCAATAGTTCGCTGTTGATGACGTCCTTAGTTTTAGAGAACAGAAGTGAGAACAACTGGATGTTAGTTTGCTGGCTAATTTTTATCCTTGTTCTTCAGAATGGGTTGGATGTGGGCCTGGTTCCATGCTGCAGGATAAATTGAAGAGGTACTACAGATAGGTATTAGCTCTGGAGCAAAAGTTTTTAACACAATAAGAAGGATACTATCAGGACTTGATGCATTGTCTGTGTTCAGGTTATTAATAAACAATAAATTACACGATAACTACAGTAATTAACTTTAATGAAATGAAAGTACAGATATTTCGTACTGAAAATAACAGTACATCATTAGTGTGTAGAAACATGCAAATCAAAGAAGGGAATACAAGGTACATATTACATACAACATTCGGTGGTTTACCAATTAAAAACTGATGCCGCGTTAGGGAGATGAGCAGACTTTTGATGAATGCATCTGCCAGTAAAGGTAGGTTTTCAATAAATACAGGGTGATAAATTACTGGAGGCTGTTCATGTAAGGATGTCAAGAATAGTAAACTACCAGCCTTTTCTTTTTCCATGGTGAATTGAATGTGCAGGTGAAGGCTATTGATCTGTTGTAGGAAAGTGGTACGTTCATTTTCAGAATGAGGCCAAACAGCAAAGACATTATCAACATAATCATCAATAGCCTTCACTCACGCATTCAATTCAGCATGGAAAAAAAAGAAAAGGCTAATAGTTTACCATTCGTGGACATCCTTCTTACGTGCACAGGCTCCGGTAATTTATCAGCCAGTGTTTATCTTTATTGGCAGACACATTTATCAAAAGTCTGCTCATCACACTTCCCAAAAATTGGTGTTATCAAGTCTTTAATTAATAGAGCACAGATTATATATAATCAGTACTCCTCTCCCTTAAGCTTACAACACAAACTTCTATCAAAACATTAATGGAATTTAATGGTTACAACCTTCATCAAATCCAGCAGATAATTGACTCCTATGTTCAAACACCTTAAGATTCTTCAACAGACTGCAGAGTTCCATTCCCTTATATTTCTGGAATCTCTAACCGATTGGTAGAATTTTGAAGAAGTATCATCTCATTCCCACATATTTTCCTATCAACAAAATTTCTCATCTGTTGGCATCTACAAAAGACAACCTGTTACCTCTACCATTAGCTGGCATTTACCAGATACCTTGTGAATGTAATCTAACATACTTTGGCAGACAGGATGTTCTGTGGAAAAAAGAATTGATAAACATCAATATTATATTGAATACATGAAACCTCAAAAGTCTGGTCTGGAACAACATAGTATTGACACTAAACATAGTATCCAGTGGGATGAAGCTCGTCTTCTCCATAGAAGCAGGTTTAAATATGAAAGCCTTTTCAAAGAAAGTTGCAAAGCCCTTTTACATCGGTCAAATCTGAATCTCAATGATTGTCTCTGAATGGATAACTGTAGTATTAACTAGTGCAGCACTTTTTACTGCACCAATATTTAGGTCTGTTAATAATTTTTCCATCTCTTTGCTGTACTTCACTATTGCCAATTTTTAACAAATTTGAGCAGGAATGTGCATTAGCCTCCATGTAGGTGAACTCACACATTGGTTTTGAGAGAAATCTTCTCTATATCATCCCATAGTGAAGATTTCTTAAGGCACGCATTCACATCATCCACCCTGGTTCTGCAGGATACGACTGGCAGTGTTTGCCGAAAATCACCATCAAATAAAAGTTATTCCACCCATTCTTCAAATGTCTGATCTTATATCAGTCAGTGTTCTGTTGACCGCTTAAACAGATGTGAATTCATCACACACAATCAAAGAAACCTTTTTGTAATATCACAATATAAATATCAGATATTGTTGAGGGAGGTAAAAAATATTAATCACGTCTCCATTATCTGGATGTGTACGTCGACAAAAATGCACAAACTTTGAAACATCCTCTATCTACTAGTAAAGAAATCATCAAAATCGGTCAATTCGTTCTTGAGTTATAAGCGAACATCGAAAACAAACGTTAATTTATATATATGTATGTTCATTCATTAGTTGCATCGGTGATTAGATATGTTCATCTTTTTTTGACTGACTGAAACCGAGAAAATAGATAAGTTAATTTAATGGAGCACACGTTTCATCAAAACGACATCTTCAGGTGTGGCAACACTTAAAGCAAATTAAAAAAACCATAAAAACACCCTGCCATTATAATAACAGACTTATAAACTGAAGTTAAGTTTGAATTGTCGTTATAGTCCGTTCTGTAGTTCTATTGTTGTGCAAATGCGAGCACAACAATATTTTTTGAATTCACGCATATGCCAGTATCTAATGGCAGAACTATGCAAGTCAGGTAGACTATAACTGAGGTTGCTGTTGATATGAGAAGGGTCTAGGACAATTTCTTTGGATTCAACAATACGTTCCAATCTACTCCATGTTGGCGGCCTTCATCGTTTGTGTTCACTGAAAATAAGACGTGACTTGAGTGTGCTTGCTCTGATTCTGTTGTATGAAATGTCTCTCTGATGTTCCTCTAGCCGTAGGAGGATTGACTTCTCAGTCTGGCCATAGCATGGCCTCCCACAATCACATATTATATTATATACACCAGGGAACTGAAGAGGTTACGAGCGTGTTTTAGGTGGCTTAGAACTGACCTTAGTTTTAGAAGAGTTGAAAAACACGCTTTTTTATATTAAATTTTTTCAAAATTCTTCCTAGTTTCCAGGAGAGCGAGCTGATGTAAGGTAAAGAAATATAACCCTTGGGGTTCTTAGGGATCTCTGTGTTGTTTCGAGGACGCTGGTATAGTTGCCTCTTAATGTATTTGAAAGAGTATCCATTATTTAAGAAAGCTCTTTCTACATATTTTAGTTCTTCATTGGACAATACTGAGCGAGCACAGTGAGCCGATGTGGAAATGATACCTAACTTTTGTGCGGGATAGTGATGTGAGGATGCATATAGGTATCTATCGGTGTGTGTGTTGATTTCCTGAAGATTGAGATCCTTAAAGATCAGACATCTTAATAAGCTTCATGTCTAGAAATGAAAGGGAACCATTTTTTTCAATCTCAACGGTAAATTTTATGTCTTGGTGGAAGTGAAATTAGATCTTTTATCAGAATGAATTGGTGACACAAAACAGAACTCAGCCTATCTCTTTAGAAAAAAACTCTCTGGAAAATCTTTAGCAGTATCTTTACACCCCCATGTCGTGGAACACCATAAAAGAGATAAGCACGCGCCGGGCTTCAAGAACTCAGGAAATCAATAAATCTAAGGTAATTAGGAAATTTAATTCACTCAGATTAACACAAGAACTATTCGCACCTAATAAGCATCATGAAGGCCTTAAAAAATTAGTAATAAACAAATCATCTTACACCCTTAGTCCGGAAGAAGAAGAGCATATTCTCTCCAAAGGTCTTAATTTTGTTCCTTCACCAAAATCCATCCCTAGAGAATTGTTTCTTACTAAGATAGAAAAAGCTAGCTCACTGCTTCCTACAGTAGACGCAAATTTACTTCGTATGGATGCAATATTTGCAATTAACAGCACAAAACCACCAGTAGACAACATTTCTACTGGTGAAAGACTAGCTATCAAAAAACTTAAAAGGAACAGAGATATTATTATCCTCAAGCAGACAAGGGCAATGCAACGGTCATACTAAATAAAACAGTTTATTGCAAAAAAATCCTGACGTTACTAGAATCAGATACCTATTCTGAACTAGACCAAGACCTAACGAGAGAGATACATAATCGAACAAACAATCTCCTTAAGATGACAACGGAACTTCCAAGAAACACATCTTTCTCTTTGGTCCTTACATCCACTTATTCCAAGATTATATGGCCTTCCAAAGGTGCATAAAGCAAATTGTCTGCTCAGGTCAATAGATGATAGTATTGATTCGCCGACATATAAATTATCAAAATATCTAGCATCCTCCTTAAAAGATCTAGTAGGAAAACATTCCTCTTATATTAAAAATTCAATGGACTTTGCTTCTAAAATCAAAGATATAAAGCTGAAGAATTCCAATGTTATGGCGAGCTTTGATGTTGTGGCACTTTTTACAAATGTTCCAATGCAAGATGTTCTCAGCATTTTAAAAACAAGATCTCTAAAAAGATTTTTGCTCTCCTCTCACACTGTATTAGTTCAGGGTATATTAAGTTCGAAGAGAAAATTTATAAACAGAACAAAGGACTAGCTATGGGTAGCCCCATCTCCAATACTGGCCAACATTTTCTTCAAGGATTTCGAGGAAAAAGCCATCTCTAAAGCAACATTAAAACCTAGAGCATGGCAATGCTATGTGGACAATATATTCCTTATTTGGGAGCATGGTGTAGAGAATCTTCATCTTCCTAAATCAACTTCCACCAAGACATAAAATTTCCCATCAAGATTGAAGAAAATGGTTCCTTTCATTTCTAGACATGAAGCTTACTAAGATGTCTGATTCTTTAAGAATCTCAATCTTCAGGAAATCAACACACACCAATTGATACCTACATGCATCCTCACATCACTATCCTGCACAAAAGTTAGGTATCATTTCCACATTGGCTCACTGTGATCATTCAGTATTGTCCGATGAAGAACTAAAATATCTAGAAAGAACTTTCTTAAATAATGGATACTCTTCCAAAAACATTAAGAGGCAATTATACCAGCGTCCTCGAAACAACACAGAGATCCCTAACAACCCCAAGGGTTATATTTCTTTACCGTATATCAGCTCGCTCTCCTGGAAACTAGGAAGAATTTTAAAAATATTTAATATAAAAACATGTTTTTCAACTCTTCTAAAACTAAGGTCAGTTCTAAGCCACCTAAAACACGCTCATAACCATCTTCAGTTCCCCGGTGTATATAATATAATATGTGATTGTGGGAGGCCATACTATGGCCAAACTGAGAAGTCAATCCTGCTACGGCTAGAGGAACATCAGAGAAACATTTCATACAACAGAATCAGAGCAAGCACACTCTCAAGTCACGTCTTATTTTCAGTGAAAACAAAACGATGAAGGCCGCCAACACTGAGTAGATTGGAACGCAACATCAAAGGTTTATATTTGTCACGATGAAGTGGAACAGAGCATAGTTGAATCCAAAGAAATTGTCCTAGACCCTTTTCACATCAACAGCAACCTCAGTTATAGTCTACCTGACTCGCATAGTTCTGCCATTAGAGATACTGGCATACGCGTGAACTCATACGCTCGCATTTGCACAACAATAGAATTACAGAACGGACTATAATGACAGTTCAAACTTAACTTCAGTTTACAAGTCTGTTATTATAATGGCACAGTGTAATTTGCTTTAAGTGTTACCACACCTGAAGAAGTCATTTTGACGAAACATGTTGTGTGCTCCATTAAATTAACTTATCTATTTTCTCGGTTTCAGTTAGTGAAAAAAAGATGAATATATATGTATGCAAATACATCTTCCTTGGTTTAAAATTTTGCTTTACATAAATTGCTTGGTGTCTGCACCCAACTGACTACATTATTAACAGCCATTACCACATTTTCTGGAAAGGAAAATTTGAAAGAGGATGTTAAGAAAATATCTTTAGTAAGAATCTGTGTTTGGTGCTAGAATAAAACTTGTGTATACAGCATAGAGTTTGTGGTGGGAAGGCGTTTTTCATTCTGCAAGGTAATTTTTATTCAAGTTGTCTAATTACACTAACTGACTACAATATAAAATGAATGCCTCGGTAGTATATTTGTTGATACAATAAATACTACTTGTTTTTCTTGCATCTGCAGTATGGTGCCTGCTGGGAAAGGAATGTTTTTCACAATACAGAGGTGTTTTCCTTCCAGCCTTCTGAAAGAATAGACATAATGGGTAAAAATTATTCCTGAATAAAAATGAATCCTATGTGTTGTAGTACATGGGACTGAACCAACCTGATGGTAATAAATCAGGAGACTTCCAGATTTATTACCATCAGTAACATTTCCAGTTACTGAATAATCCCACTGCTGCTTTGCTAGATCATATCACAAGGGAGTTTGAATATAACAGTAGGAAACTGTTGAGACCATGAATGGACTGGAGTCTGGTCACTTCTTGACTAGAAATGAGTATCACCCCATGCTGAAGGCTCTACAAATTTCTGACAACAATGAAAGAATCAAACATGCAGGTTGAAAAAACAAAACCCTCCCAATGACAAAAAAACTCAACACAAAACATCTAAAATACAACAAAAAAGACAAAAAAAAAAAAAACTTCAATCCCACCAAAAAGTTCAAAAAATAAAATCCTATTAAAAAAAACCTCTTCAACATCCACTTCACTGATGTTTGTGATAATCACACAAACATAAATGACATGCACCAAGATTTACATGCATCAAAACCTGACTGCAATTAACCATTTGAATGACAATCTTAACCAATAATGTCCACCTCGGCTATCCAAACTGCATTTTTCTACATTCCTAAATCTAGATTTTATTATCTGCTATGGTTCCAAATTTCATTTACCACTTCACTTTCATTCACCATCTTTACAATCCTCCACCCTTTGACAATTCCTCGGACATTTTTTTGTTGATTATCTCTAAAAATTGATTTGTATCTTTCTTAAAAACTCTGTTCATAAATCAACTGGAAGTCAACTCGCATCCATATGATAATATGGTAGCATCACTCAAACGCAAGGCTGATGGCATTCTTCCCCTTGTATAGATCTACAAGGAAAAGACACCTACTATACTACAGCAGCTCAATTCATGCATCTCAATCCCCCAAATTTTATGCAGGCTCGGGACCGGCATAGCTGACGAATCAGGCCTATGGCTGGGTCTTAAGCATTCCTGACTGTAATCCGTATGTGTTCATGGGGTAGGTTTGCCTGTTTGCAGCAGGAAAAACCCCAGATAAACTGGGGAGAAAAACCCTGCTGTCCACACCCAAGACCAGCAAACTTGGCTATGTCTGAGAAAGATCCTAAGCTCCTCAACGTTGGCGACGAGAATCGAACCCAAGCCTTTCCCAGGCATATAGTTGCAAAGCGCATAGCCACTCGGCTAACCACACACATGGGCTCTGAGATGTCAGAAATGTAAGGAATCAGAATTCAATGTACTGTTGATTTGTTATTTGAGCTAGGATTATAGGAATTAACAAGCTGTCAGATAGTCCTTTGTGAGAAGCCACTGAGTTTCATATATTGCTATTGTTTGATGTTTAAGAGTTTCTGCTGTAATACTTGAGGTGTAGAACAAATAGTATGAGCATGTCGCAATAAAGTTTTTATAATTCCGGTCTTCTGTGATGGAGGTTGACCTGATTGCTGTTGAATGTAGCATCCAGTGAAAGTAGGCTTTCAATAAACCAAAGTAATTAATTCATCTGATGGCAAGCATTAAAGTAGAATATCTGAAAAAGACAAATTATTGTTTTCTTTCATTTCCATAGTAAATTTAATATGTGGATGTGGGTTGCTTATTTTTGATAAAAAAAGTAAGCAATATCTTCATTATGGGGCCAGATAGCAAAAACATCATCTATATAATTAAAATGAAGGTTGAAGGCGTATGGAAGAGAAAAGGATGTCTTCTAAATAAAAGTTAGCAAGCGCAGAGGGCAGTGGATGGACTTCACATTTCAGTTTCTTCAACTTGACTGTAAACTTTATTCTGACATAAAATATCCAGAGTGTATAATGAAGTCAAATAGTACTATATCCTGTGGAAATGCTTCTGAAAGTAGATGTAACATATCTTCAACAGGAATACGCCCAATTCTTCATTTACACGGTAGATTGGTTCCAGAAAAAAATCATGTAAATGAAATCTGTGTAAAAATGAATACAGTGCATATGAAAAAATAAAAGCATGGTTTCAGATGTGAAAACCTGAAATGAAGAATAAGTTATTTTCAAACAAAACATATGAGCACACACATCTCAAAGAAAATAGTGTGTCACTAATAAAACAGAAATTCGAAAAGGTCCAAATATATCTACACATATGGTTATTACCATATTTTTCGATAGATAACGTGGGTTATCTATACAAAAAAGTCATCATCATCAAATTCCTGCTATGTACCCTCAAGGGGTGTACAGGATATGATAGTACTACATGAAAAATTTACATCATTATTAATTTCCTATCTACAATTTTCCTCCAAATCAGTCTGTTACTTGTCAAGACTCCAACATTATCAGATCTTATATTTCTATCGTCTAAGGCACTTTGGACCGTATCAATCCACCTATATCTTGGTCTTCCTCTGGGTCGTTTTGCTGCCAACCTGGCAGAGAACACTCGTTTTGCTAATCTATCCTCGCCCATTCTGTTTAAGTGACAATACCACCTGAGATTAGCTCTGCTAACGCATTCCTGGATGCTGACAATGTCAAGTTCTTTCCTAATATCCTCGTTTTTAATATGATATTGCCATTGATGCCATCTGTTCACACCTATTATCTTTCTCAGGGCTCTCATATCTGTGGTCTCTAGTCTTTGGTCAAGTGTTTTACTTCTGACCCAGCTCTCAGATCCATAAGTTAAAACTGGTTTGAACAATGTCTTGTATACAGCTAATTTAGTGTTCCGACTAATTTCTCTTTTATTCCATATGAATTTATTCAATTGACTTCCCACCATACCAGATTTG
The DNA here is from genome assembly GCF_054136105.1 of Typopeltis vanoorti. Lineage (NCBI taxonomy): Eukaryota > Metazoa > Arthropoda > Arachnida > Uropygi > Thelyphonidae > Typopeltis > Typopeltis vanoorti. Next base: position 188,410,332 of record NC_143549.1, on the reverse strand, counting down.
CTGATTCTGTTGTCTATTTCTATATTTAATTTACCATCTTCAGTAAAAATCGTGCCTAAATAGCTGAAATGGTTTACTTGTTCCACAGGTTCTCCATTCACATCACAGTTGGCATTTTCAATGATTCTGCCTATTTTCATTGTCTTTGTCTTTTTATTGCTGACCTTCATACCATATCTATTACAACAGCTATTCAATTTAGTCGGGGAATCTTGCATACTTGTAGCAGATTTTTTTAGAAGTATACCATCGTCTGCATAAAGCAAAGAACTCACATTAACATCTCCAATTTTGATATCATGTTTAATACCACTTTCCTTCATAATGTGATCCATATAGATAATGAATAACAGAGGGGATAATGTACATCCTTGTCTCATACCAGATTTAACATTAAACCATCTTCCTGTACTTCCTTCAATTCTAACTGCTGACTTACAACTCAAATAAAGACTAAGTATTGCTTGATATAATGCCCCATTGATACCATATAACTGCAGCGTATTGAATAGCTTCTCTCTTGGCACCTTGTCATATGCCTTTTCCAAATCGACAAAACTTAAACACAGATCTTTGTTATATTCCCATGCTTTCTCGACTATTTGTCGTAAAGTGAAGATCTGATCCTGACAGCCTCTATTTGGCCTGAATCCAGCTTGTTCTTCACCAAGCTCTTCTTCCACAATTCTTCTCGACCGTTTCTCAAGTATACTTGCATAGATCTTGCCAGGAACACTCAGTAGGGAAATACCTCTGTAATTCTCACATGCAGTTTTATTTCCCTTTTTATATATGGGTACTATGAGAGCTCTACTCCAATCACTGGGAATTCTTCCCTCTGTCCAGGCTTTCTGAACTATGCAGTGCAGCCACTGTAAGACTCTTATACCACCATACTTCAGCATTTCTGGTCGAATATCATCTACTCCTGCTGCCTTTCCACATTTCAAGCATTTGATGGCTTTTTCTACTTCAAGTATGGATATGTATTCCTGACTGCATGCCTGGTCAGTGTTTTTTACCACTGTGCTGTCATCACTGCTTGTTTCATTTAGAAGTTTTTCAAAGTAATTACTCCATACTTCAAGGATATCTTTTTTTCCCGTTTTCATGTCACCTTTATCATCTCTAACTACTTTTACAGCACTCTTTCCTCCATTCCTAAGCTTCTTCAACAACCTCAAGAATATTTTGCCACCTTCTTGATATTATTTTCTATATTCTTGCCAAAGTCCTCCCCATGACTTTTGTTTAGCTAGTTTTACACAGTGTTTAGCATTCTTGCATTTGTCTCTATATTCTCTAAGAGTACAAACTGACTTATTTCACAGGAACTTTTGATATGCTTTCTTCTTTTCCTTCACTGCCTCTTTAACTTCCTGTGTCCACCGGACAGTTCTGATTTTTTTATCCTTACAGACAACCTCACCACATGCCTCTCTGGCAGAATCAATCAATGTTTTCTTCAGAGATTGTCACTGAATCTCCAAGGTTTGAATCCTGTTCTCAAACTTTTTCATTTTTTCTTCAATAATCTTTGTGTATTTTAGTCTACAGTTCACATCTCAGAGCTGCTCAACTTTTATTCGCTTTAAAACTTTCTTACATGTTATTCTTTTCAATATGAAATTCAATTTTATCTTGCTCAAGACTAGATAGTGATCACTTCCAATTTCAAATCCTCTGTACACTCTGGTGTCCTGCACCAGAGAGAAAACATCACTATCAACAATAACATAGTCAATGAGCCTTTTCTTATTCCTAGCCTCTTCTCTCCATGTGAATTTGTGCACATTTTTATGTTGGAACATGGTGTTAGTAATAACCAGTTCATGTCCTGAGCAGAAATCCAACAGATATCTGCCATTATTATTAGCTTTGCTCTTTTCTCCAAATTTTCCCAAAATATTTTTGTATGTCTTACAATCATTTCCTACTCTGCTATTTAGATCCCCAACAAGGACCAACTTTTCATTTTTCATTGTGTCAGTGGCTTTTTCTAAAGCCTCAAAAAATTTCCTCCACTTCTACCTTAGTAGAACCTTCTGTGGGACCATAGGCACAAATAAGTCTCATTGTCCAGTTCCCCATTCTCATATTTGCCCACATTACTCTAATTGAGACTGACTGCCATTCAAGAAGATAAGCCTCGTATTTTGTGTTGAATACTATGGCTACTCCTCCTTTTCCTTGATTGTCATTGCCTGAATATAACATTTTGTATTTATTGCTCAGAAAGATCTCACCAGTTTTGGTCTTTTTTGTTTCAGTTACCTCGATTATGTCGATCTGGTACTTATCTAATTCCTCAGCTAGCTCCATTTCTTTGCAATTCAGGCTTCTTACGTTGATAGTATACCGATCTTTAACTCTGGTGATGTTGAGTTGGGGGTTTGTTTTCAAATTTGTTCCAGTAGCTGACTTTTCGCTGTTCGCCCTGGTTCCCTGGCGAAAACAAGGGGGCTTCGTTTAACCGGGTGACGCTCCAGCCGGCATGAAATTTTGTCATGTTGTACCATCATTTTTAATTTTGGTTTAACCAATAAGAATACAATTTGGTCGGCTAAATCCCAAATTGCCAGTCCATCCTCGTTCGTTCAGTATCCAAGTAGATACCCAACAGGGTGCATGACGAGAAGGTGAGGATTTGACATTAGGTCAGAAGCCCTGGTCGGTTCTCCGCATTCCTTTAAAGGCTATGTGGAGGTCTCCTCTCAGTTATACAGCTTTGACCCTTAAGCACACCAAGAAACCGCCTTCCCATGCCGGGAATCGAACCCGGGCCTTCTGGGTGAAAGCCAGGTATCCTAGCCACTAGACCAAAGTCTAAATCCGTTAAAAATGAACATGCACGGTATACATTTGAAAGGTATGAGAGGTAAATCAAATGTAATAACAAAACTAAGGTAGAAGTATTACTTAATATTTATTGAACATTACACTATTCAAATCTAAAAAAACTTCATCAGACTCAATATTGAAAGAATCAGTTGCGTTAAAAATTTCGTTTGGTATTTCTTCAGCTTCATAATCATTGTCACCGGACACCACTGCATTCCCTTGTGCTTTAATGAAATGTTATTTCTAACACAGTTTTCACTTACAGCAGCCCAACTCTCTACAATCCACTTAACTATATCTTTATATGACATTCTTTTCATCTGCCCTGTTTTGTTATGTTCATGGATGCCATTCATCATCCAGTCTTTCCACTTAGCCCGCAAATTGTCTTTGAATGGTTTATTTACCGCAAGATCAAGGGGTTGGAGTTTTTTTTTGTTAAACCACCTGGAATGATGGCCAATTTTGAATACTTCCAATTGTTTTAACTTCTGCTGTCGTATATGCCCCACACGAATCCAACATTAACAAAGGTTTTGGGTTGAAAAATGTCATTTTTCTCTTTCACCACACATTCTCCAACCAAAATTTCATAACCTCGGAATTTATCCAACTTTTATCATTAGCAGTAACAATAATATCTTTGGAATCACAACCTTTTGGAACAGTCTTTCTTTTGAAAATCACCATTGGTGACAGTTTGGAACCATCTGCAGTTACGCAGAGAAACACAGTAAAGTTAGACCTTTTGTATCCTGTTATAGAAACTGAAACCTCTTTTGCTCCCTTCAGATTCACAGTCCTAGAACTAGGCATGTCAAAACTTATGGGAACCTCATCCATATTCTCAAAGTAACAAGCATCAACCCTAAACAAGTTTTCTCTCAGAAACAAATGAAATTTAGCTACTTTCACTTCCCAGTCGCACAGCAAATTTTGTCCAACACTAGTGGAGGAGCACACACTTAAATTGTTTCTCTTCATAAATCCAAAAACCCAAGATGGGTAGGCCTTGAAATCCTTTATATTATCGTTTTGCGCAATTCTTTTCGATTCCTGCAACACATGGACAGTAGATATTCTCATACCTTTAGCTCTTTCACTAACAACCCAATCAAACAGTTTTTTTCCTATGGTTGGCCACAAGCACCTTCTAAACCTCATAGCACGTTTCCTCATATGTAAACATTTCAGGACTGTTTCAGCCTTTCGCCATTCATGAACAGTACTTTCTCCAACACTGAACAATCTACCAGTTTCACAATTCCCTTTTTCCTTTGCTACTTCTACCACTTCAAGCTTGAACTGCGCTATGTAGGATTTTCTCCGAGAAGTACTTCTGTTTTCCATGGGTAATTCATCTAATAACAATGCAACTAGTTACAAGAGAACAATTACTAGCAATGCATGTGCTTTTAAAGAATTCCTCCATCCTCTGTCTGTACTTCCTAACTCTACCGCTAGTTGGTGCATGTGCGTTATCAATACATCAAAAGGAGCGATGAAAATGTTGGGGTTGCACGTTATCTATCAAAAAATACAGTAGTTAAATTTTATTGGGAGTCACTCTCTGACAGTAGTTCTTTTGTGTGAAACTGGAATTAAATCACCTCACCTCCATCGCTTGAAACACTTTGGCCATCATATTCATACTGTAATGCCAAAACATTTTTTTCAGTAAAAGAAATTAAATTAGCATTAATTTCCAATTATTCTGAAAGTTGATTTTTTTTTTTTTTACCACAAACTCTGTAATTAATCATTGAAATCCTGTTTTGACGAGATCTTTATATAATTCTTCATACTGCACCATCTGTTCAGCTCGCTCAGTATTTGGATCATGTAAGAAAATGACTTTGCAATTTTACTAGCCATTTGAAGCTCTTCTTTAATTAATCCTGTGAGTAGAATCTCTTCATTATCTTCATCATCACTTTTTTCTTTTTTATCGAGATTCTCAAGGACAGCTATTATTTCATCATCACTAACAGCCTTGCCAACCATCAATTCTTCAACATCTGCAGACGAAAAATCATCAAATCTTTCTCTGCCAACTGCATGTGCTAATCTGATATTGGGATATTCAGTTGTATAGGATACAGGGTTTTTCTTTTTCACACATTCTGGCCAAATAGCTTTCTAGCATACATTTAAAGTTGATGGTTTTAATTCTGATAATGCCAACTTAGCAAATTTGGTGCAACCCAAAATAGAAAATTCCTTCCTCACATCAATAACTGTCAGTAAATTATCCTTATCTAGTTTATCCAAAATGTATTGGAATGTTCTTATGTAGCAAGTTTTGAAGGTAGTGATCACACCCTGCTCGAGTAGTTGCATTAAGGACATAGCATTACACATATCCGCAAGGAGATGTGCTTTGCATTATGGGAGATACTGAGATAGGAGTGATGAGAGCTTTCTCCACCTTTGCAACGAGTTGCCTGGTGTTGCACTACCTTACCCCAGTCCTGAAGATACTTTCATGCGCAAACTTTGTTTGCTCACACTTGGATAAAGGATTAAACTAAACTTATTACAGTCTAACCAAGTGTAAAATAAACTCTCAACATCTTTCTCTGAATCCGGCGTAATTTAATAATAAGGTTGCACACCCTTTGGCAACTTCTATAGGTTAGGATGACCTCTCATTGCTTCTGCCTTTGTATCTCCACTACTGGGCCTGGCTCCCACTGACGAGACCTCAATAAAGGTCGAAAACGGTATGGGTAGTGGCCCTTGCCTTAATGCATAGCATTACACATATCCGCAAATAGATGTGCCTTGCATTATGGGAGATACTGAGATAGGAGTGATGAGACCTTTCTCCACCTTTGCAACGAGTTGCCTGGTGTTGCACTACCTTACCCCAGTCCTGAAGATACTTTCAGGCGCAAACTTTGTTTGCTCACACTTGGATAAAGGATTAAACTAAACTTATTACAATAATATATATTATATGCCTCCGTAGCGCAATTGGAAGAACGACAGTACATTGCACCCTTCAATTGGAATAGGCCTAAGTTTGATTCTCGTCACGATGGGAGGAATCTTTATCTGGACGATTTTCAATCGAAGGTGAGTTAGCCGATCTCAGACGGAGTTAGCAGGGTTTTTTCTCCCGGAAACTCTGGTTTTTCATCCCGCATACAGGAAAATCGGCCGTTCAGAACACACGCAATTTACAGACATAGAATACCAGTTGTGGGGGGTAATAGATGGCGTTGATTCGTAGTAGCGGTTCAGTGTAGTGGTTGAGACAGTTGTGGGTGTCCTCCCGCGAAGAGTCTTCGGACTCCTTGGAGGTGTCAGAATAATAATAATAATAATAATACATTGTAACCAAGTGGAAAAAAAATTGAGCACGTTTTTGTTCAAAGCTTTGGTTTCAGTGGTGATCAATTTAAAAATTAGCTTAAAAAAAAAAGAAAGAAAGAAACACAAGGCTATCCCACTGAATGTGTATATTTGTTCCACTCCATGAGTAAATTTAAACAATTATAAAATATCAAAAGGAAAAATGGAGCTTTATTTTTGCATAGTAATTTAACATTTTCTTTTAAAATTTATTAAAGTATTTTTTTTAATTAAAAAGGCAATTGATAGTTTGTACTATTGTTGTTCAGCAAGTTACTAAATATGTGTGTGTGTGTGTGTGTGTGTGAAATTTTTTCATTTAATTTTGTTAAATTTAATTTTCTATTATTAAAGTATAATTTACAGTTCTTTATTTTAACATGGTTATGATCAGAAAAAAAAAAAAAAACATGGCTGTAAGCAAATCAAATTGGTGGGCGATGGTCACCATTACTCAATGTGATTCACTTAGTAACATGTTTTTTTGATCTGAATGTCCACTTACTATGATTAATAGCAAGTGGATATCCACATATCCACTGCAACTATAAGCCTCTGCCTTTTATTGTTTGCACAAAATTATAAAAATAACAATTTTTCTATATTTCTAATAATGTTCATCTAAAAGGAAAGAAAAGAGTATAATACCCATTCCTGGATCTATCCTTAAGCAGAGGTGCAATGAATCAGCATGATCATGACAGCCTTTATAGCAACCATCTTTTGTGTAAAAAAGAATAATTCTACCACTTCATCCTTTTAATTTTTTTTTTTTTTTAAATGTGTCAGTTAAATTATGGGACCTCCACTATTATTTAATAGCAATTAATTGCTTTTGGCTTTTGATATTAAATGCCGCTAGTTGGCCGCGTGGTTAGCGCATCCATTCTCCAGCCAAAAGGCTGCAGGTTTGAATCCCGCAAAGGGCATGGATGTTTGTGATTGTCTGAGAAAATACTAGTAGTGGTAGTCGGCAGTAGATGCCGTAGGTGTAAATGATGAAGGTAGCTGCAGTTGGTGGAGATGGAGTGTTGTAGAGTAGATGCCCTCCCTGAAGGTGTTAAGTAATAATAATTCCAATGTTATGATACTAGATTTTTTATTAACTAAAGATTTCAGAGAATAAAATCTTATAGATCTGTTGTTATAATATATACAATTATAAATTAGTTATAAAGCAAGTTACAATAGTTTGCTTGATACCATGATTACCCACTACACCTCAAATTAAGAATCAATAATGAAAATGTTATCCGAGTAGGATAATTTTAAATTTAGAAACACAGTTATGACTTACCCGAAATTATTTAAGTGAATTTTTAAAATTCTTAGCTATATCTGAACAAATAAAAGCTGTTCAAGTGAATTTTTAGACATCAAAAACAGTGGCTCTAACAACCACTTAAAAAAAAAAAAAAAAAAAAAAAAAAAAAAAAAAAAAAAAAAAACCCAACAACCTTCCTAGTCTCCTTGGATTTTATAACTCCAGCATAAGATGGTTAGTCCTATACCTATAAGTATTCTTTGTCTGAAAATTGTGTGTGTTCTACTAGCTGGTTTACCTGGTTGCAGGATGAAAAACCCAAGTTTTAGGTAGGAAAAACCCTACCACCTCCATATCAGACTAGCTAACTCACCTTCAGCTGAAAAGTCCTGATAAAGGTTCTTCAAGTCTTAGACCGGATATGAACCCAGGTCTTTTCAACCAAAGGGCTTTGTCTATACTGACTGAGCTATAGAAGTTCTTGAATTTTTAGATACTGGCTTTATTACATTTAGTAGACAGAAAGAAAAAGAATATAGCTTTCAAGAGAGCAGACTAATGATACTGCAGATGCATATCAAAACACCAGCATATCAACTGTATGAAAGGCTAAATCTCAACAGTAATAACATAAAAACTAGTCTTTGCCAATTCAAATTCCTTACATGTACCCCTTGAGGGTACATGTAAGGAATTTGATGATGATGATGATGATGGGTAATAAATACTTCATTGCAGTCAAGAAGCATGGTTATTATCTAAAATTTCTAATTAATGAACCTTTATTTTTATAATGCACTAAAATTGATGCATGCAAATATCACCTCTGTAGTAGTCAGAAGGATGACATAACATGTGCCGTTGGGTTTTATTATTATTATTATTCCTGATACCCCCAAGGAGTCCGAAGACTCATCGTGGGAGGACATCTACAACTGTCTCTACACCTAACCTCTACTACGAATCATCTCCATCAACGTCATCTACCACCCAACTCCAACACCACCACAACTAGTAATTTTTGTCTGTAAATAACGTGTGTTCTGAAGGGCCGATTTGTATGTATGCGGGATGAAAAACCCGAGTTTCCGGGAGAAAAAACCCTGCTACCTCCGTATGAGATCGGCTAACTCACCTTCTATTGAAATCGACCAGATAAAGATTCTTCCCGTCGCGACGAGAATTGAACTTAGGCCTATTTTAATCGAAGGGCGCAATGTACCGTCGTTCTTCCAATTGCGCTACGGAGGCGCTCATTGGAATTTTCAAATCTTCATAACCAGAAAAAATTTATAAAACATCCCATACTCAGAAATGTTCATTTTCTAATCTCCCCCCCCACACACACACACTATAAAACAGACAATTAAGGGAGAAAAAAAATTAATGAGTGGAGTGATCTCTCACAATGAACAATGGCACATGAATGCTTGCAGAAATGCACATACCTTTTGGATACTCCTCTGCATCAATCATCTGACTCATCTTTTCTTTCTACAAGTAAATCAAATAATTATTTGCTTCTTATAAAATTAACATGCAAATTATGAAAAGATAATAAGGTTAGTCTTAATGTTTGAAAATAAAAAATTACCATAGACAATGTCTTTAAAAGAAAAAAAAAAAATTGAATTAAACACCATTTTTTAGAAAACAGAACTACCCTTCCCAGTGTAGCGTCAGTTGATTGAAGGGCTAGAAGGAACAACTGGTTTGATACAACATTCTTCCTAAGGAGTGGCAAATAATTTTAATCTTGTTCTGATATCAATCAAGCATTACAGAACATCTCAACTTCTACTGACCTAACTATGCTAGGAAAAATTATTTTGCACTTTGGAATTCCAAGTTTGACAACAATCTAAGAGTGCTTCTGACCACATCAGTTTTTGTGCCTTGGAATATTTTAGAATTGACTGAGAGCAGCTGTCTGGAACATGCAACAGCTTGGAAATTTTTATATCAATTCTATCCATGAAAAGTTGCAAATCTGCAGTACATTAAGTGCTGTGGGCTAAGAGTTACATAATGCAGAAATCCTGTTCTAGAAACCATACATGAAATTATCAGACTACTTCAAGTCTCTCCGAGCAAAAAATCTAGTCCTCATACCCCCTACTAACCACACACATTTATTCAGCATTCAAGAATGACCCCTGGATTACATCGAACAATGATTCATTTCTCACTGAAATTAACCCATTTTCAACCTATTCCTAAGTAAACAAATCTTCATGCAAATTAAAATTCACTTACTCCCACATCAGCCCTTTTAAAGTAATATAGAAATCCATTACAGTTATCCTCTCTGATACTAGTAACTGCTCTTTTTCACCAGTACTGATAACAACAAATCTTGTTTCACCCAACCCATATTTTACAAAAATGTCATGGAAAATTTTGTAATATTTAGTTTGTAAAAAGTAGTTTCTCTTGATATCTCCAAAGCATCTGATTTGAATTTTGACACAAAGGACTACTGCACCTTGTGTTTTCTGAATTGCACAAATGGGTTGCCATCTTAATTCACATGCTGCAGTATATCATTCATTGAAGCAATTCACTGATTGTATATCAATGACTTACTCCATTGGAGTGCAAATTTAATCCACAGTTTAACTGACAGTATACTACCATTCTCTCTCTCTCTCATTTGACAAACTTACACTATAGATCAAAACTTCCACAATATCAATTCATTAAACCATTCTTCAATGGGGCTCTGACAATCTTGCTAAATTCAATCCTATTTCTCACAACAAAGGGTACTTAACTTCCAGTCTTGCTACTGATGGCATCCAAATCTAAAACAAAATGAGATTGCTCTTGCTAGAAAAATTTAACCATAAGCATAAACATAAGACAAGTATAGTTTAAGTGAGCTCTGGTAGATTTTCCAAGGCAGTGGAAAGAGGACAAAATAATTCCCTTGCATAAGGGAGGTTCTAAGACATGCTTTAATAATTTACTAACTTTTTATAATAGAGTAACATTGCATAAAGGAAATGGCTATACAATGATTCTGCTGAATTTTGCAAGGCATATGACAGAATATCACATGGAACTCTGTTATGCAAATTGAAACAAATGGGGTTGGACACTGTTTAAGTATGACACTGTTTAAGTAGATAAAAGGATAGCTGCTGGGTAGATATCAAAAAGTGATATATGGAGGGGCAGAATCAAGGTGAAAACAGGTAACTAATAGTCTGCCGCAAGATTCAGTCTTGGGACCATTGCTGTTTAATATGAACATAAATGATATAGGACATAATCTGAAAGGAAATATTCAGTTGTTTACTGATGATGTAAAATTGAGTTGAGTGATAGTTAATGTGATGGATGAGAGTTAATGTGAAAGGTGATGTGGGGAGCTTGCAGGACAATTTAAATAGGCTGTTAGTATGGACACAAAAAGATAATGTGTATCAGTTTAATGTGGAGAAATGTAATGTCATGCATGTTGGGATAAATAGATTACAAGCTGTGTATAATATTGATGACACTGCACTTCAGGAAATAGATGAAACTAGAGATTTAGGGGTGGTGGTAGACAGAGTTAAAATTTAGAGAACATATTGCTAAGGTTGTCCATAAGATTCCTTGGCTATTGAAGAAAACATTAACAAGTTAATAGAGATAAGGAAGTTCTTATTCCTCTTTATAAGGCTTGATACGTCCACATCCAGATTACTGTACCCAAATCTGGTCTCCTCGGTTTCTTGGGAATGAGGAAGTGGTGGTGAAGATTCGGAGGCAAGTGACCAAGATGGTAGGTGGTCTGTGGAACGTTCACTATGAAGACAGATTGAGAGTATGTGGATTGCAGAAGTTGGTTGATAGGATAAAAAAAGGGGATATGATAGAAACATTTAAGTTGCTTAAAGGGTTTTATAGTATAGATACAGGTGAGATGTTTCAGCACTTGGCTAGAGGGAGCAGAACAATGGGATCATCCCTGGAAGATGAATAAAGTTGTGGTTAGTAGTTAGTGAGGACTAGATTTTTTGCTTGGAGAGTTATGAATGAGTGGAATGGGTTGCAAGAGTCAGTTGAGAGTGCTTTATCTGTTAATAGGTTCAAGGAGAAGTATGATAGACTGTGTGGATAGTTTGGGTCTCCCACAACAATACAAGTCTTCCGACTCCATGGAAGTGCCTATACAATAATAATGATAGTTTTCTCCTCAATATTCCATAAATTAGGTTTTCTCTTTTGTTCAGAAAAATGTAATACTAAGCATTACTTGACTTCTGAACTATTAATTCTACACAATTCACAAATCCAATTCTCGCATTAAGGGTTTAACTCTGTACAGAAGGGAATAATTACGTTATTCCCTTCTGTACTTCTGTAGTTAGGTTGATCAATAATCAACCTAAATGCAACCTAATTGGAGACTATCCCTCATCAATTTAATATATATATATATATATATATATGTGGCGATTAGTTTTTACTCGGTTGTTATACATTTCAAAAAATAGATTTAATGACTCCAAGACCGAGATAACATATAAAGATTTTAATGATAAATACTACTAGTTTCGGCATATAGCAGCCTTCTTCAGGTATTTATAAAGGAAAGGAATACTAATAAACATTGAATTATTTAAATAAACAAACTGGAAATTACAGGTACAAATTGCCTCACATAATCGATACATAAAAACGTTGTATTTTTCAAGTTGTTCCAACTGGCGTGCCATTGTTTGTTGCAATTGTGCGTGCAAGTTCACGTGAACGCCAATATTGAATAACTGCAGCATGGCTATCTGGGATGTTATAACTTAAATTATTATTTAAGTGGACCGGGTTCAGTAGGATTTCCCGTGATTCTACGATTTTTCTTTCAAACTCATCTTCACAGCGAAAAATATTTTCTGATCTATTCCAGCATATAGAGTGGCTTTGTTGGTCATCATTAGGATTATTTGAAAAAAGAACATGACTGGATAAAGCAGTTGCATGAGATCTTTTGTATGAGATGTCTCTCTTATGCTCTTCTATGCGTTGTTCAATAGATTTGTTAGTTTGACCAAAGTATGGGATATTGCAATCACACCACAATTTATATACTCCAGGGTACTTAAGGTTGTGATGAGTAGGTTTTGGATGGCTGATTAGAGAGCGGATTTTTGGAAGTGTGGTGAAGAAGGTCCTGATATTATATTTTTTAAGGACTTTAGCTATTTTCTTAGAGACTGTGCTAATGTATGGAATAGAGATGCTACCTTTAAAATTAATAGTCTCTGTTGTGCACTGCTTAGGAGGGTTCAGAAGAAGTTTCTTAATTGTTTTTTCAGAGTATCCATTTTGTTTAAAAATAAGAGTGAGGTGATTCATTTCTTTTTGTAGTTCATCTTGTTCATTTAAGAGAGAACGTGCTCTGTGTCCTAAGGTAGATATAATTCCAAGTTTTTGTGGTGGAAAATGATGAGAAAGATTATGCAGATATCTATTGGTATGCGTAGGTTTTCTGTACATAGAGATTTTTAATCTTTCAGAGTATCGTGTAAGCATAACATCCAAAAAAGGTAAAGAGTTATTATTTTCTATATCAGCAGTAAATTTTATATTAGGATGTTGGATGTTTAGATGACGAAGAAAATCTGTGAGAGCTGTGTGCCCGTGATTCCAAATAATGAATATATCATCAACATATCTTTTCCAAACTTTTGGTTTAAATGAGAAGGAAGATATGGCTTTCTTTTCAAAGTCTTCAAGGAAGATGTTAGCTAGCACAGGGGACAAAGGGTTGCCCATTGCCAGGCCTTGTTTTTGTTGGTAAATGGAGTCCTTATATCTGAAGTAACCAGAATGAATGCAATGTTTTAATAAAGTGAACATTTTTTTGGATAATTTATCCTGTAGTAATGTAAGTACCTCGTCCGTAGGAACGTTAGTAAATAAAGATATAATGTCCAAACTAGCTAGAATATCATTATCATCGATGGGAATATCTTTAATATGAGAAACAAAATCTGTGGTGTTTTTGATGAAAGATGAAGATTTATTGGAGAAACACTTGAGGTACTTTGCTAAATATTTTGAAAGTTTATATGAGTGAACTTCCTCATAATATTCGGCTCTCATTACGCTCTCTACATCCTCTTATCCCACGCATCTATGGAGTTCCAAAAATTCATAAAGAAAACATCCCTCTTCGCCCAATTGTGGAAGGAATTGATTCACCTACATATAAACTTTCAAAATATTTAGCAAAGTACCTCAAGTGTTTCTCCAATAAATCTTCATCTTTCATCAAAAACACCACAGATTTTGTTTCTCATATTAAAGATATTCCCATCGATGATAATGATATTCTAGCTAGTTTGGACATTATATCTTTATTTACTAACGTTCCTACGGACGAGGTACTTACATTACTACAGGATAAATTATCCAAAAAAATGTTCACTTTATTAAAACATTGCATTCATTCTGGTTACTTCAGATATAAGGACTCCATTTACCAACAAAAACAAGGCCTGGCAATGGGCAACCCTTTGTCCCCTGTGCTAGCTAACATCTTCCTTGAAGACTTTGAAAAGAAAGCCATATCTTCCTTCTCATTTAAACCAAAAGTTTGGAAAAGATATGTTGATGATATATTCATTATTTGGAATCACGGGCACACAGCTCTCACAGATTTTCTTCGTCATCTAAACATCCAACATCCTAATATAAAATTTACTGCTGATATAGAAAATAATAACTCTTTACCTTTTTTGGATGTTATGCTTACACGATACTCTGAAAGATTAAAAATCTCTATGTACAGAAAACCTACGCATACCAATAGATATCTGCATAATCTTTCTCATCATTTTCCACCACAAAAACTTGGAATTATATCTACCTTAGGACACAGAGCACGTTCTCTCTTAAATGAACAAGATGAACTACAAAAAGAAATGAATCACCTCACTCTTATTTTTAAACAAAATGGATACTCTGAAAAAACAATTAAGAAACTTCTTCTGAACCCTCCTAAGCAGTGCACAACAGAGACTATTAATTTTAAAGGTAGCATCTCTATTCCATACATTAGCACAGTCTCTAAGAAAATAGCTAAAGTCCTTAAAAAATATAATATCAGGACCTTCTTCACCACACTTCCAAAAATCCGCTCTCTAATCAGCCATCCAAAACCTACTCATCACAACCTTAAGTACCCTGGAGTATATAAATTGTGGTGTGATTGCAATATCCCATACTTTGGTCAAACTAACAAATCTATTGAACAACGCATAGAAGAGCATAAGAGAGACATCTCATACAAAAGATCTCATGCAACTGCTTTATCCAGTCATGTTCTTTTTTCAAATAATCCTAATGATGACCAACAAAGCCACTCTATATGCTGGAATAGATCAGAAAATATTTTTCGCTGTGAAGATGAGTTTGAAAGAAAAATCGTAGAATCACGGGAAATCCTACTGAACCCGGTCCACTTAAATAATAATTTAAGTTATAACATCCCAGATAGCCATGCTGCAGTTATTCAATATTGGCGTTCACGTGAACTTGCACGCACAATTGCAACAAACAATGGCACGCCAGTTGGAACAACTTGAAAAATACAACGTTTTTATGTATCGATTATGTGAGGCAATTTGTACCTGTAATTTCCAGTTTGTTTATTTAAATAATTCAATGTTTATTAGTATTCCTTTCCTTTATAAATACCTGAAGAAGGCTGCTATATGCCGAAACTAGTAGTATTTATCATTAAAATCTTTATATGTTATCTCGGTCTTGGAGTCATTAAATCTATTTTTTGAAATATATATATATATATATATATATATATAAACATTTCTGCTGTTTGTATTTTCTAGAAATATTTCTGTAGTTACTATTAATCCAAACTGACATAATTTCCAAAGTCACCTCTAAATCGCTTAAAAGTATATACAGTGGCTATTCAAGGATCTACTGCTTGTGGGTCTTCAAATACAATGTTTTCTTTGCTTTTTTTTTTTCTTCTTCTCTTAAACTTTCTTCCTCCATTACAGGCTGAACTACCTCTTATACATAACATACTAGAAAAACTTGGCAGTGCATTTGATTCTTCCACTAGCCAATAAGTCATATTAGTGTAACGATCTTACTTTCAGGCCTTTTTGGAATCACAAAACTATTCTCAGGAGGCAGCACTTTTTACAATACCCATTATAACTTGTGATGAACACATAGTGGTATATTCAGATTTTAAAAATGCCTCTGCTACATTAGATTACCACAATAATTAAATTAGAACAAGATAGGTACTAATTTATTATCTTACCTATCTTTACATTTGAGGTAGGAGGAGAGTGCTGTCTGGTAGGTATTAGCAAGTTGGATCAGGGAAGAGGAGTGCAGTACTATGGAAGAGGAAAGTCACTAGTGGTATGCCCAAGGGATCTACTTTGAGACCAGTGCTGTTTAACTTTTATGTTACTAATATTAGGAAAGGTTTAAAAGGAGATATGCAGCTGTTTGTAGATGATGCAAAGTTGAGATGTAGAGTATTGGTTCTTGAAAAACTTAATTGATATGGGCCCTAAGACGGAATCAGGAAAACTAAATTATAATGGTAAGATAATTTGACATAAGATAATGGCATCCAAAAATACAACGCCATTGTTCAAAAACTATAATGTGCGAGAGTTTGTCCAATGTGATGTGTGTGTGTGTGTGGGATGTATGCATTCCAAATGAGGCTGGAGTTGGATTGAAAGTGATAGTGGTGGGAGAATGTGCAGAAAGTGTAAGCAAAGTGAAGAGTTGAAGTATGTGTCAGGTTGTGAGACAGTTATGGTTGAAGAAAGCCAGAATGTGAGTGAAAATAGTGGCTTGATAGGGAATTGCGATGTACAAGATGGCAATGAGAGCTGTGATCAAAGAAAAAGTGAAAGCAACTATACAGAGAGAGAAAATGGTTTGAATGATAAAGAAAATGAGGAATTATTTGTAGGAAGTGAGATCGCTAGGTTGCGTGCAGTGATACAAAATGCACATCAGCAATTAGAGCACCTGCAAAACTCTTTCCAGAGTGATTCGGCTAACGTAAATAAACAGTGTAAGAGTGGCAGAGTTTCTGAAATGAAGGAAAGAGTGTTGTATGGTGACTCGTTATTAAGAGGAGCGATAGATGGGAGTGTAACTAAATCGTACTTACCGGGTGTGAGATTTAAGGATGTAAGTGAGAGTATTAGAGTGCAAAAACAGAGGGTGAAAGAATTAATAGTTGTGGTGGGTACCAATGAATTGAAAGGTGATAAAATTTTTATGAGAGAGGACTTGAAAGTATTGTTAAAGGTAGTGAAAGAAAAGAGTGACAGAGTTAGAATGGAGAGTCTCTTGCCGCAGTATGACAGAGGAGTTTAGAAGGAGGGCCATAATCGCAAATGACATTATGCGCAGGTTATGCAGACGGTGTGGAATTCATGGACGTGTGGAATGAGTTTGATGGGCGAAAGGACTTATACAAGATGGATGGCCTGCATTTGAATGGACTTCGTGTGCAGAGACTGGAAAAAGTGATGCTGAATGAAGTGAAAATGGATGTGCAGAACAGAGAAAATAAAACTACCAAGGAGGGGGGGGGGAGTGGATATGCGGACATCAGTGAGACAGATGAGGGTAAGAATGTATATAATGTACCCGAGCCAGCACTAAGGACAAAAAATGGGAATGGGACATTTAGAATAACACATCAAGATAGGGGTGGGACAAAGGGATCACTGCATGTCATGTACTAATGCCAGGAGTATTAGAAACAAGAAGGAAGAATTTTTGGCCCTGATTGGCTCTTCCTGGCCAGAGGTTATTGGCATTAGTGAAACATGGCTGATGGAAGATAATATAGTTAGTGGGATAGAATGTGTAGGAGGGACAGAGAGAATAAAATGGGGGGAGGGGGTGTTATTGAAGTTGTATCACAGGATAGTGAAAGGAACTCATATGAGGCGATTTGGTGTGAGATTGAGACTGGCAGAATAAAATATACAGTTGGGTGCTGCTATAGACCAGGTGATGGAATAGATGGTAGAGATAGTATGCATAAACAAATTCATGAAATGAGTGGAAGGAGGGTAATTATTATGGGGGATTTCAACTATGGTAACATTGATTGGAAGGAGGAGAGGACACATGTGAGGAAGGAAATTGATTTTATTCAATTATTAAGGGATAACTATCTGAGACAGCATGTAATTGAAAATACTATGGGTGTGAGAGTGCTTGACCTGGTAATAGCATCTCAGAATTTGACTGTAATGAATATGACCATGTTGCCACCTATTGGTGAGAGTGATCATAAGGTCTTGACCTGGGAGGTGGCTAAAGGTGTGGAATTTTCGATTAAAACAGGGTATATGTGGAATTACCGTGCTGGCAAGTATGACAAGCTTAGGAGATTGCTTGGATCAGTGCCATGGCATGTACAACTGCAAGGGCTAGACGTCGATAGAGCATGGGAAGTGGTCAAGGAGCATTTACAGGAGGTTATGGCTGATTGTATACCTATGGTCCAAATAGTAAAACAAGGAGGGGTTAAATGGATGAATAACACCATTAAGCTTGAGCTGCAAAAAAAGAAACAACTGTGGAGGGAATTTAAAGAAAGGGGTGACCTGCAGGCACACAAACGGTATAAAGTGCAAGCCAGAAGGGTAACGAGTGTGGTAAAAAAAGCAAAAGCGGATTATGAAAGGAAACTAGCTATGCAAGCAAAAGAGAATCCCAAACAGTTCTTTCAATATGCTGCAAGCAAGAAAAAAACTGTATACAACAAAATGATTTTAAGGAATGACGATGGTAAGGAGGCCACTGAATCAGTTGATATAGTGAGCGTGCACTTTGCAAAAGTATATCATCCAGGTGGTGACATTGAAGAAATGAAGGAACCATTAGTTTATAGAGGAATTGTGATGAATGAAGTGGAGGTGAATAGTCTATTACAGAACCTTAATGTGAATACATCCTTGGGATTGGATGGTATACTGGCATGGGTCTTGCGTGAAGCGGCTAAGGAATTATCAGTGCCCTTGACCACGTTGTTTAATCTGAGTCTCGGGTCTGGTTTAGTCCCAAAGGTGTGGAAAGAGGGGAAAATAGTTTCACTGCATAAAGGGGATCCAAGACTACGGTTGCATTTTACCGACTGATCAGCATATCAGGAGTCGTTGTCAAGGTCTTGGAGAAAGTAGTCAAGGGAAAAATACAGGAATGAATTGATGAAAATGAGATACTGTACAGGGGACAGCATGGTTCTGTGAAGGGTAGATCATGCCTCAGTAACTTGCTCAAGTTTTATAACAAGGTGACAGCTGAACTGGATAAAGGTAATGGGTTTACAGTGATACTGCTGAACCTGGCAAAGGTGTTTGACAGGATACCACATGGAATTCTAATCCGTAAACTACAACATATGGGAAGGGATATAGGGTTGGTGAGATGGATAGGTGGGTGGTTGATGGAGAGATATCAAAGAGTAGTTTATTCAGGAGTAGAGTCCAAAAGACGGCCTTTGATGAGTGGTGTGCCGCAAGGTTCTGTTCTTGGACCACTGCTGTTTAATCTGTTCATTAACGATATAGGGAAGGATCTAAGTGGAACAGTTCATTTGTTCGCTGATGATGCAAAGTTGGGTAGGGCGATAGTGAATGCAGAAGATGTCAAAATCTTGCAGGATGACTTGCATAGATTGGAGTTCTGGGCAAAGGAGAATGGATGTCAATTTAATGTGACAAAATGTAAGGTTATGCATTTTGGGGTGAAAAGATTAGCAGAAGTATACCACATTGGTGGAACTGTACTCCAGGAGATTGATGAAGCCAGGGGCTTGGAAGTGTTGGTGGATAGGGAGTTGAAGTTTAGGGGGCACATTGCAAAAGTAGCTAAATCAACTCATCAAATCACTTGGTTGTTGAAAAATACCTTGACGAGCAGAGACAAGCAAGTTATTGTACCTTTGTACCGAGCCTTGATAAGACCTCATCTCTACTACTGTGCCCAGATTTGGTCACCTCAGTTCCTTCTTGATGGGGAGGATCCAGAGGCGAGTGACTAAGATGATAGCAGGTCTATGGAATGAACCATATGAGAACAGGTTGAAGATTTGTGGGTTGCAGAAACTAGTTGATAGGTGGAAAAGGGGAGATATGATTGAGACATTCAAATTGCTAAAGGGATTCTATAGGATTAATTCAGAGGATATTTTTGAGATCAGGACTGGTGGTGGGAGAACTAGGGGACACCTATGGAAGCTGGGCAAGAGTGTGGTTAGCAGGGGTGTTAGAGCTTGGTTCTTTACTTTTAGAGTGGTAAATGAGTGGAATAAGCTGCCAGAGTCTGTAGTGGGTGCTATGACGGTGAGCGAGTTCAAGGCAAGGTATGATAGATACTGTGAGAATGTCGTATAGTTGTGTGGACATGATGTTTAGGGCCTCCCTCGATGAGTCTAAGGACTCCCTGGAGTTGCCCAAAATAATAATAATAATAATCGGAGGAAGAATGATGAAAATCTGTATGAGAGCGAAATATTAAGTAACTGTATCAATGATAGGAATGGGCATTATCACAGAAATGATTACGAGGAAAGAACAATTTCAATTTTGTGTTCGTCTGGTTCAGACCCATCAAATGTATGCAAATATGTCTGCAAATATAAGCCACTAGAGAAGAACAGAGATCTGCAAATGGTCCAGCTGTGTCACACAGACTACAGAACTAGAGTATACAAAAGAACATGCAAGTAGCTTATTATGTCTGTATGCATGTGCTAGGAGTATCAGAAACAAAGGGGTTGAGTTTGTTGTCTTGGTCAATATGCTGAGAACTCATATTGTACACATTAGTGAGACCTGGCTATCAGTATTAGACATACTAACTGGTATTGAGTGTAAAGGCTACAGTAAAGGCTACAGTATTGAGTGTAAAGGCTGCAGAATAGGAGAGGAGGAGGCATGGTGCTAATCATAGGTGTTGACCAGTTAGTGTCAACACCTATGATTGTAATACTAGTAACAGTTTTTCATGTGGCAGTGAGTTTGAAGTCATCTGCTCTAAGATGGAATCTAACAAGTTCAAATACATAATGGAATGTTGTTGCTAGCAACTGGTGGATCGGTTGCTAGTGATGAAGAAATATCACCAAATAAAGACAATGGGTACAAAAACATTAATAATGGAGGAGGGGGCTTTAATGATCCAAACATTGACTGGATAGCAGTAAAATCTCATGAGAAGAATGATACTGAATTTATTGAGCTGTTGCGAGACAACTTCCTCAACAGCATGTCACACAAGGAACTCAAAGTCAAAGAATGTTTGATTTGATTAGATTATTAGATTAGTGACAGGGCAGATGGTGTTGCAGTTAAAGACAACTATTCTGCCTTCAGTTTGTGACAGTGATCATGTGGTATTCACTTGGGAAGTCACTAAGTTAATGAATGTTCCATTCAGAAAAGATTACATGCCAAACTACAAAACAGGAAATTATGACCAACCAAGGAGTATTGGTTGCTGGACGGGAAGAATATCAAATGTGCATGGGAACCATTTAAAAATAATTAAATGATGTAATATCAGAATGTGTCCCAAGAGTTCAAAAAAGAAATAAAGTAAGAGTCAAATAGATGTGTAATATTATCAATCAACAGATTCATAAGAAAAGGATGATTGAAGGAATACCACATGCATAAGGATGATGATGTTCGTTACGGAAATTATAAGCAGCAGGCCAATCCAAATCCAATCCCATATTCTCCAAATTATTATTATTACGGGCAACTCCAAGGAGTCCCTAGACTCATCGAGGGAGGCCCTAAACATCATGTCCACACAACTATACGACATTCTCACAGTATCTATCATACTTTGCCTTGAACTCATTCACAGTCATAGCACCCACAACAGACTCTGGCAGCTTATTCCACTCATTCACCACTCTAAAAGTAAAAAAAACCCTCTAACACCATTACTAACCACACTCTTTCCCAGCTTCCATGGATGGCCCCTAGTCCTCCCACTACCAGTCCTGTTCTGAAAAATATCCTCTGAATTAATCCCATAGAAACCCTTTAGTAATTTGAATGTCTCAATCATATCACTCCTTTTCCACCTATCAACCAATTTCTGCAACCCACAAATCTTCAACCTGTTCTCATAAGGTTTATTCCATAGACCTGCTATCATCTTGGTCACTGTTATAAAACTTGAGCAAGTTACTGAGGCATGATATTGTTCCTCTGTATCAAGCCTTGATAAGACCCCATCTCGACTACTGTGCCCAGATTTGGTCACCTAGGTTTCTTCTTGATGGGGAGGAGGTGGAGAGGATTCAGAGGCAAGTGACCAAGATGATAGCAGGTCTGTGGAATGAACCTTATGAGAATAGATTGAGGATTTGTGGGTTGCAAAAATTGGTTGATAGGTGGAGGAGGGGAGATATGATTGAGCCATTCAAATTACTGAAAGGTTTCTATAAAATTAATTCAGAAGATATTTTTGAGAACAGGGCTGGTTGTGGGAGGACTAGGGGACATCCATGGAAACTGGGCAAAAGTGTGGTTAGTAAAGGTGTTAGAGCTGGGTTCTTTACTTTTAGAGTAGTGAATGAGTGGAATGCGCTCCCTGAGTCTGTGGTGGATGCTGTGACAGTGAATGAGTTTAAGGCGAGGTATGATAGATACTGTATGATTGTTGAATAGTTGTGATGAATATGATTTGGGGCCTCCCTCGATGAGTCTAATGACTCCCTGGAGTTGCCCGTAATAATAGTAATGATCTACCCTTCACAAAACCATGCTGTCCCCCATACAGTATCTCATTTTCATCAATCCATTACTGTATTTTACTCTTGACTACTTTCTCCAAGACCTTGACAACGACTCCTGATTATGCTGATTAGTTGGTAATTTGCAACAGCTGTCTTGGATCCTCCTTTATGCAGTGGAACTATTTTTCCCTCTTTCCACCCCTTCGGGATTAAACCAGACCCCAGACTCAGATTGAACAATATGGTCAAGGGCACTGACAATTCTTTAGCCACTTCACATAAGACCCATGCTGGTATCCCATCCAATCCCACAGATGTATTCACATTAAGTTTTTGTAATAGACTATTCACCTCCACTTCATTCACCGCAATTCCCGTATAACCTAATGGTTCCTTCATGATATACTCTTGCAAAGTGCTCACTCAGTGATTCCACTACATCGACTGATTCAGTGACCTCCCTACCATCAACATTCCTTAAAATCATTCTGTTTTGTATACAGTTTTTCTCTTACTTGCAGCATATCGAAAAACTGTTTGGGATTCTCTTTAGCTTGCATGCCCAATTTCCTTTCATAATCCCCTTTTGGTTTTCTTACCACGCTCGTCACCCCTTCTGGACTGTTTATCCATTCGTGAGCCTGCAGGTTACCTTTCTTAAATTCCCTCCACAGTTGTTTCTTTTTTTGCAGCTCAAGCTTAATGATGCTATTCATCCATTCAACCCCTACTTGATTTACTATTCAGACTCTAGGTATAAGTCAGCCATAACCTCCTGCAAATGCTCCTTGACCTCTTCCCATGCCCTATCAACATCAAGCCCTTGCAGTTTTACATGTCATGGCACTGAACCAAGCAATCTCCTAAGCTTTTCATACTTACCAACACGGTAATTCCACATGTACCCTGTCTTAATTGAAAATTTCACACATTTAGCCACCTCCCAGGTCAGACCTTATGATCACTTTCACCAATAGGTGGCAACATGGTCATATTCATTACAGTCAAGCTCTCAGATGCTATTACTAGGTCAAGCGCTCTCGAATCCCTAGTGTTTTCCATTACATGCTGTCTCAGACAGCTATCCCTTAATAACTGCATAAAATCCATTTCCTTCCTCACATGTGTCCTCTCCTCCTTCCAATCAATGTTACCTTTGTTGAAATCCTCCATAATAATTACCCTCCTTCCACTCATTGCATCAATTTGTTTCTGCATACTATCTCCACCATCTATTCCATCACCTGATCTATATCAGCACCCAACTGTATATTTTGTTCTGCTAGTCTCAATCTCACACCATATCACCTCATATGAGTTCCTTTCACTATCCTGTGATACAACCTTCAATTCTCCTTGGCTGCAGTTCATCAGCTATCATCAATAACACCCCTCCCCCCATTTTATTCTCTCTGTCCCTCCTGAACACACTATACCCTTCACATTCTATCCCGCTAAGTATATCATCTTCTGTCAGCCATGTTTCACTAATGACAATAACCTGTAGCCAGGAAGAGTCACCCAAGGCCAAAAATTCTTCCTTCTTGTTCCTAATACTCCTGGCATTAGTATATATGAAATGCAGAGGTCCATTTGTCCCACCGTTATACTAACTATCCCATTCTGATCTCGTCCTTCGTACTAGCTCAGGCACATTATATACATTCTTACACTCAACTGCCTCACTGATGCCTGCATATCCTCTTCCCCCACCCCCTTAATGATTCTAGTTTCCCTGATTTTGCACATCCACTTTCACTTCATTCAGCAACACTTTTTTCAGTCTCCGCACACCAAATCCATTCAGATGCAAGCCATTTATACAACAGTCTTCCATGATGTATTTTGTCAAAAGCTTTAGCAAAGTCCAAAAGTATCATGGTATATTCATTTCCCCATGTCTAATGCATTGGTAACATTATTATAGAATATGAGCAAGTTGCTAAACCTGATCTTCCATTAGTAAACTAAGGTGTTCAAAGGACAGATTCTCTGTCAACCCATTTCTGAATGTGAAACCAATTTTTCCAAAATCTTGACCACCACTCCTGAGATACTGATTCGTCGATAGTTGGATACATCGGTTTTCGCACCGCCCTTGTGCAGTAGAATTACCATACATTCTTTCTACTCCTGCGGAATTTTTCTTGTTCAGAGACTCAGATTATTTGGCCTGGTCAAAGGCATAGCCAGTTCAGCTGAACACTCTTTCAGCATCCCTGCTGATATCCCATCAGTCCCTATTGTTGAATTCTTATTCAGTTTGTGCAACAGCTCTAATACCTCCTCCTCATATACCTCAGTTTCTTCATACAGTGAAGAGGTAGCAGTGAGCTGAATGTTGCATACACCAGGTTGATAGCTTTAAGCAAAATGGGCACTCATTAGTTGAACAACATCTTCTGCGTCTGTCACCTTCACACCATCTTGCATTCAGTAGAGTTATTCTTTCTTTTATTTGCAGCATAATGATAAATTCTTTCAGGTAGTCTGCAGGAGTAGAAAGAATGCATGGTAATTCCACTGCACAAGGGCGGTGCGAAAACTGATGTATCTAACTATTAACGAATCAGTATGTCAGGAGTAGTGGTCAAGATTTTGGAAAACTTGGTTGAGGTTTACATTCAGAAATGGATTGATAGAGTATCTCTCCTTTGCAATGAACACCATGGATTTATTAAAGGAAGATCAGGTTTTAGCAGCTTGCTCACATTCTATAATAATGTTACCAATGCACTGGACATGGAGAATTGATATACCATGATACTTTTGGACTTTGCTAAGGCTTTTGACAGAATACAGCATGCAAGACTGTTGCATAAATTGGAGAATATGGAATTATAAAATATTAGCGTGGATAAGATGATGACTCACTGACAGATATCCAAAAGTGATACATGGGGAATGTGAATATGCAAGATTTAAGGTAACCAGTGGTGTATCACATAGATCAAAAGGATTTGACAGGTGACATACAACAATTTGCTGATGATGCAAAAATAGGTAGGATAATAAGGAATGCAGTCGATATACAGTACTTGCAGAATGATTTGAATAGTTGGAATTGTGGACATGGGAAAATGGATGTCAGTTCAATTTCAGTAAATGTAATAAAGGCATGCACTTTTTGGCATGATCCAATATCCAATGTTGTATTATATTGGGAGGATTATGCTAGAAGAAATTGATCAGGCTAGATATCATGGGGTGTTAGTAGATAGGAAGTTAAAGTTTAGGGATCATATAGAAAGGATTGCAAATACAACTCAAAAGAGAATTGCAATGCTGAAATGAACTTTGACATGTAAAGGTAAAGATGTCATTTTGCCTCTTTACAAGGTCTTGATAAGACCTCACTTAGACAGTGCACAGGTCTGGTCTCCTGGTTTCCATTATGATTCTGATACAGTGGAGAGAGAGAGAGAGTACAAAGGAGAGTGTTAAAAATGATATCAGGATCGTGGAATACTGATTATGAAGACAGATTGAGAATTTGTAGACTGCAGACACCAGCAAGCAGGAAAAAGAGGGGCAATATGACTGAGACATTTAAGTGGAATCGTACAGTATGATTCCACTTAAATGTCTGAAATGGTCACAGGATTTCATTGATGAAATTTTTCATTTTATGTTGGGTGGGGATAGGACAAGAAAATGTCACAAAAAAGAGGATGAGATCTAGATTTTTCTATGATGATAGTGTCATGTGTGATTGGAATGGATTGCCATTGGATGTTATGCGTGCAAATAGTGTGAATGAATTCAAGAACAAGTAAAACAGCTGGTGCATGTAGTATGTGGCCTCCCTCAATGAGCCCCAGATTCCCTGGAGGTCTCTCTTAATATGGCGTAACTTTACAAGAGGATGTGAATACACTATGGGTGGGAAAGTGAGCAGAGCTACTAGTTCACAATGTTGCAAAGTATAAGGTTTTAAAATCTGGAAAGCAAAAAATGAAATGCAGCGTATACAGAGACTGGAAGGTTAGGAAACACATTGTATGTAAAAGCAAAGAGGTATGATTCCACTAAGTAAGGCCTTGCTTTGGCTGTGTGGATTACGAGTACAGATTTGGTCACTTGGTTTCCAAGGGGGATGTAGAAGAAACTGTCCAGAAATGGACTAAGGTGATTTCCAGACTCTAAAATGCTATTATGAAGAAAGACAAAAAAAATCCAATTTGCAGATCATCGCAGATAGGAGTTCCGGGAATATGATTACAAGTTAGTAAAGGGTTGTTATCAGGTTAATGGGAAGAGATTTTCAATTTTCATGGAATAAGAGGGTTTCAAACACAGAACAGCAAAATATTGTAAGAATAAGAAAGATTGATTTCAAAAGTAAAGTTCAAAATATGCTGAAGAATCTGAAATATGTTATTACTCTGAAGGACCCTGTTCCCCTTCATTTAGAGCATTTTCCTGAGAATGTTGGTCAGTGAACAAAACAGCAATGAAATTTTCGCCACATATAAAGAAGGATAATAACAGGAATGTCACAATATGATGACTGTCAGTGTGGAAAAAGTGAAACTAATGGTGCATTGCTATAAGAAAAGATCGAAAAAGGGTACAAACAATTTTCTTTAAAAAAAATTACATATTTCAAATAAATATTTTATATATATAGTTTATTTTGCTCTATTTTAAATTTTATTCATAATTTTATATAAAATAGCACTTATCCAGTGAATAAAATAATAAAGAATGGAAAAAAGAAACACCTGCTATATATTTTCTCAGTTTTTGAAAAATCCTAACACGACCTAAAAAAAAAAAATAAAAAAAATTATATTTTCAAAGTGTAAGCAAACTGAGGCACAATTAAGAGGATGTGACACTTAAAGTATTAAGTTTATATAATTAGTTAATTCCATTCGTATTCAACCATATTTGAAAGCTACATTTCTAATTGGTAAAATTCAATAATTCAGGAAATGCTTTGGCATTTGACCTCATTCTAATATACCTTCTATCAAAAATTGCATCACTTTTTCAACCCTCCCACACACACAAACACAAAAAGTGATAAGTGTACTACTCCTTCCCTTAATTGAGATCCTAACACAAGGTTAGTTGAAAATTTTATCAAAGTAAGTTCAACAGCAGTTGTTTCCTTATCATTCACTAGAGCTATTCTTTTCAGGAGTATTTCAGAAAATACCTAATCACCTATTAGCAATTTTTTTCCCATCTTTTTTCCCACAGAGACAACATAGCTCAGTCAGTATTGCCGATACCCTCTGATTAAAAAGACCTGGGTGCGAATCCCATCTACGTCATGAAGAACCTTTATCAGGGCTTTTCTAGTAAAGGTGAATTAGCTGGTCTCATACAGAACTGGTAGGATTTTTCTTCATCCAACAAAACAGGCAAACTGGCCAGAAGAATAAAAGCAACTGACCAGATAATGTACCATATTTACTCAAATATAACTCACCCTCGCATATATATCTCACATCCCTAATTTTACTTTATGAAAAAAGAAATTAAAATGTTTCACATATACCTCGCACGCACACGAAGTTTAAAACTTTAAGAAATAGATACCGAATGTTATTATGAAGTTTGATATTTTGGAATTTGGTCGAACAGAATCAGCATTTCAACTTAACAATTGTCAGCTTGCCTTTGTTAATACCACATCAATCATATGAGAGACTGGCAAGTAGTGATAGTAAATAGTAGATTCTTGATAAGTCATATCCATTTTCAGTTGGGTTTTTTTTTTTTTTTTTTTTTTTTTTTTTTTAAATCATGGTGATCTTATGATTCCTAAATGATAAAGGGACAAGCAATAATGAAATTGTTTTAATTTAATTACAGAAGCATTGTTACTAAAGATTCAACTATGTCGCATGATAAAGGTTAGCGGCCGATTGCGTAAATAACATTGATAATTAAAATTTAATGCATTCATTTTATAAATAATGTGAGCAATCATAAATTATAATGAATACTGAGAATTTAATTATAAATGTTAATATAATTTTTCCTGAAAAACTTTAGTTTCCGAAAATCCCAGCACATATCTCGCACTACGATTTTTTCACTTTAATTTTGAGAAACAAAGTGTGAGTTATAAGCACTAATCAGGTTTCTAAGAAACCAAATTACTTAGCCATGACAAGCCACTGAACCTAACACAAAAGGGAAGATGGAGATATCTATCCATATTGAAGTTATTCTCTGGCTCTCATTGGAGAGATCTGAAAGAAATTGAATATTTAGAATCCTTTCAAAAAGTTATCATATTACTCCTTAGATGTCCTCAACCAATCCTAAAGACCAAATGAATGATATTTGCATAATGTTTCTGAAACCATACAAAGCAATAACAGTATAGCTGGATGAAATTAAATGAAACTGGATTACCTCACACACACGATATAGACGAACCTATAAGCACAGCAGTGCCACATTGTGTGGTAGGTGAGGGTTGGGGAAAGAAATATATTGATATTTTTCTTCAAGAGATGCAGGTTGTACTTATTTTGGAATATTTCATGAAGAAGACTGTTCCAGAAGACATGTTTTTTGGTTGCGTTTTAGTTTTGTGGATGCTGATGAAGCTACTAATTTGATATCTTTATGCCAGAAGACGATGAAGATAAATGTCAGACTAAGCAGAGGTGAGGTGAAGCAAGTTCAATTTATTAGATACATGCATACAAGGAATATAGTAATCTTATGAAATAGAAACACGTTAACACAAGAATATTTTTGCCAAATATTTCAGTCTCAAATGAACATACTATTCTCAATGGCCTGATAGGAAAAGTTTTTAGAAGGGGGAATACAAACAATCGATCATTCAAAAGTAGAACGAGCCACATGATGTTACATTGCTAAGCACTAAAGAGAGGTAAATTTCATCTGAGTGATGAATAAATTATAGGTATTAATTCACAATTTCATTTTTTTTTAATTGAGACCTAATTCCTACATTAGTCTAATGTTATCTTTAATTGAATTTATAAATTAAGATTATTATATGAAATTGTGAATTAATACCTATAATTTGTTCATCACTCTGATGAAATTTACCTCTCTTTAGTGCTTAGCAATGTAACATCACGTGGCTCGTTCTACTTTTGAATGATCAATTGTTTGTATTCCACCTTGTAAAAACTGTTCCTATCAAGCCACTGAGAATAGTCTGTTAATTTCAGACTGAAATATTTGGCAAATATTAAAATATTCTTGTGTTAACATGTTTATATTTCTTAATTTAATGTCACAAGTATCTCTCAAGAATAGTAATCTTATTACTGCAAATATTCTGACCAGAAACTAACAGGTCATTATCAGTGCATAAATGTTTAATGGCAGAAGTTTTCCATTTAAAAAAAAAAAAAAAAAGTTCAATGTTTATAGGTGTGTACTGAAAAGAAATATTAGGCAGCTACTGCTTTTTTAATAGGCCCAACAATGTGAAGAAATGATAATTGCCAATTCAGAGGAGCAGTGACCACCAAAGAACTTGAAGAACAAAGAGCAGAAACAGTGCATCTGTGAGATAGGGGATGAAGTGAATCTGTAAGGAAGGATCATCTATGAGATAAATGTCTTTCCTTCAGAGCATTGAGAATTTTTAAGGAGGGTTTTAGGTGCACCAAAAATGAGCAGTATTCTAAGAATGGGTTGATATGAATGGATTTAGGATTGTATAGTTAGTAATTGGGTAGGTGAAAAACAGCATCTTGAGCAGAAGAGAATGCCTAGTTTTAGGATGCTAAGGAAGTTTCTGTGATCTATTTATGACAGCAGAGGGGGGGGGAGGTAAATGTCAGATCAAGTGGAAAGATCCAATCCTCTGGTGATTTGCATATTACTGAAGATGTAGGTAGGCAAGCAAATGAGATCCCTTTTCCAAGAGAATACATTAAAACAACCATTCATAATGTTCTAAAAATGTTCATTCAGCTCAATTCTGGTTACCATGAAATCAATGTTACTGACAAAATTTAGGTAAATTATCTGAAATAATAGTAATAATTCTGCTCTGACCAAACAGAATTTAATATAATCTAATATTCATGATCACAACAAAAATGTGTAAAATTACATTGATTTTAGTTTCAAATGACTGTCAAAACAATTTGAAATATCAAAGTAATAACTTCTGTGGATGGTTGGCATTCTTTTAAATGAAATTTTATATTTAGATCATTACTAAAATCATTTGTTTCGCCATCTTAATTGGTCTTTCAGTAAGATTTTTGTGGCAAAATGATTTGAAATGAAACAAAGTACGTTACAAATGGCATATCTTCCATAACAGCCAGAACTGGCTCCAGTCAAATAATTCATGATAATGAATTACATCATTGTATGAGACTTCAATTGCAAAACATCTTTTTTATGATTGCCTCAGATTATTTTTCTTTTTCTTTTTTTTCCCCTATTTTTCTTGGAATAAGAGTGTTCAGCTCTTATTTGAAATCCATTGTGCATTTCTGTATCCTGGGCCAATCTGAAAACCTCTATCAAGAACAAGATCATTATCATTACTTTTGTTTTTTGTGTATTATTTTGACACTATGAAGATATTGGAGAACAGTGTTGCTAATGGCTAGCTGATGTCCATAGCACAAATCCATAACATTAGCTTGATCTTGACTTCATGATTAATCTTATGACTTCATGGTGGCCCAGAATAACATCCAGAATATTTCCATTAGTCAATGAGGCCTTAAGAATCAATTAAATAATCGGCTTTTATCAATAATTTATTAAAATAATAACAATTGTGTTACTTTTAGAGCACTGTTTGTGGCATATTTCTATTTCAACCATATTAAACGTGAATTCACATAAAAAAAAAATTTTTACTTATGAAATTATTCCAAACAGTACACTAACCTACACGAAACAAAATTACATAACATCCCCTACCTGTTGATTTGAATATAAGTCCCTATATTATTTCTACGGCTTGCCTGGTGGATTAAGACATTACAGACAGTGCACCTAGCTGTCTTACTACACACGTTTAAATCTTTCACCACCACTGGAAAGTCATTCCATTCACAGTATTCTCTATTTCCTGGGTTCCGTTTTTCCTCTGATTCTATCGTACATGCTCATTCGATAAGATTCTTTCCTCACAAAATGCATCCAGTAATTAGGTAATTCTGTTAATATTTAACCAATAAAATTTTGGAACCGTTAGCAAGCATCAACTTACAATGAAGTGTCACATCCATGAAATGTGTCCGGTAATAAATTTTTCTTCTTATTCTCCACATCTTTAATGTGGATGTAAATTTAACTTCTAATAAAGTTATTCTCTTCAGTACCTTCACTGAAGCAGGAAGTGTTGAAATAAGACTCAACAAGAAGGAGCTATCTACAACAAAAATTAATTTTATCTCATACTCCACTAACTGAAAATCACTGCATTCATTGAAAATGAAACTATAAAAGAATCGCATAAATAAAACAATAAGTTCAAAGTAATCCCAAATGATAAAAATCAGCGCAAAACTAAAAGGATGAGTAAACCATACAAAACCGTTAACAGCTGTTAACATGAAATCTTCACATACTTAATTTCAACGGTTCAAGCGCCGCAAAAAATATAGCATACCTATATTTTCCCATCAGTAGTCGAAGATCACTCTAGTGTGTATAAATTTCCCCCTAAACATATGTGACTTCCTTCACCAATGTCGACGTGTCGTAAGATTGAAAATCAGCAGTATCTATGTTTCGTAACTGGAACTAGAAGTACAGGGCTAAGTACAAAAGCTAACACACAGTTAAAAATATTAAAAATAATCCAATTAATCGATGTATTTATCCAAACTATTTTTTTAAAAAAAAAAGGCTTTTAACTGTAATATGCTGTTATATACTTCCTAAAGTACCACTAAAACTACTACGTTTCAATACGACTACTAAAAGCTCTATAGTTTCAATAACTAAGAATCCGTTCAGCGCAAGTGCAGATCAAAATGCGTCGTTTACTACTACAACTAATACTGCTTGTAAAATAAAGGACTCATTGCTAATTGACAAAAAAAGATATGGACGGGAATGGGAGATTGACCTATTATTAAACATATTTAAAATTCATATATAATAGTATTAACCATGCGTAATATTATAAATAGATATTGGTAATGAATTATAGTTAAAACCATATAATGTAAGATATGGCATAAGATAACTGTGTTATTTTACGCAGATAACATTATCTGCGTAAAAAATTTGGAGAGTGTCATTGAGCACTATGGGGAGAATGTGATGAAAATAGTAGGCTCTTCGTAAGCGTAAGATAGTCTGCTGTTAAGATCAGAATCATTCCACAGAGTCCACAGTCTCTAATTGAAAAAGATATGGAGAAAAAATACAGCCATGTTGTCCCTTTTCTTCTACTGATCATCATGGAGCTGACTCCCACTTTAACTGTTGCTGAGATAGTTCTTTGATTGTTTGAATAATAAGGTGTTTGAAGTATTTCACATTTAATTACATGTATTTGCCACTTCGATTCCAGTCAGTGATTAGAAAAAAATGTATCTATGACTTTTTTTAGTAGATTTTCGAGGTAGTCAATCTTGGGGAAGGACAGGTAAAGTTTTTTCATCGGGAAATAGGATTTTTTGCATGCAACTAAAAAAGAATAGATAAATAATAAATAAATCCGCTAAGGTATTTTATTCCCTAAGGGAATAGGTGAGACTGTTTAGCCCTAACTAACTTTTTGGAAACCGATAAGCAGTCAACTCCACTCTTAACCAATAAGCATTGCCACTTTATAATCATATTTCCCTGGTAGAAAAAAAATTCAGCTAAACTGCAGATTTCAAGTGGCTTTAATTGCTCACTGAAATACTCCTACCCTAATTGGGAATATTAGGTGGTTGGTCCCATGTTTCATGTCCAGAACTGGGTTTCCGATTAATCTGCACTTCCTTTCTTTATCTGTGCAGTACAGGTTCCCTCTTCATGAATGTGTTGAACATGCCCAACACATCGTATTTAAGATGGGAGCCAGTATTGCCACTATTTGAGGGTTCAGCTCAAAGTTCTGCTGATCGGCTGCTAATTTGTTCATCCTTATGCTGCATGCCCAATTCTTTAGGTTTTCTTAATATTAGCAGTAATAATGGACACTGAAAAATAAAATAAAATAAAACAACATTGGACATCATAAAAATCACAAAAAAATCAAAAGTAGATCAAAAATCATAAAAGCAACACATACATCAAATACAACAACCACAGAACCCACATTTTTTTTCAGATTAACACATCACCTTAGGGTTACGTACCAAGAGAGCGACAGCACTCGTTTGCCTGTCTCTTCATCGGTTTCTGCTGATAATTTGTGATAGTCATGGGTCATCTATCTCTGATTGTCCTCCAGTGGAGATTGAATTGCTCACTTAGTCTCTAAGAGCT
The DNA here is from genome assembly GCF_054136105.1 of Typopeltis vanoorti. Lineage (NCBI taxonomy): Eukaryota > Metazoa > Arthropoda > Arachnida > Uropygi > Thelyphonidae > Typopeltis > Typopeltis vanoorti. The sequence goes on along the minus strand of NC_143549.1, from coordinate 188,376,682 downwards.
AGATAGCGTTAAAAGTCCACGATTACTCCTTATAAGGGATAAAAGGCGTTACCTGATTATAAATAAAAATAATCAGCTAACGCCTTTTATTCCCTTATAGGGAGTAGGCGAGGCCTTTATACCCTATCTAGCTTTTGGAGACTGAGTGGGTAGTTCAATCTCCACCGGTAGCCAATCAGAGATAGCTTGCCCATGTCTATCACTAAACATAGCAGCCACTAATGAAGAGGCTGGCAAGCAAGTGCTGCCATCTATTCGTACCTAACCCTAACAAGATATGTTACTGTCTGAAATAATGTGGGTACTACGGTCGATTTTCTTGAGTTTATGGGATGAAAAACCCGAGTTTCCGGGAGGAAAAACCCGCTTGCCCATGCTAAAGATCGACTAACTCGGGAACCGGTCAAAGAAAGGCTTAGAAAAAGTTCTTCCAGTCCGCAACTAGACTTGAACTTAAGTCAAACTTCGAGCGACCAAGCGCAGAGGACACAAGCGCAACTGAGCTACACAGGCTAATTAACTGATTATTATTATTATTATTATTATTATTATTATTATTATTATTGTTATTATTATTAGAACAAATATATAACCATCCAGCATCCACTTTCCAACATAAAAAACACACAGAACAGCAAAACCACTACAATCAATCAGGTTAAAACAACACGATACCTTGGAATTTAATTCGATGCAGATATGAATACAAAGCACTATGCCAAAATATAGTAAGATATGCTATAACAATGTATGCTTTCTGTGCACCCTACAAACTAAATAGATTAATGTCGCTACAGTACAAAATGATAAAACTGATCTTTTGGGAACAAAGAGACAATAACGACTTTATATACGCTGCAATGTCAGAACACAAAATACTGACAGCAAAACATTTATGTCACTATGCAGCTTTGCTAAAACATTATTTCGATGCCAATTACAGGACAGTTAGAAATACATACCGTATAACAAGACCTCAGACTACTAATTATATCACATATAAATACAATAATCACTACGAAAAGGCCACGAGAAACTTTTACATCCCATACATCATAAACAAATTACCTTTTGAATACAGAAACCTTACAAACTACAATAGCCTAAGGACATACTATGAACAAGAAACACGCACCCAAAATACCATACAAACTTAATGAAACACAATATATTCGTTCAGGCTTTTAGTTCAGCGACCCATCAAGACATTCCAAGTGTCGTTTGTGTGTGCGTGCGCGTGCGAATTTCTCAATCAATGGCTGCAGTGGAAATCAAGCAAATTGAACATAGATTTGATCTCAAAGCTTCCCGACACAGCAAATAAACCAATAAATAATAACTGGTGTCATCCTCAGATAAGCTCACAAATAAGCTTCAAGGATGAAAGCTGAGAAAATACATCTCATCGAAGATAAATATATATATATATAAATAAATAAATAAATAAATGTATCACATGTAAACACATGTATGTAATGTTGTATCATTTGTAATGATAAGTATGTAATGTATGTATGTATAATATGTTAAAAATTATTATAATTATTACTGCAAAAAAAATTATTATTATTATCAGAATACATGAATGTATCAAATGTAAAGAAATGTATGTAATGTTGTATCATACATAAAAATGTAATTAATGTTGTTTCATATGTAAACAAATGTATGTAATGTTGTATCGCACGTAATCAAAACTATGTAATGTATGTATGTATCATATGTAATAAATTATTTTTTTTTTTTATTATTTTTTTAAAAATGTATATAATGTATCTGAGACAATAAAAAAAATATTATTATTATTACAGTGTTCCCAAACCCCTAAAAACACTAATATACAAAGTACTATGCCAAAATATACTAAGATATATGCTATAACAACGTATGCTTTCTGTGCACCCAACAAATTAAATAGATTAATGTCATTACAGTACAAAATGATAAAACTCATCTTAATAACACAGCAATGCCAGGATACAAAATACTGGCAGCAAAACATTTATGTCACTATGCAGCTTTGCTAAAACATTATTTCGATGCCAACTACAGGACAGTCAGAAATCCATACCGTATAACAAGACCTCAGACTACTAATTATATCACATATAAATACAATAATCACTACGGAAAGGCCACACGAAACTTCCACATCCCAGACATCATAAACAAATTACCTTTTGAATACAGAAACCTTACAAACTACAACAGCCTAAGGACATACTATGAACAAGAAACACGCATCCAAAATACCATACAAACTTAATGAAACATAATATATTCGTTCAGGCGTCCAGTTGAAAATAGCCGAAGGACATACTATGAACAAGAAACACGCACCCAAAATACCATACAAACTTAATGAAACACAATATATTCCTTCAGGCTTCCAGTTCAGCGACACATCAAGACATCCCACGTTATCGTGTGTGTGCGTGCGTGCGTGCGTGCGCGAATTTCTCAATCAACGGCTGCAGTGGAAATCAACCTATTAAACATAGATTTGATTTCGCAGCTTCCCAACACAGCAAACAAACCAATAAATAATAACTAACTGGTGTCATTCTCAGATAAGCTAACAAGTAAGCTTCGAGGATGAAAGCTGAGAAATTACATCTCACCCAAGATTTTTTTAAAAAAAAAATTATGTACCATATGTAATCAGAAGCATGTAATGTACGAAATACATGTAAACAAATGTATGTAATGTTGTATCATGTAATAAAAATAAAAAATAAATAAAAAATAAAAAATAAATTATTATTATAAACATTGTGAAGTGAAATGCAAGAAGATGATCCTCCTTGTTAGGATAATTAGACTAACGAAAATCAACATTAGCAGGTAAATAATCAAAGGGGTGAGAGTGATTATCAGAATAAGTGAAGTGAACACAGCCCAGCAAGTGAAAGCAATAAAAGAATAGATTAGAACAAATCCTAAAGTAGATATGTTTATCAGTTAATACATAACTCAGCACTCACACATATAAAAACCTGATCTCTTCTCACTAAACATCAGCTGACAGCTTCTACGGCGACTTTTCATCTCAAATATCCAAACTATATTCTGCATGACCTAATTCGTATGAAAGGACTATATGAACATCTGTCAGATCTAACATTCCAAGCTAGAGAACACGAAACTTATTCACTTTATGATCTGCTCTAATCTTTTTTCTTTTTTTCTTTTTTTTTGTCTTCACTTCCTGGGCTGTGTTCACTGCTTTTATTTTGGTAATCACTCTGACCCCTTTGATTATTTACACCTGTTAATGTTGATTTTCGTTACTCTAACAAGGAGTATCATCTTCTTGAGAAGCATCACTATTCATAATTCAAATAGCCTTCCCTTTTCTGTCTTGTCTCGGACTGAAAGAAAATGGAGAAAAAACCCTGCTACCTCCGTATGAGATCGGCTAACTCACCTTCGATTGAAAAAGTCCACATAAAGATTCCTCCCGTCACGATGAGAATCGAACTTAAGCCTGTTCCAATCGAAGGGCGCAATGTACTGTCGTTCTTCCAATTGCGCTACGGAGGCTATAAATAACTGAAATAAAATCACACAGTTTCACGCAGTCTACACCGGAGATTTCAATGTCTGTAAAAAATCATCGAAAAATTCAAATCAGAAATTCGAAAGAGCCAAATGCAGGACTTGCCTCTTGCTCAAGGCAATCTAGTTTTCTGAAGCTTTAGTTTTCCAAAGGCTAATGGAAGAATCGTCATTACTCCCTTCTATACATCTACGTCTCTCATTTCTAGCACATACGAAGGAAAGTCATCAGCCATTATAATAAATACTATCCGCTGTATACCTTATCTTTCTCCAGAAAAGCTCTCAAATTCTTCATCAGCCTGGACAGCAAAAAGTCTCATGGTCCAGATGATATTCTCCCCACAATTACACTTCTCTAGATTACACTCCAGAATTAAAACTTACGCTATCGTGCCTACGCAAGTTTATCAGATTCATCTGCATCTATACAACAGCTTACTATAAAATTTAAAAAAAAAAAAGCATTTTTCAGCTTGTCCCTATTTGAGAGTCACATAAAAGTCAGCGATATCCCATTCGCTTCACCTCAATATTTTCGAAAGCGCTGAGAAAGATCCTGAAGCCAACCTTTTCCCGAATTGGAGGCAGATTAATTATTTAGTGATCATCAAATCGAATTTTTTGCCATTCTCGTTTTACAGGAGACCTTCTATCCAACCTTGCTTATTTACAAACAAGCAATGGATTGTCTGGAAAAATCTGTGCGATCGTTCTTGCATTTCCAGTAATTAAATAGGGTCCGTCAAAGAAACTTCCTTGCTAATCTACCATTTTGTAGTTTACTTTCAGTCCTGTTTCTTTTTCTTGTTGATCACAGCTTTTCAAGATGGAATGATTTCCTCTCTTTGGATTTCTATCTCAATGCTGAGGTATTCCACGGCGCTGGGCTTCCTTCACACACACTTTCACTCTCCTTGCTTCTTCAAGGCTGTAATATAAGAAATGATGAACGCAAATGGTGTTAAAACACAAATATTCGTAACTTGTCAGAACAGAAACAATAAAATAAATTAAACGAGACTGCGGAAATATGGCCGCGTCTTAAAGTTGTAGGTGATCGTTGGAGAAGTTAACTTCTGTTGTGTCAAAAGATCCAATTAGCGGTTTTCCGACATCATTCAGAATGAGGCCTTGCTTTCTGTTACCGGACCAAGGGAGTGAATGAGCACAGTACACGCCTTAATTTGTCGAGAAAAAGTTTTATTCTAAGTAAGGCATGGTGGCTGTATATCCTGCCCTATTTAGAAGAAATATGGAAGCATGGATTCCCATGTTTTGAATTAAGAAAAAAATATTCCGATGTTGATCACAAAAGATGAAAAGAAGTTTGACCTAGCGCATTATACATCCACGATAAATTGTTTTGTTAGGATAACAATGCAAGAGAACTACCCAATGTAAAACAGTTGGGTGGTGACAAACGTTTCAGCTAATAGTTTTGACAAAATACCAAATGCATGACTGTCATTTGGGCACGATTTTTTGGGGGGGGGGGCATACACAAAAGGAAGATCGAAATTTACTTGTAAGCTAATTGCAAAACTTTCAATCAGAATACTGAAAACAGTAATTTATACAACGAAATGGGGGAAGGGGGCATACAAGTCACGAAGATCATCCTGCTTGGCTTTTTTATACACCAGTCAACAGATGGCTGAGAGTTGCTCTACAGGGAGGAAATAATCGTAGATTATAGTCTGAAATGCCTACAGGAGGAGCAGCTTGTGTAAGATCATAGTGATCGCGAATGTCTCAACACCTCTAAATGCTGATCTATACAACTGAAAAGGGAAAGGAAATGCAAAATGCAACTGTGAACATTAAAATTACATTAAACTAATTACGAACTAATACTACTACTACTACTAATAATAATAATCGATAACTGAAGTATCAGAAGAATTAAAACAAACAATTGTAGCTACAGCAAAAATATAACCAGTATCCGTTTTACCAAAATACTGACAGGAAATCTGAACACAATATTGAACACCTAAACGCAGAAGAAACACTTAAGTTCTGGAAATAGCTCTGGGATAACTCTTCGAAAACATAATAATAACTAACTGGATTAAAGATGTTGAAAAACAATTGAACAACACTCAGATGGAAGATCGTCATAACCAGTGGTGGGTTGTACAGAAGCACTGCGACACTGGAGCACCCTCCAAGGAAAAAACGAAAAAATTAACTTTTGTTTGTGTTTATAAATAATAATAATGCTTACAACATTATATAAATGCAATACAACATGTTAAAGGTTACAGTTTGTTTCGACATTGATTGAATAGTAAATAATTGGAATTGTTCGATTAATGCTTTAGATCAATGGTCGCCAAAGTGGTCGATATAACATTGTTAGGGGTCGATAGAAAAATATAAGACATCATTGTATGGGTAATATTTAATTCGTTTAACTTGGATTACCTCCATCCTGAATGACAATGCAATTAAGAGTGAATCGTGGGAACAGTGTCATGAAAATAGTTACGGAGGCCAATGAAGTAGGCCAAAAATGACGTATTTACCAATAAACGAATGTGAGGTTCCCGCCCGGCTGGCGCGGCGGGAGCGAGATGGCAACACGTGCGCGGTTGCTTATTTACTTATAATTACACGTATTCGATCCCAGTTCTCATTTTTGCGCATCGACATACAAGTGAGCGTTAATGTTCTAAAATTCATCAACATACATATTATAATTCAATCGTTATTCATTCACGAACTAAACTTCTCTATGTTGAAGAGTTGAGCAGGGCTGGTAGTAATACCAGTAGTTTATTAATATTAATATTAGTATTAATATCACTAGTAATACCAGTGATATTACTAGTGATAGTAATAGTAGTAGTAATAGTAATATAATAATATATACTATATTATACATACAATAACACTGTAACTAAAAAATAAACAATCTAAAAACTCACATAAGCGTCTTTTTCTATTATAATTACGTAATAGTAAAATAGAGGGAGTCGAAAAACTCAAATAAGCGTCTGGTCCTATTATAATTACGTGATAGTAAAATAGAGGGGGTCGATAAAACGTCAAGAAACTCTTGAAGGGGTCGACGGTCAAAGAAGTTTGGCGACCCCTGCTTTATATTACGAAACAAATGCACTGGGATTTAACGCAGTGTCGAAATTATCACGTTCCGTCAGTTGCGGCTAGACTGGCCTATATTCGTTTGCACTTGTCACTGCACGTAACAAGTGAATCCGACACTCCTCGTTGAGCATTGTCGCTCGATAAACTGTATACTTGCGCGCGTTATTTCTGTGAGATACGAAACTTTTATTATTGGTGTGTGTACGTGGTGAGGGTGAAATATTTTTCGTAAATCTTATTTTATTTTGTTAAAATAACATACAATTATTTATTTATTATCGATACAACGCTGAATTATGACGAGTGACACTGTTGAAAATACGAAAATAATTATATTTTCTCAATTATCGTTTTGCAAATTATAAATTTTAATGAAAAGGTTATTGAAAAATTTTGTCCAGGCAAAAATAGAAGAATGGATTTTATTTTCAAATAACATTTTTTTAATAAAGTAATTTTTTTTAATATGTAAATTTACTTGTTAATAAATTGGTTACTGATTAGGAAAAAATGAATTATTTTTCTTATTTTGTATATGCAGCACCCCCACTTAAAATTTTTATCCGTCGCCACTGGTCATAACCCCAGAAAAAGACAAACAAATAAAATGAAAGACTGGAGTGCACCAGGCAAAGATGAACTGCATGAATTTTGATTCAAATATCTGCCCAGTACTCATGCTCGATTGGTTCAACAATTTAACAACCTATTGCAAACAGGATCAATTGAAAAGTGGATGACAACAGGAAGGACAGTTCTGATTTTGAAAAAAAAAAAGAAAAAGGAGCCGTTCCAAGTTATTACCGCCCAATAACTTGCTTGCCAACAACATTTAAGTTACTCACTGGATTTCTTGCAACTTCGATTAGTCAATCTTTATCACGACATTAACTTCTGCCTATTGGGGAAAAAAAAAAAAAAAAAAGAGTTGTAGAAAATCCAGAGGAACAAAAGACCAATTTAATTGACAAAATGGTTTTGAAAAATTCGAAAAGACAATAAACTAACTTATGTAGCATGGATTGATTAGCAGAAAGCATTCGACTCTTTGCCGCATAGCTGGATTATAAGATGTTTAGAAATTTTTGGAGTAAGTAAAAACATTAAAAAAAATCATAACAACTGTCATGCCCACTTGGAAAACTCAGTTAATAATTCAGAAAAAAAAATCAGCTAACGCCGTTTTATTCCCGTATACGGGAGTAGGCGAGGCCATTTAGCCCTATCTAACTTTTGGAGACTGAGTGGGCAGTTCAATCTCCACTAGTACCCAATCAGAGATAGATGGCCCAAGGCTATCACTAATTAAGCAGTACGCAGTGAAGAGAGACGGCTCAAATGTGCCGCCATCTCGTGGTCCCTAACCCTAACACAATATATTTAATGTCTGAAAATAATGTGGGTTCTACGGTCGATTTTCTTGAGTTTACAGGACGAAAAACCCGAGTTTCCGGGAGGAAAAACCCGCTTGCCCGTGCCAGAGATCGACTAACTAGGGAACCGGTCGAAAAAAGGCTTAGAAAAATTTCCTCTAGTCGCCGACTAGACTCGAAACCAAGTCTTCCTTCGTGCGGCCAAGCGCCGTGGTATGGAAACGTCACATCCACTGAGCTATAGAGATAATTTTGGTACAGTGAATATCAAGAGAGGAATATTTCAAGTGGACTCATTATCACCTCTATTGTTCATCCTAGCACTGATTCCTCTAACATTAATTCAAAAGAAAACTAACTTTAGATATAAAACATCAAAGCAAAGCAGGAAAAATATCTCATTTCTTATGCATGGTTGGTCTCTAGCTACAGAAAATCATTCAGAGGAACTGAGTTACTGCTCAATACAGTCCAAGTCTTCACTGAAGACATATCTATGGAGTTTGAGCTTTAGAAATGTGCAACAACAGGAAACAAATGAATCACATTTGTAGATCGAAGGAAAATTGAAAATTTGCTACAGCACGAATCTTATAAATATCCAGGAATTCCTGAGGCAGACACCATTTTAAGTTCAGAAGTCAAAAATAAAGCGGTGTGTGAATATCTGAAAAGAATTTGAAAAGTTCTAAAGTCCGAGCTGAATGGAGGCAACACAGAACAGCAATCGATATATGAGCCATCCGTGTAATCAGATACCAGCAAGGATAACTGACCGGACACAAGCCGATATGGATGCAGTTGATAAGTAAACACGAAAATTAATAACAGTGATCATGCCTTGCGCCCAAGCAGTGATGTGAATCGGTGGAAAGCCAGGAAAGATGGAGGATGTGGTCTTTTGAAAGTGAAGCAAACAGTAAGAAGACAAAGCTATCGTTGAACAATTACATCAAGGAGCGCACAGAAAAGATGTTAATTGAACTTACGAAAAAAGTAGTGAATGTAGTAGTTTCAAAAAAGCAGTACAGGGAGAAAGAAATGGCAAAAATATCAGAAGGTTGGAAATTCCAACTTGGAAAAGCACTTCATGGTCAATATTTGAAAGATTGAGGGGAAAGTTGACAGTCGCTTAACTTGGAAATGGCTTCAGCAGGCCTGCATCAAGAAAGAGACAGAAGGTCTGATGCTGCTCAAGAAAAAGCACTACAAACGAATGCAATAAAGGCGGAGATTGAAAGGATCTGTGACGATAGAAATGCCGACAATGCAGAGATAAAGAAGAGCTAGTAGACTAGTCAATTAGTTCTTGCAGCAAAGTTGCTCAGACAGACCTTCTGTCTCTTGATCGGGTCGCAAAAGATGTACGCTGTAGTTATGCAGGAAATATCATTTCTCAACATGCAAAATCCCTTGGGAAAACACAGTTGATAAAGTTATTGAAAATGAAAATACAAAAAGATATTAGAGGACCTTAAAAAGTCAAAAACTGCATTATTCTATTTCATGCTTCTTGTTACTTTTTGACTGCGAACTCTGTTAATTGAATATAATAATTAATAATAATAACAACCTCCAGTACTTACAGGCGCCTTTAAGGCTGACGTTGGCTTTCGTGGCCATAAGAAAGGTAGCTAAATAACGAAACAAAATTCCTCTAAAATACAGAACAACTTCAGTAAGATTAATAATTTATTTATTTTCAATGTAATTTCCCCTTAACTCAATGCAACGTTTACATTGTTCATGCAAAATTTCAAAACAACCACTAGTAGGTATCTAAAGATATAGTGTTGAACTGTGCAGTCACACTCCTCTCCAAAGAGAGTCTCCTCTCTCTCTCTCTCTCTCTCTCTCTCTCTCTCTCTCTCTCTCTCTCTCTCTCTCTCTCTCTCTCTGTGCTTTGCATTGTGGGTAAATATTAAGATTAGTGATCAGAGCTTACTCTACTTTTACCATGGGTTGCCTTGACTTGCACTACTTTGAGGGTCAGCTAGACTTCCAATACGTGCAGGCGCAAACTTGACTTGTTTGTCTGTTTGCTTACTTACTAGAGTAAAACCATGTTTAAAATATCTTGGTATCTTTAACATTTATTATACCCAAGGTAAAATTAGAATTGAAGAAAGTACAGGAAGATGGTTTAATGTTAAATCTGGTGTGAGACAAGGATGTACATTATCCCCTCTGTTATTCATTATCTATATGGATCACATTATGAAGGAAAGTGGTATTAAACATGACATCAAAATTGGAGATGTTAATGTCAGCTCTTTGCTTTATGCGGATGATGTTATACTTATCAATAAATCCACTACGAGTCTGCAAGATTCCTTGACTAAATTGAATAACTGTTGTAATAGATATGGTATGAAGGTCAGCAATAAAAAGACAAAGACAATGAAAATAGACAGAATTGTTGAAAATGTCAACTGCATTGTGAACGGAGAACCTGTGGAACAAGTAAAACATTTCACCTACTTAGGCACGATTTTTAGTGAAGATGGTAAATTAAATATGGAAATAGACAACAGAATCAGCAAAGCTGGTATGGTGGGAAGTCAATTGAATAAATTCATATGGAATAAAAGAGAAATTAGTCGGAACACTAAATTAGCTGTATACAAGACAGTGTTCAAACCAGTTTTAACTTATGGATCTGATAACTGCGTCAGAAGTAAAACACTTGACCAAAGACTAGAGACCACAGATATGAGAGCCCTGAGAAAGATAATAGGTGTGAACAGATGGCATCAATGGTAATATCATATTAAAAATGAGAATATTAGGAAAGAACTTGACATTGTCAGCATCAAGGAATGCGTTAGCAGAGCTAATCTCAGGTGGTATGGTCACTTAAACAGAATGGGTGAGGAAAGATTAGCAAAACACGTGTTCTCTGCCAGGTTGGCAGCAAAACGACCCAGATTAAGACCAAGATATAGGTGGATTGATATAGTTCAAAGTGCCTTAGACGATAGAAATATAAGATCTGATAATGTTGGAGTTTGACAAGTTACAGAGTGATTTGGAGGAAAATTGTAGATAGGAAGTTAGTAATGATGTACATTTTTCATGTAGTACTATCATATCCTGTACACCCCTTGAATTTACATGGCAGGAATTTGATGGTGATGATATATACACATACACACACACTAGGGGGCTCCTCACCCTGGCGCCTACGGTGCCCAACCCCCAGAGTTCCGGGCTGGTAAGACAAAAACCGTGACATAAAAAAACTTTTCAAATTTCGGCTTATCTTTTTATATATAGAGAGTAGATATCAAGGATCTTCCTCAGCGATAGCCAAGTTATCCGGTCTTGAGCGTGGACAGCAGGGTTTTTTAATCCCAGTTTATCTGGGGTTTATCATCCCGCAAACAGGCAAACCGGCCCCGTGAACACACGAATTACAGTCATGAATATTGCCCTTAGGGGATGCAGCAGAGGAGTGGCGAACCGACTGCATTAATACGCCAGTAACCCCTCATTAGGAGAGGACTCAACTCGTCCTAGGACGGACGAGAGGGATAGGATATATTATTTACAGAGTAATTGATTCGGTTAAATGACATGTTTATAATTATTAACTGACTTAAACACCGAGAAAAAATACAAGGGATTTAATAAAGTTTCACTACTAGTTTCATCGGTTTCATCAATTTACTATATATATATATATATATATATATATATAGTAAATATTAATTCACTTATGTATAGAGACTCTCTTGATGTTCATAGTTTATTTAAGCTTCAGTGTTTTAGTGTTTTTTCTTTTTTCTTTCTTTTATAATGTCACCTGATGAAGGCTGTTACAACCCGATTTATATATATATATATATAGTAAATTTGTAGTAAATATGTAGTAAATTTAGGATAGAACAACCGATAACGTGAAATTATATTCCACAACTGTTGATGTCCTTAAGAATTTTTAAAATGCGTTTTTCCCATCAGTTCAATAATTTATCGTAAACAACTTGCGATAAATTACTGGTTTTGTTGGCTGAGATTCATACACATTCTATGCTCGCTGATAATTAGATAGAATGTTGATAACAATTTCATGCATCCGATTACATACCTGATACAAGGAAAAGTGAAAGGTTTATTTTATTTTATTTTATTTTATTTTTTGAAATACAAAATTCTAATCTGCCTTCATTTAAAATTCAAATTTCAATTTTTTCATTTTAAACTTCTATCACATGCTTTAAAACGATATGGGATAGATTTTCTAATTCTGTTCAGCGATATAGTTCAGGGATTGCATCGTCATTATTTCTTTTTTGCTTTAATCGAGCCAACCTTCATTATTTTTGTCACTTTACGGAAAAAAGAAAACAAAAGCAGTTTAAAATAAAGTTTACACACTGAGCAATAAATATCTCCACTGCTAGTAAAAGAAAGTAGTGAAGAAGTAGGTATTATCTTTTGGACATTTTAAAGAATTCCATTTCGTTTAGTTTATTTTTAATAATCTTTCTCAAAACTGTTATATTTTCCGAAACTATAATTATTTTTCTATGTTTGTATTTTCAATACATACAGATGTTTTTTTTTTTTTTACATAAAGAATAAAAAAAATCTTTCTTGATCTCAAAAGTGTTAATGCTGAATTCTGCGTTTAAAATCACAGTCCAAAATCATTGTCAACTTCTTGGAGTCCCTCGAAACAATGCCATGGTGGACCGAATGAATTCAACAACTCATACAATAGCTTGAGTCATATTTTTTTATTAAACAGCATGGTTTTCCAGAAACGTGAGTATAAGAAGTGACAACAACCTTTTCTTTCTTGTAATTACTTCTTACATCTGAATAGTATGGTATCCGCGTGAAAGGGGGCTTATACACCTCAGAATTTTAGGTTTTTTGCCCATCTCAGCTTAAAATCCTGATAACAGTGAGGACAGTTATGTTACCTGCCACTTTATGAAAGAAATTTCTGTTTATAACTTATACATCTTACTGCAGAATGAATAGTTGTGATGATAAAGCTCCTAACGAAGAAAGAAAAAGAGGAAAAAATGAACTGTATATTTGCAACGTAACTCAAACCTACAAGGTTCGAAACTTTCACCTGTTCGTTATCATGCCATTGATAAATGGAATCAAACGGTCATCTAAGATAGATTAACGGTTAACTGAAATGGTAACCAGCTCGTTTAATTCCAATTAAAGCGAAAGATATCTTACATACAATATTAAGAGAACATACACTTTAATGTTTTTGTTTTTGTTTACAGTTGGCATTACAGGACAAATCCGTATCTGTAGGTATTGTATCTGAACGCTTCTGATAAGAACGAAGCAAGTTTTCAAATTTATTTCGGAAAAAATAAATTTTTTTTTTTGTTCTTTTTTTTTAAAGTTTAACTCTTCTCAATGGATATGAAGGTAAACCTCATCAGCTATGCATATGATACGGCTATAATTTTCTCCACAAGCGACATGCCAAGCTTAAAGCGTAACATGGAATCTGAAGCCTGCACATATTTCCGTTGTACTGGTTGGCCGAGTAGATAGCGCACCATCTCTCTAACGAATAGAGTATGGATTCAAATTCCACCATAGGCATTGATGTTTGTGATTGATTTACTAATTCTGTGTGGAAAAGGCATTTGCAACTGCTATCCCTTCTTCCAGCAGACTTCACTCCCAATACCTAGCCCGAAAGTGATGACCACTACTGCTAACCAGATTGGTCGAGTTGTAGCAGATCTACTCTCGAAGTCGAGTCCCGCCATAGGCATGGATGTGTTTAGGTGGAAGATGAACTTCATCACATGGTGTGATACCACGCCTAGCTTATTGAGGGAGTGAAGTGCCTTGAAAAAAGTTCCATGTTTTGTTCCGACCCCTAGACCAAGGTTTCCGAACATAGGTTATAACATTTCGTGGGTGGGAGTTACGTAATAATAATAATAATAATAATAATAATAATAATAATAATAATAATAGGCAACATTTAACGTGAAGAACTGTAAAACGAGGATTCAGAAAACTAAATTTATCCTATTTGAACTGAAGGGTAGAGAGCAGTCTTGCCAGTTAAATACCATTCCACTTCCCGCAGTCTCAGAAGTGAATACATCTTTATATATATTTATATCTATATATGTAGAAAGTTTTTTACCTTGGATATACTATACGTTAAAGATACCAAGCAATTTTATAAACTTGGTTTTTATCCTTTTTCCCAAGTAAGCAAACAGACAAGTAAGTCAAGTTTGAGCCTGAACGTAGTTCAAGTCTGAGGCAACTCGTGGTAAAGGTGGTGAAAGTCTGATCACTTTCCTTAGTATCTCCCATAATGCAAAGCACATCTCCTTGCGGACATGTACGATGCTATGCATTAAAGAAAGGGCCACCCAGACCAGCTTTGACCTTTATTGAGGTCTCGTCAGTGAGATGACAAGGTTGATGTAATGCAGAACTTATAAATTTTACCTAAACAAATTGCCACAAGGTGCTTTGACCTTATTAAATAAAAATCTTAGGATGAGAGAAAGATGTAGAAAGTTTTTTACCTTGGGTATATTATATTTAAACCGAGTTGCCTCGGATCTGAAAATACTTCAGGAGCAAACTTGACTTGCTTGTTTGCTTACTTGGGGGAAAAAAGGATTAAAACCAAGTTTATAAAATTGCTTGGTATCTTTAACACACACACATATATATATATATATATATATATATATATATAAACTTGGTTTTTATATATATATATATATATATATATAAACTTGGTTTTTATATATATATATATATATATATATATATATATATATATATATATATATATATATATATATATATATATATATATATATATATATATATATATATATATATATAAAGATAAAGATAAAGATAATTTGAAACCATTTTATGTCACGTTGTTTGTCTCTTCATTGTTTTGAGCCAGGATAAGCTGAAATTTGAAACGTTTCACGTCCAACAATCTGTTTCCCTTCATGAGACAACAATTTGTTGGGCGTCTCAAAACAATGGAGAACCGGCTTACCAGCCCGTAACTCAAGGGTTGGGCGCCGCGATATATATATATATTTGAAATTTGAAACGTTTTTATGTCACGTTTTTTTGTCTCCAGCTTACCAGCCCGGAACTCGGGGGGTTGGGCGCCGCGCCAGGGGGAGCAGAGTCCCCCTAGTATATATTTATATATATATATATAATTCGTGGGTTACATCTACCATAATCTGAACTGGAAAACTCATATACAAACGGTTACACACAAACTCTGGTAATACTGTATACATTACACAATATTAGCATCTCATAATTTTTTTTTTTTTATTATGCGATGGGATATTCTGGAATCAGTGCAAAAAACATCCTTGGCAAATCACACAATTTTCAAACATAATATTAAAGAAAACGTATAGTTATAATCCTATGGCAGTTAGTAACTGTAGGACTATAACTATACATTTACGAGCGTGGAGGCAAGTTGGACTGCTTTTCGGATACCTCAGGGGGGGGGGGGGGGAATGTCACGGTATAAAATTGTCTCCTAATGTCTACTACTGATTTGTATATAACATGCGATGCAAAAGAATATGATTTTGTATATATTTATCCTTATTTCCTTACATTATCCATATAGTACATTAGCTGAACTGGTGCGTGCATGATATATCTGGGTCACGCTTAAGTTTTTAATAAAATATAATGCCGCATTAATCTAAGACCAATCATATCGATCCCTTAAATTCAAATGGCAGCATTCTAGAGAAGAAAACCCTGAACTCAGATTTCAGAATTATATTATATATTACTCGGTGTTGATTTTTGTGTTAAATGTAATAAATATGTAGATACGGCAATTAATTTTGTTTTCATTTAACGTTCATGCGAATAAAGTCAATTTTATGCTTATGTGTTTTAGAGACATCTTAAAGATGCTCTACATCATATGTTGAAGGTGATATTTTCATTTTTGTTTCGTTCTTTATCATTTAAAATTATTACCGAATTTGATTTTACATCATGATAGTGCATATTTTAGGGGATATTTTTCTTCCTTTTTTACACGACTTGTACATGCGAAATTTATCACATATTATGCATGTGATTATGTTCAAACATCCATCACTATCCAATCGTATGTCGCTACCCTGAAAGAACGTTAGACTAAGAGAACAGTCGTATTTTTTCTCCCCCCTCTCCTATTCTTCTAGAGGTGCACCAGCAGATCGTCTGATTAGAGCCTTACCTTGACACCAGAAGTCGCTCGTTAATTACAGCTAACTCCATCGGTGTAATTCTCCACGCTCTGGCAAGCATTTTGTTGCAAGTAACGCGGTTACTGCCAGAAATTACGGATATCCCTTCCACTTCACTTCCTCCATATTTTACGTTGTGCTCCGCGACCCTCCCCTGCCGTGACTTTCGTCAGATTCAAGGCGCAAGCTCGGCAGTCAACTTCTAAACTGCTGAGATCAGGAGTTTCGATGTTCTCAAGTTTATCAATAACCGCTGCTTCTCATGGGCACACCTTACATTCGGTAATGAAGAAGTTGATTGGACAATGGAAGCAGTGCACGTGTGACTAGGAAATCTAATTATCTTTCGCTCGTTCTTTTTTCCTTTTTAAACAGACGATTTCATATAATATCATTGAAGTATTCAGAATTTGCGAAGAAGGCTTTCACAATCGGTGGATTACCGATTGTAACTCTTAATCGAAATATCGACCCCCCCCCGCGCCTCACACTCGATATTTATACGTATAGAGTGGGGATCGATATTTCGAAAATTTATTTAAAAATAAAATAGATGAGATAAAAACTTGCAACTTGGAAGAACGTTTAAAAAAACGTTCCGTAAATTTGTGAATGGAATGGAAAAAGAATAAAATAAACATTGATTTAATTGTTTATTTTATTCTTTTTTACTTATTTCTGGATTTTGCGTTACTCTTCCGAGTTGTTCATTTCTTTGCTTGATATTTTTCTTACTGCACCAGGTCTTCTATCGTTAATAAAAAAAATAATAATAAAATAAAATAAACTGATAGATTTCACATGTCTATAAAAATTCAATTCAAGTGAAAAGCAGATCAGAATGATTTCGAGAAGTTAAATGCATCTAAAAAAAACAAAACAAAAAAACTCAGACCTGTTGGGCTGCTCTTGTCGACGACATTCCGGCGGTCTTTTCTTTCTGGGCATTTCTCGGAAGTGAACGCGCATTGAACTCGCGGCGAATCGCAACTTCCGCTATCACCACTACGGAAGATTCTGAGAAAATGTTTTGTTCTCCGTCCCTTCCGATTTACGAAAAACCTTCCGATCCCAAATGACAAATTGCTACGTGACACATTTTGCTGTGTGGAATGATGGGCCATCTCAGCGAAGACGAAAGTCCAGAAAGATAAAATAAATAAAATAAAATTGCGACAAGTTCATTAAAATCCCCAAGTGTATCAAAGTTTCATTTCTCTATGCGTTTATTTATTTATTTATTTAAATACTTAAAATTCTGGAATTGCTATATTATGCATGTGATTATGTTCAAACAGCCATCACTCTCCCATCGCACATATATATATATATATATATATATATATATATATATATATATGTGGCGATTAGTTTTTACTCGGTTGTTATACATTTCAAAAAATAGATTTAATGACTCCAAGACCGAGATAACATATAAAGATTTTAATGATAAATACTACTAGTTTCGGCATATAGCAGCCTTCTTCAGGTATTTATAAAGGAAAGAAATACTAATAAACATTGAATTATTTAAATAAACAAACTGGAAATTACAGGTACAAATTGCCTCACATAATCGATACATAAAAACGTTGTATTTTTCAAGTTGTTCCAACTGGCGTGCCATTGTTTGTTGCAATTGTGCGTGCAAGTTCACGTGAACGCCAATATTGAATAACTGCAGCATGGCTATCTGGGATGTTATAACTTAAATTATTATTTAAGTGGACCGGGTTCAGTAGGATTTCCCGTGATTCTACGATTTTTCTTTCAAACTCATCTTCACAGCGAAAAATATTTTCTGATCTATTCCAGCATACAGAGTGGCTTTGTTGGTCATCATTAGGATTATTTGAAAAAAGAACATGACTGGATAAAGCAGTTGCATGAGATCTTTTGTATGAGATGTCTCTCTTATGCTCTTCTATGCGTTGTTCAATAGATTTGTTAGTTTGACCAAAGTATGGGATATTGCAATCACACCACAATTTATATACTCCAGGGTACTTAAGGTTGCGATGAGTAGGTTTTGGATGGCTGATTAGAGAGCGGATTTTTGGAAGTGTGGTGAAGAAGGTCCTGAACCCTCCTAAGCAGTGCACAACAGAGACTATTAATTTTAAAGGTAGCATCTCTATTCCATACATTAGCACAGTCTCTAAGAAAATAGCTAAAGTCCTTAAAAAATATAATATCAGGACCTTCTTCACCACACTTCCAAAAATCCGCTCTCTAATCAGCCATCCAAAACCTACTCATCACAACCTTAAGTACCCTGGAGTATATAAATTGTGGTGTGATTGCAATATCCCATACTTTGGTCAAACTAACAAATCTATTGAACAACGCATAGAAGAGCATAAGAGAGACATCTCATACAAAAGATCTCATGCAACTGCTTTATCCAGTCATGTTCTTTTTTCAAATAATCTTAATGATGACCAACAAAGCCACTCTGTATGCTGGAATAGATCAGAAAATATTTTTCGCTGTGAAGATGAGTTTGAAAGAAAAATCGTAGAATCACGGGAAATCCTACTGAACCCGGTCCACTTAAATAATAATTTAAGTTATAACATCCCAGATAGCCATGCTGCAGTTATTCAATATTGGCGTTCACGTGAACTTGCACGCACAATTGCAACAAACAATGGCACGCCAGTTGGAACAACTTGAAAAATACAACGTTTTTATGTATCGATTATGTGAGGCAATTTGTACCTGTAATTTCCAGTTTGTTTATTTAAATAATTCAATGTTTATTAGTATTTCTTTCCTTTATAAATACCTGAAGAAGGCTGCTATATGCCGAAACTAGTAGTATTTATCATTAAAATCTTTATATGTTATCTCGGTCTTGGAGTCATTAAATCTATTTTTTGAAATATATATATATGTATATATATATATATATATATATATATATATATATATTTATATATATACATCAGTTCGGTTAGATGTGCTGTCGTGTGGCTTATGCTACAAAATTCACGTCAATTTGGCCGTTGGTTACATTTTTTTATCAATGTATGAAAGTTTGAAGAATGCATAGCGCATCAGCGCTCATCATAATTGGTCCAATGCAATTAATTGTAGGATAACTTTGAATACTTTAATTTATCAATTAATTGTAACCAAATCTGCGTAGATTAGGGGGACAATGTGATGTGTCTGTTTTAAGATATATATTAGAAAACAATAATAAAGGATAATGCTATATTTGGTTGCTATATTTGAATTACTCAAAGGCAGTGGCGCAACCGGGGGGGGGGAGCCAAGGATCCTGGTCCCCCCCAAAAGAAAAAGGAAAAAACACTAGAAAATTTTCCAAAGATTTTTCCTAATTAAAATTCGTTTTTTTATTTATTTATGTTGTGTGGTGTGTTCTATTTCTATAGTACTTATGAATTAGCGATCATTGCAGATGCTCAGTCATAGGCCGTATGCGATGCGTAGCGTGTATTCTCAAATCGTCTACTCGAATCGCCCCCTTCCCCCCCCAAGATTAAATCCTGAGTGCGCTACTGCTCAAAGGTGTAAATATAATAGTAAATTTTGAAGATGAAGACGAGGCTTACCGCCTTCGACTACAATCATACGGTCCGCAAAAGCCCTGGCTGGAAACGGGACATTCAGTAGATATCGTCAACACTGTTTCCCATTCTAAATATTGGCAAAAAAGTTATAAATCATCGATAGAAAATTATATACTGAAAACTTGTAGATATCGGTGTCCTAAAGACGTAAGTTCACACTTAACGCACGGAAAACAGATGAAACTCGGAAAACAAAAACAGCAACTCAACGTGCAATTGGATTGGTTGACAAAATAACCACTGACAGCCACTGCTTTCTGGGTGCTATTGTCACGCCACGCTTCGTCTTCTGGTTGGTTTAAAACTGCTGGAACGCTAAAAATTGAACACGCTGCGCCATCTGTTCTTTTCGAAATGTTCAAAGATGTCCGTATGACACTTTGAACATTTAGAGGAGAATAAATGCAAAAATACCATATCGGCGATATTGCAATTCCGTAGGTGTGCACCGCGCACCCTGGATACACTCCTGGTACCAGTATTCGCAGACGTAAAGTGATGCGTGCGACTAAAAAAAGCTTAGCATTATCAGTGACATCCCGCGACGATGAGTGCAACATAAAAACTTGTCGAAAGTTAAAAAACCGAAGTTTATATAAAATTAGTTGGTATCTTGAATACATAAAAACTTGTCGTAACACACTGTTTCAACTTCACGCGACACAGTACCCACCGTAGATAAAATACGCGAATGAATGTGCTTTGATTGCGTCACATTGACACAATTTCAGATTTGTTTTACAAATCTCAAAAGGAATTTTTCTGCAGCCTGTTAATTAGCAATTGATATTTCTTCAATACTTAGAAATTACGAAACACGCAGTTTCATAAACGGCAATTTTAAGAAATCGCTTAATTATAATATTTTGCCAAAATTATTATAACGATGTGTGTTTTCCTTCAATCTATTTTACTAGGGAATTATTATGGAACAAGGGGGTTTCCTGTTACTTCCTCGTTATTCTGTTAGACTGATTCTAATCAAAGGTCTTCTGGACAACACTGAGCTAAAGAGGCTCGATAATAATAATAGTAATAATAATTTTTGTGTGATTAACAAGACTAGGGAAATATAACTCCTGCCGTATATGTTGATTGAAAGAGACATCTAGTTTAATTATTTCGCTTCCGTTTTAGGCATTATAATACTCGTAACGATTCATGAGCTATTTTCAGTTTCAACACTGAATTGAAATCAGAATGTTGAAAGTATGCGAACATCAGAATGAAGTTGCATTTTTACCGCTTCCGCAGGGAGTGCATATAAAATTCTTTATATGAATCCTCTACTACATCAGTATTAGCACTGTGCATGGGTTAATTACATCAGGGTTGTCCAAAGCACTGCCCGCGGTGCGATTTTGTGCGGCCCGCCTGTTGGTTTTGATTTTTACGAGCGAAAAAATAAAATAACAATTTGAATCGAATGCGTATTAGATATTTTAATTCCATCACTAATCGATAATCTCGACGTTGGTAATTTCATTTGATGTTTTTACACCCACGTGTTTTTCAAATATTAGATGTGTCAAAGAAGCGTTCTTACACCGTTTTTGTTCCAACGCGCATGCTCCGGGAGCTCACGGGGAACGTAAGCGCGCGATTAGTGTTGTTCGTTTGTTCAGCTTTCGAGCTTGTGTCGCTGCTGCTCACCAAATTACGCATTGAGATGCGGCCCTCGGATATTTTTTTTTTCTAATGCGGTCCTCGGATTACATAAGACTGGATATCCCTTGAGTTAGATAATCTGGAACCCTGCTGCAGACACCAAACGCGGAACTTTTTCAAGTCTCTTTAAATAAGCAGACTGCGATGAAACACCCAAAGACATCCACAAGCATCTACGCCTGCAGTGGAATCTGAACACTCAACTTGTTGGTCGGAGAACTCATAAGCTATGCACACTACTAACCAGACACGTGTGTGTGTGTTTTGTGCGCGCTCGCTTCACCCGAAACGAGTGCACTATTTCATTAATTTCATTCTAACGAGCACTTTTTAGTTGTTTTCCACAGTTCTGTCATCATCGAAAATTAAACTTAATATGAAATGACGTAGTTAATCGAGGCCCAAAAGATTTAATAGATTACAGCAGGTTTCTTGAGACTGTTAATTTGATTTTTACTCTTTCCAGATGTTCTTTTGTTTTTATGCACTAAACAGATTGTTCGCAACAGATTCGTTTTCTATTCTTTCGTAACGTGACATGGTCAATGAAATAACTTTTGTCTACTATAAACACGTGATAATGATGATGAGGATGATATTAATAATCTTCTTCTTACGTCTATTCATGGGGCCAGTTTGTCTATTCTGGGGACGAAAAACCCGAGTTTCATGTTGAAACCCCCGTATGCGACCGGCTAACTCACCTTTCATCGAAAGAGACCAGCTAAAGGTTAACCTCACGTCACCGACGGGAATCGAACCCAGGTCTTTCTGACCAAAGGGCTTCGTCTATACTGACTGAGCTATGGAGGATCTGATATTAATAATAATGATAAACAGTTGCATGACAAATGTAAGTTGTATATAATATTAACATAATTTCGACTGCACGAAGAAAGACCATTACAGTTGCTATTCTAGTCACTGACTAGAGAAATTTTTTCTGGGCCTTTCCTCAACCCAAGAGTTGGTCGATCTTTGAAGTAGTGTTCTGCTCCAAAGAAACTCGAGTTTTCAACTCTGTCTCAGAAAAACTGACAGTAGAAATTACACTATTTCTACAACAGCAGTTTAAGATCACAAGAGAACTGCAGATCTCTACCGTGGTCTCACCCCAATGCCACTAAAATCATCGACAGACATAAACTCAATTATTGTTGATAGATAAGGGCCTGACTGTCCACCATTTCCGAAGCTACGGTTACAGTAGCTTCGCGTATAGATAATAAATGGAGTTAAAGTACGAGAAAGAAACGTAACCTTTTATTTCCACTGCGTGAAGTTTTTTATTTTTTTCGTTTTTTTAACGTGCGTGAGCGCGCGAATTTCTCAATCAACGGCTGTAGTGGAAATCAAACCTATTAAACATCAGCCTACTTCCCAACGCAGCAAACAAACCAATAAATAATAACCAACTGGTGTCATCCTCAGATAAGCTTAAGAAATAAGCTTCGAGGATGAAAGCTCAGAAATTGCATCTCATCTAAGATCAATATATACAACTCATTGTTAAATGAATAAATGCTGTATTATTATTATTATTATTATTATTATTATTATTATTATTATTATTATTATTATTATTATTATTATTATTATTATTATTATTATTATTATCATTACATTATACAGAAAAGAAAGAAAAAGTTGTATGTATTTCATTGTTACAAAAAAAAAACAGAATTAAACCTGTTGTAAATATGTAATCACAATATATAATCATGATTTTAATAATTAAAAAAATTTGAATTTTTTAAAAAAAAATATGTGATCAATGTATGTATCATACATTGATCACATATATAAACAAATGTATGTAATGTATGTATGTACGCAATGTATGTATCACATGTAATTTAAATATGTAATCAGAAATTTTAATAAAAAATTATTATTATTATTATTATTATTATTTGAGAACCTCCATGG
The DNA here is from genome assembly GCF_054136105.1 of Typopeltis vanoorti. NCBI lineage: Eukaryota > Metazoa > Arthropoda > Arachnida > Uropygi > Thelyphonidae > Typopeltis > Typopeltis vanoorti. The sequence continues at coordinate 188,353,183 of NC_143549.1, read as the reverse complement.
AGTCAAGAGACTCATCGTGGTATTAAGTCATGATTTTTTATTTATTATTGTTTCGATGAGGAAAACCTCTGAGATCCCCACCTCAGCCTCACATGAAGAGTCACAGAAAATTCCTCTTATCTTAACAGATTTGAACTTAATTTTAAAAGAGAGAGTGGAGTCAAATACTGTAGTTTGTCAGTCGCATCATTTTAACTGTCATTTTACACATATGAGTGTCAAACATTATTGTTGAGTTTAAACAATGAAGCAGTTTATTGAATAGATTCGATCTAATTTATTTATAACAATAGATTAGTTTCAAAAATGAGATTCAGTGCAACATGGAATCAATTATTTTTTCAAATGAAATAAACGGCTTTTCCAAGTTGTGCAGCTTCTGTTATAAAAATGCAGAATTTAACAGAAAAAATGTTTATGACTGTTAAAAAGCTTGTAAAATCTCCATCAGTTGGCGGAAATGATCAAAGACAAGTTGAGAAACATAACATTCGAACCGTTTTAGATTTATATCACGAGTGGCAAGTTAAAAGAGACAAAACATTCTCGAGGGAAGAAAGAATGTTTGAAAAATACGTGAGTTACACTCTCGCTAAAGTGTGTTTTGGGAAAAACATTAATGATCCGAGCCTTGTGGGAGACGTTTTGATGTGCATGTACCATTTTGATTCGTGTGTGATACTTCAAAAACAAGAACTGGTTTATCCCAGAGAGCTACAACAGCCATGGCCCAGAAAAGACATTCTTAACAATAAACAGGAACGGGAGTCTCCTCTGTCGTATTTTCTGCGCGTGGCTAATCTCAACAGGTTTGTGATTGATGAGCAGACGCGATTAGTTGATGTGTTCAGTAACGAACTGATATTTTCTTGGCGCCATAATCGACATTTTCCACCCGACATGTTACTTTTATTGCTCAGGCATGGTGGCAGAATAAAAAGGGACAACTTTACTTATTCTTCGGGGTCAAGAATTCGTACATCTACTTTTGTTTTGTTTTGCTTAGAGGAAATCTTAGCAAACAGTCACAACTCTGAAGAAGAGAATAAACATTGTCAAGAAAGAGTCACGTGTGTTCAGATCATTCTCCGTGCTGTTCCTCAACTTACAATCGGATCTCTGCAAAGTGCTATTAGTCATCAGGAGATGTGGACGGGTCACAGAGATTTCTCAGCAGTTCAACTTCTTGATATGACAGCTAAATTGGTGCCTTCGTTAAAACAGAGATTTCTAAGCCCATCCAAGCTTATTCATCTTTGTAGAAGCGTCATTAGACGAGTACTGCACGGAAAATGGCTTCTTCCTGATGGTATTCAGAAACTTCCTCTGCCTACATGTGTTCGTAAGTATGTGGATCTTCTAGAGGACTGAAGATAGCTTCACCTCGTATTTCATTTCGGTAATAATAATTCAAAATTGATCATGGTTATGGTAAGTTGACTACCCGATTGTGATTTCATGCACGATCTACTACACCAAATAGGACAGTGTTAGTAATAGAATTTGTCTTCAAAATTTGTTTCTCTACAAAACTCTCCAGAAGACGTCCTACAAGTTGCAAATATGTGAGAAGTCCCGTCGATTTCGTCAAGGAATTTTAATTATACTTAGATATAAACGGTAGTTGTTTTTTTGTAATATTTTTCTTCTATTTTATTAGTATAAATTTAAATAAAAGCATTTGATACATAAATGCAGTTTCGATTTTTCCCATTGAAACTAGTGTGAATTTAGGTTTTCTTTAGTAATTCAGTTCTTTTGATCACTAAACTGCATTCCCTTTCAAGTACAGATAGATTCTTCAGATATCTAGATTTATTTATATATTCGAATTAAATCGATAATATCATATTTATTTATTTGGTTTAATAGAAGTGTCTATCGTGTTTTCTGTGGAAGAACGTTCTTGACGAGAAATAAAAACGACAGATGGGATGAGTATACACTATATTAAAATAAATGCTGGGATTTCCAGTATTTATTTTCCAGCGTATTGTCACACGTTGCCTGTAATGCTAAATAAGACAAGCAGCTCTATATTCCCTACAGGTGAGTATACACTTCAGAAAACTGAACGCTTAGAGACTTCGAAAAGATCTTATCACAGAATGCGAATCAGTATTGACGTTGATAATCGACTTCGTCATCCCAAATGAACTGCAAGCAACATTACCAGGTGAAGGAAATGCGACTGAAGGAAACAAGAAATAGACAGGAAGGTTCAGAAAGCTAAAATGGTAGAACCAAAGGGTTCGGCGTGGTGGTAAAGAAATCTCTGCAATCCGATGCTGAAACGACCAATAGATCCTATTAAGTTCCCGATCCTATTCGAAGAGCCTGAACTAAAGAACTGCACCATATCTTACAAAAGGGGCAGCTACATATGAAGCAAACATCATTCATGACAATCAACAGTGCACACATCGCGTTTGATCTGTAGCCTTGGAAGATGTCTTACATGTTGTAAAGATGTAAGACATCTTTACTTATCTGTAATCCTTCGCGGTCTCAACAATAACATATTGTTAATCGAGTAATAAGAAAAAAAAACTAATTTGTACATTAATGATAAATTAGCTGGTTTAAGGAAGAATACCGAGTTATTTGCCGATGATGAAACTCTGGAGGCCAATAGTTAATAAAGTTGATGTACAGATGCTTCAGGATGATTTAAATAGAGTGACAGTAATGGCAGTGGATAATGATGGAATGTTTAATGTGCTGAAGCGTAAAGAATGCACTTTGGGTTGATAAGATTGCAAGCTTCTATTGCATCGATGGAGATGGGCTTTTCCTGCTAAAAATTGATGGCACTAGGGGACTTTAGGAATAAGAATAGACATAGGGTTCAGCTTCAGAGGATATTGCAATATATTGCAAAAGTGGGCAAAATAGCACAAGCACAGATAAGGAGGTTATTATTCCTCTTGATAAGGTATTTTTGCGACCACATCTGGGCCAGTATGTTTGTGGATTGTGAAAGTGTTGGTTCGGAGGCGAGTGACTAAAATGGTGACCGCAGGTGAGTGTAAAAGTGCTCTTTGAGAATAAACTTAGGTTTATGGGCTACAAAGTTTAGTTGATAGATGAAAATAAGAAAAAACGTCAGTCACGGAGATATAAATAACAAAAAAAAAAAAGATAAAAAGGGGTTAACAAGATAACCTTTGACATTGCAAGGACTGTATTTTTTGTTTAGAGTGGTGAATAAGTCGAATGAATATTTGCCAGAGACTGGTGACGTGTGATTGTCAGTGAATGAATTTAAGGGGGGGGGGGGATACGTAGTTATTGTATAAATAATAGTTAACGTGACTTCCGTGATGGACCTTAGGACTTCTACACTAAAGTTCCTGTATAATAATAATAATAATAATAATAATAATAATAATCCCATCCAGTTCTCGTCCATCCAACACGGGTTGAATCTTCTGATTAGAGGTTATAGACAATTAATGCAGCCGGATTGATCTCTTCTTCTTCTGCATCACATGGGCAATATTTTGTCTGTAGATATGTGTGTTCATTGAGCCAGTTTGCCTGTTTTGAAGAATAAAAACCCGATAACATTCATAACTTGCATAATAAGAAACATTGCAAAAATTGCAACTTTACATTATTATTACATGTACTGTTTTAATTTATATTAGCCTAAACAAGTATATTTGTAGACTGTTATTATTTAGTTTTTTAAATAAAAATTATGTGTGTGTGTGTGTGTTTCGAAGAGCTTATTTGAAATGTTGGTTTTTGTCAAAGTCCAGGCGAAAAAACTTTGTGAAGACAAAAATAACTTTCACAATACCTTAATAATCCAACGACGAAAACTTTAATTTTACGTAAGTTAACTCTCAGTTGACGTAAATCATAAGCGTTGAAGGAACTGCCCTAGAAGGTTCTTTCTTTAGAACAGTTTCAAAATCCTATTTGTCAGAATAGGATTTTGAAACTGTTCAAAATAGAGAATAACGGATATTTAATGTCCTTTCTCTGAATATGCTCTTCAACTTTATGTTCAGTGTGTAACAGTAGCAACAAGATCATTACCTGCATTGAGCCTATGCTGAACTATGAACTGGATTGTGTGTTTTCATATTTCAGACTGATTCAGTGCTTCGTTTTCTTATGTGCGTATAAATGTAGTATAGTGGGCAAAGACATTTTCATTAACCAGCATTTAGTCCTCTATCTCTTTTTATTTTTTTAATATTTTCTTTTCTTCTATCATCTAAGAAGATTTCATCACCGATTGCCTTTGAATGCAACCACAAAATCCTATTTAAGGTCGCGACTAATGGATCGCATTATCTCTGCCCTCTCAGTAGCTACAAACCCTAATCTCTCCGGGGACAAGATTACGGTTCCTGGTGGCAAGTGGAAGTTAAGAAGCAGAACATGGTGCTATTACACCAGAATCTCTCTTTCGTTCGTTCTCCAAAACCACGACACGACTTCTGTTTCATAGATGTTTTCGGGAGCTCGAGATAATCCGGAAAGTAGAAAGTTCCATTCGTTTCATGCAGAGAGAGAGAGAGAGAGGGAGAGAGAGAGAGAGAGAGAGAGAGAGAGAGAGAGAGAGAGAGAGAGAGAGAGAATGAGAGCCTGACATCATCCCTCTGCTATGATAACAAAACATTAAATATTTAAGCTACGTCAAGGGAGATAGACTATAATGGTACTTATAGTACTAGAGAGAGAGAGACTATACTCTCTTTTACAAGGATTGCCCGCGTATTACAGTTTTATTTTATGAATTTGTTATTGCTATTATGTATTATGTTTCTTGCGAAACAGCACTTTAAAATTTAATAGGATTACTCTGCTTCTTTCGTTTGCAAACTAAATTAGGAAAGATGTAAACTTAGGTTCTCTTTTTCTTCTATCTGAATAGTGGTTCATTGATTATCTTTGTGTGTGTGTGTGTGTCCTGTTTGATAGAAAAGACGTGGGTAGGGTTTCCACCCTTTAATACGAAAGCTTTTTTTCTTGTTTATTTTTATAATAAAATTGTACAATTAAAACAGAAACTCTTTTTAAAATGTTAATGGTTATACGATGGCAAATATATTATTCTCAATATCTTTGGAATTAAAAAAAAAATTAAAGATTTTTAAATCATGGTAATTTAGTCGGTGTGGATTCCGGCTAACTCTTACGTGACCCAGACAATACACACAATTAACAGACAATAACAGGCTTGTCTCGTTATCCTACCTTTGGTGCAGTGGTTTTTATAAACATTATCACATCGAATTGTTTTCTTTCTAGTTTTCAGCCATTATTTTGAAAGTGAAATATTTAACATAAAAAAAACATAGATGGCGCTAACAAAAGTATTCTCGAATGAATAAGCATGTTTACTTACGTATAATAATTTTATTATTATTATGTGACGCCTCCAAAGACTCATCGAGGGAGAGTGTGCCAACAGCATTGAACGATTGATCCTTTCCGACTATTAACCGCGCTCAAACTTGCTTAACTTTTTTGCTGAGCTATTAGTAGCAGAGGCTCTACACACACACACACACACACACACACACACACACACACACACACACACACACACACACACACACACACACACACACACACACACAAAATAAAAAGCAGATATACTTTTTACAGTTAATTTTTAGCTGCACCTTTAAATCTTGAAATTTCTCTGACTGTATAAGTGTCTCATCTTTCGCCCCCTCAAAGAAAAAACATTTCTCTTTATTTTTTGGATTAACTACAAAGCGTCCAAACATCAGGGGAAACAGAATGACAAGCGACTTTGCAAGTAATTCATGTGTTGCTGGCGGAATTAGCAAAGAATTTCATGTTGTGTTTTCTTAAGAATTTGTATGCATCTTGTTATAATATGTTGAAACGAATTATGCGAAAGAACTGCTTAATTAATAAGAGCTGCAAGGTGAACAAAGTAAGAGCGCAGTTTGTTGTTGACACGAGCGATGAACAAATCGAATGGAATGTCGGAGGAAAATGCAGATCGAAGTGTGAAGTTTCTGCACCATTTCGTAGAAGGATTAGGTCAAACATACGCGGAAGTTGGGACGGTGAAACTCGTCACAGTCATAACTACAGCGGAAAACAGACTTCTATGTTGAGTGCACGAGGTCAAGAAACACACAAAATGTTAATACCATGCATCCGGTTCCTCAAGTATCTCAAATTCACAACTTTCTTATAATTTTGCAGATTTAAAGAATACCGTTTTTATAATAGCTTTCGTAGAATTTTAAGTAATTATGAAATTAACATTCAATGGAAAATTTAAAATACGTTTATGCGAATGCAAATATGTGTTGTGGAAGAAAAGCACTCATTCGGATGAAAATGAATACCAGGTGTCGCTACTGCGGCTTTAGTAACCATTTATATATTTGTAAAACTTAAAATCTGCAAGATTTTTGTATGTAAATCCAGGAAAGCTTCGTTCGATGACTGAGTCGATCCAGTTTTGATTCGCTGTTTCGAAACCTTCTTCATGTGCTCAGTGAAATTAAATTTGGGAATTTTGAGCAATTCACTCTGGTGTCAGGAATATATTTGCAGCATTTTGAAAAAATAAATATGTATTTGCTTTCAGAAAATCTTTTCACTCTAACGGAGCGCGTCCAAACAGAGAAGTCGACATTGATTTCATGATAGTAATTGTAAATAAAGGATAAAAATAGCATTAAAAGTCCTCTTGTATAAAATTATTAATTTCAATTTGGGATTTTGACTGTTTTGCATTTGTTTGTAGTATCGAGCTGTATTACGTAATATGTAAATATCAATTAAAAAAAAGTCTTATTTTCAGAATGATCATTAACAAAAATAGCCTTGCAGACTCCCCTCTCCACATTCTGAAAGATACGCACTAGAGTTTGTTGGAGATAGAACCATAGTGCTACCTTCACTACAATTGCGAGGCATCCTAGAAACAGTTATCTCATTTCCCATATGCAAGGGTGCCTCTCGGACTTATAAAGCGACATGCAGGCCCGTTCTGTACCGGGGTGCAAAGGATGCAATGAACCCGGGCGTCACAATTTAGGGGCTGTGTAATCGAACACGTCCCGCGGTTAGCCTAGTGGCTTTGCGCTTCGCAACCATCTGCCTGGGGAAGGAGTGTTGTAAGTTCGATTCCTGTTGACGACGTGAGGAGCTGAAGGATTTTCCTCAGCCATAGCCAAGTTAGCCGGTCTTGGGCGTGGACAGCAGGGTTTTTCCCCCTAATTCATCTGGGGGTTTTCATCCCGCAAGCAGGCAAACCGGCCCCGTGAACACACACGGATACGGTCAGAAATATATCGCCCTAGGGAATGCAGCAGACGAATGGCAAACCGGCTGCATTAATACGCCAGTAAATCCCTCATCAGGAGGGGACTCAACCCGTCCTAGACGGATGAGGATAGGAGGAGGATAATCGAACACGTTCATAAAAAATAGGAAATAAATAATAGACTGAACTGTTTGTGCATATTTGTCGCCTTCGAATAGGAGAGATTTCAGCACTAGCAACAAAAATTAAACACAAAACATTAGATATGCTTAAGTATTCAAAATATTATTCAATAATTTTAGATTGCAATCCAGATTCCGCACATGAAGAACAGATAAGAATCATTATACGATTCGTATTTTTTAATAACGATAGTAAAGGGGTAGAAATACATGAGTATTTTTTTAGCTTTTCGTCCTATAACTGATACTACTGGTGCTGGCTTAGAAATATTTCTATTACATTCTTTAGAAAAAGAAAAAACAAATATTCACGATATGCGCGGGTAGGGTTACGATAACGGTTCGAAAGTGAGAGGAAAAAATAACGGCCTTCAAAGAAAAATATTAGATATAAATCCTAGGGCATTTTATGCTGCCCATAGCTTAAATTTTGTAATAAATGACGCAGCCACAATTATTTCCGATTCAGTGGACTTTTTTTCTTTAATTCAAGAAATTTATGTCTATTTTTCCACTTATCGTTGGCACGTTCTTCAAAATCATTTTCCCATCTACTAGATGGGAAAGCAGAGTATCAACCATGAAACCCTTAAAATATAATTTAGGATAAATCTATGACGCATTATATGAGTTGTCTGAGGATATGAGCAGAGACGCAAATTCGAAATTTCAGGCAAAGTGTTTGGCAATTAAAATAAAATCATTTAAATTTATCTGCGCAGTTGTGACATGATGCAATATTTTGTCACGCGTGAATGTAGCTAGTAAATTGTTACAAACAATTGATTCTAGTATTGAAAATGGTATAGAAGTATTACAGAATTTAAAAAAAATTTAGAAAATTATAGGTCTCACGATGAATTTCAAAATGTTTTATGCGAAGCAAGAGAATTAGCAAAAGAAATAGAACAAACCCACGGAACGGCCCTGGCGACATGTATTGCGTTCACTCATCACTTCGCAGCAGGCTACCACAGCGTCTATAGAGCTTTGTACCTTAGCAGCCTGAATTTGAGTTGATAGCGTTTCACGGTCCTATCTTATGAGGTATAATTCTGTGGGCATCATTCCAGCAACCGTCTCTTTTTTTTTTCCCCTCAGCATTCTCCCCTATCAACTTTACTTGTAGTATTCTGTACAACACGTTTCTATTGAGAACAAGCTCCTTTTGTTATTAATAGTGGACAATCATGTCTTGAATAAGTAAGAGCATTCTAAGTTTCAGGTCCTAATTCCATTCGATAGATCAACGTTTCCCAGGTTTTTCCTACGGCGGAACACTTTGGTTATTTTGTAATGTATTAATAACTAATTAATCATTAATTAATATTTACCGATTATTTAATTATTATTATTCAATTAATAACTAATTATTGATACATTACGAAATTAATAATTACTTATATCATAATCATAAAGAGTATTAGTTTTTATATTTGTTAAATGTAATTTTACAAATATAAAATTACATTTAAATCGGTTATCAATCACTGGACTAATGAAATGTTGTAGCATGTCGTAGTTTCCTCAGGCCAACATCATTAAATTAATTTGTGCTCATTTTCATTGACATATCCCATTCTGATCACCAAATATATTTATAATATTATTAGAAGTACTTACGAGTGAATGCAGACTTTTTCTCCTGTGTGCTGGTACTTTTCCCCTCCTCTTGTACATTCTGGAGATCGCTTTGTAGGCTGGAGTCGGATGAACCACTATCTGTTGCGTCACAAACACCTTCAATAAGAGATTTCTTAACACCAAAAATTAAACAAAGTCCCTTGTCTCTTATTCATGTTAAAATTTAAATCTGTAGGCCTATTACTTTTACAAAAATCACGGCACTACGGTTACGAAACAAGCACTTTCACCCTACAATACGAACTTGCGAATAAAGTATTCAGTATTACTAGATTGGAGAACCGGATACAGACTACCTTGATCTTCAGTTTCAGTGGAAAAATTGTAATCGGCTTGCAGGAAATTTTCATGACCGGTCATAAACAGCGGTATTCCTTTTCCCAAATGTTGAAAGGTTTTGATGTGTGAAAATTAACGATGATTCACGAATACTTCCACGTTTAAAGATACACGGCTTGGTCACTAACATTTGCTACGCAGATGTTATTAGGCGTTCTGGTGTTCCTCATTGATTAGGAACTGCAGCTGTCAATAATGTCTACAGACTCTAACTTTGCTTTCAATCTTTATTTGAAACCTTTCGTGCGGTATTAATATACACAACGGGATGATTCACTTGGAGAAAAGCTCGTGCATGAGAGAGAGAGAGAGAGAGAGAGAACTCCCGAAACAAGAAGGGTATGTGGCAAAGAGAGATATTGTGCAAATAAGTCGAAATTACAAATAAAGAAGTAGCAAGCAATAAAGGAGTAACACCAACAGCAGCTTCTCGTACTTTGTATCTATCAAGGACTTTTTTCTGTTTCCTAAAATTTAAATTTTGACGTTAACGACGTCTTTACTGGTGCTATTCAGAAATTTCTGTTTTGAAAAATCGTTCTCCTTGCGGTATGCGCTCAACACATAACAAGAGAAACTTATGGTAAAGATGGATTTATTTAACGCTTGTCGTTGCAACAGAAAAAAATCCACTTCGAAAACTTCTAAATATATGGCAGGACGCTTTATTTACAGAGCTTCCGTTCAGTCAGCATAGAGGAAGACCTGGGTTCCATTCAGTCTGTAACGTGTGGAACCTTTCGACTAAAGGTGAGTTGGCTGGTAGGTAGGGATTTTTTTCACCCGAAAACTCGTTTTATTTTAAGTGTGTGTGTGTCCTAGAACAGGCAAGTTGGTGCCGGTCCCGAGCCCGGATAAAATTGGGGGGGGGGGGGGAAGCAATGGTGAACTACCCTCTAAAAATCTCACCAGGAATGCTTTGTGGCCAATACCTACAAAGTGACCTTTCAAAGGGAAAATCAGATCATATTATTAACCTGGTACAGAATTTACATTCCACTGAAAGGTAAAACTGTTGTAGTTTTCTTCAATGCTTATTTTTATTTAAATGTGCTGAACACGGAAAAGTAGTCTAAAGCAGCATCTCATTCCTGATTTCGTTAAGAATATTAGTACATTAGCCTAATTTTAAATCACACTGGTTAAGGATTAATTAGCTCTCTTCATTACATGCAAGTCAAGTATGATTATTATAGAACTGAATTCACCACAATAAATATTATTTCTAGATAATACGTTTATAAGTACTGATATTTTCCAATATAAATAAAAGAGCTAAATGCAGTAAACAAACAGTGGATTTTACAAACTCATCTAGGCAGATAATAATAATAATAATAATAATAATCGCTGCTAATTACTGACCATTAGGCTCACCTTCCCACATTGACTTTCGTAACCATAATTTTCGGATAAGGTGGTTCTAAGACTCTTCTTCTTCTTCTCTTCCGTCTAAGATGGGCTGAGTCTTCTCTTGAGCAGGATCTTCCAGTCTTCTCTATTCCTTGCTGTTCGAAAAAGTTCCTTATATGTTCTGCATCCCGAGATGTTCTTTATTAATTTCAGCCAGGTAATTCTTGGTCTTCCAGATCTTCTTTTTTCAGTTGGAAAAGTATTGATTAGGACGTTAGGAAGTCTGTCTGCATCCATGCGTACAGTGTGTCCAAACCATCTCAGTTGTTGTTTTCTAATTTTTTCTATTATTGTCTTTTTATACAATAGTTCTTGTCTGACTGTGATGTTTGTTTTCTTTTCTATCCAACTTGTTCTATTTATTTTTCTTAAACATTTCATTTCAAATGCCAGCAGTTTTTTCTCCTCTCTTTTCTTAACTGTCCACGCTTCTGCTCCATAGATGACTGTTGGTATAATTATTGCTTCATATAATTTGATTTTGGCTTGCTTAGATATCTTGTTTGTTTTCCAGATTTTCTGTAATTTTCCCATGGTGGTCCATCCTATCGCTATTCTGTGTTTGATTGTTTGAGTTCATCTATTGTTTCTGTTAGTTTTGATCCAAGGTATATGAAGTTGTCTACTTGTTCTATTTGTTCTCCGTTTAGGGTGGCTGAGATGGTAGTTCTGTTCTTCCCTATTCTAAGACTAGCAGTAAATTTCATGCGTTTTCCTTGCCGGTTTGAGAATAGAAAATCCGAGTTTCCTCGATTGAAAACAGCCCGTCCATCTCTGTATGAGACTCAACTTCAACTGAAAAGCCCTGTAACGGCTCTTTTTCTTTTTTCTTTTGTTCTCGATTGAATTCGAACTCAGGTCTTTTCAAGTAAAAGGCTTCATCGAAACCGACCGAGCTACAAATGCCCTTAGATAATTAATTAATAACGCAAAAAATTCACTTACCTTCCTCATTTTATATCAACAGCCGGAATGGGTTGTGATATGCTAACTAGTACTTGCCAAAAATTGTCTTTCTTCCTCTGTAATTCAATGCTCATGGGTTTTTCCCACCACTCAGTGATAGCTAGTTTTTGTTGAATAGGCGTGATATCTTCAAGAATTACCCGCAGTTATACCACATTATAGACAGTGTTTGACATATTCTAAGTTCAGAAACTATCACTACAGTTTAGTTAACTGATTGTAACGCTTGTATTTAACCTATCGATCATTTATTTGCTAGCATCGATCAGCTGATATGTGAAAGCCTTTCTTATTGGGGGCCTTGAAGTTGCTTTACATTTTTGAAGCCATTTCAGACTTACTATAAGAGAGGCGGAGGTCTCACGCAGGACGATGAAATCCATCTTCCATCCAAAAGCCAGTCAGATTGCGAAATCCCAAGCACAATACTGCCGTGTGTGGAAGGGCAAGGGCAGGAATCGGGTCAGGTGTATCTCGAACAGTTGAGGGGTTGTAATCTTTGGGAGGACTACAACTTATCTCACAACGTGAGATAAGTTGTTTCAAAGTTGATAATAACTCGAAAAAACCCTCGATGTCTTTCAACGATATCCTCAGTTTCTTTGAGAAGAGGCGGAGTGGCGTCCTAAGTGAAGACGTTCCTTTGCAGCATTCCCTAAAGGAAGGATTTATGCCTATAGATGAGTGTGTTCACGTGGCAGACTTTTGAGGGACGAAACACCCGAGTTTCCGGAAGAAAAAACTCTCCACCTCCCTACGAGACCAGCTGATTCCTTATTTGAAACCGGGTCTTTCCAACGACTCGTCTACACCAACTGAGCTACGGCTGTTGCCGCGCACTATCCTTTTAGTCGTCCGAAAATTATTCTATTATATCGAGAGAAATGAGCCTTCGTAGCTCAACCGGTTTCGAAACGAGACTCTATGGATGGAAACACTTGGGTTCGAATCTTATCTAGGACGCCAAGAACATTTATGAGGGCTTTTCATCTGAACTCGAGTTTTTTTTTTAATTTTTTTAAGCCTTTATAACAGGCGAACCAGCCAGAACACGTGCAAGATACAGATTTAGGAGGCCATGGGAAAGAACTGATCATCCTATTTCATTAAAACTTCATTTATAAAGCTTGCACGGTACGATGTGAGTTGATGTATAACATAAAGCGAACAGAGAGAAGTTCATTCCGAAATTGAACTGAATAAAATTTATAACAGTAATGTCTTTCTTTTTATTAATTTGTGTGCGACAAAGTACGTGAATATATTAATATAAATGTACTTTGTGTATACGAGTGTGTGTGTGTGTGTGCGTGCGTGCGTGCGTGTGTGTGTGTGTGTGTGTGTGTGTGCGCACGCACTCGTATATTCAAAACCATTTATTTCAAATACTTCAATTCTGTTAAATCATAGTTTTACCATATATTGACAATGAATATTAACTTATTCTCAATACTTTGAAATTACACTACTCTAGTTTTCTCGTACACTCAAAATATGCGCATCCCACTGACCATCACACCCTATCAGATAATAACCACCACTAATGCTTCAGTTGCCATTGATAGTCCTTCACTTTTAACTGCTTCTCACGTTTGATAGCCTAATAAGATAACTTCCTCCTCCCCGCTTTGTCTGCTGTGCCCATACCATTAATAACACTGCAATATCGATGACCGAAGCAGACGACGTAACAAAAAAAAAAAAAAAAAAAAAAAAACAGCGTCGTTTCATCGATATGAAATTATTTGGATTCTTTCTTTTTTTTTTTTTTTTAATATTAATATTTTTTGTGAATTGGAATTAGGGAGGAATTCTTGGAGGACAACATGACGAAGGTCGCATTATCACCATGTTAGCTACGTATACTCTCGTCCCCAAAACAAGTTTCAATCGTTACAGCGTATGGCAACTGCTCCGATCGGTTGTTCGCTGCTTTCGAGTGCTCTTCAGAGATAAATGAACTGTCGGCTTGCGGTGCGCATCACTGTCGGTGGGGCCCCACCTGTGAAACCTCTGCCGTCACTTTTATAAACTGTTTCTAACCAAGCGAGAAATGTCGTGTTCGTCGTCAAGCAGCGAAGTGTGTCTCCCGCAACCTCACCCACAGATTGCTTCATTTGTCAACAGCAACCGTAACTTTCCGGGGTCGAGAATATTTCTGTCTTCTCTGTCAGATTTGCGATGTTTTTAAGGAAGATCTGATCTTTTCGAAGGGTTGTTTTAAGGAGGGAAATGTTATCGCCGCACAGCGTAGCGTGGCGTGCTCCCCTGACCGAGGCGCTAAATGAAGCCCATTACGCATATTTATGAATGTAATTAAATGAAATTTTTTCTCTGAAAATTAACTGCAGAAAGATGACACCCGGTGGATATAGTCGCAGCGCACCCTTCTGTTCGCTGCACAATCATTCACTTGAATTCTCATTAATGTTTGGCTTCTTTCTTATTTTTAACTGAAGCAGACGACTAGAGGTTTTTTTTTTTTTTTTTTTTTAAAGCTTTAACAAAGGAAACCTGGTTCAACTAAAATATTATTGGTGATCCTGTTAGCTTATTTCTTTCCAACATTTTTCAAACTTTATTATATATTATTCTATAGTAATAATTTATTATTATTATTATATATTACTTTATAGCTAAAATGCACCAGTGGGGTTTTAGGCACAAATAACTAATAATTCTTCGACACACACACATTAAATTAAGCGCATGGGATATAAAACTAAACGAACAAACCCATGAAGTCATCGTGTCAATTGTTATTCAAAGATATCTCTTTTCAGTCACGAAGGTCTTAATAAAGTAAGAAATTAGAAATGAAGACACGGATTCAAATTGACAACACGAAAAACAGGAATACTTGTCAATGAGAGAGTTTTCATAGCAGGCGCAAGGACGATGCAACATTGTCCTTCGTTGGGGAAATATCTGGGTCTGAATCTCGTTTACGCGTCAAGGACTTTACAATTAAATGGAAGGTCTCATGAGATAGCGTCAAAGTTTTTCCTCTGCAAACATACAGGATTTTCATTTCCGAAAACGGACAAGCCTTCCTGGAGAATACTTAACAGACACAATGCTAAGCCTCATCGCCTTAGTTATTTGTGTAGATGAGGAAAATCGAAATGTTTAGGAATGGGAAATTTTATTATAGTCCCTTGTATAATTAATATACAAGGGACTATATTTTAACAAATTCTTGTACTTGGGAGGAATTTTTGATCTCCCCCTAAGAAGATTTTTTAATTTTTTTTTAACTCTCAACGAATGTATAAAGTTTTGTCTTTAAATAGTTTTTTCAAGTCAGTTTGATTTCGTTTACGTAATTTTTATAAACTAAAGTAATATTTTCTACCTATTTTGAAATCATAATAACATTAAATCAATTCAATCATTGAATTCCGCTGATTTTTTTAAAATTTTTCGAATACACTTTTTACTGAAAGCAAAGGGTGACTGTTGGCTTACAGCACCTCTTATCCGGTCCAGAAAACAGAACTAAGAAACATATTTCTTAGCTGTTTTATAACAATACAAGAATTTATTGTATTACAATCAATTGTATCATTGGTTATAAAACCTGCTTACTATCGTGATAAATATTTCGTGAAGCAAAGAAAGAGAAATAATTTCTTCGTGCTTGATTAGCATTACAAGTTTTGGAAAGATAGACTGTGGTTTTAAAGAGTAGGGAGAGAGAGAGAGAGAGAGAGAGAGAGGCACTATGAGTTGGTTGTGAACATACTTGGGGCGTGGAGTAAATTCCTCTTCTGCTGTACTACTCGCTAATGCTTTTGTACAATTTGGTTCAGAGTTTGGTTATTTTTCATCGGTTATTTTTGCTTTGTCGCTCTCGCTCTAAAAAATGTTATATCTGACATTGAAGTCATCATTCGAGCCATCATTAATAGGATAATACTATCTGTGTGTGTGTGTGTGTGTGTGTGTGTGTGTGTGTGTGTGTGTGTGTGTGTGTGTGTGTGTGTGTGTGTGTGTGTGTGTGTGTGTGTGTGTGTGTGTGTGTGTGTGTGTGTGTGTGTAATTGCGTTGTTACATTTAAATTGTTTAATTTCTTACTTGCTAACACACATCATTACACTGGTAAGTCAGTAGATAATTCATGAGTGGTTAACACACACACACACAGTTCCACCGAACTGGTTGCCGTCACTCTTTCACTTTTTCTGTCTGTAACCTGACAAGAAACGGTCGTCAGGTTACATGAAGCTAGATGGTGTTCACTATCTAGCTTCAATGCCAAACCAACTTCTCAACCTCCTCTTTCATTCCGTCTACACTGGGATGTTCTTTTCCAAGAAGTTTTCTCTAAGGACTAGATCGCTTTTTTGCAAGAATATCATTAGGTTCTGTCTTTCTTCCTTCTTAACCACTTTCTTACCCTTTCTCAAAACTTTCTTCTTTATACCTAACACCTAACCTTTGAACTTACAGGATAATTCAATGTTCGCTTCCATACTTGTCGAACACATTATATTCATGTTTTTAAAAATATTTTAAAAATGAACCTGTTATAAAAATAAATCTAAAATGTATTCTTTATTTAAAATGATACCAATGCCAAATTAAGCAGCAAAATCAATACGGAAATGTAAATTCACATTTCCAAGGCTTGGATGTAACATAACAGTTCACTTTATCCAGACTCTGCAATTGAACCCACGGTCTTCCTCCTATACAATGACGATTTTTTATCAGTGTCCGAAATTCTGTCTCTATTTTTCTAATAAAAGTATAAACTCCATTCCGCTTCTTCATTTTACAACCTTCATAATGCTCAACTCTTCCAAACTTCAACATCTTTCACAACTAATGCTCTAAGCACGGATCTTCTTGCCATTCTGCAGTGGAATGCTGCAGTCAATTGCAACATTACCAAAATGCACTGCACTCTTGTTTTTCTCTAGAAAGATCTCAATGAAAGAAAAATTCGTTTACCTTTGATAATCTGGTCCCAAGATCAGATTTCTTCCCTTGGATTAACTTAACCGCTCTACTTACACCTTTTCTGTCACAAACGCATTTTGTTCATATCCTCCTAACACCAACATAATAAAATAAATAAATAAACTAGGTTTCCTTTTGTGTCAAGATGCTACTTTTCACCTATAGTACAGTACCAGCTGTCAATTCTATCTAAATCTCAAGCCCCCCCCCCTCGAAAAAAAAAAAAAACTCTGTAAAGATTCATGCGCTACTCTACAGAAATGACAACCACAACACCGCCGATTTCCGTTAATCCTGCAAAATCAGAAGAAGCTTGTTGTTATACTCCCATTTCTCTCCAGCTTCCAATTCACCGAACGAACTTCTCATCTTCTCTTTCATTCCGATCTCCGTTCTTTGGAACATCCTTCTCATGCTGTTTTCCCTCAAAAACTACAGCCACAAGTTTAAGAGACACATCGGCAGGTTTCTACTTTCTCTGTGTGCTACTGGATAATGATTTGCGGCACTGTTAAAGCTGTTTTTGTCTTATCAGTGGCCTGGGTTCGAATACCGCCTAGAAAGCGAAGAACTTTTCAACTGAAGGCGAGTATTTCTAGTTTATAGTTAAGAGGATAATGTAAAGACAAATTGAAAATAAACAGAAATAAACTTTACTTTCAATAAATAAATAAGGTGCGGAAGGTTCTAGTTTGAAAATTCCATATATTAACAGACTGGTACTTTCATTTTCAACAGATAAATGGAGACACAGAAAAAGTAGTTCTTTTTAGTGCATGTTCAGAGAGAGAGAGAGAGAGAGAGAGAGAGAGAGAGAGAGAGAGAGAGAGTGCTATATATATATATATATATATAGCACTCTTCTCTTAAAAGCGTAGGAAGAGTAATTGAAAAATAGAGGTCAGTTTTTGCGAGACGAGTCTAAAAGGCTCTCGACTTTCTAAAGAGCCATCTAATTGGTGACAAGACACTTTTACTGCTACTCATTTAGAAGCAATCACTTGCTATAAAAATGTGAAGTTCAGTGCGCCTTAATTTTCTGCTTCGTGCAGTTCTGTTGTCTTATAATGTACGAAATTATGTTATGCAAATTAGGTGAAAAATGTTTAAGAACTTTTGCAAATCTTCATTAAAGAGATCAACTAAAGATTCACTAAGAAATATTATCAAATATTAGCCAAAGGTTTAGCGTGTTAATAGCATAGTTTTAACGTTTAGTTAGTTAATGTTAACAAAAAACTTTATAATGGTATGAAGGGGGGGGGGGGATATTTCGTTATGATAAATTGGGTAGTTGTCTGGAAAGGTAACAAAATTGCCTCGGAATCGTTTAAATTGGTATTTTTCGTGGTAACAATCTCTCAGTCGATTCACAGAAGAAAGGCATTTATACAAGATTAAGTACAGAAATTTAGAGTTCGATTGTATTTGTATGGAGCGAACACTGAAGAACGAAACGTATCCTCTTCATAGAGTGAACAAAACTGAAAAATATCATAACAGAATTTATATCAATACGACCTACTTCTATCCACTTAGATACTTAATTATTATAACATTTTTGACAGATTTAGGCTAAGCAAAAAAGAATGTACTGGCCATCCTGCGATTTATTGGGGGGTCACAATATTGGTTATAACGTGAATTGTAATTATACAGAAGATTATCAACATGATTACAAAACATCGCAAGGAAGCGCATTTGATTATTTACATATCATATAGTTCGCAACTGTTCCGGCTGGCATTATTGATATGTCCGTTGTTTTAGCGATGATCATCATGATGTTAGGAAATTTAATGTTATTCAAAGAATTCTATGAAAATATAAATAAGTAAGATTTATATTTTCATTAAGATTTTACTTCGGTAAAAAAAAAAAAAAATCAAAAAAAATTTAACATTGGGTCAAAGTTCTACAAAGTTCTTAGAGTGAATATGATTTGCGGATTCTTTTAGGTGTTATGTAATCTGCTTTTGTTTTGTCTCATTTTGTCAGTAGAAATGGTCTGTCAACATAACAAAGACAGAATACGTTACATCGACAAGAAAGAAACACATCTTATTTATTTATTTTATTTTATTTTTTTTTTTTGACCACTTAAAATTATACGAAGAAGATTTTAAAAAAATGCTGATTTACTAAAGGTACGGATTAATTTCAAAATATAGTAGTGAATGCAGTGAGGTGTACAGGAGGTGAAGTTCAGGCTTACGTACTCTCTGCACTTAAGAAGAAGAAGAAGATGATGATGATGAAGAAGAAGGATGCATTGCTGTTCTCAAAAGATCAGCACACCGAGATGACAATTTATTGGTGTCGTTTGAAGAATTTTATGTATTGGATGTTTTTGTTGACTGATAACTAATTTTACAAACAATTTATAATCTAACCAATGGAGATTATTTATTTATTTTATTTTATTATTTTTTTAAAAGGCAATTCTATGCTGTAAATCTACATTAAGTTAGTACTGCGGGAAGAACTCTAGGACGAGGAATTCTCCTCCAAATATCCAACATGGAACTTTCTCATACCACTTCAAGTCTGCAATGAGAAGAGAAGTGGCCTGACAACAACTCATGGAAATCATCCCCACTACTATATGATTATGTATGTGAAAACAGGAAAAAGATATATGATGAAATGTATGAAATGATACATTCATATTACGAGTATGAAAGTACCGGAGCCGAACTATACTTTGGGTCGAATCTCATGTTAGGCACGTTGATTTTTCAACGATTCGTGAAAATGCAGATGGACAGAGTTTATCTGAATTTTCTTCCTTTTTTTTAAATTTTTTTATTAGTAGGTCTCAGACTGTGGGGCAGGTGTGGATTTTTTTTATTTTATTTTATTTTTTATTTTTTTGAACATATCTACGAACAGCTATATTATAAAGTACAGATTTGGATGACTCTTGAATTTATATGTTGTCATCCTAGTTCGACTTACTTCTCTGGTGGAACAACAACAACAACAATAATAATAATAAATTTCTCAGATAGACTGTAAACAAAGGCATGATTGCAAAACTATACGCCGAAACTTTTGTAGGAAATATGATTTATAAGAAGAAGAAAATAAAACTTTTTGCATTTACTTTTTGGCTTTTTTTTTTTTTTTTTTTGTAAATTTTTATTGTAGCATGGAGCAGGTTGTTCTGGGAAGGAAAGAGAAATCTGAGTTAATTTACTACAGGATGGGTGTGGTTTCAGGATTCCGTAAAAGCGACATTTCATTTATGGATCCTTTACATTTTGCTTGCATTTCAGGGGTTTTAAGTTAATAGTAGTAAAGTTTAAAAATCAGGAATTACGTAGCTCATCTTCAAGTTACTTTTTACCAAAATTTTACCGCTAAACCAAAATCGGTATTTATATTTCTAACAAAAAATATGATGTATTTAAATACTGAAAATGTCAGCTTTTCAAAAATTTATTAAATGATTATACATCCCCTTATAATAATTTTCAACCAAAGCATGAATATTGAATACTTTGAATACTGGACAGAAAATATTTCTATTGCGCCATTAGTATGAAAAAGCTGGAATCGGTAAGTTTCCAGAAAATAGATCTGGAGACAGTAAGTTGAATAAAATTTTCTGAGCTATGCAAAACAATTAAAAAAAAAAAAAAAAAAGAATGACGCAAGAAATGAGAAATTTCAAAAAAAGGAAAAATCAGACTTACAATAGAAAACATAGAAATCTAAAAAGGCAAAGAGGAGAATTGATTATACGACAAAATAAATTAATAACTCGAGAAAATTAATTAATAATAAATTAATAAAGTACTAATTAAATAAAAATAAATAAAGACATTTTGATAAGAATAAAAAAAAACTTCATATTCCAAATTATACGAGAAATTAAACCAATATGAAAGCGAATGTGTAACGTTCCAAATGGATGAGGGGGGAATAAATGACCCCTGATATTTGAAAGAAGAAACTCGGTATGCAATGAGAAACTTGAATAATGGAAAGCCACTATGGAAAGACGAGATACAGGTAGAAGTCATGAAAGGGAATAAGTCACGATTATGATTAGCAAAATTTATACATCCTGCCTAAGACGAAAGATACCAAAAACCTAGAATGCTGTTCTCATTGCATAATTCAAAATGATATACAAAATATTTACAGAAACTGTTTACGCAGTGGAATACAAAACAAATTGGAATTCTGCAAGTCTTCAAAACAAGCAAGAGTCAGACATCAACTACACCCACTATTTACCATATTCATATATTTAGACAAATTATTGAAAAGATAAATGAATATCGTTATTCTGAATTGGTGGTAAAATGTCAAAAAGAAAGAATTAAATATCAACAGACAAAACAAAAATAATAAATATATAAAAAATACAATAAAGATTGTGGGCCTTGCCTACTCCCTATACGGGAATAAAAAGGCGTTAGCGGATTTTTTTTTTTTTTTTTTACAATAAAGATGAAAAACCAAGACATCGATTTCGTATCGCGTTTTTATAAAATAACATTGATTCGAAGAAGCATCTCGCATTAGTTTGGCTTCGCGTGACATTTACAATGTGCTCGAATGTCTTCGAAACAGTCCAAGGAGCACGACATATACTGCTATCAGATCAAGTATTTGAGACGAATGTAGAAAGAAATCTGAAACTGAAAAGTATACACGAACGAAACATGACTTGAACAGCAACTGTCAGAAGTTACATCACCGATTTAGTGTGTCAAGGGCTGTCTGCGCCTTCCCGCAGATACGAAAATTCCAAAATTGTACTACGTACGGGAATTTTTCCATTCTTTCGGTAATTAACAAGATGATTAATCGACCATCGTATTTAATTGATGAGGAATAATTCGAATCGTGGATACAGGTTGGCTTATTGCTTCAAGAAGAACTCCATTCAAGCAGAGTTATTACAACACCAGGATTTAATTATTACGCTTCTTTCAGTATGTTCTTCAGTTTATCATTTCGTGCTCCACTTTCTGGACATGACCCGTCTCTCTCTCTCTCTCTCTCTCAATGCAATGTTGTCAAAGAGAGGGTAACAGCTTCTAATTGATGTTTTTTTGTTTTTTTTTATTACAAGCTCCTCCAATGAAATCAAATTATATTTATTCCGTGTCTTGGTATAAATATAATGATCTATATTTATCATTATTCTTATTTGCATATTTATGTACAAATTATTCTAATAGATGAGGATAACTGTAGCAGATAAATTATCCATCACATTTGTGATTAAGTACTATCATTTAAGTGTGACCTGTATTGAGTAATTGTTGTGAAAGAAGTTGTAGGATGATGTCATAGTTTGTAATCAGAATTCCTCATGAAGCGATTCTGAAGACAGTGATTAGCGGAATGCTAGATTACAAGACTTCACGTGTACAAAAAATTGGGATGTCCGATGCTTCTTAACAATTTCAGTATGAAATTGATGATAAAAAACTTTTAATGATAAAATGTTACAATGAAGAAATTATTTGATTAAATAATTGAGAAATATTTTCTTAATAATAAGTAAAAAATATTATAACAGTACCTAAAAAGGTAGTTAGTCACAGTGACGTAATCAGGCGCTTGGTAAGGTCGCATGAGTTGTCCAATATAATCGGTGAAGTTATCATGACGAACTTCTCCCGGGATGATAAAGATCAGGATTTCAGGAGTTAGTTGTGATAGTAAAATCTCGATCTGGAAGAATGGATAGTTATGACAGCTATGGGGAAGGGGGGACCCCCCTCTCTCTCTCTATGCTGATGTTATAAAGTGTTATCAAGTTATTTAGTAAGAATGTAAGGATCTAGATCTAAGATTGACAGAGGAAGGGGGGGGGCTGCTCTTGGAGTAGATTGCGATAGTAAAGACAAAACAATGATATTCAATTCGTCGGTGTCCAACATCCATGCTTGACACTGACGAGTATGAATTAAGAAGCTATTTTTCCTCTTTTTGATATAACCACATCTGAATTATTTTGTTCAAGTTTGGCTGTCTGGATTTTGTAAAGATAAGGAAACGATGGTCAAAGTGGATAGCAGGCAGTGAGTCGCAATTAAAATCTGGACTGTTGATTATAAATGAATGGGTGGATGGAATGTAAGTTACAAAGTTCAGTGAATGAACGGAGGGAAATAAGGCGATTCCGAAATAAGTTTGTAAACGGATTTAACAGGATTGAGTTTTTTTCAACACAGCTGAAAACATCGATGGAAACTGGGCAAGTCTGTGATTAGTACTGATGTGAGTAGTCTCGATTTTTCTGTTGATGAAAATTCATCGAGCGAAAAATCTAGACTACCAACACGCAGCGTAAGTCACTACAATGAACAGACGGGGGTCGAAGTAAGCGCATCTTTCGGGGAATAACAAGAAATAAGATAAATAATGTTGGCTGAAGTGTTGCGATGGTTCCTGAGACATTATGGACGGCACCAGAATAATAATCTTTTTTTTTTCCTCTTCTCCCTGTCATGGAGTTTGGCAGGTGACCTATTATGGTCTCATGTGATCGCTTTCTTGTCCTGCAATTCTCCTCCCCCCACCTCAATTTCCTATGTCTGTATATATTAATTTACTCAATGACCGTTCATCACTTGGTTTAGGTGTTCAATCTATTTTTGCTTAGATTTAATTATTTACAAATGACGCTTAATTTGTTTATATTTAATTATGTATATTTAATTTGATTTTAGGGCTTTGATATCTTCTATACATATTAAGAAATTTGTATAGAAGAACAAGAAGAAGGGCGTTAAAATTTACGGTTAAAATTACAGTTAAAATTTTATGAAATGTTTATGAGGTCATCCAAAGAAATTTCATCAAAATAAGTAACGGAGAATATTCCTGGTGTTAAGACCTCATAGAGCATAAATGAGTAAGTAATATATGCTTTGAGAAATACTTTGCTTTTCGCAGCTATCTTCATCCACATCAACCCGAAGTGAAGTCAAATCATTCGTTATTTTCCATTAAAATTAAATGAACTTCGTGGAACATTTTTTGGAACTTTCCGTCCCATCCCGCCACATGCGCAGGAATTTACATGGATATCCATTCACATAGATTCTTTCGTGAAATTCGCGTGGGTAAATCTAAATGACGTTCCTTTCAGATGTTTTCTGGATGGTTCTTGATGGGCTCAAAAAACATCCGTTATGTACGGGATCACAGTTTCCCCCCCCCCCCTGCAAAATGAACATTATTCTGTTTTTGGTTAATGGGGAACACATTTGTGGTAATCTTTGTGTAGTGAAGTTGATCACTTGCAGTCTCAGAAATATCATGAAGGCTGATACCAAGATTCTTCTGGTTTCAGAAGAGTAACATCTTACTCGGAGCTTCTATTTCTTCAACCTGCTGATGGCTATTTTTCGATTAATCGTAGTTATTAGGGATCAAAAATAGTAGTTAACAGTCTCAACTTTTACTATGTAAAAGTGTTTCGGTGGTCTAAAATCTTATCTCGAGCACAAAAGCATGATATATTCGTATCATACATAAATGCAATACATTTTTATGACTTATGGCATATCATCATAACGCATTTTGTAGGGGGAGGACATCCGAGTTTCCAGAAAGCAAACCGGACTTCCTCGGTATGAAATATTCGCCTTCAGCTGAAAAGTTCTTAGAAAGGTTTGCCAGTTCTTAGATAGAACTTGAACCCAGATTTTTTTGTAACCAAAAGTTGTGGATTTCTTAATCGTGGATCAATAGCTCGTCCCAATAATTGAAAGCGATTCTCGTGATTTGTGATTTCAATTCCGACAATTAACGAGCAGGCTACTGTATTTTAAAATTGCACGAGTAAATTTCGAAACAGAACTCCAGACATTTCAGAATTATTAATTTATTAATGTTTTTTTTCTTTTTTGAAACATAAAATGATTTAAATAAAGTATGTGTAATTTTGACAGATAACAGATTGATTTGGAGGAAAATTGTAGATCGGAAGTTAGTGGTGATGTAAGTTTTTCATGTAGTGCTCTCCTATCTTGTACTTGAGGTTAAATATATATGAAATTTGATGATGATGATGAATGTGTAATTTCATTTAATTTTCTTGAAGGAAAAAATTAAGTTAAGGTCGAATATTAAGTAACGGGAAATTTTTCGTAATTTTTTAAATCATGTAAATTAGAAGTACAAGCCATTAGGGAAAAGAAAACCAGGACGTCCTCTTAAACGATTCAACGATGACTTCTAAGGCCGGAACAGGCCATGCTAGGCCTAAATCCTTGATATGCATGATGATGTAAATTAGAAAAAAAACAAAAACATTAAGTTCCTGCTTTGTCACCACACACTGTATATTGACACACACACACACACACACACACACACACACACACACACATACTTCTGTCCTGTTTAACTTCGCAAAAGGTCGAACAGATCCTTAATTATCTGAAGTTAATTGAATATTTATTGATTCAGTTTTATTTGATTTTTAATCGTACGAAATAGAAAATATCCCTTCTATTAATTTTGTACTTTTTTTCAAATTTCCTGCCAGGTTTTTTATTATTTATTATTATTATTATTATTATTATTATTATTATTATTATTATTATTATTATTATTATTTTTACATCAAAAGTTGCTTCGATTCGATGTTGCTTTAGCTTTCTTGTCGTACAAGAAACGAGTAAAACATTTTGTTTTACTGAGCTAGTAACTCGCTCACATAGTACGCATGTAGAAAATAGTGCTAAAAATAACGGATATCAAATATGTTTACTATTCACAAAAAACATGCTCTAATTATTTAGTTGTAACTTTGTCCTCTTAAAAACGTTACTAGACCGCTTAAAACGGCATTTATAAAATAATAATTTTAACAGATCAATGGAAACAAGACTGTTTAAATATGCATTATAACAGAGTGATTACATTTTACAATACAGTTTCTATTAAGTTGTAGAGTAACAGAATTAAATTTACAAAATATTTGCGGAGTACAATTACAATTACAGAAGTGACAAAATAGAATTACAATTACAGAAATGGCAAAATAAAACTGCAGTTACAGAATTACAATTACATTTGCAATGTACAATACGACTTCGATGCTGATTAAGATTTCCGGAGTTTCATAACTAGAAATGCAGGCCGAGAAATGACTGTAAACGTGTGCCTAACGACGTTCTTCCGTGAATTTAATCGTTACAGGAAATCAAAGCAGGAAGATCAGAAGTCACTAAACAAGAATGACGCTTAATTAGTTTGTACTGAATTAGAATTTTGTGATTATAATGATTGCGAAGTTCACATTTATATCTCTGCTTTATATTATGCTTTATTAAAAAGTGTTGCCGAAATATCTTTTTTTATCTGCATAAAAATAAGAAAATCATGACTGAATTTAGGTTGTAATTCTGAATTATATGATTATTTTGTTGTACACAACCGATTTACAACTGAAATCCACGATTTCTAATTCAACTGATTAGCTGGATATGACGTTCTACTTGAAGTTTACTTTCTTATTGTAAGTTCTTTATTAAAGTATTTTTTGATAAATAGGATAGGAAGAAATTTACACATTTTCTCTAGTGAATATATTTTAAACTATATTTTGCTGTTCAATATATAACCAAATAAAATATTACAAAAATCTACATTTTCTAAAAGTCATTTATGTAGTTTCCATGGTGATATCGTATGCTTCTCTTCCTGTATAATTTTCAACGCTTTACTTCAATATCACAATATAAATGAAAGATTCAAAAAAAAAAAAAAAAAAGCAACGAATTTGCCATTGTATCCTTTCTTTCTTTCTAATGGATACAGTGGTAAATTCATGTTAAAAAAAAAGAGCTTCCATGAATACAGACCCATTTTTTCGAGATGATATTACTAATATGCCTCTTTTTTTACGTCTAAGGAACTTTAGATGACGATACTGTTTTCTTTCAATCACTAATTAAGTAGCATTACGTCTTGTCCTAAAGCTGGCTTCCTTTCTCCGTTCTCTTGGAGATAAACTTCGGTCCTTGTCATATGTAGGAGTTCGAGAGCCCTGTTGCTGTGACCTGTGTAATTTCAGCTGTTCGGAGTCTATGAACATAAAGATTACCTCCCTTCAATTGAAATAAAAGGATGTCTAGAAATACTTTTGCATTAGAGTATTTCCGCAAATATTCTAATACATGCTGGACTATGCATAAACTTTTTAGATACTTGTGCAGAGTGACAAATTCTGAGTAGCGAAAATCTTTAATTTAAGTTAAGGGGATATTAAATCCCACATTGTTTTAAAGCCGAATAAGAAACTCAAAGATTGGAATCAGAGCGGTTCATGCCGAATATAGTAAACTATAAAAGTATCGGCGACTATTAGCGTGAGCAAATATACGTAGTCCTAGTACGTAGTACAAGCTCGGGGCAGCTCGTAGCAAAAGTGGCAAAGTTCTGATCGCTATTCTTGGTATTTTCCATAATGTAAAAACACATTTCCTAGGAAATGTCTGCTGTTATTACATTATGGAGGGAGGTCACTACCCAGACCGGTTTCAGCCTTTTTTGAGGCTTCATCAGTGAGTAGCTAGACCAAAACATACCAAAGGCCATAGCGAAAAGAACTTATATACTCTGCTATACGAGTTGTCAAACAGGTGCAACCATTAAGTTACTTAAATATAAAGAGCCTTTGCTACGAGCTACCCGAGTTTGTACTACGTACTAGGACTACGAGCATTTGCTCACGCTAGTAGTCGCCGATACTTTTATAGTTTATTATACTGTATTCGCCATGAACCTCTCTGATTCCAATCTTTGAGTTTCTTATTCGGTTTAAAAACAATGTGGGATTTAATATCCCCTTGATTTAATTAATCTTTATATCGCCGAAATGAAGCCGACTGGCTCTTTATATTTAAGAAAATCTTTAAGTTTTCTTTCAAAAGTGTGAAAATGTAATTTAAATTAAAATTTTAAATGCATTGTAAATATAGGTAAATGCTTACAATAGTAAATTATAATACACGTTAAAATAATAAATTATGAAGTTTACTAAATGCTATTCATCCTGTTATTATATGGACGTTGTCAGTCTGGTTGGCCGAGTGGTTCGCATAATCGCAGTCCAAGCAACAGGCTGATGTTCGTATTCTGTCGTGGGCATATTTGTGGTTGTCTTCAGCTGGACGACGAATTTCGACAGGCAGCACGAGGCCATTGCGCTGCTTATTAGAGGCCTGAAGAAGTGACTCCAAGTCTTAACAGAAAAAAATCTCTCCACGGTACTATAGGTTTCGCATCTTTCGTGGGATGGGGGGAGATCACATATAAAAGTAATCAATAATCATACATTACTTTTTATACTAATTATAAACGGGAAAAAAAAAAGTCAGAGTGAAAAATAGTGACTATGAGGTGCCAAGAATCCATCCTGCGTATTGCATAATTTTAATTATAAAAATATAATTGAATTAGAATAGCAGTAAAAGAAGTAGTAATAGTTGCGTGGGTAGTTCAGTGGGTAAAAGTGCTGCTTATTATTATTATTATTATTATTATTATTATTATTATTATTACATGAAATTTCTATGCAGGACTCAGAATTTATACATTTCTGAGGTCGGCAGTAATTTCACAGAATGGAAGTACAAATACATTTCAAAACTTTAGATATATATTTTTTAATTTTATGGAGACTCAAAAAGTCATAGTGATTCAGTCATTTCCTGTTTTTGATAAGCTTAAAATGCTATTTTATTCTGAAATGGGACTTCAAAACACGTGGTAGATAGACTAAAGTAAAACAGCCAAAACCATAAGGAAAACCAAGAAAGGATGTAAACCTTCAAAAAATATATAGTTGATAAATGTAGAAACTTTTTAATCCATTTTTCTCTTTTCTGAGCGGGGTATACATTTTGTCTACCTTATATTAACTTTCATATCCTTTCTTGATTTTTCTCTCTTGATTTTGGAAATTTTGTTTTATTCTACCTATTATTTTTTTGTGGTTCCATGTCAGTAAAAAATACTTTTTCTTTTACAAGTGTAAAATCTTGTACTTTTATTTTATGCATTGTTTGGAAGTTTCATGTCTGTAAAATAAAAATAAAAATGCCATCTAAAGTTTTGAAACATAATTCTACCTCCATTTTATCTGCGTATACTTTCTACTTCAGAAATGAGTACTACAAAATTTCCAGCAGCAAAGATATGCGTACAGGATACTTGATTTAATATTGCCTTTTAATTGATGTATTCGAGGACTAAGCAATGCGGGGTAAACATTTTTAATATTTGAATGAATTGCCTTATATACTTCAACTATTCATTAAACTAGGAAGTGTTCTTCTTATGTTGGCCCTATTTACCTGAATCACTTTCTGGTAAATAGGGCCAACATAAACATTTCACTTTGTTTAGCGTGAAAAAAAAAAAAGAAAGTTTATTATTATTATTATTATTATTATTATTATTATTATTATTATTATTATTATTATTAACGAATATGGGACTTAAAAAAGTCCCATGCAGAGTTTCGGGACCAGATGAAAACTCCCAAATTTTCTGAATTAAAAAATAGAAAATATTATTTTAAAACACATTAAAAATAGAATAAAAAATCCTTAGCCCACTCACTGTACTAATGTACTATACGCTTACAACCTTTCGTGGGCAAGGGACACGTCAAACAATCTCTGATACGGATTGTCTATCACCTAAGAAATAATCTACTGAACATAGATAAAGTTTCCTGACAAATGGGTTCTAAATAAACAATCCTGACTTACATGCATTTGTTGGTATACTCGAGCTCTGCGCAACAGGTCTAAGAACCATACCACAAGAAGAACAAGAAAATCGAATGAGAACTACTTGACTAATTTGAATAGGCCACTTGAAAGTCCGTTAACAGTTAGAATCGAGATAGGTTTTCTTTAAAAATGCATCAAAAGTAAAACACGTTCAACTGTTCCCAATTGTCTGTTCGTTATGTAAAAACATACCTGATTGGAAGGCAGAGTTAGAATTTTGTTGATACCCTACATATCAGGGAGGATGCCTTCGAGTCATTGGCTGACTTGACCCACCGATGCACGTGCGTAGATATCATAAAATCGTTATTCGCTGCTCTCGGATGCCCATTAAAGATGAGAGACTTCAGAAGTTCCGCCCAATACCTGTGACACGCGGAGTTTTAGGACGAACATCGAAACTGCCTCAGGGGGTTCCATCGCCGGAAGCGTTAGATCAGGAATCACTTTCGATAACGATGAACGTATCGTCTCCATCCTTAGACGCTACGGGGTCATCCGAAAATTCACAGATTCATGGAAAATTACCAAGCAACTCGCAAGAACAGAAAGGTGAGTGTGGAACAGCTTAATCATGTAAATCTCTATTTTATTATTTTTTAAAAAATTTTGTTTTGTCAGCACAATTCAGAAAAGAAATCTGTCAATTTTTACCTCGATATTATGTTTACTACCCCCCCCCCCCTTCCCTACTTCCCACACACATAATCTTATTGCTGGCACTTTTGATTATGAAAATCACTCAAATTCTATTAAGTTTGGACGGGCTCTAATAAAAGTAACAAGAAACTTATTAATCGTCGATAGTTATTACCTTTTTGTTTTTAAATTAAGACGTTTTTGACATTTAAAACACAATATGCTAAAACTATTTTGTAATTTATTTTAATTATTTTTTTTTAATTATTTATTTATTTACATCCATTAGCTGGAGTGTTAAAAAAGTTTCATTCTTATCCAACAATTTTAATAGTTCCATTTTCAGGGCTGTAGGATTACCTTAAATCCATCTCATGTAAGTTTACTGAAACGAAATATTTTAATTTTATGGGATTTAGTAACCCGTCCCTCCCTTTCCTCTAAAAATAGATATTTGAGAAAATGAATAAAAACATAAAATATCATGTCGAGCTTTTTTTTAAACTTACTTTGTAGACTTCTGGGCGGGTCATGAATAAATAGAAATCATAACGTTTTTTGTTAAGTATATATTAATCCGGATTGAAAAATAAATAATTCCACGTTACAAAAACCTGATCTAAACGACACCTTTCAACTGGGAAGACCTGATTCGAATTCTGTGTAGGAGTCGAACAACAACCTTTATCAAGACTTTTCAATTGAAGGTGAGTAATCCGATGTCGCAGTTTTTTGTTTTTTTTTTTAACCCGGAAACTCGGGCTTTTCATCAAGCAAACCGGTCAAAAGAACAGACCCAATTAATATACAAAGTGCACTTACGGGCATGGGGTTAATCACATTATCCCAGATTATGGTTACGAAATCCAAGGATTCCTGGAAGGTCAAATGGTGTCCGTTAGAACCACAGGATGATGATGATGTACTGTATGTATATTGAGTGGTAACAAACATATGATACCCGAAGACTTTCATAAACATCCATTCATAAAAAAAGCATCCTCATCCATGATGAGGATGCTTTTTTTATGTGATGGATAAATCAACATGAATGAAAGTAAATAAAGAGACTGGAAAAGTAAATATTTTAAACCTGATATCATTGATGATGTGAATATTACTCTTTAGTCATATTACCTAGTCGTTCTAACCCAATGGTGAAAGTTCTGTCTCTCATCTAAGCATCAAGAACTCATTGTATTGGTTTGCGATTATCAAGTTGACAACTATCATCGAATAATCGAGATTGGAGTTTCAGCTAAGGGTTAACCATACGAACCGATATCTTGCGCTCTACGGGGAGTTCAGTTGGAGGGCGTCTTGGATATTTTCTCCGAGGAAGAAGGAATGATGGACACTACCAGCTGTCCACAGTTCTCCAAAAAGAAAAAATAAAATAAATTAAACTGAAAGGCAAATGAAGACAAAACCTCACGACATCGGAAGCCAGATGATAATACCAAAAATAAATAATGAAAACATTTCTCCGATGGAACTGTGGATTCCGTCAGAACATCAACGGCTACAAATTCATATCTGGAGTTCGCGTATATGAAATGACTGCTTTCAGAAAATTCAATTTCTGTAATGTAATATGATGATTATATTTTCATCTCATCTCCATGGAGTCTATGACTCATTGAGGGAGGCCACTCCACTATACCACAATCTATCCCACAGCAAGAAAAACCGAGGTTTCTGAAAAGGGATTTAAAAAAAAAAAAAAAAAACTGCTCCAAAATATGAGATTAATTAATTATTCATATTAGAAATACATTATAATTAGCCATATTTTTGAAACTTCGATCCCTTTATTCTTTGAGATGATGGAATTATCATACAGAGCCAGTTTACGTTGCATGAGTATGAATTTGAAGATAGACAGATAATTTTTGTCGTTCTAATAAATGGTCGGATGTTAACATTAAAACATTTTTTCCCATTGTAACGGTATTTCAAGTGTGCTAAAATGCAAGTTAAAAGACTACACGGGTATAAATGCAGTCGTCTATCCATCGACAGATTTCTCCTCTTTGTAGCTGAAAGAGGAGAAATATTTCTCTTCCTCTTTGTCTGACTTGTTTCGCCAAGCGAAAGAGACTCTTGAGTTCCAATCCAATTATCGGTGGAAATAATTTTTTTCTTCTTCTTCAAGCAAGATAAATATATAGCAATATGAATTCCTGCAACGTATGTTAGAATAGCGTTTTGGTATATTCTATAAAATATACCAACGCTATTCCATAACATACGCATTTGGGAGACTGCTGGTAATAATCACTTTAACATACGAACATTAAGTCTTGGAATCCAATTAACCTGACTACAGTAAGTTATCTAAATGCTAGGAAAAATCTGGGTGCAAACCTACAGTCTGTTGATCAATGAGCAAAAATGTTATCCACTCTATTTACCATTTTAGTAGGTCTCGAGCTGACACATCAAGCACTGTAGAACTACGATGTTCTTCGTTAGTCAAACTGGCTTATAATTAGTATTAAAAATCTAATGATTAATAGTAACAATGTTAATGGAGAAGAGATAAAGAGATTTTTAATTTAGACGTGCATTTCGTTATAATCTTCTTCTTTCTTTCTTTTTTTAAGTTCCAATTGAGCCGATGAAATCCGGCTTTCTCTATACCATCGATGAGCTGCTTCGAGAGAAAAGAGAGGTTTCTAGTCATCACCAACATCCACAGCAGTGTTCCCAAGTTGGCTGGTGGACCCTGTCGGAACCGTCCCTAGAAAGCATCAGACAAGCCGCTCTACTTTCTGCGGGCACAAGATATTGGAATCCGACAATTAAAAACTGCGTAGATCCATTTATTGCAGTTTCAAAAGAAGGTTAGTAAATGTTTAGTAGCACGCGCGCGCACGCACGCACACACACACACACACACACACACACACACACACACACACACACACACACACACACACACACACACACACACACACACACACACACACGAACTTCACTTTTAAGCTCTTTGCCAAATTTTAAGAGAGCCTCCGTAGCTCAGTCGGTATAGACGGAGCCCTTTGGTCGAAAACAGCTGGGTTCGATTCCCGTCCATGACGTGAAGAGACCTTTATCTGTTCTCTTTCGACTAAAGGTGAGTTAGCGGGTCTCATACTGAGGTAGAGGTTTTTTCACCCGGAAACTCGGGTTTTCATCCTTCTGAACAGGCAAACCGGCCCAGTGAACACACACACGGATCTACAGTCAAAAATACATAAAATACTTCATCCCTCATTAGGAGGGCTCAACCCATCCTAAGGGACGGTGGATGAAAGGGGAACCCCATACTAATAAATAAAATAAATAACCAATTTTTAAAAATAAAATTCCTTCCATTCAGACTGGATATCTTTTCTAAACTTTGTCCTTTTCTAAAAATTGTTCAGACGCAATGAACCAGTTCTCCAATCCTTCAGAAATCGTTTAACCCACCCATCACACAACTCCGGATTACTTAGAACTAAATCATTATATTGATTAAAACTGGACCTATTCCTGCCATGAGACATCAGTGTTACATCCACAAGACTGCATCTACCTATCACCTGGAAACTCAATCTCGATTGTTTGATTGAGTTTGATTTTGTACTTTCCACAGAGGTGTTGCTTTTCATATTTCTAGTTGGCTTTAACTTCAATGCTACTTTGCTATGGAATTATGGAATTATTACAGAATATGGTAGTTTCCCGTTGACTTCCTCGTCTAATAATATCGCATGTTTGTAGATATATGTGTTCAGGGGGAGCGATTTGCCTGTTTTGAGGGATGAAAAAACCCTCCACCTCCTTATAGGGCTGGCTTATTCACCTTGGATTGAAAAACCCTGGTAAAGGTTCTTCGCGTCATAGACGGAATTCGAACCGAAGTCTTTCCAATTAAAGGGCTCCATCGAAACCAATTGAGATATTTAGACAGCTTTGTGGATACTCTAGTAAAAAGCATATGCTCTCTATTAAGGGAATATGCGTATGTAGTGTATAACCAGTTGGCCGATGCTTGTGAAAGTGATTAGGTTGCAGACAACGCACGTGTGAAATCACCACCCTACTTAGTGGAGGTCTGAAATGGCTGGATTCAATGTTCGACCTCTAGGGCTAAATTTTTGAATTATCTATGATCTTATTATCCTCTTCACAGACTCAAGTTCTTCTAGATCACCACACGTATATTTGGATATTAATTCTCCACCAACTTTATGTGTGTGTGTGTGTGTGTGTGTGTGTGTGTGTGTGTGTGTGTGTGTGTGTGTGTGTGTGTGTGTGTGTGTGTGTGTGTGTGTGTGTGTGTGTGTGTGTGTGTGTGGCAATTTAAATTCCTTTTTTTTTTCGAGATCAAATCAGTAGAAAACACACCGAAAATTCACGAGTTTAGAACACCAAAAACCACTAAAATTGTGTTTGGGTTTCGAAAGCGAACATCCAGATCATAAACCTTCCAGAGTTTGGTCTTTAATTTTAAATCACCAACCGAAAGCAATGAGCAGATTAAAATCGGTAAATAAGCTATTCCAGTAATTGCAAAACGAGTCAAGTCATCATATCAATTGACTGAGAGCTTGTCTCTTGCATATTTCTGACAATGCATGTCAAATACTGAAGTGAATTTAATACTGTATATACTATTTTTAATGCCATTATTACAGTTATTATTTGATATATTAATATCAAATAATCTCTTGGAATATGCTATTAAGAAAATGATTTATCAAGGTGCCTAAAGAGCCACGACTATTGACACAGCATTTAGTCAGTGTACAATATTCAAATCACTTAGTTATTCACATTTGGCATCACTGTATGCCATAACCTCCAGTACCTTAAAAGGTTTGAGAGTGAAACTTTTGCTAGAAGAGGCGGTAAAGTCGCAGATTTCCTTTCCACACAGTGTTAGTAAGACAATCACAAACTTCCATGTCCATGACGGGATTTGAACCAGCAGCCACTTTGCTGGAGAGCGAATACGCTAACCACTCGGCCTAATAAGCTTGCACTTAATCCAGGTGGTCTAAATTATTGTTTATTTCTAATAGATACATCACTAGATGAAAGAACATTGAACATTGAATTCGAAGTCATACGCCTTCTACAATGTAGAAGGCGTATGACTTCGAATCAGAAGATTACAGATTCCACTCCTGTCGTGGGCGTTCTTTTTTTTTTCTTTTTTTTTTTTCCATAATCATTCTTTTCATTGCCTGATGTAACATCACTAACAGTCTCCTTACATGCCATGTGTGTCCTTTCGAGGAAGTCCTGAATTCCGACTTCTTACAAAGACATATTAGTTTATTCTTTTCAGATTTTGATTCTTGTTTTTCAGACTCACACAGACAAACAATATTTCCACAAAAATAGTCAAACCACCTAACAAACACATAAACATGAATATCTCATGACCTAATGGCGATAATGCTGTAACAGATACGCCGTTAACTACGCCCATCTTGCTAGCTTCATTTTCTACCGGTACCATACTGATTTCTAGACAATCTGGTAAGAGCTCTGCCCATTCCGTATTTGCGCGTCGATTAAGGCTCTTAAATACATTTTTAATTTGCTTGACTATAGAAATAAACTGAAACGTATTACTTAGATATGAAAGTCTATTTATTAAACATAAGGTTCTACACATTTTTGTTATTATCCTCATAGTTAAAAGAAATTTAATTCTTTCTGCAACTTGTGTGTGTATAACGATTGACAATGTCGGTCCGGGTTGCAGTAAGTTTCCAGCATTCAAAACATTCGTCTATTAAGAATTGTACAATGTAGTAATGTTACGCGGCATTTTTTAAATTATTTTATTTTATTATAATTGTGTTTCCATACGAAATTTACTTTTTGGGTCGAACTTTAATTTGTGTGTGTGTGTGTGTGTGTGTGTGTGTGTGTGTGTGTGTGTGTGTGTGTGTGTGTGTGTGTGTGTGTGTGTGTGTGTGTGTGTGTGTGTGTGTGTCGTTCAATTCAATTAAAAATTTTATGGTTTTTAATGGAATTTGGAAGAAGGCCGACTCAATTACACGTAAGAGAGCGGAACCCCTCGAGAGGCTTTTAACTCCATGGAAGTTTGATTGCAATAATTTTGACTCCCATCTACGAAGAGTTGTAAACCCATACTACCCAAGTACAATACTGGGTGGACTAGAGTTTTTTCTATATATATATATATATATATATATATATATATATATATATATATATATATATATATATATATATATATATATATATATATATATATATTTCAAAAAATAGATTTAATGACTCCAAGACCGAGATAACATATAAAGATTTTAATGATAAATACTACTAGTTTCGGCATATAGCAGCCTTCTTCAGGTATTTATAAAGGAAAGGAATACTAATAAACATTGAATTATTTAAATAAACAAACTGGAAATTACAGGTACAAATTGCCTCACATAATCGATACATAAAAACGTTGTATTTTTCAAGTTGTTCCATCTGGCGTGCCATTGTTTGTTGCAATTGTGCGTGCAAGTTCACGTGAACGCCAATATTGAATAACTGCAGCATGGCTATCTGGGATGTTATAACTTAAATTATTATTTAAGTGGACCGGGTTCAGTAGGATTTCCCGTGATTCTACGATTTTTCTTTCAAACTCATCTTCACAGCGAAAAATATTTTCTGATCTATTCCAGCATACAGAGTGGCTTTGTTGGTCATCATTAGGATTATTTGAAAAAAGAACATGACTGGATAAAGCAGTTGCATGAGATCTTTTGTATGAGATGTCTCTCTTATGCTCTTCTATGCGTTGTTCAATAGATTTGTTAGTTTGACCAAAGTATGGGATATTGCAATCACACCACAATTTATATACTCCAGGGTACTTATTTCTTGATAATGATAATTTCTCACTTAAAGACGATCGCAACATTCATATCCACAGGGGATTCCAGCCCACTGCCTGTTAACTGGAGAGCAGATACGCTAAGTAACCGGCAAACCAGATCAGCAATTGAAAGAACGATTAGAATCTTCTTCTTATTGTGCTATCTTCTATCGAAGGTCAGCGACCATCTTGGCGAACAAACTGCGCTCTTGTGCTAATCTGAGCAGTTGTGCACTGCTCTTTCCTGTCCACGTCTTGATGTTGTCAAACCATGATATTCTTTTTCTTCCTCTAGTTCCTTTGCCACCAATTCTTCCTATCAAAATAGTTTGTAGAAGTTGGTATTTGCTGTTTCTCATGATGTTGCCAAGATATGATGTTTTTCGTTTCTTGATTATTTGTACAAGATGTTTAGCTTTGCCAATGGATATTAAGACATGTTCATTGGTAATTTTTTCTGTCCATGATATCTTTAGCATTCTTCTGTATAGCCACATCTCAAAGGCTTCGATTTTCTTGATGGTTGTCGCCTTCAATGTCCATGTTTCAACTCCATAGAGCAGAATAGACCACACGTAGCATTTCAGCATTCGGCATCTGACTTCCATGTTTAGGTCTTTAGTGCAAAATAATGTTCTCATTTTCATGGACTGCCGTGCAACTTCAATCCTTGTCTTTATATCCATTTCTGGATCCCACCGTTCATTAAGCCAGCAACCAAGATATTTATATCTTGACACTTGATCAATATTTTTCCCAT
This sequence comes from Typopeltis vanoorti, assembly GCF_054136105.1. Taxonomy (NCBI): domain Eukaryota; kingdom Metazoa; phylum Arthropoda; class Arachnida; order Uropygi; family Thelyphonidae; genus Typopeltis; species Typopeltis vanoorti. The sequence continues at coordinate 188,315,331 of NC_143549.1, read as the reverse complement.
TGAGTGTCAGTTTCATTGATGAGGCTGGATGTTTGCTGATGATCATGTATTTTGTCTCGGTGATGTTTATATTTATTCCCATTCTTTGGCTTTCTATGTAGACTCTGTCAATGAGTTTTTGGAGATCCATAATATTATCTGCAATTAGCACGGTGTCATCTGCATATCGAAGGTTGTTAACAATCTTTCCTTTATTCTGATTCCCTCTGAACATTCTTCCAATGCTTTTATAAAGATTACCTCTGCATATATGTTGAACAGGAGTGGTGAGAGCACACAGGAGTGTGCTCATTTTCTCATTCCTTGTCTCATTCCTCTTTTGATGTTAATATCACTGGTGGTAATGTTGTCTAATTGAACGGTAGCTGACTGATTCCAATACAGATTTGTTATTAGTCTTATGTCTTGTTCGTCTAGCCTTATTTGTTGAAGGACTTCTATTAAGTTGGTGTGTCTGACTTTGTCGAATGCTTTTTCAAAATCATAAAGACAGATTTCTGTTTTTCTATGCATTTTTGTATCAATATTTGGGTACAGAAAAGGGCCTCTCTAGTACCAAAACCATTCCGAAAGCCGAATTGTGTTTCACTTAGAGTTTCTTCACTTTTTCTATAAATACGATTCTGAATTACTTTCAAAAATATTTTTAATGTTTGGCTCATTAGACTAACAAGTCGGAAGTCACCACAGGAATGCGCTTTGGGTTTCTTTGGGACAGTGATAAATGTAGATTTGAGCCAATCTGGTGGAAATTCACCACTTTCATATATTTTATTAAATAGTTTTTCAAGAAGTTTGATGTTATCTGGTTCTATTAATTTTAAAAATTCTGTTTGCACACCATCTGGTCCACTGGCTTTTCCTGTTTTACTTGTTCGTATAGCATTCTCTATTTCGCATTTCATGATTGCTGGTCCTTGAATGTTATCTTTTATATTTATAGGCTTCTGTCTAGTATCATTGAAAAGTTCTGTTACATATTTTATCCAAATCTGTGCTTTATTCTCTTCTTCTAGAACTATTTTTCCATTTTCGTCTCTTAGAGACACTATTTGCTTTTTCCTCAGGTTTCCAGAAATTTTGTTGATTTTCTTATACAGATTGAAATTATCATGTTTCTTCTGAAGCAGTTCAATTTCAGTACATAAATTTTTCATCCAATTTTCCTTGGCTTCTTTTATTTTTTTCTTGATGATGTTATGTGTTTCTGTAAACCTGGCAAGGTCTTTGTTTTTGTACATTCTTCTTGTATCAATAAGAGAAAGAATCTCATCTGTCATCCATTCCTGTTGTTTTATATTATTCACATAACCTACTTCTTTAATACTTGTTGTTACAATAGCATTCTTTAAGCTATTCCAAAGAGATTCCACACTTTTATTTTCTTCTATGTTAATCTGTTGTAATCGCAGGTTAAGCTGTGTCTTGGCACTTTTATTTATGTTTGGGTCTTTCAGTTTTTCTACATCAATTTTCTTTTTCTTCTTTTGTGATTTTTTAGCTGATTTTAATCTAAGACGTACTTCTGCAACTATGGGATTGTGGTCTGATGAGATATCTGCTCCAGGATAAGTCTTTGCACTCTTTATACTACTGTGGAATCTTTTATTTATCAGTATATAATCAATTTGATTTCTGACAATGTTATGTTGGTTATCTTGAGGCGATTTCCAAGTGTACAGTCTTCTGGGTGGAAGTTTAAACCAGGTATTTGCGATTGTTAGATCTTCTTCCTGACAGAACTGGACTAGGCGATCTCCTCTGTCGTTTCTGGTGCCTAAGCCATGTTCGCCAACAATTTCTCCATCACCCCCTCTTCCCACTTTTGCATTGAAGTCACCCATCACTATGTTTATATCATGTTTCTTTGTTAGGTTTTTAATCTCTTTTAGGTGTTCATAAAACTCTTCAACATCTTCTTCACTTTTGTCAGCTGTGGGTGCATAAGCTTGGATGATATTTATGTTAACGGGGTTTCCCTTAAGCTGTAATAGCATTATCCTTTCAGAAAATGGAATCCAATTTATCACTGATTTATTGATTTCTTCATCTACTATTACAGCTACACCATGTCGATGTTTGTTCTCATCATTCCCAGAGTAATACATTGTCGTATTATCTTGTTGACACTTTCCAGATCCTGGCCATCTTGTCTCGCAAATTCCCAAAATCCGGATGCCCAGCCTCTTCATTTCTCTTGTGGCATTTCTTAATTTGCCAGCTTCATACAGAGTTCTGACATTCCAAGTTGCAATTTTAAAAGTGGACACCATTTTGAGCCCGGAGATTCTTCGCACCCCTGTCCCATTTAAGGGACGCCGGGAACTTGGGGCCAATTGTAAGGGTTTGCTCGCCATGGTGGTTGTTCTGGAGATAAGGTAGAGCAGTAGTTTCTCCGTTTGCTTTCTGCTCCGCAGTATTACAGACGTACACAATATAATCATATTGCCATCTGCAAATCTCTGATCACAAGCTTTTCCGTCATCATTTGGCTTCAACCTTGTGTCAGTACTGACAATGCTGCTTCCCAATGTCAGGGGCAGTGACCCCAGCAGGTGCTTATTTAATGGCGGCACTACTCGCCATGTCACCGAGTTGTCATTGGGCTTTGTGAGGTTTTAAGTGAAACAGAGTTGCCACTTCTGCTCCCCCACGCCCTGATAGCTCAGTCGCTGTTGGTCCATGGCTGCTTATTCGCCAGATTGCTCTGCTTATATCGCAGCTAGCCTCCATATCTGAAGGCTGTTCCCCGATCCGCCACCTGGGGACGCACCAGGTAGTAGTCAGCTCTGCCCCGGGAACGATTAGAATAAGTATTTAAATATTGCAAAAATTTATTTTGCATAATTTTGCAAAATCTTTTTCTGATTTGACATAGAAATGTTTAGCTGGTTCTCATATATAAGTGTTTTTTTTTTTTTTTTTAAATACAAGAACATTTCCTACTTATCATCGAAAATGTTATTAGATAACTGAATGTTTTAAATGGTAGTTTTTTTTTAATGAATATAATAAAAACATGTTACTCTTCAATCTAAGTAATGTATATTAATGTCTTACTAGGAGGTTAAAACTAAGGGATCCAGTAGCATAGTTAAATTTAATACTAAGTTTAATTTTCTTCTTTCTCTACAGAGCCATCATCTCATATGTTTCCTATGGGCTTCCTTCCTTACTCCCTCAGTTCCCAAAGGCTATCCTCGTTGTCCTACTGGCCTTCAGGAAAAATGGACAAATATTCGCCATGTACCTGCACCGATGACTGTCCTTTCTACCAGACCCATATCAGCTCTGTCGTTCCAACACATATTTATCGACAAATGGAAAATCACGGAGATAAAGCCCAGAAAATGAATTTTAGTTCAGTTCCATCAAATTCCTTTAATGTTGATTCTTCTCTTTCTGAAACTGACTTATCTGCATTGATGAACTGTGGTTACTGTCTTGATAGCAGTCATCTTGGCAGACCACTCTTCTATCCATATGTTCAAAGAAATTCGAAGAAGTTTTGCTCCCAACTTCCGGCTGAACTAAAGAAGTCTCCTACTGCAACAGAGAAGACATTTGTTTGCAAACAATGCGGGAAAGCATTCAAAAGGTCCTCTACGCTATCCACTCATCTTTTGATCCACTCCGACATTCGACCCTATCCATGCCAATACTGCGGAAAAAGGTTTCATCAAAAGTCCGATATGAAGAAGCATACTTACATCCACACAGGTAATTATTTCAGATTCCTTATTAAGAACAAAGAGACCCAAGCGATTGGCGACAACGCCGATGCAAAAAAAAAAAAAAGTTTTATTTACGATCTGTACTGTTTTCGTTAATTGCATCATTAATTGCAACAAATTGATTACACTGTTTCTCACATTCATTCTTTATTCATTCCCCCCCCCCTCCCTTCTAATTGCTCAAGCCTCCATCCCTAAGAGTAAATTGTATTATTGTGGGCGTTTAACGATGTAAAAAATAAATAAAATAAATAATAATAAAGGAATTACATATGCCAGCAAAGGTTGGTCGATTGGTAGAGCCTCTGCTACTAATGGCTCACGTTAAGCAATGAGTCTTTGGACTCCCTGAAGGTGTCACATAACAATAATAATTATCGAAAAGTTAGTCAAAAATGCGTAATACTCCCGTTGTTTTTCATTCAAAACAAACGATAATATCTCCACCTAGCGTAGTTAAGATCATAACAATACAAGAGTCAGAAAGAACCACACAGATTATCACGTTTTATTCCTCACGAAATATTCGCATTTCATGTTACGTTCAATGTTATTTCGGATCGAGATTATGCTGAGATAGTTGATTGCAAGATTCTTTGGTTTCTCTTAGCAGAATAAAACTTTTTTATTCTCCCTGACTAGTTTCTTCTTCAGGTGAAGATTTGAGTCTAATTCGTTTAAGATCATCACCTCTGCTGACAAATGGATTGAAGGAAAGACAATTTTCTTTAAATGGGGATACTCTAGTCACCAGTTAGAGGCCTTAGTTCAGTCGGTATGGACGATGAACGATCTGAGTTCAAAATTTATCTTAGGATGTGAAGGATTTTTATAAGGGCTGATCAACTGAAGCTGACTTAGAGCCGCTCTCATATAAATGTGGGATCAAAAACCCGAATTTCGTCCAGAAAAGAAGGGATTTTATCCTGAAAAAAAAAAAAGAAAGAAAAAAGAAGAAGAATGCATGCAATTCACATTACACACACACACACACACACACGTGTGTGTGTGTGTGTGTGTGATGTGAATTGCATTGTTTTTGGTTTCGGAAGCCAACGATATTGGCCAGTCATTGACCTTTAGGTAAATTATTTAGGTTAATTAACATTAGGTAAAGGTTAAGTAAATTAACCTTTCGATCTGAAATATATGGTTCCTTTCTATTCTGCCTGTATTCATTCTTCTCTCGTCAAGAGATTAAACAGACGGAGTACCTTAAGCCGCTGCTGAAAAACTTTGGCTTACCACTACCTAAAATGCTTACCTGGTTTTATTTTATTATTATTATTATTATTATAAAAATGGCTTAATGTAGGCGTCTCTTATTATTTTCTATTCAGCCTGATTTTTTAACGTGCGCATGGATTTCCTCCTGTAATTTACGTAAAACTGTAGAATGGGGATAAATGACACGCACAGGCTGGATTCTTCCGAAACTTTTAACAAAGTCCCGAACAGCTGCTTCGGGAGTTATGAAAGCTGTTTTGATAATATTCTCAAATAATATTCTGTTACTAAGCGGCACATATTCAAGCGAGCTCACCTTGCAAAGTATATTTTAAATGAATACTTCTCAGGCATCCTACATGAACCTCGCTTTGAAATGACAAATAGTCCTTTCCTGTTTTACGTTTACGCACAGACTCACACCCTCATAAAGATTCTTGCAGTTCTAGAGAAGATTCGAACCTAAATTTTTACATTCGAAGGCCATCGTCGAAACCAGCGGAGCTATACATGCTCTAGCAAGCATTTACCGAACAAATATATCATACCCATGCCGATATATTTTGACTGTTAGTCATCGTAATAACTATTACTAGGAATAAAAATCACAATTCAGTTACGAAGCATAAAGGCAAAGAGACAAAACATTTCGTGCATTATCGAAGAAAAAGAAAAGACTAAAAGACGTTAAGTTGACACTGAAAAATTAATAACATCCAGAACTAATAAACAAATATTATTTTGTCACGAGTAAGAAAATGTAAAACAGTGGAGATCTAGAAGCAAAAGGTGCTCGTTGATCATCTGTCTTTTAGTCAGGATAATTCGTAAGAGTTGCAGTTATTATATTCAATTAAAAGAGTTCCCAATCAAGGAGTAATAAGAAACAGTATAATGAAATCTTTTACTGGCAAATTAGTCAAATTCGAACTTATCCAAAGACCTAAGAATTGATTAGATATCTTGGCGAACTGTGAGATGTTCTTAATGATTCTGTTTTCTGGAGTTGACATGAGATGGTGTTATATCTGAGAGGCTAACTTTTCCAGATGTTTCACAAATGTTCTTGGTATTGCTCCTAGCGCTCCTATGACAATTGGGACTGTTATTATTTTCTTGCTCCAAAGTCGTCGAATTTCGATCTCCAGATTCCTATACTTGGTCAGTTTTTCATGCACTTTTTATTCTACTCTATTATCCCCTGATATTGCCATATCAATAAACCGCACATGTTGTTGTTCAACTACAGTGATGTCTGGCATATTATGTTTCAAATGTCTATCTTTCCAAGTTTTATAGTCCTGTAATATCTTTGCATTTTCCTTTTCAATAACTTGTGAGTTCCCAAGGAGTTTGCCAAGCTCATATAAATCTTTGTTTATATGAGCTTGGCTTTGTTTATTGTCTGCATGAGCAAATCTTGTTGTAAGAACTAAACGAATTAAATGGCCCACTGTCTCTTCTTTATCTGTGCATAGTCGGCATTTGGTATCGTTAACGATCTTCTCAATCTTCGACTTGATTGCATTTGTTTGTACTGCTGTTCTTGAGCAACAAGTAGCAGCTTCCTGTCTCTTTCTTGATGTTTCCCCGCTAAAGCCATTGCCAAGTCAAGCGTCAAATCAACTTTTTCTCCAATATTCTTCGAATACAGGGATAGCCTATCATATTTCACATTTTGCCTCCATTCAGTTTGGACTTTAGAACTAATCTGACTCTTTTCAGATATTCGGATTCTGTTTTCTGTTTGACTTCTGAATACAAAATCGAGTCTGTTGAAAAAATTTTTATTTCTGGGTATTTGTTACGATTCATCCTGGGGCAAGTTTTTAATTTTCCTTCCATCTGCAAATTTGATTCCATTGCTGTTTGGAGAGTATTGTGCATCATGTTGTGTATGAGAAATTGAGAGGGTGACTCAATTTCTCCGGATGATTTTCTGTAAAGTTTAGGATCATCCATGTATAACAGATGTGATATTTTTCTTTCTTGCTTGCTTGCTTTGATCTTTGATATCCGAACACAGTTTTCTTTAGAATTAATGTCAGAGAAATAAGTACTAGGATGAACGATTGAGGTCATAATGAATTCTATATTGGCTATTAGTGGAATTTTCCACGTGATCATGACCACTGCTAGAATTTTCTGATGTTTCTACTCACACCAAAAATTTCTAGATATTTTCTAATCCAAGTATGCAGTAAGGAGTCGACTACACTCTTGTAATCAATCATTGCCATATATAAGTAAGCTTCTTTTTTTTCTTTTTTTTTTTGAATTTTTCAAAATCATTTTGTTAATTAACAACTGGTTTTTTGTTCCTCTGGAGTTTCTGCAACACTCCATTTGTTCAATAGGCAGAAGTTGATGTTGTGATAAATATGGACTAATTAAAGTTATTATAATTTAGTGAATGATTTAAATGTTAATTGTAGGCAAGACATTGATTTGTAATGACATTGGAACAGCTTCTTTTTACTTTGTCTTTCAAAATCAGAACTGTCCTTCCTGCTCTCATCGTCTTGTTTATAATTGATTGCTAAAACATTGAGCCACTCGAACATGAATTACTGGTGAAGTATTTAAGCCAAAATCTCATGTAATGCAATTCATTTTTGCCTGGTGCACTCCACTTTCTTTGCTTGCCTTTGAATTATTTCAATGGTTTTGATAAGGTCTTCCATGTGAATATTGTTTAATTGCTTAAATATAAAGAGCCAATAGGCTTCATTTCGGCGATATGAACATTATTTAAATTAAGGGGTTATTAAATCCCGCATTGTTTTAAAACCGAATAAGAAACTCAAAGATTGGAATCAGAGAGTTTCATGCCGAATATATAGTAAACTATAAAAGTATCAGCGATTACTAGCGTGAGCTAATGCAAGTAGTCCTATTACGTAGTACAATCTCGGGCAACTCGCAGCAAAGGTGGTAAAGTTCTGATCGCTATTCTTGGTATTTTCCATAATGTAAAAACACATTTCCTAGGAAATGTATACTGTTATTACATTATGGTGGGAGGTCACTACCCAGACCGGTTTCAGCCTTTTTTGAGGCTTCATCAGTGAGTAGCTAGACCAAATAGATACCAAAGGGTATAGCGAAAAGAACTTATATACTCTGTTATACGAGTTGTCAAAAAGGTGCAACCATTAAGTTACTTAAATATAAAGAGCCAATAGGCTTCATTTCGGCGATATAAACATTATTTAAATTAAGGAGATATTAAATCCCACATTTTACTAGGACTATGTGCATTTACTCACGCTAGTAGTCGCCAATACTTTTATAGTTTATTATACTATATTCGGCATGAAACTCCCTGATTCCAATCTTTGAGTTTCTTATTCGGTTTTAAAACGATGTGGGATTTAATATCCCCTTAATTTAAATATTGTTTAATTGTTTTTCAACAGCTTTCATCCAGTTAGTTATTATGTTCTTTTGGGTTACCTCAAAGCTGCGTCCAGAACTTGATTGATTCTTCTGCGTTCAGTCGTTCAACACTGGAGATTTCCCATCAATAGTTTGGTAAAATTGATGTTAGTAAGTCTTGAGTTGAACGTTTTGCCTATTTTGACTTTTTCTCCTTTCATCCAAAACAATCTCCTTTGCTGTGGCCACAAGAACAGTTTAGTAAAGTGTTACAAGACTGTTCTTGAACTTTTCCTGCTTAAGTTTTCCATCTTTTAAATTCTTTAAATTGCTGACATCTGCTTGATGGTTGTTTATTTTGGATTCCAAAGTAATTTTTATTTTAGATTGCGTCGTTTTGGTTTATTCGCCTGTTTTGCTGTGCAACAAAATTTAACTACAACTGAAACACTGTATATCAGCTGGTTTGTTTCTTCAACTATTTTTGTAGGAATTGCTTCTATTGTTAAGCTGGTGTTGCTCAGTATTTGCGGATAAATCGGCTTTGTTTCAGTGTCGGTAGTCGTAAAGTCGCTGTCTTTCCAGTTTGTGTATTTGTTCTACAATGATAAGTCTCGCTTCTTGTTGTCTAGCTTTAAGTGATTCTGTTATCATTTGAATGATCTGTATTTAGGAATCTACCTGAATTGTTTCTTCCATGGGCGTTGCAACTGCTTGAAGTTCTTGCTGGGATTCGGTGATATTCTGTTTTTGCAATTCATCAAGTTCAACATCACTGAGAACTTGGTTTCTTACAATAAATATTCGTTAGCCCATCAGTCGCTGCTCAGTGACTAGCATTAGAAAATTACTGTTTCTAAATTTCATACATTCGCTTTTGGTATTCCTCTTAATGCTGAATTCGATTCATAATAAGCTTGCATAGTTATCTTGTTTTCAGACAAAATCCATATTTTTCATTCTGATTGTTCTTCTTTCAGTCGCCTTTCATTTTTTTTATTTTTCCAAGTTGCTAACAGAGCAGTCTGAGCCCTGTAGCCCATTTATCGCCTGAAGCCTAAAAGCTATAACACCAAACATAGTCCTTGTTGACCTGGACGAAGACTATAGATGACTTCTTTTTTACCATTTATTAAGGGGGAGGAGGTACACTTAGTATGGCTCCTCTATTAATGCCTGTTCGGCTTGGGCCGCTACCTTCACTTCCACTACCACAAGATGATGTCCCGCGGAGGAAATTATTATTATTATTATTATTATTATTATTATTATTATTATTATCCCGAAGCATTACATTAGTTCACAGAGACTGCTTAAATGAATTTTGCGTACAATTAACATTCTGGTGAGGCCTCATCTCCATAACAGATTTCAGATCTAGGGAAGCCTTAGCCCCATTATAAACATTTACTGGTCTCATTTACTGGATTTTATTCACATTACTGAGATCTATTAAAATATCATTAATATAGAAGCATAATTAGAACTGTGAAAAGCGCAGAATGACATATCATTTCTACTATACGCAAAAGGTAATTGTCTTGTTTGCAGCGTCCTACAAACGCATAAATTCGTATCACAATGTCATGGAATGTAGAGAAGAAACTTAGAGGTACTGTAGGAAAACTATAAATGGGGTCAATCTAAACTTATTAAGAGGACTCACCTGAAAGTTTGCATTCCACATAGTGAGCTAGACTTCGTATTTGCCTAGTGTTACACTCCCGCCCCCACCTGCTACACAGTCTTTTTTTTTTTTTCTTTCTTTCTTTCTGGGATATGACGCACGCACTTGAATATTCACTGCTAAATACTTTTAGGGCGATTACTTTTACAGTGTGTCTACCGAAGTTGGAAGAACGAGTTGGGAAAAGATCTAAGATCGATTCTCCTCATGACGAGAGGAATCTTTTACCTTCAATTGAAAAAAGTCCGACTTTACAACTGAAGTTAGTTTGCCAATCTCACGTGGAGGTAGCAGGGATTTTTCCTCCCGGAAACTCGAGTTTTTTATCCTCTACAGGAAAAATCGGCCAGAAATCACACGCAATTAACAGACAATAGTATTAGCGTGTATATAGAGCGGACATCGTCTACATTACTTAATCCTCCAAACAACTGATTTTTAAATTCTATTTGAATATCAGTTGTTTTCAAATAGAAATAAAACTATCTGATTAGTAGACTACTATGTCGTAAATTCACTGATCTGTTATCACGAAATTTGGTTTCTTAGAAACAAAACTGCGATAATAAGCAATTTTGCTGTTCTGAGAGTGGACAACTTTCTTCAATTACGTTCCTCGTATCCTGAACCGAATTCGAATCCAGATCTTTTCAATCAATGTATGTCATCGATGCAGAATATGTTATTATTATTTTTTTTTTTCACCATGCGAGTGTCGAATTTAATTTCGTTATTCTGCAGTGCAACAGCTTTGAAATCTGATGAGCAAGCCAATACCACTTTTAAGAGTAACGACATATTAAGTGATTTCCGTCTGCTAAAATATTCCTGATTTCTTACACCATCACCAGTCATACTTCAAAACTGACGCAAATAGCACGCGCTCAACCGTCTGGCCGTGGCAAGTCTACCGATTCTTCTTCGTATTTTGTCATCACTCGGCTAATTTTTTCCTGATCAAGTTACTCCGTCATTGTCAAGCAAGTTAATAAATCCCTCAGGTAACCTTAAATGAATACCTCATGGCCATACATTCATTTAGGCGATAAATGAATACCTACTGCAATATAACGCGTGTGAGTCCCACGCGTTGTATTGCATCATTTCAGTGCTTTAAAGTGTTCATCAAGAACCCCTTTAGTTATCTCCTATCCCGAGCAACGATCTTGATTATTGTTTAATGTACTCTAAACCTGAGACCGCTATGAAATCCGAGAAACGAGCAGGCTTAGCTAAGACATTCTTTGCCCTTGGATACGACGCTAGCATGCGTTAATACCGTACAGATGCGTGATTTCTGCCAATCTTCTCCACCCCACCCCCATATGATTTTCGTGATGAATACGCGTGATTTTCACGCCGTTTAAGTAGACTGTGTATTCATGGTTGAGTTGCAATGACTTCGTGTGATTTCGGTGAAGGAAGTTGTAATACTTCACTAAAAAGGTAGGGGGCGTTAATGGAGTTATATTTATTATTAGTCTTTTCACCATTTAAAAGTTCGGTAATGCGAGATCTGTATTGTATTATAGCTGGAAATATCAACAAAAAAAAAAAATAGTTTATGAAGACTGTGGAAACAGAATGCGTGTAGTCGTCTGAGCTATCTCACTTTGACCAATCTTTAAGTTAATAAATTAAGACGCATCTGCTGGCACGTTTTGTATAAACATAATTTGGTCACGTACTTATGTATATGAATCACTTTCAGTTGATAGGGAAACAGAAAGAAGCAAAAAAAAAAAAAACTGGTGCGTGCGTGTGTGTGTTTCTTGAAAAGTTAAGTAATACACACTGAAGGAATCTTAAAATAATCCGGGAGTGTTCGTCTGGCCTAACATATTACGAAAATATAATAATTAGAATATAATTGCCGAGTCATAGAGGTATCTAAAGCGTCAACTCTTCACGGGCATTACATTGCAAGTCATTTTAATGTCATTAGGTAACTCTGCCATTGGATTGTACTAGCGAAATTATCTGGTATCAAAGCAACAGTCACTCTTGAATTTTCGTCCCTTCTTTATTTTTGAAATCTTTACTTTTATTAAAGCATTCTCGGTTTTAAAAATGGAACAAAAGTAGGTTAAATAATAGGCTAATAACAGATAATATTAATAATTTATTTATGCGTATGGGATTCCCCCTCCCCCGAAATTTGTTCCGAAGCGGTACTTTGCGAGAAAAAAAATATTAATGATGGTATCATAATAATTAATCAGGATATTTATTATAACTAGCCAGCAAAGGTTGGTCGATTGGTAGATCCTCTGCTACTAATGGCTCACGCAAAAAGTTAAGCAAGTTCGAGCGCGGTTACTAGTTGGAAGGGATCAATCGTTCGATGCTGTTGGCACACTCTCCCTCGATGAGTCTTTGGACTCCCTGGAGGTGTCACATAATAATAATAATAATAATAATAATTGCAACATTAATGTTACAGTAATAACAGAGATAAACTACTTGAAGCATATCTCAAGTTTTTCCTCTCCAATCGCCTGCCCATCCGAAATGAAGGGTTACGGAAATTCCCACCAGGCTGTCTTCTTTAATTGCTTTTTCGGTAACACATTGGAGCCACCTGTTATTCCAAACATCAGAGATATTGCTTATCTGTCTAGCAAATTCTCTGTACACATGCACACTTGTAATTCATTACGGAATTTCTTGCCTATTTATTTGGAATTCGCTACAGAGAGTGATGTTTTAGAATGCACTGTTCATAGAACTAAATTGTGTAAACACTGTTTTCAAGAATTTTTAATATCATGAATTGTTTACTTAATATTAACCGCGTCGATTACGTAATCAGATTTTTTTTTTTCGCTGATTTTCTACATGAAGTCACATTTGTGGTCTTGAAAGAACTATGAGATAATCGTAGATTGAAGTTCTTGTAAGTCCTTTAGTTTTTTTCATTTTCCAGGATTCCTCCAAAGGAAAATGACCACATGGCCTTTTATTCGGATAGCTCCCTGCGTTCCTTTAGAGAGGTCAGGAGAGAATATTCCGGAATATAATGTGTGTGTGTGTGTGTGTGTGTGTGTGTGTGTGTGTGTGTGTGTGTGTGTGTGTGTGTGTGTGTGTGTGTGTGTGTGTGTGTGTGTGTGTGTGTGTGTGTGCGTGCGTGCGTGCGTGCGTGTGTGTTCGGTGTGTGTTTTCCCTTTCTGAAACAGATTCAAGTTGTAGATGCTAAGCTGGCAACGAAATAAAGTATCGTCATTGCTAGCAGTCAAATCTAATTGACACAAGGAATTCAATGCCTTCAGTAATTTTCTTCTGGTATAAGTAGCTATCACAAAGAACATTTTAATTAATCCCGAAGTTCATTACAAATTATCTTACTGATGATAATGATGATGATGGAAACCTCTTAAATAGCAAGTGGGATTTGTGACCTTTGTGATTCTGTGTGGGTAATGATAAAAATGGCAAAAAAAAAAAAATCCCTTAGCCCATCCACGGTACAAAATATATTAGGTTTATAATAACCTTTCGTGGGTGGGAACCACACACATAAAAAAAATTCCAAAATATTTGCTGCATTAAATTTCGAATCCTATCTAGGGAGAGAAGGATCTTTGCAAATGCTTTTCAGTTCAAGGTGAGTTAACCAGTATGCTAGTTATTCCGAAACAACCAAGAACATTGATCCCGTCTAGGGATCTTGGAAGTAGATTCGGAACTGGAAGGATGTTTCCTCACCGAAACTCAGGTTTTAATTCCACAAAACATACGCACCTAACATATTACATAATACACATAGGGCTTAGTTTCTTGCTGTAATTAACTAAACCATCTGGTTTTGTTCGGAGGATAAGATAAAAAAAAATCAATAGAAAAGTTGATGCTGGATTTCCCCCCGAAAACTCGGGTTTTTCATCCGTATACAGAGAAATCGGCCTTCAGAACACACGCAATTTACAGACCAAAAATACTAGTGGTGGTGTTAGTGGGTGGTAGGTGGCGTTGATGATGATGATGATGATAGTTGTAGTTCGATGTTGGTGGATTAAGTGGTAGAGATGGAGAGTTGTAGAGCAGGTGCCCTCCCTCGATGAGTCTTTGGACTCCTTGGAGGTGTCACGAAATAATAATAAATCATAGCACTTTTGGTAGCACGAGAAAAAAAAAAAAAGAAAGAAAGAAACTTGCACACAAAATAAAAATACATCAACTCTCACATTGCTTCCCTCGTATTCCAGAAAAGAACAGCAGATATCTACTTCAGCATTCTCATTACGGTCATAAATGCAAAATGATCACATTTATAATTACCAGGGATACTAATCTTTAGACTTGTGTAGACAAAATGAAAGATTCGAGAATGACGTAACATTTTTTTTTTATTAACGAATTTACGAAACTTTTCATTTACTTCTAAACCACGGTTGTTTCAGAATCAAATGTTTAAATCGGGTCTAGCTGAAAAGATCCGTGTTCGAATTCCGTCTAAACCGCAAAGTAAACAATGTCTGAAATTGATCAGAATATTGTTACTTGCAGACCTTCCTCCAGCAAAGGTTTTGAATTAACATAAACAAAGTGGTTATTAGATCAAGCATTATTTCAAAGCCGAATGTAGAAACTATGAAAATTTCGTAAGTTGACCAGAGCTTGAGGGAATACACTCACCGGCATTCACGAGTTGCCTTAAGTTGCCTTACTTAAAAGTCACAAAACTTTCATAGTGTCTACATTCGGCTTTGAAATAATGCTTGATCTAATATCCATTTTGCATCGCCGAACTGAAGACTTTCGGCTCTTTATTTCAGTAATTAGTTTTGAATTAAGACCGAAGCAACTAAGACTATGAAGCCAGTGTAATATGTGTGATAACTGAGTTTAATGAATTGAGTTTAAAGCATTGCTGTTCTTATCATTCTTCACAATTCTTTTAAAGTTCCCATTAATTATACATATTTTCCCTTGTAGTACTTTTTTTTTGTAATTCACCGAAACTTTTCAGACAGTTTGAAGCACAATTTCAAACTACACTGTTTTCTTTAGATCACATTCTTATTATCTTTTTCAAACTGCTCTCGATTTCTCTCCAAGAAAATCGTCTAGCGCTTTAAAACACGTTAGTATTCTTTAATTTGGTTGATTTTCCTTCTTTCAAAGAAATCAGCTTCTCTGGAAGCAATTAAAATAGAACTCGTTTCTTTAAAAAGAGACAAAAAAAAATTATACAGTCGGGAAGTTAAATAGTCAATAGTTTATAAAAAAAAAATACTCTATAATAACAAATTAATTTAAACCGTTAAAAAAAACATCTTGAAATATATATAACCATATATATGTATATGTATATATATATTAGGATAACCAAGCAATTTTATATGCTTGGTTATTTTAGCTCCTAATCCCAAGTATGCAAACAATTAAGTTTGCGCCTGAAACAAAGTTCAAGTCTAAAGATGGTACAACACCAGGGCAGCTCATTGTAAAGGTGGTTAAAGCTTTGATCACTATTCTTAGTATTTTCCCATAATGTAAAGCACATCTCACTAGAAGATGTATACTGCAATGCATTATGGGTGGGGTCACTACCCAGACCGGTTTCGACCTTTTTTGAGGTCTCCTCAGTGAGTAGCTAGACCCTAAATACCAAGGTTTTAGTAATACAAAGCCTTATCAACTTTACCTATATAAGTTGCAACAAGGTGTATTAAGTTTTAATAAAAATCTCTGGAGGAGATATTGATGGGAATAAATTTTTAACTTGGGTATATTGTATATTAGGATAACCAAGCAATTTTATATGCTTGGTTATTTTAGCTCCTAATCCCAAGTATGCAAACAATTAAGTTTGCGCCTGAAACAAAGTTCAAGTCTAAAGATGGTACAACACCAGGGCAGCTCATTGTAAAGGTGGTTAAAGCTTTGATCATTATGGGTAGTGACCCCACCCATAATGCATTGCAGTATACATCTTCTAGTGAGATGTGCTTTACATTATGGGAAAATACTAAGAATAGTGATCAAAGCTTTAACCACCTTTACAATGAGCTGCCCTGGTGTTGTACCATCTTTAGACTTGAACTTTGTTTCAGGCGCAAACTTAATTGTTTGCATACTTGGGATTAGGAGCTAAAATAACCAAGCATATAAAATTGCTTGGTTATCCTAATATACAATATACCCAAGTTAAAAATTTATTCCCATGTATATATATATATATATATATGTAGGAAAATAACAACTAAAGTCAAGTAAAACTCACTTAAAAATGAGATTGTCAGAACTGACGCCCAACTAATATATATATATATATATATATATAGGTTTGATAATATATATAATATTTATTGATAAGTTTTTCTTATAGTAGGCATTATTTACTGCAGTTACCTTGAAGGTCATTCACGCATTACATTGAATGTTCTTTAAGCTGTGCTCGAAGAATCCTTGAAACTGGTCTTAGGCAGAAATGACAAGCTCTTTTTTTTTTTTATTTTCATTCGCATAACAAAATAATTGGTATGACAAAAAATTTACATAATCGCGTTTACATTTACCGTAGCAGAGCTATATAACCTTTGTCAGCAGTTGCCATATGCTGACTTAATACAGGTGGTGATCTACACGGTAAAATAATTCCTGACAAAATTACAGATCCATTCAAGTTGGTCTGTCAATTTCTTACTTCACTAGTGTCACTTATAACTGATTGTCTATCTGTCTTTTTGAAGCAGGTGCTGTCGTATATATATCCAAGAGTACAATTTGGAGTTTATGGTTGTACTACCTATATGTATTTCGCTAACACTGTAATTCTGTTTTTATTCCCTCACGTCCCAACTAAATTGCACACTTGTACGTTTGTTTCCTTTATTTTTCTTTTAACCTTACGATTAGGAATTTAAACACTGGTAAATATCTTTTTGATATCGCATGAAGAAACATGATGTCCTACACAGAGCTCCTTCCTCCAGAAAGCATATATATATGCGTGGGCAGAAAAATTCTCGGACTAACAATGAAAAAACGAATTTATAATTTCAAAACTATTTTTATTTTTCAACATAATCTCCCTTCGGACTAATACATTTATTCCAGCGATGCTCCAGCGCCATTACACTGTCCCTGTAGTGGTTCTCAGTAAGATCTGCAAAATGCCCCTCTACAGCTGCAATCACCTCTTGATTCGAAGGAAAATGCTGATCAGCGAGGAAGAGTTTTAGTTTTGGGAAGAGATAGAAGTCAGAGGGAGCCAAATCTGGAGAATAGGATGGATGTTCCAACAATTCATAGTGCAGATCCCTTAATTTTCCCATTGCCAAAACACCTTTGTGGGCAGGTGCATTGTCCTGATGAGATGATTTTTTTCTTCTGAAAAACGGGTCTTTTCTCATGAATTTTTTCATCTAGTCTGGTTAAAAGATTGGAATAATATTCCCCGGTTATTGTTTTACCCTTTTCAAGATAAGTAATAAACAAAATGCCTTTAGCGTCCCAAAACACCGATGCCATGATCTTATCTTCTTTGGCGCTGAACAACCGGCTTCTGTCCACTGTTTTGACTGCTGTTCGGATTCTGGTGTGTAAGGTGAATCTAAGTCTTATCCATAGTAATAAATCGACACACAAATTCAGTTTTATTCTTGTTAAAACGTTTCAAGCACTGTTAAGAGATTTTCATGCGAGTGCGATTTTGATCAGCGCGCATCCATCTTGCACAAAGGTTTTTCATTTGTAATTCTTCATGCAAAATATATCCCACCTGTTCTTTTGAAATGCGTATAGTCTCAGCAATTTCACGCACTTCGATTCGCCGGTCATCCAATACCATATTGTGCACTGATCAATGATTTCTGGTGTTGTAACACTTTTTGGACGTCCTTCACGTGGATCATCTTCAAGGCTTGTACGGCTGCGTTTAAACTCGACAGCCCATTTGTTAATTGTCGAAAACGAAGGAGAAGTGTGCCCATAACAGTTTATGAACTTCAAATGAATTTCTTTTGGCGTTAAACCTTCTTTTACAAAGAATTTTATAACCGCACGACACTCAATTTTATCCATTTCAAGGGATACAGATAGCACTTTAATAGAATGACTTGCAATTTCACATGGATGCTTATGACAGATGTACGAAGTTAGAAAAAAAAATCTTGCCGATAGTGTTGTCATTTATGGTCGAGGCCGAGAACTTGTCAGACCACCCACGTATATATATAGATAGTGGTTACCATTGAACGGGGAGAGATTATGATAAAAATTTAGTTGAAAAATGACCGATAGAGGCTACATGGCGCTGAGCGGGAGAAACTTACATTAAGGTGAACGGGATGGTATATGATTGTGAAATGATTCCGAGGTCCATGACTGATGAAGTTATTCGATTATGTTTATTTCGTTCGTTTCATAAAACAGTGCGATACAGAAAGGAGATCTGGATGATCAATGAAGGTGAGGTTCAACGTGTTAGCCTTTGTGAAGGACCAATAATTGAAACCGCCATAAAGCATTGGCTACAATTGATCTGTCAAAAGGTTTCGCACATGATGTGCGATATTGTCCCGATACACCATGCTTTTGAGGTAGGTTTACTGTTCCAGAAATATAAAAATACGCTTCATCACTCCATAGGATGTACCAGAAATGTCAACGTAAACGTTTCTCGGACGTTGGCATCTTCGGTTTGCAACTCTTGGCTGTGTTTGAGTTTATACGGGTAGCACTGCAACGCTTTACGCAAAATTCTCCGCCACACCGTCGTGTATGGCACATGTAACTGTATTGCTACGGCAGTGCACTGTATCATTCTCATTTGACTGCAAAACCACTGCAGTTGCAACATCTTCCATCATTTGCGGAATTGTAGAGTTATGCCTTCTTCCTGGTTTGGACTGTCAAACTGCTTCTCTCTGCACTGCATTTGATGTCACTCGGCCTTTTCGCAAAGATTTGTAGACTCGCGAAGTGCTTCTGCAGCATTTCTCTCCATTCCTATAGAAACACTACACAAGCAAGGCACGTTCTGGCAAAGTGAGACCCATCGCACAAGTGGAATGACTGTAGAGTCAGTCGTTTATACCACCTTACGGCTCACGTGGTATAGAAAATTCGTTATCTTTAAATTAGAGATGCCAAGAAATTATATTCTTGGATTAATACTTTATCTAAGTGTAAGCAAACAAAGTTTGCGCGTGAAGTATCTTCACTGCTGGGCTACTTGTATACATTATACACACCCAAAAGGATGTGTGCTTTACATTATGGGATACCAAAGGCAATTAATGTGAAGTCATTGGCTTCAATATGCAAGTAGCCTAATCGTGAAGAAAGGTCATGCGCAAGCTTTGTTTACCTATACTTGGATAAAGGAAGAAACCAAGAATTTCTTGGCATTTTTAAAAGTTAACCAAGTGAAAAAACTTTCGATTCAATATCTTTTCTCGTTCACAGTGTCATATTGCCCCTATCGGTCATTTCTTAACTCTTTTTTTTTTATAAATCAGTATACCCACGAAGTTTGAGGATATCTCGTCTACTGGTTCTCTCTACAGATCGCTCTGAACAGAACACTTTAATTTGAAACATGGGCAGGGCCATGCACAGGCGCACGGGGCCCTAGCTGGGCCCCCTCCCCGAAAAATGAAGGCCAATTAATGACCCCCAAACAATAAGGAATGGGCTCCGGAAAAGGTATAAGTACGGCCCTGAACATGGTTGTCTCCTAGCTTCAAATTAAAGTCCCATTTTCTACCATTTAAATATTTGGAATTGACTTTAATAATCACTTCTCAACTTGAGGTGTAGACACAAAGAATTTCTTTCCATGGTGCAAGAATACGAAGAAATAATCAACAAAAAAAAAAAAAAAAAAAAACACATTCGAGAAATGCACCATTCCGAGATATTTCTTTCGTTCAATACAATATTAAACATTTGTCCTATTCCTTTTTTTGGCAATGCACATGTAAAGAACATTTATTTCAAAACAAATTTAAAAAAAATCTCACACTGCCTATCAAGTTTTTTTTGCATTTCTTAAAAAATAGAAACTTTTCCGATGAATTAATCTCCACGTAGGCATTCCACGATGCACGTTTTGATTAATGTTGATTAACTAGACAGAAATGTTCCAAGGTGAATTGAAACCGGTTTCTTTTACTTCTTTTACATTTTTCTTGTTGCACAACAGCAGATAAAAAGTAAATGCTACTTAAAAATACTGGTTTCACTAAATCTGGTTTAGCACTTCCTTATCATTTCAGTTGAAGTCCCAAGGACTTTCGTGTATTTTAAATATGGCGTTAAAAAATTAATACTTAAAAATAGGTGCTGTTATATGCTTTTTATTTTAAACTCAATCTTCTTGTCACGTTTAACAAAGCACCTAACTACCGGGGGGGGGGGGGGGTCTGGAAAGTTCTGATAAACACCAAGAACAAAACGATATTAAAGCAACTGATATAACCACAAGAAAGAATATTCTAGTAGCAGAGTTATGAAGGTTACTCATGTTCTTATATTCTTATATCCTCGTGTGTTCTTTCTTGTGGTTTTATCAGTTGCTTTACTATCATTTTTGTTGTAAGTGTTGATCAGGACTTTCCAGACCCCCTCCCCTCGTATATACCGTATTCCTTATATATTACAGTAAAGGGCAAGGAAATACTGTTTATTTACTTTGGAATTATCGTAAAAGTTGCAAAAATTAGAGAATGTCCTTTTTCTGAAGAATAAAACGCAAACCAGAACGAAGAGAGTAAATGTATTCGGGTTTGTGAGAATGGGCCGGGAACAGTAAACCAGATAGGATTTTTTTTTTTTTTTTTTTTTTTTTACAAATTATACAACTTTATCTCTATAGATTTCGATTTTTTGAAAGACTTTTTCTAAATCTAATCACGAAATATCGTAATTCGAGGATATATCTACAGCTCATATAGAACAGTAAGCGAAATACTTAAGTGACTCGAATATCAGCTCTGCTGCGAGTCATCAGAACACCTCGACGAAGAATAAAATGAATAACATTTGTTATTTTAAAACCACTGCACTGGATAGTTACTTCTGAATTTATGTACTAGCTAGACTATTTGCTCATTTATTATTATTTTTTTTTCTTCAGTATTAATGTTCTGGGGGGGGGGAGGAATTCGCGATTTCTAATCTTTTTCGTTATTGTTTGAAAAGAGATAAGATAGATAACGAAAAGGGAATTCTACCATTCATTCCTTTTCTCTTACACCCACCCACACACCCATCCACACCCACACCCACACCCACCCACGCACGTACACACACACACACACACACACACACACACACACACACACACACACACACACACACACACACACACACACACACACACTTGCATGCATGCAAGCACACGCTGAGGATTCAGACCTTTCTCCAACTTTAAAAATCATGTACACTGCTTGGAAAGAAGTCAAAGACAAACCATAGCGTGAGGAACAAATAACCATGGCGCTCAACTTAATAAGATGTGGGGAACCTCCTTTCGCTGCAGCAATCCTATGGGGCAAACACGAAGCGCTCGCTCATGTATGTACACGGTCGAGTGCTTCTGCCAGAGAACGCACGCAATGAATACATAACATACTGGCACGTGGACCCAGTTATTTCGGCCGTAATTCTAATCAGCTTTATCTAGCTGACTTTGCGCCACTCACAATTCTGACTTAACTTTATCACAAACACCGTCTCGCATTTAGGACGGGGTACGCCTAAAGTGTCTCTGAAACTTCTCGATTCTCTTTAGAAAACAATCCTGCAAACCTAATCCGTCTCTTCTCTTACTGACGCCCTGCTGTCTATTACATGTTCTTTATGTACTATTTTTTTTCTTGCTAAAATTGCATCCATATACTCCCATACTTACATATTTTCAAATTTTTGTTGCCATCACTGTTAATTAATTCCGAACTGAATCAGTTTCTTCTTCTTTTCTTTTTATTCTCTCCTTTGCCTTCCTGATTCAATGTTTCACACGGATTGCAATTTAGTGATTCCAGTCACATACCACCAGGCTCTCTCTCTCATTGTTAACCTATAGCCTAAGGTGTACCATACGATTTACAGCCTTACGCATTTTGTTTTAGAAATATAAAAATCCAGAGAGGATGTAAATCTCAACTGTGATAACAACTTAAAGCCTACTTGAATAACAATTAAAGACAGCAAATTTATTGACCTGGAGAAGATAACAAAGACAGTGGTGCGGTGCATTTGATTGTACAGTACCCCGTGAGCGGAAATAATACCAAAATCAGTCTCAAAATAAGTGGTTATCAAGTTTATAAGAGCATCAAAATTTAATATGAATTATGGCGTTATTCACCTTATTATTGTCATGCATGTTTGCAAGACTTTCGAGGACATTAGAGTTTCAGTTATTATAATGTAGTATAATAGGCATGGAATGATTCAAAAGAATAATTAAAATAAAAATGACTCATTTTATTTTGATTTCAGATTCTGGTTCCAGATTCATATCCTCTGAAACATGACCGTCGTGTCAACGCAGGTCTCGACAAGCCAACATGGC
Source organism: Typopeltis vanoorti (assembly GCF_054136105.1). NCBI lineage: Eukaryota > Metazoa > Arthropoda > Arachnida > Uropygi > Thelyphonidae > Typopeltis > Typopeltis vanoorti. The sequence continues at coordinate 188,292,776 of NC_143549.1, read as the reverse complement.
ACACAGGCTCGAGTTAGTCTTATTATTTGGATTAAGCCGAGTGATGCCATTGGTCACCACAGAAACTTGACGATATGCCGACGCTGTCAAAAAGTACTTGAAATATTTCTGAAAAGCCTGAAACTTAAAGTGTTTTTGGTACCTCGTCCATCTTATGCGATGGACGAGGTTACAAAGCGTCTGAATGAGTTTGTTTTGAAAATTACGAAGAACATTTTTAGAGTACTTTGCAATTTCGTTGCCGACCTCTATCACACTGTAACCGTCTTTTAGAACTCAGCATATTTTTGCGGTCTATTTCATATAATTTTTCTCATTTTAAACATTAATGCGACTCCAGATAAAAATAAAATTGAAAAGTGCTTAACAAGTTTCATTGAGATACATCTAGCCAGACCATCTCAGTTATATACATCCGAGGACAAAATAAAATGACTCTTAAGACACTTTTTTTTTTTACAAACTCGCATCCAATAGTCAATCTTTCAGATTCTGTAGCGCACAACTGCATGTCATGTCAATTTGGAAGTGGTTTTGTCCCTTAATTTGTACCTCCTGGACATTTTGATTTCATTATTATTATTATTATTATTATTATTCCTGATACCTCCAAGGAGTCCGAAGACTCATCGCGGGAGGACACCTACAACTGTCTCTACACCTAACCTCTACTACGAATCATCTCCATCAACGCCATCTACCGCCCACCTCCAACACCACCACAACTAGTAATTTTTGTCTGTAAATTGCGTGTGTTCTGAAGGGCCGATTTGTATGTATGCGGGATGAAAAACCCGAGTTTCCGGGAGGAAAAACCCTGCTACCTCCGTATGAGATCGGCTAACTCACCTTCGATTGAAATCAACCAGATAAAGATTCCTCCCGTCGCGACGAGAATCGAACTGAGGCCTATTCCAATCGAAGGGCGCAATGTACCGTCGTTCTTCCAATTGCGCTACGGAGGCGCGTTATTGATAGTCAATAACTCATTAATAAATGGCTGAAAAGTGGAGATCGATTGCAAATTGATCTTCGGAAAGTTAAAAAAGGCTCTAGCTACTCCCTTTCGGATAAAAGACGTTAGATGAGTTTTTTTTATTATGATTACTTTTAGAGATTGATTTAAAAAGTGCTAATCCTAAGAACCTTGTCTCCGGTTGCTTTTACAACATAATTAGCAACTGGCTATGGTTGTCTTGCGTTAGCTGTCGATTAGCTTTATGATGGGTAATAAAACTGGTCAATAAGAAAAAATAAATTTGGTAAAACTGCGGTTTGCTGAATTTATTTCATATATACTTTTATAATTTTAATACAGCAACTATTTCTTTATTGTATTTCCTTTATCGTAGTAAATTATAAATTAGTTCTCTGTCCAAAAAGAAACCGAACGTTTGATAGAAAATAAAACACAGGCCAATTATAATTATTCAAATCATTTATTTCAATCAATATACTCTCCCTCAGCTTCGATGCAGCGTTTTTCACGGTCAATTAATTCGTTAAATGAGTTTTTTATATCTGCTTTTGGGATACTGTTAAGGGTCGTGGTTACTGTTGCTTGAACGTTTTCAATGGTGTCGTATCGCTTTCTTTTCATCGGCAAATGAAGTCGGGGGAAGGGAAAGAAGTCACAGGGTGCTAAATCGGGTGAATACGACGAGTGATCCAACACATAACTTGGTTTTTGCCCCAAAACTGTCTCACAATGTTCGAACGATGAGATGGTGCATTATCGTGCAAAAGTGACCAACACGATATTCATGCCGTATGGAACGAATTCTCGCTATCAATCGCTTCAAAACTTTGAGATAAAACTCACCATTGACTGTTTGGCTAGGCGGAACGAATTCTTTGTGGATAATGCCTTTGGAATCGTAGAAACAAATCACCACTGTCTTTACTTTTGACTTCTCCAAGCGACTTTTTTTTCGGATGCCCCTCTTCTGGTGGTATCCACTCAACACTCTGGCGCTTGGTTTCTGCCTCAAAACACCACTTTTCGTCACCAGTAGCGATCGTTTCAAGGAAGTTTGAGTCCTTAGGAGCGGTTTTAATGAAGTCCTTGCAGTATTCAATTCAATACATTTTTTGGTCGTCGGTCAACTTGTGGGGAACAAATCGCGAATTCAATTTACGAAGGCCCAAACTTTCGGTCAAAATGTTGTGCATAGTTGATTTTGCAATTCCCAATTCATCTTCAATCAATCTCACGGACGATTTCGGGTTTTCCTTGATGAAATCACGCACTTTTTGGATGTTAACTTCGCTCAGTCCAGTTTTTGAACGGCCTGGCTTTTTGTCGTCCATAAGCGTCTCACTACCATTTGAAATCGCTTAAACCACTAGTAAAGGGGAGTATGGGAAACGCATCAAATGCTTTTTGAAGCATTTGATGCGTTTCGGTAAAACTTTCACCAAGTTTAACACAAAAAGTCAATCGCAGCTCTCTGTTTGAAACTCATTTTCAGACCGTTTGTCAAAACACACTGTCACTCTTGGCACTATAACTTGGCTTCTAATGAAACAAATGTCATTAGAAGTTGAAATAACACTAATGAAGGTTGTTGCTTTCGGCAACAAAAAAGATACAATAGGTGGCGCCACTAGTTTCTTCTATTTTGGAAAAGTTCGGTTTTTTTTTGGACAGAGGGTGCATTTTGAATTCCACTCACAAGTACGGTATTTGGGTCAGCTGAGAGTAACATGCTATGTCAAAAACACTTTTATTGCAGTTTTATTGCATTGATAACGAATATGTATTCATCACGTGATCCAAATTAATGTGGCATGAAGTTGACAGATGGCGTCAGCGGAAACGAACGTCAATGCTTAAGTTATTCATGAAACAGAACATAACACAAAATAGTGGGATTATCTTTATATTCTAGCAAACATAGTGTCGAAATGATATCGATACCAGCAATCTAAAAATAGATGTGGACTACAAAGATGATAGGGGTTGCAAATTTTTAACTGAATCTCCATAAGCGTAATAAATTTCGAGACTTCTTCATAATTTAAAGCTGATAGGTACTGAATATGTATCTATACCCAGGAGCGCGCCAAGGGTATTTGTCTCCCGGGTGCAAACTTTAATCTGTCGCCCATTAAAAAAATAACTAAAAGAAATTGCATGTAGCATTTATCAATGTTGTCGCCCGGGTGCGGTGCACCTTTTGCACCCTCGGGTTGGCGCGGCCCTGCCTATACTCATACCATGCATAGACAACATTCTGGGAGTGATCACTTTTCAACGGATAAGTTGGTAATATTCACCGGGAAGATTAACTTCTGTTCATTGTGCTTGTGCAACTGGAACAGCCAGGAAAGGGTTTGCAAAGATGATTTCCATTTAGAAACACCTTCGTTCGAATCTCCTTTATGACGCGAAACCTCTTTATGGAGGCTTTTAAACTGGATGTGAGTTAGCCGGTCTGATAGGTAAAAACCAAGATTTCCCCAACTGCAAAACAGATAACCAGACCAGAAGAACGCATACAGTTAACATCACACTGGCTTCATAGCCTTCGGTCACAATTCGAAAACGACCAACTAGCTAGTCCATCTAGAACGCCATTCCTGTATCCCAGATGGATATCACTGTTTGGTCTGATGAATTCACCTTTAAATCCAGTAGTAGTAATCACGTGAGGTTTTGCAAACATTCATGAGGACAAGACAATGAAGTGGACATTCTATGATAGCATAGCATCTTTGATTTTGTGTTGTTATATGCCATCCAGTCGTTTTCGACTGTTGGTGATCGTGTAAACAAAGGCTATCCATCTCACTTGGCCTCTTGTCTTTTCTTTCGGCAGTTGTTATGTTTAAGTTGGTAAGTTTCTTTGTTGTCTATCCGACTCTTTTGCGATCTTCCTATCCTTCCTCATGCCCTCAATCTTCCCCAACATAACTGCCTTTTCCAATGATTCATATGCAAGCAGATGAATCATTGGAAATCATTGGTTAATCTACTTTGGGCTAATATGCCCAAAGTAGATTAACTTCTGTTCAGCGATCATTGCCCCTAAGGAACATTCTGATTTTGATTTTGAGGGATCGGTTAATGGGTTGGTTATCTGCGCATGTTCAATTTGTCCATTTCATCTTTCGTTCATCAGGTGAACGGAAATAAAGAAATTTACTATCAGCAACACGGAACAGTCCCATATTTCTATCACAATGTCAGGCCTTATCGTAATATTAATTTTCTAGCTGTATGAATTGGACAAAAAGGAGGTGAATACCAACCTGTTACCATGTTTTCCTTATTTAACTCCTCTTGAAGGGGTTGCATGGTTCAGTCGGAAAACAAAAGGTGACTTCTGATCCTTTGATGGATAGGCCAAAGTTCGAATCGCGTAGAGGTCATTGATATGATATAAAGGAGGTAACAAGTGGTGTACCACAAGGATCAATGCTTGGTCCACTGTTATTCAATCTGTACATTAATGATATTGGGAAGGATTTGACAAGCGACATACAGCTATTTGCTGATGATGCAAAGTTAGGTAGGGTGATCAAGAATGCTGCTGATATGCAGTCTTTACAGAATGATTTGAATAGGCTAGAATTGTGGGCATGGGAAAACGGGTGTCAGTTCAATGTCAGTAAATGTAAAGTCATTCACTTCGGAATGATTAGATATCCAGTGTCGTATTATATTGGTGGGATTATGGTAGAAGAAACTGATGAGGCTAGGGATCTTGGAGTATTAATAGATAGGAAGTTGAAGTTCAGGGACCATGTGGCAACGATTGCAAATACAACTCAAAATATAATTGCAATGCTGAAACGTTCATATGTAAAGTAAGGATGTTATTTTGCCTCTTTACAAGGCCTTGATAAGACCTCACTTGGACTATTGTGCGCAGGTCTGGTGTCCTTGTTTCCGTTGTGATTCTGATATATTAGAGAGAGCACAAAGGAGAGTGTTAAAAATTATATCAGGATCGTGGAATACTGATTATGAAGACAGATTGAGAATTTGTAGATTGCAGACACTATCAAACAGGAGAAAGAGGGGTGATATGATTGGGTCATACAGGATTTCAATTGATGGAATTTTTCAATTTATGGAGGGTGGGAAAAAGACGAGAAGGCATCCTTGGATGCCGAGAATGAAGGGTGTGAGGGCTAGATTTTTCTCTCAGAGGGTGGTGCGTGATTGGAATGGATTGCCATTGGATGTTGTGAGTGCAAGCAGCGTGAATGAATTCAAGAATAAGTATGATAGCTGGTGCGTGTAGTATGTGGCCTCCCTCGATGAGTCTCTGACTTCCTGGAGGTCTCTCTTAATAATAATAATAATAATAATAATAATAATAATAATAATAATAATAATAATAATAATAATAATAATAAAACTATCACTATAACCTATATCTTTAAGTTAGAAGTGTTCAGATTTTTCATTTTTAATGACCAAATTTCATAATCTTGTACATTAAAAGCGTACATATAAATTTATATTCAGAATGCTTAAACGAAGAGTGAAGACAGCCACGCATGTATGGAAAGTGGTACTATACCATCAAGTCAATCATTACTTATATTCAATAGCATAAATCAGAGAACCATATTCTTCTTGCATGATATTAGTGTGGATCGACAGTATTCACGTGTTTCAAAAGAATATGATCCATTTTGTCGTGCTGCCATCCTTTATATCATTTCAATAGCAGAAAATTATTTTTTTTCTGCTATTATCACGAAGGAAAGTAAAGAAAATGAAATAAAATGATTACAACTTATTTTACTTCTTTCTCCCTCCTTCTTTCTATTCTCGCACTCTAATAACATATAATACACGCCTACGTATAGTAACTACGTGGTAACATATTTTGGGATGCAGTGCACATGTTGAATGTTTATAAATCATACGAAGACCAGTTCCACAGCTTGTGCTTTCAAGTTGGAAGATCGTTTACTAGCCATAAGCATATATACACATCTATGAGTAAAATCTGGAAAATATAATTTAATTTACTGTTCTGGTAGATTAAATAGATACAATAGACCATAAAAGGGTTTCTTCACAAAAGCATGAAATAAAGTAAAAACGTACTTAGTTGTGTTACTTGTAAATTCCATTTGACACGGGAATATTTTCGTGAATCCATGTTTGTAGAATTCTGGTCTATAGTAAAATTTGCGGATGAAAATTGAAGAAGGTCAAAATGGAAGTTGTTTAATTATTTAAACAACTTACAAAAATATGCTAAATAAATAAAAATCCACTTGATTAAAATAATATTTATTAAATACATCATGAACTTAATTTCTTCTCGTCTCAATTTCAGGAGAGAAGCCACATAAGTGTGTAGTCTGCGGAAAAGGCTTCAGTCAGTCATCGAATTTGATAACCCACACGCGGAAGCACACTGGCTTCAAACCATTCGCATGTTTCACTTGTGGCCGAGCCTTCCAACGAAAAGTAGATCTTCGACGACATCGAGAAACTCAACACAACATCAGTGCAACTGTAACTCATAACAACTTTCCAGGCTCGTTCCTGATGCCAGTGATGAGTGCCAATGCAGATCATTCTCCGTCTACTTGGGAAAAAAGCACTTCCTTCACCATGGCCTCGTGTATTAGAAATTACAGTAGTCAAAGAGGACTCACTTTGCAATTTACGTACTAACGTTTCTAGATGATATTTTTAAGTAGGCATAGCCAGTTAAAGTTTTGTGTTTTTCAGTTAGGCTTCAACTAGACGTATGCTATTTCCATAATATATGAAAACAATATCGTGTTGTGAATTACACATTAAATAAACACATCTGTTATGTTATTTGCATTTTGTTACCAAACAACAAAATAATATTAAGTCATGCTTATGAGAGGGATTTATGAAAACAAATACTAATTCACAAAATAAGAAATCATATTCTTCACTATTGTCTTAATTCTCAAAAAATGTTCTTATGAAAAACGAATGCAAAATACCGCCACATGGTAGTTGTGATGTTTTGTGTTTCAAAATATTCGTTTTTATGGCTCTTTATGTTCGATTGCACTTGTCTTGCAAGTGATTTATTCGACGAGGTGAAACGAAGACTGACCTAGGTACAATTTAAAAGACGATTCTACATTTTAAAGGTTGGTAAGTGCATTTCAGAAACTGTTTTACTTCAATGGAACTAATTTAGCGATCAACTTTGAGGGGGGAAAGAAAGAAAACTAGCAAGTGATATTTTGTGATGGAGAGAGGATAAATTTATAGAGGTCAAAACCTTTTCTCAGAAAAATAAATGTAAAAAATAAAATAAAATTTTATATTATAACCTGAAAGTACTGCGTTTAAAAAAATAATAAAAATAGTTTAAAATTAGTAGATTTATTGCATATTGAACGGAAATGAATTACAGATCAATAATTTTGAAGTATGAGATATGGAAATTAAAATTTCTAATTTTTGAATTACCAAAACCTACCTGGAAATTTTAAAGGCATAAAAACCACGTATTTATATTTGTTTATTTATTATTTTCTTTTCTTTCTTTTTTTTTTTAGATACCTTGGTAACATGATGGAGTGTGTAGAATCGAGTAAACGTCTGAAAAATGCGCCGTGTTTATTATTATTTTTCCGCTGACATTTCGTTTTCAACTTCACAAAACAGGTAAACTGACTAAAGAAAGTTAATATATAGTACAATGACCTCGTAAATCAGACTAAAAGTCAATGTGTTGGACTGCTCTGTATAGTTTACTTTGCCGTTTGTTATACATCACACGATGGACCAAGTTCTAATCGAACAGCTAATCGAACATAAAACACGTGACTGGAATTGCAAACGTCAGGCTGTCATCACGCATGCTTGTAATTTTAAGTACTGTCGTATTACTTTTTAGCCACGCTTTTCACCAGAATAGACAAGTATGATTTTCAATAGTTCGATTGAAATGACATGATATCCCTTAATATTAAAGCACGTGTGTCTGAAATTTATACCGAAGTCGCCTTATGACCTCTGACTTCTATTATAGAAGTCAGAGGTCATGAGGCGACATAGGATTCTATAATTAGCGACTTATACAGGCCTATTTGCTGTTTATATATAAATATGCTATTTTATTTGTGACCGCTTTAGACATCATATATATATATAATTTTTTTTTCTTTTTCAATTTTTCTTGTTTTATTAATATAATTAACCAATTCTTTACTTATTAACGCTTCTTAAAATACTATACTCGAAAAAAAATTTTTTTTTTTCTGGGCATTCTTTGAAGAAAATGGCAATTATCGTATCTCCAGAGTTTCATACCTGACACTGCGGCAAGCACTAACAAACAAGGATATGATTGTAGTTAAATGATGAGTTTCGTAATACCATTCTTGTACAACGAGACCAATCATTATCATAACAGATGTATAGAGACATAATTTTAGTCCATCTGCAATTATTGAACGGCCTCCGAATTTTAATAGCGATTCCAAATACTTTCAATGAAATTGTAAATTTTATTAAATTCCATCCGGCCAAAACAGAATTATTACTTTTGCGCATTGGAAAAAAAAAAAAAAAAATCGGAAATTGATATTAGAAGAGCATTTGTTGTCAAGTGAAGAAAAAAACGATTCTTTTTTTTTTTTTTTTTTTTCAGTTACTGTGCTAACGTACGACCTGTGATTTGACAAATATCCTGTGTGGCAAATAGTATGCACGGAATGTTTTATGCTGAATGAAAACGCGAAAATTACCTGTCTATAATAAGAGCAAATCTGGCTCAACCGTTGAAATTTACTTACTTTCTTTTATTCCTAAATAAAGCTGTTTATGCGAATTTGTTTACAAAGGTCAACTACCACTGGTCCGAAGTGCAACCAAAGAGCTCCACACGTGTTGTTGGGAAAACAATAAGGTTGTACTTTGATTTTGCGGATTTATCCCCTCCCCCCCCCATTCAAAGTAGGATCCCTCTGAATATACGCACTTGTTTCAGCATTCCTGACAATGCGGGAAGTTTCATCATCTCGCAGTGTGGTTCAGGAGGAATGAAGTCTGCCCAAACCTTTTAATTATTTTATCTCCTATACCAGCCTGAAAGATGAGATTTTGAGCAGGGGGCGAATTTTCCATGCTTGCTGCGCAAGCTCATTAATTGAGAAAGAAGTAATATTTATTTGTTAATAAATGCATGCATTTATAAGCATTCCATTTAGGTTTTTATTTTTGTAGACAGAAGACGTCTTAAGCTTGCGCGGCAATAATTGAGTTTTTCGTTGTGTGTCGAAGGCCGATGCTTACTCGTCTACTCAAAGCTACCTTGGCTTGCTCGGTTGTAGGAGCTTCCAGGTCCTCGCATCAGCACCGTGATGATTTCATGCACGCGTATAGCCATTTCACGTCGTCTCACTCTGTTGCTTAAACACAGGCCATACGCAGGCAAAGTAGCTCTGGCCAGTGAGCTTCAGTCAGCCTTTACAAGCGTGCGTGTTGCTTGGGAAAATTAAGTTACAACCAATTTTTATGACGATGTTATTGACCAGTTGATAAAGAAGAACCGTAGGGTAGAATTTGTATTCAAGTGGCTAAAGTGAAAAAGATAGAATATCATTTGTGAAATAAATGTTGTATTTGTATGATTAAATGTAAATAAATTTCTAAATATTTAGTTTTAAATGGTCAGTAATTCATTATTCCGCTAATCAGACTTCAATCCCACCTCTCACTCCCTGGATGATAACAAGAGCAAGCTTGAATTTCAAGACCAGCATTCGCCACTGATTTTGAGTCACAAGACAGAAAACTCATTTTCCATTGCTCACAATAAGACATTTTTATCAACGTAAATAGCATAGCATACCAAACTCCCGATTGATTGGAATAGAAAGTATCAATGACCATGTTTTGTTATTGTCTTTTATTATTATTATTATTATTATTATTATTATTTTACTTATCGTTTATTTTATACCTTATCGTTGCTGTCCCCCATCAATATTACACCACACACACACGCACGCACGCACACACACACACACACACACACACACACACACACACACACACACACACACACACACACACACACTGAATATTTAATTAATTAGATGACTATACATATTTTTCTTGATTTTCTGGTTCCTTTTTCTCATTATTATTATCCTAGTATTCATAGTAAGAAAGAAAATAGCTGAATGGCTCAAAGGTATTACATGCGATTAATGGAATAATATACTGAATACATCGATTTTTAATAAGTTTTTTCTTTCCTTTCTGGCTTAATACACTTAATGTTACCTATGATAAACACCACAGAATTAACACCTAATTAACATTTAGGGCATTAAACTCGGTTATAGTCAAGAAGCAATAAAATATAAAATAGAACTAACAGAGGAGTCCACGCTTATGATGTAACGGACGACACAATAAAAATATTTTACAATTTCATATCTCTTCCAGGGATGGATTCTTTTCGACGGTCTCTTTCAGAATGATACTGATCCTCCTGAATTAAAATGCATTAAGATGCATTTGGATAATCTTCATTTTTATCCTCTGGGTATTTCTGACTGTCTTCTTCATCTGGATATTGTGCATTTTCAGTGATGTGCGTGCTCAACTGTCTTTCACTTGATGGCTCCACTTTATCAACGGACAACATTTCATCCACTGCATTTAGCATACCATCAACTATTTCTATGAAATCAGCTTCTCCGTCAACTATTTCCTGATATACAATCAATTCCACTATATCCACGACCTTTTCAGTTAACTTTTCAATCATTTCATCGGTTGCAATCTGTTTTATTACCAAATCTAGCATTCTTTGTATCATGCGATCGACCATAATTTCTGGATGTTCAATATCAATTTCCACTTCTTCTAAAACCATCAGTATCACGTCTTCAATCGGCTGGATTTCGTCCAACACTACTCCTAGGATGTAGCGTACAGTCTCGGAGACTAACCATTGCTCAACCTCTTCAACGACGGCGTCGATAACATTCTGAACGGATTCTCGAACACGACTTTCTATATCTTCTGTGATCCCTCTCCTACAATAACACACGATCCATTCGTATTCCTCGTCATCTGTAAATATTTATAAAGAACACAGTTAATAAAAGAAAACAAGCTGAAGGTACATTAAACGAACAAAACATCGTCCTCGAATCTTGCGTGTTCGAAGCACTGCTAGTATACTAGCAGTACTGTGAACGTGATGAACATATTAAATATATAATCAATAATTAATTCAATAAGGTGGAATTAATCCCAGCAATCTTATTTTCAAGAAACTTATTATGATCTTTATATGAAAACTGAGTGATAAAAGATGTAGCACTCCTTACTGCGAAGTTTCGAAATAGGGTAGGGGAAATTTTTTTGAACAAATGAAAGTGTTAAATTAAAGATCTCAAGAAATTATATATTTGGTTTAATCCTTTATCCAAGTGTAAGCAAACAAAGTTTGCTTCTGAAGTGTTTTCAGGACTGGAGCAACTCGTGGCAAAGGTGGTTTATGCAAAGAGTTAAAAGTGTGATTTTGTCGATATACAGGCAAAATTATAAAGTCTTTTTTCATATGATTAGATCGTCAATGTAAGCATTATTTATTACAGAGATTACACCCAATTTCTTGTCATGAGCGAGCCGACATATCTAATCGACGGTTATGATAGCATTCCTGATAAGCGTCTTCAGATCCTCAAGTTCCATTAACTTTGAAAAGTGCATCTTGTACAAAAACAAGTCCGGTGGGCAGGTCTGGCGAAAGGGAGATTATGAGATCACCCATGTGATCCGTAAATTTACGAATACAACATTAGAAATTCTAGGTTTATAATTAAAGGCTTTCTTTTACATGAAATTATCAAAATTCACCAAGCAGTTTAGGAAAGATTGTTGTTTTGGAATTTGGCAGAAGTATTTAAGGCTATGAGACCAGGGTGTTGGTTTCTCTAAAACTGTGAGTGTATTCGTTCTCCTGATGAAAACCCGAATTTCTGGAAGGAAACCCCCCCCCCTCTTCACCTTCTTATAAGAGCGGCTAACTCACCTTCATCTGAAAAGTTATTATTAACTTGGCTAGCAATCACTGGTTAATAATCTGGAACACATATCAGGTTCGGTTTTAGCACAAGAACTATCACGTTATTCTTATCCGAATGGAGCGATGCAATCAGCATGTTAGAGTGGTTTTCACAGTGGTTCTGGTTGTACTCGCGTAGCTCAGTTGCTCTGATTGGCCGAGTATTATATGAAACCCCTATGATTAATAACCGAAGTTATTTAATAGTATTTATTGCCATGACAATCACAATATATTGCTAAGAAAATTGATAAAATCTGGTGTTTCGGATTATTCATGAAAATCTTGTGAGCATTTCCGTTTCACTTTAAATTAAAAAACCTTTTCATACCTAAAGTGGATGAACGATACAAATATTATAAACCAATGAAATAGCGACGCGTATGTTTAGTAATGGTGTCATTACATTTTCTCACTTTATTGTATTCTTCTATGAGTGGCGTGGATTTTTGCTAGTGATTCTAGGAAAATGTCGAATGCAATATAGCTTAGATGCTTTTTATTAAAGTGATTTACATTTCCGTTGTGTTTTAATAGTTTCTCGCACATTAATTCACTTACTCTTATAATTTAGGTCTTATGCGTTTTTAAAGGTATTTTAATTCACATTTTTACGAACTACTGGCCACCATCTGTAAAAACACCAACAATCTGGCAACACCAATACATAATCCAGCTTCAAAGATATCGCTGTCTCATTCTCCTCTTTCATTCCACTTACCTCTTTGTTGGACTAAAATAAACGTCAATTTAAATTTGCTTAACTTCTGAAGCTTTAAAGCAATAAATAAATTCTTATAATTTATTTCATTTGGTTTATTAATCCCAAAGTTCAGTTTATCAATTTCCTGTTTGGTTGGTAAATCGTTAAAACTGATTCATGAAACACAACTCAATAAGCTCTATTAAGTTTTATGTAAAAATGCTATCGTTATTATTACCTGCATGACGAAGATATCGGTGATCATAACCAGTGACAATTCTTGTTTCAGGGTCGTAAACACCATCACCTGTGTCATAGCATCCAAAAGGCAATTCGGGAGCGGGTTCTTTGCTTGTTGTTCTCACATGTTCTGAAAATAATTGTAAAGTTTATTACAAAGCATGCACTGTTCAAAAGAAACATATTATGTGAGACCAATGAAATATTAGTGAAGTTCAATCACAATTCTCCCGGTTACAACAATCTTATTAAAAATCGGGAATAGTAAAACCATAAAATATACAGAATGGCCCATAAGTCACGAAGGGGTTTAGATATTTATCAACTTATTTATTTATTTGTTATTATTTATTTATTTTTTTGTTCTAATGAAATACAGAACCTGGCGATTTTTTATTAGTTAAAAAAAATTGAGAAGCCGAAAATGGAAGGCATTTCACGTGATATGGTTTTTCATAACTAATAAAAAAATCTCCGGGTTCCATTTCATTAGAACAAAAAAAAAATAATAAATAAATAAAATAAAGTAAAATAAAATAAAAGTATTTAAACAGCAATTATTATTGCTGTTTAAATATTACAACTACACTGCACTACACTCCAATAACATTTATGCTCGTAAAAATCTATTCGTAAAAAAAAAAACAAAAAAAAAAAACAGTCTATGCTTTTCGCATAAACACAATTCACAGCCGCAGTTTATACGATCCCATATGTACAAGTTGGACAGCACCCATTATTTACGCAGAAAATCTGCTTATTTATTCGGAATTCTTTACTTCAACTTTCAGGCAAGCAAATTTCAGCTTGGTCTATCAAAGCAATTGTACACCATGTCTCAAAGCAGGACAACTTCGTTGAATCAGTTCTCCAAGCTACATTGTTGTCAGAGGAACGAAGGATTAAATTATTTTTTTTTTAATTAAAAAAAAAAGAAAGAAAAAAGAATTTTTAGGTTCGCAAATAGTATACTGTTAACCATGCCTTACTATTCGATTGCCGTATTTTTGCGTGTACTTCTCGCCCTGGTAGTCTATGGCCAGTAGCCCAATTTTAGAAGCTATCAAAATGTATTTGTTATCAAAATAGTTATCAAAGAGTATTCGTTTCTTTAAGATAAAATGATATAATAGTAAAGAAAATGTCAGTCGATTTCCATAAATAAAATTCAGCTAGTTTTTTATTTGAATTTCATCGTTTTTCACACACACACACACACACACACACACACACACACACACACACACACACACACACACACACACACACACACACACACACACACACACACACACACACACACACACACACACACACACACACACACACACACACACACACACACACACACACACACACACACACACACACACAAAGCAAAAAGAAAATAGGTTGAGATGGAATACATAAATTATAAGTACAGTATGTACGGCATACTCTATTATTTTCCTTTTTTCATTTTATTATCTGTATTATTAAATACAGTATAATAAAACAACAGCATTTCAGATTTTTTTAAAAATCTCAATGGACACACAAAAATCTTATGAATGAATCATGGTCTTAATAACTATAACTCTCTTTTAGTGTACACTTTCAAAAAAGGCTTCTCTGTACAATACACTAATTCAGAGCAGCAACTAGTTTATTCAGAAAATATACTCCTTTCGGTCTTCGTTTATTAGTTATTCCAAGGTGTCATAAATGGATTCAATAGCATTGAAATTAGAGCTTTGATTAGGCGAAGTAGGTTGCTGTTGTTGTTCTGTTATCCTCGAGTATTTTTTATTTTATTTTATTATTATTAATAACCAGGCAGCAGCACAAGAGACATTGCCTTGCTAATTGGAGTGGAAGATTTTTCGGCAAAGAATATCATCTGTTTACTGGTCTTAAGCAAGCGAAACTGCTCCACATCATAACATTTCCACAAAAATTTCAGGAAGGACGCAATATTTCAGACCAAATGATGGACATACATGGGCTAAGAGCATACGTCGCGCCTAAATTACATATAACATATGTTAGGACATCGGTAAGAAGCATTTGCTCAAAAACCAAATTAAATATACGAAGATTTACAAAATTTAACGGAAAAGGCGATCGATTTAATTTTAATTAAACAATTTGATTAAAACAAGCACTGCGACTAATAAAATTTTAAATGAAAAAAAAAAAGAAAAAAAAAAGAGGCTTCAGATTGTTTTTCACTTTGGACTAGTTGGTGAAGTAGAGACTTTGTCCGCTCTCCAAACTATGTGTTGTTTACAGCGCAGCCCTAGGATTATTTGTGAATATCTTTAGATGGTAGATGAAGTTCATCGCTAGACCTCCGTCCTTAAAGGCCTGAATTCAAAATTTCACGTTCGGTTTCTAACACAGGATTCCACCTGCACTAGAAATTACCTGATTTACCTTGTGTGTGTGTTTTGGGGAGGTCAGAAATTCATATATTTAAAAAAATCTTGGAGTCCTAAATGAAATTTCGAGAGTATTTCCAGTAATCATTCTAATGGATTACGATGGCGCGTTTACTACTGAAATTTATTTGTTAGCATTAAGACGTCTTCAAGTGCCGTACGATTTTATAGAATGTTTGATTTGGATGTCACATCTACGCTGCACTAACTCTCAAATTAACCTAGTGCATGATGTTGAAGTTCCCGTCACTTGAATCATATCCAGTCCTCTCACATCAGACATAATTCGATTAATTGCAAATCGAATTATTATTAACAATAAATCCCCTTAATGACAGTAGTTGGTTACATCGCTGCACAACTGGAACTATGTATAGTTCCAGTTATGCACCAACTATTTATAGAACTGGAAACGCCAGCTTCCAGTTCTCTAAATATTCGAAGTTCTTGTAACAAAACAGAAAAAAATAGATAGACATATCTATTAGTAAGAATAGGAATAATTTTTTAAAAGAAGCGATCCCCCCCCCCGAGCGCACCAACAAAAACTTAAAACCTTACCAAAAGAAAAAACCAACAAATAGTTTGATGCATGACAAAAAAACAAAAACACAAAAAGAAGGCGAATATTTATCATATGACTTACCTCCCACTTTAAGTCCCTCAAGGATCTCAATCCAGTAACGCCGATCTGGAGGCTTACAATAGAACCAGTCAACTGGATTGTAAATGAGTCCGTCCGAAAACTGGTAGTAACCCTGAATGAAAACTAATATTATTTTATTAACTGTTCAGAGATAGATAGATAGATAGATAGATAGATAGATAGATAGAGAGAGAGAGAGAGAGTTCACTTTTCATAGTTTTAATGCTATTATTAATATCAAAATTTCTTTCTTTTTTTTGTGACTGGTATATGTGAATGTGATTCGTTTCAATTCATATCATAAGCTATAGTCTTTAAAAATGAAAGAAATTACTCCTCTGCGTCTCTTTATTTCACATAGGGAGTAGGAT
This sequence comes from Typopeltis vanoorti, assembly GCF_054136105.1. Classification (NCBI taxonomy): domain Eukaryota; kingdom Metazoa; phylum Arthropoda; class Arachnida; order Uropygi; family Thelyphonidae; genus Typopeltis; species Typopeltis vanoorti. Next base: position 188,276,340 of record NC_143549.1, on the reverse strand, counting down.
GGGCTCTTTTAAACCATACAAATCACTTTTATAAACGGGGCAGCCATTCTCTACGTAACGGCTGCATACGGGAGAGGTACAGTAGACAACTGCAGCCATCTTGTGATCCTAAACCTTAACACTCATATTGGTACCTCAAATAGTTATGAGTTTTGTGGTCGATTTATGATGAAATATGCTATATATATAAATAAAAAAGTAAATATTCTAATGTATTTTCGTATTATTATTTCTAATTATTATTGCACATACGCATAAAATATACGTGGAAATGAATTTATAAATATATTGATATATTCCATAAAAATAAACGCTTTGTTTTTAAATCAAATATAAAGGGGAAAAAGTTCCCTACTGAATTAGTTAACAACAAAAATTATCTCGCCTTGAAAGGTGTTCAAGGGTTTTTCGACATACTGCTGGAGGAGGACTTCGATTTTTAAACTATGACGCGATCCACATGTTGTCTCTATATACTGTCTGCTAAAAATATTATGACTGCCCTTCTTATTTCGCAATCGACCTGGAGTTATGGAAAGACCAGTGAATGCTAGTATACACGATACTGGAAATGTGTGATGAACTTTTCATTCGAAGTTGATGACCGACATGGGCGAGGAATGTGATCTGACAGACTTCGGAAAAAGTATGATTGTAGGATATCCGTTGAAGGATAGCAGTATCAAGAAACCTGTATGCCTTGTGGATGCTATGAGAAAAACTTGGGGAACGGAACCGCTATGATGTCATGATCCAGAAGAAATAGGCTGAAGGTATCATCATTATAGTAATAGGAGATATTTTTCTATTAATTTCTGAGTCTTGTTACCCATTAGTCATAATATGAATGCTGCAATACACTTATCCATTGTGGCTAATCAGGTATTTATGTATACCTTCCTGGTGGACTGGCTTCATAGCAAGGCCGATTCTAGGCATTAGCAAATCAAGCGAATGCTTGGGGAGTCATATTTACAAGAGCGGTATTCCATCAGTATATGAAAAATAAAAATATAAAAGAGGGGAGGATATAGATACATTTTTTGCTAACGAAGAAAAAAAACTCTTGTAACCTTCAAAGTCTAATAGAGTTCATACCACACTACTTAGCAGCAGTTCGGTCAGCAAGAGGGAGACTACGAACTATATACTCTTGGTCATATTTTGACTAAAAAGAATATAGATTACTTTTTATTTCATTATCCACCCAGAGGACCGTTTCAGATCGATTTGGTCTTATTATTATTATTATGTCCACGCGGTTAGCCGAGTGGTTTTGCGCTTCGCAACCATATGCCTGGGGAAGGAGTGTCCTAAGTTCGATTCCCGTCGACGACGTGAGGAACTTAAGAATCTTTCTCAGCCAAGTTAGCCGGTCTTGGGCATGGACAGCAGCGTTTTCTGCCAGTTTATCTGGGGTTTTTTATCCCGTAAGCAGGCAAACCGGCCGTGGACAGACATACAGGGATTACCGTCAGGAATACTGACCCAGCCATAGGCCTGACTCGACAGCTAAGCTCAGTCCCATGGTGCTGTACATTCCCGTAAAGGGAACTTGCTGTATCATCACACGGTAATTAATTAATTAATAATCATTATTATTATAATCAGCTAACTCGTTTTATTCCCTTGTAGGGAGCAGGCGAGGCATTTTGATCATATCTAGCTTTTGGAGATGGAGTGGACAGTTCACTCGCCAGAGATAGCCAGCCCAAGACTGTTACTCACTAATTATAATCGGCAGTTGATGAAGTGATGATTGGTTAACAAGTGCTACCATCCCTTGGTACCTTACTTAACAGGATATGTTATTGTCTGAAATGGTGTAAAGGCTTAGAAAAGTTCTTCCAGTCGGCGACTGAAATTGAATTTAAGTCTATTTTCGGGCGGCCTAGTGTAGCGGATGCAAACGTCATGCATATTTTATTATAGTCTACTTGTTTTACATTTGAAGAACTATAAGTGCAATAAATAGACTAAAAAATGAGCCAATCAGAACGATCCATTCTTATCCCAATATGGTGATTATACTGGATACGACACTAAATTGCAACGTAAACTGTAAGTGTTAATCGTACGATGAAAATTCGTGTCACTGCATACTGTGAATATTAAATTATGCATTACTTCCAGCATATAATTTATATATTCCAAATACCACTTTAAAATAAGATATGCCACATTAATTATAAGGGAAAACTTACAGATACATGTTGCCCATCGTACCAAAATCCATGATACATTCCCCCATTGGGAAAAATTAAGCAACCTGTGCCATGATATAGTCCATCTCTTAGAGTTCCTATATATCTTGTTCCACTAGTAAGCAAGATAGAATTCTTTACGATTTCCATTTCTGAACTAGAAAAAAAAAATCAATCAATAAATAAACATGAACATTTATATTTTCATTTCAGTACTTATCCTTTAATTATTTTTACACTATATTGCCATATTGTCGATTCTAGAAATGGGGACTCTCAATACGATATGCAATATGTGAAAATGAAAGTCCTTAGTGCAGTAAAATATTGCCTGCTCTGTTCTTTTTTTACTTCCAAATTCAATAAAATACGTGTGGAATAAGTTAAATTCGAACGCAGAAAGTTTGAATGCAATAGCGATCTTCTTACCACCGGGTTACGAACATTCTGCCTTTGGATTAAAAAACCTACACCAACAACTTTGTCAGTTAAACAGAACTTATTGTTGTCATGGGTATTGGAAGTATTACTTTAAGCCTGAAGTACAGTAAATGACCGGAGGATCATCAGTCAAAGGAAGTACCTAACGTGTAGAATCTGATGTAAAAATCTGCATCCCCCCCCCCTGGTATTTTGAAGTCTATTTGGCAACATAAATCGAACGGTAAGCGTAAAGAAGAGAAATGGTTCTTGGTGCAGAGAAAACAAAGACGTGAAGATGTCATTTACACTTATTGTACAGAAGAAAGCCAACAGAGTAGCGTAGCAGGACGGTAAACACACATGATCAGTTTCTCTGAATTTGCTGCTAGAAAACATTCTTGAAAGTATAAGCGATTATTTAAATGTTATTTGATAAGAACTCGTCAAATACGGAAACAACAACAACAAAAAAAAAAAAAAAACAGATCATAAAGAGATTTAACGGATACTTGGGCCTTGTTAAGTACAACAATAATGCGGTGAAAGAAGTACTCAACTAGTCAGATTTTCAAAACAGCATGAAAGTGATGACTGACAGAAAATGCAATTGAACTGACATAAGAAAAAGCTAAATTTGAACTCTGCATAAGGAACCAACACATTAAAAACTCAGTAGAAACTTTAAAACCAGAAAAGATGTTGCCATGGTCTTCTTGAAACAACACTTAAAAAAAAACAACAACAACTAAGAGATAAAGTTGTACATAAGGTAATATCCACTCTAGAATCAAAACTATTCAGTTACACCGATTATCCTAAAAAGGCAGAAAGACAATTGGCAAGAACCACCTTTACGATAAGTAATTCAGTTTGCAAGTAGATTCAAAGAGACTTCTTAAAATCTTCAGTACGGAAGGAAAAAAAAAAGCTGCCAAAGGTCTGAATGACTCCTATCAATGTACCAGTCTTCTTTTCCTATCAGCGTATTAACTCTCTCTCTCTCTCTCTCTCTCTCTCTCTCTCTCTGTGTGTGTGTGTGTGTGTGTGTGTGTGTGTGTGTGTGTGTGTGTGTGTGTGTGTGTGTGTGTGTGTGTGTGTGTGTGTGTGTGTGTGTGTGTGTACAAGATTCTGCACCACTAAACGAGAAAAGAAAACAGTGAGTTAATTCTCTGAGATGAGCATAGAAACGTATTTCTAAGAAAAATGAACAGAACGCAGAGTCAATAAGTTACCACTATATATCAAATGCTTGAAAGATCTGCATAAGTTCGAATAGTAAAAAAAAAATTACATGTTAAGATTTTCATCATTTGTTTCTGGATATTGTGATTGTACATTTGCCAGTTTCACAAGGGTTAACTGAAAAAAGTTCACATCTGGTCTCTAAAGCAGAGTTTCTGGATTATCTAATCTATACTCCATACCCAGTACTACAATATACCAGCAACCTGTTGTGGTTAGATAAAAAAGGAATAAATGCAGTGTTCAAATTGATATTTGGAATGCGATAATGTAATTAGAAATTAGAAGAAATTGTAATTAGAAGATAATTAATTAAATAATGTAATTAGAAGAATAAATTGGATATGTAAGAGCTAAAAGAATACAAAAAACCTTGGATAACTAATCAGATGATCTCTCTAATAGAAGAAAGAACAAAATGGAAAAATAAAGACACCCCAGAAGGGAAAATACGATATAGAACCCTGAATGACAGATTTTGAAGGGAAGCAGAAAGAAGTAGAGAAGATTGGCTTTAAAAAACAATGTGAAGAAATGGAAAATTATGAGAGAGTGGGAAGGTATGATATTTTATATGAAAAAGCAAGAAGCATGAATCACAAGAGAAATGGAATTCGAGCTAGAGGCATAGAAAATAAGAATGGAGAAATCATAACTGAAGAAGATAAAATCCTAATGAGATGGAAGGAATACATTGAAGATCTATATGACAAGGAAAATAGACCAAATGAATTGCCATTAGAAGATATAAAGAAGGTAAATGAAGATGATCTAGGCCCAGAGATTTTGAAGACAAAAGTAGAAATGGCCATTAAAGAACTAAAATGTGGAAAGGCAGAAGGAATAGATGAAATACCTCCAGAATTACCGAAACAACTTCAGAAGAAAGGAACTGAAGAAATAACCAAGATAATTATTTTAATTTATAACAAAGGAGAACTACCAAAAGATTTCATGACCTTAATATTTATATCTATACCAAAGAAAAGTAATGCAGTGAACTGCAAGGATTTTAGAACAATAAGCCTCATTTCCCATACATCAAAAATACTTATGAGAATCTTAACACGAAGAATTATCTATCTATATCGCATCTAAAGTGGAAGAATTTCTTGGAGAAAGATCAGTTTGGTTTCAGGAAGGGTAGGGGAACAAAAGATGCGATCGGACTGTTAAGAATAGTAAGTGAAAGAAGTCTAGAAGTGAATAAAGAAGTTAACATCTGTTGTATAGATTTTGAGAAAGCTTTTGATTATGTAAAATGGGATAAGATGGTGGAAGTAATGGAAAAGATTGGTATAGATTGGAAAGACAGAAGGCTAATTATCTCACTATATATGGGACAAACTGCCATGGTGAGAGACATGTATGATACAACAGAACCAGGTATCATTGGACGAGGAGTAAGACAAGGCTGTTCTCTGTCACCAATTTTATTCAACATGTATTCCGAAGCAATGCTAAAAGAAGCACTGGAGAATTCGGAAGAAGGAATAAAGATTGGAGGTAGACAGATATTTGCAATAAGATACGCAGATGACAAGGCATTACTATCATACACTGAAACAGGACTACATCTATTGAACATATTACTGGAATCCTGTATCAATTATGGAATGCAAATTAACATCAGAAAAACAAAGGTGATGAAAATAGCAAGGAAAGAGGCAAATATGGATATCAGAATAAATGGGGAAAAATTGAATCAAGTAAAGACATTTAAATATCTAGGAAGTGTTATTAGCAGTGATGTAAGACGTAAAAGTGACATAAAAAGCAAGAATAGCGATGGGAAGAGATGCTTTTAATAGAAAATGGAATTTATTCAGAAGTAAAATGGATAAAAATCTAAAGAAAAGACTAATAAAATGATATGTGTGGAGTGTTGCCCTCTATGCATCTGAAACTTGGACATTGAAGAAAGAAGAAATTAAGATTTTGGAAAGCTTTGAGATGTGGAGTTGGAGAAGGATGGAAAAAATCAAATGGACAGATAAACTAACTAATGAAGAGGTCTTAAAAAGAGTAGAAGAAGAAAGAAGTCTGTTAAGGAGGATAAAAAGTAGCAAGGGAAACTGGATCGGACATATTCTGAGAGGGAATGGAATCATCAGAGATGCTATCGAAGGAACAATAGATGGCAAAAGACCCAGTAGAAGAATAAGGAAAACAATGCTAAATAACATGCTCAATGGAGACAGGTACACAACCTTGAAAGAGAAGGCTCAGAACAGAAGAGAGTGGAAGGAAAGTTTCTGCTACTAAAAGAAGAACCTGCTCAATTGCAAAATACTAAAGAAGAAGAATGTAATTAGTTGAGCCTGAAATCCTCACATGATGTTGCATATTTATCATATAATGATCTGAGCAGACACACTGCTTATTGACTGCCGATTACACAGATGAAGAAAGAAAGAGGAACAAATTATTAAAATTTAAGAAAACTTAAAAGCGTAACATAAAAATGTGTTTGCTTAATTATCTGAAATGTTAATGTTAGCTTTTTCTGCCAAATATTCTTTATGTATTTTTTTTAAATTCTAATTTTTTTCATAGTTTTTCTTTTAAGCAATTCCAAAGAGTCTTAGAATTCATTTGTCAGTATTCGAATCATTCGAATTTCGCTAAATTGCAAATGTAAACATTAACGAAATCCTCCTTAGTATTCACATTATTCATCATTATTTTTGAATCGGAACTGGGTTCTGATTCAAAAACGTCCTGAAAATATGATAATATCCTTTATAACTCATTCACATAGTAAATATTTCCACGTTCTTTAAATAAACATAATAATAATTTTGTTCCTTAAGTCCTAACGAAATCATAAAGATGGCGTTGTTCTTTAGCAAATGATCATTCTGCTACCTGTTCCATAACAAAACTGCTGATTCAAACTAAATTTTGTATTTATATTTCAAACAAAACTACTAAGAGTTTGGAAAATATGAAAAACAATAAACCACCTTTATTTTACGGGAGTTAATTAAATGAATTTCCTTCAATCTTTTGCATTTACTTTTACACGCATAAAATAGGTAAATAAATAAAGCAACGTTATAACAGAAGCGCTCATTGCTTATACTCTATTTAATTTACAATAACATCTTATCTCTCATAAATAGATAGATAGATTAGACACATCTATCGCAGCATGAAATAATCTGATATTAAGTATTGCATGAAAGGATAAACGATAAATACTCTTACAAACAGTACATACACACAAAGAAAAAGGGAGCAAAAAGAAAAAAAGAACTAAAATTTTACCTACTTGTTTGAATTAACGAATAAGAGGCTCAAGTATGCACTACTGAGTGCACTTCTGACTGTCTGACACACACACACATACAAAAAGAACATGTTCAATAATTTTGAAGGCTTATTGTATACCATGCGATAAAAATATCTCCTTTTATTTGAAAAACTGCTATGCAACACACTACAAAATATCTTAGAGTTGGAACTCATAAATAAAATGCTATGTACTCCCTCATAAAATATTTAAATGTAAAAGTTCATTAATACATAATGCAAATTTTGTATTATGTATTAATACAATATTTGTATTAATACAATATTTTAAAATTCAGAATTGCTATATAACACATAATGAAAATTATTATCATCATATATAAGCATGAAGGAACTTTTTGACCTAAATACTTCAGTAAAATTTTGAATTATATATAATCTGAAAAAAAAAAATTATTTTTGATATATTGTGCAGTGTTTAGCATTGTCATCAAAAAAAAAAAAAAGGCCGTGAAGCATTTTATTCCCCACAATGGCCATTTAGACATAACATTTAATGAATTAACAGGCAGTCAATCTTTTTAACCAATCACAGATAGCTGGCCCAAGGCAAACAACGATTTTTAACAAGGTTGTGTGATGGAAAGTATGGCAGACAACTTTTATTATTATTATTATTATTATTATTATTATTATTATTATTATTATTATTATTATTATTATTATTATTATTATTGGGTTAGGGACCAGTGACCATGAGATAGTAGCTGTTACCCACTGCGACCTCCAACCTGGATGCCAATTAAAAATCATCATTGATAGTCTTGGTCCAGCTGTTTAGCTGCATTGGTTTAGCTGCATCCCAATTCAAAAACTTGGTCAGAACTAAATGACCTCACCTTTGCGAAATGCGAGGCATCAACGGATTTATTTTTATCTATTTATTATTATGGTTGCCAGCCTGTTTGGCAGAGCGGTTAACATATTCGCTCTCCAGCCATGAGCCTGAGGGTTCGAATCACGCCTAGGGCATGGATTTTGTGACTGTCTTTCAGCTTCATACATTCATCCAGACAAATATGTATACACTCTCCCAAGATGGAATGGGTCATCATGGGAGAAGTAGACCCAACCCTCCCTCAATGGGATAGACTTTAGCCCAGCAGTGGGGGAGTTACAGCTGTTTTCATTCATTTATTATTATGGTTACCTCCGTGGTGTCTGGAATCGTCGTGAGAGGTCCACATTATTCACACAATGTCACATACCACTCCTTGAACTAATTCGCTGACAATTTACTCACAACCGCATCTGATAACCAGTCCTCTTTCACTATTCTCTAAGCAAAAAAAAAAAAAAAGAAAAAAAAAGAAAGAAAGAAAATTATCCCTGATGTAACCATACTTTATTAATTTATTCTTTCCAGTCATGTACCGAAAATTTTCGCCTACATCTAGTTTAAAAACCTCTTTAGCAGCACATATATATTTTCCATATCTCCTCTCTTTCGTATAACAATCAGTTTTCTAACTCAAACCTATAATCTATCTTCATAGGAAAATACATTTCATAGATCTGACACTATCATCATCACCCTTCTGCCACTTCCTCAACCTTACGAAAACAAGATAATCAATCTGAGCATAGTAGTCCAGATAGCTCTATCAAACCTACATAAAGAGGGCAATTACTTCCTTCTCCCTACTGTGCTTTTTTAACATTAATAAAATTTAAAAATTTTGCCCATATTCTGCAATATATGCACTAAATTTAAATTCCTTGTCCACCATACTCACCCCACCAAATCTCTTGTTCATTAATTTCTAGTAGTGAATTATAACACAGCATATGTTATTTGCAGCCAAACAAATAACTTTACTCTTTGTTATAGTGAATTACAAACCATTATCCTTTGCCTACAATGGCATTCTATTCAACTCATCGTGAGGATGTCTACATCAGGATGAAAGTTAGACAAATTAGTAGATATATATTAATGCCACATACACTTCTTCAAAACACTTAAGAGGGAATTTACTATTGCTCTCTTCAATTTTTTGGCATCATCATCATCATCAACAAAAAAAAAAAAAAAAACTCGGGATTATCCTTCAAATCATCCCCAGTATTAATGTATAAAATAATTAGCAGAGCTTTGAATGCATCACAGATTGCCAGGCATCTCCTTGATATTACCTAACCCTAACAAGATATGTTACTGTCTGACATAATGCGGGTACTACGGTCGATTTTCTTGAGTTTACAGGATGAAAAACACGAGTTTCCGGGAGGAAAAACCCGCTTTCCCGTGCCAGAGATCGACTAACTCGGGAATCGGTCGAAGAAAGGCTTAGAAAAGGTTCCTTCAGTCGGAGACTGTGCTATGTAATATGTAAAATTTATATTTTGAAAAATGAAAAATAATAATCGATGCATAGTTGGGGCACAGAAATGTATTTTCAGATACCCACAATGAAAACTTTTTTGAGTACCATCCATCCTAATCCAAAAAAGATACTACTTTAAAGATATTTCTTCATCATCCCCAAGTAATCTCAATAATTTGCCAAAAAACGCTTACCTTGGGATAAGTATTTTTGGCAAACGATTGGATATTCATCGTAAGACCTTATAATATATTTGTCAGCAATGTATAGTGCTATCAAATCTTATTTTTAAATCTGTTTCATGGTACAGATATTGGATTTATACCAGATCTTAATCTTACTGTGAAAGACTTTCTTAGTTGCTTTCATTCAGGATAATTTACAAAGCTGTGAAGGTCTGTAGCCCGTTGGACTGGCGTTTGCATCCACAGAGGTAGTCTACCAGAAAAAAGAGCAGTCTAAGTTAAATTATAGTCACCAATTGCAGGAACTTTTTTGAAGCCTTTCTTTGGCCAGTTCCGTAGTTAGTCGATTTCTACAGTAGGACTGAAAGTAAGGGTTTTCTATGGAAAACTCAGTTGTTTAATCCCACAACTTAATATAAGCAACCACATAACACACTATTTCAGACAACAATATACATAAGGGAAGGGACAACAAGCTAGCAACAGTTGGCGAATACTATTAGCGAGTACTAATGCCATAATCTCCTTCTATGAGAAAGTGAGTATGGCATTAATATTCGCTAATGCCTTTTGAGGCATTAGCGAATTTATTTATTGTTTATTTTTATTTTAAAAGGATTTACAAAACTTGACTCAATGAATATAGAAGTAGAAAGGGCATAAGATAGAAAGTCATCAACTACGCAAGTAAGAGAATCCCAAGAGGGGAAATAGAATCAGAGAAACAGACAGAGAAGATTAATTGCATGACGAGAAGACCAATGGAGGTAGGATAGTCAAATGCTTAATACTTGATGAAAAGAAGAAGGAAAAACATTACTATTGCGCTAGGTCTGGAACTATCACAGGAAACTGGTACACAAAATTAAGGAAGTTGATAGCTGTGCAGCGTTTTATGAAAATTTTGATTCCATAATACTACACAGTCAAAAGACCATTATAGTTCGAGGAACTTTTCTAGGTATTTTTTCAGTGATTCCCATGTTATACAATCTTTGGCATAGGTAAAGAATAAAGTTTTTAACGGAAAATGAGAAGTTTAATGCAACTCGGAAAAATAGACTGTAATATTTTTCCTTTTACAGACGATATCAATATACCATGATTGGTATATTGATATCCTTTAGGAACATGAGATGATGTAATGTTGTCGGCAACATTCTATTCGATGGCTCGAAAATCATGCGAGTCATTACCTCAGCTAAGGTTGGTTGTTAAGGTTAAATATCGAAGTTTATAAATTTCCTTCCAAAAAATTAGGAGTGAAGAAGCTCAGCCTACTCGCTTTGGTGAATAAAGGCGATAGACGATTTAACTTTATTTATTTTGAAGTAAAGACTGGTGGATAATAAAATATGTTTAGAGGCATCATTAGTATACACTAAGAAAATTCGGGTCGAGTTTTGCAAATGTTATTTGTTAACAGCGTTCTTGTGCTAGCTTTCGAAGGTGCTGTTAGGATAATTCAGGCATTGTGGACAAAACGATCTTTAAGTCACTTCTGCAAGTCATGTAAATCCATGCCTTCATTCCTATGAAAGGTTCCATGACTACTTTGCAGATGTTGTATATACAAGTTTCCCAATGTCAGAATTTCTTTCTGTGTGACCAAGGTAGGATTTTTTTTTGTGTCTGTGAGAGGGAGAATAAAATTTATGTATACTTTCATATAATTCTGAAAAGGTGTTTCAAGCATTTATCTCTACAGTGGCTGCATAGTTTTTGAGCGAGCTTAGAAACAATCCTAATATTTAAATAACTAAGTAATGACGTGACACGAATAGCAATTCCAGACAAGCGTGAAAGAAGAAATACATACTTTTTATCTAAAATCGGTTATGGAATGCTGTGACTCCTTTATATGCAATACACAGCATTTTTAGTATGACCAGATGAACTAATTTTAACAGTCCAAATCCTGCTTTATTTTTATTGTTCTCTCTTAAGATGCAAAATTATCTATTATCTATTTATCTATTTATCTATTTTTCAGTGTGCTCATGATGCCAAATATGCTTAAACAAATTTGGAGGACATTTATTGAAGAAATAGCAAAATAGTGATGCTGTGTTGATTGGCAGAATAGATAGCATATCTTGTCTAATCAATAGGTTCGGGGTTCGAATCCCACTTCATACACGAATGTTTATGGTCTACAGGTGGAAGATAAATGTCACATTCACAGCTGATACTACTTTCTCGCTCACTGGGGGACCTGATGTGGCTTGAAAAAGTTCGATGTTTGATCTCTGGAGTATAATATCTGGATTAAATAAATAATCCAGATATTATAAAAAACAAAAAAAGCGCTTGTTCTCGCATGTTACCATAAGCTTATAACGTTGCTTCTGCAGAATTCTCATAAAAATAAAAATTCAGCTCAATGTCTCAATGTTTCCAGTCATTGAACTAAATTCTTATTTTTATGGGAGCATATCATCCGTTATATCCATGTCAAAGAGAAAGTTTTTTAAGATTTAAAAGAGCCTCAGATAAGATTTCTTCTTGAGAAATCTTTTCTGCAAATTTCTTGTAACTCAAATGAAATTAACAGAAAATTAATTCCATTGAACACCAAAGAACTACGTGAAATATATACGTGAAGAAACACGTGCATATATATATATATATATATATATATATATATATATATATATATATATATATATATATATATATATATATATATATATATATATATATATATATATATATATATATACAGGGTGTTCGGGATAAATTTGACATATTTATAATTAATTATATTTTTCCGTAAGTTACATGTATTAACACACACTTCTCTTCATTTAAAAGTTTGGACCCTTCTTCATTCATATACAAGATGTCAGAAAGGATGGATAGCTGGAACCCACCTGAATCATGGAAGAGAATAACTTGTATCATGATGATTCGTGCCCGCCATCAAAATAAGGATATTACGACTGCTGCCCAATGCTCCCTGAATACAGTAAAAACAATCAGGCATGAACTAGAGACTTGCAATGGTGACTACGAGGATGTAGCAAGAAGAAAGATCCCTAGCAGACGATCTGATTGCGTTCGTACAGCAGAATTCCTCGCAAATCTGCAGGAACAGGTGTTGAAGAACCCTGGCATTGGAATTCGGGCTTTGTTCGTGGAGTTGCTAACTGTAGTCAAGCCCTGGATAACAAGGGTAGCCAATGGTAGGCCGTATGTATGGCAGCAGGATTCGGCCCCTTGCCACACCTCTGGGAAAAGTCAAAAATGGTTGTCTGAAAATTTCTACGACTTCACCAGTCCAAATGTTTGGCCTCCAAACTCCCCAGACCTTAACCCCATGGATTATTTTGTATGGGGCGCAGTTGAAAAAGACACCAATCGCACTTCCAGTAATACAAAAGCCCAGTTAATGGATAAAATTAAAACAGTTTTTGCGGCCCTTCCCAGGGAGACTGTAGCATCAGCTTGTTCGAGGTTCCGAAGCAGAATTGAAGCTGTGATCGATGCTAATGGTGGTTATTTTGAGTAAATCTTGTTGATAGTATTGTAATTAACTCTGCCTGTAATGTTTTTTTGTCAATTCATTAAATTTAATAGATACAAAGAAGATTTTCTTTTTCCTTACGAAACTGTCAAATTTATCCCGAACACCCTGTATATATATATATATATATATATATATATATATATATATATATATATATATATATATGTATGAAATAAATAGAAATAGACAGAGCTTATAGTGTAGAAATATTACCTTTCACCCTATTGGTCTCTTCATTATTGTGAGAGGGTGGATTTAATAGGTATTTATCAATTGTTTTTTGTGAATAACCATTTAGTTGAAAAGTAGACCTGAGAAAATTGAGTTCTTTATTAAGTTCTATCTCATCATCAAGAAGAGAGCGAGGACGGTGTCCTGGTTTAGAAATGATTCAAACTTTTGAGGAAGATGGGAGTGACCATGAAGATATCTGTTAGTGTGGGTAGCTTCTCGGTAAATCGAAATTTTAAATTTCCCTAAGGAACGGGTCAGTTTGATTTCCAAAAAAGGAAGAAACCATTAGCTTCAAACTCAGCCGTAAATTTAATGTTCAGATGTTGATTATTTAGATGCTCTTTGAAGTTCAGGAGAGATTCACGACCATGGCTCCAAATATATCTTTTATATCTATCCTATATATCTTTTCCAAATTCTTGGTTTTAAAGGATAAGAAGAGATGGCTTTAACTTCTAGATCTTCTAAATAAATGTTCGCAAGTAACAGGTGACAACAGATTATCCATTGCAAGGCCAAAATTTTGTTTATAGATGATGTCCTGAAACTTAAAGTATCTTGATTGGATGCAATGAGTAAGTAAGACCATGATCTTTTTAGATAATTTATCTTTGAGTAGTACAAGAACTTCGTCCGTAGGAACATTGGTAAATAAGGAGACCTTATCAAAACTAGTCATTATTTCATATTCCTTAATAATAATATCTTTTATACATGAAACAAAATCTACGGAGTTTCTAATGAAAGACGATAATTTACCGGAAACACATTTGAGAAATTTGGCCAGATATTTTGAAAGGTTATACGTTAGAGAATCAATTCCTTCTACGATAGGTTGAAATGGGGTATTTTCTTTATGAATTTTAGGAAGTCCATATAATCGTGGAATAAGCGGATGGAGAGAACGAAGAGAAAGGCGTATGTTTCTAGGTAGTTCAGAGGTGGTTTTCAGTAGGTTGTTGGTCCGGTTGTGGAGTTCGCGAGTGGGATCTCTCTCGACGATCGAGTAAGTATCACTTCGTAACAATTCCATCATCTTTTTATGATATTCATCAATGTTAAGAACAACTGTGGTGTTGCCTTTATCCGCGGAAGAATAATTATATTTTGTTGTTTTGTAACTTCTTAATAGCCTTTCTTTCCGATGAAGAGATATTGTCTGTAGGGGGGGTTTTGGCTTTATTGATGATGAAAATGGATTCAATGCGGAGTAGGTTTGTCTGTTGGGTATGAAGAAAGGAGGTAGCTTTTTCGATCTTTGGAAGTAATAATTCTTTAGGAATAGATCCGGGAGAAAAACAAAATTTAGACCTTTACTGAGGACACTTTTCTCTACGTAGGAATGATTATAACTTGATTTGTTAATAAACTTTGTAGGGATGGAGGTGTGGTTTCGAAGAAGTTCAATTTCTTTGTATTTGTTTAAGGGCTTCGAATTTTTTAATAAGTTTCAGTTTATTGTCATTTTGAATTCTGGCGGCTTGAGATTCAATTCTCACTTTAAGAAGATTCCAACTGTCACTATCTAGTGATTGTTCAATTTTTGAGATAAATGAATTAATAAATAATCCCCCTCTTTATAACATTTGGTAACAGAGATCAAATCTCTTTATAACAAAATGGCGCAGCTGACAGGATTGATAATTATCAAAACAATTGGTGCAGCCGGTATAATCAATAATCTCTTATTTAAAAAAAAAAATGTATACACTAACTTTCCGTGTTCGTTACAGTTATTTCCTTTATGTTTTATTGGCTATTTCTTTCGTAATGTACGCTTGAAGAAGGCTGATACAAGCTGAAACATATATATATATATATATATATATATATATATATATATATATATATATATATATATATATATATATATATATATATATATATATTAAAAGAATTGAATGAGTAGAATCGAGATTTAAGTCAAAAGGCGTGTTTTTAATATAAAAACACGACTAGTTTCTGCTTGTAACAGCCTTCATCAGGTGACATTATAAAAGAAAGAAAAAAGAAAAAACACTAAAACATTGAATCTTAAATAAACTATGAACATCATAGAGAGTCTCTATACATAACTGACAACCACGCTACGGGCCAAGACGTCTATAGACGTCAAAGTTATCATGGATGCGAAGTGCATATTAAAATTATAATACCCTTGATATTACATTGAAATATATTATATGCTTCGTAAATCATATGCTTCGTAAGAAATGAATGGCTAAATTTATTATGGATATATTATTACACAGCAAATAGCACATGAATAATATGCACTTCCACTATATGCATCATCGCACATCTCTTAATATGATTTATTGTTATTTTTTAATACATGATATTGCTTGATCTATCAAATTACTGCCCACCACCACCACCATTAGTATTTGTCTGTAAATTATGTGTATTCTCATGGCCGATTTGTCTGCAGCAAATTCAATTTGGATTGAATGAATGAAAGCCCACACATACCAACAGATATCTGCATAGTCAGTCCCATCACTTCCCTCCTCATAAGCTTGGAATAATTTCCACCTTGGGACATAGAGCCCAGTCTCTTCCGGATGACCCAAATGAACTTCTTACAGAAATAAACCATCTCAAAACTTCTTTAGAAGTTAATGGATATTCCAAGAGAATCACTGAAATATTCTTTCTTAATCCTCCTAGACATCACTCAGAAGAAACAAATAGATTCAAAGGAAATATATCTATTCCTTACATAAGTACAGTTTCACATAAATTAGCAAACGTTCTAAGAAAATACAATATCAGAACCTTGTTCACTCCACTTCCAAAGATCAGTTTCTTAATAAGACACCCAAAACCTTGTCACAATCATCTCAAATACCCTGGTGTATATAAAATATTGTGTGATTGTGATATTCCTTATTTTGGAGAGACAGACCAAATTTGGAGAGATGTCGAATTGCGTATGAAAGAATACATGAGGAACATTACTTACAAGAGACAGCGAGCCAGTGCATTATCAAGTCATATCCTCTTCTCGGCTAATCCTATTGATGAAAACCAAAGTCACAAAGTCTGCTGGAAAAATCTACTAACATCTTTCGTTGCAATGATGAACTAGAGAGAAAAATCGTGGAATCTAGAGAAATCATCTTCAGTCTTGTTCATCTAAATCATAACTTGAGCTGTAACCTCCCAGATTGTCATTCAGCTGTAATCATGTACTGGCGTTCACGAGATGCTACTAGCACGTACTTTTCCAACAATACAACTAACGAAAGAACCGCTTTAAATACAACCACAACGATCCCCCTCACCGGCCGTTATGGATCAAATACGCATCCTCATATGCTTCGTATCATATGCTATATATTTTTATGTTGATCCAACATATGAAAGGTCAAAATACTTTTAACACTACAGTGCAATGTACATAGGCTGTTCAATAAGTAATAAGACTATATTTATACAGAAAACAGATTACCTTTAATCGTCATCATTTACATGGTCTTTTTCGAAATAACTACTGTGAGACGCGATGCATTTGTCCCAACGTTGCGTCCACTTCTTAAACACATGTGAGAGTCCGTTTTTTGAGAGTTCTTTCAAAACCGCCTCCGCAGCTTTTACACATGCTTTGTTGCTTTCGAAATGGAGGCCTCTTAGTGGTTTCTTGAGCTGAGGAAACAGCCAGAAATCGCACGGTGCGAGATCAGGACTGTATGGAGGGTGTGGTAGGATATCTGTGTTGTTCTTCTGCAAAACGTCCACTACACAACCAGCAATATGTCACCTTGCATTATCGTGGTGCAATAAGAAGCCATTCTTCAGCAATAGACGCTTCCTTTTGACGTTTTTGATGATAATCGCTGCTGTGTTGCCTTCCTTCCTTCAAAAGCCACATTTTGCCTTCCTTCCTTCAAAGTTTTATGCAGCGAGAAACACTTGCCCTCGACATTGCTTCATCGTGGAAAGCTTCGCGTATCATGTTAAAAGTGTCCGATGCCGATTTTTGCAAACGCACACAAAATTTAATCCCATAACGCTGTTCCAAGGACGCTTCCATTTCGAAGAGTGGTCGCACCTCGTAGGCGCGCCGATGAGCACTTGCGTTTAGTCACGTGACACTCTGGCACATCAGCCCGTATACGCCATCTATCAACCTCTTTTGTTAATACATACAACAACATTTCTTTATTCCAGAGAAATTAATATTGTGTTGAGTGGTTTCGCCACAGTAAAATTAGTCTTATTACTTATTGAACAGCCCACGTATGAGCAAGTGATTAAGCAGAAAATGTAGCCTGTTGATATGTTTCAAGGATGGGAGGTTGAACTCGGTGAAGGAGATTGCATGGGGTGGGAATTGCTTCAAAGATTAGGAATTGTAATTCTTAGATGAGTGGTGCATTCATCTCACAATTACTTCATTGCCTGCATTTTTGTGGTTACTACCCACGAAAGGTTATTTCTAAACCTATAGTATATTTTACATTGGGTGGGCTAAGGATTTTTTGCCAATTTTTATTTTTTATAAGTTTCTTTTTATTTATTTTTACATAGTTCGGAGACCCTGTTCTAGAGACCAAACATTGAACTTTTTATATATATATATATATATATATATATATATATATATATAAGAAAGATCAAAATCAAGCTGATTATTACCATCAACGTTATCAATCTTATCAAAGCTGCTCTATGGAGTTGAAACATGGACATTGAAGGCGACAACCATCAAGAAAATCGAAGCCTTTGAGATGTGGCTACAGAAGAATGCTAAAGATATCATGGACAGAAAAAATTACCAATGAAGAGGTCTTAAAATCCATTGGCAAAGCTAAACATCTTGTACAAATAATCAAGAAACGAAAAACATCATATCGTGGACATATCATGAGAAACAGAAAATACCAACTTCTACAAACTATTTTGGTAGGAAGAATTGATGGCAAAGGAACTAGAGGAAGAAAAAGAATATCATGGTTTGATAACATCAAGACGTGGACAGGAAAGAGCAGTGCACAACTGCTCAGATTAGCACAAGACAGCAGTTTGTTCGCCAAGATGGTCGCTGACCTTCGATAGAAGATAGCACATTAAGAAGAAGATATATATCGAAAGTTTTTTTAACTTGGGTATACTATGTATGTTAAAGATACCAAGCAATTTTATAAGCTAAGTTTTAATCCTTTTTTCCAAGTAAGCAAACAGACAAGTAAGTCGAGTTTGCACCTGCACGTAGTGCAAGTCTGAGGCAACTCGTGGTAAAGGTGGAGTAAGGTCCGATCACTTTCCTTAGTATTTTCCCCCTAATGCAAAACACATCCCCTTGCGGAGATGTATGATGCTATGCATTAAAGGCAAGGGACGCTACCCAGATCGGTTTCGACCTTTATTGAGGTCTCGTCAGTGGGAGCCAGACCTAAAAATGACAAGGTTGAAGTAATGCAGAGCTTATAAATTTTACCTAAATAAGTTGCCACGAGGTGCTTTGATCTTATTAAATAAAAATCCCAGGATGACAGAAAGATGTAGAAAGTTTCATATCAAAAAAAAAAAAAATCAGCTAACGCCTTTTTATTCCCGTATATACGGGAGTAGGCGAGGCCATTTAGCCCTATCTAACTTTTGGAGACTGAGTGGACAGTTCAATCTCCACTGGTACCCAATCAGAGATAGATGGCCCAAGGCTATCACTAATTAAGCGGTACGCAGTGAAGAGAGACGGCTCAAATGTGCCGCCATCTCGTGGTCCCTAACACAATATAATTTTTGTATATAATTTATTTTGTATATATAATTATATATAATTTTGTATATAATATAATTTTCATATATATATGAAACAAAAGTTTCATATATATATTATTATTATTATTATTATCCGAGACCTCATGGAGTCAAAGACTCATATATGAGTCTTTGACATATATATGAGTAATATATTTGTGCCAGGATAAACTGGTTATCTCAAGAAGAGAAAGTTGATCTTCAAAGGAAACTGGAGCCTTATATATATATATATATATATATAAGAAAGATCAAAATCAAGCTGATTATTACCATCAACGTTATCAAAGGTGATACTAGATCACACACCCAAATAATCCCGCTTCACTGACACATATTCGTATTTGCTAGACCTACTATAGCACTTATAAAGGGTAGTGTTTAGTTTTGCTGAGGTGGCGCATCGTATTGTTTTGAGCGGCTTGACAACTGTATTTAGTTTTTGACATAAGCTCTTTCCGCTGATGTCAAAGTTTTAGTTTAGTATTTTACCTAATATAAATAAAGGATCTAAATAAGGTAAAACGGAGAATTTCTTTTTTTTCCCCCCTTTTTTTCTGGGGATATGTTTCTGGATATGGTAGAGGAAATGAGAGATCCGGGAGTGATTGTAGACAAGGACCTAAAATTTCGGGGACATGTTACTAAAATAGTGTAGACAACACAGCGGATACTGGGAATGATGCGGAGGACATTGGCTTGTAGAAGTAAGGATGTTATGGTTCCTTTTTTATAAGGCTTTGATCAGGCCGCATATGGATTACTGTGCACAGATCTGGTCACCTGGTTTTCAAAAAGATGAAATTGCGTTGGAAAAAGATCAGAGGCGATTGACTAAGGTGGTTTCTGGTCTCTGGAACGTAAAGTATGATGTCAGATTGACAAAATGCAATTTGCAGAAATTGGTGGATAGACGGAGGAGGGGAGGATATGATTGAGACATATAAGCTGTTAAGTGGTTATTACCAAATTAACGGCGGGGAGGTTTTGCACAGAATGGGTGAGGATAGCAGGAGAACAAGAGGTCGTTCCTGGAAGCTGTATAAGGAGGGAGTGAGGAGCAGGTTTTTTGCATGAGAGTGGTGAGTGATTGGAATGCTTTGCCCGAGAGTGTGGTGTGTGCAGAGATAGTGAATATATTTAAGGCACAGTATGATAAACTGTGTGTATAACAGTGGACCTCCCACGATGAGTCTTTGACTCCATGGAGGTTTTTATAATAATAATAATAATATTCTCCTGGAGTTATACGTCATGTATTTGTGTCTAATGATTGTTTTCCACCTAATACGCGAACAATAAAAAATGTATTTATTTTTATAAGAGTATAATATATGATCAGAAATGAATAAAGTTATCATTTTATTTACTTGAAACAGCAGATATTAACCAGAAGATAACTACAGGCACTATTAACAACAAATAAATCAGTACAGTAGTGTAGACTGTTGTGTGGAGTAGAGCTCCTTGGAAGTGTAATAAAGAATACAAGTCAGGCCAAGGAGTGTAGGGATTGTACAGTTTTTTCTTTCTTTTTTTTGCCGGGGGCGGGGACATATACAGTATCTGTTTAATGTGACAACTTGAATGAACAGAAAGCACTTAAAATCAAGGGGAGAACAACCTATTACAAGTATTTAATATCTCCAAAAAAAGCTACAAGGTAATGGTATGAAATTAATATTGTGTTCTTTAATTTTGTCACCATATTAAAGTCCTGTTATTTCTGTTCTCTGCATTTAGTCCCTTTATCCAAAAAGTGGTATATAGAGCCAGCTGTCTTGTGACACTTGTATTTCTCTTCTTTTCATTAACTCTTAAAGTAATCACAAAACAAGTATTATAGAAAATAGCCTGCTTATAATCATGATATAATGTAAGGTAAAATGATTTCCTCAGCAGTATTGTTGCTTTTTTTTTTTTTTTTTCATATGTAAAATCTGCACTAACAAGCATGCATTGCATGCTTGTTGCCATCCCATCATTGTCTGTTATCATCTGCATCATTACAGGAAGAGATATGTAGTTGGATGTTGTTATAGGTCAAGTAATGTGGAGGATGGTGATGAAGAAATGTATAAGTGACTTCAGTTAGTGAATAAGGAAAAGGTGATTATTATGGGTGATTTTTAATTATTGTGGTATAGATTAGAATGAAAAGATAGCATTTGGGAATAATTTTTCTAGAGACACTATCTCAGACAGTATATGTGAAGAAGTGCACATGAGGATTGAGAGTATTAGATCTGATCATTTCATCAGAGGATGTAATTGTGAGTGGGGTCTTACACCACCCTCCAGTTAGTTAGAGTGATTATGAAGTGATCACATGGGTTTTGGCTAATCATATGAAGACTTCTGTGAGGAAAGGAATTATGTGGAAGTACAAGGCTGGTGGTTATGACATATTTAGGAGACAGCTTGGAGCTACAGCATTGAATGAGGAGTTGAGCAGTAAGGAAATAAATGCCTGCTTGGAAACCAATAAAGAAATACATAATGCATCAATGTGTGAATGTATTCCAAAGGTCAAAAGTCTTAATAAGATAGGTGTATGAACAAGGTGAGATGATTAAGCATGAAATCTTGCAGAAGAAGAAGGCACTTTTGGAGTCAGCGCAAGATGAATAATGGTAATAAATACCCTGATGAATTAATCACTGAACACCTTGACTATGTCCTCTGCAACAGTTACCAATCTGTCACTTTTATCCATTAACAGCATCTCACCATGATCATTCTTTATTCTACTTGCTACATATATATAAAAAAAAATATATAAAAAAAATTGCGACTGTTTTTATTGGCCTGATTTGTTAATTTCTGCTTGTGTACTTTTGTTGTCCTTAACAACTGAGTCACTCACCTGGCCTACTCTTTAATACTCTTCATGCAACTGATTATAATCAGTTGCATGAAAAATCCTTGAGTTTTTTCGATATGTAGCAAGTAGAAGGAAGAATGATAGTAAGCTAGATGTCAATAAGGCAGTAGCACACGATGACATATCACCACGTTTTCTATGTTCCCAGAAGTTAGTATCAGCTTTGGCCTACCTGTTTAATTAGAGTCTTGTTCTTGCAACAGCATACATAGGTACTTCCTTCCAAAGGAGTGGAAGGAAGGCAAAATTGTTCCATTTCACAAAGATGGTGATAAGGCTAAGGCAACAAATTATAGGCCTATCTGTATATCTGGAGTTGTTAGTTAAGTGGAGAGATTGGTGAGATATATGATACAAAAGTGGGTTGATAACAGTGGTATTGTTTATGCTTATCAGGATGGGTTTTTTAAAGGATGATCATGTTTTATAAATTTGCTTATGCACTATAACAAGGTGACGAATGTATTGGACAAGGGAGATGCATATACAGTGGTATAGTAGATTTTGCAAAGGCTGTTGATAGATTGCCACACCACAATTTTAGTCACTAAATTGAAGCAGATGGGATGGGATGGAATGATAGACTAGTGAGTTGGATAGGTGAATGGCTATCAGATAGGTATTAGCAAGTTGTGTATTGGGGGTGCTATCTTGAAAGAGGGAGGTCAAAAGTGGTGTGCTGCAAGGGTCAATTTTTTGGACAGTTATTTAATTTGTATATTAATGATATTGGGATAGTTTTAATTGATATACAGCTGTTTG
This sequence comes from Typopeltis vanoorti, assembly GCF_054136105.1. Taxonomy (NCBI): domain Eukaryota; kingdom Metazoa; phylum Arthropoda; class Arachnida; order Uropygi; family Thelyphonidae; genus Typopeltis; species Typopeltis vanoorti. The sequence goes on along the minus strand of NC_143549.1, from coordinate 188,253,469 downwards.
CAGATGATGCAAAACTGGGTAGAGTAATAAGAAATCAAGCAGATGTGGTGTTACAGGAGGACTTGAATAGGATTGTATGAGTGGACAACAGTATGGAACTGTCAATTCAGTGATGCCAAGTAAAGTTCTGAAATTTGGTAGACAACAATGGGATGCAAAGTATACATATACACTTGACAGAAAAATTTTAAGGGGGATGAGAGACCTTGGAGTTGGTGGACAGGGATCTGAAGTTTAGAGGTCAAATTACACAATTTGTAAAGACATCACATCAGATTATGGCAATTATGTGGGGGACCTTAACTTGTAGAAACAAAGAGGTTCTTGTTCTATTGTATAAGGCCTTGATCAGTCCACATGGATTATTGTGCACAGATTTGGTCCCCTGGTTTTCCTGGTGATAAGGATATGTGGGAAAGGTTCTAGAGAAGACTGGCTTAAGTCATAACTGGCCTTTGGGATGTGGGATATGAGGACAGATTGAGCGAATGCAGTTTGCATAGCCTTGTGTATAGGAGGAAGAGAGGTGATATGATTGAGACATTTAAGTTGGTAAAGTATGTTGGTAACTTATGGATCTGAGAGCTGGATCAGAAGTAAAACACTTGAACAAAGACTAGAGACTGCAGATATGACAGTCCTGAGAAAGATTAGAGGCATGAACAGATGGCATCAATGGCAATATCATATTAAAAATGAGGATATTAGGAAAGAACTTTATTTTGTCAGCATCCAGGAATGCATTAGCAGAGCTAATCTCAGGTGGTATGGTCACTTAAACAGAATGGGCAAAGAAAAATTAGCAAAACAAGTGTTCTCTACCAGGTTTGCAGGAAAATGACTCAGAGGAAGACCAAGATATAGGTGGATTGATATGATACAATGTGCCTTAGATGATAGAAATATAAGATCTGATAATGTTGGAATCTTGACAAGTAACAGACTGATATGGAGGAAAATTGTAGATAGGAAGTTAGTAATGATGTAAATTTTTCATGTAGTACTATCTTATCCTGTACACCCTTTGCGGGTACATGGCAGGAATTTGATGTTGATGATGATGATGATTGAAGTTGGTAAAGGGTTGTTACCAGGTTAATGTGAAGAAAGTTTTTTGTGGAATGGAGGAAGGGGGGGGTAGAACAAGACATACTTGGAAGTTGTATAAGGAGAGTGTGAGCAGGGGAATAAATAGTAGGTTCCTCGCATGGAGAGTGGTTGGTCAGTGGAATGCTTTGCCTAACATTGTGGTTAATGCAGATACATTGAATAAGTTTAAAGCACGGTTTGATGGGTCTTGTGTGTAACATTGTTTGCCTCCCCATGATGAGTCTTTTTACTTCGTGGAGGTCTGCTATTAATAATAATAATGCTAATAATAATAATTTCATCACTGATTATGCATATATACACACACAAAACACAACACACACTTATGCTGGCCTGGTTGGCCGAGTGGTTAGCATATCTGCTCTCCAGCCAAGAAGCTGTGGGTTCGATTCCTGCCAAAGCCATGGATGTTTGCGATTGTCCTACAAATCAGTTACCATATGTACTACTGTGACCTGTATCCTGGCACAGTATGACATTTGATATTTTTGCTCCATAAAAAAAAAAAAATCAAATCAAACACACATTTTTATATATATATATAAATATATATATAAATATATAAGTGATGGTGTGAGAGTGACAGATGCAGAAGAGCTTGTTCAACTAATGAGTGCCCATTTTGCTAAAATCTATTAATCTAGTGTATGCAACATTGAGTTTATTTTCATTGGGTGAAGAAACTCAGGTGTATGAGGAGGGAGGTATTAGAGCTGTTACACAAACTAAATAAGAATTCAGCATAGGGACTGATGGGATATCAGCATGGGTACTAAAAGAGTGTTCAGCTGAACAGGCTATTCCTTTACTAGGCTATATAATTTGAATCAGAACAGGGAAAATTCCAGAAGAATGGAAAGAATGTATGGTAATCCCATTGCACAGTAGGGGTGCAAAGACCGATGTAGTCAATTATCGGCCAATCGGTATCTCAAGAGTGGTGGTGAAGATTTTGGAAAAGTTGGTCAGGGCTTGCATTCAGAAATGGGTTGACAGAGAATCTCTACTTTGCAATGAACAGCATGGGTTTACTAAGGAAAGGTCATGTTTTAGCAACTTGCTCACATTCTATAATGTTACCATTGAGGTAGACAAGGGGAATGGATAGATACACCATGATACTTTTGGATTTTGCTAAGGCTTTTGACAGAATACAACATGGAAGACTGTTGCATAAATTAGAGAATATTGGATTGGATTATAAAATATAATCCAATAAGAGGATGGATGACTGACAGATATTAAAAAGTTGTATAATCGGGTTGTGAGGCTGCTAGATTTAAGATAATCAGTGGTGTACAGCAAGGACCAGTCTTTGGTCCACTGCTATTCAATCTGTACATTAATGACATGGGAAGGATTTGATAGGCAACATGCAGATGATGCAAAGATTGGGGGTAATCAGGAATGTGGCTGCAGAATGATTTGAATTGGCTGAAATTGTGGACATGAGAAAATGGTTATCAGTTCAATGTCAGTAAATGTAAAGTCATGCACTTTGACATGATTAGATATCCAATGTCGTATTATATTGGTGGGATCATGCTAGAAGAAATTGATCAAGTTAAGGATCTGGAGGTGTTAGTGTATAGGAAGTTGAAGTTCAGGGGCCATGTAGCAAAGATTGCAAATACAACTCAGAAGATAATTGCAATGCTGAAAAAAAACTTTGACAAGTCAAAAATGACATAAAGATGTCATTTTGCCTCTTTACAAGGAGATTTACAAACTTAAAGGATTTCAGTCGATGGAATTTTTTATTGTATGGAGAGTGGGGAAAGGACAAGAAGGCATCCTAGGAAGCTGAGAAGGGGGTGAACTCTAGATTTTGCTCTCATAGAGTGGTGCATTATTGGATTGGATTGCCATTGGATGTTGTGTGTACAAGCAGTATGATAGCTGTTGCATGTATACTTCCTGGATTGGCCCCCGAATGGGTGGACTCTATTAATAATAATAGTAATAACAATAACACACACACACACACACATTGTTGAAAGTAGACCACGTTTCTTCTTCTCCTCCAGGAAAGCTGAAACTTTCGTAATGAATCAGGCCAGGGTATGGTACCTTAAGGATTTGTTTAATAAAAGAAAATCAGCCAAAAGATCTACGGTTTAAATCCCATCATTGACCACAGAGACCAAATGAAATCTTGTATGTTTGCTGGTGTGTGAAATACTTTGGTATTGAGTTTAATTTCAACTAGAGAAACTAGAACTTATCTGATAATTTCTGTATTTCAAGTTGAAAACAAACCAATGTTTAGAACATGTATAGTTTGAAGATGACATACACACTGTGTGTTGAGGCTTAAGTGTTGTGAGAACATCATCTTGGAGGTTTAATGGAATATTTATAGCACTAGGAAAGGATTAAAAATTAATTTTAATGCTTCCAGTATTTCATCTCAGTCACTGAGATATCTTCAGGGATTACAGATAACTCTTGTAACACACACACTCAAATACAACACAATACTAAGTGAAACATGGAGGTAACTTTAAAGTCCTATCTAGGTGGTCGCACTCTATAGGTGTTTGTAGGTGGCCTAGGATGTAAAGTGGGATCTCTGATAATGTTTCCAAAATTTTGGGAAGTTTTATGCTATGGTATTTATTTAAATTCAGTTGATTTCTGAGTGCTGCCACAGATTCTAAAAATAGTCTTTCTTTTTACTCTGGTGGAGCATGGTGGTTTTTCTCCAGGAGATTCTGTGGGTTGTATCCAAAACATGGTCTGCAAGGCCAGATTGACCATAGTTCTAATTGCAGATGTATGATTTGTGTTCTTCTAAACAGATGGTTGCTGATCTACCTGTCTGTCTGAAGTAAGCGAGCTTGCAGGAACAGGGTAATTTATGTACTTCAGGCACTGAGAGAGGAGGGAGCTGATCTTTGGTAGAACTGATAAGGGTAGCAAGTTTACAGTGGTTTAAAAGCTGTGTGGAGGTTGTTTTCCTGATGTGCCACAGATATAGGGTATGGTAATGGCAATTATGAAATCCTTCTGAAGAGATGAGGGGAGGAACTGATTATTTTTTTTTAAAATTCTGTAATCGCTGTATTGGAAAGGAAGGTGTTGTGTATGTGGTTGAGTTCGGTTGAAAGGGAGTTTCCACTGGAACAAAGATTATGGGCTCTATTGGTTACAGTTTTAATAATGCCATATTGTTGACAGGTGGTGGTAGGAGAGTTTGTAAATGTATCTGTCTGTGTGAGTAGGTTTCTATATACAGTGAAGGAAAGGTTACCATTAGGAAGCCATGTTACTAAGGCTAGGAAGGTTAAAATATTGTTATTTTCCTGACTGAAGGAGACACATTAGACTCCTTCCTCAATCACCTCAATAGCCTATATCCAAGAATTCAGTTTACAATGGAAAAAGGAAAATAACAATAGTTTACCCTTCCTTGATACCTCATACATTGATACCTCAGTCCCATTCTCACACACCCACACAGAGTGCATCATACTATGACTTAAAAATGATTCATCATCTCTTCACTCACCACACTTTCAGGCAATGCATTCCCACCACGCTCCACGCAAAAAACTACTCCTAATCCCTTTGCTCGGAACCTCCTTATATAGCTTCTAGGGATAGCTTTGTATCCCCCCCCATCTCAGTCATTCTGTGAAAAATCTCATCCACTTTAATCTGATAATTATCCCTTACCAACTTATGTCTCAATCATGCCCCACTTCTTCCTCCTATCTGCTGATCTCTGCCATTTGCATTCCCTCAATCTGTTTTCATATTCAACATTCTAGAGACCCTAAACCACCTTAGTCAATTGTCTCTGAACTCTCTCCAACATCTCTTCATCCTTTAGAGATTAAATAAATCCTTTAAAGAGATTAGACTTCATAAAACCAGGTGATCAAATCTGTGCACAGTAATCCATATGTGGTATGATTAAGGTCTTGTACAATGGAATCATAATATCCTTACTTATATATGTCACTGTTCTCTGCATCATTGCCATAATCCACTGTGTACTGCCTTCACAATTTGAGAAAATGTTCTTAAAATTTCAGGTCACTATCCACCATAGATACCACATTTTTCATCTTCTCTGAGATGTCACCACCAATCTTACACTCTCCATCTCATCTTTGCTTCTCAAATTTTAAAACCTTTTTTACATTGAACTGGTAGTGCCACTCACTTGCCCATTCACCCAGCCTTTTCAAGTTCTCTTGCAAGGCTACAACATTCATTCTACTCTTCATAGCTCTTGCCAACTTTGCAAAATCTGTAAACAACTGTATATCACCATTCAAGCCCTTCCCAAAGTCATTTACAAATTAAATAACAATATCCACAAAACAACCCCCCGTCCCCCGGGGCACACCACCAATGACTTATCTCTTCTGGGATATCACCTCCCCACACACACACACACATCGACGTTGATTGTCCAGGCTCATACAGACCAACTGCAGGGTAACAGTGGCACAAATCACATCCAGTTTTAATGTTAGTGGTCCAAGTCCAAGCAGTGTCAGCAAGTGAATGACACAGTGTACCCTACATGCCATGGGCTACGGAAGCCAACACCCTAATTGTGTACACTGTTGACAGCTCATCATCATGCATTGCTCCTCGCCTGGTGTCAGGACCATCAAATCTGGGCCTCTGCAGAGTGGACCAGAGTGTCGTGTGGTCTTTTCAATTCTCTTATCATTTGTACTGAGATGACGGGGGGGGGTGCAGGGGTGGTGTCAACAGCATGAGGCTATGGCCTCATCATTCCAGGTCCGCTCTGTTCAAGGAAGTGGTGGCTCTGTGATGGTTTGGGGAGCCCTCTCATGTGAAACATTAGGTCCCTTAGTGCATCTAGAGAAGTCCTTAAATGATGCCAGCTACCAGAATGTACTGGCTAATCATACATGCTTTCATGAACTGTGCATCCTGCAGCCGATGGCCTGTTTCAGCAGGTCAGTGATCCATTATCCAGGACCGATGTCTAAGGCACATTTGTGGACAATGCTGCAACAGGAATGGCTGGAATTGCCTCTGGTATCTGGTAGAGTCAATGCCTCAGAGAGTACAGGCTGTTATTCATGTTAGAGGAGGACTGATACGCTATTAGTAGGTATCTTTAATGTTTTGTCTTGAGTGTAAATGAATTCTATGATAGACTCTCAACCAAAATATGTCAAAGATGTCATCTTTAGAAATGTCTGAAGTGAATCTGTTGAATGGATCTTATTATTCCATGGAAGTCCTGATTAATAATTATTTTCTCAAAGGCTGTTATTTGATATCATTTGTGTAAGGAAAAGTTGAATGAAATGTAATTATGAGTGCAAATGAAATGAATAAAAATGAATTTGCTTTAACAGTTTTTTTTTTTAAAGAAGTAAAAACAGTTTATGTTGAAGATTGAGATAACATTGTTAATTACCTAGTCTTGCTATAAATACTGTTACAACTTCTGCATACCCCTGCATTACCACAGAATTTTGTGAGCCCAGTTCTATTAGTGGTGCTGTGCACATCCAATATTTGCATATTTATCAGTAGAAGGAGAGTTGTTCAGTTCTTCTGGTTAACATGCAGTGGAGAAATTATTATGAGAATCATGTAGCTGCGCTGTAATAGTACTTCACAAGGTTGGAATGCAGCCACTTGTTATTTTCAAAATGCTAAAAACATCAATAGGATATGTTTGTGTATCAGACTATTAACTGTTATAACAATACAGAAGACGTATCTGATTGCCAAAGAACAGGTCGACCACTCTGAATGAGAATGCAACCACTCTGCTGTAATTCTGTGAGAACACAGAAAGTAATGTTGCAAGAGACGAACGTTTCACAGAGAATGTTGTCACACGTATTAACTGATAACCTGGGGGTGAGAGCCTATCGTGGTTCTATTGGACACTTCCTAACACCACAACTTATGCGATAGAGGGTAATAAAATCAAAGGCTCTTCTCTGAATGTGAACAACACAGAGATATCCTCTTCACAGACGATAACTTTTTCACCATTTAAGAGTCATTTAACTGAAGAAGTGATCAGATATATGCCCTGGATGGTTGCACAGCATGTGCCATAGCACCCAGGATTCAGAGCAATCATCACTCTGTATCAGTGATAGTTTGCTGGTGGAGATGGGAGTGAAGGAGTCAAAACCTCCACCAAAGTGTATCAAGACACCGTGCTGGAACTGTGATATGGCCCCTGAACAACACCTTGTTTCCCAGTAAGCAGTGGACCTTGTAAGAGGACTCAGCCCCTTCACACAAGGTGAGGACCACACAACAGTGATTGGAGGTGAATATGCCCTACCATATATCACCATCTGATTGGCTATCAAGACGTCCTTATCTGAATCCATTTGACTTCAATTGTGGTCGGAGCTTGAGAGAGTAGCCTGCAAGAAACAATACCCCAGGATCACCAGCCTGAAGGTGGATTTAGAATGAGTAGTGGCAGCATTTCTGTTCGATGTTGTGCATGCTGCAATTGATATGCAGCTTCATATACTTTGAGTGTGCATGATGGCAAAAGGGGGACATTTCGAATATTGACTACTGCTGTATGCACATTGTACATGTGGTTTGTATGTGCTGAAAGCTGTAAATGATTTACTAATAGATTAAGGGTCTATGTGCTCAAGTTGTAACATTATTTATGGCTAGACTGTGTAGAAGAATATTCTTTTCAGTAGTGGAGTTTATTGTACTTAAACATTTGCAGAAAGGTATTTAGAAATAGCAAAGACCATTTATTTAGTTTTCTACAATGTTCATTAGAAGTTAAATCTTAGCATCACAGCATGTGATTACTAGAATTGTGGCATAAGGTAAAAGCATCTAATTACTTTACTTTTTTATCTTATATAATGAAACCTGTGGGATATCCATTATAGAATCACACTTGTACCACATTAAAAATTGATTTATATATAGATATTTTGTCTTATGTATCATAAGACTTTGCTTTCCCTCCCCCTCAAACATGATATCCTTTATGTGATGTAATATTGCACACAGTAGTCATCTTGACTACTGGGCACAGATTTGGAAGAGGATTCAGAGACTAGTGACCAACTATTGATAGGTCTGTGGAATGTTTCTTATGAGGATAGGTCTGGAATGTTCCCTATGAGGATAGGTTGAAGGTGTGTGGATTACAAAGTTTAGTTGATAGGTGGAAAAGAGGGGACATGATAGAAACTTATAAGATATTAAAGGGGTTTTATAAAATTGGTGGAAAGGAAAATTTTCAATATATGACAGATAGTCACAGAATTAAAGTTGTGTAAGAGTGTGGTTAGTAAGGGGTGTGTGAAACAATTTTTTGCATGGAAAGTGATGAATGAGTGGAATTGATTGTCAGAATTGGTTGTGAGTGCCCTGATAGTGAATGAGTTTAAGGACAGATGTGATAAATTTTGTGTATAAACGTTAGTATGGGTCTCCCACACTAATGTTTATACTCAGTATATCTCTGGACTCCATGGAGATATCATATAATAATAGTAATAATAATATTTTTTAAAATAATTATATATTTCTTAATTTCTGATATACAATAGGATTTTTCTCTAAAATATTTTGTGATGTCTTGAAGGATGGTTGAAGTGTCCAGATTTTGTAAACATGATTGTTTTGCAAATGTGTGTTTAGACTTAGGTGCTGGTTTACTCTCATAATATAACTAAAGTACAAAGAGAAATTATTAGGATTAAGAAATTAAGAGAAATTTTCAGACAATTATCTGCTAAATGAACACAAAAATATATCTCCTACCATAACTTGGTCAGTCAGGTATAGCTGACCACACCTTAGATACCTTGCATAGAAACAGAAGGAAGAAAACTATTATGCTCCATCAGAGTAAATTCAAACTTGAAAAACTCATTTTAGAATCAGTAGCAGATTTAAAAAATCAGCCTAATCTTAATAAATATTATTATTATTATTATTATTATTATTAAACAAGACCTCATGGAGTCAAAGACTCATCTAGGAGGTCCTTTTATCTCACACACATCTCATCATACCAGGTCTTAAACACATTCAAACTCCTTGCAGACACCACACTCTCAGGCAAGGCATTCCAATCATTCACAACTCTGCACGAAAAAAACCTGCCTCTCACTCCCCTACTCACACCCTCTTTATACAGGTTCCAGGAATGACCTCTGGTTCTCCCCTGATCTCCCACTATTCTCTGTAGAACTTCTCCACCATTGATCCTATAACAACCCCTTACCAACTTGTAGGTCTCTATCATATCTCCCCTCTTCCTTCTCTCCACTAGATTCTGCAAATTACATCTTTTCAATCTTTCCTCATACTCGACATTCCAGAGGTCAGAAACTGCCTTAGTCAGTCGTCTTTGGACCCTTTCCAACATCTCTTCATCCTTCTGAAAACCAGGTGACCAAATCTGGGCACAATAGTCCATGTGTGGCCTAATCAAAGCCTTATACAATGGAACAAGAATCTCCCTACTTCTACACGTCAGTGTCCTCCTCATCATTCCCAGAAGTCTTTGTGTTGTCTTCACAATTTTGGCGATGTGTCCCCTAAATTTTAGATCCTTATCCACTATCACTCCCAGATCTCTTATTTCCTCTACTTCCAACAATATATTCTCACCAAGCATAAATTCTGCATCCCATCTTTGTTTTCCAAATTTTAAAACCTTACATTTTGCAACATTGAACTCACATCCCCATTTGCTTGCCCAATCACTCAATTTATTCAAGTCTTCTTGCAAGGCCACAACATCTTCACTACTCTTTATGGTTCGTCCCAACTTTGCATCATCTGCAAACAACTGAATATCTCCATCCAAATCTTCGCCAATATCATTAATATACAAGTTAAATAGTAATGGCCCTAAAACAGATCCCTGAGGCACTCCACTAGTGACTTTCCTTTTCCTGGATATTGCACCCCCATACACAACTTGTTGATACCTATCAGATAGCCAGTCTCCAATCCAATGCACTAATCTAATATCCAACCCCATCTGCTCTAGTTTGACTGTCAACTTATCATGAGGTACTCTATCAAAAGCTTTTGCGAAATCCAAGTATATTACTGTGTATCCTTCTCCTCTGTCCAAGGAAGCAGTCACTTTATTGTAATAAGTAAGTAGATTACTAAAACACGACCTCCCTTTAGCAAATCCATGCTGTCCATCAAAGATTATACCATTGTTGTCAACCCAACTCTGGATCCTAGTTCTCACAAGCTTCTCCAACAACTTAACCACAACACCTGACACACAGATAGGCCTATAGTTTGATGCTTGAGTTCGATCACCTCCTTTATGAAGTGGCACAATCTTGCCCTCCTTCCACTCTTTAGGGACTTGACCAAGTGCAAGACTCGTATTAAAAAAATATGTCAAGGCAGGTGTCAACTCTCTGGCACATTCCTTCAGAATACGCGGTGATATATTATCAAGTCCCACAGCCTTATTTACATCTAGTTTACTCAACTCCCCAAACACCTCTTGCTCACTTACAGTCAGTCTCTCCTCCCCCATCATCAACTGCTCTTAATCTCTCTCTCCATGAAGTCACATTCACAAGATTGAAAGATCTTTATGAACTGCTCATTAAGTATCTCCACCACACATTCTGCAACAGCTGTCTTTATACCATTTCCTCCAATCAATGTCATCCTTCCATAATCATTCTTTCTTTTGCTGGTTACATATCGAAAGAACTCCCTAGGATTCTTTTTAGCTTCATTAGCTAACTGCTGTTCATATCTCTCTTCAGCTACTCTCACCAACCAAGTCACTCTCCTTGCCTGGTCTTTGTAGAACTCATGAAATTGGTTACTTCCACTTCTCTTATGCTGCCTCCACAATGCCCTTTTGTGTTAAACTTCTCAAGATTTGGGAAACTTGATTCTTATGCCTCCTGTTCAACAACTACTTTTGCTTTCATATGATAATAATAAAAAATATCATTTAGCAAATGCTTCTTACTTATAAATTTTCAAAATTCATGGAGGGTCACCTACAGCACCCATATAGAATGCACCTCATAAGACGTTAGTCTATATATAGTCTAATTTCATTTCTTTCACTTATTGTTTTTGTGAAATTTATTGTTTTATTACAAATAAAGTGAAATTTATATGTTTATTGTTTTATTACAATTCTAGGTGCTGGAAGATGTCTCTGTGACAGAGATGAAATATTGAAACGATTAAACCTGCTGTTTAATTATTTCTCTTTGTGCTGTAGTTATTCCATTAAATTATATTATGGATGATAGTTTTGCCTTCTTATGATAATAAAAAATATCATTTAGCAAATGCTTTTTACTTATAAATTTTCAAAATTCTAGGAGGGACACCTTGAAATGAAATCGTAATTGGGGCAGGTGAAGAATATAATGAAATCAAAGTCAAAAACTAATTCACTTGTACCAGTCCATGTCTCTGTACAAGAAAATACACCTCTATATGTTCATCTTATTCAACCAGTTATAAAGGTATATATATGTGTGTGTGTGTGTGTATGTGTGATTTTCTTAACCTTAAATGCCTCTGATTCCTACCTTTATTTAATAATGTTTTAATTCTCTTTAAACATTGTCTTTTGCACATTTATAAATTTTTTTCAGAAATTGACCACGTAATATGCGTGTTCCCATAAAAAAATTACGCCTTAATGTACAGAGAGAGAAGCTGAATAAGAGAAAAAAGCAAAGCTTGGATATATAGGAAATGCTCTATTCTGATGGACTACGAGGCTTGTTTAAATGTGACTAGGGAACATGGTGGCATATATGAAACAGTAGTTGAGGAAGATTGTGCAAATGATCAGAAAGTGTGTGGAATTGATATCAAGGAAAAGAGTTCGATTGATGATAAAGCAGTTGATAATGACATTGTTAAACAGAATGCAATTAACGGTAAAGTGGCGAATGGAATTGATGTCAAGCAAGCTTGTGCGACTGATGATAAAATAGCAACAGTGAATGATAGCAAAAAAAATGACACAAGATTTGAAGCATATGTGGATTAAAATGAAGAGAATTGTAGATATGTATGGAAGAGCGAAGAAGACGAAAATGGATGATGTTGGTATGAAAGTGGTAATGAAAGACTTTCAAGTAGCATTGTATGGGGATTTGATTATTAGAGGTTTGGTAAATGAGAAAATGCACAAGGCTTGTAAAGATATATAGGATTAAAAGGGAGGTGGAGTGCTATCAATGATAGTAAAAGAGTTATCTCCACAAGGTAGAGATGCGAGGAGAAAATAGTTGCAGTGATTTTGAGGCAGTAAGGTGTGAGATAGATGGTGAATAGAACGAAATACTTAGTTGCTTGCTATAGATCTGATAATGTGGAGAATAGCCACATTATCAAATTAAGCAAATTAGCGAAATAAATAGGAAAAAGGTGATCGTTATGAATGTAAACGTAAGAAGTAAAGAAAATAAGTTTCTCCAGTTTCTGAGGGACAACCACCTCAGGCAGTATATAACAGAGGACGTAGTTGAGGGGCTTGGATTTTGATCATCTCATCAGAGGATGTCATTATGAATGAGGTGTCAAATTTCCCTCCAGTTGGCGAGAGTGATCATGAAGTGATTACCTGGGTGGTTGCCAGCCGTGTGAGGATTTTTGTGAGAAAAAGGTATATGTGGAACTACAAGGCTGGTGATTATGAGAATCTCAGAAGACAGCTTGCATCTGTAGCATGGAATGAGAATTTGGATCGAAAGAAGATTACTGCTGCTTGGGTATAATACATTTAGTTTAATCCTTTATCCAAGTGTGAGCAAACAAAGTTTGCACCTGAAAATATCTTCAGGACTAGGGTAAGGCAGTACAACACCGGGCAACTCGTAGCAAAGGTGGACCAAGCTAACATCACTCCTATCTCAGTATCTCCCATAATGCAAAACACACCTCCTTGCCGATATGTATAATGTTATGCATTAAGGTAAGGGCCACTACCCAGACTAGTTTCGACCTTTACTGAGGTCTTTTCAGCGGGAGCCAGCCCAGAAGTGGAGATACCAGGCAGAAGCAATGGCGAGGTCATCTTTACCTATAGGAGTTGCCAAAAGGTGTGCCACCTTTTTATTAAATTACTATGGATATAGAGAAAGATGTTGAAAGTTTATTTTTCACTTGGTTAGACTATAATAAATTTAGTTTAATCCTTTATCCAAGTGTGAGCAAACAAAGCTTGCACCTGAAAATATCTTCAGGACTGGGGTAAGGCAGTACAACACCGGGCAACTCGTAGCAAAGGGTGGACCAAGCTAACATCACTCCTATATCAGTATCTCCCATAATGCAAAACACATCTCCTGTGTTCCACCTTTGTTACGAGTTGTCTGGTGTTGTACTGCCTTACCCCAGTCCTGAAGATATTTTCAAGTGCAAAGTTTGTTTGCTCACACTTGGATAAAGGATTAAACTAAATTTATTATTGTCTAACCAAGTGAAAAATAAACTTTCAACATCTTTCTCTAAATCCAGAGTAATTTAATAAAAAGGTGGCACACCTTTTGGCAACTCCTATAAGCAATGTTCCCTCTAGTTTTTTGCTGTGAGTGTGCGCAGAAATTTGCGTGTGTACAAAATTTGCCTTCTTTTGAAAATTATGTGTGCACCCATACGAGTCACCATACTGATCATTTAAGCAAAAAAAGTTAAAAGATTTTAGTTCACTCTTTACCTTCTGGTGTCAGTGGGAAGTCAGCGAGGTCACCCCAACTCCCCACCATGTTCCCACACACGGCAGTAGCCTCCCCAGTAAACAGTTGGAAATCACGATTCACAAGCCTTGGGCAGGACTTGATCCGGGGACTTCGCACATGCGAGGCCAACACGATACCGACTGTACTAGATAGGATTCTAAGTGTGTGTATTATTACCATCACCAAGTAAGTTGTGTGACATCAATCACAGAGCTAACATAAATATTTTATTTGTATTTAATATTGATCTGATTAGAAGTAAGAAATAAAGTAAAAAAAAAAAACACTAGTGACTGATTGCCTTTAATTAAATTTTCTAACTTTGCAAATAACTGGAACCAAATTATTTGCAAATTTGCAAATAAATGGAATATATATAATAAAATATTCCATCACTAATTCTCACTTTGTTAAACATTCATAATAAGTCCGTTACTAATTCTCATCTTGTTTAGTTCTATTTCTTTATTTTTTCTCTCTTCTGTCTTTGGCATTCACCCACTCTTTATACACACTATCTAAATTAATTGAATTTTCATATAATTGGTAACTTTTCACTCTCATTAGCATATCCAAATGACATTCTCCTAAACGGTTTCTAAGTTGGTTTTTTATTTGATTGATGCAAGGAAGGTTCCTCCAATATCCATCAACTTTGCCAAATCACAAAACTGCTCATTTTGAAGAGCAAATACAACCATTTGTGTAAAATATGATATCATTTTGCATTTAATTTTTTCTTGTACAGAAAATTTGAAGTCATTAAACTGACTAATTATTTCTGTAGCATCATCCAGAAAATCATGATATATAAGACAAAGGGCATTAACATCACTACCAAATGAGAAATCACAATGTGAAATAGAGGAGATATCAAACACTGACCATTCTTGTATCTCATTCTCAGGGAATCTGTCCTCTAAATGTTCACATAAACAATTTATAAAATTTAACAAGGGCCTAGTATCTACTGGTTCAGTCTCTTCTTGGCCCTTGTTAAATTTTATAAATTGTTTATGTGAACATTTAGACGACAGATTCCCTGAGAATGAGATACAAGAATGGTCAGTGTTTGATATCTCCTCTATTTCTACTGTCACTCCAGCAAGCGTCACCTTCTAAATACTGATTCCTGATTTTGTTAATCTTCCCTCTGGCGAAATGATGACTGTCTAGTGGTGTAAGGTTACTCCTTTTTAAGATTTTGCACAGGGAATCCATTTCTTCAAAAACATCACTTAAAACATTAACAGCTACTTTGAATGTCACGTTACTTAATTTGTTGTGACAATAATTAACCACGGGATCATTTGATTTGTCTTTTTCAAAATATGTGATCAGTCCCTCATAGTGTCTTATTATTGCCTGTAATGCAAAATGTCTGGATAGCCACCTCACTTCATTGAGTTGTCCGAAGGCAATAGCTTCATTTTCAGACGCCTCGACAATTTCTTTAAATTCATGTCTTTTCACTGTGAAACGAGAAAAGAGTGTGTACACTGTTCTCATTAATGTATCAATATCTCTGATTAGTTTAATTTCCTTCCATGTATCACAGATCCCCAGATCCTCACTGTGAGCTACACAGTGTTGCTGGACAAGATGTGGAACTTTTAATTTAAGTTTCGCAGTGACACCATTAACTTTGCCCAGCATCACTGTGGCTCCATCAAAGGTAAACATCACCATTTTCTACAGATCAAGTTTCTTTTCTCGATAAAACTGTTTAATAGCTAACACAATGGAGGAGGCATCACATGCCTGCAACTGAATTATTCCACCAAAATATGTTTTATATTCATTACAATCTTTAGGTCTAAACTTAAAATAGAGAATGAGACATTTGTTAACAGTTATATCAGTGCTTTCATCAATGGTTAGGGTGTGGAAATTTGCAGATGCAATTTGCTCAAACATGTCATTTTCAACAATGAAATCGATTGTTTCCAGAAATTCAAACACATAATTTTTGCTTTGCCAGCTGTCTGGGAGTTGAACATACTTTTCTATGTTCATTAATATGTTGAACTGAAAGTAAACAACTAATAAGACAATGTCAATAAGAACTTTAATCTGCTCTGGGTTTGATCATTTTCTCTCGGTCATCTGAACTTTAATGTAGCATACACAGTTCTCCTGTAGCTGGCAATGAACAATTTTGTTGCCTAAGTTTGTGTACACCATCTAGATGTATTTTACTTGTCAAATGGCATTTCAAAAAGTCCAAGTGACATCAAACTTCTTCCCATTAGCAAAATCCCCAGCAACCTTTGCAACACGACAATAAATACAAACATCACCAATTGTAGCATCATATGTAAATATTTCACGCAGCTGAATGTTTCTCACCTCATGAGCTTTTGGTGTAGCAGTTTTTACTCTTTCATCCAGCCATTCACTTTTAAAGCAGCTAGCAGTTCGTTTTCACTTCACATCTTTTGCTTCCTTTGAATTTGACATGGTGCATCAGTTTTTTGCAATTTTGTTATTTGAAGAATGTTTTTTATTTAAATTAAAGGGATATTAAATCCCACATTGTTTTAAAACCGAATAAGAAACTCAAAGATTGGAATCAGAAAGTTTCATGCTGAATATAGTAAACTATAAAGTATCGGCGATCACTAGCATGAGCTAATGCAAGTGACTCTAGTACATAGTACAATACCGGACAACTCATAGCAAAGGTGGTAAAGTTCTGATCGCTATTCTTAGGTATTTTCCATAATGTAAAAACACATTTCCTAGGAAATGTGTGCTGTTATTACATTATGGTGGGAGGTCACTACCCAGACCGGTTTCAGCCTTTTTTGAGGCTTCATCAGTGAGTAGCTAGACCAAATTAATACCAAAGTGTATAGCGAAAAGAACTTATACTCTGCTATACGAGTTTCCAAACAGGTGCAACAATTAAGTTACTTAAATATAAAGAGCTAATAAGCTTAATTTCGGCGATGTAAACATTATTTAAATTAAGGGGATATTAAATCCCACATTGTTTTCAAACCGAATAAGAAACTCAAAGATTGAAATCAGAGAGTTTCATGCCGAATATAGTAAACTATAAAGTATCGGCGATCACTAGCGTGAGCTAATGCAAGTGACCCTAGTACATAGTACAATACCGGACAACTCGTAGCAAAGGTGGTAAAGTTCTGATCGCTAAACTCGTATAGCAGCGTATAAGTTCTTTTCGCTATACACTTTGGTATTAATTTGGTCTAGCTACTCACTGATGAAGCCTCAAAAAAGGCTGAAACCGGTCTGTGTAGTGACCTCCCACCATAATGTAATAACAGCATACATTTCCTAGGAAATGTGTTTTTACATTATGGAAAATACCTAAGAATAGCGATCAGAACTTTACCACCTTTGCTACGAGTTGTCCGATATTGTACTACGTACTAGGGTCACTTGCATTAGCTCACGCTAGTGATCGCTGATACTTTATAGTTTACTATATTTGGCATGAAACTCTCTGATTCCAATCTTTGAGTTTCTTATTCGGTTTTAAAACAATGTGGGATTTAATATCCCCTTAATTTAAATAATGTTTACATTGCCGAAATGAAGCTTATTAGCTCTTTATATTTAAGTAAAATGTTTTTTATTGTTTTTATAAATTTACAAATGTACACTATTCACTGAATAACTTGGCAAGGCAAGCTGAACCAACACTAAACATTGCCGAGGGCAACACAAGAGCTAAAAGATATGCCTAGAGGCTAGATTTAATTAACTTGGGTGTATCTCAATGCGTGCACATGAATATTATTATTTAGTCTACTATTTTAAAATTCCCTTTAAAAATTAGAGAATTTTGAAATGCTACAATATTTTTAATTGTACTCTAATTTAAGTTTTTAAAAGTATTTAATTATTTTTATTAAAATTATGAAACCATTGTTTTAATTCGTCGTGATCTTAAACTAATTTGGTCAGCCAATCACGTTTGGGAATTTTCCACGAGTCAGGCCTGAGATGTAAACAAACCGCACGCCATTCTATATGCTACTTAAAAATTACACATTTAAGCCACACCCCTTTCACTTTGGCATCAAATCGCTAGCCCCAAATAGGGTTACTGTTAATAATTTATTATTTTTGTGCGACTTCGAGAATGTAATAAAAAATGCAAGGTTATAGGCTTGAGTGTTGCTGAGTTACCGTATTTTTTAAAGAATTTATAGGTTAATGTTTAGGTGGAACCTCTTTAATTAATAAATTTTAATTTCATCTTGAAAATCTAGTGTGCGCATATTTTTTGCTTTGTGTTATAAAACGTGTGCACATGCGCACAGCTTAGAGGGAACATTGCCTATAGGCAAAGATGACCTCGTCACTGCTTCTGCCTGGTATCTCCACTTTGGGCCTGGCTCCAACTGAAGAGACCACAGTAAAGGTCGAAACTAGTCTGGGCAGTGGCCCTTCCCTTAATGCATAACATTATACATATCCGCAAGGAGATGTGTTTTGCATTATGGGAGATACTGAGATAGGAGTGATGGCAGCTTGGTCCACCTTTGCTATTTTCAGGAGCAAACTTTGTTTGCTCACACTTGGATAAAGGATTAAACTAAATTTATTATAGTCTAATCAAGTGAAAAATAAACTTTCAACTGCTTGGGTAATAAACAAGTAAACAAGACCTATTTAGTAGAAGCAATTCTAAATGTATTCTAAGACTGAGAAAGTTAAATAAGGTAGGGGTGAAATGGATTTGAGCATGTGGTACAGAGAAAGAAGGTATTAGGGAAGCAACATAAGATCAGTGGTAATAATTAATTTCATGAGGAGTACAAAGAACAGCCAAGAAGGGTGACCTCGGTTGAAAAGGGTAACAAAAGTGTAGTATGAGCAGCAGTTAGCTAATGAAGCCAAAAAAAAAAAAAAAAAAAAAAAAATTCCTAGGTAGTTCTTTCAATATGTAGCTAGCAAAAAAAAAGAATGATTATGTTAGGATGACACTGATTGGAGAAAATAGTATAACAGCAACAACTGCTGAGGAGAATATAGTTCAGATATTTAATGAGCAGTTCATAAATGTTTTTCATTCTTGTTTATGTGACATCATAGAGAGTTTGAGAGCAATGTGTGAGGAGGAGGAGAGACAGTGAGTGAGCAAGAGGTATGTGGAAATTGAGTACACTTAATATTAATAAGGCTGTGGGACTTGATGGTATATCACCACATATTTTGAAGGAATGTGCCAGTGAGTTGACATCTGCCTTGACATATTTCTTTAATTCTTACATTGGGTCAAGTTCCAAGGGAGTGGCAGGAAGGCAAGATTGTACTGCTTCATAAGGTATGTGACAGAACTCAAGCATCAAATTATAAGTCATTCTGTGTGTGTCAGGTGTTGCAGTTAAAGTGTTGGAGAGGCTGGTGAGAACCAGGGTCTAGAATTGAGTTGACAGCAGTGGTATTATCTTTGATAAACAGGGAGGTCATGTTTATTACAAAAATGTGACAGCTGCACTGGACAAGTGCGATGGATACACAGTAGTATACTTAGAAAACACTTTTCAACAAAATAATGCTGCAGGTCGCAAAGCCATGCTTCCCAACATGTGGTTTGAAGAGAATACCATTAGAACATTGCAGTGGCCAGTACTTAGCCTGAGAGAAGATCAGTGAGATAAACTGGATGCAGAATTAGCATAGCCTTCTTCTTCATTAGTGAAATTTACTAATGCTTTAAAGGAGTGGAGCACAGTACTATCAAGTGTATATATAAACTTCATGATTATTTGAAACTCAAAAAAAAAAAAAAATAATAATGAAACAGTTGAAATTAAGATACTCTTTTAGTGTTTTATGTAAACTTACAATATTGGTACTGTGAGTGTGCTAAGAATAAGATAATCCCAAAATTCTGCTTTAGAGAGACTAAACTTGGAAATTTTTAATCAACTTCATACCTCTATTAAGCAGAGTTGGAAGGGGAGGGGATCTTGCATCTAGTGATGAAAATCTATCATCTGAAGTCATTCACAACCATTTCTGGCAATACCAGTATTTGAATCCACAGCATATTGGCTTGAGAGCATATAGGTTATCCACTCGGCCAACCAGGCTTGGATAATCTTTAAATTAATAAGCCAGAAATTAATTGTTCATGAAATATTTAATTTTAATGTATAATATCTGATCCTAGTAACCATAGTGTTATCGACCAGCAAGAGCTGGTCGATAACACTATGGTTACTAGGATCAGAGATGAGAAGAGAAATGTACATGCAAAAGTAGATTTTGAACTGCAGTAACAGTTTTGTAATGCCTCAAGTTGCACATAAAAAAATGTAACCGGTTAACTGAATTTATCTTAAAATGATTTTCATATTTGGTATGTGCAGTTGTCAGAAAGTCTTAATATGACAGAATTTATTTTTACATTAGATATGTATATTGCATTTGTTTTCTATAATCATTGTTAGTTTCTTCTTCTACCTGACTTTCATCATACTTTATAGGATTTTCAGCAGTCGTTAGATGCAAAAAGACTACATTCTGTTTCTTTGAAATCGACAAATAATCCAGAAAGTCTTCCATTTTGTGCATCACCTAAAAAAGAACCGTGGATTCCTCCACCTGCTAAAACAACGAGAAAAGAAAAGAGTGTACCAGGAATTATACCAAAAAAAGAAAGAGAGCCAGGTGCTCTAGGGACACAGGTAAATTATTTCATTTAAAATTTCTTAAAAATTTTCTTATTTAAACCTTCATTCTTATTTAAATGCTTTCATTCTTATTTAAATTAAGTTTTGATAGCCAAGTGGATAGAGTATCCACTCTTCAGCCGGCATGCTGTGGGTTTGAACCTCACTACAGATATGTATATTTTTGAATATCCTTAGGTGGTAAATGAATTTTGAATTTCATCATGTAATGTGAGAAATACACAGGGGAAAGTGGTTTGAAAACATCCTGTTTGGTCTCAAAAGTAGTGTATCGCTATCTAACCCTTAGCCTACTTTGCTATATTAATGTGCTATGTGTTTGTTGTCTTTTGTAAGTGGGATTCACATAAAATTAAAAATAGTTAATCTGAAATATGTCAGATTAACTATTTTTAATTTATAGTCTTTATGTATGTGTACATCCCCATTTGTCTCAGGAGAAAATTAATTGATCTCATATACTAGTGGACTCCTCCTTTTTTCCCCACTTGCACAACAGGCAAACCAGTCAGAGAACACATGCATATTATTCAAACATAACGCAGTCATGTTAACAAATGTAGCAGCCCACTTATCCTATCATCATTAAAATTCAGATTATAAGAAAGCAAGTTAATTAACTGTAACAGTTCATTGGACTGTTACAGCTTAGTGCAGTTGACTTCATATATCAAACTCATCATCATCTGATATATATATATATACTCTTAAGTGGTGTACAGGATATGATAGTACTATATGAAAAATTTGCACAATTACTAACTTCCTATCTACAATTTTCCTCCAAACCACTCTGTTACCTGTAAAGAATCCAATATTATCAGGTCTTATATTTCTGTCTTTTAAGGCACTTTTTACTGTATCAATCCACCTATATCTTGGTCTTCCTTTGGGCTTTTTCCTGCCAACCTGGCAGAAAACACTTGTTTTGCTAATCTTTCCTCTCCCATTCTGCTTAAGTGACCATACACCTAAGAATAGCTCTGCTAATGCATTCCTGAATGCTGACAATGTCAAGTTCTTTCCTAATATCCTTGTTTTTAACATGTTCGCTGCCATGTTACTTCAGCATAGTCTGTTCCCGTACGGCGAGCAATTTCATTGTCAACGGTAATCTCGTTGCCGGCGGTAAGCATCATACGAGTATACTCATAGTTGGCTTGTGCAGAGCATGTACCATATATGACTATACACAGTTTTGCTGCTAGCTACACAAGCCAAGCATTTTCACTTCTTCAAGGTCAGTACGGTAATCTCGTTGCCGGCGGTAAGTGTCATGCGAGTATATATACTCGTAGCTGGCTTGTGTAGCTCATATATGAACTACGAGTATACTCGTAGTTGGTAGTGAACGTGTTAATATGATATTGCCATTGATGCCATATGTTCATGTCCCTAATCTTTCTCAGGACTCTCATATCTGCAGCCTCTAGTCTTTGGTCAAGTGTTTTATTTCTAACCCAGCTCTCAGATCCATAAGTTAAAATTGGTTCGAACACTGTCTTATATACAGCTAATTTAGTGTTTTGGCTAATTTCTCTCTTATTCCATAAAAATTTATTCAGTTGACTTCCTACCATACCAGCTTTGTTGATTCTGTTGTCTATTTCCATATTCAATTTACCATCTTTGCTAAAAATCATGCCTAAATAGCTGAAATGTTTTACTTGTTCTATAGGGTCTCCATTCACAACGCATTTGATATTTCAATCTTTCTGCCTATTTCTGCCTATTATATAACTGATGATGTTATACTTCTAAATAAATCCGCTTGTAGCGGATTTATTTAGAAATATAACATCATCAGCATAAAGCAAACAGCTGAGATTCCTCCAATTTTGATATCAGATTTAATACCACTTTCCTTCATAATGTGATCCATATAGATAATGAATAATGGAGGGGATAATGTACATCCTTGTCTCACACCAGATTTAACATTAAACCATCTTCCTGTACTTCCTTCAATTCTAACTGCTGTCATACAACTCAAATAAATACTAAGTATTGCTTGATATAATGTCCCACTGACACCATATAACTGTAGCGTTTTGAATAGCTTCTCTCTTGGCACCTTGTCATATGCCTTTTCCAGATCTACAAAACTTAAATACAGATCTTTGTTATATTCCCATGATTTCTCAACTATCTGTCTTAAAGTGAAAATCTGATCCTGATAGCCTCTATTTGGCCTGAATCCAGCTTGTTCTTCACCAAGTTTCTCTTCCACAATCCTTCTCAACCATTTCTCAAGTATACTTGCATATATCTTACTAGGAAAACTCAGTAATGAAATACCTCTGTAATTCTCACATTCACTTTTATTTCCCTTTTTATATATGGGTACTATGAGAGCTCTACTCCAATCATCTGGAATTCATCCCTCTGTCCAAGCCTTCTGAAAAATGCAGTGCAGCCACTGTAAGACTTTTATACCTCCATGCATTGGCATTTCTGGTTTAATACCATCAACTCCTGCTGCTTTTTCAGGCTGTTGATGGCTTTTTCTACTTCAAGTATGGATATGTATTCCTGACTGCATGCCTGTTCAGTATTTTTTACCACTGTGCTGTCATCACTTGTTTCATTTAGCAATATTTTGAAGTAATTACTTTATACTTCAAGGATATCTTTTTCTCCTGTTTTCACGTCACCTTTATCATCTCTAACTCCTTTTACAGCACTCTTTCCTCCATTCCTAAGCTTCTTCAACAACCTCCATAATATTTTGCGACCTTCTTGATATTTATTTTCTATGTTCTTACCAAAGTCTTCCCATGGCTTTTGTTAAGCCAGTTTTACACAGTGTTTTGCTTTCTTACATTTGTTTCCATATTTGCTAAGAGCACAAGCCAACTAATTTGTTAGGAGCTTTTGATATGCTTTCTTCTTTTTCCTTCACTGCCTCTTTAACTTCCTGTGTCCACCATGGAGTTTTGATTTTTCTATCCTTGCAGACAAGCTCACCAGATGCTTCTCTGGCTGAATCAATCAGTGATTTCTTCAGGGCTTGCCACTGAATCTGCTATGTCGGTTCCTGTTCTCAAACTCCTTCATTTTTTCTTGAATAATATTTGTGTATTTTAGTCTACAGTTCGCATCTAAAAGTTACCCAACTTTTATTCGCTTTAAAACTTTCTTACATGTTCTTCTTTTCAATATGAAAAGAAGTGATCACTTCCAATTTCAAATCCTCTGTACACTCTGGTGTCCTGCACCAGTGAGAAAACATCACTCTCAACAATAACATAGTCAATGAGACTTTTCTTATTCCTTGCTTCTTCTCTCCATGTGAATTTGTGCAAATTTTTATGTTGGAACATGGTGTGAGTAATAACCAGTCTATGTCCTGAGCAGAAATCCAACAGGTATTTACCATTATTATTAGCTTTACTCTTTTCTCCAAATTTTCCCAAAATATTTTTGTATGTCTGACTATCATTTCCTACTCTGCTATTTAGATCCCCAACAAGGACCAACTTTTCCTTTTTCATTGTGTCAGTTGCTTTCACTAAAGCATCAAAAAATTCTTCGACTTCTAGCTTAGTAGATCCTTCTGTGAGAACATAGGCACAAATAAGTCTCGTTGTCCAGTTCCCGATTCTGATATTTGTCCACATCACTCTTCTTAAGACTGCCTGCCATTCAAGAAGATTAGCCTCATATTTAGTGTTGAATATTATGGCTATTCCTTCTTTTCCTTGATTGTCATTGCCTGAATATAATATTTTGTATTTATTGCTCAGAATGATCTCACCAATTTTTGTCCTTTTTGTTTCAGTGACCCCTATTATGTCGATCTGGTACTTATCCAATTCCTTAGCTAGCTCCATTTCTTTGCCATTCAGGCAATCTTCTTATGTTGATAGTACCAATCTTGAATACTGGTGATGTTGAGTTCGGGTGGGTTTTAGGATTTGTTCCAGTAGTTGACTTTTTGCTGTTTGCCCTAGTTCCCTGGCAAAAACAATGTGGGGGGGCCTTGTTTAACCAGGCGATGCCCCAGCTTGTATGTAATTTTGTCATGTTGTACCATCATTTGAAATTTTTGTTCAAGCCAATAAGAATACAATTTGGTCAGCTAAATCCCAAATTGCTAGCCCATCCTTGTCCGTTCAGTATCCAGATAGATCCATAACAGGGTGCACCACAAGAAGGTGAGGATTGGACATTAAGTCAGAAGAACTGGTCGGTTCTCCACATTCCTTTGAAGGCTATGTGGAGGTCTCCCCTCAATTATATAGTTTTGACCCTTAATCACCCCTGCTTACTATAATAAGCTACTCAAAAGACCTAACCAAAGTCCCTTAGGTGCAGTGCTTATATATCGGATAGATTAAAAGAAATTCACTATAGCAAACTCTCCAAATCTGAACCTCATATCTGAACCAAATCTGATTCAAGCAGAACTAACAAACCTAAAAATAAATAAAGAGAAAGCAGAGGATATGATCACAAGGATAGAATGTAAGTGATACCTTATATTCTTTTTATTTATTTTTAGGTTTGCTAGTTCTGCTTCTGCTTGAATCAGATTTGCTAGCATTGTGTTTCTGAAAATTATATCATCGTCATCATCATTTCCTAATATGTACCCACAAGGGGTGTTTATTGAATTACATTGAATCAATAAAATTCACTTTTAATCATAAAAATTATTCAATCAAATTTTCTGAAATCCCGAAGGTGCAAAGCATGCATGGACTCTATGTGCTCTATGAAAGCAACATCTTGATTGTGTCAGTAAAAACATTAAAACATAGGATGTTTTCTTTCATGTCTATTTTGCTTTGGTGCTCTAGCATAAGATGAAATTGAAAGTTTGAAGATTTCTTCATTTTCTCTTTGAAAACCAAAGCAAATCTGAGTAATACATAAATGAAATTTAATTCATAATTATGCATGAAAAGGTCAAAATTTTGCTTGAAAAAATATACTGAATACATATTCTGATTAATGTTTATTTTATGGTGTTACATATTGTGGGTTCAGTCCTGAACAGTGGGCGGAGGACAGGAGACAGATCTGGAGCTGGAAGGAAATGTCATGAGGAAGGTGAGAGACTTTAGATACTTAGGTTCAACAGTGGAAGAAGATGAAGGAGCTGAGAAGGAAGGAAGTGGGATGCAGGATACAAGCGGGTTGGAGGAACTGGAGGGAGATGGCTGGAGTGCTATGCGATAAGAGGGTGCTGATCAATCTGAAAGGCAAAATCTATAGGACAGTAGTGAGGCCAGCTATGACATATGCTATAGAAACTATGGCCCTGAGGAAAAATAACATCAGCAGGATGGAAGTAGCAGAGATGAGAATGTTTAGGTGGATGTGCGGTGTGACCAGAAAGGATCGTCTGAGAAATGACTATGTCAGAGGAACAGTGAAAGTTACGAAACTTAGGAGCGAAAATACAGGAGTTAAGGCTGAGTTGGTTTGGTCATGTGATGAGGTGGGAGGATGAATACGTGGGAAGAAGGGTCATGCAGATGGATGTGCAAGGAAAGCAGAAGCGTGGGTGGCCAAAGAAGAGATGGAGGGAGCTGGTAGAAGAGGACTTGAGGATGAAGAACTTGGATGTGGCGACAGCTCAACACAGGAAGGTGTGGAGGAGACTCATTATAAACAGTGACCCCACTTAAGTGGGAGAAGCTGCAGAAGAAGAAGAAGTGCTTACTCCTGAAATACTTGTTCATTTCAAATGGTGTGTGTGTGTGTGTGAGAGAGAGAGGAGTGGATTCAGGTGCCTCAGAAAATCATGGTGTCAGGCAGATTTATTGAGGTTTTCTTTAATGCATTCGAAATAAAATATCACAGTGATGTGGAGATCATGATGAGCAGATATCCATTATGTATATGTGCGAAATATTCAAGAATAGCATCATTATTCATTGCTCAGTTACTCTTGAATGATATGAGAGCTTATGATTTTAAGAGTAACTAAATTGACACTAGCAATAATTAATAATGTTTGAGACCCATAGTTAGTGTAGAACATAACTTATTTCTCTATTACTTTAAAAAAGGCTAGTATTTACTACTACTAGCTTTTTTTTTAAAGTAATAGAGAAATAAGCCTTTTGTCCCTCTTATAAACCAGTAATGGCAGGCTTTTTATGACATTACTCTTCACAAAGGATTAAAAACCTGAAGTACATTTAGCACCATGTATGAGCTGAGTTAAAGAAGGCATGGTCTTCTTTTTATTTTCTTTTTTTATCATGTAATTCTATAATAATAATAATAATAGTAGTGATATTATACCAAGTAATATAAATCACCAGAAGATTTTCATAAACATCCTTGCTACATTACTATTCAAATCTGTGGTCTGGTAGTAACAAAGTAATACTATCCACTTTGCCAGTCACCTGGGCTGATATTGTAATTAGAAAGATATTACATATTATCTAATTTTCAGAATTCTCTGATGACAGAGTATAGAAAGATGACACAGTATCAGTTCTGGTAAACAAATTTTAAGAAAATCTAAGGAATTGAGAAAGTTTTTCAAGGATACCTCAGAGTGTGACTCCTAGCATGCCTGCACTGCACAAGCAGCAAGAGAAATATATAGCCTTAAAAAACAAACTCCACTAAATATTATGATTGCTATTCACTTCATGAATGAAAAATATCATAGTCGTTTTATACTTCCTGGCATTCTAACTTTGTTTAGTGCAACAAAATTGCCAATGTTGTATTCACTTTCCATCATTTAAGTTATTTAATTCACATTCAATTAGAGTTCTTGAATTTTCAATATTCATTAATTTTATGACATTCTGTTATTAATCTTTGATTTTCTTGCTCTTGATTATTTTGCATACTGTTTTTATGATCTATACTAAATTATTTTAAGTACTCGTTCACACTCAACTATAAATATGAAATCCACACTTATGCCATCTCTTTCTTTCCCAAAATTATAATATTAATCCATAGTGTGAATCAGTTTGAAGAGTTATTTAGTTATTTGCTGCTGAAGCTATGCTGGGGAGGACATAGTACACGAAACTGATGGTTGGTTGATTGGTAGAGCCTCTGCTACTGATGGTTCATGCAAAAATTATGCAAGTTTGAGTGCGGTTAGTAGTTGGAAGGGGATCAATCATTCGATGCTGTTGGCACACTCTCCCTCGTGAGTCTTTGGACTCCTTGGAGGTGTCACATAATAATAATAATAATAGATCCTGCAAGACAGTTTAAAGTGACTGTCATTGTTGGAAAGGAAATCTCTGATACAGCAGGAATATAAATATTCCCGCTGTATCAGAGATTTTCCCAAATTAAATCTTAGCTTTGTTCTGAAAAATAAAATAACTTGATTATAATTAATGGGAAACCTTCATATGTATATATATATATATATATTGGGTTGGCAAATAAGTTCGTTCGATTATGCGTTAGTACAAGTTTACGCCACTTTGCCCGTCGCTATTGTTGCGCTATTGCGCAGTTGAAAGGCGACATTTCACATAACCTTTCAGTGAATTTTTGTTCGGCCTACTTCAGTTGCATGTGTGTAACATATTTTTAGAAATTGAAGGAAATAACGTACATTACCGGCATAATTTGCTTTTTTATTTCAAAAAAAGGCAAGCGAGCTGCGGAGTCCCATAAAAAAAAAATTCAACGTATATGGGGATGTTGCCTTAACAGAACGTGTATGCCAAAAGTGGTTTGCCAAATTGCGTTCTGGAGATTTCGATGTCAGTGATGTGCCTCGTGCTGGTCGCCTGACCGAGGTTGATTCGAGCGTTGTGAAGGATATCGTCGACAAAAATCCATCACAAACAGTGCAGGAGATTGCTGCAGTACTGAACATATTCCATACAAGCATTGAAAACCATTTGCACAAGCTGGGATATGTTTCAAAATTCAATGTTTGGGTGCCGCATGAGGCCAATATGACTGCTCGCATATCCATCTGTGATTCATTGTGACATCGCCAAGAAAACGACCCATTTTTTGAAGGGGATGATTATGGGAGATGAAAAATGGGTCATGTACGATAATGTGGTACGTAAAAGATCATGGGGGCACAAGAATGAACTGCCACAAACAACCTGGAAAGCGGGATTGCACCAAAGAAGATCATGCTCTCTGTGTGGTGGGTTTATAAAGGTGTTGTCCACTATGAGGTGTTACCGTCAGGTAGAATGATTGATTCAACTGTCTGTTGCTAACAGTTAACACGACTGGTCTGTGCAATTAGCACAAAATGTTCCTGAATTGGCAAATCGGAAAAGAGTTGTCTTTCACCACGACAACACCAGACCCCACACAATTTTGTAGATAAATTGTTACGTCTTGGCTGGGATATTTTGCCACATCCTCCCTATTCACCGGACCTGGCACCTTCTGATTACCACTTATTCCAATTGTTGCAGAATTCTGTGAACTGGAAAACCTTCGCTAATGAGGAAGCTGTCAAAAGACACCTGGATCAGTTTTTCACCAGTAAACCTCAGGAGTTTTATGAACACAGCTTAATGAAGTTGGTGGATAGATGGCAAGAGGTCATTAAGAAAGAGGGTCATTATATAAATGGCTAATATGTATTATATATATTAAATAAAATGTGTTTCATTCTACTCTGAAAAACCGAATGAACTTATTTGCCAACCCAATATATATTATATTCATTCAGAAGTGAATTTCTTTCATTTAATTATTAGGAAAAGCTAAATGCAATTCATACGCACTGTTTATATAAAATAGCAGTAATTGTGTTACATTGTTCTATGCGGAGAACCGACCAGGGCTTCTGACCTAATGTCCAATCCTCACCTTCTTGTGGTGCACCCTGTTGGGTATCTACTTGGATACTGAACGAACGAGGATGGGCTGGCAATTTGGGATTTAGCCGACCAAATTGTATTCTTATTGGTTAAACCAAAATGAAAAATGATGGTACGACATGAGAAAATTTCATGCCGGCTGGAGCGTCGCCCGGTTAAACAAGGCCCCCGTTGTTTTCGCCAGGAAAACAGGGCGAACAGCGAAAAGTGCTACTGGAACAAATCTGAAAACAAACCCCAACTCAACATCACCAGAGTTAAAGATCGGTACTATCAAACATAAGAAGCCTGAATGGCAAAGAAATGGAACTAGCTGAGGAATTAGATAAGTACCAGATCGACATAATAAGGGTGACTGAAACAAAAAAGACCAAAACTGGTGAGATCTTTCTGAGCAATAAATACAAAATGTTATATTCAGGCAGTGACAATCAAGGAAAAGGAGTAGCCATAGTATTCAACACAAAATACGAGGCTAATCTTCTTGAATGGCAGTCAGTCTCAAGTAGAGTAATGTGGGCAAATATGAGAATGGGGAACTGGACAAAGAGACTTATTTGTGCCTATGGTCTCACAGAAGGTTCTATTAAGGTAGAAGTTGAGGAATTTTTTGAGGCTTTAGAAAAAGCAACTGACACAATGAAAAAGGAAAAGTTGGTCCTTGTTGGGGATCTAAATAGCAGAGTAGGAAATGATTGTGAGACATACAAAAATATTTTGGGAAAATTTGGAGAAAAGAGCAAAGCTAATAATAATGGCAAATATCTGTTAGATTTCTGCTCAGGACATGGACTGGTTATTACTAACACCATGTTCCAACTTAAAAATGTGCACAAATTCACATGGAGAGAAGAGGCAAGGAATAAGAAAAGTCTCATTGACTATGTTATTGTTGATACTGATGTTTTCTCCCTGGTGCAGGACACCAGAGTGAACAGAGGATTTGAAATTGGAAGCGATCACTATTTAGTCTTGAGCAGGATATAATTGAATTTCATATTGAAAAGAATGACATGTAAGAAAGTTTTAAAACGAATAAAAGTTGAGCAGCTGTCAGATGTGAACTGTAGACTAAAATACACAAAGATTATTGAAGAAAAAATGAAAGAGTTTGAGAACAGGAATCAAACCTTGGAGATTCAGTGGCAAACTCTGAAGAAAACATTGATTGATTCTGCCAGAGAGGCATGTGGTGAGGTTGTCTGCAAGGATAAAAAAATCAGAACTCCCTGGTGGACACAGGAAGTTAAAGAGGCAGTGAAGTAAAAGAAGAGAGCATATCAAAAGTTCCTGTCAAATAAGTCAGCTTGTGCTCTTAGAGAATACAGAGACAAATGTAAGAAAGCTAGACACTGTGTAAAACTAGCTAAACAAAAGTCATGGGAGGACTTTGGCAAGAATATAGAAAATAAATATCAAGAAGGTGATAAAATATTCTGGAGGTTGTTGAAGAAGCTTAGGAATGGAGGAAAGAAGAGTGCTGTAAAAGGAGTTAGAGATGATAATGGTGACATGAAAACGGGAAAAAAAGATATCCTTGAAGTATGGAGTTATTACTTTGAAAAACTGCTAAATGAAACAAGCAGTGATGACAGCACAGTGGTAAAAAACACTGACCAGGCATGCAGGCAGGAATACATATCCATACTTGAAGTAGAAAAAGCCATCAAAGGCTTGAAATGTGGAAAGGCAGCAGGAGTAGATGATATTCGACCAGAAATGCTGAAATATGGTGGTATAAGAGTCTTACAGTGGCTGCAATGCATAGTTCAGAAAGCCTGGACAGAGGGATGAATTCCCGATGATTGGAGTAGAGCTCTCATAGTACCCATATATAAAAAGGGAAATAAAACTGAATGTGAGAATTACAGAGGTATTTCCCTACTGAGTGTTCCTGGCAAGATCTATGCAAGTATACTTGAGAAACGGTTGAGAAGAATTGTGGAAGAAAAGCTTGGTGAAGAACAAGCTGGATTCAGTCCAAATAGAGGCTGTCAGGATCAGATCTTCACTTTACGACAAATAGTTGAGAAAGCATGGGAATATAACAGTGATCTGTATTTAAGTTTTGTCGATTTGGAAAAGGCATATGACAAGGTGCCAAGAGAGAAGCTATTCAATACACTGCAGTTATATGGTGTCAATGGGGCATTATATCAAACAATATTTAGTCTTTATTTGAGTTGTAAGTCAGTAGTTAGAATTGAAGGAAGTACAGGAAGATGGTTTAATGTTAAATCTGGTGTGAGACAAGGATGTACATTATCCCCTCTGTTATTCATTATCTATATGGATCACATTATGAAGGAAAGTGGTATTAAACATGATATCAAAATTGGAGATGTTAATGTCAGCTCTTTGCTTTATGCGGATGATGTTATACTTCTAAATAAATCCACTACAAGTCTGCAAGATTCTCTGACTAAATTGAATAGCTGTTGTAATAGATATGGTATGAAGGTCAGCAATAAAAAGACAAAGACAATGAAAATAGGCAGAATCATTGAAAATGTCAACTGTATTTTGAATGGAGAACCTGTGGAACAAGTGAAACATTTCAGCTAATTAGGCATGATTTTTACTGAAGATGGTAAATTAAATATAGAAATAGACAACAGAATCAGCAAAGCTGGTACTGTAGGAAGTCAATTGAATAAATTCATATGGAATAAGAGAGAAATTAGTCAGAACACTAAATTAGCTGTATACAAGACAGTGTTCAAACCAGTTTTAACTTATGGATCTGAGAGTTGGGTCAGAAGTAAAACACTTGACCAAAGACTAGACACCGCAGATATGAGAGTCTTGAGAAAGATTATAGGTGTGAACAGATGGCATCAATGGCAGTATCATATTAAAAATGAGGATATTAGGAAAGAACTTGACATTGTCAACATCCAGGAATGCGTTAGCAGAGCTAATTTCAGGTGGTATGGTCACTTAAACAGAATGGGCGAAGAAAGATTAGCAAAACAAGTGTTCTCTGCCAGGTTGGCAGCAAAACGACCCAGAGGAAGACCAAGATATAGGTGGATTGATACGGTACAAAATGCCTTAGATGATAGATATAAGATCTGATAATGTTGGAGTCGTGACAAGTAATAGACTGATTTGGAGGAAAATTGTAGATGGGAAGTTAGTAATGATGTAATTTTTTTTTCATGTAGTACTATCATATCCTGTACACCCCTTGAGGGTACATGGCAGGAATTTGATGATGATGATGATGTTCTAAATGTAAAAAAAAAAATAAATAAAAATTAACACATTAGCAATATGTCTTATAATCTTTTCTATGTATCTAATTCAAAACAGCAATTTCAAAAGTAAGGTAAACATTGGATATTCCACATTGTCCACTCTCAAGAACGAAATTCATCTCAAAATGAAGAATTAAATTTTTTTCCTTACAATTATTTATAATTGAAAATAATGTCATTTTCTTTTAGTAGATGGTCTTAAATCATAACCTCTGAAAAGCATTCTGTTACTAATAGATACAGTAGATTGTTCACAAGAAGCTTCAAAATTTTCTGAGTTAGAAATTTACTCAATTTCTTTCGGGTGCTAATATATTAGTGAAATTTCTCAGATTTTTGCTTAAACTAAAACGAACTTGAGATGAAAGAGATTTCTCTCTAGATGAATCAGTTCTGTTATTGTTTGCCAAATTCTTGCTACCCTGAGATGGAAAGTTTTCATGTCAGACTCGATCATTTTATCATCAGAATTTCTGTCATTCACGCTTGAGAATTACTGTATTTTTTTGCTTTATAAGATGCACTGTTGTATTGGATGCATTACAGCTTTCATGTCAAATTTTTGGAAATAAAATATTCTTTGCAGTATAAGATGCATGAATTATGCATTAAATTTTTCATCTAAATATGATTTTGTTTTATTTTAAATTTTGATACATGTATTATTCTTTTATTTAACATAATATTTTCAATTTTGCATGCATGCATAATTAATTTCTTTTCATTAATCTAAAGCACCATGATGGCAACCCTGTCAAATCAGTGATTTCTTTCGCTTTCCAATAATTTTGCTCGTTGAATAATAATTTTTGTAGATAGATATGTAGCAACCCGATCTTCTTTGATCCATTGTTCAAGTTTATAATTCATTTTCAATTTCTGCCCATTTTGCTGGTTTTCTGCAGAGATTTTGTTTTTTAGAATTTACTTCTATAAATTGCTACTCTTGTTTCCTCCAAATTTGTACCATTTTTTTCTGTAGGTGGAGGCACATAGTACTGCTCTGCTGCCCTACTGCCATACTTTTTTGCCGACTCACTCACGCTGTGCTTAAATGCAGTTGTATAGCTATGTCTGCACTTCGTGGAATCCATGAATTATATAAAAAAAAACTTAAATATAATAATGTATTGATTACCAGTTTAAATGTGTGACCGTTATGATCATGCAACTATTCAAACTGGCAAAAAATCATCAGGATATATATAAGATGCACCGTAAGATATACTGGTTTATAAGACACATTTGTCTTATAAGACGCATCCTAATTTTCAGATAAATTTTAGGCATAAAAAGCACATCTTATAAGGAAAAAAATATGATACTTGGTAACCTCATAAAAATTATTGTAATATGTCTCATAATTATCATTATTAAGGGTAAGCTTCTATCATTCTTTTCTTTAAAATTCACTGATGTCAGGAATATTCCTTCATCTAGAAGATTTTTTTCAAATATTTCTGCTGTTATTATGTATTTATTCCAGCAATACCTTTTCAGTTTATTAGAATTATTATCCTATTTTGGTGTTTGATCTTTGTTATTTTGTAGTTTACAAGTAATGTCTTGTAAGCTACAAATTACAAGACATTATTATTATGGAGAAATTATTATTATTATTATTTTTTGCTACTCCGTATGGACTTGGTGCTGTTTGTACCCATTTTTTCTTTCTTTCTTACATCAGACTGTTCCCTTGGTGAAACTGAGAGAGAGAGGGCGGGCTTGAAAAAATGTACTTGGCTGCTTGGCCATTAATAGCAAGAATTTTTGATCAGGTATCAGAAAAAGAAAGTTTGTTTAATTCACTTGTTTTAGTGGCATTAGTTCAAAAAAGATTATTCTCCTGGAAATTTCAAAATTTGCATATCATTCACTTCCTTACTGTTAGAATATTTCAAAACCTAAAAAACTTGGTACTGTTTGGTAGTTTTTCAGATATCCGACTTGGAATATAAGACTCTTTTCATGCCATTGTTGTCAAGTTTAATATTACAGCCTAAAAAACATGACAGTCAAAAAAAAAAAACACTGAAATATTCTAAAGGTTAGGAATTGCATGATGTGCAGATTTTGAAATTTCCAGGGAAATGATAATTTTTGTACTAATATAGTTTTATTTAAGTAATGCCTAGTCTACAGGATTATTATTATTTGACAATTCCAGGAAGTCCAAAGACTCATTGAGGAGGGCATCTACTCTACAAATCTACAATGAACCACAACTACACCAATGCCATCAACTGCCCACTGCCACTCGTATTTTCACAGCCAGTCACGAACATCCAAGCCCACTGCAGTTTTTATATAGTTATTGTGACTATTGGGCATGCTAGTTGTTACAAACACCCTACTTCGTTGATCATCACCAATTTTGACATAATGGAATGTGACCAATTAGTGGATAGGATTCGTGCATCATTGTATCTCCAGAAAGTGCTCAGGTATATAAATTATATATTTAGTTTAATCCTTCATCCAAGTGTAAGCAAACAAAGTCCTGAAGTATCTTCAGGACTGGAGCAACTCGTGGTAAAGGTGGTATAAGTTCTCATCACTTGCCTTAGTATCTCCCATAATGCAAAGCACATCTCCTTGCAGATATGTATAATGCTATGCATTAAGGGAAGGGCCACTACCCAGATCGGTTTCGACCTTCATTGAGGTTTCATCAGTGGGAGCCAGACCCAGTAGTGGTGATATCAAGGTGAAAGTAATGGAGAAGTCATATTTACCTATATGAGTTGCCAAAAGGTGTCACACCTTATTATTAAATTACTCTGCATTAGAGAAAGATGTTGGAAGTTTTTTCACTCGGTTAGACTATAAATTATATATTTAGTTTAATCCTTTATCCAACTGTAAGCAAACAAAGTTTGCACCTGAAGTATCTTCAGGACTTCCAGAGTAATTTAATAAGGTGTGACACCTTTTGACAATTCGTATAGGTAAATATGACTTATTCATTGCTTCCACTTTGGTATCACTACTACTACTGGGTCTGGCTCCCACTGATGAGATCTCAAATTAAAGGTCAAAACCGGTCTGGGTAGTGACCCTTTCCTTAATGCATAGCATTATGTATGTCCACAAGGAGGTGTGCTTTGCATTATGGGAGATACTAAGGCAGGTGATGAGAACTTATACCATCTTTACCATGAGTTGACCCAGTCCTGAAGATACTTCAGGTGCAAACTTTGTTTGCTTACACTTGGATAAAGGATTAAACTAAATATATAATTTATAGTCTAACCAAGTGAAAAAACTTCCAACATCTTGCTCTGGTATATATTGCTACTCTGTATGGATTTGGTGCTGTTTGCACCCATTTTTTCTTTCTTTCTTGCATCAGACTGTTCCCTTGGTGAAGCTGAGTCATAGAGAGAGAGAGAGAGAGAGGGCTTGAAAAAATGTACTTGTCTTACAAAGAAATCTGTAATACTTCTTTCTCAACTTGCCAAGTTTTCACATCCACTAATTGTGAAGCGGCAACACTGCTGATGTGAAATATGCAGAATTTAAATCATTAATAGTGGATGTGAAAACTTGGCAAGTTGAGAAAGAAGTATTACGGATTTATTTTTAATTTCCAAAATGGCATAATTACTTTATGTTCATTTTGAAAATCTAACCTAAATGTGTTTCAACTGTGTGCTGCCACTTCATGAGAAACTGACAATTGGGAAAAAATATTTGTTTTTTTCAAGTTACCTGTTTTTTGCTTATAGTCATGTATCATTGATGAAATATATGAATTTGCCTGTACCGTACTGTATACATATATAATCATAGTCCTGACCAAGTCCAGGACTATGATTATATATGTATTCAGTACAGGCAAATTGGCAGAGAGTGCACACACAGTTAATAGACAAAAATACTGTTAGTGGATGGCAGATTAATTGTTACAAGCAGTGGTTGGTGTGGTTGTAGAGGACTCTCTGGAAGTGGATCTTTCATATATATATATATATATATATATATATATATATATATTGATTGAGATGACCAGTGACCTTATCTCTGGGCATCTGTACTAAGATTTGATTGCCTGCATTTCATGTGGTGGAGGGGATTCAGAAGTAAATAATGAAAGATAACTACAGAACTGCTACCAAGATGATAGTAAATCTCTGGAATGCTAATTGTTTTGAGGATAGATTAAAGTTTGTAGGTTACAAAATTTGGTTGGGTTGGCAGGTGGGAAAGCGCAAGGATATTATAGAAACATATAACCTGTTAATGGAATTCTTCCAGAGGATTTGATGTTTGATGTGTGTGTGTGTGTGTGTGTGTGTATATATACACACACACACACACACAGTAAAACCCCATTTTTACACTTTCTAGGGGACTGATGGAAAAAAGTGTAAATAACAGGAAATTTAAAATAGCATTAAAAAAAGGCTAAAAGATGACTTACTGCTAGTATGTGACTCTGCATGCTAGATTACAAAATTTAATAACTGAAAATAAATGAATTTACAATTATTTACATTTATGTATTTAAAAAATATTTAATATTGATTGTTTTTGCCTTTTCTGCACTCTTATAAGTTCCACCTGCCTCTCCACAGTGTATGAGGCATTAAATGACCCATCGTCTCCTGATGCACTTGCAATATACTGCCTCAAAACAGAGATAGCTTCCATTGCTTCTTTACTAATGGAGACAGTAGGTTCTTGATCAGTCTTCTTCAACCACTTCTTCCTCTTCTTCTTCACCGAGGTGGTTGGAAAGGGTGCCTTCTACACTTGGTACCATTGATGTGATCACATCAACATAGTCTTGAAATGAGGAAGACTCATCTATCACATACAAGTTGTTGGGCTCTGACATATCTTCTTCTTCTTCCTGTAGTTGTTCCTCCTCTTCCACGAACGTAACTCCTGCCTTCAGGAAACAGTTGGATATAGTTTCAGGAGTAACATGCAACCATGCTTTGGCCATATAATGCATGACATCAAGGATTGGTATGATCATTTATTTTGGGTCCATACCATTATCATGTATAAACATACCCTTTTCAACAAGAATTTTTCTATATAATCCCATTTAAATACATGGATGATGCTCAGATCTAATGGCTGAAGCTCAGTACAGTTAGGGGCAAAGAACACTAATTTAATGTTTCTGAGCTGCAGATCTTCAGGGTGTGCAGGACGTTTGTCTAGCAGTAGTAGTAGTATTTTGCGGTGATTTGCCCCTATTTTAGCATCCAGAGCATGCATGGTGGATGTGAAGATGCTGCTGGTCATCCATGCTGTGCTGTTGGCATCATACTTAGTAGAAAGATTTTTCACATTCTTAAAATACCTTGGCTTTTTAAATTTACCAATTACCAGTGGAGGTAATTTTTCTGTTCCATCAGATTGACCATGAGCTAAACAGTCGCCCTCTGCTTGCTGAGTTTTCCACCATGACACTTCTCCCCTTTAAAACACAATGTTTTACTTGGCAGATTGTTATAAAAGAGCTCAGTTTCATCAACATTGAAAATAGTTTTCGGTTCATAGTCCTGAATAATATTCTTTAGTTCATGTTTCCACTGGTTTACAGTTTCCCCTGCAACACTGTTACTTTCTCCACACATTTGATTATACACAATATTGTGACGAGTCTTGAAACGATCAATCCATCCATTTGCTGCAGTAAAACCATTTATTTATTTATTCGTATGGCATGAATATCAAAACATGCAGTACAATACACTTTAATAACATATAAAATTAAAAGTCAAAAGTCATTTTAAAAACCAATAAAATTAAAAGGTTACATCTATATTGGTCAGATAGTTCATAGCTTCAGGTGTAGCACTTAAAAAGTCCTATTTATCTCCTGAATATGCTCTGAGATAACACTGAGTCACAATATGGTTCACAGTTTGTCTCCGAGCTCCACAATCACAATGCGGGATGGTCGTTTACCCCATTTAAAAAGCATGTCCGCACATACACCATGACCAGTTTGTATTCTATTAAGCTGAGTCCAGGATTTTCGTGGGAGGTGTGAGCAAGCATCAAAACTTTCTTGTAATTCATTGAGAGAAAATTTTGTGATGTCATCTGTATGGCTCTCCCACTGTTCTTGCCACTTTTGCTTCAAGTCAAAGTTAGAATGTAGTAGTAGTTGGGATAATTGTAGTGGTGGATGTCTTGATCTCAATTGTTGTACACTTAAGTCTGGGAGATCTAAATGTATTGGTAGGGCTGTGTTCTCCAAGATTTTCTTATACTCATGTAAGAGAGCCTTAGTCCTGTGCAGATTCGGTGGAACAATGTTACTAAGAGCTGGAAGCCAGTGTGTGGGCGTTGATTTAATTGTGCCAGAAATCAGTCTCATTGTATTATTTAGTTGGCTATCAACAAGTTTGACACGTGTGCTATTTAGCCACACTGGTGAGCAATATTCGGCAACAGAGAAAACTAGACCAAGAGCAGTAATCCGCAGATTATCGGCTGTTGCTCCCCATGTCATGCCTATTAGTTTTTGTATTATGTTGTTACGGGTTCTTAACTTAGCAGAAACGTTTGTTAGGTGTTGCTTGTAAGAGAGCGTGCGGTCCAGGGTAACGGCCAAGTACTTTGGAAACTTATTGTGTCGTAGTAAACATCCTTCAAAGAAGATATGTAAAGTGACATTAACTTGAAAGAAACGTTCAGTGAGCATGGAGGAAATTAAGTGTGCAGTCCGTTTACATGGGACACTGCTAAGAAATTTGTATATAAGACCTTCATGCCATACTGTATCATAGGCTGCTGTTAGGTCCAAGCAGACAGCTGATGTTTTTTCTTGCTTCTGAAATCCAGCTTCTATGTATGATGTTAGAGTGAGCACTTGATCACAGCAACCATGTTTTTCTCTAAAACCAGCATGTTCAATCGGGACATGCTGCATAATTGGTGTGGACAATGTTGTACAGAAGACGCTCTAACATTTTATAGGTGCAACTCAATAAAGCAATAGGTCTGTAACTTTTTGCCTCCTGGGATAGTTTTCCAGGTTTAAGAATAGCAACTATTTTTGACTTCTTAAACTGGCTAGGTAGTCGGCCAGTCAATAATATATCAGAAAAGAATTTACAGAGCCATTTTATAGTATTTGGCCCGCTATTAATCAGAAATTCAGGATGGACATCGTCGAAGCCTGGGGCCTTGCATGCTTTGATATCTTTTATGATGGCTTTTACTTCATCTATAGTGAAGATTGAGGCATATTGTGAGAAAGCAGGGGCATTTATTTTTAAAGCTCTAAGTTCTTTCTTAACTTTCTTGGTATGTTCATGGTCCCTAGGTGCTCTTGACATATTAACGATTTGATTAGCTATTTTCTCAGGGGAGATGATTGTGCTTTTTCTTTTAGGTAGATTAGTTGTGGATAGTTGTTGGAGAAGATTCCAAGCTTTTCTACTTGATCGTTTGAAGTCAAAGTTTTCAACCGTATCAATCCATTTTGTTTTTCGAGATGAGTTCAGGCTATGTAGTAATTCATCTGCTATTTCAGGATCTTCACTTTTCAGGAACTCTCTGTAGAGATGTTCACTCTCTTCATTCCATCCAGGGACATAATCTTTTCTGTAACCTCTAGGGATATATTTTTTCGCAGTTGATATGATTGCTCCTACAAATCTCTTGTACTCTGCAACTCTAGCAGGTATCCACCGAACACATTTATCCAATTCATTCGCAAAATTTCTCCAATTTGCTTTTTAAAATTCCAACGTGGTCGTGGAAAGGATCTTGCTATAGGTTGTGTCATACCAATTTTCAGTAACACTGGTCGATGTTGACTGTGTGGGAAGTTAGAAAGTACATATCGTTTTGCAGGTAATGTTTGCTCTTCTGTGTTTATTGAAACAAAACATAAGTCTGGATTAGACTCTGTTTGCCATGCTGATGATCTAAAGGTGTTTCTATCTTTGGCATCAAATACAAGGTGTATATTATTTATTTCTGCCCATTGAACGAGGGTAGTCCTGCAGTCGTTGTTATCATGGTACTTCCATTCTTCATGATGGCTATTAAAATCACCAATCCATACTGTTGGATGTTGATAAGTAGGTATCACATCTATAGACCATGATGTTAAAAGAGGTTTATAGACATTGACTATTGTTATGTTGTGAATTTTCACACTCACAAGATGGGTATTGTTATCACATCTCGTTGTCAGGACAGAAGCATTTTCTATATCATCCTTGATATATGTTGCAATGCCATAATTCCGATGGTATGTAGCACCAATCAGAGTGTAACCAGTTATTTTTCCTCTTCTATTAAGGTCGTCTTCGTTTTCAGCATGTGTTTCTTGAAGAAGCACAACGTCAATGTTATTTTCTTGTAGTATTTTGCAGAGATAGTAACATTTTGCTCTGTTAATTCCCTTGATATTCAGTTGACACATCTTAAGGCTAAATCCCAGTTTTTTGTCAGCATCATCAATAAAATTAGAAAAATCAGTATTATTTGACTGCATGCCTTAGCCAGGAGAACTAATTGTTAGACTGGCTGCCAAATCACTCTAGCTCAATTAGCGTTACCCAGGGTGCACCACGAGGAGGCGAGCTAGATTACACCCCAGTAAAACCATTAATCCCCAATCTCGCAACAAATTCAAGGGCTTTTGCTCGGAGTATAGTACCATCTTCTGGAATACCCAAGCTCTCATAGAAACAAACCACTCTGCCACAAGTTTATCCAATTCATCGTATGTCGATGTCCAGATTATTTTCCTTTTTTTTTTGACATAGTGCTTGATTGCTTTGCAATGAGTTCAATGCTTGACCTGTTTTTTACTATCGTGTTCAAAGTGGTCACGGATGGTGCAAGAT
This sequence comes from Typopeltis vanoorti, assembly GCF_054136105.1. Classification (NCBI taxonomy): domain Eukaryota; kingdom Metazoa; phylum Arthropoda; class Arachnida; order Uropygi; family Thelyphonidae; genus Typopeltis; species Typopeltis vanoorti. The sequence goes on along the minus strand of NC_143549.1, from coordinate 188,212,077 downwards.
CTTTTGCTAATTGCACACGTGTTCCGGCCTGCCAATCTACACGTCACAGAATTGCCATCTTTTCTTCTACAGAAATGTGTTTTCTGTCTTTTTTCTCCATGTTACTAACATGGATAATCCACCACCACAACTTGAAAGCAACTAACACACGCTAAATTACGTTGCAGTAATTCTGCAATATGAATTCGTACTGTGATTGAAAAATCATGGTATCGCTCATCGCTACATTACTGCTGCAAACGTAAGTCATCTGATGATGGAAACGAAGCTACAGTCGAAAGCAACGCCACCTGGGAACAGAAATGCCCAGATTTCAGCAGACATCGATTTGAATAAGAGGAAATCGATTCGAAAATCAGTGTTGCCAACCGAGAAAAAATGCAAATCACGGGAAATAGCATCCATATCAAGTTGTTAATGGCGGGAAAACAATATATTGTAAGAATAGGCCCTTAAGAAGGGACCAATGGAAAATGACGTAAATTGCAGGAATGTAAAAACGGGGTTTTACTGTATATATACATATTGTTTAAAAAATTGTTAGAACCTATATAAGTACTTTAGATCATGCCTCTCTGTCATTTACTTGTAGCTCTCACATTCTCATCATTAAATCTATATTTTATCACTTGTGCTTTTTGTTTAATTTGATTTTCATACTGAAGATGTCCTTGATACTCACATGAAAATTCGATGGAAATAAAGCTCATGTGAGTTACTCCTTTGTTAATTGTTGTATTGAATTAAACATGTCTGCTTACATTTCTGTTCTTCACAATATTTCTGTTGTAAAGAATTCATGTCTACTTGCATTCCTGTTCTTCATATTTCTGTTGTAAAGACATCAGTTATACCACATATCAAAAATTATGCCAAGTGAACATACAGTAAGATCCCATTTAACGCTACCCCAATTAACGCTAATTTGATATAACATGGTTTTTTATGAACCCTAAAAAATACGCCAAATATTCCATGATTCAATTTATCACTGTATTTTCCTTGATTCGTATATAATATGGTTATTTCTGAATCCAAACCAATCAGCAAAAGGTGACAATTCGTCGTAGTGCTTTAATTCCCCTAAATCCTAAATCTGTGTTTGTCCCGTGCATTTATTTTTCCTGTACATCGTGTAGTTTTTCATTGGCAGTGAAAATTGTCCATGCTGTCAATACAGTTTGGAGTGCTGCGTAAAACGTTATTTATTCACTGTAATCATCGATAATATTGACCAAGGAAATCAACAAAAATTCTATTTGTTCATTAAAAGTAATCATTACTATCATTTTTTAAATTATTCAAAATGAGTGGGTGTAAAGATGATAAAACAAAATTGATATGAAACAGCATTTCACTCGACATTGAAATGCAGGCGATTAGAAAAAAGGTCAAGAATGTCAAGTTGACATTGGAGCCGCTTTAAATTTGTCTACTTCTACTATACGAATGATTTTAAAAAACAAGGACAAAATTAAGTGTTCAGCAATCACAACCCCAATGTCTTCTGCAACAAAGGTGACCCGAGCGAGAAGCAAGTTTTAGAGGAAATGGAGCAACATCTTTCTATTTGGATTGATGATGAAACTGAACGCAACATGCCATTTAGTCAGGTAATAATCATGGAAAAGGCCAGAAGTATTTTTAATCATATTCATAAATAAAGAGAGGACACGAGTGAAAACTGCAGCTAGCAGAGGTTGGTTTGATAGTTTTAAAAAAAGAAGCAACTTCTACAATATTCGAATCACCGGAGAAGTGGTGAGTGCAGATACTGAAGCTGCTTTAGCCTTTCATCAACTTTAAGAGCATAATTGAAAGAGGAAATTATCCACTCAAACTAGTTTTTAATGTTGATGAAACAGGAACTTTTTTGGAAGAGAATGCCAACGCGCACGTTTATATCGCTCGAACAAAAGTGTACATGCATTTCTGTGTACTCATGTATATGTGTTATGTATATTCTGCAAGTTAATATAAAAATAACTTAAAATTAAAGTCAAACTTGTTTATTCATGGTTGCATGTTCCCTTATTCCTATTTACTATGTGTTAAAATGATCCTGTTTAACACTATTTAGTTTAGTGCTTTGTCTTCTAGAAATGCATCCTGTATGTATGCATGTAATACAGTGTATTACTGTATGAGCAATTCCAAGCACAGATGTGTGGATTGGACATGATTTATAGCACATGCCACAGGAAGATACAATGTCTGAATATTGATTGTATTATGAATATTTGTCGCAGTATAATGCAGCCAGTATTACATGAAGACCACCTGCTAAAGGTTGTAAACCTATTGTACATTTAGTACTCTGGTGAGTTAACATGTTTACACCAGGCAGTGTGTGCTTGTGCATAAACTGCTTGCAGGAACTGGTTTTAGCATATGTATGTATGTATGCCATGTCCATATCGGGCAGTTGCATTTTCATGAAGCTTATACAGCATGTTATTTGCAACATTTTTTTTGGTAGAATTGATATATTGATAATGATATATTGACTATATTAGAATTTGATATTATGAAGTGTCTTCATGATATCAAATATCGTAAATGTAATTCAAACTGATTTCAAGTTATATGTATCTTTTTGCTTTGCACAAACTGTGTGCTTTCTGTACCTGACGAATACGTTATAAACAGCTGTTATGCCTTTTCTGAAAAAACTGAAAATCTGAAAGAGGATTTTAGGACAAATGTATTTAGTTGGCTACTATGTTTAGCACTACAATAAATCTGTCTTGCTTGCTTGCATGCAGAATGGAGTTTGTGGGAGGAGGAGTGTTTTTCTTTATGAAGTGTCATTCCAGTTGTTTCTAATTGCAATAATTGTTGCCAAATATAGTACAAAGACTATAACAGTCTTTATACTATATTTGTACTATATTAGTGATACAATAAAATTATTTGTTTTCGAAAGTTTATTTTTCACTTGGTTAGACTCTAATAAATTTAGTTTAATCCTTTATCCAAGTGTGAGCAAACAAAGTTTGCACCTGAAAATATCTTCAGGACTTGGGTAAGGTAGTACAACACTGGGAAACTCGTAGCAAAGGTGGACCAAGCTAACATCACTCCTATCTCAGTATCTCCCATAATGCAAAACTCATCTCCTTGCGGATATGTATAATGTTATGCATTAAGGGAAGGGCCACTACCCAGACTAGTTTCGACCTTTATCGAGGTCTCTTCAGTGGGAGCTGGCCCAGAAGTGGAGATACCAGGCAGAAGCAATGGCGAGGTCATCTTTACCTATAGGAGTTGCCAAAAGGTGCCACCTAACACCTTTTACACACCTTTTGGTGTCACACCAAAAGGTGGACCAAGTTAACATGTTAGCTTGGTCCACCTTTGCTACGAGTTGGCCGGTGTTGTACTACCTTACCCCAAGTCCTGAAGATATTTTCAGGTGCAAACTTTGTTTGCTCACACTTAGATAAAGGATTAAACTAAATTTATCATAGTCTAAACAAGTGAAAAATAAACTTTCAACATCTTTCTCTAAATCCAGAGTAATTTAATAAAAAGGTGGCACACCTTTTGGCAACTCCTGTAGGTAAAGATGACTTCGCCATTGCTTCCGCCTGGTATCTCCACTTCTCGGCCTGGGTCCCACTGAAGAGACCTCAATAAAGGTTGAAACTAGTCTGGGTGGTGGCCCTTCCCTTAATGCATAAAATTATACATATTCGCAAGGAGATGTGTTTTGCATTATGGGAGATACTGAGATAGGAGTGATGTTAGCTTGGTCCACCTTTGCTATTAGTTTTTCCCGGTGTTGTACTACCTTACCCCAGTCCTGAAGATATTTTCAGGCACAAACTTTGTTTGCTCACACTTGGATAATGAATTAAACTAAATTTACTATTTGTTCTTGCTTCTGCAGTATAAGGTGGCTGTTCATTTGAAGCAGTCTGGTGTGAGATTAAGGCAAGTTAAGACAAAATACACAGTCACTTGTTGCTATAGGCCAGGGAGTTTCATGGATGATCTGAGAGACATGTATTACCAAATTAGTACAATGAATGCAGGTCAAATGATTATTGTGGTGGACTTCAATTATGCAGATATAGACCAGAAGGAAGAAAGATCACATGGCAGGAAGGAAATGGAATTTATACACCTACGAAGAGATAATTACTTGAGGCAACATGTGATGGAGGGATTAGGTGTGTGTGGGAGCATCAGACGTTGTCATAGGATCAGAAGAGCTAACTATAACCGAGGTGCTCTTTGCCACTACATTGCCTCTGGTTGGCGAAAGTGACCATGCTGTGTTGACTTGGGAGTTTGTACAACATGAGGAATATTCTGTCAAGAAGAGGTATATGTGGAACTACAAGGCAGGTGATTACAACAAGCTTAGGAAGAAGCTTAAATCTGTGCCATGGCTTAAAACACTGCAGGGTAAGGATGTTAGTAGTGAATGGGAGATAGTTAAAGGTCATCTAGAGGAAGCAATATTAAATTGTATACCTAAGGTAAGGAAAGTTATTCAGGTAGGAGTTAGATGGATAAGTAGTATCATTATCATTGAGCTGCAAAAAAAAATGAAAATGTTGTGGAGGTTATATAAAGAGAAAGGTGACCAGCAAACTCACGAACATTACAAGGCTCAGGCAAGAAAGGTGACCAGCATGGCATGGAAGGCAAAATCATATTATGAGAAGAATCTAGCCAAGCAGGCCAAAGAAATCCCGAAGAGTTTTTTGTTATGTGGCAAGTAAGAGGAAGAATGACTATGGAAGATTAACCTTAATGAGTAGTGATGGTCATGAGGAGACAAAAGCAAATAAAAGTCATGATGTTCTTTACACTGTGTAGTCTCTACTGTTGATTTGATAGTTGATGTTTGGCTTATATGCTAATCGTGAATCTATAGAAATATAATTCAAATTGTATTGTATAGTAGAATGCCAAAAAAAATGGAGGGGGGAGAATTAAAATCATGGTCATCTAATTTTCAGACTAGTTGATTTTATGCAGCCTGTTAACTTGAATATTATGCAGAGCTACACTCCTTTCTGGGTTTGTTCATTCTGCTTCAGTGCTTGATGTTCCTCTTGGTTTCAAAATTCGCGTTGCAAAATTGTATAGTGATATTTTTTCATGTATGTTACCATATGACCATGTGAACACCTTTCTTCCATGTGGATATTTTGGCTAGCAACACATTAAAAATGATTGCATCTGCTCTTAGCATATGAACAGTTTTAAAGCATGGCTTTTGTTATTTTTTGTTACTGAATACACAGTTTACTGTTGAGGATTATTTTTGAATCTCTGCTGAATTGCAGTAGTGAACTCAAAATTTTATTGGTGCTACTATGATTCTTAGTCAAGACTTCATGAATTTGCTAAAATAGTATTTGCTTAGTGCATGTCCACTGTAATATATCTGCACATTTTACATGGCTACTGCATTGTTTTATATATAGTGTCACAAGTGAATGTAGCAGTAGTTGAGCTGTTCTAAACAAAAGTGTTTTTAATAGTGTATAGTGTGGTTTTTTTCGCAAACTGTGCTGCATTTTTTCAGTTTTGGATACAAATGTCCTTCAGAGGTGTTGAAATTTTTTGTTATTTATATCGTATTTTGCTACTTGTTTGTTCATACTGCTTCTGACAGTGGCATCCATAAAGAAACATATGTCAGCAGCAAAGAAGGCTTCTGAATGAAAGTCTGGCTCTGCCTTGGAATTTTCGCAAAAATTTCTATATGTATGCACTGAAAAAAAGATTTGTGGACTGTTTGGGTAAGCGAGAAGAAGGAAAGTGTTAACGTATGTGAAAAGTGTCTTGATAGATTAGAGCAATTAAAAATTTGAGCAAGCGTCGGGACCATAGTAGAAGCACTTAGACAGGAGTTAGTGAAAATGAAAAGCAAAATGAAACATCTGGAAGAGGATATTAAACATCTAAAGAAGAGATTAGCTGATCATTAGAGATGTGTGATTACAAATAGTGCACAAAACAAGCATTCCTGGTGGAACAATGAAGCAAATAACTGATACTTTGCAGAAAAGAAAAGACTGGGCATCAAAATTAGTGGTAAACGTGGGCACAAATGACTTAGTTGTGGGGAAAAAAAGAATGTGGATAGAAACTTGAGGAAGTTGTTGCAACAGGCAAAGAAGAATAGTGTTGTTGGGAAAGTCGTAGATGACAACATATGACAACAGCGAATTGAGAAGGAGAACAGAGATGATGAATAGTAAGATGGCTGAAGATGTGTGAGGCAAAGGAGGTTCAGCGTATAAACCTGTGAAGTGAACTTGAAGGGAAGTTGGAATCATTTAAAGCTGATGGATTATATTTGAATGGTGTTGCACATTTAGAAAGTTTATTGTTTTCTGAGAAGACACAGAGTTAAGAAGGTAATGTAGTAAATGATCAGAGTTTACTTGTGAATCAGGATAGCACAAATAAACAGATTGTAATAAACAACAGGAAGAAGACATATATGAGGTTGAATATGTAGTTGCAGCAGCACAAAATGATGGCATGCATAAAGATGAGGATGAGACAGGTAGGAATGGAAATCAGAGTCATGATCAGGAAAACAGGAGTGGTCAGACTGTAGAGAGAGAGAGAGAGAGAGAGGGGTGTGATTATAGCAACTAGAATAGAGAATGTTGGTGCTTGTAGAATGGCCTCAAACACGTAGGGATTGTTATTTTTCTATAAATGTAAGGAGTATTCGAAACAAGAGAGCTGAGTTTGTTGCATTGATTGAGTCAGTATGCCCAAAGATAATTGGAATAAGTGAAACTTGGTTGTCTAAGGAGGATGTGATGTCAGGAATAGAAATAGAAGGGTGTTACAAACAGATAGGAATTGAATACAAGTAATGAACATTCGGTGGATCGCCTATTAAAATACATTGTTGTCACGAGCTAGGAAATGAAAGAAATTAATAAATAATTAATATTTAAGATAATTGGTTTTTTAAATGTACCAAAAGAAGTTCGAGTAAGCAAGATGTCCAAAAATGGTAAAGTACCAGAATTTTCCTTTTCCATGGTGAATTGGATATGAGGGTGAAGGCTATTTATCTGTTGTAGAAAGGTGGAAAGCTCATCTTCAGTATGTGACCAAATGGCAAAAACATCATCGACATAACGATACCAAAGAGATGGTTGAGGGTGAATTGATGAAAACATAGTCTCTTCAAATTGTTTCAAAAAATAGTTAGCCAAAGGTGGAGACAAAGGGCTACCCATGGCAGTACCCTCAACTTGTTTGTAAAACTTGTTTTTCCAACTAAAATAACCTGAATGGATAACAAATTCGAAAATCTTTGCGATATCTGGAGAGTAATCTTCATATAATCACATACAACACGAGCTTTCTACAACAGATAAATAGCGTTCACCCTCGTATCCAATTCACCATGGAAAAGGAAAATTCTGGTACTTTACCATTTTTGGACATTCTGCTTACTCAAACTTCTTCTGGTACCTTATCTACAGCATCTTTCGAAAACCCACATTTACTGGCAGATATATTCATAAAAAGTCTGCTCACCACACATCTCAAAAATTTGGCTTTCTTAAATCTCCAATTAATAGAGCACATACAGTTTGCTCTTCTCCAGAAATCATACAACAAGAACTTTCCATCGTTAAAAAGTTAACGGAATCTAATAATTACCACGCTAATCAAATCCAACAGATAATTGAATCTTATGTTCCAATACCTAAGGTTTCTTCAGCAGTCTGCAAAGTTCCAATCTCCTACATTCCAGGAATCTCAGAATAGGTAGAATTTTAAAAAAGTACCAATTGATTCCCATGTATATTCGTATCAACAAAATTTTTTCCTTATTGCCTTCTACAAAAGATAAACTGTCATCTCTATCTTTGGCTGGTGTTTACCAAATACCATGTGAATGCGACGTTTCTTATTTTGGACAAACTGGCTGTTCTGTGGGAAAAAAAGAATTAAAGAACATCGATATTATATTGATTACAACAAACCTCAGAAATCTGGTCTAGCACAACACAGTATTAACACTACATTAATATCCAGTGGAATAAAGCTATTCTCCTTCATAGATTCAGGTTCAAATGTGAACACCTCTTTAAAGAAAGTTGTGAAGCTATTTTACACGAATTTAAATCGAAATGATTTTCTCTCTCTCTCTCTCTTGAAGATTTGGGAGAATTTTATTTTATGTAATCATTAAAAAAACCAGTTATCTTTAATATTAATTATTTATTAATTTCTTTCATTTCCTAGCTCACGACAACAATGTATTTTAATAGGTGATCCACCGAATGTTCGTTACTTGTATTCCATTCCTATCTGTTTGTAACACTGAAGATGTGCTATTAGTTTTAGTATGAAATATCTGTACCTTATTTATTAATTAAAAGTTATTACTGTGGACTTATGTGTTCTTTAATAATTATACTAAGCCACAAGTACTTCTAAAAATAAGAAGGATATATAATTTTCTGGAAGGATGGAAATGTGAAAAGAGGAGGGTGGAGTGCTGCTAATGATAGCAGAGGAATTGCACTCAGTAACGAAATGTGAAGTTAATAGTCCATGTACAGATTTTGAATCTGTGTGGTGTGAAGTTGAAATAAACAGGTTAGTATATTATTATTATTATTATTATTATTATTCAGGCCTCCAAGGAGTCAAAAGACTCTTCGAGGGAGGTCCTTCCTAAGACATAAAGTCTGTCAAGACTCGTTGAGGGGAGGTCCCTCCCTGAGAAACACAAAGTCTATCATACCACTCTTTAAACTCATTGACTGTTCTCGCTCCCACCACTCCATCAGGCAATGCATTCCATGGCTCAACCACCCTCCACACAAAGAAACCACTCCTTACCTCTTGCTCACAGTTTCCTTTCGTAACTTCCAGGGATGGCCTTTTGTCATCACTCCTTCCCGCTGTTCAACCAAGCGAAAGAACTCCCCAGTGTCAACCCTGTAACCACCTCTCAACAGTTTAAAAGTCTCAATCATATCACCTCTCCTTCTTCTATCTGCCAAACTCTGCAGTCCACATTCCCTCAGCCGATTCTCATAACTATCCTTGTACAGTACTGAGACCATCTTTGTCATCCGTCTTTGTATCTTCTTCACAGTTAATTTATCCCCTTCAAATCCTGGGAACCAAATCTGAGAACAATAGTCCAAGTGTGGTCTGATCAGAGACTTATACAACGGAATGATAACCCTCTTATCTCGGCAGGTCAGTTTCCTTCTCATAATAGCAGCAATCCTCTGTGTTACCTTCACCACCTTTGCAATATGTCCCCTAAACTTCAGGTTTCTATCAATCATCAACCCCAGATCTCTTGTCTCCCCTACTTCCTCCAGTATAACTCCTCCCATAGAGTATGCAGCATCCCATCGATGTTTCCCAAACCTCAAGACCTTACATTTTGCTGCATTAAACTGACACCCCCATTCATTTGCCCATCTATCTAGCTTATTTAAATCCTCTTGCAGGGCTATCACATCTGCGCTATTACTAATAATCCTTCCCCGCTTCGCCTCACCCGCAAACAACTGAATATCCCCCTGCAATCCACTGGCTATGTCATTGATATAAAGGTTAAACAATATAGGTCCTAGTACTGAGCCCTGTGGGACCCCACTTGTAACCCCCTGCCTCCTGGAAACTGCTCCACCATACACAACTCTCTGATACCTATCTGACAGCCAATCCTGAATCCAGTTGACCAATCTGACATCCAGACCCATGTGCTGCAACTTAAATATCAGCTTATCATGTGCCTTCGCCAAGTCTAAGAAAATTACAGTATATGCCTTTCCCTCATCTAATGTTCTTGTAACTTTATTATAAAAGGCTAGCATATTGCTAAAACAAGAGCGTCCTTTCACTAATCCATGTTGATTCTCACAGATAACATTACCCTCATCTGCCCAATGCTGTATACGGTCCCTCACTACTTTCTCCAAGTTCTTGACAACTACTGATGACACACAGACTGGCCTATAATTAGACACTTCCAGTCTGTTACCACCCTTATGCAATGGCACTTTCTTATCTTCCTTCCATTCCCTGGGCACCTTTGCCAAAGCCAGACTTTCATTGAAAAGCCACGTTAAAGGCACTGTCAATTCCCTAGCACATTCTCTCAAAACTCGTGGTGAAATACCATCCAGTTCCACAGCTTTACTGACATCCAGAGTACTCAATATCTGAAACACACTCTCCTCCTGTATCTCCAGACCTCGAACCAGTCCTAGCATTAAAACTGACTCCTCCAGGATGAAATACTCCAATAAAGTGTTTATTGAACAATTCCACTATGTCCTCTGCATCAGTCACTCTGTTCCCATTTTTATCTCACAATATCATTCTTCCACAGTCATTTCTCCTCCTACTGGCCACATAGCTAAAAAATTCCCTAGGATTTTCTTTGGATCTTAGGGCCAATCTCCTCTCATATTCCAGTTTCGCTTTCCTTACCACACTAGTCACTCTTCTGGCCTGTGTCTTATATTCCTCATGCATCTCTCCACCTCTCCTTATATCTCTTCCATAGCCTCTTTTTCGCATGCAATTCCTGTTTAATATTGTTTGTCATCCACTTTACTCCAAATTGCATCCTCTTCTTCACTCGTGGTATACAACTTACCATTGCTGATAACAAATATTCTTTCCCAATTTACCACGCACTAGTGATATCCCGGCCTTCCAATTCCTCCCTCCATGAAACTTCTCCAAGTTGACATCTAAGACTATTATAATCACCTGCCTTATAATTCCACATAAGTTCCCGTCTCTTTGATACTCCTGCATGTCTATTTATTTTCCAAGTCAACACCATATGGTCACTCTCTCCAATGGGAGAGACGTCAACTCAGTTATTATCAACTCTTCTGATGCTATAACCAAATCCAAAACTTTTGAACCTCTTGTTCCCTCTGTTACATGTTGCCTAAGACATTTGTCCCTCAAGAATTCTAGAAATTCCATTCCCCTATTGCTACAGGCATCTTCCTCTCTCCAATTTATACTACTGAAGTTAAAATCTCCCATAACAATCATTCTTCTTGCACTTGCCAAACTTAGCTGTCTAAACATCTCCTAGTCCCCATCCTCTGTGCTCCTGGGTCTGTAGCAACACCCCACTAAATATCCTGTCTTGCTACCTCTACCTCACACCATACGCTCTCAAAATCATTTGTCTCATTTCCTTCCACTGATAGGATGCTGTTATAGACCAGCTAGAATGCAGAGAATACTAATTGTGAAATGTTTAGGCAAATTAGTTGGGCATGTAAAAAGAAGGTGATCCTGATGGGAGACTTTAATTACACGATTATAGAATGGAAGGAGGAGATTGTGTGGGAACAAGGAGAGTGAGTTTGTGGAATTTCTGAGGGATAAGTAACATGTGATTGAAGCAATCAGAGGCTTTAATGTTTTGGATTTGGTGACAATTTCACAAGATGTAGTTGTTAAACAGGTGTTGACACTGCCACCAGTTGGTGAGAGCTATCATGAAGTACTTGTTTGAGAAGTGATGAAACAAGAAAAGATAACTGTCAAAAATGGATACATGTGGAAGTATAAAGCAGGTGATTACAGGAAGCTCCATAGTCAGCTAGTATCAGTACGTTGATTAGATTAGCTGAGCTGAAGCATGGACACTCACAAGGCAGTATCTGACAAAAGCAATGTATAGCTGCATACGAAGAGTTAAGTGAGTAAATAGAGTAGGAGTGAAATGGATGAACAGTGAAATCAAGCAAGTTGTGCTGGAAAAGAAAATGTTATGGAGGAGGTACAAGACAGTTGGTGGTGATTGGATCCATGAAGATTATAAAGTGCAGACTAGAAAGGTGATGAGCATGGTAAAGAAAGAAAAGGTGCACTATGAGAGGAGATTGGTTGGCTGGTCAGGCCAAGGTTAACTCTGGGAAATTTTTCTGCTATTTGGCAAGCAAGAGAAAGAATAATTATGGCAGGTTAACACTAGTGGATAGTCATGGCAGCAGAATAACTTCAAAGGATATAGTGGAATTATTGAATGAACACGTTATCAGAGTATATCATGCTGGTGTAAATGATGGCGTGCAGTATATAGAAGGGAGGCAAGTATTAGGAGAATCGGAAGTGAAAGAATCAGAGGTGTATCATTGTTTAGATTAGATTAGATATTAATAAAGCTGTGGGAATGGATGACATATCACCACGTATTTTTAAGGAATGTGCACCTCAGTTGGCTCTGCCCTTGACCAGGTTATTTAATGAACGTCTTGCAGTGGGTAGGATTCCTAAGGAGAGGAAAGAATGCAAAATAGTACCACTCCACAAGCATGGTTCTAGGACAGAAGTCTCCAACTATAGATCAGTCTGTATAACTGCAGTTGGGCCAAGGTGTTGGAGTGATTGGTAAGGAATAGAATACAGAATTGGGTTGATGGACATAGTTTTCTTTGTGATGGCCAGCATGGATTTGTAAAGGCTAGGTCCTGTTTTAGTAATTTACTTGCATTTTATGATAAAGTAGCACATGTGTTAGAAAAAGGACAGTCGTATACTCTGATATTCTTGGACTTTGCAAAAGTGTTTGATAAATTATCACATGATATGTTGGTGTACAAGCTGCAGAGGATGGGAATAGATAGTATATTAGTTAGATGGATCGGAGATTAGCCATCTGAACGATACCAGCAGGTTGTGTATAATGGAGCAATATCTCAAAAAGTGTACTATATCGATGGTGCCATACTGCAGAAAGTGGATGAGATTAGATATTTGGGAGTAATAGTTGACAGTAGACTGAAGTTTAAGAGGGCATTTTACTAGTGTTGCAAGGGGGTGCACATCGTAGTGCTGCTATGATAAGAAGTACTCTAACATGTAGAAGTCGTTGTGTCACCATATAAAGCACTGGTCAGATACACTTGGACTATTGTGCTCAGATCTGGTCGCCTGGTTTTCAATGTGATGTGGAGACATTCGAGAGGGTACCGAGGCAAGTGACTAAGATAGTTTCAGGACTTTGGAATGCTGGCTATGGAGAAAGGTTGAAGAGATGTGCATTACAGAGTTTGGTGGATAGGAGGAAAAGAGATGATATGATAGAGACCTTTAAGTTAGTGAGAGGATTTTATTGGATTAATCCATATGGGATTATAAAAGGAGTAGAAGGTGAGAGGGGATGAACCAGAGGTCATTCTTGGAAGTAATGTAAAGGTGTGGTGAAGAGGAGTGTGAGGAGTAGATTTTTTACATGGAGAATTGTGAGTGAATAGAACACTTTATCATATTATATATTAACATATTCATAAATATATAATATGATAAATATGTTGTCAGTTTAATGAATCTCCCGCGATGAATCTGCCAACTCTATGGAGGTTTTAATAATAATGATAATATCTGCAGAATCTCAAATTGGGATATTAAGAAACTCTTAACAATGATAATAAGAAACTTCATTAGGATATTAAGAAATTCTTAATTAGAATATTAAAAAGCTCCAAAAATGATGGATTGTTAACCACTTATGGTTTATTATATCAGTAATGAGGTTTTTCTTTAAACTCATAAATATATATGCTAACTGAAAAATGATTGATATTACTAAAAACTGCAATGTTTGTTTTTCAATAGGGAGACTTTTATGTGAAATTTCAAACAGAATCATCCCAAGAAAAAGTAGATTTCGAACAAGCCCTTACTAAGTGCAGTGTAGCGACATTAACTGATCTTTCTTGGAATGTAATAGAAAACTTGGTAAGAGAGTAATTTAATAATTGCTTTAATATCGATAGGTAAGTTGACATGTTTAGAAAAATTACACATGGAAAATTAAGTATCACACTTCTACTTAACTTTTCACTGCTAAAGAGTAAACAATGCACTATGTTATATTGATTTCTTCTAAAAATATTGAATTTGATAATAAAATTTTGATAAAATGTTATTTCATCAGTGAATGTAGTTCACTGATGAAATAATGATAAACTGTTGTGTTTTCAAAGTGAATTTGTATAACTTCCTTGCAGATATACCTATTTCTGCCACTAACTGTTGTTACAGTTTTTCAATTCCAAAGTGTTTCACTTCTTTTGGAAAACAGATCCTTCGTTGCAAGTGCATAATTAACTTTTTTTACTCATAACATGATTTTTGTGTTTATCTTTATTGCTGATACTTTACACACACACTCTCTCTCTCAACATCTGAAAAAAAAAAAACATTGAAGAAGAAAAATTGCATTTATCAAAAGAGGACTTCAAGGGAAATAGTTTACATATAAATTCAAATTAGTTAAAAAAAATATTCAATTTGTAGTCTTCTTTTGCTCTGACAGTGCTAATTTTATGTTAGAGAAATAAAAACGTTAAATTGTTTAATATACTTTTCCTGTTTTCAACATGTTTATCCATTAAATTTATTGTAATAATGTTACAAGGAAAAATTGCATTTATCAAAAGAGGACTTCAAGGGAAATAGTTTACATACAAATTCAAATTAGTTAAAAAAATATTCAATTTGTAGTCTTCTTTTGCTCTGACGGTGCTAATTTTATGTTAGAGAAATAAAAACGTTAAATTGTTTAATATACTTTTCCTGTTTTCAACATGTTTATCCATTAAATTTATTGTAATAATGTTACAAGGAAAAATTGCATTTATCAAAAGAGGACTTCAAGGGAAATAGTTTACATACAAATTCAAATTAGTTAAAAAAATATTCAATTTGTAGTCTTCTTTTGCTCTGACGGTGCTAATTTTATGTTAGAGAAATAAAAACGTTAAATTGTTTAATATACTTTTCCTGTTTTCAACATGTTTATCCATTAAATTTATTGTAATAATGTTACAAGGACATATTAAGCTTGAAATTAAGCATGCGTGCACACAGAAACAGACACACACACACAAACCTTTATTATAAATTTAGCAGAACTGGAAAAGTTCAAAGTGCTATTTTATTTTTTTTTTTAAGTTCACCAGCCAAAGAATCACTTTATGTTTAGTCTCATAACAGTGCCTTTTTTTTTGTTATATTCTTTCATAACAAAAACATTTTTCTCATAAATAAGACAAGGTAACTTTTCTTTGTTCTCAATGAAAAAGAATTTTCTACTTCATTATCACTAAACCATGTCTTCACGATCAATTTTGGATTTCTTTGATTCTGTTCTGTCGTTCAGTTAACAATGTACTAGAACTTATCAATGACTGATTTCTGAAAATAATCATTTTCTATCTAAAACATCCATGGTACTTATAGATTCACATGACTTCATAGGTTTTCTTAGAAGGAATTGGTGATTTCACAGAAGATCAAATCCTATCATTTTTTTTTTCACTTCAGTACCTCTCACATGACCTTAACCACACATTTATTAAACTCAAGATTGTGTATGCCAACAGATGGTGTTGATATGTTATAGGTTTTGCAACCTCTTGTGTGCAGGATGGATATAAAAAATGTGTGTGTGTGTGTGTATGAAGAAACACCTCCAACAAACTTTTCAAATCTCATTGAGAATTTTGGTCTTTAAATTTACCAGCTACTTACTTTTTACTTAAAAAATGTGGAGTTAAGAATCATATGTTAACTGATTTTGATGTTAATAATGCATCTGTTTTGTAAAAAATAAAAAAAATCTGTCATTATTACCACCACCATCATCATCAGATTAATAGCACTACTTGATAAGTTTACATAAGTTTGCTATCTGTAAAAACTCCAATATTGTCTGATCTTATATTTCAGTCTTCCAAGGCAGTTACATTTACATACAGTTAGAATATTCAGTCCACCTGGATCATGATCTGTCTATGGGTCTTTGTTCTGTCATTGTAATATGAAACGTTTAAGTGACCATACCACCTGAGATCAACTCTGCTCACACATTCCTGTTTGCTAACAATGTCAAGATCCTTTCTTAATTTCTTCATTTTTAAAATGATTCTGCAAATTATGCCATTTGTTTGCTCCCCTAATTTTTCTTACTTGTGGTCTCTGGTTTTTGATCAGCTCTCAGATACATAAAATTGGTGTGAACATTGTCTTGTATATTATTATTATTGCACCCTCCATGGAGTCAGCAGGCTCATTGTGGGAGGTTCATTTCATTCAACTGAAAACATATTTATCATACCGAATCTTAAAATCCTTAATACTCCTTGCATTAACAACACATTCTGTTAATGCGTTCCATTCACTGACAATTCTTTATGTTAAAAATGTACTACTCACAACCCTCTTCATCACACTCTTACATAACTTCCAGGGATAGCCTCTGGTTTTTCCCCCTCTTGCTTTACTCTTTTTATAATCCCATATGGATTAATCCATAAAATCCTCTCACTAACTTAAATGTCTCTATCATATCACCTCTTTTCCTCCTATCCACCAAACTCTGCAATCCACATTTCTTCAACCTCTCCATAGCCAGTAATCCAAAGTCCTGATATTGTCTTAGTTACTTGTGGACCCTCTCCAATGTTTTTACATCACACTGAAAATCAGATGACCAAATTTGAGCACAATAGTCCAAGTGTTGTCTGACCAGTGCTTTATAAAGTGGCACAACCACTTCCTTATCCCTACATGTTAGAGTACTTCTTATCATAGCAGCACTATAATGTGCAGCTTTTGTAACCCTTGCAATTTGCTCTTTAAACTTCAGTCTAGTGTCTATCTACAATCACTCCCAAATCTTGAATCTCATCCACTTCCTGTAGTACGGAACCATCATATGTAGTAGTTATATTTTTGCACTCCAAAATGCAACATCTTGCACTTATTGATATTAAAACTACAGCTCCATTCCTTTGTCCAATTCAAAAGTCTATTCAAATCTTCCCAAACGGAATTAGCATCAGTATGCTACTTATAATTCTCCACCATTTTGTATACTCAGCAAACAACTGAAGATTCCCAGTCAGTCCACATGATATATCATTTATAAACAAGTTGAGCAGCAAGGGGGGGGGGGGTGGCTCAAGAATAAAAGTCTGAGACATGCCACTGGCTGTCCTCCTTTTTTGAGACACTACTCCATCATACTCAACTCTGGTATCATTCAGAGAGCCAATTTCCAATCAATCTAAACCAATACGTGTGGACAGACTTATGTGTTCGTCGAACATGTTGTTTATTATTTTAACGGTATAATAGAACACAGAAACTAAGTAAATAATTAATTTATTGACTTGATGCTGATATTTCGCTGGTATTATAACCAGCATCTTCAGAGCATAAAAGCACTGTTTGTCACAATACGCGAGACTAAAACAACATGGTGTACTTAACCAAAATTGTAGCAGCAACACAAAGACTAGAGTCCTGATTTTGGCGCCCTCTATCTGAAAAAAAAAAAAAAAAAAAAAAAAAAAAAAACGCTATCATATATTACTAGAGTCCTAGAAAAGTGCTAGTTTTTTCTTAATATGACTGTCTCCCAGATTTTCGGCAAGTTAATACAGCCATATTTGTTGAGATTTGGAGTGTGTTTTAGGGCTTCTGTCGCCTCTAAGAACAATCTCTCTGATTTATATGGGTTTCTGTGTAGTACTTTTGTGTTTTTCCAGTTGATCCTGTGTGCAGGGGTATCCAGAGCATGGTCTGCTAGGCCCGACTTCCCATAATGATATTTCCGGACGTATCGTTTATGTTCGCTGATGCGGATATTCACAGTTCTTCCTGTTTGACCGTAGTAGGCTTGATTGCATGAGCAGGGTACTTGGTAGACTCCTGGATGTGATAAAGGAGGAATGCTGTCCTTGGGTGAGCGGATGAGGGTGGCTAATTTGCTACATGGTCTGAATGTGGTGCGTAGTTTATGTTTATTGAGGATTCTTGAGATCTTTTCGGATGTGCCTTTAATGTAGGGGATGGTGACTGTTTTGTTGTAGTTCTCTGTGGTTGATGCTGGGAGGGGTTTCTTAGGAGTGTTTAGTATTTTGTTTATTTTTTGTGGATTGTAGCCGTTGGCCAAGAAGGTGTGGCGTAAGTGAGTCAGTTCAGCAGTAAGAGCCTTGTCATTGGAACAGATTGCTCTCGCTCTATGGGTTAGCGTTTTTAATATGCCATATTGTTGAGAAGGATGATGGTGTGATTGTTTGTGTAAGTATCTGCCTGTATGTGTGGGTTTTCTGAAAACTGAAAATGATAAGGAACCATCTGGGAGACGTGTGATGAGTGTATCCAGGAAGGGCAGACAGTTGTTGGCTTCCAGTTCCATAGTAAAGTGGATTTTTGGATGTTGGCTATTTAAATGTGCTAAGAATGTTTTCAATGTCTCAGGGCCATGTGGCCAAATAGCAAGCACATCATCAACATAGCGTAGCCAAAGTGTTGGTTTGAGAGTGGCTGTATTGATTGCTTGTTTTTCCAGGTGTTCTATGTAAAAGTTGGCTAGGGGGGGAGAAAGGGGGGAGCCCATGGCTGTCCCATCAATTTGTTTGTATATTTTCCCTTTCCATGTGAAATATCCTGCATGTATTGTGAATTTGAATAGTTCAAATATATCAGGGGGGAAGTGTGACTTCAGTAGATTGAGGGTTTCTATTAGTGGTACATTTGTGAATAGTGAAGTGATGTCAAAGCTATTAAGTCTGAGCTTTTCAGGGTGAGGTGTTGTAAGATGCTTTTTAGGTGTGCTGAATTTTTGATAAAGGAGGGAGAATTGTTAGTGAGAGTGGCTAGTAGCTTTGCTAAATGTCTAGCCAGTTTGTATGTGGGACTATTTATACTGTCCACAATTGGGCGTAGGGGTGTGCCTGGTTTGTGAATTTTTGGTGATCCATAGATCCTCGGTGTTTTAACATGGAAAGGTTTGAGTTTGTTAACTGTGTCTTTGGGGGGGGAAAAACACAAAAGTACTACACAGAAACCCATATAAATCAGAGAGATTGTTCTTAGAGGCGACAGAAGCCCTAAAACACACTCCAAATCTCAACAAATATGGCTGTATTAACTTGCCGAAGATCTGGGAGACAGTCATATTAAGAAAAAACTAGTACTTTTCTAGGACTCTAGTAACATATGATAGCGTTTTTTTTTTTTTTTTTTTTTCAGATAGAGGGCGCCAAAATCAGGACTCTAGTCTTTGTGTTGCTGCTACAATTTTGGTTAAGTACACCATGTTTTAGTTTCGCGTATTGACAAACAGTGTTTTTGTGCTCTGAAGATGCTGGTTATAATACCAGCGAAATATCAGCATCAAGTCAATAAATTAATTATTTACTTAGTTTCTGTGTTCTATTATACCGTTAAAATAATAAACAACAAATCTAAACCAATATGCAATCTATTCCCATCCTCTGCAGCTTGTACAACAACTTATCATGTGGTAATCTATTAAGCATTTTTGCAAAGTTCAAGAATATCACTGTATATGATTCTCCCTTGTCTAACACACTAGTTACTTTATCATTAAATGCAAGTATATTGCTAAAACAGGGCCTACTGCCTACCCCCCTACAAATGCATACTGACCATAATAAAAATGCCATGTCCATCAACCCAATCTTGTATTCTATTCCTAACCAATGTTTCCATATATATTTATTCAGTTAACTCCCCATCATATCAGCTTTACTTATTCCATTGTTTATTTCTGTATTTAATTTTCTATGTGTTCTCGGTCGGGAATTACAGGTGATGTTTTCAATGTTCCTACCTGTTTTCAGAAGCTATGTCTCCTTTGATGATTTTTATACCAAATTTATTACAGCAGTTATTCAGTTTATGTAATAAATCTTGAGTGCTGAATTTGTATAAGAGTATCACATTGTCACTATAATTGAAGAGCTGAAATTAACATTTCCAATTTTAATATAAGATTTGATGCTATTATTTGTTATGATAATGTGATCCATATAGATGATGAATAACAGTTGAGATAGCATACAGCCTTGTCCTACATCTGGTTTTATATCAAACCATCCTTCTTTCTTTCTTCTTCATATAGCTTCCTCAGTGAGAGGATGCAGCACTATGGCCTTCTAGTTCTCTCTATTGGTGGCTTTCCTTTTTGTTTCTGCATAGCCATGTGATCCTGTCCATGATCTTATATCTACAAGCCATGTCCTTTGTTTTTTTGCCTCTTGATCCTTTTCCCATAATTTTTGCTCTTAAAACTGTTAGTATCCTCTGTCCTGCTGAACCTCTCAGTATATGTCCTGCTGAACCTCTCAGTATATGTCCTGCCAATCTCATCTTTCTCTGGATCATTTCCTGTAATAAAGATCTCTGTGTTCTCATTCTCTGTAGGACATCTGTACTACATGGACATTTGTCACATGTTCATGGGATTTTCAGAGCTCTCCTATAGCACCACATTTCAAAGGCCATTATCTGTTTCCTTACTCTCTTCTTGAATATCCAGGTTTCACTTCCATATGTGAAAATTGGCCACACTAATGTTCTTATCATTCTTTTCTTTGTCTCGATATTCACAGAACTTCTGAGCAGATCTTTATTTTTCCAGAATGCATCTTTAGCTATGGCTGTTCTTATTTTTATTTCTTTATCTTGCTTTCCATCTGCAGTAAAGTAGGTGCCTAAATATTTGTATTCTGTTGTATGTTCAATTTTCATATTGTTTATGAATATTTCTGGCTCGGATCTGCTTTCTTTTGAGATTTTCATAAATTTGGTCTTTTTTTGCATTTATATCTAATCCAAATTCTTTACCTTCTTCAATTAGTAGCTGCAGTAATTTGATTAATTTGTTTCTGTTTTCTGCTATTAGAATTGTATCATTAGCATATCTAAGATTGTTGTACTTCATACCATTGATACTAATTCCTATTTTTTGTTTTTCAATCTTTTTCATCACTGTCTCACTATAGATATTAAATAGATTTGGTGAAAGGATACAACCTTGTCTAACTCCTCTTTTTATTTTCACTACAGAAGTCTCATTGTTAAACAGGTGCATTTTCTGTTTGCTGTAAATCATTTGTTTGCTGGTCAAAAGCTTTCTGAAAGTCTATGAAGCATATTTAAATGTTCCTATTTCTTTCAAGTGATCTTCCTATTAGTATTTTTAGTTCCAGGATAGCATTTGGTTCCCATTCCTCTTCTGAAACCTTTCTGTTATTCACTCATTTCACTGCTTATGGCTCTTTCAATTTGTTTGTTAACAATGGTTAAAATAATTTTAGATGCATGAGATATTAGGCTCACAGTTCTGTAATCCTCGCAATTTTGTGTATTATGTTTCTTTGGAATTGGTATGCAGATAGATGTTGTAAAAACCTCAGATAATTGTATTGTTTTATAGATGTCCATCTTTCTTTACCTCTTTCAATTCTATATTTCAAATATTTTGTTTCATATATGTTTCAGCATAAATATGTTGAAACATTTCAACAATATGTAAACTACATATTGTTGAAATAATGTTCGTTTACACCAATATATGAGTAATTTTAGCATTTTGAACAGCTTTTCTCTCGGCACCTTGTCATACACCTTTTCCAGATCTACAAAACTTAAATACATATCATTATTATGTTCTCAGGATTTCTCAACTCCTGAACCCTGAACTATTTAGTTTGCTCCATATATAGCCTGAACACCCAGCATGCTCGTCTTCAGGTTTCTTCTCGTCAGTTTTTTTCTTTGCCCCCACCACCACCACACACACTCCAGGTTCTTTTCCACACGTTTTTTAGTATCTTTTCAAGAATGATTGAATGAATAAATAAATCTTATTTAGAACATTTAGGAAATTCTTCAGTAATTCACACATTCTATTTACTTTATTTTTCTTTTTTATAGATTGTACTATGAAATCTCTACTCCAATCATCTGGAATTCGACCTTCTAACCAGCCCATCTGAATTACGAAATGCAATCACTGTAAAACTAAATTTTTTTTCCTTTAATATTTGAGCATTTCTGATCAAATATCACCTATTTCATCTGTCTTTCTACATTTCAGGTTTTGATGACTTTGTCTATCTCACATATAAATATTTCTGACTTTTTATATTTGTCCCACATGAGAGGTACAAGAACCTGCACCTCAAACATTGTACATTAATACCATGTTTGAGGTGCAGGAAAAGATTGAGAAAGAAGAAATCTGTCAACATTTTTCTTAAAGAGCTAGAGGTTGAAGTTGATGGAAAACTTATTATGAAGGCGGCTGTTTTAGAGGATAGAGGTAGATGAAATAAATGAGGAAGAGGAGATTGGGTTCGATGTGTTTTCAGTTGTACAGAAAAAAAGAATGTTGGCAGCTTCTCTGTTTTAATATTCTGAACAGTAAGTGGAGGAATGATATCCAGCTCGCTAGAGTAGTGACCATGGAAGTACCTGTAGAAGAGAGACAGAGCTGAAACATGGCATTTGTGAAATAGAGGTTGAAGTGAATCTGTGAGGAGAGTCATCATCATCATAATACTAATAACAGGTATGACACCATACTGATCTGTTTTGGTCTCATTATCCATCCAATATCCTTTTTAGAGGTCTACCCTGCCTTCTCTTTCCAGTTGGCTTATATTTTAGTATTTGTTTAGGATATTGGGTGTTGGCCATTCGGTTTCCATGTTCAATCCATTTTTGTTTATAATTGATTAGTTTTTCTTCTATTGATTTTGTTTTTATTTCTTTTAAAATGTCTTCATTTCTTTTTTGTTCTAATAATGTGTATTTTGCAGTTCTTCTCATAAATCTCATTTCACTTGTTTTTATTCTTCGTTTATCTTGTTTGTTTATTACCCAAATTTTAACTGCCATGTGCACAAATTCACATGGAGAGAAGAGGCTAGGAATAAGAAAAGTCTCATTAACTATGTTATTGTTGATAGTGATGTTTTCTCCTTGGTGCAGGACACCAGAGTGTACAGAGGATTTGAAATTGGAAGTGATCACTATTTAGTCTTGAGCAGGATAAAATTGAATTTCATATTGAAAAGAATAACATGTAAGAAAGTTTTAAAGCGAATAAAAGTTGAGCAGCTCTCAGATGTGAACTGTAGACTAAAAGACAGAAATATTATTGAAAAGAAAATGAAAGAGTTTGAGAACAGGAATCAAACCTTGGAGATTCAGTGGCAAACTCTGAACAAAACATTGATTGATTCTGCCAGAGAGGCATGTGGTGAGGTTGTGTGCAAGGATAAAAAAATCAGAACTCCCTGGTGGACACAGGAAGTTAAAGAGGCAGTGAAGGAAAAGAAGAAAGCATATCAAAAGTTCCTGTCAAATAAATCAGCTTTTACTCTTACAGAATACAGAGACAAATGTAAGAAAGCTAAACAGTGTGTAAAACTTGCTAAACAAAAGTCATGGGAGGACTTTGGCAAGAATATAGAAAATAAATATCAAGAAGGTAGCAAAATATTCTGGAGGTTGTTGAAGAAGCTTAGGAATGGAGGAAAGAGTGCTGTAAAAGGAATTAGAGATGATAAAGGTGAAATGAAAACAGGAGAAAAAGATATCCTTGAAGTATGGAGTAATTACTTTGAAAAACTGCTAAATGAAACAAGCAGTGATGACAGCACGGTGATAAAAAACACTGACCAGGCATGCAGTCAGGAATACATATCCATACTTGAAGTAGAAAAAGCCATCAAAGGCTTGAAATGTGGAAAGGCAGCAGGAGTAGATGATATTCGACCAGAAATGCTGAAGTATGGTGGTATAAGAGTCTTACAGTGGCTGCACTGCATAGTTCAGAAAGCCTGGACAGAGGGACGAATTCCCGATGATTGGAGTACAGCTCTCATAGTACCCATATATAAAAAGGGAAATAAAACTGAATGTGAGAATTACAGAGGTATTTCCCTACTGAGTATTCCTGGCAAGATCTATGCAAGTATACTTGAGAAACGGTTGAGAAGAATTGTGGAAGAAAAGCTTGGTGAAGAACAAGCTGGATTCAGGCCAAATAGAGGCTGTCAGGATCAGATCTTCACTTTACGACAAATAGTCGAGAAAGCATGGGAATATAACAAAGATCTGTATTTAAGTTTTGTCGATTTGGAAAAGGCATATGACAAGGTGCCAAGAGAGAAGCTATTCAATACGCTGCAGTTATATGGTGTCAATGGGGCATTATATCAAGCAATACTTAGTCTTTATTTGAGTTGTGAGTCAGCAGTTAGAATTGAAGGAAGTACAGGAAGATGGTTTAATGTTAAATCTGGTGTGAGACAAGGATGTACATTATCCCCTCTGTTATTCATTATCTATATGGATCACATTATGAAGGAATGTGGTATTAAACCTGATATCAAAATTGGAGATGTTAATGTCAGCTCTTTGCTTTATGCAGATGATGTTATACTTCTAAATAAATCCGCTACAAGTCTGCAAGATTCTCTGACTAAATTGAATAGCTGTTGTAATAGATATGGTATGAAGGTCAACAATAAAAAGACAAAGACAATGAAAATAGGCAGAATCATTGAAAATGTCAACTGTGTTGTGAATGGAGAACCTGTGGAACAAGTAAAACATTTCAGCTACTTAGGCACAATTTTTACTGAAGATGGTAAACTAAATATAGAAATAGACAACAGAATCAGCAAAGCTGGTATGGTGGGAAGTCAATTGAATAAATTCATATGGAATAAGAAAGAAATTAGTCGGAACACTAAATTAGCTGTATACAAGACTGTATTCAAACCAATTTTAACTTATGGATCTGAGAGCTGGGTCAGAAGTAAAACACTTGACCAAAGACTAGAGACCGCAGATATGAGAGTCCTGAGAAAGATTAGAGGCGTGAACAGATGGCATCAATGGCAATATCATATTAAAAATGAGGATATTAGGAAAGAACTTGACATTGTCAGCATCCAGGAATGCGTTAGCAGAGCTAATCTCAGATGGTATGGTCACTTAAATAGAATGGGAGAGGAAAGATTAGCAAAACAAGTGTTCTCTGCCAGGTTGGCAGCAAAACGACCCAGAGGAAGATCAAGATATAGTTGGATTGATATGGTACAAAGTGCCTTAGACGATAGAAATATAAGATCTGATAATGTTGGAGTCTTGACAAGTAACAGACTGATTTGGAGGAAAATTGTAGATAGGAAGTTAGTAATGATGTAATTTTTTTCATGTAGTACTGTCATATCCTGTACACCCCTTGAGGGTACATGGCAGGAATTTGATGATGATGATGATGATGATGATGATGATGATGATGATATAATAATGTGGGCACTGCTAAAGTATTGTATATTTTCAAGCGTGTTTCTTTTTGCACTATATTTGGGTTGAGTGTTCTATTTATCAAGCTTATAATCTGTAAAAATTTTGAAGTTTTTAATTTTATTTGAGGGAAGAGTCAGTGAGCCAAATTGCTCTCTGGACAGCATGAAAAATTTTTAGGTTGTGGTTGCACCACCCAAAATATGTGAACATTATTCTAAGGATGGGTGGACTTGGGATTTATGTGGGATTTGTAGCTGGGTAGTAATTATTCCCTCTGTAGCTTAGTTGTTTTGAATTGTGCCCTTTAGCTGGAAAGAACTTGGCTCAAATCCCATCAATGACACAAAGAACTTTTATCAGAACTTTTCAAAGGTTAGTTAGTTGGTCTCATACAGAGGAGGAGGGTATTTCCTCCTACAAACTTGGATTTTCTGGCCATTGTAACAGGCAAACCGGTCTCATAAACACATGTCTGCAGACATAGAATATTATTGGACAAGAAAAGCAATGGGAAACCATCTTTTTTTCTGTAATAATAATTCCCCAATAATTTATTATTATTATGATGATGATGATTCAGGCTTCCATGGATTGACGAGGCCAATCCTAGAAAACAAAAATGATATCCAAAGGCAATTCATTCCACATTCAACCACTCTCCATGCAAAGAAACTACTCCTCACCCTCTTGCTCACAACTCCTAGGGATGGCCCCTTGTTCTTTCTCCTTTCCCCCTGTTCCATCAAATGAAAGACCTCTCCAGTGTCAACCCTGTAACTACCTCTCAACAGTTTAAAAGTCTCAATCATATCACCTCTCCTTCTTCTATCTTCCAAACTTTGCAGTCCACATTCCCTCAGCCTATCTTCTTAACTAATATTGAACAGTCCTGATACCATCTTTGTTATCTGCCTCTGTACTCTTTCCACAGTTTATTTATCCCCTTCAAATACTGGGGTCTAAATTTGAGCACAATAGTCCAAGTGTGGTCTGATCAGGACATTTCTCTGGGGCTTTATACAATGGAATAATAACTCTTTTATCACTGCAGATCAGCATTGTTCTCTGTATTATAGCAATCATCTGGGTTACCTTCACCACCTTTGCAACATCTTCCCTGAATTTCAGTTTTCTATCAATGATATGATCGTCCCCAGATGTGAGCAAATAAAGTTTGCACCTGAAAATATCTTCAGGCCTGGAGTAAGGTAGTACAACACTGGACAACTCGCAGCAAAGGTGGACCAAACTAAGATCACTCCTATATTAGTATCTCCCATAATGCAAAACACATCTCCTTGCAGATATGTATAATGTTATGCATTAAGGGAAGGTCCACTACCCAGACTAGTTTCGACCTTTATCAAGGTCTCTTCAGTGGGAGCTGGCCCAGAAGTGGAGATACCAGGCAGAAGCAATGGCAAGGTCATCTTTACCTATAGGAGTTGCCAAAAGGTGTGCCACCTTTTTATTAAATTACTCTGGATTTAGAGAACGATGTTGAAAGTTTATTTTTCACTTGGTTAGACTATAATAAATTTAGTTTAATCCTTTATCCAAGTGTGAGCAAACAAAGTTTGTGCTTTCAACATCTTTCTCTAAATCCAGAGTAATTTAATAAAAAGGTGGCACACCTTTTGGCAACTCCTATAGGTAAAGATGACCTCGCCATTGCTTTTGCCTGGTATCTTCACTTCTGGGCCTGGCTCCGACTGAAGAGACCTCAATAAAGGTCGAAACTAGTCTGGGTAGTGGCCCTTAATGCATAACATTATACATATCTGCAAGGAGATGTTTTGCATTATGAGAGATACTGAGATAGGAGTGATGTTAGCTTGGTCCACCTTTGCTATGAGTTTCCCAGTGTTGTACTACCTTACCCCAGTTCTGAAGATATTTTCAGGCGCAAACGTTGTTTGCACACTTGGATAAAGGATTAAACTAAATTTATTATAGTCTAACCAAGAGAAAAATAAACTTTCGACATCTTTCTCTAAATCCAGAGTAATCTAATAAAAAGGTGTCACACCTTTTGGCAACTCCTATAGGTAAAGATGACCTCGCCACTGCTTCTGCCTGATATCTCCACTTGTGGGCCTGGCTCCCACTGAAGAGACCTCAATAAAGGTCGAAACTAGTCTGGGTAATGGCCCTTCCCTTAATGCATAACATTATACATATCCGCAAGATGTGTTTTGCATTATGGGAGATACTGAGATAGGAGTGATGTTAGCTTGGTCCACCTTTGCTACGAGTTGCCTGGCATTGTACTACCTTACCCCATTCCTGAAGACATTTTCAGGCGCAAACTTTGTTTGCTCACACTTGGATAATGGCTTAAACTCCATTTATTATTATTATTATTATTATTTATATTGTTATTATTACTATTATTATGGACGACTACAGGGAGTCCTTAGACTCATCGAAGGAGGCCCTAAACATCATGTCCACACAACTATTCCACATTCGCACAGTATTTATCATACCTTGCCTTGAATCATTCACTGTCATAGTATTCACAACAGACTCTGGCAGCTCATTCCACTCATTAACCACTCTAAAACCTCTGGCTAAAAACCTCTAGCTCTGGCACTGTCTTACCCTTCTTCCACTCCTTGGGTATGGAAAAAGTTAACCACTTGTTAGAAGGGTGTTAACCACACTCTTGCCCAGCTTCCATAGATGTCCTCTAGTTCTCCCACCACCAGTCCTGATCCCAAAAATATCCTCTGAATTAATCCTATAGAAACCCTTCAGCAATTTGAATGTCTCAATCATATCTCCCCTTTTCCACCTACCAACCAATTTCTGCAACCCACAAATCTTCAACCTGTTCTCATAAGGTTCATTCCATAGACCTGCTATCATCTTGGTCACTCGTATCAGAATCCTCTCCACCTCCTCCCCATCAAGAAGAAACTGAGGTGACCAAATCTGGGCACAGTAGTCGAGATGAGTTCTTATCAAGGCTCGGTACAGAGGAACAATAACTTGCTTGTCTCTGCTCGTCAAAGTATTTTTCAGCAACCAAGTGATTTGATGAGCTGATTTAGCCAATTTTGCAATGTGTCCACTAAACTTCATCTCCCTATCCACCAACACTTCCAAGTCCCTGGCCTCATCAATCTTCTGGATTACAGTTTCACCAATGTGCTATAGCTGCTAATCTTTTCACCCCAAAATGCATAACATTACATTTTGTCATATTAAATTGACATCTATTCTCCTTAGGCCAGAACTCCCATCTATCCAAATCATCCTACAAGATTTTGACATCTTCCGCATTCACTATTGCCCTACCCAACTTTGCATTATAGTCTAACCAAGTGAAAAATAAACTTTCAGCATCTTTCTCTAAATCCAGAGTAATTTAATAAAAAAGTGGCACACCTTTTGGCAACTCCTATAGGTAAAGATGACCTCGCCATTGCTTCTGCCTGGTATCTGCACTTCTGGGCCTGGCACCCACTGAAGAGACCTCAATAAAGGTCGAAACTAGTGTGATTAGTGGTCCTTCCTTTAATGCATAACATTATGCATACCGCAAGATGTGTTTTGCATTATGGGAGATACTGAGATATCAGTGATGTTAGCTTGGTCCACCTTTGCTACGAGTTGGCCGGTGTTTTACTACCTTACCCCAGTCCTGAAGATATTTTCAGGTGCAAACTTTGTTTGCTCACACTTGGATAAAGGATTAAACTAAATTTGTTATTATCATCATCCCCAGATGCCTTTCCTTCTCCACCTCCTTCAGTACAGTTCCTCCAACAGAGTATGCAGCCTCCCATCGATGCATTCCAAACTTCAAGACTTTACGTTTAGTTGGGTTAACTGATATTCCCATTTATTTACCCACCTGTACAGTTTATTCAAATCCTCTTGCAGGGCTACCACATTTGCACTATTATTAATAACCCTTCTCAGCTTCACATCATCTGCAAACAACTGAATATCCCCTTTCAATCTATTGCATTGACAATGTCATTATTATAAAGGTTAAACAGTGGTCCCAGTACTGAGCCCTGTGGGACTGTACTTGTAACCTTCTGCTTCCTTGATACTGCTCCCCCATAGACAACTCTGTGATACCTCTCAAATAACCAATCCCCAATCCAGTTTATTAATAAACCCATCTGCTGCAACTTAAATATCAGCTTATCATGTGGTATCCTGTCAAATGCCTTTGTAAAATCCAAAAAAATGGCACAATATGCCTCTCCCCTTATTAGCTGCTTTTGTCATCTTATTATAAAAGGCAATCACATTAACAAATCCATGCTGACTCTGACAAATAACATTACCTTCATCTGTCCAATCCCCAATCCAGTTTATTAATAAACCCATCTGCTGCAACTTAAATATCAGCTTATCATGTGGTATCCTGTCAAATGCCTTTGTAAAATCCAAAAAAATGGCACAATATGCCTCTCCCCTTATTAGCTGCTTTTGTCATCTTATTATAAAAGGCAATCACATTAACAAATCCATGCTGACTCTGACAAATAACATTACCTTCATCTGTCCAATGCTGTAAATGATCCCTCACTAATTTCTCCAAGATCTTAACGACTACTGATAAGATATAAACTTGTCTATATAGCAGACACCTCCAGTCTGCTACCATCCTTATGCAATGGTGCTGTCTTACCCTTCTTCCACTCCTTGGGTACCTTTCCCATAGCCAGACTTTCAATGAAACGCTGGCTATGGGAAAGGTATCCAGGTCAATGGAGCTATCAGTTCTTTAGCACATTATCTTGAAACCCACAGTGGAATCCCATATGTCCCATTGCTTTATTGACATCCAAAATACTCAGTTTTTGAAACTCACTCTCTTCTTGCACTTCTAAACCTCAAACCTGTCCCATCCCTCTAGTATTAAAACCTACTTCTCCAGGTTGAAATACCCTCATAAAGTGTTCATTGATCAATTCCACTGTGGGTTTGCATCAGTCACTCTATTCCCATTTTTATCCAACAATGTCATTTTTCCACAATCATTTCTCCTCCTACTGGCCACAGCAAAAAATTCCTTAGGGTTTTCTTTGGATCTCAGGCCACTCTCCTCTCACATTCCAGTTTTGCCTTCCTTACCATACTAGTCATTCTCCTGGCCTGAGTCTCATATTCTTCATGCATCTGTTCCCTCTCCCTCTTCTTATATCTTCCATAACCTCTTCTTTACCTGCAGTTCCTGTTTGATATTATCATCCAATTTACACCAAATTGTGTTCTCTTCTTCACCTGTAGTATACAACTTGCTGTTGCTGCTAATAAATATTCCTTCACAAGTTCCCAAGCACTGATGATATCCTGCCCTTCCAACAACTAGGTTGAGGGGATAACACACACTGTAGCTGGTTGGGTGTAAAATAGCTTCTTGAGTAGAAAAAGAATGCCTAGTTTTATTGGGCAGAGGAAGTTACTGATGTAATGTGTTTATGCTAGGAAAGGCTGGTGGTAAATGTTAGCCCAAAGAGAGAGAGAGAAAGAGATATGATCCTCTGTGGTGATATATTAATGAGGACAGTCTTTCTTAGTAATTATTCCACACATCTAGAATGCCTTTATCCTGAGTTTTTTATCACCGTTTTCATATCAGATTCCTTTAACAGCATTCTTTCCTCCATTTCCAAGTTTGTAGAGGAAAATCTACTTAGTGGGAATAATGCATAGTGAAAGAAGTAGTAGTAGAGGAAAATCTATTTCTGTGGAATCTGTTCATTTAATCATATATTTATCTGTTCAGCTATATTTATATGTACAAGGGTGGTTGGAAAAGTTCTTGGCCTCGACCATGAATGGCAACACTATCGGCAAGATTTTTTTTTTCTAATTGGTACATCTGTCATAAGCATCCATGTGAAATTGCAAGTCATTCTATCAAGTAGTTTGTTTTATACAGCTGTCTGAAGCAAAAGTGTTGTCTGTATCCTTGAAATGGATAAAATTGAGTATTGTGCAGTTATAAAATTCTTTGTAAAAGAAGGTTTAATGCCAAAAGAAATACATTCAAAATTCATAAAAGTCTATGGACACTTTTCTCCTTCCTTTTCGACAATTAAGAAATGGGCTGCCAAGTTTAAACTTGGCTGTACCAGCCTTGAAGATGATCCACGTGAAGGATGTCTAAAAAGTGTAACAACACCAGAAATCATTGATCAAGTACACAATATGGTATTGGATGACCAGTGAATCAAAGTGCATGAAATTGCTGAGACTATAGGCATTTCAAAAGAATGTGTAGGATATATTTTGCATGAAGAATTGCATATGAAAAAGCTTTGCACGAGGTGGGTGCCGCGCTTGCTCACAGCAGATCAAAAATGCACTTGCATGAAAATCTGTGAACAGTACTTGGAGCATTTTAACAAGAATAAAACTGATTTTCTGCATTGATTTATTACTATGGACAAGACTTGGATTCACCATTACACACCAGAATCCAAACAGCAGTCAAAACAGTGGAAAGAAGCTGGTTGTTCAGCACCAAAGAAGACTAAGTTGATTCCATCAGCAGGAAAGGTCATGGCATCGGTGTTTTGGGATGCTGAAGGCGTTTTGTTTATTAATTATCTTGATAAGGGTTAAACAATAACCGGGGAATATTATTCCAATCTTTTAACCAGACTAGATGAAAAAATTCATGAGAAAAGACCCGTTTTTCAGAAGAAAAAAATTGTCTCTCAACAGGACAATGCACCTGCCCACAAAGGTGTTATGGCAATGGGAAAATTAAGGGATCTGCACTATGAATTGTTGGACCATCCACCCTATTCCCCAGATTTGGCTCCCTCTGACTTCTATCTCTTCCCAAAACTAAAACTCTTCCTCTCTGGTCAGCGTTTTTCTTCTAATCTTTTCAGACCATCCTTGTGTGTGTGTGTGTGTGTGTGTGTGTGTGTGTGTGTGTGTGTGTGTGTGTGTGTGTGTGTGTGTGTGTGTGTGTGTGTGTGTGTGTGTGTGTGTGTATTGTCAAAAGTATAGATGATAACTTTAAGAATGTACCGGGCAGACAAACATCCCATGCCGCTGGTTCTCGTGGAAATTAGTAAGGAGCAAAGAGAGATTTACGATCTCAAAACAGTTTGCAACCTCAGGATTAAAACAGAACGACTCAGAAAGAAAGCAACAGCAGGACAACAGCATCGCTGCCAGAGATATGGGCACGCACAGAAACTCTGCAGAGCGGAGTACAAATGTGTGAAGTGTCGTACAACTCCAGCCACATGTGCAAACTGCAGCGGCCCACACCCAGCCAACTATAGAGGCTGCACTCTCCACACAGATAACCTGGCAAGAAACAGAAAAGCAGGCACTCCACCAGCTCAAAAACATGTAACATGCCTTGAAGAAGGAATCCATCAGCGAACATCACACAGCTCATATGCTGCAGCAGTCACCTCAAAGGCTAAATCAGCAGAACCTATGCCCAACAGTCAAAACACAGCTACTATCCTAGCATCCACCCTAGAGGAGATGCTAACAGCTTTCAGCAAGACCAACTCCAATCAGAGTGATACAAACAAGGTCTTAAAAAACACTCAAGTCATCTTCACGGTGATAAGCAATGAGTAATACGCCTGGTTCGAACAACTTCATACAGATTGCATTTTGGAATGCCAACGACCTAAGCAACAAACTCCTGGAACTACAAGAATTTACAGCAAGACATAGAATAGACATCCTCTTAATCAACGAGACACATCTTCGGCCCTGCGACAACCCTCAAACTAAGGAACCACGCACTACTTAGGAATGACATACTCAATGCTAGAGGAGGTGGAACGGCTATCTTTGTCAAAAAAGACATAAGATACAACGAGATCAAGAAGGCAATGACTACAAACCTGGAAGAAACTGGAATTGAGATACACACCTACATTGCAGGTAACCTAAAGCTATATTCAGTCTACAACCCTCCAGGCAAACCACTACTAGCCTCGGATCTCTCCCAGCTCCTTGACACAAACGAAGCAACAATTGTGGTGGAAGACCTAAACGCAAAACATCCCGCATGGAACAGTAGGAACTCCAACAACAATGGGAAGAGCCTACACATGTTCGCTATGAAAAGAAACATCATCATAGCAGGTCCTGCCGAAACAACACACTATGGACCGCTGGGAAGACCTGATGTGCTGGATATAGCCATTTTCAGGAACAACTCGCACCAATTACAGTTACATGTAGTCAATGATCTTAGCTCCGACCACAATCCGGTACTACTACGCCTAGGCAGGGAAACAGAAATCATCCCCAGGCAGTCCTCCACAAATTTCGAAAAGCTGAACGCTACTCTCCGCAATCTCACAGGATCATCCATTCCAACCATCTCCTCACCTAAAGAAATAGATCCAGCGATCAGAAAACTGGAAAGCACAATCCAAGTTGGCCTGGCAGCAACTTCCACCGTTACCACTCCAGCTCAAACCAACCTGCTCCCAGAAGAGATTCTAAAGCTCATCCACAGCAAAAACACGATCAGATGCTGTTACCATACAACTCTATCCTGGGGGATAGTGTTGTACAAGAGCTAAACAGGGCAACAAACCTAGTCCAATATGCAATCAAAGATCACAAGAACCAGATGTGGGAGAAGAAGCTAAGCTCCTTAAACACCGAAGACAACTCATTGTGGAAAATGATTAAAGCCCTTTGCAGCTGCTGCCCCAACATTCAGCCAATCCGTGGAGAAAGAGGCATAGCCTACTGAGACAACGAGAAAGCAGAAGCCTTCGCGGACACCCTGGAACTGCAATTTAGCCCAAACCATGTGCATGCAGACTTGCACTTCATTGAAAAAACACACAGGCATGTCCGCTGTGCACTCCATCAAACCAGCAGCCAAGAAAACACAAGCTGTGCTGCACCAAATCATCAAGAGCCTCAACAACAGAAAGGCCCCAGGTCCTGACGAGATTTCAAACCAAACCATAAAAGCACACCCCCATGAATCAATTATGCATCTAGTGGCTATCATCAATGCGATGCTAAGACTCAACTACTTCCCCACTCTCTGGAAGCTGGCGCTGGCAGATGTAATCCTCATCCACAAACCAGGAAAAGCACCTCAATTTCCCCCAGAACTACAGACCTGTCAGCCTCCTATCAAATCTGGGAAAAATCGTGGAAAAGATAATTCTGAACTGCCTACAAATTGAAACGGACAAGATTGACCTAATCCCAAAAGAATAGTTCGGATTTTGCAAAGGCAACTGCACAACCCAACAGGTCCACAGACTTATAGAATTCATAACTACTGGATACAACTGGAAACAACATACAGGTGCAGTCTTCCTGGATGTGGCAAAAGCCTTTGATAAAGTATGGCACAAAGGCCTCATCCACAAACTAATAGCTGCAAAATACCCACCAAACCTCGTCAAAATCATAGAATCCTATCTGAAAGACCGAAAATTTCAAGTTTAGCTATGTGGCATCAGATCCCCCATAAGAAGTATCACAGCAGGTGTTCTGCAAGGCTCCCTCCTATTGCCGCTACTCTTCAACATTTTCATCTCAGACGTACCAAGTACAGCATCAACCGCCATGGCTTTCTATGCAGACGACATGGCAATACTGACCAGATCACTCAGGCCACACTTAGCCACACAACGACTACAAGACACAGCAACAAATCTTGAAGAATGGTTTCAGAAATGGAGGATAGATGTCAACTCCGACAAGAGCACGGCCATACTTTTTACAAGAAGGAAAGCAACCCACCACGGAGCAGTCACGATGTTCAACACTGATATCCCATAGCAAAAAGAAGTAAAATACCTGGGAATCAAACTGGATAACCGACTCAGCTTCAACCCCCACATCTCACATGCTTGCAACAAAGCCAACTCAGCAATAGCTCAACTCTACCTGCTACTCAACTGAAGAAGCAAAGTCAGTACAGAAAACAAACTAACAATATACAAAACAATCATCAGACCCATACTAATGTACAGATCACCGGCATGGAGCCACACCTCCCCCAGCAACATCAAAAGACTACAGGTACTACAAAATAAATGCCTCCGAATGATCTTCGATGCCCCGTAGTTTGTTAGGAATACTCTCCTCCACCAAGACGGAAACATGCTAGACATACCTTCGTATCTCAACCAGACTGCTGCCAAGTACTTTGCCCAGGCATCCCTCCATCCCAACCAACTTATTCATAATGCATTAAATTATGATGAAAAGGACAGATGGAGACACAAATGCCCAAAGGCAGCTCTAATCATCGCTTCAAATGATTCTACACAGCCCTAATTCTGGCAAGCCAGGCGCTCAAAAATTTCTCATTATTAATAATCACAATCTAGTGATGAAGGGATAAAAATCCAAGGGATTGACATCCCTCTCACCATTAAAGTTAACAGTTAACAGTATAGAGGATAACTTCATGCCAGTGCTACTTCCATAGATCCATTTTACAGGCTTATATGCTTTTTGAAGCTTGAAACAACTTAAATAGCCATCTCTTACATGTATTAAGGAAATCAATTAATATTTTTATGCTATTTTATAAGGAGCATTAATGGAAGGAAATCAAGTTGTCAAAAGAACTAGATAATTACCAGATAGGCATAGTTGGTGTTACTGAGACAAAAAATACTAAAAAAAATACAAAAATAAACTTCTTGATTGCCAAGCTGTGTTAGGTAAAATTATATGGGTTTGTTTCAAAACGGAAAGTTGGACAGCAGAACTTATTTGTGTCTATAGTTCCACAGAATACTCTTCCTCTAAGGTAGAAGTGGAGAATTTTTGAATCATTAGAGAAAACAGCTGACATAAAGACAACAGGAAAGCTGGTCCTTGTTGTATAGATAGCAAGGTAGAAAATGAATCTCAGGCATATAGAAATATTTTGGGAAAGTTTGAAGAAAATGACAGAGCTAATAATAATGCTGCCTTCTGGATTTCTATTCAAGACACAGACTAGTAATGACTAACACCATGTTTTAACATAAAAATGTGAACAAATTCACATGGAGAAAAGACACAACAAAAACAAAGTCTTATTGTGACCATATTATGGTTTGTTTTTTATTTTGGGCCCATATACGAGAGGTTGGCTGGTCAACCTATGGTACTTTAGTACCATATATGGGTAGTGGAATGGGAAAGGAGAAACTTATTAACATTCGATTTGAATGCCTGTATATTGTATTCTTTGGGAAATACCTCAAGGGGGGGGGGAGACTGTTCCACAGTATAGTAGTAGCAGGGATGAAGGAGAAGGGAAAAGAAACTTGTTCTGTGGATTTCAAGGTGTACTGTGAAGAGATGTTGGGAGGTGGCTGTATGTGTTCGAATGGGTTTAGTGCAGAATGGGGGAATTATTGATGTTGTTTCAGATGAGCATTTTCCATGAAAATATTTGTAGAATATACAAATTGCAGAGACTAAACGTCTATGTGAAATTGGGGGGGAGTGAGTTGGTAAGAGATGGATCATTTATTAGTTTAATTGCTCTCCTCTGTATTGAGTCAAGCATTTTGAGGGAGCTTTTAGGAGTCCCACTTCAAATGTGAGAACAGTATTTGATAGCTGGGCGGATTTGCGATTTGTATAAGATTAACAGCTGTTTTGAAGTGAAGTAGTGTCTTGAGCGAAAGAGAAAGCCTAGTTTTTTGGAAGCTCAGGATGCAATGCATTAGTTGTGATGTGTTTATGCCAGGAGAGGCCTGATGTCATGGTAATTCCGAGAAGAGAAATTTCATCTTGTCTGTGGATTTGAGTGTTATCAAAAATAATACTGGGGGAAAATGATTCTTTTTTGTGGGAAATAAGATAGAACTGGGTTTTACTAGCATTGAAGTTGATGAGGTTAACTGAGCCCCATCGGAGGATGTTTTGGAAGTCTGCGTTAAGAGAAGTTGTGGTTGATGTTCTGTGGGTTGAAGTTAGTTGTGTAGGGTAAGGTTTATCAAATGAAATGGTGGAGTGCAATGCAGTGTCGCACTCAGGATTTAATCTTGGAGGGGGCCGAGTACTCAAGATTTAATCTTGGGGGGGGGGGGAGGTCGAGTTGAGTAAACGATTTGAGAATACACACCACGCATTGCATACGACCTATGAATGAGCATTTGCAGTGATCGCCAATACATGATACCCGTGATCTCTGGCCCGTTCGGGCAAACAAAGTATCGCCCGAGCACTACTTTGTTCGCCTTGCTTTCACAACGGCCGTGATTCCCAATAGCCAGAGGGTATTCCCACCTTATATGAATGCTAATTCATAAGTAGTATAAAAATAGAATACACGACACAACATAACTAATAATAATAAAAAAAAAATAATTAGGAAAAGATTTTTGGAAAATTTTCTAGTATTTTTTTTTTCTGTTTGGAGGGGGCCATGCCCCTCTACACCCTCCCTGGGTGCGCCAATGGTGCAGCGTGCTGTCATCTGCAAAACTGCGTATTGGGTTGGAGGTCAACTGAAGTAGGTCATTGATGTATAGAAGGAAGAGGGTCAGTGAGAGAACTGAACCTTGTGGGACCCCAGCATTAGTTGGATAGTGGGAGAATAGGGAGCCATCTACCATAGTGTGCATCCAGACAGGAAGCCAGCAATCCATCTGAGAAGTCCTGAGATAGTCCAAATGATGGAAGTTTGCTTAGTAAGCCTTTGTGCCAGACCTGGTCAAAGGCTTTAGAGATATCAAGTGCAACTACTTGGGATTTGCCAAATTTTTCCATGGTGTATGTCCAGAGATGGGTGATATATGAGAGCAGGTTACCTGTTGATCGGCATCAGCAGAATCCGTACTGGTGGTCGCTTAATAGCTAGGTACCTTCAAGGTAGAGTAGTAGTTGAGAATTGATGGTTTTCTCCATCACTTTAGATAGGATTGAGATGAGTGAGATAGGGCAGTAGTTGGATGGTAGCGATTTGTCTCCCTTTTTGGGAATGGGTTGAATGTAGGCCAATTTCCAGGTTTTGGGATATATAGCAGTGGAGTAAGATAGGAGTTAGTTCTGCTGCACAGACCTTCAGGACAATTGGAGGAATGCCATCAGGACCAGGGGGCTTTTTTGTATCTAATTTTGACAACAGGTTTATGATCTCTTTTTGGCAAAAGGATAAAGGGGACATTGTATGTTGGGCAGTTGGAATGACTGGGGGACATTTGCCATTGTCGGTTATGTGTACTTTGCAGGCAAAGTGTGAAGCCAGGAGATTAGCTTTTTCTGTGGGTGATGTTGCAATTGATCCACCTGGGTATGATAGGGGTGGGAGTAGTGTAGGGAAAAAGTTGCAACCAATTGCTTTGGCAAGAGACCACAAGGCATGGCTGCCGCTAGGACAAGCTGCAAGTTTCTTGCTTTTTGTCCATTCAAATTCTGTTTTGTAATCATTGATAATTTTTTTGCATCTGTTTCATGCTTCAGTATAGACACTGAAGGAGAATTGAGTTCTTAATTTCAGCCAGTTGTGGTATGCCTAGTTTTCATTAGTACACCATTGGCACATCTTTTGGAGAACCAGGGTTTGGATATGGGACTGCAGTTCAGTGTGGTGTGGGGAATGTATGCTATCATGCCAGTAAGGATTACTTTGGTGATGTGTTTGGTGCATACGTTTGGATTAGAAGACTGCAAACAATATCCAACCATAGGAATGAAGCATAGTAGTCTTGTAGGCTGTCCCATTTGGCACTGTTATAATGCTAGACTACTCTTGTGCAGGTGTGACTGTGTAAGCGTTGTTGCATGGGGCAGGAGATGAACACTAGGTTGTGGTCAAAATTACCCAGGTGGCTCACTACATTCACTGTATATTTGGAAGGGTCATTGGTAACGAAGAGATCTAGGGTATTTGGCGAGTGATTTGGGTTATCTGGTATTCTGGTCGGCTTGTGAACTATTTGTGTAAGGTCGTTGGTGGGGACAAATATTTTGTCATCTCTGCCTGCAGGATCTGTACAACTGGAAAAGGAATGCCAGTTGGTGTTATGGACATTAAAATCACCTAGGAGGATGATTTCACTATTAGGATAGTGGGACTAGAGGAAATCAACTTCTGAGGAGAGGAAATTAAAGAGCTCAGAGTGGTTGGTGGTATTGGGAGAGCGATAGAGACAGCAGATGAATTTTACTGAGTGGGGAGGGATATTTTTAGCCAAAGAAGGTCAAAGTTGGGTGATTCTAGATTAGGTGCTCTCTGGCAGGGAATGTCAGAGTGGATATATGCACACACGCTACCCTTGGGTCGAAAGGAGTTAAATAGTGAATAGTTTGGATAGTGCCTGGGGAAGGTGAAATTTGAGTTTCTGTTAAGAAGAGTAGGTGGGGTTTGGTTGACTGTAGATGATAACACTATTAAGGTTGGAGTTGAGACCACGGATGTTGGTGTAGTGGATATGCAAGGGAGTGTGGGGCATGGCTTTGACCGCAAGGGTCTTGCACGTTTCCTATTGTTTAATTTTGAATGAATAAAATTCATTAGGAATTTATTCAATCACAAATTAACAAGTTAAACCCTGAAAGAATATGCTTGCATCCTAGTATATATTATATATATCTTAACAAATATAGGATACAGTGATTAAGAAGAAAAATTGTGTGTAAAAGAATTTCTACAAGATTGTATATTTGATAGTGAAGTTTGGTAAATTTTATATTACTTGTTAAGATTGATACACAATGTATTGCTGTATAAATTGCATGTAACAAAGTCATAGTACAAGGGAAAACCATCGGATTAAGAAGTTGCCCCAAGCGGTATCTCGCGCATACGGCATATGGAGACCTAAGCTGTTCAGAGAAGACGCTACGGAAGCGAGACCCACGTGTAAAATAAAAATGTGACGGGTGAACAACTTAGGTTACAGAGAGTACTGGTAGGGGGTTGGTATAAAAGAGTTAGGAAACCCCCCACGAGGATTTTTGGTGGTTTTCTCTTCTCGATCATCTGGACGTTGTTATGTCCTCACTTTCCTTATATTTCTTCTTACTTGGCTGATATTATTTACTTCTATATCTTTATTAATTCCTTAATTCAACACTTTCTGTTGGAACCTTAATTATACTTCATTAACTCTTTAATTTATGCAGTCTCAACATTTACTTTGGGCCGTTAACAACTTTAAGGATATTGCACATGGGTAGATGACAAAGAGATTCCCAACGGACAATGGCAATTCCTTTGTTTCAGTGCAGGTGCTCGTTCCTTCTTCAGATTCAGAGAAAATTTCTATTATACTGCGCCACCCTGAATCCTAGATTTCTAAACAATGAAAAATCAAAGAACCAGAACTTAGCATAGCACACTATCCCTAATTTCTTAAACTATATGAAGTAGCTCAAGCCTCATCTATCTTTAACTTAGTTTGCAGTCGTAGCCTCCCCTATAAATTACCTCCCGCCGTAGTTCGATTATTTATGAGCAGTGCAATAGAAAATGAAATCAGGCAAGTCAACTATTCAGTCTAAAGAAAACATTTAATTACACTCTAGTCAGATTACATATCATGAATAAACTTTGGCATATGCTTGCTTCAATATCAGTCTCAATAAAAAACATAATTATCTAACCCTTCTTACTCTCTCTTAGCAGTATAAGTATCAGTTCAATTAAAACATTCTATCAAAGGTAAATCATGAGCTTAAACTCCACAATACTAAAGGGTATTCATTCATTGACATTAAAATTAACCCTAATTTCTTCATTCATGTCTCAGAGTTACACTGCCCTCTTAAACTATATATATAAAGTCCTTGCATAAAATTCACAATCTTCTAAACTTAAAGTCCAACTAATAATTACAGTCTTTCTTCCTTTATACATTCACTAAACAGATTAAAGTTTCCACTTTACCAATTGCTGGGGAACTATTAGAACATCATACATATCACGATATAACATCACCTCCAGGCCCACCTACCATTCTGCTTGGTCTGCATTATCCCACTGAATGGTCCGGACTGGATATATCTCCAGCGACGAAGACAGGTGCTTGCCATTCACTGGTTATCTGGCTCGGCAAGGCTTAGCTGTCTCTGCGGTAATCAGGAACTCAGCTCCACTGGG
This sequence comes from Typopeltis vanoorti, assembly GCF_054136105.1. Taxonomy (NCBI): domain Eukaryota; kingdom Metazoa; phylum Arthropoda; class Arachnida; order Uropygi; family Thelyphonidae; genus Typopeltis; species Typopeltis vanoorti. The sequence goes on along the minus strand of NC_143549.1, from coordinate 188,170,871 downwards.
CAATTCCTTAACCAGCGATCTCCCATGGACTCCTTGACATGCTCCCATGCTCTCTGCTTTTGACGATCCTTCCAAAAAACGGGGACGAACATCAGCAAGCAAAGAGGACGACAAAAAAAAAGAGCCCTGAGCTGGCACTGCTTCGTTTTTTAAATCCCGTGCCCCTCTTTGCTCTCATCACCTTACATCTCCCAGCACCTAGCGCCATAATCTTCCCTAGCATGCCCTTCGGTGGTGAGGACCACGTGCTCTCCTTCCACCGTGCACGTGTACTTGGCATACGTGTTTTGCTCCTGGCTATCGGTACTTAATCCGATTAGCCTTCTCCCAGCAATATACAAGTATTTATACAAAATTTAGCAAAGTTTAAACAATGGACTATTTATAGTAAAATGCATTACAACACGATGTGTAGACAAATATATTCTTAACTATTAATGTTTCTGGTAATCTACAAGTAACTTTATCCATCTGATATATCAGTATATGCCAAAATGTAAGATGCATGTTAAGTTCTGAAGAAAATATAAATTAATACAGTTATACAGTTTCATTCAGAACTTAACAAAGGCTCACCCTCTCAACAAAAAAAATTTTTGTTAAAGAAAATTTTTTTGCTATTGGTCCTTCCCGTATATTCCCTGGGGCTTTTCATTTCTCTTTCTGCTAACTCCAGCGTCTATGAGCTTCTGACCCCTCTTCTTGAATACTGCATCTTTTGTTGATGTCTCCTTTGAACATGTGTGAAATGTCAGGCATGAATGTGATAAGTCCGATGTGGTGAGCTTGTGTTCCACCTATTATCATTACATAACCTTTCCCTTTCAATAATCATTTTTACATAATCACCCCCAGTACCCTTTGACACACATCATTCTGTCTTTCGCTCGTGATTTTATCATAGATGGGTGCTTTAACCTCTGTATTGCTGACAGCACCTGAGTGACCCTTCTCTTTCGATGAGGACATCTCATCTGATCTTAATTGACTGATTATAACATTGTTTCTGCTCTTCTCAACTCGAGCTGATTCATTTTACAAGGGGACTTGATGTTGAACAAGTCTTTTCCTTCAGTCAAGCAAAGTGATCCCTGATCCCTCCTGGCTGCTTTCTTCTTTCCAAGAAGACTTATCTCCTTCCTTGCATAATCACACGAGAACTGGTATTTATTCAGGAAATCATCTCCGAGTATTATCTCCCTGTTTGAGAGAGAGAGGTCCTGGGCAGGACTAAGAACTCATGCCAAACACACGTGTACCGGAAATTTTACCTTCAAGCTTACTAACTTGGATGCGTGAATTGAGGGGGTTATATTGCTTACAGTTCAACAGGTCTTAAAATACGCGACTTTCTTCTTCACATAGGGTTCTAATTTCCTGAAGTAATTCTCCGAATAATGGAGGTTTGGGAGCCCGTATCTACTAATGCTCTGAAATCTCTCCCTCCAATCCTTCCTTCTACAATTAAACCAAAGAACTGTCCTTGATATCGTTGACCATTTCTCCGGGTTTGATTTGTACACATGTGAGATCTCGATTCTTCTTGATAATTCCTATTGGAGTGCCCTTTATTGATGTAACAATTGCAGGCTAGGTGCCCAACTCTATTGCAATTGAAACATTTCAAATGTTCCCTCTTCCTATCAATTCTCTCAGTGCCTCCTTTCGGGGTCAACGGTGATTCTATAATGTCCCGGGTAGATATTCTTGCCAGCTTCTGCATCACAGTATCTAATTTATCGAGTAAAGGTTGTTGCATCCTTTCAATTTCTTTATGAATTATTCAGTGTTTTTTTTTCATATGGAAGACTCGAAGGCTCCTGGTTTCTTATAGAGGCTGTTGTCAGTTTGCTAAGCACCTCATCGAGGCATTCCATAACCGGTTGTTGTAATCGCTCAACTTCTTGTTTGATTATGGATCGAACCTCACTCTGACTAGGAAAGCTTGCTGATAGTTGGCTGATATATTCATCTCTATCTCCCTCGCTTCCTTCGTAGGTTTTTGTGTTTCTCCTTCCTGTTCTGACCTTCTTTCTCAATATTAAGGAGATTACTGGTTTCTTTCTCCTCCTTAATAAGGTTAGCAAATCCGGTGGCAGGATGAATTTCTTCTAGCATTTGCTCTCTTTCCTTCACTGCATTGTAACATTCTTCTAAGTTGGTTATATTTCTTCTGAAAGCTGTTTCTCTCAATTCTTGCCTCACCCCTTGCCTAAAATGCTGGAAGACAGCCCAGTCTAAGTGGGACTGGTCTTCACTCAAGACGTTCAGGGTGCTTGCAAGCGTCAGCAATCTATTGTAGAAGTCTGATGTACTTTCTTTATCCTTCTGTATTATCCCCTGCAGCTTCCACAGGTTAGGTCCTACACTCCTTATCGTTGAGAACTGGGAGACTAGGACCTCTTTAAATTTGGAATAATCCAGGGTTCCTTTCAGGATTGGCGATGAGTAGAGAAAGCCCTTTGCCTTTCCTACCATCTTACTGCGTAGCAGTATAAGGAGCTGAAAGTCTGTCCATCTTCCAATTTTTCTTAATTCTTCGACATAGCAAAAAAAATGCATGAACGTCATCTGTCTCCTCCCTAGAGAATTGCGGAAACACCTGTTGCTGGTTCTAAAGAATTCATTATGGTCCATGCCTGTACTCGATGATAGTGCCTTAGTGATATATCAGTTACAATTCTCACAGTATTTAAGTTTCAAGGTTTCTTAATATTTAGCTTGCCTGATCTTTTCTATAACCTGCTCACTTTGATTTCTTTAATTTAGTCTATAAATCAAATCCCGTCAACTGCGCCATTGTTATGTCCTCACGTTCCTTTTATTTCTTCTTACTTGGCTTATATTATTTACTTCATGTCTATATTGTTATTAATTCCTTAATTCAACACTTTCTGCTGGAACCTTAATTTTACTTCATTAACTCTTTAGTTTATGCAGTCTCAACATTTACTTCGGGCTGATACGTGCAATATCCTTAACAACTTTAAGGATATTGCACGTAGGTAAAAGCAAAAAGATTCCCAATGGACAATGGCAATTCCTTTGTTACTTTGCAGGTGCTCGTTCCTTAATCGGATTCAGGGAAAATTTCTATTATACTGTGCCACCCTGAATCCTAGATTTCTGAACAATGAAAAATCAAAGAAACAGAACTTAGCATAGCACACTATCCCTAATTTCTTAAACTATATGAAGTAGTTCAAACCTCATCTATCTTTAACTTAGTTTGCAGTCGTAGCCTCCCCTATAAATTACCTCCCACCATGTTTCGATTATTTATGAGCGGTGCAATAGAAAATGAAATCAGGCAAGTCAGTTATCGAGTCTAAAGAAAACATTTAGCTTGAAAACATCTAACATCACCTCCAGGCCTACCTTCCATTCTGCTTGGCCTGCATTATCCCACCGAATGGTCCGGACTGGATATATTTTCAGCGACGAAGACAGGTGCTCGCCTTCACTGATCATCTGACTCGGCAAGGCTTAGCTGTCTCTGCGGTAATCAGGAACTCAGCTCCACTGGGCAATTCCTTAACTGGTGATCTCCTATGGACTCCTCGGCATGCTCTCTGCTTCGACGATCCTACCAAGGAACGGGGACGAACATCGGCAAGTGAAGAGGATGACAAAAAAACAAGAGCCCTGAGCTGGCGCTGCTTTGCTTTTTAAATCCCATGCCCAACACTTCCTTACTACATCATTAAATTTCTCCCTCTTTGCTCACATCACCTTACATCTCCCAGCACCTAGTGCCATAATCTCCCGTAACATGCTCTTTGGGGGGGGGGGGGGGCACATGCTCTCCTTCCGCTGTGCACATGTACTTGGCTTACGTGTTTTGCTCCTGGCTATGGTACTTAATCCGATTAGCCTTCTCCCAGCAATATACAAGTATTTATACAAAATTTAGCAAAGTTTAAACAATTTACTATTTATAGTAAAATGCATTACAACACGATGTGTAGACAAATATATTCTTAACTATTAATGTTTCTGGTAATCTACAAGTAACTTTATCCATCTGATATATCAGTATATGCCAAAATGTAAGATGCATGTTAAGTTCTGAAGAAAATATAAATTAATACAGTTTCAGTTTCATTCAGCACTTAACAACGTGTGGTTTGCGGGGAGTTCTGCTCTCACTCTCGGTAGTAGTAATAGCAGTTGGAGATGCCACATAGTAGTTGGAAAGGTTGCAGGTCTCAAGCCCTATGATGAAAGGATAGACGTTTTACACAGATAGTAGGTAACTCATGGGGAAGCTCAACGACTCGGTAGCGTGCTACGTGAATGCAGAATCACCTTTTGCCAGGAATGTTCTTGACGTAAGCTCGATATACTAGCAACGTGTGGACCAACCAGTGATTGCAGGAATCCCAGCCATAAAACCGACGGAAAGGAAATAGTTTGGAGAAAAAGAATCAAGAATTGAATCTACAAGTATAAAGGGTCATCTAGTACGCTTATTGTTACCTTTTTTTCAAGTAATGTGTGTGTGAGGAAGAGAAATTAACTGTAATTTAAGAATTACGGACTCTGATTAGAATAAGACAGGACTATAGTGCTTTGATAACAGTTACATAAAAGGAAAGGGAATGTTCTTTACATGTGCTAATTGATAATTACGTCTTAAGTGTCATAATAAGTGTCTTTATTTGAGTAATTTAGTCAAAGTCTGAAGTTTCAATTTTGTTTTATGATCTAAGAATGCTAGATTATGATTCTTTTAGAGAAGTATTTCTATGATATTCATATTTGTTTAAAATGTATGTAAGTTATTTTGTTTAACATTCTAATAGTAATAATTGATTATTCTTTACACTATATGACAACAAATATGATAAATAAACCTTTTGCTATTTTTAATTTGATTGCCTGTGTCTAAGAATCCGATGCATCACTCATAAATTATTCGAATCTAAGCAGGAGGGAATAAACGATAGTTAAGGTCACTGCAAACAAAGGTTAATAGTGGGTACATCTGCAAGTTCACCTCTTGATTGAGAAACTCTTTTCTTAATCTACGGGTTCTGGGTGGCGCAGCAATAAAAAACAAATTTTCCCAGAACTTGAAGAGAGGCAAATTTCAGAGGCTTTGTCACCTAGCAATTGGCTCGTCCCTGAGGCAATTTCTTTGTGTTCTCAATAGTACCACGTGACATCCAAGGAGAGGTATAATATACAACGTATAGATATATAATAAGAAGATTAGGATGTAACACTATACAGTGCCTGCATACTGGTCTCCTTGGTGACTACTAGTGGCGTCACTTGGTTTTTGCACTAGTTTGGTTTGTTTATAGTCTATGGTCCAGCTGTTGTCTCCATTTTAGCGTTTTTCTTCTAGCTGTCTTTGGAGTTGGCATTTTTGTTCAAAGGTTAAGTCAGGTCGAGCACGTACACGCGATTGGGGCAACTGTCCTTTAGCTTGCTTTTTATCGCCGTTATTAATTTGGAAGTGTTTGTTGGTGTATCACAGATAACTTTCACGAAAAATGGAAAGTTTCTTCTGTCCTTTCTTTTGTTTATGGGACCGAAGCGATGACATTTGATGATATACCTGGGATCGAAGTTGCATTCACCTGCTAGTTTCCTAACTTCTTCTTTTAAAGATTTACCGTTTCCCTCCGGAAAGTTCAGAAGAATGGTGTTGAGTCTCCTGTTTTCGGCCTCGAGCAACACGTGCACCGTTGATGTGATTAAATCACGGAGTTCGTTAGCTGGTATAGATGCACTTGCGATCAGTCATTGAGTATCTCGAGCTTTGTTTCCGACTTTCGATTTGGGACGAGAAAGTATCGATTGTGTTATTAAGCTGTTGTTTGAGATTTTCAACTTGTTTGCCTAGGTTCAGCGGCTATTTAACAGAAGGTAGGCACATTGAACAGAAGAAAGGCTGGTTTAGTTTGAAAAAAGCTTGAGTGCCGATTCATCTATTTTCGCACAGGAAGTATGTAGCCAGTTGCAACAGAAATCGCACGATATACCTTTTTTCCTTTTGGTAACTTCGTTTTCGCAACTGCAGCACTTCGTATTGTCTTTCAGTTTGTTGGCTATCAGCTGCGCTATGCTGACAGGACTAGAAGTAATCTTTCGTTGTTGGCCTTTGTTGCCGCCATCTTTACTTTGCATGGTAGGCATATTGGGTGCTTTCACGTGGCTCTTTTTTTAAATTGAAAAATAACTGATATGAAGGACTATGGATACTTACCAGTTGTGTAGAAGTAACTGGCTCCTTAGTACCTCTCTGTATTCTGTTTACTTGTTATTTTGCACAAAAAAGATACTTGCAATTATGATAAAATTTGGGAACACGAGTTTTACGAAACTTATTCACAGCCACCGCCTATCGGGAAGCCAGGTTGATAGTGCTGTCGTCGTGCATATCCAACAGTTCTCAGATGGGTGGCCAAGTTTAAAACCGGGGCATCCTGAGACAACAGATGTCCTTCGTTCAGCAAAACCTACCTTCCACAGTGATCACACCTGAAAACATCAATGCAGTGCATGTCGTAATCCTTGATGATAGACGAATACCAGCCAAAAACATTACAAAGACTGGAGATATCCAGTGAACGAGTTGGGGTCATAACTATGAACATCTGGACATGGAGACGCTCTCAGTAAAGTGGGTCCCCAAATGTTTGAATGCCGACCAAAAGAAAAAACGTGTGCTGTCATCTCGAGGGATTTTGGGTCATTTTGAGAAATCAAGTGCAAATTTTTTGGCTCGTATTGTTACTGCTGATGAAACATTGCTTCATCACTATGACCCAGAGATCAAACAACAGTCATTGGAGTGGAGATGTAAAAGTTCTCCACTGTCAAAGAAGTTCCAAACCTAAAAGTCAGCAGGAAAAGTTCTTGCCATTGTCTTTTGGCATATGGATGGTGTGATCCTTATGAAGTACCTAAAAAAATGTGAACCTGTTACAGCAGTAGTTTATTCAACAGTTCTGAAGATTCTGAAGGAAAAACACTGTGTGAAATTGAGCAGAGTCATGTTGCTTTTGCAAGACAACGCACCTGCTCCCACTGTTCATGAAACCCAACAAGCAATACACAACTTGGGCTCTCAATGTCTGCCTCACCCACCCTGTTTGCCAGACTATTTCCTGTTCCCAAATTTAAAGAAACACTTGAAAGGAACAAAATTTATCACAGATGATGAAACCATATCTTCAGCTGACAGTTGGTTTGTGCAACAAGCAAAAGACTTTTTTTTTTCTCAGAGGATTGCAAATGATGCAGCAGCATTGAAACAAGTGTGTAACACTTCGTGGGGAGTATGTTGAATAATGTGTCTGCCTCAATTCCTTCACAGTGATTATCACACCTTTTCAGCACACCCTTGTAAGTTGAGAAATGCCCTGAGCGAATACATAGAAAAATATAAACAGAACCATATGTAAAAGCAGCTAAACAAAAGTCATGGGAAGTCTTTGTAAGAATATGGAAGACAAATATCATGAAGGCAGCAAAATATTCGGGCTATTGAAAAAGCTTCTAAATGAGGAAAAGTGAGAGGTGAGAGGAATCAGAAATGGTAAAGGTAATATAAAAACTGAAGATAAAGATATTCTACATGTTTAGAGCAATTATTTTGAAAGATTGCTAAATTATTATTATTATTATTTCGGGTGACTCCAGGAGTCCTTAGACTCATCGAGGGAGGCCCTAAACATCATGTCCACACAACTATGCGATTACATTCTCACAGTATCTATCATACCTTGTCTTGAACTCGTTCACCGTCTTAGCACCCACAACAGACTCTGGCAGCTTATTCCACTCATTTACCACTCTAAAAGTAAAGAACCCAGCTCTAACACCCCTGCTAACCACACTCTTGCCCAGCTTCCATACGTGTCCCCTAGTTCTCCCACCACCAGTCCTGATCTCAAAAATATCCTCTGAATTAATCCTATAGAAGCCCTTTAGCAATTTGAATGTCTCAATCATATCTCTCCTCCTCCGCCTATCAACTAGTTTCTGCAACCGACAAATCTTCAACCTGTTCTCATATGGTTCATTCCATAGACCTGTTATCATCTTAGTCACTCGCCTCTGGATCCTCTCCACCTCCTCCCCATCAAGAAGGAACCGCGGTGACCAAATCTGGGCACAGTAGTCGAGATGAGGTCTTATCAAGGCTCGGTACAGAGGTACAATAACTTGCTTGTCTCTGCTCATCAAGGTATTTTTCAACAACCAAGTGAGTTGATGAGCTGATTTAGCTACTTTTGCAATGTGCCCTCTAAACTTCATCTCCCTATCCACCAACACTCCCAAGTCCCTGGCCTCATCAATCTCTTGGAGTAAAGTTCCACCAATGTGGTATACTGCTGCTAATCTTTTCACCCCAAAATGCATAATCTTACATTTTGTCACATTAAATTGACATCCATTCTCCTTAGCCCAGAACTCCAATCTATCTAAGTCATCCTGAAAGACTTTGACATCTTCTGCATTCACTATTGCCCTACCCAACTTTGCATCATCAGCGAACAAATGAATTGTTCCACTTAGATCCTTCCCTATATCGTTAATGAACAGATTAAATAGCAGTGGTCCAAGAACAGAACCCTGCGGCACACCACTAGTCACAGGCCATCTTTTGGACTCTACTCCTGAATAAACTACTCTTTGATATCTCTCCATCAACCAACCACCTATCCACCTCACCAACCCTATATCCATTCCCATATGTTGTAGTTTACGGATTAGTATTCCATGTGGTATCCTGTCAAACGCCTTTGCCAGGTCCAGCAGTATCACTGTAAACCCATTTCCTTTATCCAGTTCAGCCGTCACCTTGTTATAAAACTTGAGCAAGTTACTGAAGCATCATCTACCCTTCACAAAGCCATGCTGTCCCCTGTACAGTATCTCGTTTTCATCAATCCATTCCTGTATTTTTCCCTTGACTACTTTCTCTAAGACCTTGACAACGACTCCTGATATGCTGATCGGTCGGTAATTTGCAACCGTAGTCTTGGATCCTCCTTTATGCAGTGAAACTATTTTCCCCTCTTTCCACACCTTCGGGACTAAGCCAGACCTGAGACTCAGATTAAACAACATGGTCAAGGGCACTGATAATTCTTTAGCCGCTTCACGCAAGACCCGTGCCGGTATACCATCCAATCCCACAGATGTGTTCACATTAAGGTTCTGTAATAGACTAGTCACCTCCACTTCATTCATCACTATTCCCATATAAACTAATGGTTCCTTCATTTTTTCAATGTCACCATCTGGATGATATGCTTTTGCAAATTGCGCGCTCAGTAACTCCACTATATCGACTGATTCAGTGACCTCCTTACGGTAACTCCTCACGGGAATTCCACATATACCCTGTCTTAATCGAAAATTCCACACCTTTAGCCACCTCCCAGGTCAAGACCTTATGATCACTTTCACCAATAGGTGGCAACATGGTCATTTCATTACAGTCAAATTGTGAGATGCTATTACCAGGTCAAGCACTCTCACACCCCTAGTATTTTCAATTACATGCTGTCTCAGATAGTTATCCCTTAATAATTGAATAAAATCCTTTTCCTTCCTCACATGTGTCCTCTCCTCCTTCCAATCAATGTTACCATAGTTGAAATCCCCCATAATAATTACCCTCCTTCCACTCATTTCATCAATTTCCCTATGCATACTATCTCCGCCATCTATTCCATCACCTGGTCTATAGCAGCACCCAACTGTATATTTTATTCTGCCAGTCTCAATCTCACACCAAATAGCCTCAAATGAGCTCCTTTCACTATCCTACAATACAACTTCAATTCTCCTTAGCTGCAGTTCATCAGCTATCATCAATAATACCCCTCCCCCCCATTTTATTCTCTCTGTCCCTCCTAAACACACTATAACCTACACATTCTATCCCACTAACTATATCATCTTCCGTCAGCCATGTTTCACTAATGCCAATAACCTGTTGCCAGGAAGAGCCAATCAAGGCCAAAAATTCTTCCTTCTTGTTCCTAATACTCCTGGCATTAGTATACATGAAATGCAGTGATCCCTTAGTCCCACCCCTATATTGATACGTTATTCTAAATGACCCATTCCCATTTTTTGTCCTTAGTGCTGGCTCGGGTACATTATATACATTCTTACACTCATCTGTCTCACTGATGTCTGCATATCCATTCCCCCCCCCCTCCTTGGTAGTTCTAGTTTCCCTGGTTTTGCACATCCATTTTCACTTCATTCAGCGACACTCTTTCCGGTCTCCGCACACCAAGTCCATTCAAATGCAGGCCATCCATCTTGTATATGTCCTTTCGCCCTTCAAACTCATTCCACACGTCCACGAATTCCACACCACACCGTCTGCATAACCTACGCATAATGTCATTTGCAATTATGGCACTCCTCCTAAACTCCTCTCTGTCATACCGTGGCAACAGACTAAGCATTCTAACTCTGTCACTCTTTTCTTTCGCTACCTTTAACAATACTTTCAATTCCTCTCTCATAAAAAATTTATCACCTTTCAATTCATTCGTACCCGCCACAATTATTAATTCTTTCACCCTCTGTTTTTGCACTCTAATACTCTCAATACTCTCTCAAATGAAACAAGTGACAATAGAAAAAGGCTATCAAGATTCTGAAATGTGGAAAGGCAGCTGGAGTAAATGTTATTTGAACAGAAAAGCTCAAATATGGAAGTATATCAGTATTAGGTATACTGCATTATTCAGAAGGTCTGGTAAGATCAAATTCCAGATAATTGGAGTAGAGCGCTCATAGTTTGTATATGTAGAAAAAGGAAATAAAACTGAACGTGAGAATTACAGAGGAAGTTTCCTTCTGAGTGTTCCAGGTAAAATTTACACAAGCATACTTGAGAAGAAGCTAAGAATTGTGGATGAGAAACTTAGAGAACTAGCAAAATTCAGACCAAATTAGAGGTATTCCCAATTCATATTTTTCCTTTATGACAAACAAATGAGAAATGGTTGGATTATAACAAGGATCTGGAAAAAAACATATGTTAAGGTACAAGAGAAAGTTTTTCAAAATCCTGTAGAATTTTCAATCCTATGCTGAGAATGTTGTAACTCAGCAGTTTGAAGGAAGTACTGGAAGTTGGAAGTAAAACAAGATGGCTTGTTGTGAAATCAGAATTAAGACAAAGGTGCACATTATTTCATTCTTATTTGTAATATGTATAGATCACATTATGAAAGAAAGTGACATTAAACCTTTTGTATTTTAATTATTATTTTTGGTAATGTTACATAGGCAAGTTAATCCTGCTATCAGAATGCTTGAAGTTGGAAGTAGAACACTGTTTCTGTTCTCTAGATCCAGATACTTGTGATCTTGTTAGAGATATATTATCCATGTTGGTTCCAACATGGATAATATATCTCTAAGGACCTGCATTCTCCACTCTGTTCAAATTCCTCCCCAATATCTAAGATATGATTTTCTAAAGAGTGTGCAAAGAAGTGGTGCAAGGAAAAGAAAACAAAATGTTGTGAAATCAGATTTAAGACAAAGGTGCACATTATTTCATTCTTATTTGTAATATGTATAGATCACATTAAGAAAGAAAGTGACATTAAACCTTTTGTATTTTGTATTGTATTTTATTATTATTGCTAATGTTACATAGGCAAGTTAATCCTACTATCAGAATGCTTTTTGTTATTTATTTTTAATTATATTTGTAACGATAAGTTTTCACTGTTCAAAAATTGGAAATTTATAGCAGCTTGGTGTTGTAGGTTTAAATCACATTTCTAATCTATAGAACATTGACAACACTCCTTCAAGCAACTTCAGGTTTCCAGCAACCAGTAGTAGTTTCATACCAAGGGATGAAATTCATCTTTTTTGAGGTTGTCTTTGGGAAATACTTTTATACCTTTTATGGAGAAGGCTGCACAGAACTAAGGTAGATGGGATGAAAGATGAATATAATGAGCAGGTTCAATGAGTTAGCAGTTCAACTGTAAAAGGATGCTGACTGTTGCTTGTCTTACTGTACATTGAGCAGAAATGAAGGCCTGATGAACCTAACCGGCTATGAGACAGTGACTGAAGAGAATCTGTGACATATGTATGTTCAACCTTGGACATACCGAATGTCCAAGGTTGGGCATGTTTGGTATTTGTATAGAGTAAGTGTTTAGGTTATGTGGTTATGCCTGGAAAGGCTAGAAGTAAGAATCATTCTGAGAAAATATATCTAGTCTAGACTATTTAAGTTGAGAATTATCCAAAGTATATGGTCTTTTTTTTTTTTTTTGCAAGAAAAAGGACAAAACTACTTTTAGGAAGAATTGAAGGTGACCAAGTTGTTATTGCCCCATTGAAGGATGGTGTGGAGATCGGTGTTTAGCATAGTTGTAGATGATCTTGAAGCTTGAGATGTTTGAGGCTGCAAGGTTTATCATATGAGTAAGATGAATGGAGAGTGTTATGATCAGCACAACTGTGTATAGAGTTTGAAATCAGTAAGAGGTCATTTATGAAAAAAAAAAAGTGCAGGTGAAATAACAGAATTTTGAGGAAAACCTGTATTCAGAAAATCTAAAGAGAGAACACTCTCTGCTATTACACACAAAAAATGACCAGAGAAAAACTGGCATTTCAGTTACAAAAGGATCAAAAGGAGTAAGGCATACCATAATATGACAGTCTGCTAAGAAGTCTTGAATGCTAAACTGTCAAATACCTTTACAGTTGTTGAAGAATTGACTATTGATGACCTTATAAAATAATTGGAGAGCACTGAAGTGAGATCAATCTGTTGATCTCACTTCAGTCTATTGATCCAGGCATAACTATCAATAGATTGATAGTTCTGAAGTGAGATGTGATATGTGTGTGTGATGTGAAATGTGAATGTGATGTGTCTAACACCAAACTATCAATAGATTGATAGTTCGGTGTTAGACACATCACATTTGTAATTGCCTGTATATCAGCTTGCTTCCATGCTATAGGATAGATTCCAGCTGAGTATTATACAGTGTGCAGTTAATAAAGAGCAAGTGTTAGTTCAGGAGCACAGTTAGTGAGATATCATCAGAACTAGAAACCTTTTTAGTATCCAGGTTGTTCAAGGTTCTTCTAATGTCTTTCTGGCATAAGGTCACAGGGGACATATTCTGCAGTGTTTGTTAAAAAAGGATGATTTGTCATGGTGATCACTGAAGAAGTTAGATGAGAAGAATGATGCCAAGAGGTCAGATTTATTTCTAGGTGATGTTGCAATACTATGATCTAGACGAGAGAGAGAGAGAGATAGAGACAAATGGAAGCGCCGTACTTACATCCAACAGCTATTGTGAGGGACCACTGTCACATGTGGCAGGTTTTCTATATTTAGCCATTTAAAGTCAGACTTAGCTCTATTAAATAAGTGTTGTTGGCTTCGCTGTAGGCTGTAAATGAAGTTGGAGATTTTTTCTCAAGCCATACATGATAAGCTGCTTTTTATTTTGTTTTCTTTTCCTTGCACCACTTCTTTGCACACTCTTTAGAAAATCATAGCTTAGATATTGGGGAGGAATTTGAACAGAGTGGAGAATGAAGGTCCTTGTTCCAACATGGATAATATATCTCTAACAAGATCACAAGTATCTGGATCTAGAGAACAGAAACAGTAGTGTGATCATGGGAAGGAGGAGTATAAGTTTTGGAGATCTTCCCACTCTGCACTGTTGTAGTGCCAAAGAACATTTGGTTGTGAATGGCTGATGTTGTTGATTAATTTTAATGGTATAGATGAGAACAAGGGATTTCTATTATTATTATTATTATTACCACCCCAAGACCTCATGGAGTCAAAGACTCATCTGGGAGGTTCTTTTATCTCTCTCTCTCTCTCTCTCTCTCTCTCTCACACACACACACACACACACACACACACACACACACATACACACACACACACACACACACACACACACACAGCTCATCATACCATGTTTTAAACACATTCAAACTATTTGCAGACACCACATTCTCAGACAAAGCATTCCAATCATTCCAACTCTGCATGAAAAAAACCTGCCTCTCACTCCCCTACTCACACCCTCTTTATACAGTTTCCAGGGATGACCTCTGGTTCTCCCCTGATCTCCCACTATTCTCTGTAAAACTTCTCCAGCATTGATCCTATAACAACCCCTTACCAACTTGTAGGTTTCTATCATATCTCCCCCTCTTCATCCTGTCCACCAGACTCTGCAAATTACATCTTCTCAATCTTTCCTCATACTCGACATTCCGGACGTCAGATACTACCTTAGTCAGTCTCCTTTGGACCCTTTCCAACATCTCTTCATCCTTCTGAAAACCCAGTGACCAAATCTGGGCACAATAGTCCATGTGTGGCCTAATCAAAGCCTTACAAGAATCTCCCTATTTCTGCACGTCAGTGTCCTCTGCATCATTCCCAGAAGCCTTTGTGTTGTCTTCACAATTTTGGCGATGTGCCCCCTAAATTTTAGATCCTTATCCACTATCACCCCCAGATCTCTTATTTCCTCTATCTCCAACAATATATTCTCACCAAGCATAAATTCTGCATCACATCTTTGTTTTCCAAATTTTAAAACCTTATATTTTGCAATATTGAACTCATATCCCCATTTCTGTGCCCAATCACTCAATCTGTTCAAGTCTTCTTGGAATCCCACAACATCTTCACTATACTTCATGGTTCGTCTCAACTTCGCATCATCTGCAAACCACTGAATATCTCCATCTAAATCTTCACCTATATCATTAATATACAAGTTAAACAGTAATGGACCTAAAACAGACCCCTGAGGCACTCCACTAGTGACTTTCCTTTTCCTGGATATCGCTCCCCCATACACAACTTGTTGATACCTATCAGATAGCCAGTCTCCAATCCAATGCACTAATCTAATATCCAACCCCATCTGCTCTAGTTTGACTGTCAACCTATCCAGAGATACTCTATCAAAAGCCTTTGTGAAATCCAAGTATATTACTGTGTATCCTTTTCCTCTGTCTAAGGAAGCAGTCACTTTATTGTAATAAGTAAGTAGATTACTAAAACATGACCTCCCTTTAGCAAATCCATGCTGTCCATTAAAGTTAATACCATTGTTATCAACCCAACTCTGGATCCTAGTTCTCACAAACTTCTCCAACAACTTAACCACAACACCTGACACACAGATATGCCTATAGTTTGATGCTTGAGTTCGATCACCTCCTTTATGAAGTGGCACAATCTTGCTCTCCTTCCACTCTTTAGGAACTTGACCGAGTGCAAGACTCATGTTAAAAAAATATGTCAAGGCAGGTGTCAACTCCCTGGCACATTCTTTAAGAATACGTGGTGATATATTATCAAGTTACACAGCCTTATTAGCATCTAGTTTACTCAACTCCCCATACACCTCTTGCTCACCTACATTCAGTCTCTCCTCCCCATCATCAACTGCTCTCAATCCCTCCATGAAGTCACATTCACAAGATTGAAAGATCTTTATGAACTGCTCATTAAGTATCTCCACCACACCTTCTGCATTAGCTGTCTTTATACCATTTTCTCCAATCAATGTCATCCTTCCATAATTATTCTTTCTTTTGCTGGCTACATATCGAAAGAACTCCTTAGGATTCTTTTTGGCTTCATTAACCAACTGCTGTTCATACCTATCTTTAGCTACCCTCACTAACCAAGTCACCCTCCACCTTGCTTGGTCTTTGTAGACCTCATGGAATTGGTTATTTCCACTTCTCTTATGCTGCCTCCATAATGCCCTTTTTCTCTGGATCGCATGCTTAATCTCTTTATTAATCCATCTCACACCCACCTTATTTAACCTTCTCACCCTTGGAATACATTTGGACATTCCATCTACTAAACAGTTTTTGAAAATCCTCCAAGCTGCATTGATCTCTTTTCCAGTTAACTCCTCATTCCATGCTATACCCGCAAGCTGGCTCCTGAGCTCTTCATAATCACCCCCCCCCTTGTAGTTCCACATATACCCTTTTCTCACAGAGGTCCTTGCACTGCTGGCAACCACCCAGGTAATCACCTCATGGTCACTCTCACTAATTGGTGGATGATTTGACACCTCATTTATAATTACATCCTCTGATGAGATGACCAAATCCATGACCCTCAATCCTCTGGTGCCCTCTGTTACATGCTGTCTGAGGTAGTTATCTCTCAAAAACTCAAGAAACTCATTTTCTTTAATTCCAGTTGCTATCTCATCATTCCAGTCTATATTGCCATAATTAAAATCACCCATAATTATTACCCTTTTCTTATTTACTTGGCTAATTTGATTGTACATTTCATTATCACCACTATCCACATTACCTGGTCTATAACAACATCCCATCAAGTATTTGATTCCATTCACCTCTATCTCACACCATACTGCCTCAAAACCACCGTCACTATTTTCCTCTTGCATCTCTACTTTATATGGACATAACTCTTTCTCTATCATCAATAGAACTCCCCCCCCCTTTTTACCCCCTTCTGTCCTCACGAAACACATTCTATCCTTCCATCTCTATTCCTGTCAGGATGTCATCCTCTTCCAACCATGTCTCACTTATTCTGACAATCTTTGGGTGAACAGGCTCAATTAGTGCAACCATTTCATCTGCCTTGTTTCTTATACTTCTAGCATTTGTATATAAATGCCACAGCTCATTCCTGGATCTACAGCTAGTTCCACCGATAACACTAATTCGATGTGATCTCTCCATGCACAACTGGGGCCATTTCCCTTTCTGCTTATTCATTTTAAAACCCGTTTCAATTTCAACTGTTTACTCTTGATCCCTGGTCATCCCATTCCTTTCCTGCCTACACATGCTCACCTCCTCTTGGAGCATCCACCTTTCTTATGTGTAATGCTCTCCACCCTGAGCCTCCCCGTTTCCCTGCTCCTCTTGCACACCCATTTTCTATACTCATACCACTCACTTCCCCATTCATAACCACCTCTTCAATCTGTCCTGTCTTACTCTCTCACTCTTCCACATCACTTCCCACTCGATCTGATTCATTCTCTCTATTCACTTCTCTACCTTCCAGCAGCAGTCTCTCCAAGTGACTCACACCATAACCACTCAAATGCAGTCCCTCGCTCCCATACAGCTTCATCCCTCAAACTCATTCCATGCATTAACAAACTATACTCCCATCTCCTCACACATTTCAGCCAGCATATCATTCATAATCCTTGCGCTCTGCCTCATTTCACCACAGTCATACCTAGGCAACATGCTAACTACCCTTCCTGTCACACTATTCTCCTTTATCCTTCTAAGCAGCCTCCTGATATCCATTCTGACACACTCCTCTCTCAAATCATTTGTACCTATTAATACTATTAACTCTTTTGCTCCTGCTTCATATCCAATGCCTCACTCACTCTACTCATTTTAGCACCTGGTAAACATACCTTGTGCATTCTATCCTCCAGCACACCTTTAATAATGGAGTCTCCATACAACGCCACTCACTCATCTTTTGTTAACTCTTTCATGCTATCATGATTTATTTTAATAGTTTTTACCCGAATTTTCTTAATTTCATTCTGCATCCATTTCATTTCTTGCCTCATTTAATCCAATTCAATTTCCGAATCTCGCGACACATTCTCTTTATCATTCAATCTTTCTAACTTTCTAACTCTCGACCCTCCCCCCCCTTCTCACTTTCACTCTCATTCATCCTTCTTTGTTTCCGTACTTTCGGTCCAACATGTGACGAACTTTCGCTATCATTCATTCTTTTTTCACTATCATCCATTTTTTCGATTTTTTTCACTTTCGATTTCTGCGTCACGCCATTTCTAGTTTCATTCATTCTCTCAATTTCATTTCCTTCCACCACTCTCACCTCACTTTCGTCCCTTTTAACATCCGTTACGGTTTTCAAATCGCTCTTTTTCTTTTTTACTGATTTTTTAACATTTTCTTCTCTTTCTCGCCATCCTTATCTTTCATATGTGCACTTATTTTCCCTGCGACAATCTCGCTACTAACACTTTCTGTCATCAATTTCATATTTGCATTCATTAATTCCTCGTTCAGGTCACACACACACACCCTCCTTCCATCCTCACCAAATATCCACAAATCATTTATGTAATCGAAAGAATACATATAACAGACCTCACACTTAATGAAACGACTGAAATCTAAATTGAAGTCATGGAATGACAATGCTGCCACCATTTTTTGCAGGTTTCTAAGTCTAATAATAATGATTTCGTAATTAAGTTTTGGCAAAAAAAAAATCCCCCGCACTAATAAAACCGGTAGTGCACAACGTTTACAGCCTCTCTTACTCAAACAATTATGCATATATATATTTAATTATTCCTAGAAAACTTATCTCAATAGGAGCTCTTCTTATACATGTCTGTGCTTGACTCACGAGTGCCCTCCCAATCTTCCCACTCTGCACTGTTGTAGTGCCAAAGAACATTTGATTGTGAATGGCTGATGTTGTTGATTAATTTTAACGGTATAGATGAGAACAAGGGATTTCTATTTATTAACTTGTTGCTGATATTTTGCTGGTATTTTATCCGGCATCTTCAGAGCAAAAAACTAGTTTGTCACAGTACTAGTTTGTCACGAGACAACAACATTCTGGTATAACAATGGGACTAGTTTGAACAATTGTAACATACAACACAAAGACTAAAGTCATAATTAGGCACCATCTGTGTTGAGGGTCATCATCATTTATTTATATTTTACAATTATAAATAGGGAAACCAATCAAAACAAATAAGTAGTCTGTGTACACTAAAATAGGACTTGGAGGTTGTTATGACGTGAAGGAAAACCAGGCTTCTCTGTCATATGCTAATTGATGGATCTCTGATGCAGGGAGTTGGGGGGAAACCCCTGTTTCCCCCCAACTATTTGCAACAAGAATATTGCTGATGTATTTCCAATATGGAGTTCGGGGTCTGCCTCTTTTTCTTTTTCCATCTGTAGGGGCGTAGACGACCAGAGCATCAAAGGGTGCAGAGGGTCAACGTCTAAGTTGGTGGCCAAGCCATTTTATTTGGTTTTTTTGAACAGTGCTGACTTGAGGATTTTGCTGGGTTTTATCTGATATAATAGAGTTTGGAATGTGGTCTTCCCAGGAGTAATCCAGGATATTTCTTAGACAAGTAGCTCCATATAAAAGTAGTTCCTATTTATAATATTGGTCACTGCTTTTGTTGAGATGTTCCGGGTCCAGGAGCCGTATAGAAAGATAGACCGGCTGGTGCACTTGTAAAGACGAATCTTCATCTCCTTTGAGATGAGGCTTGACTTCCATACTTTATTAAGACTTCTGTGGAATTGCAGTGCTTTCTGTTTTCTTGTTTTAATGTCTGTTAAGGAATCTGAGATGTGTGATCGAAGGTATACAAAGTCCTCTACTTCTTCAAGGTGATCATTTTGATTTATATAGATGTGCCCATCTATCTGATGTTTTAATATATATATTTTTTTTTCGGGAGTTTATTTTTAGTCCAAATATTTCTATGGTTCTCCTAAGGCTGTTGAAGTGGTTTGGGGCATCTGTAATGTTGGAGTTAATGAGGATTATATCATTTGCAAAGCTCAGGTCTTCAAGGTGCATCTGTATATATGGGTCTTTGATAAGGATTCCAGATTTAACTTGCATTAATTTAAAAATATAATCAATTGCTATGATGAAGAGATATGGAGCCAGCGTATCTCCCTGTAGGATTCCTGTGGTGATGGGGAAAACTCTGTTTTCCGTTAACTAGTACTATGGCTTGATATCACTAGTAGGGTGCCTCGATTGCCCTGATAAGTTTAGGTGGAATGCCATAAAGTTTGGGTGTTTCCCATAGTTGTTCCCTGTCAACAAAATCAAATGCTTTAGTAAAGTCAGTAAAGTTCAAAAGCAATGGTAGAGTCTTGTCCTTTGAACCTTCTATTAGTTTTCTGATGCAGTGAATGTTTTCTAGAGTACCACGTTTTTTGAGGAATCCAGCCTGGTTTGTACGAAGTAATGGAGTTATGTGGTTCAGTTCTATTTGATATCATTCTATTGTAGATTTTTAGTGGGGTAGAGAGGAGTGTGATTCCTCTGTAGTTTTCAGGTTTGTTTAGGTTACCCCTTTTTTGGAATTGGTATTATTAGACCTACTTTCCACTGTTCAGGAACTTTCCCAGGGGAAAGTGCAAAGTTATAAATGTGGAAGTTGTTCTTTGATATCTGTAGAGCAGTGCTTTAAAGCCTCAACTGTGATGCCATCTGCTCCTGGTGATTTTCCTGCTTTTTGTTGTTCAAGGGCCATTGTGAAATCATTGCAGTTGATGCTAAGAGTTTCTGGTACTATGGTTTTCGAGATGAAATCAATGTTTGGGATTGGCATGTTTAGCAGGATGTGATGTGGTTCGTGAGGATAGAAGGGGTAAAAAGGGAGAGAGAGTGCTATTGATGATACATTTCGAGATGAAATGTATCATCAATATCATAAGGGGTAAAAAGGGAGAGAGAGTGCTATTGATGATACATTTCGAGATGAAATGTATCATAAAAATCCCAAACATTGATTTCGAGATGAAATCAATGTTTGGGATTGGCATGTTTAGCAGGATGTGATGTGGTTCGTGAGGATAGAAGGGGTAAAAAGGGAGAGAGAGTGCTATTGATGATAGAGAAAGAGTTATGTCCATACAAAGTAGAGATGCAAGAGGAAAATAGTGCCAGTGGTTTTGAGGCAGTATGGTGTGAGATAGAGGTGAATGGAATCAAATACTTGGTTTGATGTTGTTATAGATCAAGAAATGTAAATGGTAGTGACTATGAAATGTATAATCAAATTAGCCAAAATAGGTTTTAAAATTTGGAAAACAAAAATGGGATGCAGAATTTATGCTTGGTGAGAATATATTGTCATAGGTGGAGGAAATAAGAGATCTGGGGATGATAGTGGATAAGGATCTGAAATTTAGGGTACACATAGCCAGAATTGTGAAGACAACACAAAGGCTTCTGGGAATGATGTGGAGGACACTGACTTGTAGAAGTAGGGAGATTCTTGTTCCATTGTATAAGGCTTTGATTAAGCCACACATGGACTATTGTGACTAGATTTGGTCACTTGGTTTTCAGAAGGATGAGATGTTGGAGAGGGGCCAGAGGCGACTGACTAAAGTAGTTATACATTTTCTAACCTCTGGAATGTTGAGTATGAGGAAAGATTGAGAAGATGCAACTTTCAGATTCTGGTAGACAGGAGGAGGAGTGGAGATATGATAAAGACATGCAAGTTATTAAGGGGTTGTTATAGGATGAATGCTAGAGAGGTTCTACAGAAAGTAGTGGGAGATCAGGGGAGAACCAGAGGTCATCCCTGGAAGCTGTATAAGGAGGGTGCGAGTAGGGGAGTGAGAAGCAGGTTTTTTTCATAAAGAGTTGTGAATAATTGGAATGACTTGCCTGAGAGTGTGGTGTCTACAAGAGAATTTGAGTGTGTTTAAAGCATGGCATGATGAGCTGTGTGTTTGATAAAAGGACCTCCTAGATGAGTCTTTGACTCCATGGGATCTTGGGTAATAATAATAATAATACTGCCTGTGGGTGGTTGTTCTTTGTGAGTTGCTGGAATTGATTTGCTTGTTAGAGTCATTTAATTCTTCCCAATTGTATCTGAGGGTTTTTTCTGTGATTTAGATGCTCTTAGTCGTAGCTTTAATCGTGCACTTACAATTCTGTGATCAGTTTAATTCTATGCTGTTGTATGCTCTACAGTTTTAGCTGACCTTATCCATTTGCCATTCATTAAGGTATGATCAATTTGATTCATTGGATGTTGCCATGTCCATTTTCTTTTTTCTAATTTATTTGGGAATTTTGATTGAAGAGATATCAAGTTCTGCGAGTTGCAAAAGTTCACAAGAAGATGGCCATTTCCATTGGTTGAGTCATGGTAGGTATATTGTCGTATGTTTTTTGTATTTCCAGCTGCATCTTTTCTGATTTGTGTATTGAAGTCCCATCCACCTATGTGCATATTGTGTGCAGGTATTTTGATAATGTAGTCGGCTTGGTTTTGAGAAGGTTTCTTTGTCTTTATCCTCTGCTGCTTCTGTAGGTGCATATGCACATGTAATTGTTATTTTTGGGTTTACATTTATTGTAATAGCTATTATTCTTTTTGAAACACTTTCTATTGATAGAATATTTTTGTAGACTCTGTTGTTTACCAAGATTCCAACTCTGCCATTTCCAGATTGATCTGTAGATGAGTACACAAAATGTTGAGGGTAAAATAAAATAATAATAACAATAACAACAACAATAAAAAAAATTAAAAAATGAAAGAGAAATCAGGTATTAATTTGGTCTTGAGATGACTATCTCCCAAATCTTTGGCAAATTTATACAGCTATACTTGTTGAGGTTTGGAGTATGTTTCAAGGCTTCTGTTGATTCCAGGAACAACCTCTCTGACTTATAAAATCTTCTTTTCAGCGCTTTTTTTCAATTGATCTTGTGTGTAGGGATATCTAAAGCATGGTCTGCTAGACCTGACTTGCCATAGCGGCAGTGCCAGATGTATTTTTTATGTTCACTAAGGTGGATGTCCACAGTTCTTCCTGTCCGTCCATAGTGTGCTCAATCACATGAACAGGGCACTTTGTAGACTTCTGGATGTGATAATAGAGAGATTCTGTCCATGGGGGTGAATGGATGAGAGTTTCCAGTTTCACATACGGTTTAACTGTATGCAAAATTGCCACACAGGATCAATTGGAAAAAAACAAAAGTGCTGCACAGAAGCTTTTATAAGTCAAAGAGGTTGTTCCTGGAATCAACAGAAGCCTTGAAACATATTCCAAACCTCAACAAGTATGGCTGTATAAACTTGCCAAAGATTTGGGAGGCAGTCATCTTAAGACCAAATTAATACCTGCTTTCTCTTTCATTGTTTTAATTTTTTAAACTTTTTTATTGTTATTATTTATTTTATTTTATTTTATTTTTCCCCCAACATAGATGGTACCTAATTAGGATTTCAGTCTTTGTGTTGTATGTTACAATTGTTCAAACTAGTCCCATTGTTATACCGGATTGTTGTTGTCTTGCATACTGTGACAAACTAGTTTTGTGCTCTGAAGATGCTAAATAGAACCAGCAAAATATCAGCAATAAGTTAATAAATAGTTATTTTCTTATCACTCTGCATTCTCATCGATACTGTTAAAATTAATTAACATGTACGACGAACACATAAGCCTTTCCACACGTGAATGGCTGATGGAAGGGCATTCCACTATAGATAAAACTTGGATAAGATTGTGATCTGCCACTTAAATTTAGAATTTCAAATTATCTATGCTACACTGAGATTCAAACCTGCAGCTGTCTGTTAGTAGAAAATAGAGATATTATCTACATGGTTAGTTATGCCAGCAACAGCTTTCCCTGTTTAGTCTTGGGATTTTGCTTATTGATATTTGTAGCATAGAAGTTAGAGGTGAATATACATCCAAAATTTTTTCTCTGATACAGTTTTATATGTGATATGAAAATGCATTTTAATCTTACCTTTTGTTTTATACACTCAAAGTTGTTTAAGTAAATTATGCTTGACAAGAAATTATATATTTTATTTAATTTAATTTAAATCTTGTTTAATACTTTTATTCGTGTGTAAGCAAACAAAGTTTGCACATAAAGTATCTTCATGATTAGGCTACTAGTATATAAAGGCTGTTGACTTCACCTCAATTGCCTTGGTATTCCATAATACATTGGGAGATCTGGCTCCCACTGAAGAGACTTCAATAAAGGTTGAAAGTGGTCTGGCTAGTGACCCCTTAATGCATTATAATATACACATCTGAAAGGAAGTATGCTTTGCATTATGGGATGCTACGGCATT
Source organism: Typopeltis vanoorti (assembly GCF_054136105.1). NCBI lineage: Eukaryota > Metazoa > Arthropoda > Arachnida > Uropygi > Thelyphonidae > Typopeltis > Typopeltis vanoorti. The sequence goes on along the minus strand of NC_143549.1, from coordinate 188,146,932 downwards.
TGATTTACTATCAGCCTAGTCATGAAGATACTTCACACACAAACTTTGTTTGCTTGCACTTGGATAAAGGATTAAACAAGAATATAATTTCTTGTCAAGTATAAATTCCTTTACTAAAAACACATGTAATAACCACAGTAATGACTATTTAATTCGTATTTAATTTATTGGGATGAAATATTTACGAATTAAATAGTCATTACTGTCGTTATTACGTGTGTTTTTAGCAATGAATTCACCACAGGTTCCGTTATATAAAAATAAATTCCTTTGTAACAAATTGCAAAAAAAAAAAACTTTCTACAACTATCCAAATTCTTTTGTTCCTTAATAATTTGGTAAAAGCACTTCCAACCTTTCTGGATGTTTACAAAAAAAATTTAGTCTATTTTATAATAATATATATAGTGCATCAAGAGTTTGTTTCTTTCAACTAAATCTCGATGTTTCCTTAGGAAGAATCTAGGAAATTTTTTCTTCATTTTAATGAAGGAAATTCTTTTTTTCATGAAGGATATTCACATTATTAAATGTAATCATCATTTTTTAAAAACTTTTTGTGCTAAATATTCTCAATAGCCGTTATCAATGTTTTAGGATATATATTTAATGCAGGTTAAATTAACTGTTTGTATTATATGAAGGAAAATAATTCAGAAGATACCCAAAAAATTGATAGTGGAGATGCATCTACCATCAGAACATCAAACAATCACAGATACCAGGCTCTTCTACTAAGGCATGAATTGGAGATTATTTTTCGACATTTTCAAATGCTACTATCGCATTTACATTTTCTTCAGAGTTATGCTTTAAGGTATGATTGACTCTTTCGTTTTGTTAATGATAAAATAAAATCTTTATTAAGAAAGTATATTTTTTTCTGTTTTCTTGATAATATACAAGGTTCACAGCAAGGTGTCATGCTTTTATTTTCACTGGTTTCACTTATGCAAACAGTGCATTAAAGTTATATTGCATTCATAAAACATCTCTGCAGTATACAGTTTACAAGATGATGCAATATTTGTCCTTTAGCTGGTTAGACCTAGGTTTGAATTCTGTCTAGTATACTATGAGCATTTTTAAGGGCTTTTCAGTTGAATTTGAGTCAGCCATTCTGATATTTAGGTTGCACATTTTTCCCTAATATAAACTTCTGCAAAACACTCATGCTGAAAGAACACATGCAATTAACGTCAGTAGTGTGACTCTTGGCCTTCGTTGGCTTGTCTGGCAATGAAGGAAACTTCAAAACATGGTAATTATACATTTGGGATATGAGGACAAGATGTATGTTGATATATGTAGTTCAGGTATATAACCTGCTTGTGTTTCTTATGGTGCAAATTGTACATGTTCAAAAATAATTACAAATATTTCAGATAATGCAGTTAAGTTCAGTTAGGTTACGACTTTCATCCTTGTATTTGTTTTAAGTAGAAACAGACAGGTGAATTTTAAATGTTCCTGTGAAATTCATATTTCACATCGAGAAATGCTTTTTATATAAACACTGTACTGGTGGAATATATAAATTCTCCCTCCTCAACAGAAAGTAGGATATGAAAGTGAATTAAGTGACTGGATACAACTTTAATTTGACATAAAGCAAACTACTTTACATTTCGGACTTCATAGTAAAGTCCTCATCTAAGAGTACACACATATATACAAAAAATAAGCTATATTACAATACATACTATAGTGTTATAGTTGGTGGCATTCAGATCCATGAAGAGTATAAACTGCAGGCTAGGAAGGTGACAAGTATGGTAAAGAAGGAAAAGATGCAGCATGAAAGGAGATTGGCTGGTCTGACCAAGGTTTATTCTCTGGAATTCTTCCATTATATGGCAAGCAAGAGAAAAATAATTATGGGTTGACACTGGTGGCTAGTCATGGTAGCAAAGTGACCGTTACAAAGAATATAGTGGAATTATTGAATGACCACTTTATCAGTGTATATCATGCTGGTGTAAATGATGGCATGCAGTATAGAAGGGAGACAAGTATTAGGAGAATTGGAAGTGAAGGAATCAGAGGTGTATCAGTTGTTGATTGGGTTAGTTGTTAATAAGGCTCTGGGAATGGATGACATATCACCATGCATTCTTAAGGAATGTGCACAACAGTTCGTTATGCTCTTGACCTGGTAATGAAGGTCATGCCATGAGTAAGGTTCCTAAGGCGAGGAAAGAAGGCAAAATAGTACTAGTCCACAAGCATGGTTCTAGGACAGAAGTCTCCAACCAATTATAGACCAATCTGTATAACTGAGTTGTAGTCAAGGTGTTGGTGAGATTGGTTAGGAATAGAATACAAGATTGGGTTGATGGACATGGTATTCTTTATGATGGATTTCTAAAGGGCAGTTTTTGTTTTAGCAATTTATTTTCATTTTATGATAAGGTAACAATGAAGTCCAAGTGTGTTAAATAAAGGAGAATCATATACAGTTATATTCTTGCACTATTCAAAAGCATCAATAGATTACCACATGATAAGTTGGTGAACAAGCTGCAGAGAATGGAATAAATAGTATGTTGGTTAGGTGGATTGGTGATCAACTCTCTGAATGATACAAGCAAGTTGTGTATGATGGAGCAGTGTCTCAAAAAAAAAATGAAAAAAAGGAGGGCATACCCCAGGGTTCAGTTCTCATGCCCAACGGTCTTCTGTGGAAGACTGTTGCATAAATTGGAGAATATGGGTTTGAATTATAAAGTTCATCTGAAAATTGAGACATAACAGCAGAAGAATTCATTATAAAATATTAATACTAGAAACACTTACGTTTAATATTTTTATTGTAAAATTTTTGGCTAAGTTTCATAGCTGTTGTCAATATAGTTATAGAAAAATTTAAAAAAGAACAATTTAATTGAAAGCACTTGATATTATGTGCAATATCGGCTGCAGGAGAATAGCTCCATCTACATTAATAGATATTCAAAATAAATGACAATAAATTAATTTAGTTAATTATTTTTAAATTATAAACAATATTTAATTACAATTATGGAACACATGAATGGTATTGGTTAATATATATTAGGCCTAGTGGCCTGTTACGTTCGTGTTAGGTACGTCCTAATACAGTTTGAAACTGTGACAGCTTCGAGGATAAGATGGTCAGCCCTATGCCCCCCCCCCCCCCCCTTCAAATCCAACTGTTTTCTCTTGATCCCAAACCATCCTTTTTTTTTTTTTTTTGTCTACACATGCATTCGCATCCTCTTAGAGCATCTACCTTTCTCACAATGTGTTCCCCTGTCCATCCTGAGCCTCCCCTTTTCCCTGTTTGTCTTTCACACTTGTTTTCTCATTCTCTATACTCATGCCACTCACTTCTTCATTCATAACCACCACTTCATTCTCTCCCTTTTTTACTCTTCCATGCTTTCATATCGCTTCTTAATTGATCAGATTCATTCTCTGCACTCATTCCTCTACCTTCCAGCAGCAATTTCTCCAAGTCCTAGTCAAGTCAAGTCATTTGTCCCTATTACCACTATCAACTCTTTTGCTCACTTACTTCTTATATCCAATGCCTCAATCTCTCTATTTATTCTACCACCAGGAAAACAAACCTTGTGCATCCTCTTGTCCACCACACTTCTCACAGGTCTTTCGTTACCTTTTTCTTACATATTATTTGTGTTTCATCATTTTCACTCTTCCATACATATCTCAAATTCTCTTAACTTCACTTTGCATCCGTTTCGTCTCTTGTCTCATCTTAACCAACTCAACTTTCAAATCTTGTGTCACATTTTCACTCTCATTCATTCTCTCAATTTTGTTGCCATCCATACATGCTTATTTTCAGTCAATGCTGCTCCACCTTACCTTTAATTGCACTCTGTTTTCCAACTTCTGCTACATTCGTATCACTTTTGTCTTTCTTACCCTCAATTGCTAAATTTATCAGATCGTTCATTTTGATTTTTCAGAACTTTTTTACCATTTTTTGCTGCTCTTTTACACTGTCCCTCTTTTCTATGAGATGAGCACTCATTCTTTTCGTGGCATTTTTGCTACTAACACTTTCAGTTACTACTCATCAAATGTTCATTCAGCTCACACTTTGCCATCCTTCTCATGGCATTCTTGCTACTAACGCTTTCAGTTACCACTCATCAAGTGTTCATTCAGCTCACACTTTGCCCAAATTCTCCTTCCATCTACCTTAAATATCCATAATTTATCTACATAATTGAACAAGTACATATAGCACACCTCATTTCATGAAATGAAAAATCAAAATTAAATTCCTGCAAAGATAAAGCTGCTGCCATCTTTCCTTTGCCGGTTACTACACTAAGCTTTAAATTTAACAATTCTGTAAGCAGACTTAAACAAACAAGCCTACACACTAAAACACTGCACAACTTACATTGCACATTACATAACATTACTCATGAGCACTCACTTATTTACAATTAATTATTCCAAATAACTTATCTGAAATGGGCGCCTTCTTTACACAATGCTACTTCTCGTTATCATGACACTAGCAACATCCTCTTATCTTATAAGTTTCTATCATGTCCCCTCTTTTCTACCCATCAAATTAACTTTACAATCCACACAGACATTCAACCTATCCTGATAGCACATTCCGCAAATCTGTCACCAGCTTGGTCACTTGTCTTTGAATCTTCTTCACCACCTCCTGATCCTCAAGATACCCAAATGACCAAATATGTACACAGTACTAAAAATGTGGCCAAAATAGAGCCTTATGAAGAGGGATAGTAGCCCCCCCCCCTTTGAGCTATTTTCTATCCACTTTTGGAATATACTCTCTGAATTTCAATTCTCTGTCTACCATTACCCCCTCCCTCCCTCTCTCTCTCTCTCTCCAGTCCCTAGCCTCATCAGTTTCCTGCAGTTCAGTACCATTAATGTGATACACAGTATGTTATCTTTTCAACCCAAAGTGCATAATCTTACATTTTGCAGAATTAAATTGACAACCATTATCCTTCACCCACATTGCCAATTTATTTAAATCATCCTACAGGATATCTATATCAGCTTTATCAGCTATTGCTCTCCCCAGTTTTGCATCATTAGCAAATAACTGAACATAATCATACATTAATATGCAAATTAAAGAGTAGTAACCTTAGCACATAGCCCTGAGTCTGTGTGTGCTAAGGTCAAATTTAAGGTCACTTTTTCTCCTAGACATTGCACCACATACTACTGTGGTTTCTGTTAGCCATCCCTATCCATACCGTGAGCTTCGTATCCATTCCATTTGCTCCAACTTTTGTATTAGTTTTCCATGCAGTATTCTGTTGAATGCCTTTGCAAAGTCTAGTAGTATCGTGGTATAGCCATTTCCCTTCAGCTAATTTTGCTTTCACTGTATTATAAAATGTGAGTAAACTACTAAAGCGGGATGCCCCCCACCATAGATTATCTTATTCCTATCCACTCAGTGCTAGATTTTACATTTTACCAACTTTTCCATACTTTAACCACCACTCCGGAGATATTAATTGCTCTATAATTTGCTACTTCTGTCTTGGAGCCACCTTTATGTAATGGAACTATCTTACTCTGTTTCCACTTCCTTGGAACCTTGCCAGAGCTGAGGCTTAGATTAAAGTACTTCAATAGAGGCACTGCCAATTCTTTTGCACATTGATATAGCACAATGTGCCCACCTTCCATTCATTTCCATTGATGTATTCACATTGATATTTTTATAGGGGAGTACCGCCTGTTAATCTGCTTCAGTTCTCACATAAGCAACTGCAAAATCTCCACCTGGATGATACACCCTTACAAAATGATCACTTGGCAAGACATTTATTTCTTCTGCTTCTGTCACCTTCCTATTGTACTGTCAGCACTGATTATACAGTAGAAGGATAACTTTAATTTTTGTATTTACTTTGCACGTGCTTAGTTAAATTTTCTGTCATAACCAGATTTGGTATCTTTTTTTTTTTTTTTTTTTTTTTTCATACTAGTTGCTCTTCTTCCTTGCACTTTGTACTGCTCATGAGTATTTTGGTCATTTTTTTTTATATTCCCTCCACAATGCTTTCTTTTTTTTTTGTAGCTCTTGCTTTATACGAGGGTGGTCTGAAATGTTCTCGGCCTAACAATGAAAAAAGGAATTTATAATTTCAAAATAATTTTTACTTTTCAACATAATCTCCCTTAAGACTAATACATTTATTCCATAACAAATTTAATTTAATCCTCTTTCCAAGTGTAAGCAAACAAAGTTTGTACCTAAAAATATCTTCAGGACTGAGGTAAGGTATTGCAACACCAGGCAACTCCTAGCAAAGGTGGACCAAGCTCTCATCACTCCTTGTATCAGTATCTCCCATAATGCAAAGCACACCTTGCGGACATGTGTACTGCTATGCATTAAGGGAAGGGCCACTACCAGACCCTTTTCAACGGCAGTGGGAGGCGGACCCAAACGTGGAGATACTAAGGCAGCAGCTATAGGAGAGGTCATATTTACCTATAGGAGTTGCCAAATAGGAGTTATTATAGTCTAACCAAGTGAAAAATAAACTTCCAACATTTATTCTAGCAATGCTCCAGTGGCATTATCCTGTCCCTGTAGTGGTTCTCAGTAAGATCTGCAAAATACACCTCTACAGCTGCAATCACCTCTTAATTCTAAGAAAAACGCTGACCAGCGAGGAAAAGTTTTAGTTTTGGAAAGAGATAGAAGTCAGAGGGAGCCAAATCTGAGGAATACAACGGATGTTCCAACAATTCATAGTCATCATCATCACGAACCATGGGCTCGCTGTCCATTGGTGTCTGATGCCTCCTTCACAATCTTCTTCCACCTTTCTTTGTCCAGTACACAGTGTCACAGTTTCTGTACACCCATTCCACACCAGTCCTTTATATCGTCTATCCATTCTCTGTATGGTCTACCTCTTCTGTTTAAACCATGCAAAATACCAAACATAAATGTCTTTATCTTCTGGTCCTCACTCATTCTACAGATGTGTCCAGATAATTGCAGCTTCCGCCTAATAATATTCTGCATTAGATTCTCTTTTGGTTGTATAATTCTGATAGAGTTCTTCATTTGCGATTTTCTGTACCCATCCTATTCTTAGAATCTTCCTGTAACAAGTTCTTTCAAATGCGAAAATTCTTTTTCTTGATTCCTTATTTATTACCCACGTTTCAGATCCGTACAGTACACTGCTAAAGATGCATGTTTCCAGTACTTTTAGTTTTGTTTGCAGGCTGATCACTTTACTTTTCCAGATGTTATCCATGACCTTCAGATTTGTTCTTTCCTTTATAATCCTGATCTTTATTTCTCTTTTACAGTCAAAATCATACGTTTAATTCCCAAATATGTGAATTGTTCTACATTTTTTATATCAATTCCATCAACTTGTATCTTTTGTTTCATGTTCTTCTCACCAAATACCATTGTCTTTGTTTTTTCCAAGTTCATAACAAGTCCAAATCTCTTCCCTTCCTCATTTAACAGTTTCAGTGTTTTTTTTTTTTTTTTTGTAGTTCTCTTTCATCTTCTTCAATAATAACAATATCATCTGCAAATCTCAGATTGATAATTCTCATTCCGTGTACAGATATTCCTTTTGCATCTTCCTTCAGTTTATCCATTGCTCTTTCTAAATGTGCGATGAAAATGCCTTGTGATATTGGATCCCCTGTCTAGTACCTCTGCTTGTTCTAAACCAATTCACGAAATCATCACCTATTCTAACTGCTGCAACTGCATTCTGATATTCTGCAATTCATAGTGCAATCCCTTAATTTTCCCATTGCCAAAACCCCTTTGTGGGCAGGTGCATTGTCCTGATGAGAGATGTTTTTTTCTTCTGCAAACCAGGTCTTTTCTCAAGAATTTTTTTGTCTGGTTAAAAGATCAGAATAATATTCCCTGGTTATTGTTTTACCCTCCTTTTCAAGATAATTAATAAACAAAATGCCTTTAGCATCCCAAACCACTGATGCCATGACCTTTCCTGCTGATGGAACTGACTTTGTCTTTGGTGCTAAACAATCAGCTTCTGTCCACTGTTTGGATCCTGGTGTGTGAATCCAAGTATCATCCATTGTAATAAATCGATGCACAAAATCAGCTTTATTCTTGTTAAAATGCTTCCAAGCACTGTTCAGAGATTTTCATTCGAGTACATTTTTGATCTGCTGTGAGCAAGCGCGGCATCCATCTTGTGCAAAACTCATATGCAATTCTTCATGCAAAATATATCCTACACATTCTTTTGAAATGCTTATAGTCTCGGCAATTTCATGCACTTTGACTCGATGGTCATCCAATACTATATCGTTCACTTGATCAATGATTTCTGTGTTACACTTTTTGGACGTCCTTCACATGGATCATCTTCAAGGCTGGTACAGCCACGCTTAAACTTGGCAGCTCATTTCTTAATTGTCGAAAAGGAAGGAGAAGAGTGCCCATAAACTTTTATGAACTTAGAATGAATTTCTTTTGGCGTTAAACCTTCTTTTACAAAGAATTTTATAACTGCACGATACTCAGTTTTATCCATTTCAAGGGATACAGACAACACTTTTGCTTCAGACAGCTGTATAAAACAGACTACTTGATAGAATAACACATGGATGCTTATGACAGATGTACTAACTTAGAAAAAAAAATCTCGCTGATAGTTTGCCATCTGTGGTCGAGGCTGTTTCAGAGTATCCTCTTATCTGTACTCATTGACTTTGATTTATCTTCCTGACCATGGATGGGTATACAGGCGGTTACTGCTTCTCTCAAACAGTCCCTGACTACTTTTCATGCACTACTGACATTCTTTCCTTGTAACTTCTCAAGCCATGGAACTACTCCGAGATGCCTCCTATCTGTCATAATTAGTAGCTTTATAGTTCACCATAAACCTTTTGTTGATGGAGAATTCCACACACATTTAGCAACTTCCCAATATAAGACTGCATGGTTACTTTCCCTGATTGGAGGCAGAGTGTTTAACTTGGTTATTGATGCATCCTCTGGTGTTGTTACCATATCCAGTACTCTCAAATCCTGGTCCCCTCTACGACATGCTGTTTCAGATAATTATCTCTTAGCATCTATATTAATTTCACTTCTCTTTTCCCATGTCCCCTTTCCTCCTTCCAGTCTCTGTCTTCATAGTTGAGGTCTCCTATAATAATTGCTTGGCCTGAATTCATTGGACTCTGCTGATGCAAGGCATCTACATCTTCCTGATTTATAGCAGCAACCAACAATATATTTTGTCCTGTTAGATTTAAAAATTGAGACAGAAGTCATTAGAATAACAAAAAATAAATATGGATGCCACTTATGTTAAGTTGTTATTTATTTTTGCAGAATTTTTGGCTATATTTCATAGCCAGTAAAAAGAGATAAACATAAAAAAAAGAACAATTAAATTGCAGGCATATGATATTATGTGTGTTATCAACTGCAGGATGATAATACTATCTACATTATTAGAATTCAAGGAATAAAATAAAAAATAACATTTAATGTTTAAATATTAATTATGATTTTTATATAACATGAGTGAGAAGTATTATTTAGGATAACTTACCAAAATTGAGAAAGTTTAAGGTAATGGTTTTTGTTGAGGTCAGGATTGTGAATGTGTGTTTTACAGAACTAAAAGAAAGAATTGTGTTTTGCAGCTTTGTTTATATAATCATTCCAGAAGAAAATAACTTTTGTTTAGAACTTTAGTATTATTCCAATGAATTCTATGGTTAGTAAACTAGGTGAGACTAGCTAAACTAGATTTATTGGACTCTTGAAGTAAAATATACTCTTGATGTTCCACAAGATGAATCTGAGCAGAATGACCAGTTTGTCCATAATAACACAGGCTGCAAGAACAAGGGATTCTGTAAACTCCAGGATAAGAGAGAGAGAATATTTGTCTTTTTGAGAGACGAGGAAGGTATTTAGTTTATGAATTGGATGGATTGAGATTTGTAGGTCAATCTAGTGAAGAAGTCTTACAATTTTCTCTGATAGTGGTTAAACGTACGGAACAAAAATTCTAGGAATTTCTTCCCAAGACTGATTAAGATGAAGGGCATAATTATTAACCACCCAACCAGCCATGACGTGTATACATGTAAAAGTTACCATGGATGCAATGTGCATATTAATATTGTAATATTATTGATATTACTTTGAAATATATGGATGCAAAGTGTATGAGGAGTGATGTATTTTATCGATATTGATGTTGATGTGGTTAATTATTTTAACCACATCCATTATAACCATTGGAAATGAAGGTAGTTCTGGTAATAGAGAGACAGTTCATTATTTAAAAAGAGAATCAGTTGAATAAAATTTTATGAGCTCTGTCAACCAAAGATTTAACCACATCATATTCCTGACATTGGTGATGATGTGATACTGATAAAAACATGAATGTTTTTACCAGTATGAGTTAGTTTTCTGTAACAGAGAACTACAAGATTAGGTTAATTACGGTAAATTAATTTTTGGGTTTACTGAATTAATTTTCGCAAGAAATTCATGGAGATCAGATAAGGAAGAGTTTCATACAGCAAAATGTCATCAACATATCTGTACCAAATCTGTGCCAAGAATCTACCTCGCAAATAGCTTCAAATTTCAAATGAACTATCTCCTCCAGACCTAATATCCTCCTTATTTTTTTTTTTGGTTTGAATTACTTCAGCTATCATCAGCAGTATTCCACCTCTTGACCTATTCCTTCTATCCTTTGTGAAAATACAATACCCTTTTTATTCTATCCCTGTAACTATATCTTTGTCTGTCAACCAGGTCTTGCTGATTGATAGACATTAATAGTTATCATTAATATGACTGTGAAAATGAAGTACAAGCACAAAAATAATGAGATATAAAGGAAAGAACTAGAAGAGTATGAAATTATAAACATGAAAGTCCAGAATTAATGTTTAAATTTTGAAATGTTTTTCACTATACAAAGTCATTTTCATTCCAGATGTCTCTAATTACACTGTCACTAAATATAATACACAGACTGTAAATGTTTCTACATTGTATGTTTATGTTGCATTTAGTGATATAGTAAAACTTCTTGTTTTTCTTGCCTATGCAGTATGGCAGTGGTGTTCGAGCTACTTTTCTATAAAAAGTTATTCGGCGATCTACTCTCTTATATAGATCACGTTCCTCCAACCTGATATCTGATTACGCACAAATAAACAACTAAAAATAAGCAACTAAAAAAAATACACAACTAAAAACTTTATTTGTGTATTTAAAAATTTATTTATCACTTTTAATTATTTTAATACAACAAAAAAAAAACAAATATATTGGAATAAAATATTTATTTCTCTATTTTGGAAAACCAAAGTTAGAAAAAACAACAGATGGATTACAAACTCACAAGTTACAGGAAATGCTGGTTGATTTAAAAAAAAAAAAAGTTAATGTGAAATTTGGCATTGTTTGGACCTTGCAATATTTTCATAGTCAAGTTGATATGAAGAAGTGGCCAATCACAGACAGTCATTTGTAATTTGGTTTCTTAATTGATTTTTATGACAGTCATATTTGAAAAAGCCGATTCTGAGAAGTATGTCGATCCGAAACACGACAGAATTTTTCACGTAATATCAGTTAATATTGGGAATTTTTCATGTGCATACTTCCAAATGGTTTCATTGTTTATTTTAAATGTAAACTATTCTGAATGTTTATTATCTCAAGTTCTACTTCAGCTTGGTTTATATCAAACAGCCCACTCATTTTATTTGAAATTTCTGTGATGTTCAAGTTTTCTTGAAATGGATTATTGATAAAAGATGCAATCATTTCAGTTTTATTAAAATCTTTAAATCTTGAATTTATTTCTTCCTCAAATCAAATAAATTCTTTTAAATCATAGCAAAGCATTTCTTGATTTTGTTCAAAAAATTTTAATAAATATTGGAGATGTCTAAATTCGCAGTCCTATATATTTTTCTTTAATAAAAGTAAGTAAATGGTATGTGTGTTGCCTAGGTATGATAATGACGAACTGAGCAGAAGAGAGCGGTAATATTGAATGACATAATAGCTAGACTGTGTGACAAGAGAGGACTGGAATATGTGGATGCCTGGAGTACGTTTGAGGACAGAGAGGAATTGTATGCAAGAGACCACTTACATTTGAAGGGTGCAGGAGAAAAACAACTTCAGTCCATGATATTGACTTCCAAAGAAAATGTAATTAAATTTTCCTTGTTGTCAAAATGCAAGTAAACATAGCATAACAAAATAAAAAAATAATAGATACGGTACATTCATGTATATTAAGCATAATTAATTTAAATAGTACTTAAAAATTAAAAAAACAAATGGCAAATAGTGGCCTTTTTGTCGAAATGGCCGGACTGAAGTGGTTTTTCCCCAGTAAATCCTATATAAAAAAATGGTTGTTATGCACATTTTTTTATTAATCGGATTGGTAATATCTGATTGTTTAATTAATTATTTAATTTATAAATAATGATCAGATCACATCCCTTAAAGATAATAGGTACTAAGCGAATTATTATACTAACAAAGGTTGGTAAGTGTTTCTTTATTAAGTAAGCTATAATACACAAAAAATGAAATATAGTAAAAAAGTAATAAAAATAAGTAGTTAAAATATTGTAGTTTTAAAATAATAATTTATTTCAATCATCTATTGGATGGTCATCAACGTTGTCGTCATCGCTTTTAATAAAACTTTTAACTTTGTTCTTAGTCTCTTCTGAAATTTTGTGGGGTCTGTTTAGGTGTTTACCATGCCAACTTTAGGTGACTGACCAGTATTTATCAAACAGTTTTTAATCCTTTTCACTTGTTCTTCAGATAGACCATGCAAAGAAATAAATGCTTTATGGCAAATTCTGACATCTTCGCTATTCCCCTCATCGCCGCCTTGCAGTATTCTGACACGAAAAGCAAATGAAGCCGTGTTCACCCTCACTTCAACTCCTTTTCTAGGACGCTTTCTCATTACGGGAAGGATTGTAATTAGTCCACTTAAATAAGAGTTTTGGTCATTATAGTTCCCTAATAAGTTAAAATCACGAATAATTCTTTTTCGTTCAGCATCAGGAATAGTTTTAAAAACAACGATACCATTTCCATAAACAGTCAGGACCAACTTCGTGCGTTGTTGCACGAAGAATTTTCATTACATCTCTAGTCCTACCTGTCTTTTTTCGTTTCTTTGTGAGTTTTTCTTTAGTATTAGCTTCACTTTCATTAGAACTATTAGAATAATCACTTATCATTTTCACACTACTTTTTATTATAAAAAAACAATTAAAATACTCATAAAAACAAAACAGTAAAAATATAATCATAACCAATAGTGATTCAACAAACCACTAATAACAAAATAATGGCTGATGCAATAGTGAAAATAGTTGATGTGATTGGACCTAAGTTGTTTTTCCATACAACCACTAGGACTGAGGGTGTTCTTCCCAAGTTTAAGAAATATTCTCTGTTCATTTGTCTGCATTGAGGTTGTTTTGTCTGCAGAAAGTCGTATTTATGAGATGAAACCTTCCTTTAATCCCCAACAGATGGCAGCATTAGGTTGAATTCACAAAAATTGGATTGAAGTCGTTTGTCCCCTGTACCCTTCATTTGAATGAGGAAGGACGTAGGCATCTGGAGAGATTGCTGTTCTGAATGAGTCAGTGTGTCCCAAGGAGGATGATAGCAGGGGTGGCCTCTTGTGGGAATGGATACTTGGGAGAAGGGAGACGACATCAGGTAACACTGAACCCAGTGGAGTTTAGAAGGGATAATGCTGGGTATAGAAACAATGGCATTTATATGCTTTATACTAATGCCAGGAGTATCTGGAATAAGGGAGAAGAATTGGTGATGCAGATAGCATCAGCCTAGCCAAAAGTTATTGGGATCACTGAGACGTGGTTGACAGAAGGGGATATAATAACAGGAATAGAAGTCGTTGGTTACAGCATTTTTCGTCAGGATAGGAGGGGAAAGCATGGTGGTGGTGTACTGCTTATGATAAGTGATGACCTATGTCCTCTAAGAGTTGAGGCTTTGGAAGGAAGTGAGACAAATGCTTTTGAGAGCATATGGTGTGAGGTAGAGGCAGGCAAGACAAGATATTTAGTGGGGTGTTGCTACAGACCCAGGAGCACAGAGGATGGGGACCAGGAGATGTTTAGACAATTAAGTTTGGCAAGTGCAAGAAGAATGATTGTTATGGGAGATTTTAACTACAGCAGTATAAATTGGAGAGAGGAAGATGCATGTAGCAATAGGGAAATGGAATTTCTAAAATTCTTGCTTGCTCACAGCAGCTCAAAAACGCTCACATTAACATCTCTGAACAGTGCTTGGAGCATTTTAACATGGATAAAACTGATTTTGTGCATCGATTTATTATTATGGATGAGACTTTACACACCAGAATCCAAACAGCAGTCAAAACAGTGGAAAGAGCTGGTTGTTCAGCGCCAAAGAAGACAAAGTCAGTTCCATCAGCAGGAAAGGTCATGTCATCGGTGTTTTGGGATGCTAAAGGCATTTTGTTTATTAATTATCTTGAAAAGGGTAAAATAATAACTGGGGAATATTATTCCGATCTTTTAACCAGACTAGATGAAAAAATTTGCGAGTAAAGACCCGGTTTGCAGAAGAAAAAAAATCATCTTTCATCAGGACAGTGCACCTGCCCACAAAGGTGTTTTGGCAATGGGAAAATTAAGGAATCTTCATTATGAATTGTTGGAACATCCACCCTATTCTCCAGATTTAGATCCCTCTGACTTCTATCTCTTCCCAAAACTAAAACTCTTCCTCGCTGGTCAGCGTTTTTCTTCGAATCAAGAGGTGATCGAAGCTGTTGAGGGGTATTTTGCAGATCTTACTGAGAACCACTACAGGGATGGGATAGTGGCGCTGGAGCATCGCTGGAATAAATATTTGTCTTAAGGGAGATTATGTTGAAAAATAAAAATAATTTTGAAATTATAAATTCGTTTTTTCCTTCTTAGGCTGAACTTTTCAGACCATTCTAGTAGGTAGTTATTAATTAAAGTTTTTATAATTAATAATATAGTTTACTTTGTCATTTCCAAAAAAAATTAGAATATATCTAACCAACATATAAGCCTATCTACAAGAAAGACAAGCTACATTACATTTCAAACAGTATGCTAGTACCAGATTTGATCAACTGTTATTCTACTGGCCTGACCTTGAGTGAAAAAAAAAAAAAGAAAAACTGCATCAGAGCTGTATCCTATTTATAACATGGTCAGAGAAAAAAAATTCATATTAGTAATTTTAATACAGCAACAATAGTGGGCTACTCAATAATTTAGCATAAGTGTTTGTTATATTAAGGCCTGGATTTCTACAGTCCTAATTATAATGAACAAAGGCCATGTGGGTAAAATACGTACCAACCATATTCTTAGGAATTTTTAGACCATCATTATAGTTTTAAGATTAGAGTAGTTGATTAGAATTCAATAGGCCTCTTTATATTTGCACTCATACTACATTTTGGTGTGATGCAATGAACAAGTGCCTTTCCAGTCAGTTCTTTGTACAGTAGTCAGGACTTGATCAGAAAGGCCAGATTGACCATAGTTATTAAATTTAATGTGCCGTTTATGTTCCTTTTTTTTTTTTGGATAGGAATTGTATATCCAATTTCACCTATATAAGGCAAATTACAGGTGCACTGAATACGGTATACTCCAGGGTGGACCAGTGATGGAAGTGGATTCTTGGAGGAGTTGAATAAGTTCTTTAATTTTGCAGGAGGTTTAAAGGTTGCATTCAGGTTGTATTTCTGCAGTATCCTATTCATTTTATCCGATATCCCTTTAATGTATGGAATGGCTGTAGTTTTATTGTAATCTAGTTTATTATTAGGTGCGTTCTTGTGAAGAATTTTGTTGGTAGTATTTTTGCTGTAGCCATTTTTTATGACGGTATTGTTGATAACTTTTAACTCATACTAAGTGCTTGCTCATTGGAGAAAATCTTTAAAGCCTTGTTTTTTAGTGTTAATGACATCTAATTTTTGTGTTGAGTGGTGGTTCATGCAATTATCACATGACACCTCCAAGGAGTCCAAAGACTCATCAAGGGAGGACACCTACTCTACAGTTCTCTGTCTACACCACCAACTACAGCAAACTGCAACTACCATCATCATTGTCCACACCAACACCATCTACTGCCCACCACCACTAGTATTTTTTGCCTGTAAATTGCATTTTTCTCAAGGCTGATTTGTCCTTATGCTGGATGAAAAACCCAAGTTTCTGGGAGGAAAAAACCCTGCTACCTTCATAGGAGATAGTCTAACTCACCTTCAATTGAAAAAACCCATATAAAGATTCTTCTTGTCACGACAAGAATTGAACTTAGGCCTTTTCCAATTGAAGGACACAACATACCATTGTTCTTCCAATTACACTATGGAGATGCTTAAAAAGTTCCTCTAGTTGGCAACTAAAATCAAACTGATGACATTCTTTCTTTGGACAGTTTAACTCCAAGGAGTGCAGGCATGCCTTCCTCATTCAAATCTCAAATAATTTTTGGTTTATGGGTGTAATCATATCCTTTTATTTTACCCAGTTTTGCAGCTAAAGACAGCCCAAATCTGATGGCAAAATTGAAATAACTTGACAAATTTGAACAAATTAGATATCTCATTTTACTTAATTCCATCCACCACTCAACACAAAAATTCCTATGAATATGGATGGCACATATTCTGCCCACATAACCTTTCTTCATTATAATCAGGACTGTAGTATTCCAAGCCTTAATATAAGAAAACACTTATGTTAAATTATTGAGTAGGCCACTATTGCTGTATTAAAATTATTAATATGATTTTTTTTTTCTCTGACCGTGTTATAAGATACAGCTTTGATGCAGGTTTTTTATTTTTTTTTAACTAGAGGTTAGGTCAGTAGAATAATAGTTGATCAAATCGTTCTCACTTTGACATACTGTTTGAAATATAATGTAGCTTGTCACTATATATAATATATATGTGTATACTCCTGATGATGACTTTAATATGAAGGATGAAACCTTGGGAAATTAAAGTAATTATTCTTAACACAGTTGTAGTATGTAATTTTCATTCTTGGATTAAAAAGTGAAATTGTTGAACCTATTTTATTGCTGTGGTTTTTATTTATAGGATTGCTTTTGTTAGCAAAACAGTTTGAAACAATAATAATAATTCCTATTTTTCACTTTATGGAAATTAATGAAATTTGGCATTTTGTTAAAGCTTTCCAAATTAATTCAACTTTGGTTTCATTCAGACCATTTTATTAGTCAAAATAGACAGAAAAAAATATTATGTATATAATATTCCCCGTCACCTCCACATGATTTTGAGTGCCTCTGTAGTGCAATTGGAAGAATGACGATATGTTGTGGCCTTCTGTTGGAAAGGCCTAATTTCGATTCTCGTCATGATGGGAGGAATCTTAAGATGTTTTTTTTTTTCAGTTGAAGGTGAGTTAGCCAATCTCATACAGAGATAGCAGGGTTTTTTCATTCTGTATACAGACAAATCAGCCTTCAGAACACATGCAGTTTACAGACAAAAAAAATGCTAGTGGTGGTGGTGAGCAGTAGATGGCATTGGTGTAGATGATGATGGTAGTGGTGGTTCAGTATAGTTGGTGGATTACGTGGTGAACACAGAGAGTTGTAGAGTAGGCATCCTCCCTTGATGAGTCTTTGGCCTCCTTGGAGGTATCATGAAATAATAAAAATAATAAATAGTAGATATGACAAAAAAAAGTAGTTGTAACCAATTGTCATTGTAACTAATCATTTCTTTGGTTGTTTTATGTTATGAAAATTACATTTTTTGACTCTTTTTAGCTTCTCAGGAATGACTATAGAAAAAAAGAAGTTTGTTGAAGAAATAGATATAAAGAAAATGATTTCTGAAGTTGACTCACAGACAAAAGAATCAGTCATTGCTGTTGAGAATTTGAAAGATATGCTAAGCATTTTACAAAAGGCAAGTTTTGGTTAAATTGACTTTCATAGTGTATTTGCTTCTTAAAATTTTCATCATACCTTCCTTTTGGTATGCGTCTCTGTTTTTTTATATTATTGTAAAAATATCAGGTATCTTCTTCTTCTTCAACCTTTTGATTCTGTCCACTGCTGGACGAAGGTCTCCCCCCATGATTTTCCAGATCACTCGGTTTTCTGCCTCTCCCATCCATCTCACTTTTGCAATTTTTTCCAGTTCATCCCTCCACCTTCTTCTCGGTCTTCCTCTTTGACTTTCTCCATCCATTGGTCTCCACTATGTTGTTTTTCTAGTCTATCTCCCGTCGCTGCGTCTGGCAATATGGCCAGCCCATCTCCACTTTGCCTGTTTAATGTATTTTACAATATCCATGACACCTGTTTGAGATCTTATCCAGGATTTGATTACTATCTCTTAATGTTATTTTTAGCATACTTCTCTCCATGCGATGTTGTGTTGTTCTCAGCTTTTTGTTTAGGGCTTCTGTTAAAGTCCGTGTTTCTCCTCCATATGTTAGGACAGGAAGTATGCACTGGTCAAAAGCTTTCCTTTTTAGACTCATAGAGTCTAAAAACTCATAGACTCACTTCTGAATATGTCTCTCATTTTCCCATAAGCCATCCATCCAAGGTGAATTCTTCGTTCAATCTCTTTTCTTTGGCACTCCTCAAAGGATAACAGTTGGCCCAAACATATGTATGAAGAACTTTTCTATTTCATGGTTTTCAACTTTATTTTATTTTTTATTTTTTTTTGTTTTTATTATTTTTGTTTTTTCTCTATTCATTTTGTTAAAGCTTTCCAAATTATTTCCAACAATTACTCTGGAGGCTTCATTTAGCTATTTTAGCCTTTCTTCCAGATCTTCAAGATTATCTGCTATTAGGACAATATCATCTGCAAATTTTGGATGATGCGGCATTTCTCATTTATGTTTATTTCTTTTGTTTCCCATATACAATATGTTAAGCACAGAGCTTAACATATTGTATATGGAAAATCTTGATGCTTGAATCATATGAGGCCAATATGATGTTGATCCAACTTTTGACAGAACTTCATTTATAATCTCAAGCAGACCGTGGTGATTTTATTCATGAACTGAATAATCATGAATCGCAATTTGAATTTTTTTTAAAAAACTCAATCTGAATGTAAAAAAATCAATCTTTACTTTTTCCTTCAAATTAAAATGTTTTGATCTTAAAAGGCAGCAATCTTTTTTTTTCCATCTCAAAATGGCCATTTAGTATTATAAATAATGTGGAATGTTATATAAAAGCATTTGGCCAATAATTTAATCTAGCAAATGGGATCTGTTTATTCTTCTTCTTCTGCAGCTTCTCCCACTAAGTGGGGTCACTGTTGATGATGAGTCTCCTCCACATCCTCCTGTCTTGGGCTGTTACCACATCTAAGTTCTTCATCCTCAAGTCCTCTTCTACCAGCTCTCCATCTTCTTTGACATCCCACGCTTCCTCCTTCCTTGCACATCCATCTGCATGACCCTTCTTCCCACATATTTGCCCTCCCTCATTACATGACCAAACCATCTCAACCTTGCCTCCTGTATCTTCGCTCCTAAGTTCGTATCCTTCAGTGTTCCCTCACAGTCATTTCTCAGACAATCCATTCTGGTCACACCGCACACCCACCTAAGCATTCTCATCTCTGCTACTTCCATCCTGCTGATGTTATTTTTCCTCAGGGCTATAGATTTTGCCTTTCAGATTGATCGGCACCCTCTTATCGCATAACACTCCAGCCATCTCCCTCCAGTTCCTCCAACCCGCTTGTATCCTGCATTTACTTCCTTCTCAGCTCCTCCATCTTCTTCCACTGTTGAACCTAAGTATCTAAAGTCCCTCTCCTTCCTGATGAAATTTCCTTCCAGCTCCAGATCTGTCTCCTGGCCACCACCCACTGTGCAACACATATACTCTGTCTTACTTCTGCTCAGTCTCATACCTCTCTCTTCCAAATGGGATCTGTTTGGAAGAGAGAGGTATGAGACTGAGAGGTATGACTACTTTTCTCCATCTTTCAGTTTAGTTCCCGCTTCTTCTCTTGAATCTGCACACAGCAAGATGTCCTCTGCATACAACATTGTCCAAGGCACATCTTCTCTCACCTCCTCCATCACAATGTTAAACAGAAATGGACTTAATGCTGACCCTTGATGCAAGCCAACTGTTACTTGAAAACTTTCTGGTTGTCCCAGACAGGTCCGAACACTTGTCTTCACATTTCTCTACATCTCCTGCACCAACCTGACATATTTCTCCGGAACCTTCTTCTCTCTCAGACATCTCCAGACTTCTTGCCTTGGCACCCTATTGTATGCTTTCTCCAGATCAATAAATGCCAGATGTAGCTCCCATTGTTTCTCTCGAAACTTTTCCATCATCTGCCGTAACCCAAAGATAGCATCTGTTGTTGATCTACCAGTCATGAAGCCAAATTGTTCCTTCGCAATCTCTACTTCCTTCCTCAATCTTCCATCAAGAACCCTTTCTAGGATTTTCGTTGTGTGGGACATCAACTTTATTCCTCTGTAATTTTTACAGTCTTGTGCATCCCCTTTACCCTTGTAGATGGGGACAAGAGTACTCTCCATCCATTCCTCAGGTATATTTTCCTTTTGGCAAACTTTCGTGAACAAGTCCCACAGCAGGTCAATTCCCTCTTCCCCCAGTGCCTTCCATGCTTCCACTGGAATCCTGTCTGGGCCCACCGATTTTCCATTCCTCATCCTCTTCATGGCCTCCGTCACTTTCACTCTACTGATGTTCTGCACCATCCCCTCAGAAGGCTGCCCATCTTCTCTGTTGAGTCCTTGCATTTTCCTCATTCAAAAGTCCCTCAAAGTATGTTCTCCATCTGTTTCTTATGTCCACATCCCTCCATAATACTCTTCCTTCAGCATCTTTGATCTGCCTCACATGTAAGATGTCCTTTGCTGCTTTATTTCTACATTTTGCTAGTTGATAAATTTTTCTCTGTCCTTCCTTTGTTTCTAATTGATCATACAGATCTTGATATGCCATGGCCTTCGCCTGTGCCACAACTCTCTTGGCTTCTTGCTTTCTCTCTCTGTCCCCTTCCACTCTTGACTCATCCTACTTCTGCTTTGCCTTCCTCTTAGCTGTCGCTGCCACTTGTACATTATTATTCCACCACCAACCCCTCCTTCTGCTCTCTAATCTTTCCAGATGTCTCACCAAGCACCTCGATTGCACAGCTCAGGATTACTTTTGAATTATGTTTCCACCAATCTTGTACACTTTCCAGTCCATCCAAAATCCTCTCTAACACCCTCTCCCTAAAACGATTCCTCACACTCTCTTCTTTTAAGTGAAACCACTTAATTGTCTTCATCCCATGGCTTCCAGAGGTTATCTTCGATCTTATTTTAAAGTCTGAGCACAGCAGTCAGTGTTGCTGTGCCAGTCAGTCACTTGATCTGTTGGAATTACTTTACATTTTGTCACAACCTTAAGATGTTTTCTTCTAGTCAAAATGTAGTCAATTTGTGAACTGTTGTTACCACTCCTAAATGTTATCAAATGTTCTTCCCTCTTGTAATAAAACGAGTTCACAATTGCCAGATCAAACGCTACTGCAAAGTCCACAATCCTCTCTCCTTCCTGGTTCATCATTCCAACTCCGTGGCCACCGTGCACCCTTTCACAGTCTCTATTCTGTCTCCCTATGTGTCCTTCAAGTCTCCTCTGACAATCACCATCTCGTTTTCTTCCAGTTCCCTCATTTCTTCATCTAACATGTTCCAGAACTCATCTTTCTCCTCTGCTGTACAGCCAACTTGTGGGGCATATACACATAATACAACCACCCACTCTTCTCCAAGACCCAATTTCATTGACATGATTCTGTCGTTCCTTCTACCCACTTCCAGTACTTCGCCCTTCATTCAAATGGGATCTGTTTATTGATTCTTCTAAATTAATTTTGAAAGCTATATTTAATTATTTAAATCTTAGAATAAATTCTGTGATGTAAATAAGCATCTTTCAGTTTAAATGGAACATTCCCATATGAAGGAATCTTAACAGTAATAAACTGCTTGGAAAGAAATCAACAGACACCCCAATGGGCAAGGTGCATCGTGCCATGTAGCATAATTTGTAGCTGATAGAAATTGGAGGCAAATAATAATGGCAAATACTTGTTGGATTTCTGCTCAGGACATGGACTGGTTATTACTAACAACATGCTCCAACATAAAAATGTGCACAAATTCACATGGAGAGAAGAGAAAAGGAATAAGAAAGGTCTCATTGACTATATTATTGTTGATAGTGATGTTTTCTCTCTGGTGCAGGACACTAGAGTGTACAGAGGATTTGAAATTAGAAGTGATCACCATTTAGTCTTAAGCAGGATAAAATTGAATTGCATATTGAAAAGAAGAACATGTAAGAAAGTTTTAAAACGAATAAAAGTTGAGCAGCTCTCAGATATGAACTGTAGACTAAAATATAAAAACATTAATCAAGAAAAAATGAAAGAGTTTGAGAACAGGAATCAAACCTTAGAGATTCAGTGGCAAGCTCGGAAGAAAACATTGATTGAATCTGCCAGAGAGGCATGCGGTGAGGTTGTCTGCAAGGATAGAAAAATCAGAACTCCCTGGTGGACACAGAAAGTTAAAGAGTGAAGGGAACGAAGAAAAAAAATAAAGTGCTGTAAACAGTGAAGGGAAAGAAGAAAGCATATCAAAAGTTCATGGCAAATAAGTCAGCTTTTGCTCCTAGAGAATACAGAGACAAATGCAAGAAAGCTAAACACTGTGTAAAACTAGCTAAACAAGTCATGGGAAGACTTTGGTAAGAACATAGAAAATAAATATCAAGAAGGTGGCAAGATATTCTGGAGGTTGTTGAAGAAGCTTAGAAATGGAGGAAAGAGTGCTGTAAAAGGAATTAGAGATGACAAAGGTGATATGAAAACTGGAGAAAAAGATATCCTTGAAGTATGGAGTAATTACTTCAAAAAATTGCTAAATGAAACTAGCAGTGATGAGAGCACATTGATAAAAACCACTGACCAGGCATGCAATCAGGAATACATATCCATGCTTGAATAGTAGAAAACGCCATCAAAAGTCTGAAATGTGGAAAGGCAGCTGGAGTAGATGATATTACCCCAGAAATGCTCAAGTATGGAGGTATAAAAGTTTTACAGTGGCTACACTGTATAGTTCAGAGGGCCTGGACAGAAGGATGAATTCCAGATGATTGGAGTAGAGCTCTCATAGTACCCATATATAAAAAGGGAAATAAAACTGATTTTGAGAATTACAGAGTTATTTCTCTACTGAGTGTTCCTGGTAAGATTTATGCCAGTATACTTGAGAAACAGTTCAGAAGGATTGTGGAAGAGAAGCTTGGTGAGGAACAAGCTGGATTCAGGCCAAATAGAGGCTGTCAGGATCAGACAGCCTCTGTTCACTTTACGACAAATGGTTGAAAAGTCATGGGAATATAACAAAGATCTGTATTTAAGTTTTATAGATCTGGAAAAAGCATATGACAAGGTGCCAAGAGAGAAGATATTCAAAACGCTACAGTTGTATGGTGTCAGTGGATCATTATATCAAGCAATCTTAGTCTTTATTTGAGTTGTAAGTCAGCAGTTAGAATTGAAGGAAGTACAGGGTGATGGTTTAATGTTAAATCTGGTGTCAGACAAGGATGTACATTATCACCTCTCTTATTCATTATCTATATGGATTATCTATATAGTGAAGATGGTAAATTAGATATGGAAATAGAAAACAGAATCAACAAAGCTGGTATGGTAGGAAGTCAACTGATTAAATTTATATGGAATAAGAGAGAAATTAGTCAAAACACTAAATTAGCTGTATACAAGACAGTGTTCAAACCAGTTTTAACTTTATTGATATGAGAGCTGGGTCAGAAGTAAAACACTTGACCAAAGACTAGAGGCCGCAGATATGAGAGTCCTGAGAAAGATTAGGGTCATGAAGAGATGGCATCAATGGCAATATCATATTAAAAACAAGGATATTAGGAAAGAACTTGATATTAGCAGAGCTATCTCAGGTGGTATGGTCACTTAAACAGAATGGGCATGGAAAGTTTAGCCAGACAAGTGTTCTCTGCCAGGTTGGCAGGAAAAAGACCCAGAGGAAGACCAAGATATAGGTGGATTGATATGGTAAAAAATGCTTTAGAAGATAGATATATAAATATAAGATCTGACAATGTTGTAGCTTTGACAGGTAATAACAGATTGATTTGGCAGAAAATTGTAGGTAAGAAATTAGTAATGATGTAAATTTTTCATGTAGTACTATCATATTTTGTACACCCCTTGAGGGTAAATGTCAGGAACTTGATGATGATAAATTGGAGGACTATGATGCTTTCAAGTCAGTGCAACTATGTCTGGAAGAAATGACTGCAAGAAGGGAAGTGACAGAGTTTGAAAGAGGCGTTGTGATAGGATGCCAGGTTTTCATGTCTATGTGTTTGGCAAATTGACAAATTGGATCATCCCCAATCAACAGTCAGTAATATCATACTGAGATGGAAGTGCAGGAAGTCATCAGCAAGTGCTCCCCGCAGTAAACGACATATCATGCTGTGAAAAGCATTAGTGTAGGGTGCTGTAAAAGCCACTATTCATCTCTTGACATGTTGAATACAGAGTTCTGGGCATCAACTGGAACATAAATCTGCACAAAAACATTCAGATCTGAGGTTCACAATGCAATACTACCAAGGTTTCCATAGTAGTATCGCAATATGAAAGCCCCACATTACCCGAACTAACATGCAGCACTGTCTTGAGTGGTGCAAGAGTGTGTAAAGTGGAATATGAAAGCTTAGAAGGCTGTATTATAGAGCGACAAATCACGTTACGCCATCTCCAGAGTAGATGGATGTGTGTGGGCATAGATGCCTGGTGAATATCTCTTACCAGAGTGCATAATCCCAACTAAAAAATTCCAAGATTAGCAGTGTGATGGTATGGCCCTATTTTACCTCGGACCTCTGTTTGTGGTGTCATGAACATTGAGCTCCGAGTGGTATCTCAACATTCCAGACAATGCAACGCTTCATACTTTGTGCCGTTTCTGCAGAACTGACCATTGTCTCTTTTGAACAAGACAGTGCACCATGTAATAAGGCTGCCACTGTAACTGTTTATGGATATGAACATAGCCACACTTGACTGGGCTCCACAGAGTCCTGATCTCAACCCTATTGAACATCTGTGGGATGAAATAGAGTGTCCTGTGAGGTCAAGGGATATCTATCCCCACAACATTCCAGGACGTTATTACATGCCTAGAGGAAGAATGGTCGAAAATTCCCATTGACTACTATCGTACACTTGTGGAAAGTATGCCCATAGGATAATTGCAGTCATCGTAGCAAAAAGAGCTCCTACATCTTTATTAAGGTAGGCATCATGGCTATTTGTTTCTCATACTATAATGTCCGTTGACTTCATGAGAAGATACACTGCTTTCCAAGCAGTGTATCTTCTTATGAAGCATGATAAATATTTTTGGTATGTCTGTGGAGACTCAAAAGCAATCCCAGTGTACTATGTGAAAGAAATTCTGTTCTTTTTCTTTGTGAATTGGAGATGGGCACAGCTTGCAGCATTTCTAAAAAGATAATGACAATTCAAAAATATATGCATATATATTTTTTTTCGAATTGTCATTTTTTTAATATAATTATTTAATTTTTATGTATATTTGACTGATTTTATATGTCATCATCAGTCGAATTTTTTTAATCCAAAAAGTTTGCTGCTGTTGCCATATTATTTATCATTGTGTAATTAAAAAAAAAAAATTAAACTGTGGATCTGAATAGTACTGTACTTCTCTGTTTTAAAGAGAAATTTTCAAGGATCATTAAGATCAAAATCAAAGTAAAATACTAATATAAATATTAGCAGTTAAATTTTAATTGTGTTAAATATAAATTTGCTTTGATGTTGTTATTATGTCATTAAATTAGTCCAAATTTTATTTTGCCTATTATCAAAATTGGTAGGTGAGTAATGGACATTTTTCAAGATCATTTTGAAATTCATGTTTGTATTTACGCATTTTATGCATTTTACCAAAAATTTCTTTAATTACTGAGACCAAATGTGGATTAATTGTTGAGATTGTTAGTAGGTTACGTAGCAGATTTTGTGAAATTCATCATTACAAAAAATCTGTGAAAACCACCTATTTTTATATGTCACAAAACACAAGTCATCATTTCTCATCTGCTGCTATTAATAAATCTATTATAATGATTATGTGGTTATTAATTTTCATAAATTAACATTAATAAGAAATCCCCTAAAAGTGTACATATTTTATGATTTAGGAGGATAAAGATTCATGGGTGTGGCAAAAAAAATATGACTGGGCCCTAAAAGAAAAACAAGACATTTTAAACAACCTTTTGTCTGCATTTGAGATGACTAACATTATTTTGCGTACAATAATAGAGAATCAAGAAAAGGAGGCTGATAAAATTTTAACAAAAAGTGAAGAAACATTAAAAAAAGCTCTTCAAGTAAGTAATTTCTTTGTCATACAGCTTTATTCCTTCAGTCATACAGCTGGTATTGCTCATTTAGTGTTACATTTTTATACAGTCAACAATCACAAAGAGCAACAATAGAATAAGATGTGTTAATGATGTGTCTGCAAAAAAATATAAGTTTTTGATATAATTTACAAATGTTTTTGCTACAGATTTGCAGGGAGTCTAATCTAGGTAGAAAATATTGTCTGTGGATAGTTTGTGCTTGCCAAATTTGTACTCTGGTGTAATATTTTTGTATATATTCTCTGCAAGGAAAAGTGCAATGGTGCAAGGAAACATACAACAAAATTTGTACTGGAGTAAAACAAACATAAATTTTGTTTTATAGAATATTTTTGAAGAATTTTATGCATTTTACCAAAATTTTATTTAATTACTGATACCAAATGTGTATTAATTGTTGAGTTATGTTAGTAGGTTATGTAGCAGATTTTGTGAATAACAGTTAACACAGACAAAAATGGTGGTAAGAATTAGATCAACTCAATGCATGGTGCAAAAATTGAGTGTAATTCTTGTAGCTGATATGGTTTTTTGTTACTGATTTTGTTTTCTTTACTGAGATGGTTCATTGTCAGGAATGTAATATGTATGCTTGGGCAAATGTGGCAGATGTGTTTGTTGAGAGATGAGAAGTGAAAGTCTGTAGGACAGTGATGGATGTAAGCAGTGGTGAGCCCATGGAAATTTTAACAAAGGGCTCACATCAGCAAGCAAAAAAAAAGTGGTATTTCACACAAAAACTTTTATTAATACAGCTTGTGTACAAATGCCAATCAAAAAGAATGAGGAAACAATCAACCTGTAAAGGCTATCATTTTTAAACAAATATTTCATGATCTAAACATGAAATATTTGCACATAATCATCTGTGTTAATTTATCTTCTTCTTCTTCTCTTCCATCTAAGACGGATTGAGTCTTCTCTTGAGCAGGATCTTCCAGTCTTCTCTATTCCTTGCTGTTCGAAAAAGTTCCTTATATGTTCTGCATCCCAAGATAATCTTTATTAATTTCAGCCAGGTAATTCTTGGTCTTCCAGGTCTTCTTTTTTCATTTGGAAAAGTATTGATTAGGACGTTAGGAAGTCTGTCTGCATCCATGTGTACAGTGTGTCCAAACCATCTCAGTTGTTGTTTTCTAATTTTTTCTATTATTATCTTTTTATACAATAGTTGTTGTCTGACTGTGCTGTTTGTTTTCTTTTCTATCCAACTTGCTCTATTTATTTTTCTTAAGCATTTCATTTCAAATGCCAGCAGTTTTTTCTCCTCTCTCTCTCTCTCTCTCTCTCTCTCTCTCTCTCTCTCTCTTTTTTTAACTGTCCATGCTTCTGCTCTATAGATGACTGTTGGTATAATTATTGATTCATATAATTTGATTTTGGCTTGCTTAGATATTGTTTGTTTTCCAGATTTTCTGCAATTTTCCCATGGTGGTCCATCCTATCGCTATTCTGTGTTCTATTGTTTTGAGTTCATCTATTATTTCTGTTAGTTTTGATTCAAGGTATATGAAGTTGTTTACTTGTTCTATTTGTTCTCCATTTTGGGTGGCTGAGATGGTAGTTCTGTTCCTCCCTATTTTCATCACTTTTGTCTTTTGCATATTTATTGTCATGTCATATGTTTTACAGGTTTCGTTTAGGTTGTTGATCAACTTTTGTAGTCGTTTGGGGTTCTTGCAAGAAGGACAAGATCATCTGCATATTTGATATTATTTATGTTTAAACCATTGACATTGATTCCAGGCTCATTGTCTATTGCCTTCTTTACAACTTCTACATATATGTTGAATAGGCATGGGGATAATGGACATCCACCCATAGAGATCCATTTTTGGATCTCTATGGGTTCTGTTGTGAGTGTGTCCTTTTTAATTATTGCATTTGTCTTAGAGTAATATTTTATCAAAAACTGCATTATATATTTGTCTATTGCTTTTTCTAGTAGAATTTTAAGGATTTCTCTGTTGATGTTATCGAAAGCTTGTTTAAAGTCCACAAAACAACAATATAGTTCTTTATGGTCTTCCCAGCTGAGCTCTGCTAGTTGGTGCAATGTGAAAATTTGGTCTATTGTTGAATAGTTTCCTCAGAAACCAGCTTGTTCTATGCCTTCATATGTGCTTTTTAATCTATTTTGTATAATTTTTATGAATATTTTATAGGTGTGAGGGAGTAAATTGATTGGTCTGTAATTTCTGCAGTCTCTTTTGTCTCCTTTCTTGTATATTGGGATGATCTTTCTAGTTCTCCAGTCATCTGGGATCTCTCCTGTTTGTAGTATTTTATTGAATAGGGTTGTTAAATATTCTCTTGATAAGCTGCCTCCATATGACCACAGTTCAGTAGGGATAGTATCAATGCCTGGTGCTTTATTGTTTTTCATCTGTTTTATTGCGTATCTAACTACTACTTGTAAAATTTTTGGGTGATCATTATTTTCTTCTATTGTTGACATTGTAGTTTTGTTTCTTTGGTGAAAGATAGTCTTAAAATGGTTTGACCAGATTTTTCTTATATATTCAATATTCCCGGTTTCAGTCATCTTGTTGCTGATCATTGTTATTGCTTTTGCTGAGAATTCCTTTGTAATTTCTCTTACAGTATCATGGAAGACTTTTAGGTTGTTTTGTTGGTATGCTTCTTGACATTTCTTAGCTTTTTATTCTATTTTTCTTTGGCTTTTTTGCATAGGTTATCATAATTTTTTGCATAATTTATCTTACATAAGAAAAACATTTTTTTAACTATCAAAATATAATAAGAATAAAATCTTTTATAATCACACATGTGCAATAGTCTGCATTTTTTGTAAATAAAATAAATTTGTTTTGTTTGCAATAGAAGTTTTTATGACAAACTATCTATAAATAATAAATAAATATTATCTAAACATAATAATATTCAAATACGTTATATTTCTCTTTTGTTTTTATACTTCAAGTGATAATCAATGGTAGCAATCAAGGGGCATTATTTTATAGTCCTATTTATTTATATGTGATTACCAAAAGTGAATTCTTATTTGTAAAATGGTAGTAACAGTAACTATAATATTTTATTTAATAAAATCACTTTCGAGACGATTTTACATGAAAAAAATAACTTTTACATTTACCCAGAAAAAACTCGCTCCTTTACAGATTAACATTTACAAACAGTTACTTTAAGGAAATACTTATGACAACAGCTGCCACACCTTATTTCCTTCCTCCTTCACATCTTGTGTTCTTCTGGGAAGATCCATAGCGGGTGATGATTTTCTAGAAAAGATTTGATATAGGGATTTGGATTAAATTCATTCAAGGGTTTCCCATTTATAAATATTGTCATTAAATCCAAAACGTTTTATAGCGGGAGAAGATCTCTTTCGTTGTTATGATATTCTTCATCGCACTGAAAGCTCGTTCATCTCCTTATCGTTGCAAACTGCAGTTGTTGCCCTAATCACTTTGGCTTTTTTCTCCATGCTGGGAACTTCGTTTTGTAACTTTCCAGTCAAAGCTATTTCCACTAAATCTCTAAAATCATTAATTTTAATTTCATATTTCAAAATAAAATTTAAAGATCTTATTCTCTTTTCTCCTTCTAACCATGGACACGTAACTTCTTCCATATTCCATGTTTCAGGATAACATGCAGTTAATGTTTTTGAGTTCTTCATCTTCCAAATCCTCATAATTTTCATTTTAAAGTTTAAAATTACTTTGCTGCATTAGTCTATCCTTTAAAGACATTACAAGAGAGTTTAGTAATGTTTATCGCGGTAGTTTCTGAAATCTGATTTTGTTTTCAATTGCTGTTCCTTCAAATTCTTTTGATTTTAACATGGTGTCGATTTTAGATTCATAATTTAGAATTTTTAAAATCATTAATTGTTTGCATGATTAAGGAGTTAGCCCTTATAATACTTATATTATGACTTTCTAGAGCTTCTGACAGATATGATAATTCCTGTATGATATCAATCATTAATGCTAGATCTTTTAAAAATTCCAAATTGAGAAGGCAGTTTAAAAAGCCTTTATATTTATCATTCGATGCAAAATGCTTGCATAAAGCTGGGTAATTTCTCCACACAGCAAGAGCCGTTCGTTAACTGCAAGCTGCCCATCGTGGTCCAAACACATGGCCGATCTCGGTAAAAAGCATATAATTTATCCATAAATATTTCAAAATGATTTATTTCTTTAATGTTTTTTATCGAATTGCCTAATGCTAATTGTAAACGATGAGCTACTCATTGCCAAATCAGAATGTTGGGAAATTTTTGTGGAAGTTTGATTGCAACACCTGATTTGTTTCCTACCATTACTAGCTCCACCAGAACAAAATGCAATGAGATAATTTTTTAAATAGTTATCAGAAAATCTATATGAATTTAAAGTAGCAATTATAGTAGCATGTATACATTCAGCAGTGTTATTTTCTAGTTCTACAAGATCTACAAAAATCATACATGGTTCAGTGAGCCCAACTTCCATGTGAATAACTAAAACAATTATTTTCAATAATGTTGTCGATTCGTCTGCTATTATAGAAATTTTGCAATTTTTTTCCATTATTTTGGAGAATATTTCTAATTTTATTTGTTTAGAAATATGTTCAGCTATTCTAATTCTTGAGAATCTAGAATGCAATGATAATCCTAGATCAATACCATTTTTAATTTGCAGCTAGATTAAATCTGGTAAATCAGACATTGGTCAGTTTCTCTTCACCAAACTATAATCAAAATTAAACATTTTTGAAGTTTGACAAACTAAATTTTTCATTTAGTTTGTCAATTAAATTTGGTAATATAGATTTGCTACATTCTTCATTTATTTTTATGATTTTATTATGAGCAAATGATTCATTATGTTTTGATAAATTTTTATGTGAGGTGCTTAAGGGTCAAAGCTATATAACTGAGAGGAGACCTCCACATAGCCTTCAAAGGAATGCGAAGAACCAATCAGGGCTTCTGACCTAATGTCCAATCCTCACCTTCTCCTGATGCACCCTGTTAGGTATCTACCTGGATACTGAACGGACGAGGATGGGCTGGCAATTTGGGATATGCCAGACCATCCTCATCCAAATTGTAATCTTATTGGCTTAAACCAAAATTTCAAATGATGGTACAACATGACAGAATTTCATGCCGACTTGGGCGTCACCTGGTTAAACAAGGGCCCCCATTGTTTTTGCCAGGGAACCAGGGCAAACAGTGAAAAGTCAGCTACTGGAACAAATCCTAAAGCCTACCCCCCAACTCAATATCACCAGAGTTCAAGATCGGTACTATCAACATAAGAAGCCTGAATGGCAAAGAAATGGAGCTAGCTGAGGAATTGGATAAGTACCAGATTGACATAATAGTCGCGACTGAAACAAAAGAGAACTCACAAAAACTGGTGAGATCTTTCTGAGCAATAAATACAAAATGTTATATTCAGACAATGACAGTCAAGAAAAAGAAGGAGTAGACATAGTATTCAACACTAAATATGAGGTTAATCTTCTTAAATGTTAGGCAGTCTCAAGTAGAGTGATGTGGGCAGTCTCATTGTCCAGTTCCCATGAGAATTGGGAACTAGACAACGAGACTTATTTGTGCCTATAGTCTCACAAAAGGTTCTATTAAGGTAGAAGTGGAGAAATTTTTTGAGGCTTTAGAGAAAGCAACTGACACTATGAAAAAGGGAAAGTTGGTCCTTGTTGGGGACCTATATAGCAGAGTAGGAAGTGATTGTCAGACATACAAAAATATTTTGGGAAAATTTGGAGAAAAGAGCAAAGCTAATAATAATGCAAATACCTGTTGGATTTCTTCTCAGGATAAGGACTGTTATTACTAACACAATGTTTCAACATAAAAATGTGCACAAATTCACATGGAGAGAAGAGGCAACGAATAAGAAAAGTCTCATTGACTATGTTATTGTTGATAGTGATGTTTTCCCACTGGTGCAGGACACCAGAGTGTACAGAGGATTTGAAGTTGGAAGTGATCACCATTTAGTCTTGAGCGGGATAAAAATTGAATTTCATATTGAAAAGAAGAACATGTAAGAAAGTTTTAAAGTAAATAAAAGTTGAGCAGCTCTCAGATGTGAACTGTAGACTAAAATACACAAATATTATTCAAGAAAAAATGAAAGAGTTTGAGAGCAGGAACCGAACTTTGGAGATTCAACAGCAAGCCCTGAAGAAAACACTGATTGATTCAGCCAGAGAGGAATGTGGTGAATTTGTGTGCAAGGATAGAAAAATCAGAACTCCATGGTGGACACTTTAAAGAGGCAGTGAAAGAAAAGAAGAAAGCATATCAAAAGTTCCTGGGAAATAAGTCAGCTTGTGCTCTTAGAGAATACAAAGACAAATGTAAGCAAGCTAAACACTGTGTAAAACTAGCTAAACAAAAGTCATGGGAGGACTTTGGCAAGATGTTCTGGAGGTTGTTGAAGAAGCTCAGAAATGGAGGAAAGAGTGCTGTAAAAGGAGTTAGAGATGACTAAGGTGACATCAAAACAGGAGAAAAAGATATCCTTGAAGTATGGAGTAATTACTTTGAAATACTGCTAAATGAAACAAGCAGTGATGACAGCACAGTGATAAAAACCACTGACCAGGCATGCAATCAGGAATACATATCCATGCTTGAAGTAGAAAAAGCAATCAAAAGCCTGAAATGTGGAAAGGCAGCAGGCATAGATGATATTAGACCAGAAATGTTCAAGTATGGAGATATAAAAGTCTTACAGTGGCTGCACCGCATAGTTCAGAAGGCCTGGACAGAGGGATGAATTCCAGATGATTGGAGTAGAGCTCTCATAGTACCCATATATAAAAAGGGAAATAAAACTGAAAATGAGAATTACAGAGGCATTTCATTACTGAGTGTTCCTGGTACTTGAGAAATGCTTGAGAAGGATTGTGGAAGAGAAACTTGGTGAAGAACAAGCTAGATTCAGGCTAAATAGAGGCTGTCAGGATCAGATTTACACTTTATGACAGATAGCTGAGAAATCATGGGAATATAACAAAGATCTGTATTTAAGTTTTGTAGATCTGGAAAAGGCATATGATGAGGTGCCAAGAGGGAAGCTATTCCAAACGCTTTATCTGGTGTCAGACAAGGATGTGCATAATCCCCCTCTGTTATTCATTATCTATATGGATCACATTATGAAGGAAAGTGGTATTAAACCTGATATCAAAATTGGAGGTGTTAATCTCTGCTTTTTTGCTTTATGCTGATGATGTTATACTTCTAAATAAATCCGCTACAAGACTGCAAGATTCCCTGACTAAATTGAATAACTGTTGTAATAGATATGGTATGAAAGTCAGCATTAAAAAGACAAAGACAATGAAAATAGGCAGAAACATTGAAAATGTCAACTGCATTGTGAATGGAGAACTTATAGAACAAGTAAAACATTTTAGCTACTTAGGCACGATTTTTAGTGAGGATGGTAAATTAAATATGGAAATAGACAACAGAATCAACAAAGTTGGTATGATAAGAAGTCAACTGAATAAATTTATATGGAATAAGAGAGAAATTAGCCAAAACACTAAATTAGCTGTATACTAGACAGTGTTTAAACCAATTTTAACTTATGGATCTGATAGCTGGGTTAGAAGTAAAACAGTTGACCAAAGACTAAAAACTGCAGATATAAGAGTCCTTGGGAAGATCAGGGGCATGAACAGATGGCATCAATGGCAATATCATATTAAAAATGAGGATATTAGGAAATAACTAGATATTGTCAGCATCCAGGAATGCATGTTAAGAGCTAATCTCAGGTGGTATGGTCACTTAAGCAGAATGGGAGAGGTAAGATTAGCAAAAGAAGTGTTCTCTGCCAGGTTGGCAGGAAAAAGAACCAGAGGAAGACCAAGATATTGGTGAATTGATACAGTGAAAAGTGCCTTAGAAGAGAGAAATATAAGACCTAATAATATTGATGTCTTGACATTTAACAGAGTGATTTGGAGGAAAATTGTAGATAGCAAGTTAGTAATGATGTAAATTTTTCATGTAGTACTATTGTATCCAGTACACCCCTTGAGGGAATATATCAGGAATTTGATTTTGCATTTGACTTTCCATTTGGTTTTCCATTTTGACTTTCCATTTGGTTCTATTTTCATTTCTACCCATTCTTTTGATAGGTGACAACTTTTTTCTCCTTCAGCACCTAAGTTTTTATATTTTGAGCAAACACTACATCCTAATTTACCATTTTTAACTTTAACCACTTATTCTGCTTTTTAAAATATGATGCTTGTTTTTTCATTCCAGGAATTGGGTAAATGATTTTCTTTTTATCCTCCAACTTGTTGCATATTCATTGAATCAATGTGCGTATTATCTTCAACTTCATTTTTAACTGCAGTAGAATCAGCAGAATCACTTTTCATTATTGTTTCTTTCCACAAAAAATTTAATGAATTTGACTGTCTTTTCATGTTTCACAGGTAAAAATACTTTTATAATTATAAAAATAAAATTTGCTGAATATACAGTTTTTAAATTTATTATTTTTTTTTAAATTTTAAACACAAACAATTGTTATACATCGGTGTACTGACGAACACAGAACTGATGTCCAGTGTCACAACCTGCTGATGACAGTTTTACGAACATTTGATTGGTTACTGGTTTTACCATACAATTGGCTACCAGAAGGGAGAAGGGTAAAGATAGTGCATGCGCTTATTTTATTTTCAAACTTGGTCGCATTTGTTATAGAGGAGTTGAAACAATAATTCCAAATAATTTATACACTGCCTGAAGTTCTGAGAAACACAGAACTAATGTCCAGTGGAACAACCCGCTGATGACAGTTTTACGAACATTTGATTGGCTACTGGTTTTATCATATGATTGGCTACGAGAAAAGTAAAGATAGGGCATGCACTTATTTTATTTTCAAACTTGGGTGCATTCGTTATAGAGGAGTTGAAACAATAATTCCAATAATCTATACACTGCTGAATAGACTAATTTTTGTTAGATTACCGTATGAGTTTGTAGCTTAATACATTTCAAAAAATTATGTTTTGTTTGGATTTTTTTTTAAATAAAAAAGTAAACAAGAAGAACAAGGGGCTCGCAAATTTGAAAAAAATTTAACAAGGGGCTCACGCAAGCCTCTTATAGCTCACCACTGGATGTAGTATCATAGACAGAAGAGTGATTCTGGTGTTTAGGCTTATACATTGATTCGCATGCATCATGTCATTTCAGGAACTTGACAATATAGAATAGATAATAACTAAAAAAAATTAACTATTACTTCCTATATTTTGTCAAAGTTAAATTGCCATCATATACTGGTATCAAACATTTGCACACAGGCACACTTCAGTAACAAAGATGGAACAGGAGATTTAGTTTTACAGTTATTAAGATAAAATTTGCTGCTAAATATACAGTTTTTAAATTTTAAACACAAACAGTTGTTTGTGTTTAAAATTTAGAGAGAGATACAGGATGACCTCAAGTCCTATAATTATGCCACCTATTGGCTTTGGTTGGGTGTTCTTGTCGTTGGGCTGAATGTGCTGATGAAGGTATCCTATGAATCTAGCAACTACCCCAGAGAGCTGGGGTGTACTAGGTACCTCGCAGCTGAACTGTTTGTACTATGGCCAAACAGGCAGGACAACTGACATCTATATATCAGAACCCAGGACTACATCCATTAACACCACTACAGCCACTCAGGATTAGCAGACCATGCCCCGGATACCCTGCACAGGATCTGTTGGAAAAAAGCCACTCCACTGAAACAAATTTAAATTTGAGAGGCTTTACCTTGAATCTGCTGCAACTCTTGCCAACT
Organism: Typopeltis vanoorti; assembly: GCF_054136105.1. NCBI lineage: Eukaryota > Metazoa > Arthropoda > Arachnida > Uropygi > Thelyphonidae > Typopeltis > Typopeltis vanoorti. The sequence continues at coordinate 188,110,389 of NC_143549.1, read as the reverse complement.
ATTCCAACCTAAACAAACATGGTTGTATCCAACTGCTTCTCATATGGGAAACTCTCATCAGCAGATTCAGCCCAACTGTCAAGAACACTCAACCAAAGCCAAGAGATGATAATTATAGGACTTTAAGTCATCCTATATCTCTCCTGTTCCATCTTTGTTACTGAAGTATACCTGCATGCACCTATTTGATACCAGTGTATTAATCTCTTAAGATGCCAATTTAACTTTGGCAAAATATAAGAAGTGATAAATAAACTTTGTAGTTATTATCTACTCTACATTGTCAATTACCTGAAACTAACAATACAGCCAGAAGAGTGAGTGTGAGAATATGAGTGTGGAGAATGTAATTTTGAATATGGAAATGATTAAAAAAAGGAAAACCAAAAAAAGGAAGCAGAAGTGTGCCTGACTGATGAAAAAACAGCTATGACTATGAGAACAGAAGAAAATGTGACTGACTGATGGAGCAATAGCCAGAACAATTACTGGAATGTAAGCATTGAAGAAAGACTGTAATTATTAAGATGGGAAATGAGATGAGGCATGTACAGAATGAAATTAGATGTATGGTGATATGAATTGAAGAGTGTGGAATAATAAAATGAAAGATAGTGGAGAAAAAGAAGTAGCAAATGACTCAAGGGTATCACTATATGGAGGTTCTGTCATAAAAAGGTGTGGAGGATGAGAGAGTGCACAAGGTCTGTTTTCCAGGAGGAAGAATGAATTGAGTTTCAGATGGGGGGGGGGGGGGGAGCAGAATGAGTGGTACTCATTATAGAAAGAGAAATGAATTATTATTCTTATGTATGAATGAAAGCCCGGTTGGAAAAGAATGATCTCTTGATGGAAATAGAAATAGAGGGATATAATGTTTTTCATGAAGATAGCAAAGGCAAGAAGGAAGGGGTAGTGCTGATGATGATTGTATGGGAATTATATCTGCACAAGGTTAAGATACAAGTAAGAAAAAAGTGGCAGTGGTTTTGAAGCAGTATGGTGTGAAGTGGAGGTTTATAGAATAAAATATTTGGTGGGGTGTTGCTATAGGCCAGAAAATGTGGAGCGTGGAGACAAAGAAATGTATACTCAGCACTTGGCTTAATGAGCAAGTGAAGGATGGTCACTATGGGTGATTTTAATTAGCAGTATTGATTGGAATGAAGAGATAGCATCAGGGTATAAGGAGAATAAATGTCTCAAGTTCTTAAGGGACAACAACCTTAGGCAATATGTAACAGAGGACACATGAGGGTTAAGAGTCTAAGATCTGGTTATATCATCAGTGGATGCGATTGTGAATGGAGTGTCTAATCTTCCCCCAGTTTGTGAAAGTGATAGTGAAGTGATCACCTAAGTTGTAGCCAGTGTATTCCAGAAGTGAAAAGGCTAAACAAGGTAATAGTAAAATGAATGAATGAAGAGATTAAGTGTGAAAGTTGGAAGAAGGCACTGTGGAAGCAACACGAGATGAATTTTGGTAATGATCAGTTGCAGGAAGAGTACAAAAAGCAGGCCAGAAAGAAAAAGAAAAATCCTAGTGAGTTCTTTCGATGTGTGGCAAGTAGAAGAAAAGATGACTATGGGAGGACTGGTGCAAGTTGATAATGCTGGGAAATTGGTATCCACTGCAGAGGATATAAATGAATTATTCAGTGATCACTTCATCAGTGTATTTCAGTCTCCTGATGGCAACATCATGAGATGCTTGAGTATAAAGTGTGAAGGTTGAGGAGCAATTGATAGTGAAGGAGCAGGAAATATATGAGGAATTAAGTAAACTTGATGTTACTAAGGGAATAGGACTTGACAATATATTGGTATGTCTTGAGGGAATGCTATATGGAATTAATGCCACCTTTGGCACACTTGTTTAATAGGAGTCTTGCCAGGGTAAGTCTGAAAAGAATAGAAGGTGAGAAAAATTGTTCCACCTCACAGTGGGGGAGAGATAAGACTAAGGCTACAAACAATAGGCCAATCCGTGTATCTGGGGGTTGTTGTTAAGGTGTTAGAGAGGTTGGTGAAGACGAGGATTCAGAAATAGGTTGAAATAGCAGTATTCTTTATGATGATCAGCATGGGTTTGTTAAGAGGGATCATGCATATGAGCAGTCTGCATATGTATTACAACAAGGTGACAAATTCACTCTGTAAAGGAGATGCATATACAGTGGTGTACTCAGATTTTTCAAATGCCTTTGATAGACTGCCACATGACAAGCTAGTAGCTAAATTGAAATAGATGAGATTATATAACAGACTAGGGGGTTGGATAGCTGATTGGCTGATCAGCAGGTTGTGTATGGAGGAGAGGTATCCCAAAAGAGGAAGGTCACTAGTGGAGTGACACAGGGATCTGTTTTGGGATCATCATTATTAACTGTAGATGTGCAGCTGTTTGCCAATGATGGAAAGTTGGCAAGAACTGTGAGAAGTAGGGCAGATGTTATCGCCTTGCAGGAGAATGTGAATAGACTATGTGAGTGGGTAAATGAGTGAAGCTGTCAATAAATATAATGTGGCAAAGTTCAAGATCCTGAAATTTGGTAGGCAAGGTTGGTATGCAGAGTATACAATTAATGGAGAAATTTTGAAGGAGGTGGAAGAGATGAGAGATCTGGCAGTGATGATGGAGAGACTTAAAGTGTAGGGCTACTTTGCTAAAATTGTAAAAGCATCACAACAGATTATGGCAGTAATGAGGACATTGACATGCAAAAGCAAAGAGGTTATGGTTCTCTTATATAAGGCTTTGATCAGGCCACATATGGACCACTGTGCACAGATTTGGTCACCTAGTTTTCAATGGGGATATAGTGGAGAGGGTCCAGAGAAGTTTTATTAAGCCAGAATCAAGTCTATGAAATGTCAGATGCGAGGAGAGATTGAGGGAATGTAACTTACAGAGCCTTGTGAACAAAGAAGAAGAAGAGGGACAGAAGTTAGTTGTGAGTGAGAAGCACAGTGCTTTACATGGAAATTGATTAGTGAGTAGAATGCATTGACTGCAAGTATGGTGAGTGCAAAAACTGTGAATGGGTTTAAGCACCGTTGGATGATCTTCTTTTGCATAAGAGAGAGTAATAGACCTACTGTGATGAGTCCTTTGACTCCATAGAAGTCAGATGTTAATAATAATAATCACTATAATAAATATCACTATACCAAACGTACTTGTATAACACACTGAAGTTCCAGCTAAAGTTTCAGAATATTAATACAATTCTAAAGGAAATTTTCTGTAGCATACTATCACTATAACATACTAGTTCTTTTATTATCACTACAACTTCCCTACAATGACAGTTTGCTGCAAACTGTTTCAAAAAGGTTGCCTTTACATTTATATTTAGTGATCAGTAACTTTTCCAAGTGCACATGTTTTTTCTGTATATACAAGGGATATGGAAAATAATAAGCTATCAGGCAGTTGCTGAAAAATTTTGATGAATATTGGCAATATATGAGGGTGGTCTGAAAGGTTCGAAGAAAAATGCTGACCAGCGAGGAAGAGTTTTAGTTTTGGGAAGAGATAGAAGTCAGAGGGAGCCAAATCTAGGGAATAGGGTGGATGTTCCAACAATTCATAATGCAGATCCCTTAATCTTCCCATTGCCAAAACACCTTTGTGGGCAGGTGCATTGTCCTGATGATTTTTTCTTCTGCAAACCGAGTCTTTAATCATGAATTTTTTTGTCTAGTTTGGTTAAAAGATCAGAATAATATTCCCCAGTTATTGTTTTACCTTTTTCAAGATAATTAATAAACAAAATACTTTTAGCATCCCAAAACACCAATGCCACTACCTTTCCTGCTGATGGAACTGACTTTGTCTTCTTTGCCACTGAACAACCGGCTTTTGTCCACTGTTTTGACTACTGTTTGGATTCTGGGTGTAATGATGAATACAAGTCTCATCCATAGTAATAAATCGATGCACAAAATCAGTTTTATTCTTGTTAAAATGCTCCAAGCACTGTTCAGAGATTTTCATGCAAGTGCGTTTTTGATCTGCTATGAGCAAGTGCAGCACCCATCTTGCACAAAGCTTTTTCATTTTCAATTCTTCATGCAGAATATATCCTACCTGTTCTTTTGAAATGCTTATAGTCTCAGCAATTTCATGCACTTTGATTCGCCGGTCATCAAATACCATATCGTGCGCTTGATATAAATGATTTCTGGTGTTATTACATTTTTTGGACATCCTTCGCATGGATCATCTTCAAGGCTGGTACATCCATGTTTATACTTGGCAGCTCATTTCTCAATTGTCGAAAACAAAGGAGAAGATTGCCCATAAACTTTTATGAACTTCGAATCAATTTCTTTTGCCGTTAAACCTTCCTTTAGAAAGAATTTTATAACCATATGACACTTAATTTTATTCATTTCAAGGGAATACAGACAACACTTTTGCTTCAGATAGCTGTATAAAACAAACTACTTAATAGAATGACTTGCAATTTCACATGGATGCTTATGACAGATGTACCAACTTAGAAAAAATAAATCTTGCCGATAGTGTTGCCATGTATGGTTGAGGCCGAGAATTTTTCAGACCACCCTCGTATATCATGTTATTCATATATGAGTCAAGTCCAACAGCATAAATAATGTGCATTAATTTAAGTAAAAGTAGAAACAGAGAAAAATGTTGTTGTCATACCTAGCTGTTCTATGGATATTATGACTAAAGTAGAACCTGCATTATTCAGTATGACTTCTATACATCACTGTAGAGAGAGAGAGAGAGAGAGAGAGAGTACACCAGTGTAGGCCCTAATTGCTCTGAAAATTACCTGTAACTACTGAATCAAGACACAATCCTTGTACATTCACCTGCCTAAACAATTATATCCTTTTTGAATCTCTGGATACTCATCTCATATATATAGATATATATATTATAAATCCCCCCCCCACACACACACACGATGGCAAGTGATTAAGAAGAAAGAAGGAATGCATTAGCAAGGCTCTTAAAAAGCTGGAATTGTATTCTTTGGTTAAAACAGTATGAGGAAGGTCGTTCAAAAGAATAGAGGTAGATGGAATGAGGAAAAAAGATGAGAAATTAGCTCAATAAGTTGAGAGTTAATTCAACTGTATATGAATATTGATGAGTGACTGCTTGTGGCCTTGCATGAGTTAAATGAAGTTAAGTGAAGAAAGAAAGAAATGAAGAAAATGAGTTAAATGGAGGAATGGTGATTACTAGTTCAGTGGATCAGTGCCCATGAAAGTACCTATTTAAAAAAAAAAAAAAAAGCATAATGCAAAAACAGTTTGTGAGAAAAGGGTTATCTATTAAACAAACTGTCCTCATTTGCATATAATCAAGAATACTCTAGATTATAGAGTATTCTTGAATGCGCCTCCGTAGCGCAATTGAAAGAACGACGGTACATTGCGCCCTTCGATTGGAATAGGCCTAAGTTCGATTCTTGTCGCGACGGGAGGAATCTTTATCTGGTTGATTTCAATCGAAGGTGAGTTAGCCGATCTCATACGGAGGTAGCAGGGTTTTTTCTCCCGGAAACTCGGGTTTTTCATCCCGCATACATACAAATCGGCCCTTCAGAACACACGCAATTTACAGACAAAAATTACTAGTTGTGGTGGTGTTGGAGGTGGGCGGTAGATGGCGTTGATGGAGATGATTCGTAGTAGAGGTTAGGTGTAGAGATGGTTGTAGGTGTCCTCCCGCGATGAGTCTTCGGACTCCTTGGAGGTATCAGGAATAATAATAATATGCAAATGAGGACAGTTAAAAAAAATCAAGAATACTCTACTTAGGGAAGTTTTAGGTGCCTACCATCCCAAATGTGAGAACAACATTCTAAGGTCATTTGGGTGGATTTGGAATTTATAGTGTTATGAATTGAGTAGGAGAAAAATGTTTTAAATGAAATAGATACCAAATTTTTTGGAGGCTGAGTAGCCTAGGGCAGGGGTGGAGAACTCTTGGCACGCATGCCAAACGTTGCTGGCATACAACCCAGGGCTTGCCTTAAAAATAATTAAATAAATAAATACATCTAGACTACTGTGCTCAGATTTGGTCACCTAGGTTTCTTCTTGATGGGGAGGAGGTGGAGAGGATCCAGAGGCGAGTGACCAAGATGATAGCAGGTCTGTGGAATGAACCGTATGAGAACAGGTTGAGGATTTGTGGGTTGCAAAAATTGGTTGATAGGCGGAGGAGGGGAGATATGATTGAGACATTCAAATTACTGAAGGGTTTCTATAAAATTAATTCAGAAGATATTTTTGAGAACAGGGCTGGTTGTGGGAGGACTAGGGGACATCCATGGAAACTGGGCAAAAGTGTGGTTAGTAACGGTGTTAGAGCTGGGTTCTTTACTTTTAGAGTAGTGAATGAGTGGAATGCGCTCCCTGAGTCTGTAGTGGATGCTGTGACAGTGAATGAGTTTAAGGCGAGGTATGATAGATACTGTATGAATGTCAGATAGTTGTGATGAATATGATTTGGGGCCTCCCTCGATGAGTCTAATGACTCCCTGGAGTTGCCCGTAATAATAGTAATAATACATATCCAACATCTTAACCTAAAGTAACTTCAAGAAGTGATGCAAACAGTAACCAAAATTGTTAATTACATTTCTGCACGTGCTTTGAATAAAAGACAATTTCAGGATCTGTTGAATGAGGTGGATTCGGTGTACAAAGAATTAATGATGCACAACAATGTTAATTGGCTTAGTCGAGGTCTTTTTCTGAAACGATTTGTTGAATGCCTGAATGAGATAAATCTCTTTTTGACTAATCAACAAATGTCTTATAAAGAAATGTATGACATCATGTGGGTTTGTAAACTGCTGTTTTTTGCAGATGTTTGAAAACATATAAATGACTTGAACCTTAAACTACAGGGATCCAGTAAGGCATTTGAAATGAAACTAGAAGTTTTTAAGAGGGATGTAGACAGTGAGAGATTTAGATATTTTCAAAACTTAAAGGAATACACAATGATCTCCAAAAGGATGACAAAACAGACTGCCAATGTCTTCAAAAGCTATTTTTAAACTTCACTGTGTCAACTGTTAAGCAGTTCTCTCTAAGATTTGTTAAGTTCAGAGAATTAGAAGAGACTGCAAAATTCATTAAATTTCCAGACACTATACAACTGAATGAGTTAAACATGCAAATGTTTTCATGGATAAATATGGATGATTTTAAAATGCAGTTGATTGATTTTCAAAGTAGTTCAATTTGGAGGCAGAAATTTGTTGACCTCAGAGTTGACCGGGAAAATATTGAAAAGGAGCGATTAGAGATGGGAGTAACAGAGAGAAGTGCAGAAAACGAGTTATTAAGGACTTTGAATACTATTCCAGAAACTTTTGTATGTTTAAAAACTCTTGCAACAGCATTACTATCCATTTTTATATTTACATATTCTTGTGAATCATTGTTCTCAATGATGAACTTTGTTAAGTCTTGTAATAGGAGTAGCCTTACAGATGAAACTAGTAGCGCATGCATATCTATGAAGGTAACGAAATATAAACCTGATATAAATTATCTGTCATCAGTGACAGCAGCAGAAGTCTCATTGATGCTAAATAAATAAAATGACCACTATATAAATAAAATGACCACTATTTTTCTTTCTCTAGTTTTGATTTGATGTTTACTGCTAAAAAATGGTAAAGATTAATTTCTATTTAATATACAGTGTTATGTAGGTAAAATAACATTTTATTTTATCTGTAATATTTATGTATCACTCGTAAGGTATTAAGAATTAATAAAAGAATATCTTTAATTTTATTTTATTTTATTGTGCTTTAGTCAAATAAACCAATTATGAGATTGCATACTGTAACATATTGGAAAAACTTATGTCTGATTGATCTTTATAAAAAAAACTTCTCTTCTGTCTAAGATGGGTTGAGTCTTCCCTTGATCAGGATCTTCCAGTGTTCTCTATTCCTTGCTGTTCGAAAAAGTTCCTTATATGTTATACATCCTGAAATGTTCTTCATTAATTTCAGCCAGGTAATTCTTGGTCGTCCTGGTCTTTTTTTTTTTTTCAGTTGGAAAAGTATTGATTAGGATGTTAGGAAGTCTGTCTGCATCCATGCATACAGTGTGGCCAAACCATCTCAGTTGTTGTTTTCTAATTTTTTCTATTGTCTTTTTATACAATAATTCTTGTCTGACTGTGCTGTTTGTTTTCTTTTCCATCCAACTTGTTCTATTTATTTTTCTTAAGCATTTCATTTCAAATGCCAGCAGTTTTTTCTCCTCTCTTTTCTTAACTGCCCATGCTTTTTTGTTCCATAGATGACTGTTGGTATAATTATTGATTCATATAATTTGATTTTGGCTTGCTTAGATATCTTGTTTGTTTTCCAGATTTTTTGTGATTTTCCCATGGTGGTCCATCCTATCGCTATTCTGTGTTTGATTGTTTTGAGTTCATCTATCATTTCTCTTAGTTTTGATCCAAGATTATATGAAGTTGTCTACTTGTTCTATTTGTTCTCCATTTAGGGTGGCTGAGATGGTAGTTCTGTTCCTCCCTATTTTCATCACTTTTGTCTTTTGTATATTTATTGTCATATCATATGTGTTACAGGTTTCGTTTAGCTTGTTTATTAACCTTTGTAGTTCATTTAGGGTTCTTGCAATAAGGACTAGATCATCCGCATATTTGATATTATTTATGTTTAAACCATTGATTCCAGCTCATTGTCTATTGCCTTCTTTACAACTTTGTCTAGATATATTTTGAATAGGCATGGGGGATAATGGGCATCCTTGCATTACTCCTTTTTGGATCTCTATGGGTTCTGTTGTGAGTGTGTCCTTTTTAATTATTGCATTTGTCTTAGAGTAATATTTTATCAAAAACTGTATTATATATTTGTCTATTGCTCTTTCTAGTAGAATTTTAAGAAGGATTTCTCTGTTGATGTTATTGAAAGCTTGTTTAAAGTCCACAAAACAACAATATAGTTCTTTATGGTCTTCCCAACTGAGCTCTGCTAGTTGGTGCAATGTGAAAATCTGGTCTATTGTTGAATAGTTTCCTCGGAAACCAGCTTTTTCTGTGCTATCAGTTCTTCATAGGTGTTTTTTAATCTATTTTGTATAATTGTTACGAATATTTTATGAGTGTGGGAAAGTAAATTGATTGGGCTCTAATTTCTGCAGTCTCTTTTGTCTCCTTTCTTGTATATTGGGATGATCTTTCCATGTCTCCAGTCATCTGGGATCTTTCCTGTTTGTAGTATTTTATTGAATAGGGTTGTTAAATATTCTATTGATGTCCTGTCTCCATATGACGACAGTTCAGTAGAGATAGTATCAATGCCTGGTGCTTTATTGCTTTTCATCTATTTTATTGCATATCTAACTTCTTGTAAAATTTTTGGGTGATCATTATTTTCTTCTATTGTTGGCATTGTAGTTTTGTTTCTTTGGTGAAAGATAGTCTTAAAATGGTTTGACCAGATTTTTCTTATATCTTCAATATTCCTGGTTTCAGTGATCTTGTTGTTTATCATTGTTTGCTTTTGCTGAGAATTCCTTTGTAATTTCTCTTATAGGTGTCATGGAAGACTTTTAGGTTGTTTTGTTGATATGCTTCTTGGCATTTCTTAGTTTTTTCTTCTAACCATTTTTCTTTGGCTTTTTTACACAGGTTATCGATTTTATTTTTTAATGCTTTATTTTTCTCTATTCTCTTTATTGTTTTGTTGGTTTACAAGTATCTTGGCTTCTCATTTTTCTTCTATTGTAGCTAGGATTTCTTGGGTTATCCGCTGTTTGTTTATTTTGGGTTTGGTACCTAGAGTGTTTTTTCAATTGATAACACTGTTTCTTTTCCTTCTTCCCAGTATTTTTTGCTGTTCTGGAAAATGGAGGGTTTTAATTTCAAGCACATTGGTCCTAAAAATCGACTTCTGCTTGAGCTATCTGTTAGTTTTGATAGGTTGATGTTTTCTTCTTTTCTGATATTGTTTTTTTTTTTTTTTCAAAATATTAACTGCCAAAGTGAATTTTATCTTCACTTTGGCAGTTAATATTTTGTGATCGGTGTCTAAATCAAAACTTCTTAATGTTCGTACATTATTTACTGATCTTTTCCATTGTTTGTTTATCATGATATAGTCTATGCAGTTCTTTATATTACCATCTGGGGATGTCCATGTATATTTATTATTACGGTGTTGATAGAACAATGTGCTTGCAATCATTTGATCGTTTGCTTTACAGAAGTGGAGTAATTGTTCTCTTCTGTCGTTAAGCTCTCTGTATCCAAATTTCCCCATCACATCTTTTTTGTCTGCTGTAAACTGTCCTATTTTAGCTTTTAAATCTCCTATCACTATCATGAGTTTTCTATTTTTGGAATTATCTATTTCCTGTTATAGTTCTTCATAGAAATTTTCTATTTCTTCCTCTGAATGGTTACTGTCTGGTGCATATATTTGGATTATTTTAATTGTTTGGCCTTTTTCTTTTGCTTGAAGTTTGGCTGTGATTATTCTAGGAGACACTGGTTTTATTTCAATTACTGAGTGTGTAAAAAATTTTTTTACACACACACACAAAAGTTTTTTTGTTTGGAAAAAAGAACAAAACAAAAAAAATTCAGAATTATTGTTTACTCTTTTGCTGATCTTAAAAATTGCATCTTTGAGTTTGTAGCTGTATATGGCAGCTAGAATTACACTTAAAGGCAAATAAAAATATCCACACTATAAAATTCTATCACTAATTTTTACATTCATTCAATCTTACATGATTTACAGTAATCACTCTTACAATATTCTTTGATTTTACTGCTCTAGTGTGATTTTTGATTATTTGAAAAGGTTCTCTCAATACTTAAGACACCAAATAATATTGTGTTCCCCAAAATTTTGGTTGGCACGTGAGAAAATTTTGCATCAAAGATTTGGCGATTTTGACATGCACACTTAAAAAGGTTGCCCACCCCTGGCCTAGAGTTATGATGTTCCAGGATAAACTAGATGTCAATCCAAAAAATCTTAACTATAGAATAGATAATTATCAAGAAAGAGTGATGTAAAATCTTTCTTGTAGGAAATCACATAGAATTGTGTTTTGATAGCATTGATATTCCCTGCATTATCTTCACCTTCCCCTCTTGAAAATAGTGAGGGCATTCAATCTTCATTGAAGAAGAGGAATCAAGAATATTGTCATCATAAAAGTATGAGACCAAGAGGTCCTTAATGTAATTAAGGACCTTCTCTCTCTCTCTGGAGTACTCCCATGTTGATAAAGAAATCTAATGAGAGAAAGCCATCCACCATTACATGCAGTGAATTACCAGAGGAGGCTAATGTCACAAAGGACAGGAAGGAGACCATAAGATGGGAGGGGGGCTTAGTAAGAAGGTCCCAATACTAGACATAATTAGATGCCTTGGAAATATCAAGAGCAACTATGTGAGTTTTTCCAGATCTTCACCTTGTGTCCAAAATTGGATAAGATTAGTTGAGGGAGGGTTGTGGAATGAGAGTGGTGGAATCCATGGTGATCACTAATTAACTGATGGATCTCCAGGTAGTGAAGAAGCTGGCTATTAGCAAACACTATCACTTTCAAGTGTAATGAAGGGTAATGAGAGAATAGTTTGGCTAATTTTCATCTCCCTTTTTATGGACAGACTTGATTGATAAAGGCATGATGTTAGGTGAATGCCACACAAGTACAATAGCTTATATCAGTAATACAAAATTGATATTATTTCTAGGGCACAAGGTTTTAGCATAATTGATGGGATACTATCTGAACCAGGAGACCTATTAACATCAAAATTACTCAGAATTTTTCTAATGTCCTTCTAGCAGAAGAACAAAAGAACTTGATGCCCAAACAGCCATGGTGAGGGATCAGAGGGCATGACTATGTTTTGAGTAGTAAACAGGATTTTGGCATTTAACTCTTATTGAGTCTGCTTTGGATTTCTTGATGATTTTCTTATACCGCTTTCAGACTGAGTGAAAATCTGGAGTTTTTGACTTGAGAATATGTGGCAATTTTTTTTTTTTTTTTTTTAAATCTTGAACTACTTTGGCACATTTCCAGAGAATCAAGGCTTGAATGTAAGCTATATTACAATATATATAATATATATAGTAAGCTGAGTTTATTATGTAATGTGATATGAAGCTCTTATCCCAGTAAGGTTATTTCAGTTATTGATTTGGAAGAAATTTTAATTGGAATAAAGAGGCTTAGGAATTTCAGAATCATCCCAGTTGCCACGATTATAGTGCCAAAGATTATTAAGCTGAGACTGGCTGGAGAAAATTTATCTATGCTAAAGAAAATGTGTATGATGTTACAGTTGGAGTTGCTGGGTGGAGAAATTACTGGTTAAGAAAAGATCCCAGGACGAATGAAAAAGGATTATCTGGTATTTGATAGATGAACAAATTAAGTTAATGATAATTGTTAGCAAATAATTTGGTTTCCCTTCCATCTTGATCTGTGAATTTAGAAAAAGGGGAGTTAGCCTGAATTATAAACATTAAAGTCTCTAAGGAAGATAATCTCACAGTTTGGGTAGGATTATCAAAGAAGGCTGCATGGTAATCTGAATTAGGAGAGCAGTAAAAGCAACAAATGAAAGCTGTGAGGTGAGGCAAGGAAATCATGAGCCAGAGCAAATTTTATAGCAGTGATTCCAGGTTTAATAACCTTTGTCATTGCTTATCTGACACTAGCATATACCTTTCTTACAGAAGTCATCATGTGTGTGATACGGTTGTGATTAGACTGTAACCATAGTTGATGCCATTGAAGGTTCTGTAAGAAATAACAGATTGGATTTTGATGCCAGTAAGTGGTAATGACAACTTTGAAATCAAAAAAGGAGTAAGACAAGGTTGTGTCTTATCACCCTTACTGTATAATATATATAGTGAGCAAGTTTTTTAAAATATTTCATAACTGAAGGGTGTAAAAGTCAGGGTAGGAATTTCAATGTGATCATTACATTACTTAAGGAATTCACAACGTAAATTGGAATATAAATTAAACTAAACTTTAATATATATTTCCTATATTTAGGCAACGTCACATTGCCATCCTCATGGGAACTTAAGACTAAGACACATACACACAGGCACTAATACAGCAAATGAGGTCAAAGAGAGAAGACTACTGTTTTTCCTAAAGTCCTGATCCCCTAGCAGGCTATATTAGGTATTCTTGGCCATTGGGCTGATGTTCTCATGATGTACTTCTCCCAAATTTGGTGCAGTCTCATGCATCCAAATTTGTTTAGGTTTGGCACGTTTTTTAGGGCTGAGGCTGATTCTTTGAATAGTCTTTCAAATTTAAACTTGCTACAGTGTATTACTGTGGCTTTCTTCGAACGTATTCTGTGGCAAGTATCCAGAGCATGGTGTGCAAGCCCTGCATGGTGTACTGGTGAAATTGGATGTAGTCCTTTTGTTCTGAAAATTCTGATATTCGCTGTCCTGCCTGTTTGGCCAAAATAGACAGCTTACAGCTGCAAGGGACCTGGTAAACACCAAGTAGGTCTAGGGGGAGTGGTTTGTCTTTTGTGGAGCAGATAAGGGATGCCAATTTTCTATATGGTTTGTAACAAGAGGTCAGGTCATATTTTTTTAGGATTTTGGTTATTTTTTTAGAGGTGCCCTGGATGTAGGGAATAGTGACTGATTTAGAGTAATCTTTATTGTGACAGGGGAGGGAGGGGGGTTGTGGTTTACTGGTTTTAGTTTTTTTGGGGGGTTGTAGCCATTGGCTGAGAACATGTTAAGGATGTGATTTAGTTCAGTAGTTAGGACATTGTCATTTGAATAGATTAGTTTAGCCCTGTTGTGTAGTGTCTTAATAACACCGTATTGTTGTGAAGGGGGGGGGGAATTGTTGGTGAATGTACCTGCCTGTATGGGTGGGTTTTCTATAAACTGAGAAAACCAAGGACCGGCGGGTGATTAGTGTGTTCCTAGACACCCCAGAATCAAGTTCATCCTGGAAAAAGAGAAAAACAATAGCCTCCCTTTCTTAGACACACTAGTCACTTGCCAGCCTGATGGAACCTTGGTTTTCTCAGTTTATAGAAAACCCACCCATACAGGCAGGTACATTCACCACCAACCCCCCCCTCCCACTTCACAACAATGTGGTATTATTAAGACACTATATAACAGGGCTAAACTAATCTGTTCAAATGACAATGCCCTAACCACCTAACTAAATCACATCCTTAACACGTTCTCAGCCAATGACTACAACCCCCAAAAAATACTAAAACCAGTAAACCACAATCCCCCCCTCCCTCCCCTGTCACAATAAAGATTACTCTAAATCAGTCACTATTCCCTACATCCAGGGCACCTCTAAAAAAAATAACCAAAATCCTTAAAAAATATGACCTGACCTCTTGTTACAAACCATGTAGAAAATTGGCATCCCTTATCTGCTCCACAAAAGACCAACCACTACCCCTAGACCTTCCTGGTGTTTACCAGGTCCCTTGCAGCTGTAAGCTGTCCTATTTTGGCCAAACAGGCAGGACAGCAAATATCAGAATTTCAGAACACAAGAACTACATCCGGTTTCACCAGTACAGCCACTCAGGGCTTGCAGACCAAGCTCTGGATACTCGCTACAGAATACGTTGGAAGAAAGCCACAGTAATACACCACAGCAAAATTAAATTTGAAAGACTATTCATAGAATCAGCCTCAGCCCTAAAAAACGTGCTAAACCTCAACAAATTTGGATGCATGAGACTGTCCAAAATTTGGAAGACGTACATCATGAGAACATCAGTCCAATGGCCAAGAATACCTAATATATCCGTCTAGGGGGCACCATCAGGACTTTAGGAAAAACAGTAGCCTAATCTCTCTTCAACCTCATTTGCTATATTAGTGCCTGCATGCATATGTCTTAGTCTTAAGTTCCCATGAAGATGGCAACATGACGTTGCCAAAATATAGGAAGTATATATTAAAGTTTAGTTTAATTTATATTCCAGTTTACGTTGTGAATTCCATAAGTAATTTAATAATCATGTACAGCCAAAAACTTCAGGTATGCAGATGACACAGTCCTTATAGCTGAATCTGAAGATGATCTTCAAAACTTAATCACAGAAATTTACAACAGAAGCTAAGACATGGGATTAATTATTAACCTAAAGAAAACAAAGTGCATGATTATATCAAAAGAACCAATAATAAGAAACTAAACATAACTGTTAACAAAAAGAAAATTGAACAGGTTCAGTCTTTTATATATTTGGGACAAATGTTTACAGGCAAAGGAATAAAAAAATAAAAGAAATAAAAAGAAGAATGGAGATAACAAGAAAAGCCTTTATTAATATGAAAACTGTTGTAACATCCTGAGACATTAATATAGACACAAGAAAAAGCTTAATGAAATGCTATATCTGGTCAAGCCTTCTCTACAACAGTGAAACTTGGACTCTAAATAAAGAAGCAGAGAAAACATTAGAAGCTTTTGAAATGTGGACCATCAGAAGAATGTTGAAAATACCATGGACAGAGAAAATGAAAAACAAATGTTTTAAAGAAAGCAAAAATGAAAATAATTAAAGAACGAAAACTTAAATATTTTGGACATCTAACTGGACAAAAAGGCATTCAGAAATTAATATTAGAAGGGAAACTGAATGGAAAAAGAGGGAGAGATAGACCCAGGAGAATGTGGTTTGAAGACATTAAGGACTGGACTGGCTTTAATTAGCATAAATGTTCCAGAGGAGCAAAAGAAAGAAAAAAGTTCCGTGACATGGTTGCCAACCCCCTTCTAGGGGATGACACTTGAAGAAGAAGTGGTAATGCATATCATAATGTTTATATTGATGCTCTTGATGTTGGTGAAATACACCGGTGTCCAAAAGCTAAGGATAAACTACATTTTTACCTATATATAAAAAAAAATTTCATGGCTGCAGCTAGATGTAGACACAAATTTATATTACACAAAAAGTGTGTTATAAATTTCGAAAAAATTAAATTGCGATACATTTTTTGGCAGAAGTTAGAAATTTCCTAAGGATGTAGTTAAAGAATTAATGTACAGTGCTTACAGAAAACTATATGGAGAGAGAGACATTTCAGTATGGAATATGCCCCCCCCCCTGAACTGGAATGCAGCTAGGATAAGGCCTTGTTTGTTTTCTGGAGGAGAATTTCTTGCAGCAATGTGTTTCCCTATTGCGTCTCAAACATGTTCTATGGGGTTGAGATCTGAGGAGCATACTGACCACTCGATTTGATTAATATCCTCAGTCTCCAGAAGTATCTCCACTGCTTGTGTATGATGTGGTGTGGCACAGTCATTCATAAAAATGAATTCTTCGCCTACAGCACCACAGAACAATCAAACATGACATTGAAGAACTTCATTGCAATATCGTTCACCAGTCATAGTCCCTATTTTCAGCACTTGCAGCTTTGCATCCATTAAGCATGATGCCACCTCACAACATGACCCCAGCACCGCCGTATCTATCCCTTTCAAGAACATTCTCGCAGTAGTAAGCAGTACCACTTTCACATCAGATCAAGTGTCATCTAGAATCAGAGGAACGAGGAATGACTAAAACAACTCTCATTGATAAAGAGTACTTTGGCCTACTGGTGTCATCCAATTTTTGAAGGATGCAACACCACTGAAAATGTGATCTATAATGAGCTGTGGATAAAGGGACACAGACTTACAGGCCTTCGGGCATATAGGCCTACTTTTTACAGATGTCTTGCCACAGTTTGTTGAGATATTCACATACCTGTGCTTGAATGGAGCAGACTTGTAAGCTGATCTACCATGATGCATTGATTACATTTTGCTGTTAAAACCTAAAATCTGTCTTCAACCATCTGGAATGCATTCCATTGGTTTCAAACACTGTCCAGAGCCTGGATATAATGCTGAGTGAGATTTCAAACTCTGGCAATATTAATAATTCTGCAACTTCAAGCTTTACAATAATTCTTTCCCACATGAAATCATCTAGTTGATGTGTTTGAGACATTACCAGACATCCAAGTTTGCAACGTTATTTTTTCACGAAAAGTGCTTACTTCAAACATCATTCTCTTAGCGCAGCTTTTTGCCTTTTATTCTGTTGAATGTTACCACGTGACCCCCTTTGCATGCAATCTGAAAATTTGAACATGTACTCACTTTCTACTCGAAATCATCAATTATACAAATTGTCACAAGCTAATCCATCTGAATTGCGGTTATAATCTTCAGAAATAGTGTTTGTCCTTATGTTTTGGATACTAGTGTTTTTTTTTGTCTATCAGTGCTTCTGGACATAGAATGATCTCGAAGTAAGACTAAGTTTTCTAAAATAATTATTCTTATCAAGAATTACAACTGCCTGACCTTTGTTGGCTTTAGTAATAATTAGGTTTTTATTATGCTTTAGAGCAGATAAGCTTGAAATGCTTTTCTAGATAGATTACATTCAGGAGGTATTGATTTAAATAAAATATACGCTGATTGAAATCTAACTTTACTCTCTAAATTATATGAACAATTATTTTTTTAGATATTATCCAAAGGATTAGACTATGCAGTAGTACCATTCTAATTATGGGCTTCATGTATGATAGATAAAGGCTTTTGTAACTGTTCCTATAATTTAGCAAGTAAAATTAGGTTTCGCTCAGCATTTATTTTATTGCCTGTCGTGGCTCTACCACATGTGCCTGATTTGGTGGTAGTAAAGAGCATGATAACAAATCTTGCTCTGCAAAAAAAAAAAAAAAAAAAAAAAAAAGTGAAATGTGTCAACTGTCAAGGAGATCATTCAGCTTATTCTCCTGCCAGGTCAGAAGTGGAAAGATGAGAAAACAAATACAAAAAATTAAAACAGAACAAAACATATCATATCAGGATGCAAAAAGAAAGTTAGCCACCATCACAATACCTGCTCTGAGATCCTCATATGCTGAGAAGGTAACAATTAAGAAAATGTCAACAGCTACTCAAACTCGTATAGCTATTCCACCATCTGATAATTTCATCAGACCTGAAATTTATGATCATGAGTGCTGTCTGTTGAGCACATCAATCACATGACCTATAGTCTTACTCCAGAGACAACTCCAAAAATGGTTCCATTTGATGAGAACCCACTTGTCAAAAAAAGTATGGCAAAAATATTACTTAAAGATAAACCACCAGACATCCTCACAGAAAAAATAGTGGATAGTGGATACCTTTTAGTGGATACCTCAGTATCCACTAAAAGTAAATTAAACTTGCCAGCTGACCCTGACATCAGATATTCAATTTTATATTTATTAATTGTTTTGGGGAAGTATGGACAGCCAGTGTACATCTCTTCCTCTGGTAAAATATGCAATACATCTGATGTGTTAGGGTCAGTTGGTAAGTTTAATTTACTTTTAGTGGATACCGAAGCATCCATTTTTTATGTGGGGGTGTTTGGTGGTGTATCTTTAAGTGATATCTGTGCCATAATTTTGAATATCAACAGTGAAATTCCTTAAGGTAAGCCCTCAACTTCCACAAAAACCAGACACGTCTATAAAACCAAAACAATAGGAAAATTTGTACAATGGAACTGTCATGGGTTTTGCCAGAATATCGATGATATCAAGATTTTGTTGCAGAAACACCTTTCTGTTTCTGTCTACAGGAAAAATACTTAAGACCCAATGAAGACCCCACCTTAAGGAATTTCACTATTGTGTACAAGGACAGAACTGGAGGTGGTCGTGCTCATGGAGGAGTAGCTATCCTAGTGAGCAGTCATACTCCTTTCCATCGTGTCCAACTTAATACTGCTCTGGAAGCAGTAGTGATTCACCTCTCTTTGGGATTTCTTATTACAGTGTATTCAATTTTTTTATAACCGAGTGCTGAGTTAAATGAAATTGATCTTTATAACTTTATCTTGCAATTCCTGAACCCATACTTTTGATGGGTGACTTTAATGGTCACAACACTCTGTGGGTCATTATTGTCAAGAATCCTTTACAGTAATGTGTGACGCTTTTTGCTATCAAAGTTAACTCAATCACTGAACAGCTTTTTCCCACTGTAGACAACACTCTGTAAGCTGATGATTTCACAATTTACTGTTACTCCTATACCATGCGCATATATGTGTTATTGCTGATCCCAAAACTATTGCAGACACTTGGGGAGAAAATTTTGACAAAATTTCAGCAACAGCTTCATATCTTCCTGAATTTTTAATACTGAAAAAGCAGCAATGAAAAAAGGCTAATTTTTTCTACTGATGGAATTGAGCCATACAATCAGCCATTTGTTAAAGAGGAACTAAAAAAGAACTGTCTTTTTTGTCTCAGTGCAGTAGGGCCTGATGACATCCATTATGAAATGATAAAACATTTACCATCATCTTATCATCATGATAAACATCTACCACCCTCCTTCTCTGCAATATACAATAGATTGCAGAAGAAGAGGTTCCAGATTCTTGGCATAAGTCACTTATCGTTGCTATCCCAAAACAAGGAAAGGATCCAACACAAACAAATAATTATCAACCTATTCCTTTTACCAGCTGTCTTTATAAGATATTAGAGAAAATGATTAATGCCAGATTTCTGTGGTATTTAGAAAGCAATGATCTTCTCTCCAGTACACAATATGGCTTCTGGATATCATTCAACTTTAGACCATTTGATTCATTTAGAAAATTGTATAAGAGATGCATTTCTGAAGCAAGGACATCTGGTTTCAGTTTTCTTTGATATGGAAAATGTTTATGACACAGCCTGGAGATATGGCACGTTAAAATAAGCCTATAACCTAGGTCTCAGAGGACACCTTCCTGTATTTATTAAAAACTGTCCAGTTGAACTTTCCAAGGCAGAGTGAGAAGTATGCTATCTTGACCACCATATCATCAGAGAGGCTCTGTCTTAAGTGTGATGCTTTTTGCTACCAAAGTTAACTCAATCACCGAACAGCTTTCTCCCACTGTAGACAATGTTCTATATGTTGATGTTTTCACAATTAACTGTCAGTCTTATAACATGAGGATATTTGAAAGACAACTTCAGCAAACTATTGGTCATGTTTCTCTATGGGCTCTTTGTAATGGGTTTAGGTTTTCAACAGAAAAAAAGTGTCTTTTACATTCTCTCAAAAACATACTCTTCACCCAGATCCTGAATTAAGAATGAGACGAACTGTTATTCCAGTAGCAACAGAAACCAAGTTCTTGGGACTCATCTTTGACAAAAAAACTTACATTCCTTGCACACATTCATCAACTAAGAGAAAAGTTCAAGAGAGCATTGAATCTCCTTCACACTTTATCCTCTACTGAATGGGATGCCAATCGATCTTAATTGCTTTGTCTTTAGTCTATGGTTCTGCAAGGCAGAATAATGTGCAATGGTTGGATCCAACCCATCTTTATGGATTGGATCCTAGTCAAAGTCTTTATGTTGAAGCAATAGAACTGACTCTATTATTTAGACTGAAACAGTTGTCTCGTTTATTCTCTAATTATGCCCTAAAGATAAAATCTCTTCCAGATCATCCTACATGGACTAGTCTCTTTTTTCTGCATCAATATCACTTACATCAGACTGTCATATGTCCTTTTGGTATACATATTAAAAAAGACTATGCAAGCTGTTAGCATGAATGTTGAAAACATTGCCTACACCAAACATAACAGCATCCCTCCATGGCAGGGTTGTACTCCATCCTGCAGCCCCTCTGTTTGTCAACTACAGAAGTTTCATACTCTATCATCTGTCTACCTGCAATTGCTTAATGCACACTGAGCAACACACTCTGATTTCTTGCCCATCTATACTGATGGCTCAAGAACTGATACCTGTGTTAGCTGTGCTGCTGTGTTTCCTGACATTACTATCTCCAGCCAGATACCACCTGATTGTAGTAATTATACAGCAGAGTTGCATGCCATTCAGCTTGCACTTGTGCATATAAAAGAAAACCGCTGCCAAAAGTGTGTAATTTATACAGATTCATTGAGTTCTTTACAGGCTATCTCCTCTTCTATGTATAATCCACATCCTGTGTTACACATGATTGTACAACAGGTGTAACACCTCTACATGAGGTGTTACACCTGTTGTACAAAATGAAAATCCTTAATTTTGATGTGCAGTTGTGCTGGATGCCCAGCCATATTGTGATTAAAGGAAATGAGACTGCATTTGCAAGATCAGATCATACTTTCTCCATGTACTGTTTGACAGTACCATATACAGATCACAGACAGTTTATGAATCAAAGCTAATTGCTAAATGGCAGTCATCATACAGAATGCATTGACAGAAATAAATTAAGCCTGACATTAAGCCTGAAATTAAGCATTTGCATTCTAGTCTACTTAGAAAAAGAAGAGAGGAAGTTGTTCTTGCTAGGCTTCACATAGGTCACAGTCGTCTTACACATTTTTATTTACCAAGGCTGATGACCCTCCCATGTGTGAAAAATGCAATACGCATCTTACTATTTTTCATATTCTGTGGAGTGCCTTACACTAGTGCAGCACTTTACACTAGAGATGAATGAAATTTTTACCCATCTAGCCAAGCCATATACACTCATGCAAATGTTATCAGATTCAGACAGATTGCATGATGTTTTTAACCTTCTACAAAGAATTAATCTGCAAATAAACTTCTACAAAGAATTAATCTGCATATAAACAAAATTAGAACTGTAATTTTGTTTATATGCAGATGATGCGTTGTTTAACTTCATTTTTGTATATACTTTACTTTTTATTTTTGTATATTATTTACTAGTTTATTTTTGATTATTTATGTACTGCAGTAGCCTTTGCCTTTATGTATTGCTGTGATGACCTTTGCTGTAATTTTGTTTATATGTAGGTACTGCATTGGTAAATTTAATTTATGTGTGTACGTATTGTTTACTAATTTGTCCTTGACTATTTATGTACTACAGTAGGCTTTGTCCTTGTCTATTGCTGTAACTTTTGCTGTAATTTTGTTTATATGTAGATACTGCATTGCTTGACTTGGTTTTTGTACATGCATATTGGGTTCTTAGCACCCTGATTTTAAGTTAGTGTGGTTATGTTAATGTTTACTAGTCAAATGTAAATTTATCTTTAATTCTGAAAAACGGATTATTTGTGCAAAAGAAAACACGTAAAACTGAAAGTCAGTTTTACACTTACAAAACGAAGCGTTTTTAAATTTCACAATAACAAGTGATTCTTCACATAAAGCGGTTGTTGCGCTTGTGTTTGCAGAACTACTGTTTCTGCAACAGCGAATTCAGAGAAGCAATAAATGATTTTTCTACAACTGTTTCACCTTTATTATTATTATTATTATCTCCATGGAGTCAGAAGACTCATCTAAACCATGGTTATCATAGAGTTGCCAGTTGCCAATTTCTTTGTATTGCTTGCATCAGGAGACTAATGCGATAAACTGGATGATTTTCATGGTGAAAAGTTTGAATAATCAAACAAAAAAAATTCTCAATGTATGAAGATCCTCTCTTGATGGTAGGAGAAATCTACGACATAATCAAAGATATTCGTGATCCTGAAAAACCACAGACATTAGAGGAGCTGAATGTAGTTTATGAAAATGGAATAACTGTAAATACACACAGTGGTCATTACTTAATAACAATAGAATTTACACCAACAGTGCCTCATTGTTCCCTTGCTACTCTAATAGGCCTATGCTTAAGAATCAAGTTAGAGAGATGCTGGAATAAGAAGTTCAAGCTTGATATATTCTTAAAAGAAGGCACCCATTCTACTGAACAAGAAATAAACAAACAAATTAATGATAAAGAAAGAATTGCAGCTGCAATGGAAAATCCAAACTTACAAGACATGGTTGAAAAGTGTATATCAGAAGAAATGTGATAAAAATTATATAGCTGGCCTAGTTGGCCAAGTGGTTAGCGTATATGCTCTCCAGCCAAAAGGCTGCGGGTTCGAATCTTGCCGTGGGCATGGATGTTGTGATTGTCTGTGAAAGTACTACTGGTCGTAGTCAGTGGTAGATGGCTTTGGTGTTAGATGATGAAGGTTGGTGGAGTAGTGAGACGAAGATTTGTAGAGTAGATGCCCTCCCTCGATGAGTCTTTGGACTCCCTGGAGGTGTGAGAATGAAAATTCCAGAATGAAAAATGAAAATGAAATTTATGCACTGCTGCAAATTTTGACCTTGTGTATTGCTGTAACCTTTGCACTAATTTTATTTATATATAGATATTACATTGCTATACTTAATTTTTGTGCATGCATATTGTTTATTAATTTCTTTTTCACTGTTTATGTATTGCTGTAATTCTATTTATATGTATATACTAGGGTGACCAGATTTTCAAAACAAAAAAAAAGGACATTTTGAATTTTTCAGCAATTAAAAAAGGGACAAAAACAGGACACTTCTGGCATGCTCTACATAAAAATCGAATAACATAATTATAATTACAGTACACAGGACTGAAGTATGCATCATAATTATGGAGTATCAGTATTATCATCAGATTTTCATCAGACCACAAAGAACTCATGAGAGAAAAAAATTCTGTCTATAGCTGTGTTTGTTCCAGGGATTGCCATAACAAATGCAACAACTGGCAGTATGTTTGTAGTGGGTGTTTTTTTTTTTTTTTCTTGGAGCACCTTAAACATGTCACACTTTTTGTCCACTTCAATGTTTGTGTCCTTCCATCTTGGAATTCACAACATCATTTATACTGACTTCATCAAATAATTCATCTTCATCAACATTATTGAATATTTTGCTGTCAACATCACTGATTGCTTTTAGGCTGCTTGCAACTTCAGCCCAAGTTAGTGGAGTTTACAACTTAATCCAGTGAAATGTTTCAGTGGGTGGAAATGATAAGTCTATTTGCTTAAATATTCAAGGAAAGTATCAGAAAATAAATTTATAGTGTCTAAAAATTCTTTTTCATCAAAGATGCCCTCATCTTTGAACTCTGAAATAATTGATGACATTTTAAATGTTAGAAAGTTCTCACTTTCCTATTTGTAATTTTTTGTCTGAGCAATTCTAATTCTTCTACCACTTCAGTTACCGAAATATTTTCCCTTTCTATTTTGGTTATTGTTGCTGAGAATAATTTCAGCTGGCTTTGCATGAAATGGAGCCAAAGTATTAATTGTTGGTTACTGAAAAATGATTTTAACAATGTAGGACATTTATCTTGTGATAAAAAGTAAGATCCGAGTCCATCATACATGTCCATAATCCTATTCACAGCTAGTAGTAATGATAACCATCTTGTTTGTACATTACCTAGAACACGATTGTATTCAATTTCTGTAAATGCGCAGAAATTCTTCAATTCCTCTACTTCTCACGGTGTAAATGTGGAAATACTGAAATATTTTATCTACAATTCTTTTGATATCAATAGGCAAAATATCAGCACTTATCTGTACACCATTTTGAACATGAGCAGCACAGCCAATAGCATGAATGTTCATTTCAACCCTTTATTGAGTCTTGAAAATACATTGTTGGAAACCACGTTGTTTGTACCCACCAAAGTTGGTGTTGCAGTTATCTGCAGAAAATGCAATAATTTTCTCAGTCAGCTGCTGTTTCTGCAAAATATCCAATATATGATTTGCAAGCATTTCTGCTGTTTCTCCTGTTATGTTCTGAAAATCTATTACTTTAACCTGAATACCTTTATTCGGGATGAAGTACCTAACAAGGACAGGCACCAAGTTCAAATCTCTGTGGTTTGATGTGTCTATCATAACTGACACATATTTAGCTTCTTTTAATTCAATTGCTATTTCTTGCATTGCATAAGGTGCCAGGTCATTCACTAAAATTGATTGGCACTTTATTCACCCACATGTAAATTTCTTTTGAAATAAATTTCTCACTATTGCAGAGGTGCAGTCCATTGACCTCAAAGGTCATGTTTCACTGCATGAAATGCAAACAAACATTCTTGAGCTGCAAGACATTTACTTTCGTCAGTTAATTTCTCTTTTCAATTTTTCATAAAAAATGATGTAACATCTTGACTTGAGCTGCGAACGGCAGCTGCCAGTTTATGTTTTTGCTTCGTCAAATGCTGTTTTATATCAGAACGGCCTCCATGTTCAATTGAAAAAACCAAATGACACACAGTAATGGCAACTTGTTTGTTGTTTCATTGTCTTTCAAGAAGAGATATTCTTCTTTTAAATCCCGAGTGAAACTACAGTTCCTTTTTGGCATGATAAAATCTGGATGAAATATCATCACTCCCAATATATACTCGCTTTAACTTTTACAATTACTAACAGACCAGCATAAGAAGCACAAAACAATGGTATGGCAGACAAAGTAACCTTGTCACTGCCCGGATGCAGCAGTGCTGCCACTGGTTGCAACATTTTCATCCTTATTGTAGAGAGTGTGTTCAGTTGATAATCGTCATAGCATGCATGCATGTTTTTGATCTCACGCTATCACATGTCACCAGCAGAGACATTATCTTTTCCATATTCGAACACACAAAAATGAAGTCATACCATGAATTCAAAAAAAAAGGGACAAAATGGGACTAACGGTAATAAAAAGGGACAATTAGCATCCTATGGGAACAATCCCATTAAAAAAGGGATGTCTGGTCACCCTAGTATATACTGCATTGCTTGACTTGGTTTTTGTACATGCATATTGTTTAGCAGTTTGTCCTTGTGTATTACTGTAAATTTTGCTATTTCACAGTATGACCTTTGCTGTCCTTGTGCCAATAAACGATAAACCAACTATCACACACACACACACATGCAAAGTTCATCAAACTCATTTATTGTCTACATTCTGACCACTTTCTAACAATGCATTCCACTCACAAACCACCCTATGTGA
The DNA here is from genome assembly GCF_054136105.1 of Typopeltis vanoorti. Lineage (NCBI taxonomy): Eukaryota > Metazoa > Arthropoda > Arachnida > Uropygi > Thelyphonidae > Typopeltis > Typopeltis vanoorti. Next base: position 188,084,464 of record NC_143549.1, on the reverse strand, counting down.
AGAACCTGCCCTTCCTCCTTTCTTTACACCCGGTTTATCCATTTTCCAGAGATCACCTGTTCTTTTATCCCTGTCTCTCTCCATTCTGTGAAATATCTCTTCCACATTAATCTGGTAACAACCCATTACCAAATTATGTCTTAATTATGTACTCCTAATATTCATAGGTCTCTGAATATCATATTCAGAGACCTATGAATCTGACCTCAAACATGGGGGGGGGGCGTTGAGGTCAGATTGACTTCAAACCTCCACGTTCCACCGACCAGAAATCATCTTATTCTATCTTTTTTGGACCTTTTCCAGTATACCCTACTCCATGAAAACCAGGTGACAAAATCTGTGTGTAGGCTAGATTGTGACCTCATATGGATGAATAGATTTTCTATTCGTCTAATACAGACTAGCTAGATAGTTGGTGTTTCATTTTAGTCACCTTTAACATAAGGTACAGACGCCATTTATAACCACTCCTCTGGAGTGCAGATGTTGTTGTGGCTGTAAGCTTTTGGGTGGCTTACTCTCGCCTTGTCACACATCATCATTGGGTTTGTCGTATTTTGTAGCATTAGCAGTGCCACTCACTAACTCACCACCCCTGTTAATACTGCTGTTGGTTTGGGGCTGCTTATAGGATATTTGCAGCTAGCCTCCATATCTGATGGCCTTTCCCCTATCCACCTGGAGTCCTGCCTGGTAGCAATCAGCTCTGCACCAATCCCTAAATACCATGCTCATGTAATCTCTTATGTTTTAGTCCCAACATCATTCTGTGGATAAGAGATTTAATGAGCACCAAGTTTCATCAGGCTACATAAGTCCTCAGGTTTATGTTTCATTAACACGTTTGCTGCCAACTACGAGTATACTCGTAGTTGGTAAACCAGCCACACAAGCCAGCTATGAGTATACTCGTATGACGCTTACCGCCGGCAACGAGATTACTGTACTGACCTTGAAGAAGTGAAAATGCTCGGCTTGTGGAGCTAGCATCAAAACTGTGTATTCTCATAGATGGTATATGCTCTGCACAAGCCAACTACGAGTATACTCGTATGACACTTACCGCTGGGAACGAGATTACCGTACTGACCTTGAAGAAGTGAAATTTCTCGGTGTACGGGAACAGACTATGCCGAAGTAGCGTGGCAGCGAACGTGTTAAACAGATGTTTATATATATATAATAATTAACAAAATTTTATTTAATTATTAACCTAATGTTCACCTGAAATTGACCTTCCATCTTCACACTAAAAGAAGGAATTGCAACAAAGAACTGATTGTAATCTTACAGTTCTACATAATACCCTCTAGGCATACAAATTTAAAATTATGCCATATATTACTCCTCCTTCGTTTACCTTCTGTATGTATTTACATATCCTATCCCTAGATAACTAATTATTTCATTAAACGTAAACTTGAGTGATAACAGTGTCTGAGCATCCATACAAGTTACATAAATCGTGATAACACAGTATGGAGCTGGCAATAGTCATAAGAATTCTTTGAGGAAATGCAAAATTGCATAGAAGCAGTTCCAAACATAGTTCCAAAGTATGCTTACACTATCCTAGTGTAAACTGCAGCATGATCTGAGCATTCTGAAAGATTAGGAAATTGTTAACTTAAATATATATATATATATATATATATATATATATTTTTTTTTTTTTTTTTTTCTCCCAAACAACTTGAAAAGCATTCTGATAAGTGTTTTTATTTTATTGAAAAGCATTCTGATAATTGTTTTCTCCTTTGTCCTGGAACTGACTCTGTTACATATGTAATCCTTCTGTTTCATTATAAATCAACTCATTTGCTTTCATTTATGTTCATGAAAAGATCTCAGAATATTTGAAATCTTTTTGATTTGCATTAAATTAATTTTTAAATTTATATCATGAATACATGTTTTTCATTCACATTGTATCTCATCTGCAGATATCTCTAAAATTAATATCTATCTTTTTGATCCATCTACTCCATCTTATTTTCAATATATATTTATGTATGTATGTATTTATATTTCCCTTTTCCATATGTTTATCATTAAAATTAAAATACAAATGTTTAGAATAAAAAGAAGGCTGTTATAGTTGTAACTCTATCTACTAATTAGTAAAATTTATTTACTTATATCTATAAAGTTCTGTTTTTCAGTGTCTGTACCTTTAATTTTCAGAATTAATATATGTTGTTATATAATTATAGGATCTGCATGCTTCACTTGAAATGAAAGATAAACAGATATGTGATTTAGAAAAGGAACTAAATGCTACTAGGGTAAGTTATGAATAAACGTATGTAGCTTATAATGAAAAAATCATAATCTATCATATTGTGAATACTACCGTTCTATTATTCCTTGAAGGCAAAAGTTTTTGTTAGTCATTTTAAATGTATTGTTATAAAAACATGACAATAATTACAAATATGTGTGTTCAGTGAAGTTAAAAGCTCATGTTTCCTGCTCAAGCCTTGCTGGTCATCATGTATCACTGAAAACTGTAAGTATTGTGCAACATAGAGAATCTAAAATTAAAATGGTTATCTTTAAGGATAATAAATAAATGATAAAAAAAGTCATAGGAAATATTATATAACTATTATACAAAAGTTTTTTTTTTTTTTTTTTTTGAAAGTTTATTTTTCACTTGGTCAGACTATAATAAATTTAGTTTAATCCTTTATCCAAGTGTGTGCAAACAAAGTTTGCGCCTGAAAGTATCTTCAGTACTGGGGTAAAGTGGTACAACACCGGGCAACTCCTTGCAAAAAAAATAAACTTTCAACATCTTTCTTTAAATCCAGAGTAATTTAATAAAAAGGTGGCCCACCGTTTGGCAGCTCCTATAAGAGGAGATGACCTTGCTAATGCTTCTGCCTGGTATCTCCACTAGGGCCTGGCTCCCACTGAAGAGACCTCGATAAAGGTCGAAACTAGTCTGGGTAGTGGCCCTTCCCTTAATGCATAACATTATACATATCTGCAAGGAGATGTGTTTTGCATTATTGGAGATGCTGAGATAGGAGTGTTGGTAGCTTGCTCCACCTTTGCAAGGAGTTTCCTGGTGTTGTACCACTTTACCCCAGTCCTGAAGATACTTTCAGGCGCAAACTTTGTTTGCACACACTTGGATAAAGGATTAAACTAAATTTATTATATTATGCAAAAGAGTGTTACAGAACAAGAGATAGAGAGGAATGGAAGAGGACTGTTCATCAGCTGCAACCCATGAAAAATTTGCATAATTATTAACTTCTTATTAGCAATTTTCTCCAAATTAATCTGTTAACTGTCAAGACTAATATTATCAGATCGTATATTTCTTCTTTTATGACACTTTTTACTGTATCAACCACCTAGATCTTGGTCTTTTTCCTGGCAAAGAACACTTGTTTTGCTAACCTTTCCTCTCCCATTTTGTTTAAGAGTGACCATAGTATACCACCTGTAATTAGCTCTCCTAATGCATTCCCGAATGCTAACAATAATTTCTTTCCTATTGTCCTCATTTTTAATACTGCCATTGATGCCATCTATTGACCTCCCTAATCTTTTCAGAACTCTCATATGTGGTCTAGGTTTATTTCTAACCTAGCTGTCAGATTCATAAGTTAAAATTGGTTTGAACACTGTCTTGTACACTGCTTGTTTAGGCTTTTGACTAATTTCTCTCTTATTCCATATAAATTTATTCATTTGACTTCATACCATACCAGCTTTGCTAATTATGCTGTCTATTTCCAAAAATTAATTTAGCATCTTCACTAAAAATTGTGCTAAATATCTGAAATGGTTTACTTGTTCTGTAGTGCTGCATTCAAAACAGAGTTGATGTTTTCAATGTTTCTGCCTATTTTCATTGTCTCTGCCTTTTTACTACTGATTTTCATACCAAATTTATCACAGCAGTTATTCAATTTAGGCAGAGAATCCTGCAGACTTGTACTGGATTTATTCAGAAGTATGACATTTAGAAGTTAAATAACGAGTGCCCATAATTTGAACCTCAAAATAAGGAAGATTCTACAGGAGTGGGAAGAATATAGAAAGAATATTGGAAGAATATGGAAAGAATAGTGAAAAAAATGATACAAAATGTGAAAGCTGAGTTGGTGAAGATGAGGCAGATGTGTAGTGAAATTAAGAGAATTGTAGATACGTATGGAAGAGAGACGAAGGCAAAAACAAATGATGTCGGTATGGAAATGGTAATGAAAGATCCACCAGTGACTTTTTATAGCAATTTGATTATTAGATGTGTAGTAAATGAGAAGATGCACAAAGTTTATTTTCCTGGAAGTAAAATGAATAGAGTGATTGTGGTGTTGGATATCAGGTCTAAGTGAGCAAAGGAGTTGGTAGTGGTAGGAGAGACAAATGACTAGACTGAGAACAAGGAGAATGTAAGATTGGATATCAGGAGGTTGTTGAGAAGGATAAAAGATAATAGTGTGATAGGAAAGGTTATAGTATATAGTACACAGCGTTCTATTTCTCCACTCCAAAATGCAACACCTTGCACTTATTGACATTAAAATACAGCCCTCTTTTGTCCAAGTAAAAAGTCTATTCAAATCTTCCTGAAGGGAATTAACATCAGCAATGCTACTTATAATTCTTCCCAACTTTGCATCATCAGCCAATAACTGAAGATCCCCAGTCAGTCCACATGATATATTGTTTACAAACAAGTTAAACAGCAAGGGCCCAAGAACAGAACCCTGGAGCATGACACTGTTACCATCCTTTTTTGAGACATTGCTCCATCATACACAATTTGCTGGTATCGTTCAGAGAGCCAATCTCTGATCCATGTTAGCAGAAATGTGTGAAGAGAGAAGAGTGCAGTTTGTTAATATGTGGAATGAGTTTGAAGGAAGAATTGAATTGTATAAGAGTGATGGACTGCATTTGAATGGTTTTGGTGAGTCATTTGGAAAGAATGCTGATGGAAGGGAGAGTAATAAGTACAGTGAATGAATCTGATCAAGCAAGAAGCAATGTGAAAGAGTGGAAGAGTAAGGAAGGAGAAGTTGAAGAAGTGGATGGCATGAGTGTAGAGAATGAGAGAACAAGTGTTTACACACTTGTTCTCTCATGAGGATTTAGGGTCTTGGATTTGATTATCTCATTAGAAGATGTTATAAATGAGGTGTCAAATCATTCTCCAGTTGGTGAGAGTGACCATGAAGTGATTGCCTGGGGGTGTGCCAGCAATATAAAGGCTTCTTTCTTCTGTGAAGAAAGAGTGTATGTGGAACTACAAACCTGGTTATTATGAGAAGCTCAGGAGGCAGCTTGAAGCTGTAGCATGGAATGAGAGGGATAGGTGGAAAGTACATCAATATAATATTTCTTGGATATTCAAGAAGTATCTAGTAGAAACAATGTCTAAATGTATTCCAAAGGTCAGAAGATTAAATAAAGTAGGTGTGCAATGGATGAATGAAGAGATTAAGTATTCAATGCAGAAAAAAAGGGCATTATGGAGGGAACAAAAGAAGAGTGGTAATAATCAATTCCATGAGGAATAAAAAGAACAGGCAAGGAGAGTGACTTGGTTGGTAAGGGTAGCAAAAGTACAGCATGAGCAGCAGTTAGCTAATGAAATCAAAATTAAGTCCTAGGGAGTTCTTTCAATATGTAGTCAGCAAAAAAAAGAATGATTATGGCAGGATGATATTGATTGGAAAAATGATATAAGGACAACTGTTGCAGGAGATATAGTTGAGATATTTAATGAGCAGTTCATAAAGGTCTTTCTTTCATCATTGTGAATGTGACTACATGGGGAGTTTAAGAGCAGTGGATGATGAGAGGAGAGACTGACTGTGAGTGAGGAAGAAATATATGTGGAGTTAAGCAAACTTGATATTAATAAGGCTGTGGCACTTGATAATACATCACTGAGTATTTTGAAGGAATGTGCCAGGGAGTTGACATCTGCCTTGATATATTTGTTTAATACGAGTCTTACATTGGGTCACGTCCCAAAGGAGTGGAAGGAAGACAAGATTATACTGCTTCATAAAGGAAGTGACTGAAGGTGTTGTGATTAAAGTGTTGGATAGACTGGTGATAATCAGGATCTATTATTGGGCTGACAACAATAGTATTATCTTTGATAGACAGCACAGATTTGCTGAAGGGAGGTGATGTTTTAGTAATCTACTTATTACACGGAGGTGACAGCAGCAATGTATGCAGGAGATAAATATGCAGTAGCGTGTTGAAAGTTTATTTTTCACTTGGTCAGACTATATATCATCTCCTCCTATAGGATGCATTAGCAGGGTCATCTCCTCCTATAGGAGGAGATGACCTTGCTAATGCTTCTGCCTTGGTATCTCCACTTGGGCCTGGCTCCCACCGAAGAGACCTCAATAAAGAACGAAACTAGTCTGGGTAGTGGCACTTCCCTTAATGCATAACATTATACATATACACAAGGAGATGTGTTTTGCATTATGGGAGATACTGAGATAGGAGTATTGGTAGCTTGCTCCACCTTTGCAAGGAGTCGCCCAGTGTTGTGCCACTTTACCACAGTCCTGAAGATACTTTCAGGCGCAAATTTGTTTGCACACACTTGGATAAAGGATTAAACTAAATTTATTATGCAGTAGCATATTCATCTCCTGCATACATTGTTGGAGATGAATAAAACAATAGTGTACTTAAACTTTACAAAGGCTTTTGATACATTATCATTTAACAAGTTCATAGTCAAACTAGAGTGGAGTATTGTTTAATATATTAAATATTAAATATTAAACATTAAATATTGGATATTAAACTTGTGCTTTGGATTGGAAATTGATTGTCTGATAGGTATCAACAGCTTGTGTATGTGGGGGCAATATCCAAGAAGAGGAAAGTCACTAGGGATGTGCCTCCGGTGTCTGTTTTAGGGCCATTGCTGTTTAACCTGTATGTTAGTGATATTGGGAAACATTTGAATGGGGATGTATAGTTGTTTGCAGATGATGCAAAGTTTGGATGAACTATGAGGAGTAGAACTAGAACATATGTTGTGGTTTTACAAGAACTCACGTGCTTACATGGGCATGTGAGTAGGGATGCCAGTTCAATGTTGTGAAATGTAAGGTTTTAAAATTTGGAAAACAAAAATTAAATGTAGAATTTTATCTTGGTATGGATATATTGTTGAAAGTGGAAGAAATAGGAGATCTTGGGATGATGGGAGATGAGAATCTGAAATCACAACGATTTCTAGGAATGATGCAGAGGACACTTACTTGTAGAAGTAAAGAAGTTTTGATTCCATTATATAAGGCTAATTAGACTACCGTGTGCAGATTTAATCACATGTTTTCAAAAGGATGTTGGAGAGGGTCTAGAGGCAATTGACCAAATTAGTTTCTGATATCTAGAATGTTGAATATGAAGAATGGTTGAGATGATGCAGTTTGCAAAGTCTAGTGAATAGGAGGAAGTGGTGTGGGAGGCTTAATGGAGTATTGACAGTACTAGGAAAGGATAAAAACTAATTTTAATGCTTCCATTATATGGTCTCAGTTGCTGAGACATCTTCAGGGGGGTATAAATATCACTTGTAACACACACAAAGACAATACAATACTTAATGAAACACATGGGTAACTAAACTCCTCTCTAGGTGGTGTGTGTGTGCTTTCTATGGGCATTTGTAGGTGGTCCAGGATGTAAACTTGGATCTCTGACAATTATTTCCCAAATTGTAGGAAGTTTTATGCATCTATATTTATTTAAAGTATACTTGAGAAACAGTTGAGAAGAATTGTGGAAAAAAAGCTGGGTGAAGAACAAGCTGGATTCAGTCCAAATAGAGGCTGTCAGGATCAGATCTTCACTTTACGACAAATAGTCAAGAAAGCATGGGAATATTACAAAGATCTGTATTTAAGTTTTGTCGATTTGGAAAAGGCATATGACAAGGTGCCAAGAGAGAAGCTATTCAATATGCTACAGTTATATGGTGTCAATGGGGCATTATATCAAGAATACTTAGTCTTTATTTGAGTTGTAAGTCAGCAGTTAGAATTGAAGGAAGTACAGGAACCATTCTACAATAGACCAACTCTTCACGCTGCGCCAAGTTTTTGAAAAGTGCTGGGAATATAACCGGGAAGTTCATAATATTTTCATAGACTTTTCTAAAGCCTGTGACTCAATGATACGCCCAAAAATATGGCAGAAGAGCTGGGAATTCCTCGAAAACTCCGAAAAATGGCGCAGGTGTGCATAGCTGATTCGAGAGCAAGAGTGAAAGCAGAAGGTGACCTTTCGGACCCATTTCAAGTACAGACCGGTGTGAAGCAGCGGTGATGGGCTTTCTCCGATTCTCTTCAATCTAGTGTTGGAAAAAGTAATTAGAAACGCACAGCAGGTGGAGTCGACATGGGGGTGCAAGTTAGGATTCTTGGCTACGCTGACGACCTGAACTTATGGCGCATCAATGGGATGATGCTGTGGCATTGGTTACTGCTACTGAAGAAGCTGCAGAAGAAGTTGGCCTGAAAATAAATGCCGAGAAGACAAAATACCTTTTTATGAGTCGCCATGCTGCTCAAGATCCAGAGGTAGCTGAACAGTTTGAGAGGGTGAAGGTATTTAGGTACTTGGGTTCTTTCGTGACTGAAGACAACAAAGTTGAGGCTGATGTCCAGAGTCGGGTAAATGTTGCGAATGTGATCAGGTGCGTCCCCTTTTCCCCTCGCGCTTGCTGTCTTGGATTACAAAGGTGGGACTATACAAGACTTTGATCAGGCATGTTCTCCTCTATGGTGCTGAAGCGTGGACTCTCACGGCGAGACAAGCCGATCACCTGAAAGTATTCGAGAACAAGATGCTACGACATATCTATGGAGGGGTCATGGCAGACGGAGTCTGGAGGAGGCAGTCCAATGCTGCCATACACGCTTTATACAACTCGGCAGACGTCTTGATGAAACTGCGACCCGGCCGTCTTCAGTGGCTGGGGCACCTGTACCGTATGGGTCCCGAAACGGCTGTGAGACAAACGTGGGAGGCCCGACTCTGATCAGGGAGGCCACCAGGGAGACCGAGAAAGAGATGGGCAGATCAGGAGAAGGAAGACCTGCAGGCTGTTGGGCTGGAGACCAGAACGTGGCGGTCAGTCGCAGAGGACCGTGCCCAGTGGCGACATGTGGTGCTTGAAGACAAAAGTTCCCCCTGGCTGATAGCGCCTGGCTAATATAATGTATGTACAAGAAGATGGTTTAATGTTAAATACTGGTGTGAGACAAGGATGTACATTATCCCCTCTGTTATTCATTATCTATATGGATCACATTATGAAGGAAAGTGGTATTAAACCTGATATCAAAATTGGAGATGTTAATGTGAGCTAATTGCTTTATGCAGATGATGTTATACTTCTAAATAAATCTGCTACAAGTCTGCAAGATTCCCTGACTAAATTGAATAACTGTTGTGATAAATATGGTATGAAAGTCAGCAATAAAAAGACAAAGACAATGAAAATAGGCAGAATCATTGAAAATGTCAACTGTATTTTGAATGGAGAACCTGTGGAACAAGTGAAACATTTCAGCTAATTAGGCGCGATTTTTACTGAAGATGGTAAATTAAATATAGAAATAGACAACAGAATCAGCAAAGCTGGTACTGTAGGAAGTCAATTGAATAAATTCATATGGAATAAGAGAGAAATTAGTCTGAACACTAAATTAGCTGTATACAAGACAGTGTTCAAACCAGTTTTAACTGATGAATCTGAGAGCTGGGTCAGAAGTAAAACACTTGACCAAAGACTACAGACCGCAGATATGAGAGTCCTGAGAAAGATTAGAGGCGTAAACAGATGGCATCAATGGCAATATCATATTAAAAAATGAGGATATTAGGAAAGAACTTGACATTGTCAGCATCCAGGAATGCATTTGCAGAGCTAATCTCAAATGGTATGGTCACTTAAACAGAATGGGCGAAGAAAGATTAGCAAAACAACCCAGAAGAAGACCAAGATATAGGTGGATTGATACTGTACAAAATGCCTTAGATGATAGAAATATCATCATCAAATTCCTGCCATGTACCCACAAGGGGTGTACAGGATATGATAGTACTACATGAAAAAATTATATCGTTACTAACTTCCTATCTACAATTTTCCTCCAAATCAGTCTGTTACTTGTCAAGACTCCAACATTATCAGATCTTATATTTCTATCATCTAAGGCACTTTGTACCGTATCAATCCACCTATATCTTGGTCTTCCTCTGGGTCGTTTTCCTGCCAAACTGGCAGAGAACACTTGTTTTGCTAATCTTTCCTCGCCCATTCTGTTTAGGTGACCATACCACCTGAGATTAGCTCTGCTAACGCATTCCTGGATGCAGACAATGTCAAGTTCTTTCCTAATATCCTTGTTCTTAATATGATATTGCCATTGATGCCATCTCTTCATGCCCCTAATCTTTCTCAGGACTCTCATATCTGTGGTCTCTAGTCTTTGGTCAAGTGTTTTACTTCTGACCCAGCTCTCTGATCCATAAGTTAAAACTAGTTTGAACACTGTCTTGTATACAGCTAATTTAGTGTTCCGACTAATTTCTCTCTTATTCCATATGAATTTATTCAATTGACTTCCCACCATACCAGCTTTGCTGATTCTGTTGTCTATTTCTATATTTAATTTACCATCTTCACTAAAAATCGTGCCTAAGTAGCTGAAATGTTTTACTTGTTCCACAGGTTCTCCATTCACAACACAGTTGACATTTTCAATGATTCTGCCTATTTTCATTGTCTTTGTCTTTTTATTGCTGACCTTCATACCATATCTATTACAACAGCTATTCAATTTAGTCAGAGAATCTTGCAGACTTGTAGCGGATTTATTTAGAAGTTTAACATCATCCGCATAAAGCAAAGAGCTGACATTAACATCTCCAATTTTGATATCATGTTTAATACCACTTTCCTTCATAATGTGATCCATATAGATAATGAATAACAGAGGGGATAATGTACATCCTTGTCTCACACCAGATTTAACATTAAACCATCTTCCTATACTTCCTTCAATTCTCACTGCTGACTTACAACTCAAATAAAGACTAAGTATTGCTTGATATAATGCCCCATTGACACCATATAACTGCAGCGTATTGAACAGCTTCTCTCTTGGCACCTTATCATATGCCTTTTCCAAATCGCTTAAATACAGATCTTTGTTATATTCCCATGCTTTCTCGACTATTTGTCGTAAAGTGAAGATCTGATCCTGACAGCATCTGTTTGGCCTGAATCCAGCTTGTTCTTCACCAAGCTTTTCTTCCACAATTCTCAACCGTTTCTCAAGTATACTTGCATAGATTTTGCCAGGAACTCTCAGTAGGGAAATACCTCCGTAATTCTCACATTCAGTTTTATTTGACTTTTTATATATGGGTACTATGAGAGCTCTACTCCAATCATCAGGAATTCGTCCCTCTATCTAGGCTTTCTGAACTATGCAGTGCAGCCACTGTAAGACTCTTATACCACCATAATTCAGCCTTTCTGGTCTAATATCATCTATGCCTGCTGCCTTTCCACATTTCAAGCCTTTTATGGCTTTTTCTACTTCAAGTATGGATATGTATTCCTGCCTGCATGCCTGGTCAGTGTTTTTTACCACTGTGCTGTCATCACTGCTTGTTTCATTTAGCAGTTTTTCAAAGTAATTACTCCATACTTCAAGGATATCTTTTTCTCCACTTTTCATGTCACCTTTATCATCTTTAACTCGTTTTACAGCACTCTTTCCTCCATTCCTAAGCATCTTCAACAACCTCCAGAATATTTTGCCACCTTCTTGATATTTATTTTCTATATTCTTGCCGAAGTCCTCGCATGACTTTTTGTTTAGCTAGTTTTACACAGTGTTTAGCATTCTTGCATTTGTCTCTATATTCTCTAAGAGCACAAGCTGACTTATTTGACAGGAACTTTTGATATGCTCTCTTCTTTTCCTTCACTGCCTCTTTAACTTCCTGTGTCCACCAGGGAGTTCTGATTTTTCTATCCATGCAGACTACCTCACCACATGCCTCTCTGGCTGAATCAATCAGGGTTTTCTTCAAGGCTTGCCACTGAATCTCCAAGGTTTGATTCCTGTTCTCAAATTCTTTCATTTTTTCTTCAATAATCTTTGTGTATTTTAGTCTACAGTTCACATCTGAGAGCTGCTCAACTTTTATTCGCTTTAAAACTTTCTTACATGTTATTCTTTTCAATATGAAATTCAATTTTATCCTGCTCAAGACTAAGTAGTGATCGCTTCCAATTTCTAATCCTCTGTACACTCTGGTGTCCTGCACCAGGGAGAAAACATCACTATGAACAATAACATACTCAATGAAACTTTTCTTATTCCTTGGCTCTTCTCTCCATGTGAATTTGTGCACATTTTTATGTTGGAACATGGTGTTAGTAATAACCAGTCCATGTCCTGAGCAGAAATCCAACAGGTAATTGCCATTATTATTAGATTTGCTCTTTTCTCCAAATTTTCCCAAAATATTTTTGTATGCCTCACAATCATTTCCTACTCTGCTATTTAGATCCCCAACAAGGACCAACTTTTCCTTTTTCATTGTGTCAGTTGCTTTTTCTAAAGCCTCAAAAAATTCCTCCACTTCTACCTTAGTAGAATCTTCTGTGGGACCATAGCAATGGCGCACCCAGAGGGGGGGGGGGAAGGGGCTTGGGCACCCCCCCAAAGAAAAAGAAAAAACACTAGAAAAATTTCCTTCCAAATATCTTTTCCTAATTAAAATTCATTTTTTTTTATTTATGTTGTGTGCTACTTATGAATTAGCGATCACTACAAATGCTCAGTTATAGGTCGTATGCGATGTGTAGTGTATATTCGCAAAATATCAACTCCCCCCCCCCCAAAGGTTAAATCCTGAGCGCTCGGCCCCCTCCAAGATTAAATCCTGAGTGCGCCACTGGACCATAAGCACAAATAAGTTTTATTGCCCAGTTCCCCATTCTCATATTTGCCCACATTACTCTACTTGAGACTGACTGCCATTCAAGAAGATTAGCCTCGTATTTTGTGTTGAATACTATGGCTACTGCTTCTTTTCCTTGATTGTCATTGCCTGAATATAACATTTTGTATTTATTGCTCGGAAAGATCTCACCAGTTTTTGGTCTTTTTTTTTCAGTCACCCCTATTATGTCAATCTGGTACTTATCTAATTCCTCAGCTAGCTCCATTTCTTTGCCATTCAGGCTTCTTATGTTGATAATATCGATCTTTAACTCTGGTGATGTTGAGTTGGGTTTTGTTTTCAGATTTGTTCCAGTAGCTGACTTTTCGCTGTTTGCCCTGGTTCCCTGGTGAAAACAGCGGGGCCTTGCTTAACTGGGCGACGCCCCAGCCGGCATGAAATTTTGTCATGTTGTACCTTCATTTTTTATTTTGGTTTAACCAATAAGAATACAATTTGGTCAGCTAAATCCCAAATTGCCAGCCCATCCTCGTTCGTTCAGTATCCAAGTAGATACCCAACAGGGTGCACTACGAGAAGGTGAGGATTGGACATTAGGTCAGAAGCCCTGGTCAGTTCTCCGCATTTCTTTAAAGGCTATTTGGAGGGCTCCTCTCAGTTATACAGCTTTGAACCTTAAGCACCCCCCTGATAATGTTGGAGTCTTGACAAGTAACAGACTGATTTGGAGGAAAATTGTAGAGATAGGAAGTTAGTAATGATGTAATTTTTTTTATGCAGTACTATCATATCCTGTAGACCCCTTGAGGGTACATGGCAGGAATTTGGTGATGATGATATTTATTTAAATTATGTTGATTTCTGAGTGTTGCTGCAGATTCCAAAAAGTTTCCTTTTTAAATTTTCCATGGTGGTGCATGGTGGATTTTTTCCAGAAGCTCCTGTGAGTTGTGTCCAATACATGGTCCACAAGGTCAGATTGCCAATAGTCATAATTGCAGATGTAAGATTTGTGTTCATCTAAACAGGTAGTGACTGATCTGCCTATCTGTCTAAAGTAAGCCAACTTTCAGGAGCAAGGTACTTTATATACTCCAGGCACTGAGAGAGTAGGGAGCTGATCTTTGGTAGAACAGATAAGGGTAGCAAGTTTCCGCTGGTGCTCAAAAACTGTTTGGAGGTTGTACTTTTTTAAGGAGTTGGCTATTTTTTCTGACATGCTCTGGATGTAAGGGAAGGTGATGGCATTTCTGAAAATCTTCTGTGAAGAGGATGTCCAAAGAATTGGAGAATAACTGATTATTTTTTAATTCTGTAAGCACTGTAGCCATTGGATTTCAAGGTGTTCTTTATATGAATGAGTTCTGCTGAGGTTCCACTGTAACAAAGCTTATAGGCTCTATTGATTTAATGATGCCATATTGTTGAGAGGGATGATCGTGGGCGAGTTTGTGAATGTATCTGCCTGTGTGAGTGAGTTTTCTGTGTACAGTGAAGGAGAGGTTACCATTCAGAAGGCATGTCATTAAGGTGTCTAGGAAGGGTAAACCATTTTTATTTTCCTTTTCCATCGTAAACTGGATTCTTGGATGTAGACCATTTAGGTGACTGATGAAGGAGTCTACAAAATTTTCCATGTGAAAATTGGCAAGTGGTGGTGAGAGGGAAGAACCCATAGCAGTTCCCTCTATGTGTTTGTAAATATTATTCTCTTAAGAAAAATAACCAAAATTGATGACAAAGGAAAAGAGATCTGAGGATGTTAAGGTGTCATCTAAGGGAATATTAGTAAACAGTGAGGTGGTGTCAAAGCTTATCAATATATCTGTATTATTTAAAGTTAGGTTTCCAATCAAGGTTTTAAAATGGGTCGAATTTTTTATATAGGATGTGGTAAGTCCATTTGGGGGGGGGGGGGGAGTTGCCAGCTGTTTTGACAATTCGTAGCATGGAGCATCAGTGGCATCTACTATAGGTCTTTGGGGGGAAATTAGGCTTGTGGATGTTTGGTAAACCATATATCTGGGTGGGGGGGAAGGACAAGAACTGAAGGGTTTGTGTATTTTTTTATAATGTTTGGAAGCCAGGAAAATACTTTTTTAAATAGGCTTTTAAATTTTTTAACCTGTGTTTTGGTGGGATCATGATCTAGTAGGATGTAGATAGCACAATTTCAGGGAATAATGTCCAATTTTTGATTATATTCTATGGCAGTAAGGACGACTGTGACATTACCCTTATCCACTCTGGTGATGATAATACTTTTACCTTTTCGTAACTTTTTGAGAGCAGCAAGTTGACAAGATGATAGATTACTTTTAGGAGGAGACGACTGGATGAGGATATTGGCAACATCGAGTTTGATGTTATTGGCTATTTCTAGAGCTAAGTGACTGATTTCATATTCTATGTTGTACATTTGGGCTGGCAACATCACTTCGTTTGGTGTCGCGACAGAATTGTGATTAGATTTCCATATTTAGAATTGCAGTTGTGATTTAGATTTCCACAGAATGTTATACTTTATGATGTGCTTATTTTTTATATTTAGGAATTCTTTTTGTGTGGATGCTTTTGAGATGTCTGAGAGAATAGGCCAAAGCTCAGGGCTGAAGATTGTTGAGTGCTCAGATTGTAACAAGTCGATGATGGTGTTTGCAGCAACAAGGTTGATATGCATTATGGGGGGGGGGTCTTGCAGTAGTGCAAGACTGGCACATTTGTATGTATGGGCAGCTTTTTTCAACTGGAATTTGATTTTTAGTTTGATGCAGTTAGGTATCACTCTTGTATCCCAACATCTTGTCATAAGTGTACAACCTGCAGATGCCCAATTTATACTCCCTGAAGATGTCTCAGTGACTGAGACAAAATATTGGAATTATTAAAATTAATTTTTAGTCCTTTCCTAGTCAGTACTCCATTAAGCCTCCAACATGATGTCCTCCCAGCACTTAAGCCTTAACACACAGACAGGAGGAAAAGAGGTGATATGATAGAGATGTACAATTTAGTAAGGGATTATTATAGGATTAATGCTGAAGAAGTTTTTCATAGAATGGTGAGAAATTGGGAGAGAATAACAGGTCATCCCTGGAAGTTATATAAGGAGGGTGTGAGCAGTTCAGTGAGAAGAAGATTTTTCACATGGAGAGTTGTTAGTCTTTGGAATGCATTGTCTAAGATTGTGGTGTGGCAGAAAATTTCATGTTTAAGGCACCATATGATGAGCTGTGTGTATGACAAAAGGGACTTCCTAGATGAGTCTGTGACTCCTTGGGGTCTTGGGATAATAATAATAATAATCTATTGTGATCCAACTGCACAAGGGTGTTGCAAAGACCGTTGTATCCAATTATTGACTAATCAGTATTGCAGGAGTTGTGGTGAAGATTTTGGAAAAGTTGGTTAGGAATCACATTCAGAAATAGATTGACAGAGAATCTCTACTTTGCAATGAACAGCATGGGTTTACCAGGGAAAGATCACGTTTTAGCAGCTTACATTCTATAATAATGTTACCATTGAGCTAGACAAGGGGAATGGATACACCATGATACTTTTGCTAAGGCTTTTGACAGAATACAGCATAAGACTGTTGTATAAATTGGAATATGGGATTGGATTATAAAATATTAACATAGATAAGAGGATGGCTGACTGATAGATATCTAAAAGTAGTATAGGGGTCATGTCAATTTGCAAGATTTAAGGTAACTATTGGTGCTCCACAAGGATCAGTCCTTTGTCCACTGTTATTCAATCTGTACATTAATGACATTGGGAAAGATTTGACAGGTGATATACAGTTATTTGCTGATGATACAAAGATAGGTAAGGTTAATCAGGAATGCTGCTGATATGCAGTACTTGCAGAATGATTTGAATAGGTTGGAATTGTGGGAATGGCAAAATGGATGTCAGTTCAATGTCAGTAAATGTAAAGTCATGCACTTTGGTGTGATTAGATATCCAATATGGTATTATATTGGTGGAATTATGCTAGAAGAAACTGATCAGGCCAGGGATTTTGGAGTGTTATAAATTAAAGATACCAAGAAGTTATATTCTTAGTTTCATCCTTTATCCAAGCATAAGCAAACAGTGTTTGCACGTGAAGTCACTTCACAATTAGGCTACTTATATATAGAGGCTAATGACTTCACATCAGGAATAAATCCGCTACAAGTCTGCAAGATTCTCTGACCAAATTGAATAGCTGTTGTAATAGATATGGTATGAAGGTCAGCAATAAAAAGACAAAGACAATGAAAATAGGCAGAATCATTGAAAATGTCAACTGTGTTGTGAATGGAGAACCTGTGGAACAAGTAAAACATTTCAGCTACTTAGGCACAATTTTTACTGAAGATGGTAAACTAAATATAGAAATAGACAACAGAATCAGCAAAGCTGGTATCGTGGGAAGTCAATTGAATAAATTCATATGGAATAAGAAAGAAATTAGTCGGAACACTAAATTAGCTGTATACAAGACTGTTCAAACCAATTTTAACTTATGGATCTGAGAGCTGGGTCAGAAGTAAAACACTTGACCAAAGACTAGAGACCGCAGATATGAGAGTCCTGAGAAAGATTAGAGGCGTGAACAGATGGCATCAATGGCAATATCATATTAAAAATGAGGATATTAGGAAAGAACTTGACATTGTCAGCATCCAGGAATGCGTTAGCAGAGCTAATCTCAGATGGTATGGTCACTTAAATAGAATGGGAGAGGAAAGATTAGCAAAGCAAGTGTTCTCTGCCAGGTTGGCAGGAAAACGACCCAGAGGAAGACCAAGATATAGGTGGATTGATACGGTACAAAGTGCCTTAGACGATAGAAATATAAGATCTGATAATGTTGGAGTCTTGACAAGTAACAGACTGATTTGGAGGAAAATTGTAGATAGGAAGTTAGTAATGATGTAAATTTTTCATGTAGTACTGTCATATCCTGTACACCCCTTGAGGGCATGGCAGGAATTTGATGATGATGATGACTTCACATCATTTGCCTTATATCCCATAATGCATTGCACATATTCTTACAGATGTATATAATGCTATTCATTATACATGTGTTAGTAGATACCACATAGCAAAGATTGCTACATATAAAGTATGACAGCTGGTGCATGTAGTATGTTGCCTACCTCGATGAGTTCCTGACTTCCTGGAGGTCTCTCTTAGTAGTAATAATAATAATAATAATAATATGATCTGCATAAAGTAAAGAGCTGAGATTGTCATCTCCAATTTTGATAACAGTTTTAATACCACTTTCCTGCATAATATGATTCATATAGATAATATGAATCATATTATGCAGGAAATAACATATTTCCTGCATAATATGAACAAGACGAGGGTATATGTTATTTTATGAAATAACATATACCCTTGTCTTGCAACTGATTTAACATCAGCTCATCTTTCTATACCACTTTCAATTCTAACTGCTGACATAACTCAATATAGACAAAGTATTGCTTGATATAATGTCCCATTTACACCATATTACTGTAGTGTTTTGAACAGCTTTTCTCTAGGCACCTTGTCATATGCCGTTTTCAGATCTACATAACTTAAATACAGATTCTTGTTATTAGAGATGTGCTGAACCACTGAATATTCAGCTGAATCATACGGAATTAAATTTGATAAACAAATGTTTTCAAAAAAAAATATATATATATATATATATATATATTTACATGCACACCTATTAAAATTGATAAAAAATTTTAATAAGTGTATATTTTTTAGTTCAAAAAATTTATAAAATTTAATTCACAATGTTAAAAATTTAATTAATTATGCTTTAGCTGAATATTCACACTTCAGTCAGATTGCAGAATGGAAAAAAAAGATTAAAAAATTGGGTCACCTAATCATGTGACCACATGGAAATAAATAAATAAATATATATATATATATATATATATATACACACACACACACACAGTAAAACCCTGTTTTTACGTTCTCACAATTTACTTTTTCCTGCCATGTACATCATTTTCTATTGGTCTCGTCTTAAGGCCTATTCTTATGATATATTGTTTTCCCACCATTAACAACTTGATATGGACATTATTTCCCGTGATTTGCGGTTTTTTCTTGGGTGGCAACACTGATTTTCGAATCAATTTCCTCTCATTCAAATCAATTTCTGCGTAAATCTGTGCATATCTGTTCCCAGATGGCATTGCTTTCGGCTGTAGTTTCGTTTCCGGCATCACAGCTCATCACTACAGTGATGTAGTGATACCGTGATTTTTCAATCACAGTACGAATTGATAACTTGAAGTTTTCATATCAGTAATTTTAAACTGTCAGTAGCTCGTGGCATTCGTAACGTGTTGTGATGTGATTTCACATTCACAGTGCTGTATTGAAATTGTGAACAAGGATCTTGCACAAATTGCGAAATCACATTCACACTTCTACCAGGTAACAGTTGTTACTCGTGAATATTAGATATAAGTGAATAAACCACAGTTCATGAAATATCGCTTCATAGCTTCTAGTGTTAGTGTTCGTGGTCGCAATTCAGAAGCTTGTGGTATATTGCAGAATTTCTGCTATGTAATTTAGCGTGTGATAGTTGCTTTCAAGTTGCCATGGTGGATGATCCGTGTTAGTAACATGGAGAATAAAGGGAAAATGTATTTCTGTAGAAGAAAAGATGGCAATTCTGCAACGTGTAGATTGGCATGCCGGAACACATGTGCAATTAGCAAAAGATCTTGGACTCTCTGTGTTCACTTTGAACACAATAGTAAAAAACAGGTCAAGCGTTGAAATCAATGCAAAGCAATCTGGCACTATGTCAAAAAAACAAAAATATATACAGACATCAACATACAGTGAATTGGATTAACTTGTGGCAGAGTGGTTAGTTTCTACTAGAGCATCGGGTATTCCAGTTGATGGTACTATGCTCCAAGTGAAAGACCTTGAATTTGCTGCGAGGTTAGGGATTAATGGTTTTACTGCGTCAAATGGATGGATTGATTGTTTCAAGACTCGTCACAATGTTGTGTATAATCAAGTGTGTGGAGAAAGTAATAGTGTTGCAGGGGAAACTGTAAACCAATAGAAACATGAACTAAAGACTATTATTCAGGACTACGAACCGAAAAATATTTTCAATGTTGATGAAACTGGGTTCTTTTATAACATTCTGCCAAGTAAAACATTGTGTTTTAAAGGAAAGAAGTGTTACGCTGGAAGCAGAGGGTAACTGTTTTGTTCATGGTCAATGCTGATGGATCAGAAAAATTATCTCCACTGGTAATTGGTAAATTTAAAAAGCCAAGGTGTTTTAAGAATGTGAAAAATCTGCCTATGAAGTATGATGCCAACAGCACAGCATGGATGACCAGCAGCATCTTCACATCCACCATGCATGCTCTGGATGCTAAAATGGAGGCAAATCACTGCAAAATACTACTACTGCTAGACAAATGTCCTGCACACCCTGAAGATCTGCAGCTCAGAAACATTAGATTAGTGTTCTTTCCCCCTAATTGTACAAGCAAGCTTCAGCCATTAGATCTGGGCATCATCCATGTATTTAAATGGGATTATATAGAAAAATGCTTGTTGAAAATGCGTGTGTTCATGCATGATAATGGTATGGACCCAAAACAAATGACCATATCAATCCTTGATGCCATGCATTATGTGGCCAAAGCATGGTTGCATGTTATTCTGGAAACAGTTGGACATGAAACCATATCCAACTGTTTCCAGAAGGCAGGAGTTACGTTTGTGGAAGAGGAGGAACAACTACAGGAGGAAGAAGAATATATGTCAGAGCTCAATAACTGGTATGTGATGGATGAGTTTTCCTCATTTCAAGACTGTATTGATGTTGTTGCGATCAACATAGTCTTGAAATGAGGAAAATGGTGCCAAGTGTAGAAGACATCCTTTCCAACCATCTTGGTGAAGAAGAAGAGGAAGAAGTGGTTGAAGAAAACTGTGATCAATAACCTACCGTCCCTACTAGTAAAGAAGCAATGGAAGCTATCTCTTTTGAGGTGGTATATTGCAATTGCATCAGGAGACGATGGAGCATTTAATGCCTTATACACTGTGGAGAGGCAGGTGGAACTTATAAGAGTGCAGAAAAAGCAAAAACAATCAACAATTAAAGATTTTTTAAATAGATAAATGTAAGTAATTGTAAATTCATTTATTTTTAGTTATTAAATTTTGTAATATTGCTAGTATAGAGTCACATACTAGCAATACAGTAAGTCATCTTTTAGCCTTTTTTTAATGTTTTTTACATTTCCTGCTATTTACACTTTTTTCCATCAGTCCCCTGGAAAGTGTAAAAAAAGGGATTTTACTGTATATATGAACTTTGAAAGTTTAGATAAATTTTATTTTTTATTTTATTTTATTATTTTTATTTTTATATATATAGTTTTATTTTTTTTATTTTTTAAATAAAAAAAGTTGAAAGTTTAGATAACTAACCAGAGATCTTATGAGAATACAGTCTTCGACACTGGAGTTTTTACTATTATTATTACTATTATTATTTGATGCCTCCAGGGAGTCCAAAGACTCATCGAGGGAGGGCACCTACTCTACAAATCTTCGTCTCCACCACTCAACCTCATCCACCCGTCATCCAGCAACCGCATCATCTACACCAATGCCATCTACTGTCCACCATCACCATTAGTATTTTCACAGACAATCACAAACATCCATGCTCACGTGGGATTAGAACCCGCGGCCTTTTGGCTGGAGAGCAGATACGCTAACCATTCGGTCAACTAGGCCAGCAGTTGCCTTAGCTTGCACTACTAAAAAGATTCTCTAGCTGCCAAAGCATTCATATATTTGCCTTTTATTAGTTCTTTTGATTAAGGTTTTGTTGGCCTGACAGCTGTTTTAAACTGCTAGTTTTCCTCAGAAATCTGGTAGAAACCTTAAAATTACAAGAATCCTCATTCAATACCAAAGCATTTCTTTTTCATAGAATTGTATTTTTCTTAAGGGTAATTATCAAAGAGCCTAAATGTATTCATTTCATCATTGTAAAATAAACAGACCAATCCATATTTCATGCATTACATAAGAAACTTAGAAAGTTTTTTAAGTAGTGCGAGGCAATTCTGATGCCAAGGATTGTATGTTAAAGAATGTGGCAATGTGGCAGGTGTGAGATGGAAATGTGTATGTGTGCATGAATTGCAAGCAGTGGGAGGCTCTGGGAGTTGAGTGTCTCGATCTCAGGATTTAGTAGTGGCAGAGATAGTACTTCAGAAATAAATGATTTTCAGTTTCTGGATGCCAGAGTGTTTCGGAGAAAGGAGAGAATATTAAAGTCCTACATATAGATTTAGCTTTGGATAATTTAGCTGATGGAGATGGTTTGTCTGATGGCTATGATTGTGTCTGTGTGAATGGCAATTGAAAGCAGAATGTGTGGAGAGAGAAATAGACTGTTGAGAAAGGAGATGGAAGGAATGAAGACTGAGTTGAGGAGGGTGAATAAAGATCTTGGTAGGATAGAGAGTTGCCAGAGTGTTTCGGAGAAAGGAGAGAATATTAAAGACCTACATATAGATTTAGCTTTGGATAATTTAGCTGATGGAGATGGTTTGTCTGATGGCTATGATTGTGTCTCTGTGAATGGCAATTGAAAGCAGAATGTGTGGAGAGAGAAATAGACTGTTGAGAAAGGAGATGGAAGGAATGAAGACTGAGTTGAGGAGGGTGAATAAAGATCTTGGTAGGATAGAGAGGTTGGCTATAAGAGAATAGCATCAGAGAGCAAGGGAGAAAGGAAGGCAAGAGATGGGAGAGACGGGGGAAGACAGGAAATTGCAAAAAGATGAAAGTGTTGAACCAAAGGAGAGGATGGTGAGAAAAAGGGGAGAGAGAGAGAGAGGGGGAGTGAGAGAGAGATTGGAAGCTATATGAGTCAGGTATGTCACTGAGAGAAGAATGAATTAATTTATTCGGGGTGTCATATATGGAGATTCCATGATTTGAGGTGTGCATAGTAGAGTGCCAGAGGAGTGCTTGCATGGTTCAACAATAGTGTGTGGCATTGGCAGTGAAGAGGGGCAAAATTGTGGAGGAGATGATAGTAATGGTTGGGACAAATGACCTTAGAGGAAGTATGAATTACATAGCAAGAGCTTTTAGGTTGATGTTAAACATAGTGCAGTAAAAATGTATCTGAGGAAAGATAGTGAGCATGTTGCCGTGATATGATAATGCAGAATGGAGGAAAAGTGATCTGGAATATGTGGATGCATGAGTATGTTTGAGGATAGAGGAAACAGAGTTATAGAGGTTAGGGACTCAGCCGCAATAAGTATACTGTCATTTTAATTTTTAAACCTTATTATAAAACTGCACTGTGCATTACTGCCACTATAAAACAGGAGAATAATCACCCAAATCTTCCTCCGCAGTCACATCTTCATTATCTTCCCTAGGTGAAGGACCAGGCTGCGGCTCTTCTGGTGTAACCTTTGTATGAAAATGTCCGATTTTCTTTGCTTATTCCTCTTCTTTTCATCATAAATTATTATTATTTAACACCTCCAGAGAGTCCAAACACTCATCGAGGTAATAGCAAGCAAATGCGTCATGTACTCTCTTTTCTACTAGTAGGTAGCTTTCAACATTGGGGTCCATGTCTATTGGGGTTAATGTCTTTTTCCATATGTGACTCATACATTGAGAGGTCACTTCAACCCAAACTACAGCAATATTTTTAATAGCATGATAAATATTAAATATTGAATGCTTTCTAGAATTGCATGAGAGTCTGGTCGTTTCCTTCGTTAGCAGAAATCGCTTGTGAAAAAGTTCTCCATAGATAATAAACCTTAAACACTACTTAATTAATTATAATATGATGATGATACAACGGCCATGAGTTCCCTTTAGGGATGTATGGCACCATCTTAGTCTCCCCAAATTTTATCCAGACTTTAGAACTGGCATAGCTGATGAATCAGGTCTATGGCTGGGTCAGTATTCCTGACTGTAATCTGTATGTGTTCATGGGAATGGTTTGCCTGCTTGCGGGATGAAAAACCCCAGATAAACTGGCAGATAAAACCCCTGATGAAAAACCCCTGCTGTCCATGCCTAAGACCGGCTAACTTGGCTATGGCTGAGGAAGATCCTTAAGTTCCTTGCGTCGTCGATGGGAATCGAACCTAGGACACTCCTTCTCCAGGCATATGGTTGCAAAGCACAAAGCCACTAGGCTAACCCCGTAAAGACTTCAACACTACTAGAACTCCCTGATCCATTGGTTGGATCAATGAAGTAGTGTTTGGAGGGAGAAACATGACCTTGAACTTGGTGAAGATCACCAATATAAGACAGATGACCTGGAGCATTATCTAGAATTAACAAAATTTTAAATTCTACATTTTTTTCTTATTTTTCTCTTATTTCCTCCATCTCCAACAATATATCCCCATGAAGAGTAAATTCTGCATCCCATCTTTGTTTTCCAAATTTAAAAACCTTATATTGCCGGCCTGGTTAGCCAAGTGGTTAGCATATCTGCTCTCCAGGCAAAAGTGCTGCAGGTTTGAATCCTGCCATCGGCATGGATGTTTGTGATTGTCTGTAAAAATACTAGTGGTGATAGATGGTCTTGGTTTAGTTGTGGTTCATTGTAGTTGGTGAATTGAGTAGTAGAGACAGAGTTGTAGAGTAGATGCCCCTTCCTCGATGAGTCTTTGGACTTCCGGGAGGTGTCACATAATAATAATAATAATAATATTTTGCAATGTTGAACTGGCATCCCCACTCCCATGCACATTCACTCAATGTATTCATGTCTTCTTGTACGGCTACAACATCAACATAGTTTGTCCCAACTTTGCATCATCTGCAAACAACAGAATATCCCCATTAAAATCTAACCCAATATCATTAATATACAAGTTAAACAGCAGTGGTCCTAAAACAGACCTCTGAGGCACACCACTAATGACGTTCCTATTCTGGGATGTTACTCCCCCATTCACAACTTGCTGATATCTATCACATAGCCAATCCAATGCAGTAATCTAACAACCCATCTACTCTAGTTTGACTATAAACTTATCATCAAAAGTTAAACCATTGCTGCTGTCACCTTATTGAAGTAAGTAGACTACTAAAACATTGACCTCCCTTTAGCAAATCCATGCTGTCCATCAAAGATAATACCATTGTTGTCAACCCAATTCTGGATCCTGATTCTCACCGTCTATCCAACACTAACCACAACACCTAACACACAGATTGGTCTATAATTTCATAATTTCCCAAAAGTGTCACATCTTTTTGGATATGAGGCAAGTTTTCTGCTATTGGCCTTTATGAAGTCAGATTTGGATTTGCTAGTGTTTATTTTTGTATTTCAGTATAGGCTAAATATGAAGTTTAATATGAGCTTCTTGTTGCAAACAACCTGTAAGCTGAGTATTTTCCTTCAGCTGCTTTGCTACATGTTCTGTTGAATCAGGGCTTGGAAAATGGCTGAGAATCTTGGGTAGAATAGGAAATTCTATGAGGATAATTTCTGTGATTTTCTCAGAGCAGGTGTTTGCAAAGTAGTAGAAGATGACTACTGTAGGCTGATTTGATTGACAGGTTTGTACTTGCCAGTAAGTTGAAATTTCCTAAGAATATAAGATGCAATTGCTGAAGTGTCTTTAAGAGAAATTATTAATAATTTCATATTTGGTTTTTGGACAGTAGAGTAGTAATTTGTATGATGATCAAAATTTCTTGCTAATAAGATATTTGTGAGAAATAGATTATGTGAACTTTTGACATTTTTGATTTCACTATTCAATATTTTTGGAAAGATGATGTACAGATGTTTGATATGCATAACATCTGAAAAAATTGTACACTTGCTCTGTGTACAACTATGTGATGTAATTTTTAGAATGGTGGTGGTGGTTTTTCCCTTTTCAGTCGTTTCCAACCCTAAGTGATTTTGTAGGCATTGCCCACAAAGTGTTCCTGGTGAGATTTTACAGGGTAGTTCACCATTGCTCTCCCCTGCCCCCAGTTGTATCCATGCTTGGGACCGGCATATGGCTAGGACATAATCATGACTGTAATCCATGTGTATTCATGGGGCTGCTTGCTTGTCCTGGGGGACAAAAATCCTGAGTTTCCAGGTGAATAAACCCACTTCCTCCGTATGAGACCAGCTAACTCACCTTGCGTCGAAAGAGACCAGATGAAGTTTCTTCACGTCGTGGTCGGGAATCGAACCCAAGTTTTTCTGACCAAAGGGCTTCGTCTATACTGACTGAGCTACGGAGGCTCTAATTTTTAGAATATCAGTAGGTTAATGGTTTATAATCTGGCATCCTCACAACTGCACATAAGATAATCATTGTTATAGAACATAGTTTCATAACTATTTTTAATGGTTACAACACTACATGAACTAAATTATAAAAAGATGTTTATTAATTGGCTCGTATTTTTCTGTATTTCAAACTAGCATCTTCAGAACATATTGCGGTTAATACATGACAGTGAATGGTATTACAACACCAAATTTAATTCTTTTGGTGTTGTAATACCATTAAAAATAAGTTGTGAATAACATTCAACACCTAAGCTTGTCTATTAGATTGAATGCAGTTTGAGTTTGTTGTATTTAAATTTTCCATTGTTCTTCACTGCTGCACTGAAAATCATTTGTGATACACAGAACCAAATATCTAGATGCTAACTGCTTAATCTTATTAAATTATGTTTACTGTGGTTACATGTTTATTCTTTAAATGGATTTCCCATTAGTTGTCTCTCCACCAAAAAACTTCCAAGCACATTCTGGCAGAGTATGTGGCAACACGATTATGCCTCGGCTGAACAGGCAAGCTTCCTTGTTCATTGCTGTCAGGTTGTCCTGTTTATCTGCAGAATTGTTTTACTGTGATGAGCGATATATAACTGCTTTGTAGACATTCTTGTTTAAACATTCATGAGCACAGATACGCTAGCCACTCAGCCAACTAGGCCGGCATATAGTCATATAACTATATATATAATATAGTTATAATTTTGCATGTATATATGTATTTTTATACTTGCTATGAGCTTTTAACCTATAGTATCATGAATGCCATGCATCAGACAATTCTTTGTGTTAATTCTTATAAAAAATAAGCTTCATATGTCTAATTTTATTCTTACCTTGCTTTAAACAGTTTGCTTTAAAAGAAAATTAATACTAAATTACAGCAAATCCTTAAAAGTTATTTTAGATCTAAAATAAAGAGCCAAAAGGTTTCACTTGGGCGATATAATTATTATTATTATTATGTGGCACCTCCAGGGAATTCAAAGACTCATTGAGGGAGGGCACCTACTCTACAACTCTCCTTCTCCAACTACAGCAAACCTTATCACCTACACCAATGCCATCTACTGCCCACTACCATCACTAGTTTTTTCACAGACAATCACAAACGTCCATGCCCATTGCGGGATTCGAACCTGCAGCCTTTTGGCTGGAGAGCGGATACGCTAGCTCCTTGTCCAACCAGGCCAGCATATAGTATAGTTATATAACTATATGTATATATTATAGTTATAATTTTGCATGTTTGTATGTATCTTTATACTTGCTGCGAGCTGTTAACCTATAGTACATTATTATACTTAGGATAGCTATGGGCTATGTAATCTAGGAACACCCCTTCTCTAGAAGTGAACATGGAGATTTTTCAAGCCACTTCATGCTGCCAGTAGTCAAGGTGAGGGTCTCACATGAGGTGAAGAAATTCATCTACCACTTAGAGACATCACAAAGCATCCATGTCCACATTGGGATTTGAACCCACAGGCTGTTGCTTGGAGAGTGGAGATGCTAACTACTTTGTCATCCAGGCCTCTATTAATTCGTAACTGATGGAGATGTCTCTGACTGACTGAAGAACTTCCACCTTTCCGGTAGATTCAGAATACAGCAAAGAGACTTTCAATGACTTTGATTGTATAATACTGCAAGCACTCGAAGCTACTTTAAATATCAAGGCCGTTAACAACTTTTCACACATTTATCTAATTACCAAAGTGTCATTATTAATTTAAATGTAAGAATTCACTCTGTGATATATGAGATAGACTTATGCTCACAGACTCAAATAGTATGAATTCTTAATATGATCTCTTTACTTTTTGATAGAATCAAGTAGAGTCACTGCATTCTTTACAGAGCTCCTTAGAAAAAACCAAAGCCCAAATGCAAAGAGAAATAATTAATAAAGAATCACAGCTTGAACGATTAAAAGTCACTAAGGTGAGGCTTCTATCCCATCAAAGATTAACATTTCTTAATTTCATTTGTTTGAAGTTTTATCATCAATTATATTTTATCAATTTATATCATTTCATTATGTAGAAGAATTTTTGGTTCTTTTTAATCACATAAATAATGAATACTCTTACAAAAAACTTTGTTAGGGATTCAATATTTCATATTTTGTACTCAGGATATGCTAATATGGACATCGTCAGGAATTAGTTATAGAAGTAAAAGAAGCACTGCATACTGATATTGCAACTGCTAAATACATTGTGCATTTGAGCACACAATGACTTTTAGTTGATGTTGTCATCCTTTGATGCAGGTTGATTTGGCCACCATTCAATTAGTGATGAGCAATATATAACTGCTTTGTAATCTTTATTATGAATGTTTACAAAGTAGTTATTTGTAATGTCCTGCATCATACAATTCTCTGTGTTAATTCTTATAAAAAATGAAATTTGTATTTCTGATTTTATTCATACCTTACTTTAAAAAAGTTTGCTTCAAAAGAAAATTAATAATAAATTACAATAAGTCCTTAAAAGTTATTTTAGATCTCTAACCAGTGTTATAGAATAATGATAAATTTTTGGTACATTCATTTGTTACTAATGTAGTTTTGGTATTAAAAACAAATGAAATTAATCAGAATGTTTGATTAACCTGTATATTTTTATATTATTATTATTATTATTATTGTTGTTGTTCCGGGAAACTCCAAGGCGTCGACAGACTCATCGAGGGAGGCCCTAACATCATGTCTGGAACAACTATTCAACATTCACACAGTATCTATCATATCTTGCCTTGAACTCATTCATGGTCGTAGCACCCACAACAGACTCTGGAAGCTTATTCCACTCATTCACCACTCTCCAAGTAAAAAACCTAGCTCTAACACCCTTGTCAACCATGCTCTTGCCCAGCTTCCATGCATGGCCCCTAGTCCTCCCACCACCAGTCATATTTTCAAAAATATCTTCTGGATCAATCTTATAAAAACCCTTGAGTAATTTGAATGTCTCAATCATATCACCCCTCCTTCGCCTATCGTCCAATTTCTGCAACCCACAAATCCTCAACCTATTCTCATAAGGTTCATTCCACAGACCTGCTATCATCTTGGTCACTCGTCTCTGGACCCTCTCCACCTCCTCCCCATCACGAAGAAACCCTGGTGTCCATAACTGGGCACAGAAGTCCAGATGGGGTCTTATCAAGGCTCGATACAGAGGAACAACAACTTGTTTGTCTCTGCATGTTAAAGTATTTTTCATAAGCCAAGTGATTTGGTGAGCTGCTTTAGTTACTTTTGCAATGTGCCCCCTAAACTTCAACTCCCTATCCACCAGCACTCCCAAATCCCTGGCCTCATCAATCTCCTGGAGTACGGTTCCACCAATGTGATATACTGCTGCTGTTCTTTTCACCCCAAAGTGCATAACCTTACACTTTGCCACATTAAACTCACATCCATTTTTCCTAGCCCAGTCCTCCAAACTATCCAAATCATCCTGTAAAATTTTGACATCCTGTGCACTCACAATTGCTCTACCCAACTTTGCATCATCAGCAAACAAGTGAACACTTCCTCTCAAATCCTTTCCAATATCATTGATGAACAAACTGAAAAGCAGTGGTCCAAGAACAGAGCCCTGTGGCACTCCACTAGTCACAAGACGTCTTTTTGACTCCACTCCTGAATAAACCACTCTCTGGTATCTCTCCTTCAACCACCCTCCTATCCTTCTCACCAAGCCTATATCTATCCCCATCTGCTCCGGTTTACTGATTAGGGTTCCATGTGGTATCCTGTCAAGGGCCTTGGCAAGGTCCAGTAGTATCACTGTATACCCATTACCCCTATCCAGTTCAGCCGTCACTGTGTTATAAAACGTGAGCAAGTTACTGAGGCATGATCTACCCTTCACAAAACCATCTTGTCCCCCATACAATATTCCATTTTCATCTATCCAATCCTGTATTCTTTTCTTGACTAATTTCTCTAAGACCTTGACAATCATTCCTGATATGCTAATCGATCGGTAATTTACAACAGCAGTCTTGGAACCACCTTTATGCAGTGGAACTATTTTCCCCTCTTTCCACCCCCTCGGGACTAACCCAGACCTGAGACTCAAATTAAACAAAATGGTCAAGGGTACTGACAATTCTTTAGCTGCTTCTCGTACTACACGAGCTGGTATACCATCCAATCCCACAGTTGTATTGACATTGAGGTTATGCAATAGACTACTCACCTCCACTTCATTCACCACAATTCCCGTATAATCTACTGGTTTATTCGTTTCTGCATTGTCACCACCTGGATGATATATTCTTGCAAAGTGCTCACTCAGTAACTC
Source organism: Typopeltis vanoorti (assembly GCF_054136105.1). NCBI lineage: Eukaryota > Metazoa > Arthropoda > Arachnida > Uropygi > Thelyphonidae > Typopeltis > Typopeltis vanoorti. The sequence goes on along the minus strand of NC_143549.1, from coordinate 188,053,756 downwards.
AGCTATCTCAACTGATTTAGTTACCTCCCTACCATCGGCATTCTTTAAAATCATTCTGCCATGTACATTTTTCCTTTTACTTGCTACATATCTAAAAAGCTGTTTGGGATTCTCTTTAGCCTGCATGGTCAATGTTCTTTCGTAATTTCGGGCTCTGTGCTTGGGCCAATGTTGTTTAATTTGTATATAAATGATATAGGAAACGGCTTAAAGGGAGATATTCAGTTGTTTGCTGATGATGCAAAGTTGTGTAGTGCAATAAAAAATCAAGCTGATGTTGAAAGTTTGCAGGAGGATTTAAATAAGCTGGTAAAATGGGCAAAAGAAAATGGATGTCAGTTCAATGTGGAAAAGTGTAAAGTCTTGCATTTTGGGATTAAAAGATTACCAGCTGTGTACTACATCGATGGAAAGGTACTCCAAGAGATTGATGAGGCTAGGGACTTAGGGGTATTGGTAGATAAGGAGATGAAGTTCAGAGGACACATTGCTAAGGTGTCCAAGATTGCACATAGGATTACTTGGTTGTTGAGGAACACACTGACATCCAGAGATAAAGAGGTTATTATTCCCCTTTATAAAGCATTGATACTTCCACATTTGGATTACTGTGCTCAGGTCTGGTCACCTGGATTCCTTGGAGATGAGGAGGCTGTGGAGAGGGTTCAGAGAAGAGTGACCAAGTTGGTGAGTGATATAAAAAATGCTCCCTACATTGATAGATTGAGAGCTTGTGGATTGCAGAGATTGGTTGATAGGCGAAGAAGAGGGGATATGATAGAAACATTCAAATTACTAAAAGGTTTTTATAGGATTGATGCAGGGGAAATGTTTCAGCTGTGTGATAGTGATGGAAGAACAAGAGGTCATCTCTGGAAATTAAAGAAGAGTGTGGTTAACAAAGGTGTCAGAACAAGGTTTTTTGCCTGGAGGGTGGTGAATGAGTGGAATTCATTGCCTGACTTTGTTGTGAGCTCTTCATCTGTAAATGAATTCAAGAAGAGATATGACAGATGTTGTTTTGCTAGTTTGGGTCTCCCGCGATGAGTCTACTGACTCCATGGAGATACCCGTAATAATAATAATAATAATAATAATAATCCTTTTTTGCTTTTCTTACCACACTCGTCACCCTTCTGACCTGCGCTTTATACCGTTCATGTGCCTGCCGGTCACCTTTCTCCTTAAATTCCCTCCATAGTTGTTTCTTTTTTTGCAGCTCAAGCTTAATGGTGTTATTCATCCATTTAACCCCTACTTGATTTATTATTCAGACTCTAGGTATACAGTCAGCCATTGCTTCATGCAAGCACTTCTTAACTACCTCCCATGCACTATCAACTTCTAGTCCTTGCAGTTGTACATGCAATGGCACTGAGCCAATCAAACTCCTAAGCTTGTCATACTGTCCAGCCCGATAATTCCACATGTACCCTGTTACCCTGTCTTAATTGAAAATTCTACACCTTTAGCCCCCTCCCAAGTCAAGACCCTATGATCACTCTCACCGATTGGCGGCAATGTGGTCATATTTGTTACAGCCAAATCCTCAGATGTAATTACTAGGTCAAGCACTCTCTGACCCCTAGTATTTTCCATTACATGCTGTCGCAGATAGTTATCCCTTAATTATTGCATAAAATCTAATTCCTTCCTCCCGTGTGTCCTCTCTTCACTCCAATCAATGCGACCATAGTTGAAATCTCCCATAATAATCACCCTCCTTCCACTCATTTCTTCTATTTGCTTGTGCATACTGTCACCACCATCTTTTCCATCACCTGGTCTATAGCAGCACCCAATTGTATATTTAGTTCTGCTAGCCACAATCTCACACCAAATGGCCTCAAATGTGCTCTTTTCTCTATCCTGCAATTCATCTTCTATTCTCCTTGGCTGTAGCTCATCAGCTATCATCAACAATACTCCCCCCATTTTATTCTCTCTGTCATTCCTGAACACACTATACCCATCACATTCAATCCCACTAGCTATATCATCTACAGTCAGCCATGTTTCACTAATACCAATAACCTGTGGTTTGGAAGTGCCAATCATGGCCAAAAACTCTTCCTTCTTGTTCCTAATACTCCTAGTATTAGTGTACATGAATTTAAGACCCCCATTAGCCCCAACCCTACCTTGATGCCTTATATTAATTATCTCACTCTGGTTTGTTGTCCTTATTTGCTCTAGCATATTATATTCATTCTTACATTCAACTGCCTCCCTAAGGACTGTATATCTACTCCCCCCCCCCTTAACAAATCTAGTTTCCCTGAATTTGCACATCCACTACATTCAGCAACACTTTCTCAAGTCTTCTTACACCATAACCATTCAAATGCAAGACATCCATCTTATATAGAACCTTTCGCCCATTAAACTCACTCCACACATCCACAAATTCCACACCACTCATCATACATAACCCACGCATAAAGTCATTCGCAATTATCGCCCTCCTTTTAAACATTTCACTGTCATACCGTGGCAAAAGACTAATCATTCTAACTCTCTCACTCTTTTCTTTTGCTACCTCAAACAATTCATTCAGGTTTTCTATCATTTCCATTTTATCTCCTTTCAAATCATTCGTACCTGTCACAACAATCATTTCTTTCACCCTTTCCTTTTGCTCTCTAATAGACTCAGTTACATCCTTTATGGTCGCACCAGGTTGGTACGGTTTTGTCAAATCCTCTACTAACACACCTCGTACTAACGAGTCTCCATACAGCACTCTATCCTTCATTTTGTTCACGTTCACATTCATACGCCTATTTTTCCTGTCATACCTTTTATTATTGGTTGGTTCATTCAGTCGACTTTTGTTCATGCACTCTAGCTGTTTTGCCCTTTCTATCACACCATTCAACAACACGATCTCACTCAATGCATCTATCTCATCTTTTTTATTCTCTGAGAAACCATTAATACTATCATTCACACTTTCTACATTCACACTCTCATAATTCTCATGTACAACCTTGCCGTTTCTTGTCATATCACTATTTTCTTCATTCTGAAGTTTGACAAAAATATCACACTCACGATCCGAAATACACTTCAATTCCTCATTCTCCCTACATTTTCTACACACATTTAATCCTTTATTATCATCTATCCACACTCCAACCGCACTCCGCAAAGCGTACATTTCCCAGCTAGTACACTGACTCATTTCTTTTATACTACCGTTCTTTGATAAAGATGGCGAACCATCATTACTGGCCACCATTTTCCTTCGTACAGGTGCCATGATTATTGCAATGTGTTTTATCAAATAATAAGTTATAACACACCAAAAACACACAAATAGACGCACTAAAATACGCAAGGCAAACAAAACTACGCAATATTAAGTATTTTTATCAACGATAACTGAAAATAATACTTATCTTATCAGGAGCTTGCACAAACACTAAACACTACGATATAACTTCGAACTCAACTTCAAGTAATACCAGGAGTGAATATTCAGGGTGTGCTAGATGTGCATTGCTCATCCATCAAAAAGTGATATCACTAATATTATATTTTTGCATTTATTTCCATTAAAGACTCTCGTAATTGTTTCCAGACTTCGCATGATTCCTAAAAGTAAATACAATATACTAATGCTTGGGCACTTTTTGACACGTAAACATTGCATCACATTTGCTTTAATAGTCTGGGTGTGCGTTCACGATGCATACACCTTTGAGCCCTTTGAAAAGATGTACAGATGGTACAGCAGGTCAAATTCTTAGTGCAAATTTCTGAGCAGTTTAAAACTAGTAGTTTTAAACTGCTGAGAAGGTGAGGCAGGGTTAACTCTGAGACAATAGCACCTAGAGGCTGTGATTGGTTATTGTGTCAACCGATCCAGTTGAACTTTGTCATGAGTTGCTGTTTTTGTTTTCTGAATTTCATCTGTTTTGCATACGTGAAGTGTGAACTTGATGTGGTAGGGAAGATATTATATATAATATAGAACAAGTTTTTAATATATAATTTTCAATAAATTTATAACGTTTTTGCCCATATTTACAATGGGAGACAGTATTATAATCAAAGGAGATAAACTTCATCCTCCTCTTCCAAATTTTACGCCTTTGAGTAATTCAAATATACCAACCAAATATAGCATTCTCCTTCATAATTGTTTTCTAATATACAGTATCTTAAAACAAACACATTGTCCTCAACTCTGTGCAGATTTGGTTACAGTTAATTGACAAATTAAAGTATTCAAAGTTATCCTACAATTAATTGCATTAGACCAATTAAGATGAGCACAGATGTGCTATTCACTCAAAACTTTCACATCAATAGAAATGCAATCATATGGCCAAACTGAATTTTGTAGTGTGGGTTGCATAAGCCATGACAACACACTCAATTGAAATTGGCATTATAATTACTCTAATAACTGATAAAGAAGTTAGAAAATTATAAGTTTACTCTTGAAAAGTAAATATATAATAATACCACATTGCTCTCCTCTGTGATGCAAAACTGTAACCGTTTACAATATGAATCACTATTCTGCTTCACCATTAGTGACTCTCCACCACTGAAAGTAAACATTTGTGAACAGAACTGTTAAAAATAAAATAATGTAATAATAAAGTAGCTTCTAAGGTACAAACAGGAAAAAAAAAAATAGACCTTTCAAGGTGTAAAATTCTTTTTGCAGCCCAGAAGAATTTTATTGTTATGCTACAGAAAAACTTGACTGAATGCAGTTGGTATTCTTGTGTGTGAAGTAGATGCAATTTTTTCAAATAATGAGTGCTTACTTTGTTATGATCTGTCAACCTGTGTATGCAGCATGACTCACAGTGCCACTGCTGCATTAGATGGCGAGAGATTAATGAGGTGGGGGGGGGGTTCTAGAGCTCTTACATAATCTGGACAAAAATTCATCAATAGGGGTAAATGGGGGATATAAGTGCATATGTTAAACAAATGCCTACTGATAAATTATCATAAATAAATTGTGATAAATATGAATGATGAACACTATGTAATACTAAAGGAAAGGATGCTAAAGGAATGCTCATCTGTACTAGCTAGGCCCTGTTATGTCATGACACTACTTTATTTTTATACTTTATTGTGTTCTCCTACTTATATCACTTATCTTAAATTATCACTGTGTTGTGTTATCACTTTAACCATATATTTCTATGGTCTATACACGTGCAAATATCAGAACATTGTACTCTCTCATCTACAGTAAAATCTATCAACACAGTTGGCTGTTTCTTAGAATGATTAAGTATATTAAATAATTAACAAAGAGTAGACATCTGAATAGAGTCTGATCCTCAGCAATGACGGTCTGAAGTCACCTTCTAATCAGGTTCTGGCAATATTTATTTGATAAACTGTGCCAGCCAGATCCCTAGGTTAGAAATTCCTCTTAACCAAGGAGTAACCTTCAGAAAATATACTAAGCCAATCAATCTATTAATTACTCTTTATTTCAATTTTATCTATCTCTTTAAAATACTTTAGTTTGCAGTCATGGTCTCTGTCATATAATTCTTTCCCACTCAGATTCAGATATCAGCAAGCAGTGCATTGGATTCAATTCAAGGCACAAAACAGGTTAAGATATTCGAGGTACATTTATTAAATTCCTAAGATTACACATTTACAAGAAAATACTCAATTGGAATAGAGGTATCCTAAGTTATAAAGTTAAACATAGCAACTGTAATTCACACAACATCTCCAAATATATGCATTTTTGAAAATTATGGAGACAACTACCATGTTTAAATAAGAACTTTAGTTTAATATAACTAACCGCCCACCAAAACTAGCAGTAACGCAAAATCTGGTTTCAAACTTGCAATCTGAACTATTGAACTATATTAATCCAGATATTCTACAAGTACTTGAAAGAATTACTGACAATTTGGCCAAATATATCCTAGAAAAGAATAAAGAAAAACTCAAGACCAAATTCCACAGTTTGAAACAACGGCGAAATATGGTGGCCAATCACAGGAATCCATCCAATCGGGAGATCTCCTCCCTGATAAACACCAACAATGAACAACAAACAAGGAAGACAAGGAGCGACCAACCACCGGCAAGCAAGAACCATGTGATCAACCTATCAAGCCACACCCTGAACAGCAGTGAACTTATGCTACTGAATAAAGGACTTATCTATGCAATAGCACCTAAAAAGGTAAACAAATTGGATTTTATCTACCACATAGAAAGAGGCATCAGGTCCCTACCTAACAATATAGCCAATAAATTACGATTAGAAACTAGTAATGTCCTAACCATTAAGAAAATCATACAGAACAATCTCACAAAAACAGAACTAGCAGCAATTAAGTCATTAAAAGCCAACCAAGACATAATAATAATAATGAAATCGGATAAAGGCAGTGCCACTGTCATCCTTGACAGGTCAACGTACACACTTCAGATGAATCAACTAGTAGCTGATAACAACACATATAAACTGGTAAATTATAACCCAACAAACAGGATAAAGGATAAAACAGAGAAACTACTCAAGTCCGTCACTTCTTGGCCACCCAACACGGTTAAAAAACTCAAACCCCCCCACAGAATATATGGGGTCCCGAAAAAACACAAACAAAATGTTCCCCTTCGACCAATCGTGGAAGGAATAGACAGTCCCAATTACCACTTACCCAAGAAATTAGCGTCAACACTGAAGGAGTTGGTAGGTCATTCCCCTCCTACATAAAGAACACACAACACTTTATAAACAAAATTAAAAATATAACACTTGACAAAGATGACTTATTAGTCAGTTTCGACGTTTCTGCACTTTTCACGAATGTCCCCATCAATGACACAATTCTCCTACTACAGAACCAATTTCTGCCTGACATTACGGCCTTCTTTGCCCACATACTACAGTCCAGTTACTTCGTGTGGCAAAACAAATTTTACCTACAAAAAGAAGGTACAGCCGTGGGCTCACTACTATCTCCCCCCCCCCCCAAATCGCTAACTTCTACATGGAAACCTTTGAGCAGCAAATTGCTCTTGATTCCGCCACGCAAAGACCAATAGTCTGGTTTAGATATGTTGACGATGTGTTCGCGATCTGGCGGCACGGGAACAACACAAACGCATACAATTTACCATCGAAATCGAAACTCAAAACTCACTCCTGTTCCTAGACATACTAGTCACACATCTTCCTTCAGGCAGTCTATCCTTCACGGTCTACCAAAAACCGACACACACTGTCCAATACATACACGCTAATTCATACCACCACCCATCACAAAAATATGGAGTCATTAACACCCTTAAAAACAGAACTACAACAATTTGCTCTAACCAGCAAACCCTGAAAGAAGCACAAAAAATCATCAGCGACACATTCATAAATAATGGCTATAACAAAAATACTATTAATAAAATACCCCATAAAACAACAACAAAAACGAATCTAGATTACAGTAAAACCATAGCCATCCCATACATTAAAGGGTTATCAGAAAAAATCAACAGAATCCTACAACATTATAACCTCAATGCTACCTTTAAACCACCTACTAAACTTAAAACCATATTCAACTCTTCTGAGGATCATCTCCTCCCATTGGCACATCCTGGAGTCTATTGCATCCGCTGCACCTGTAACTTACCGTACATTAGTGAAAGAGGATGGACAATCCCTATACGCAAGAAAGAACACATTAGACACATTAAATATAACCATTATGGTGAAGCAGGCCTCTCAGATCACACTCTTAACACCTTACACCAAAATCAAGTGGAAAAGCACCCACTCTTTACACCACACAAAAACCTGGTATGAAAGGAAATTTAAGGACACCTGTGAAATCCTGATAAACCACCCAAATATTAACAACAAAGATGACATGAAAATTCCAAGGATCTGGATGGCACATATTCAGCCTACCTAATATATAAGATCCAGCATAAGTCAGGACTCTAGTCAATCTTCACTAGTATTAGAAACCATTCCATACCAACTGGCTGGAATGTACATGTATAATCATGATGTTAATATATGTATATAGATTAGATACATAGACTTGTTGTTGCACCCAATGTATGTCTACAACCAACAGATAACACTAATAATAGGACTCTAGTAGTAAGACTTATACGTTGGTTAGACATAACTGGTAATTAATTTACGGAATTAACAACGCATATGAAGTATTTAATTAAAGATAACTTTAATGAATCACTTCTATATTTCGGCAATGTCACATTGCCATCTTCAGGAACATAAAGATATGGTATGTGCACTAAGGAACTAACAAAGCAAATGAGGAAGAATGTAAGAAACTAATTTTGTTCCTAAAGTCCTAATGGTGCCCTCTTGCGGGCTAATTTGGTAGTCTTATCAGTTGGGCTGAAGTTCTCATAATGAAAGTCTCCCAAATTTGGGGCAGTTTCATGCACCCAAATTTGTTGAGGTTAGGAACGTTTTTTAGAGCTGCTGAAGATTCTTTGAATAATCTTTCGTATTTAAACTTGCTGCGATGGATTATTTTTGTTTTCTTCCAACGAATTTTATGGTGGGTATCTAAGGCATGGTCTGCCAACCCAGAGCCGCTGTACTGGTGAAACCGGATGTAGTCTTGGTGTTCTGAAATCCTGATATTTGTTGTTCTGCCTGTTTGGCCAAAGTAGGACAATTTGCAGCTGCAAGGGACCTGGTATACACCAGGTAGGTCTAGGGGAAGTGGTATCACCAGTACAGCCGCTCTGGGTTGGCAGACCATGCCTTAGATACCCACCATAAAATTCGTTGGAAGAAAACAAAAATAATCCATCGCAGCAAGTTTAAATACGAAAGATTATTCAAAGAATCTTCAGCAGCTCTAAAAAACGTTCCTAACCTCAACAAATTTGGGTGCATGAAACTGCCCCAAATTTGGGAGACTTTCATTTTGAGAACTTCAGCCCAACTGCCAAGACTACCAAATTAGCCCGTAAGAGGGCACCATTAGGACTTTAGGAACAAAATTAGTTTCTGACATTCTTCCTCATTTGCTTTGTTAGTTCCTTAGTGCACATACCATATCTTTATGTTCCTGAAGATGGCAATGTGACATTGCCGAAATATAGAAGTGATTCATTAAAGTTACCTTTAATTAAATACTTCATATGCGTTGTTAATTCCGTAAATTAATTACCAGTTAATAGGATTCTAGCATTGATGTATAATTTTTTTTTTCCCCACCAGAGGTCAGGCCAACAATTGTTGTAGCGGCTGGGCAGTAACTTTAACAAACCAGTTTGATTGTAGTGTAGCTTGTTTTCTGTGTATAGTTATATGCTCCAGAAGATGACCTTGACATAAAGGTTGAAACGTCAAATGTAGATTTTAGTTGTATTAAACTAAACTTTTTATTCAAACACAGTAGTTGCCTCCATAATTTTCAAAAATGCATTCGGATCACTGTGTAAGCTTAAAAGAAAGGAATCTCCAAACATGAGTTAATTTCACAGCACAAAATATTGTTAGCATCTTCTAAATATCCTACTAGTCTACACATACTCTCAAAACAATCACATTGGTAACTTTATAGATCATTACTCACACCAATTCATTCATATAAATACTTGAGAAATAGCGTTTAGATTTAAGACACTGCTATCTAATATTCACTATAGTCCTTCTTCCTACACGTATAGAGTTCTAAAACATAACATCTCTTTTCTTCTATATCACAATATTCCTTTCTTTCTTAGCGAAAGAATTATAAAAGGTTTTACATTACCATATTTTTGGAAACTCATTCAGTCTGTCAATTTTTCTTACTTTATTCCACGGAATGTTTAATTTTCTCATAGACAATTGGCTCACAGGCTAGACTTGACTTCATTGTTCTGCCTTTCCTTCCCATCATCGACTAGAAACAGCATGGCTTAGATCGACCCCCCCCCATGGACGTATATAGTGCCCAGTTCCTTCAAGCTTACTTGAGAGGCTACCGATTCTCTCCTCATCGATTCCTTCCGTACGACATTGCGAACTGATGGCGCAGTGAATAGCTACATGCTATCGATAAGATCCCAAACTCGAATTTTCTCCGACTCCACAAGAAAATCCAAAGCAGACTAAAGACCTCAAGAAAAGAGTAACCTTCGAAAAGGGAGGCAAACCCCTTTTATACCTTCTACTCTCGGCACCCTCTTTTGCGGATGTGCCATATATTCTATTTGCATCTTCCTGGAGAACTCCATGTGTGTGCCGCGTCTTCCTGGAAAACATCAAGTGTGCGCTGTTCCGCACATAAACAATTTGCCGTAGGCTACACAATTCACCCGAAGTTTTCGTTAGTGGACTTGGAATTTCTGTTACTGTGCCCTAACATATATCTTATGAAGAATACTTCTTCCATTATAATTTCTTACGAACAAATGACATCGTTTACCTTTAAGTAATATTACAAAATTTGTACTAGCATATGATTCTTTAAACAATTAGTATCTTTACCTATGTACAAGCATTTTCGTTATTGTTTAGCTAAACTTGTTGAATCTTGAACAAAATATTTCTTTAAGGAAATCTTTTCATTCAAGATCCAACAAGATCCCTTGTCCTGGGTGTATAATTTAAAAGAGCGGAAAGAATGTATGAGATTGTATAGCCATGCTGTACAGTACTATACAATTTCATACGTTCTTTTGCACCATCTCTATTGTGCAGACATGGTGCAAACAGGATATGTATAACTTCCGATCTATTATTGTCTCTAGAGTGGTAAATATTTTAGAAAAGTTGGTAAGAACTTGTGTACAGAAATTTGTTGAAAGACAAGATGTGCTTTTCAAGGAACAGTATTATGGGTTTATTAAAAAGAGGTCATGTCTGAGTAATTTGCTTGTATTTTATAGTAATGTTACAGCTGTGTTGGATAAATGGAATGGATATACTTTAATACTGTTGAACTTTGCTGAGGCATTTGAAAGGATATCGCATGAAAAGCTATTGCATAAATTAAAGGATATAAGATTAAAATATAAACTGTTCACTTGGTTAAAAGAGTAGCTGAGGTATCAGAAAAGATTATGAGTCTGCCTGATTTAAGATGACAGGTGGTGTTTCTCAGGGATCCATCATTGGACCATTGTTGTTCACTCTGTACATTAATGATATTGGAAGGACATGATTGGAGATGTTCAATTTCTCTGACACTGCGAAGGTAGGCTGGGCAATCAGGGATGTGATGAATAGGCAACACTTACAGAATGTCTTGAATGACTTCAATAGGCTGTTGGCAAATGATAATGATTCTTATTTCAATGTTAGTAAGTGTAAATTTATGTACTTTGGTGTGATGATATTCCAGTAGCATATGGTATTTGGTGGGATTATGCTTGGAGACACTGATGAGACAAGGGATCTCACAGTTATGGTGGATAAGAAATTAAACTTCAAATGTTATGTGACATTTGAACTTTTACTTTCTTAGCCATCAGCAATGATTGCAAAGACAACTCAGAGGATAATTGCAATGCCAAAACAAACATTGATGTATTAAGGGGGGGGGGGTCATTATTGAGGTCAGTTTTACCTCTTTACAAAGACATGATATAACTGCACCTGGACTACGGTGTGCATATTTGGTCTTTTAAGAGGGATGAAGAATCTGTGGAGAGGACACAAAGAGGACTTATAAAGATGATACCAGAATTATGATGTAGATTATTAGGACAGAGTATGTGGACTGTAGATACTGGTAAGCAGGAGAAAGAGTGGTGATGTGATAGAAACCTATAAACTTTTGAAAGGATGTTATGGGATACTAGCTGATGAAATTTTTCATTATATGGAAGGTGGGATGATGATGAAGAGGACATCTGTGGAAGTTTTTGTGCTGTTAAGAAAGGGAGTGAAAACTAGATTTTTTTCTCACAGAGCAGCGGGTGAGTGGAAAAGCTTGCCTATTGAAGGTTAGTGCATCTAACATAAATAAGTTTAAGAGATGGTATGAGAGCTTGTGATGATGTGTGATCTCTTTCTCAATGAGTCATTGACTCCCTGCATGAAGACAAACATGTATGCCTATGATGGGATTTGAACCTGCAGTCTGTTGGTTGGAGAATGGGTACATTAACCACTTGACTCACCATAGAGCTTAACACAGATCAATTCTTTACTGATTCTTGCTGTAATGAACCTCTGGGAGCCAGCATCATATGCCTTTACAAAACATATAGTTTTTCATGTGCTCTTGTCTTATATGCATCAATTAAATTTCTTCTCTTCAATTTCTGCTAATGGGTTTGTCTACAAGGGGTCACTGGTGTTGTAATAAATTGTCTTTTCATTCGCTCAGAGATAGGGCTCAAGGCCTGCTGCACTACTAGTGGTAGCATTTAAGGTAATCGTAACATTCCACTTTTCTGTGCATTTATTGCCTGTCAGATGGGGTTCATTTGTGATTCCATGGTACTGAATCTAAAACTCCTTTGAATATGAATTCTATCTCGAATTTATTCCAGACCTTTAAAGGTCCTAACCAAGTATTGAAACTATTAATAAATAATGTAAAAAAAACATCTGACTTGTATTGTCTCATTATCCATGTTACAGGTGAAGAGTCAATAGGGAAAATGTCACCTTCCTTTTGAAACACGTCTGTAACACCCAGACAAGCCTTTAAATTCAAAAATATGGGCATGTGCAAACTTTTTATGATGCTAATAAAGAGCATGATAATAATAAATGATGTACTATTAAACAAAAAAAAAAAAAGGGTGGGAGGGGTCAAACTCTGAAGGGGAATATCAAGTCTACTTCTGAGAGTGCCAAAGGTGGAAGGACGTAAAAAAGAGATATACAAGGTCAAGACTGGGCAAAAGATCTCATATCAAGACAAAGAAAGAAGAGGCATACTACAGTAATATTTAGTAGAAAGTCATCTTACACAGGAATTGACAACAAAGAAACCATTGAAAAAAAAAAAAAACACAAATGCATATGATCATTCTACATCTCACAATTATAATATATCCAGTTGCTATTTTCTGATTGGAGTGCATTAATACTATTAACTATTATGATATCACTCTTAAAATAATTCCCCAAAATGATGCCACTAAATAAGAATCATCTAGTAAAAATAAAAGAAAATAAATAATAATAATAATGGTAAGTAGTAAGAGTACCTCATGAAGACAACCCTTCAAACATATCTGTAAAAAAAAAAAAAAAAAAAAAGAATGGATGCCTATGTATCCACTTAAAGTGAAAAAAAATATGAGGAGGTGGGTGCTAAAAAGTTCTGATAAACACCCAGAACAAAAATGATATTAAAGCAACTGATATAACACAAGAAAGAAAGAACATATTTTATAACACATTAATCCCCATGTTTCATCAAATAGTAATGGAGGCTATTAGACCACCCTTATTGTGATTGTTCTCCCTTGGCTCAGACGATTACTCATATTGTGAACGACTGCCCAAGACTCCAATTTCACGGTGGTGGCCTACAGGACATCCACAAGGTGACAGATGAGGGCTTGGATTGGCTTTCCAGACTGGACATTGACCTGTAGCTGTTCTGTATTCCTTTTGCCATAAGAATAAATAAATAAATAAATCAAATTGTAATAATTTGTTCTTCTTTTTTTCTTTTAGGATATATAAGACATGAAACAGAATATCCTGTGTAAATCGTGTATAGAATTTTTATAGAATTTTTAAAAGCCTTATATACCGATTTTACTGGAAAACGAAATTCTGTACAATATACTTATGATTAATCAGCAAAATTTGTTATGTTTAGTAATATAGAAGTAAATTTTTGTAAATTGTTAAATAGTGTAACTGCCAAAATTTAGTAAAAGAACAAAGAAAGTTAAATGTGAAATAATTTATGCCTAAAGAAAGTTCCAGATAAAGATATTTCCAGATAGATTATCTTATTAACTTATGACATGGGGCAATTACAATCGCAAAGGTCAAATATGTACAGGGGTTTTCTGCCTTAATGCAATGACAAAAAAAAGGTGGCAGGTGCAGACCCACAAAATACCCAAGGGATTAAAGCGTAGCAGAACCTGAGGTCAAGTGAGCCAGATAAAAGGGGTTGCTGCGATGACAGTGGGGACAAGGAGGACATGACGAGTGGTTATGCCAATGCAGTCACTAGAGGGTTACGGTGAGGCAGTTACACAGTTACAATGTAAGCTACGAGGGTTATGGCAATGGAGGTCAGAGGTTACAGCGTCGCAACGGAGTTTTGCTAATTGTCTTCAGGTGGAAGGCCACGCAGAAGGAGAGGCAGATTCGATGTGTATGTGGCAGAATAAGTTCGTCTTCATTCTGTTTTGGATCCAGGTTTGGGAAAGCTTCCCCGATTAAAGGTCAGAGTCCTGCGTTCTAGCCAATAGGTGCCCAAAGTGCGAGACAACTAATTTGAGTTGTGTTTGAAGAAAGTTATTACCGGAATTTCATGCCACCAAGTTCCTCACGATCACAAAGTAAGAGGTGATCTCACAATACTCCCGAAAAAGGTACCCATGTGTGTAGCCAAGATCGGAAAGTATCAGACGAAGTAGATTTCAAGAATCTATGAGAGTGGACAAGACTACTATTTCAGAGTAAGGTTTCATGTTTTTTTTAGAGACAGAATTGTGATGGTGATTTGTCTGAAGTTTTCTTTGTAATAATAATTGAGGACTATAGGCATTAGGCTAATCTTTGAATTATCTTGTTCAGTTGTATGAGAGAAAACTTAGTATACTTTAAGGTGAAATATGTGGTTAATATTGTTGGTATTAGCTAAGTCTGCTTTTTTTCAGAATGGAAGAATTGCTCTGTGTGTGATTAAGTGTTAACTAAAGAAATATCATAGACACTTTGTTTTACAAGGATTGTTTACCTAAGAGGTTTAATTGTATTTGTATTCATGAGTTGCTATTGAAGTATAGAACCGGAGAATTAATTCTTTGATTATGAATAAATTGTTTTCTTGTTTAAATAATTTGCCTGATTCTTGCATACCAGTGCACTGCTCATAAAATTCGAATCTGTGTGTCCTAGAGTTGAATAGCCACGACTGTAGTATAGAAGTTTTACGTCGCTAGATTTAGTATTAAGTAAGAGAGAAAGGTTCCGTGTTTTACTGAGTGTTTTTCTTTGGAAAGATAATAATCTCCTGTCTACGAATTTTGGTGGCGCAGCTAGAAATCAAATAAATTTCCAAAATTTAATTTAGAAAAACGCCAGTTGTTCAGACAAAGAGATTGGCTCCAGCCAGAGGCAATTTCTTAGATCTGAAGGTTTTGCACACGTGAACAATAATATTTGCGGCCTTGAGACAAAAAGGGAAAGAGAGGATTGAAATTTAAGAGATTAAATCATGCAACGCATTAAGAGCTCAGAGTTACAACTGTTTAAGTTAAGATTGAGTTAAAGTAAGGTTAAAGTATAAAGTAAAATAAAATTTTGAAGATAAGTTTTGAATTGAATAATAAATAAACATAAATTTTAACAATGGCGCAGATGACAAGATTTAATAAGAACTAATTAATCACCATAAATTTAACACCTGTGAGTTGTGTCCAGTACATGGTCTGCAAGGCCAGATTGATCATAGTCGTGATTGCAGATGTACAATTTGTGTTCATGTAAATGGATAGCAGCTGATCTACCTGTCTGTCTGTTCAATCTACCTAACTGCAAATGGGCTGATCTACCTAACTTCATCTCGTATTGACCCCACCATGCCTTCTTCCAGATTTCATGCTTACTCTCTTCATTCATCCATTTTACTATTATCTTGTTTAGCCTTTTCACCTTTGGAATACATTTGATTATATGACCAGATCTAAATCTCTTAACCGTCTTGTGTCTCCTTTACTAACTGCCTAAGATTGTTGTCCCTTAAGAACTCAAGAAATTCATTCAACTTATTCCATGATGCTATCTCTTTTTCTAATCATTATTGCTATAGTTGGTTAGCATGCCCACTCTCCAATCAACAGGTCGCAGGTTTGAATCCTGCTGTGGGCACGAATGTTTGTGATTGTCTTACCTTGTACCTTCTGTCCTTGTGCCATTAAAACCATAAATTATCACCATCCATAATATGTATGTCATGCTTTGCTTTCTCACTAAGCCAAGTTGCTTATATATTTCTTTCTCTCCACCTTTTACATTCCCTGGCCTGTAGCAACACCCCACCAAATATCTCATTCTGTCAATCTTCACTTCACACCATACTGTTTCAATACCATTGCCACTTTTTTCTCCTTGTTTTTTCCACTTTTTTCAATAATCTGCTGATATCCAATTTCATGTTCTTTCCATGCCCAACCAAATCATTATTCCCAACTACAATCACTAACTCCCTCGCTTGCTAATTTCTCATACTGTCTTTCTTTTTATTCTTTTGCACTCTTCTGTTCATATCCACTATGCCCCTAATTTCATTCTGTACATGTTTCATTTCATTCTTCAAATTTTGCACTCCAGCAATTTCTTCTGCTATTGCTTCATCAGTCCAACTTTCTTCCATTTGTCACAGTCACACCAGTTCTTGTTTTGTCAGTCAGGCACACTTCTGCTTCCGTAATTATGCCCCATTTTCATTTTTAATTATTTTCATATTCGCAATCACATTCTCCACACTCATATTTTCATGCTCACTCTTCTGGCTATCATTCTTAGTCTTACGTTCATCAGTGCCTTTGGCCTTTGATCTAATATTCTTCACTTCTGGTTCCCGACTTTCATTCAAAATCAGTGCAATCCATTAATATATCACACTTTTTACAGACACTCACTCTCTAGCTTCTCTTGTTTAATCTGTCAAAAACACATCTGCCACATTTGCCCATGCATACATATTACATTCCCAGCAACGAACCATCTTAGTAAAATCCACACCACTCAACACGCTTGAGTTTTGCACCATGTGTTTAGATGTCCTTCTTCTTGCTACCATTGCTAACTATTATTCTGAAAAAGTGCTTCAAATTGATTAACATGTTCGCTGCCAACTACGAGTATACTCGTAGTTGGTATATCAGCACCACAAGCCAACTACAAGTATACTCGTAGTTGGTATATCAGCACCACAAGCCAACTACAAGTATACTCGTATGACGCTTACCACCGGCAACGAGATTACCCGTACTGACCTTGAAAAAGTGAAAATGCTTGGCGTGTGGAGCTAGCAGCAAAACTGTGTATACTCGTAGATGGTATATGCTCCACACAAGCCAACTACGAGTATACTCTTATGTTGATTACCGCCGCAACGAGATTACCCGTACTGACCTTGAAGAAGTGAAATTGCTTGGCGTATGGGAACAAACTATGCCGAAGTAGCGTGGCAGCGAACGTGCTAACTTCAAAATGCAAACACACCACACTCAATTGCAACAAAACCAGACTAAAATTACACTAACGTTATAATATATTGTTACCAATTAATATCGAAACTTATCTTTTTTTTTTCCCCCCTCACAGACCATAATTTGCAGGAGACTGAACTGTTCTGCCTCTAACAGCAAATCTCAACATATTACATGTGACCTTATCTGTTGACTGTTATTCACCTCATAAATATTGACTTTCACAACTTGCAGAATTTTATCCTGAGGCAACCAGCCAAATACTTGTCAATGAAGCAGCAACAACAGAAATTCCAAAATTGTATTATATCTCAATTTCCAATGCAGTTCAAAATCAGTGGACTCCTGAATGCAAAGCACCAAAAAATGATCAGGACAAAACATGGGATATAATTCATGGTTGTTCTACCACATCAAAGCACATAAAAGAAAAGTAAAAAGAAATCTCAGATCTAGTTTACACCTATTACTCTTACAACTAATGCAAAAGTAGCATTGGATAAAATTCATGAAATGAAAGATATATATACCATTTATCAGTCCTGGATAGGTTATATGGTGGCCTCACTCCAATACATTCTAGGTGAAGGCATTGCTGGAATTTTAATACCAGTTTCATATTCTTCTAAATGTCTGATTCTAACATTGACAAGTTTAAACAGCAAAGTGGATGGCAATTTAGATAATAATCACTTAAATTGTTATTAAACCTTTTAATGGTTTGGTTTATAGTTTATTTGGCACAAAAACTACAAAGTTCATACTGTGCCATACTAAGGTTACAACTATACATAAGCAGTTAAAGAAAATTATAAACAATATGCCTGTACAAAAATTAGGTTTCACAAAGCAGCATCTACATAGAAACAGAATTGCTGCAGAGGGCATAGCAACACACAAGATTAAAGGTTATAGTAGTACAAAAATTATCAGCAATACAAGTTAAATAAACAAGATGCGTGCACAAGCCAAGGAATGCATTATCTACATATAGTTAAAATTATAACAAATGTTTTTACAGCCATACATAAATAGGCAAAAGGAATTATTGTATAACATGCATGCATAAAAATAAAATTTGACATTGTTTTATCTACATATAAACAAAATTACAAGAAGGTTACACAATTATACAAGTTGTCCTACAGCAATACATAATTAGTAAAAAAAAAATAGTAAATACTGCATTGCCCAGCTTAACTTTTGTATGCACAAAAGTTAAGCTGGGCAATGCAGTATCTACATATAAACAAAATTACTGCAATATTTAAGGCAGTATATAATTAGACAACAATACAATTTAATGAACAAAATTCATGTACAACACCAAGCCAAGGAATGCAGTATCTACATATAAGATTGCTACAATAAGATTACAACAAATGTTATTACAGTAATACATAGAGTTAAAGAGGAATTATTATACAATATGTATGTATAAAAATTAAGTTTACCAGTGTAGTATTTACATATTAACAAAATTACAACAGGGTAACACAAGGCTATAGAGATACATGATTAGTCAAAAATTAAATTAATGAATAATATATACATTAGTATTCAACTCCTGCACATACACATCACAAAACATTATATATTTTGTAATATATACATACAGAAGTTAAGTGAAGCAATACAGTATTTACATATAAACAAAATTACAGTCAAATGTGTTTGTATAAATTAATTCTTTGTAAAAAATTAAAAACATCTGCCTGAGTGTGTATGGTCTGGCCAGGCAGGCAAAAATTCATTCCTCTCTAGTGCAAACTGCTGGCACTCCACCAGTATATGATAAATAGTGAGATGTGTATTTCATTTTTCACACATGAGAGGGTCATTAGTTCTCAGTAAATGAGAATGTGTAAGATGACTGTGACCTATGCAGAGCCTAGTGAGAACAGCTTCCTCTCTTCTCTTTATTCGTTGACTAGAATGCCAATGCTTGATGTCAGGTTTAATGTCATATAATTTGTTTGTTAATGCTTCCTGCTATGATGACTACCATTGAGCAATTAGCTTTGATCATATAAACTGTCTGTAGTCTATATATGGTACTGTCAAACAGTATGTGGAGAAAGTTTGAGCTGATTTAGCAGCTGCATCTGCAGCCTCATTTCCCTTAATTCCAATGTGGCTGGGAATCCAGCATAACTGAACATCAAAATTAAGGATTTTCTATGAAACAGGTGTAACACCTAATAAAGTACTGGATGTATACGTAGAAGAGGAGATAGCCTGTAAAGAACTCAATGAGTCTGTATAAATTGTACACTTTTGGTAGCAGTTTTCTTCTATGAACAAGTGCAAGCTGAATTGCATGCAACTCTGCTGTATAATTACTGCAATCAGGTGGGATCTGATTGGAAATAATAATGTCAGGAAACACAGCAGCACAGCCAACAGAGGTATTAGTTCTTGAACCATCAGTATAGATAGGCAAGAAATCAGAGTGTGCTGTTCTGTGTGCATTAAACAATTGGAGGTAGACAGATGTTGGAGTGTGAAATTTCTGTAGCTGACAGAGTGAGAGGTTGCAGGATTGTGTGCAAACCTGCCATGGAGGGATGCTGTTATGTTTAGTGTAGGCAATGTTGTCAATTTATACCAAGAGCTTGCATAGTCTCTTTAACACCCCAACCTGCCAGGACATATATATATATATATATATATATATCCAGATAAATCTGGATACGATTCTGTAGCACCTATTGAATAACATGGATAAGAGGTGCAAGTTGGTCTCACTATTTCATCCACCCGGTAGAGAGGTTAATACGCATACAAAAAGAGACTAGTCCATGTAGGATGATCTGGGAGAGACTTTATCTTTAGGGCATAATTAAGAGATAACTGTTTCCATTGAAGTGATAGAACTGGTTCATTTGCTTCAACATAAAGACTCTGAGTGGGTAATGTGTGAAAGGCACCAATAGCTATCCGTATAAGTTAATAAACAAAACATGATGGATGGAATCCAACCATTGCAGATTAGGTTACTCTGTGTTGCAGAACCATAGACTGGAGACCCATAATCCAGCTTTGAACATATAAGTGCACAATAAAGATGGAGCAATGAAGCTCGATCACCACCCCACTCAGTAGAGGATAGAGTGTGAAGAAGGTTCAATGCTCTCTTGCACTTTTCTTTTAGTTGACGAATGTGTGCTAGAAATGTAAGTTTACTGTCCAAGATCAGTCCCAAGAATTTGGCTTCTGTAGCTACTGGAATAATAGTGTGCCCGTCCCATTCTTAATTCAGGATCTGAGTGAAGAGTGCATTTTCGACAGAAGTGTACACATACACTTTTTTCTGTTGAAAACCTAAACCAATTACTAAGAGCCCACAGATAAACATGATCAATTGCTTGCTGAAGTTGTCTTTCGATTACCCTCATGTTACGGGAGTGGCAGTGAATTGTGAAGTCATCAACATATAGATCATGTCTACAGTGGGAGGAAGCTGTTCAGTGATTGAGTAATTTTAACAGCGAAAAGTGTCACACTTATGACAGAGCCTTGGAGATTACTCTGTTCTTGATGATATGATCGAGATAACGTATTTCCTAGTCTGACTTGGAAAATTCGCCTGGAAAGAAAGTTTTTAATAAATACAGGAAGGTGTCCTTTAAGACCGAGGTTATCGAGGTCTTTTAATATGCCATATTTCCAGGCTGTGTCATAAGCTTTTTCCATGTAAAAAAAAAACTGAAACAAGGTGTTCTTGCTTCAGAAATGCATCTTTTATACAAGTTTCTAAACAAACCAAATGGTCTACGGGAACCCACATCATATTGGAGAGAAGATTGTTGCTTTCTAAATACCAGAGAAGTCTGGCATTAACCATTTTCCCTAATATCTTACGAAGACAGCTGGTCAGAGGAATGGGTCGATAATTATTTGCTAGTGTTGGATCTTTTCCTGGTTTTGGGATAGCAATGACAATTGACTTATGCCAAGAATTTGGAAACTCTTCCTCTGCAAGTATTCTATTGTATAGTAAGAGAAAGAAATCCATAGAAGATGATGGTAGATGTTTTATCATTTCATAATGGATGTCATCAGGTCCTACTGCACTAGGGTGAGTTAGTAGGAGAGCTCTTTTTAGTTCCTCCTTAACAAATGGCTGATTGTATTGCTCAAGAACATTGGTAGAAAAATTTAGCCTTTGTTTCTCTTGCCATTCTTTCAGAATTAAAGTTTCAGGAGGATATGAAGCTGTTGCTCAGATTCTGGCAAAATTTTCTCCCAGAGTGTCTGCAATGACTTTGGGATCAGCAATAACACTTCCATTATGGTCTAAGGTAGACAAACAATGTGTTCTATATCTGCCTTTCATTTTTCAGATTGTATCCCATACAATTTTTGGACTGGTCATTTGATTAATTGATGTAGTAAATTGGATCCACCTAACTCTATCCACCAAGGCTTTGGATAAAGTGGAAACCGAGATGATGTTTTTGAGATGGAGGCTGTTGCTGCCTGGACAATGCACTCTGTTATATATTTTACCCCTTCATTGATAGGCATTTGACTAATGGCATCAGCATTAAATTTTGCAAGATGAGAGAAAGCGTTCCAGTCAGCCTGGTCCATTTTCTATATAGGTATCCATGTGGGTGAACATGGTTCCTGTGAAGACATTGTGCAGAGAACAGGAAAGTGATCACTTCCATATATGTTCTCAACATCCCTCATGAGCAATGGAAGAATGGAGGGGGAAGCAGATTGTAAGATCAGTTGCAGAATATGAACGGGTAGGCATATGGAAGAAAGTATTGAGTTTATTATTTAAAAGGGAGAGGTTATTATTGTCAAGAATTCTTTCAATGATTCGACCTCATCTGTTAGTGTTGGCACTACCCCATAGAGTATTGTTACCATTAAAGTTACCTATCAAAAGTATGGGTTCAGGCAGTTGCGAGATAAGGTTATCAAGATCAATTTCATTTAACTCAGCACTTGGTGGTAAATAAATTGAACATATGGTAATAAGAAATCCCAAGGAGATGAGAAACGCTACTGCTTCCAGAGAAGTATTAAGTTGGACCTGATGGAAGGGAATATGACTGCCCACTAGGATAGCTACTCCTCCATGAGCAGGATCACCTCCATTTCTATCCTTGCATATAACAGTGAAATTCCTAATGGTAGGGTCTTAAGTATGTTTCCTGTAGACAGAAACAGAAAGGTTTGTGTTTCTGCAACAAAATCTTGATATCATCGATATTCTGGTGAAATCCATAACAGTTCCATTGTAAAAAGTTTCCTATTGTTTTGGTTTATAGACTTGTCTGGTTTTTGGGAGATTGAGGGCTTACTTTTGTCATATTTACATGACAGGCACTTTGGGCATGCCCATATCTCTGACATTTAAAGCATCTCAGTGGGTTAGGGATGTACATTCTAATAGGACAGCTGAGATACCCTGCTTTTACAGATGTTGGAGGTTTAGGCGTATCAAAAGTAAGGATGATGTTCTTGGTGGGAACTAGGTGACCATCGCTACGTATCAGGATGCACCTCACACCTGTTACTCCGTGATCTTTAAGTTCTGAACATATCTCCTCATCAGGAACATCAAGGAGATCCCATTCTGATATCACTCCTCTACAGAAGTTAAGTGTTTTATGAAGTGTTACCATAATTTCTATTCCACCCATTGTTGTTGCTGACAATGTTTCCACAAGGATATCACCAGAATGCAATTTCTTAACAGTTTTGGGAGTTCCTGCCAGTCCTTCTAAACCTTTTTGAATAAAGAAGGGTGACATTTTCCATATTGGTTTTTCACCTGTAGCATGAATGATTAAAAATGTTGGTACATTTATGTTAGAATCATATGTCTTTTGTTTCTATATGCTGTATCTACGGCATCAGCACTTGGTTGAGACTTTGTTAGGGCCCCCTGAAACATTTGAGGATGAAGTATTCATGCTCAAGAAGTTTTTGGTTCGGTGCCAGAGCTCCCCACCCACCATGGAGCCACACATGAACGCCCACTGCCTGGCAAGCAATGACTGCACTCAGGAGTGGAACACCAGGGCTACCCCGGATGCTATACCGGTACTACAGCAAACCTTGGATCCTGACCCCAGACCATGGGGTGAGAGACTTACTGCAACACCGTTGAACCTTGCAGGCAAGCTCACTAGCCGATTGATCCTGACTGGGCCATCGAGGACCGCCCATCTTGCCGAAGCAGAGGCCAAAGTAGCGCAAGACTACCAGGATACCCCTTTCCAGATGTCCACGTGTCGCACCGCACAGCAAACACGGCAGCAGGGCATTGGATCCCAGTGATGGTGGTCTAGAAAAAAGGATAGTGAAAAAGACTCAGGAGAAGTAGAGTGAAGAATACGGGAAGAAAAGCAAAGAAAAAGAGGAAGAATGAAAAGGGCCAGTGCCATCACTGGGAGGTCCCCCCCTCCACCACGAACAGGTACCCCACATGGAGGGGTTAAACCTTTTAATAGAATTAATTAAAACTTGATGTTCCTTAAGGACAATACATTATAAATTTTTATTTTAGATATAATGCATTGTCTTTAAGAAATATTCATGCATACAAAGACTAATGTTTTAATAAGCTACTGTTTAATTTTTATAGTACTGTAAATGAACATTGTATATCAGTTTCTGGAATTCCATTTAACAGGCACCATATCCTCTTGAAGATAAAAATCAGCAACTTGCACTGATGTTACAAGAAATGCAAGAAAAAGCACTGGCAGAAAAAGAAGCTTTAAAGAAAGCTATAAGGTAAGCATATATTTAAAAAATGATGAAACAGAAAATTCTTATTATTATTCAGGCCTCCAGTCCATAATCCCTCAGCCTATCTTCATAACTAACATTGTACAGTCCTGATATCACCTTTGTTATTTGCCTTGGCACTCTTTTCATGGTTAATTTATCCTTTTCAAATCCTGGGGACCAAATTTGAGCACAGTAGACCAGATGTGGTCTGATCAGGGCTTTATACAATGGAATGACAACTCTTTTATCTTTTGCAAGTCAGCATCCTTCTTAGTAATGCAGTAATCATCTTGGTTACGTTTACTACCTTTGCAATATCTACTTTCACAACTTGCAGAATTTAATCCTGAGGCAACCAGCCAAATACCTGTCAATGAAGCAGCAGAAACAACAGAAATTCCAAAATTGCATCTCAATTTCCAGTGCAGTTCAAAATCAGTGGACTCCTGAATGCAAAGCAGCAAAAAATGATCAGGACAAAACATGGGGTATAATTCGTGGTTGCCCTACTCTTGCCTCCTCCGCTTCCTCCAGTACAGTTCCTGCAACAGAGTATGCAGCCTCCCAATGATGTATCCCAAACTTCAAGACTACATTTAGCTGCATTAAACTAACATCTCCCACTCATTTGCCCATTTGTCTAGTTTATTCAAATCCTCTTGCAGGGCTACCACATTTGCACTATTACTAATAACCCTTCCCAGCTTCAAATCATCTGCAAACAACTAAATATCCCACTTCAATCATTGATTGCAATCATTGGCAATGTCATTGATATAAAGATTAAACAATACAGGTCACGGTACTGAGCTCTGTGTAACCTTTCACTTTCTTCATACCACTACCTCCTACACAACTCTCTGGTACCTCTCAGATAGCCATTCCAAATCCAGTTCACTAACCTGACATCTAAACCAATATGCTGCAACTTAAATATTAACTTACCATGTAGCACCCTGTTCAATGCCTTTATAATGATATTCTTTCTGATATTCATATTTATTTATGATATTCTTTCTATAATGACAAAAGCTTACTAGAATATTAAATATGCCTTCTTGGACATTTTGGTCTTGAAAAAAGGCTACAGTTTCATACAAGTATTATGATGAAACAGAAAGGAGAAAAATAAAATAACAGCGATTATCGTAAATTCCTGATATAGAATTTACAGAGGTGTACGGAATACTCTGTTAGTACTGCATAATTAAGTTTACTGCCTTACAGGCTTCTTGTAAAGCAAATTCTGGGAAAAGCTCCTTCCTCAAAATAAACAATTTCTATTTTCAGCCTCCTCTTTCATCCCCCCCCCTCCAAAAAAGTGCACTTAAAAAAAAATAATATATGTATATATTATATAATAAATAAAAAAAAAAAAAAAACGGGTTTTCAAATCAATTCTCCCACATTGCCTCAACCCCCTCCTCACTTTTTCCAAAACCTCCTTCCATTTTAACACCCTAACAGCAGAAGTATACACATTGCCGAAAGAAGACAGCCAACAACAACATCCAAAAAAAAGTATGTGTGAATTTTCTTAATCTATTATTCTGCATATATTTGTCTCTAAAATACTTCAGTAAAAACCAATGACATGAAAAAAGGGGCACTCCTAAATGAAAGCAGGAAGAATAGCGATAAAAATAATAGTTCTTGTCAACAGTTTTCTTCCAGTCATCATCCATTTCCTTATATGTGTATATATATATATATATATATATATATATATATATAAGGAAATGGATGATGACTGGAAGAAAATTCAAAAGCAGGCCCCCCCCCCCCAGAGTAAATATCCTCAAGGGGTATACAGGATACTAAACCAGTACTATATGATTATGTTTACATTATCAATCTCCTATCTATAATTTTCCCCCAAAATTAATTTATCACATGTTAATTTATAGGGCTCTTCTGACTGAATCAATCTACCTAGATCTTGCTCTTCCTCTGGGTTTTCTTTTCTTAACCTGTTTTGCTAACCATTGCTCTCCCATTCTGTTTGAGTGACCAAGCCATCATAGCTTAGCTCTGCCCACACATTTTGCTTGTTCTGTGGATTCTCCATGGAAAATCATCATCATCAAATTCCTGACATGTACCATCAAGGGGTGTACAGGATATGATAGCACTACATGAAAAAATTTACATCATTACTAACTTCCTATCTACAATTTTCCTCCAAATCAGTCTGTTACTTGTCAAGACTCCAACATTATCAGATCTTATATTTCTATTGTCTAAGGCACTTTGTACCGTATCAATCCACCTATATCTTGGTCTTCCTCTGGGTCGTTTTGCTGCCAACCTGGCAGAGAACACTTGTTTTGCTAATCTTTCTTCGTTCATTCTGTTTAAGTGACCATACCACCTGAGATTAGCTCTGCTAACACATTCCTGGATGCCAACAATGTCAAGTTCTTTCCTAATATCCTCATTTTTAATATGGTATTGCCATTGATGCCATCTGTTTACGCCTCTAATCTTTCTCAGGACTCTCATATCTGCGGTCTCTAGTCTTTGGTCAAGTGTTTTACTTCTGACCCAGCTCTCAGATCCATAAGTTAAAATTGGTTTGAACACTGTCTTGTATACAGCTAATTTAGCGTTCCGCCTAATTTCTCTCTTATTCCATATGAATTTATTCAATTGACTTCCTACCATACCAGTTTTGTTGATTCTGTTGTCTATTTCCATATTTAATTTACCATCTTCACTAAAAATTGTGCCTAAGTAGCTGAAATGTTTTACTTGTTCTATAGGTTCTCCATTAACAAGGCAGTTGATATTTTCAATGATTCTGCCTGTTTTCATTGTCTTTGTCTTTTTAAAGCTGACCTTCATACCATATTTATTACAACAGTTATTCAATTTAGTCAGGAAATCTTGCATACATGTAGCGGATTTATTTAGAAGTATAACATCGTCCGCATAAAGCAAAGAGCTGACATTAACATCTCCAATTCTGATATCATGTTTAATACCACTTTCCTTCATAATGTGATCCATATAGATAATGAATAACAGAGGGGATAATGTACATCCTTGTCTGACACCAGATTTAACATTAAACCATCTTCCTGTACTTCCTTCAATTCTAACTGCTGACTTGCAACTCAAATAAAGACCAAGTATTGCTTGATATAATACCCCATTGATACCATATAACTGTAGCTTATTGAATAGCTTCTCTCTCTCTCTCTCTCTCTCTTGGCACCTTGTCCTATGCCTTTTCCAGATCGACAAAACTTAAATACAGATCTTTGTTATCTTCCCATGCTTTCTCAACTATTTTTCGTAAAGTGAAGATCTGATCCTGACAGCCTCTATTTGGACCGAATCCAGCTGGTTCTTCAACAATTTTTCTCAACCGTTTCTCAAGTATACTGGCATAAATCTTGCTTGGAACACTCAGTAGGGAAATACCCCTGTAATTCTCACATTCAGTTTTATTTCCCCTTTTTATATATGGGTACTATTAGAGCTCTACTCCAATCATCAGGAATTCGTTCCTCTGTCGAGGCTTTCTGAACTATGCAGTGCAGCCACTGTAAGACTTTTATACCACCATATTTCGGCATTTCTGGTCGAATATCATCTACTCCTGCTGCCTTTCCACATTTCAAGCCTTTGATGGCTTTTCCTACTTCAAGTATGGATATGTATCCCTGACTGTTTGCCTGTTGAGTATTTTTTACCACTGTGCTATCACTGCTTGTTTCATTTAGCAATTTTTCGAAGTAATTACTCCATACTTCAAGGATATCTTTGTCTTCCATTTTCATGTCACCTTTATCATCTCTAGCTCCTTTTACAACACTCTTTCCTTCATTTCTGAGCTTCTTCAACAACCTCCAGAACATCTTGCCACCTTCTTGATATTTATTTTCTATATTCTTGCCAAAGTCCTCCCATGACTTTTGTTTAGCTAGTTTTACACAGTGTTTCGCTTTCTTACATATTTCTCTGTATTCTCTAAGAGCAAAAGCTGACTTATATGCTAGGAACCTTTGATATGCTTTCTTCTTTTCCGTTACTGCCTCTTTAACTTCCTTTGTCCACCATGGAGTTCTGATTTTTCTATCCTTGCAGACTACCTCACCACATGCCTCCCTGGCTGAATCAATCAGGGTTTTCTTTAAGGCTTGCCACTGAATCTCCAAGGTTTGGTTCCTGTTCTCAAACTCTCATTTTTTCTTCAATAATCTTTATGTATTTTAGTCTACAGTTCACATCTGAAAGCTGCTCAACTTTTATTCGCTTTAAAACTTTCTTACATGTTATTCTTTTCAATATGAAATTCAATTTTATCCTGCTCAAGACTAAATAGTGATCACTTCCAATTTCAAATCCTCTGTGCACTCTGGTGTCCTGCACCAGGGAGAAAACATCACTATCAACAATAACATAGTCAATGAGACTTTTCTTATTCCTTGCTTCTTCTCTCCATGTGAATTTGTGCACATTTTTATCTTGGAACATGGTGTTAGTAATAACCAGTCCATGTCCTGAGCAGAAATCCAACAGGTATTTGCCATTATTATTAGCTTTGCTCTTTTCTCCAAATTTTCACAAAATATTTTTGTATGTCTGACAATGATTTCCTACTTTGCTATTTAGATCCCCAACAAGGACCAACTTTTACTTTTTGATTGTGTCAGTTGCTTTTTCTAAAGCCTCAAAAAATTCCTCCACTTCTACCTTAGTAGAACCTTATTTGGGACCATAGGCACAAATAAGTCTCATTGTCCAATTCCCCATTCTGATATTAGCCCACATCACTCTACTTAAGACTGCCTGCCATTCAAGAAGAATAGTCTCGTATTTTGTGTTGAATACTATGGTTACTCCTTCTTTTCCTTGATTGTCATTTCCTGACTATAACATTTTGAATTTATTGCTCAGAAAGATCTCACCAGTTTTGTCTTTTTTGTTTCAGTCACCCCTATTATTTCGATCTGGTACTTATCTAATTCCTCAGCTAGCTCTGTCTTTGCCATTCAGGCTTCTTATGTTGTTAGTACTGATCTTTAACTCTGGTGATGTTGAGTTGGGATGTGTTTTCAGATTTGTTCCAGTAGCTTATTTTTCACTGTTCGCACTGGTTCCCTGGTGAAAACAACGGGGGCTTTGTTTAACCAGGCGACGTCCCAGCCGGCATGAAATTTGTCATGTTGTACCATCATTTTTTATATTGGTTTAAGCCAATAAGAATACAATTTGGTTGGCTAA
Source organism: Typopeltis vanoorti (assembly GCF_054136105.1). Classification (NCBI taxonomy): domain Eukaryota; kingdom Metazoa; phylum Arthropoda; class Arachnida; order Uropygi; family Thelyphonidae; genus Typopeltis; species Typopeltis vanoorti. The sequence goes on along the minus strand of NC_143549.1, from coordinate 188,024,410 downwards.
ATCCCAAATTGTATTCTTATTGGAACCTCTTTCGTTCGGTATCCAGATACCGAACGAAAGAAGGTGAGGATTGGACATTAGGTCAGAAGCCCTGGTCGGTTCTCTGCATTCCTTTAAAGGCTGTGTGAAGGTCTCCTCTCAGTTCTGCCTACTTATTTTTCGTCTATCTGCCACCATCTGTAATGGGTTACTACTACCTTCCTCTCTGTTTGTTCACTGCATATCATAGTTGATCTCTCTTTTCGAACTTCATCACCAATGCAGGAGTACCTCGAAGCTCTGTCCTATCACTGATCCTCTTCTGCATGTACATAAATGACCTAAGCAAAATCACCACTAATCCTGTGCACAGCTTTGTAGACAGTAGTACTCCCATTTTTTCTGCTCATTTTACAAACAAAGTGTCAAGATCATCTACAACCATAACCTTAAACATTGATGTACCTACTATCCTTTGATGGGGCAAGGACATTCGAGTCACATTCATTTCCACCAGAATAGTCATGCCTCATCTCTCACAAAAGAGATCTCAGCTCACATTCCTTCATTAATACACAAATCACCAGACAAGATTAGATCTCTCTGCTTGGATCGACATTCACCTCCAGTCTCTCCAGGCACAAAATGTATCACATCAATAGCTTCCTCAGCATCCAAAAAATACTAGGTGTTCTCTTTCATTCAAGATGCTATTTTGCACTCATCTAACTCTTAACAATATGCAAATTCCAAATCTACCCATGCTTAGAATACTGCTCATGTATTTGTTGTGGAGCACTTAAGACTTCTCTAAAAATTCTTGACACTGTCCAAAGAAGAGCAGTTTGGCTTATAGACGAGCTGAACTTACAGATTCACTCTTACATGTTCCTTCTCTTACAAATTCACTTCAACCTCTATATCAGAGATGCAGTGTTTCAACTTTGTCTATTCTACATGTACTTCCCTGGTCCTTGCTCCACTGACCTTAAACCATCATCCTTCCACTTTCTGTTTATTTGTTTGTTTAATATATATATATATATATATCCCACAAACGAGAGGTATAAGAACCCATAACACATCAATGCCATGTGCGAGGTGCAGATGAGAGTTAAGAAAGAAGAAACTTATTGACACTCTTCTTAAATAGCTGTAGGTTGAAATTGTTGGGAAACATATCATGAGGAAGGATGTTCCAGAGGACAGAAATAGATGGAATAAATGAGAAAGAGGAGAAAGCAGGTTCAATGAGTTTGCAGTTGCACTGTAATGGAATGTTGGACAGAAGCTGCTCTATTTTTAACAGGCCTAACAGCAAGTGGAGGAATGATGTTTGCCAACTCACTGGAGCATTGACCATGGAAATACCTGTAGAAGAGACACAGAGCTGAAACATTGCATGTGTGAGATATAGTTGAAGTGAGCTGTGAGGGAAGAATCATCTATGAGCCAGTTGCTCTCCTCCAGAGAGTGTCAAGAATTTTTAAGGAAGTTTTAGGTGCACCATCACAAATGTGTGTACAGTATGCTAAGAATGGGCAGATTTGGGATTTATATAGGGTTAGTAGCTGGGTGGGTGGGTGTAAAATAGCCTCCTGAGTGGAAAGGAGTGCCTGGTTTTTTAGAAGCTGGAGAAGCTATTGATGCGATGTGTTTCCAGGAGAGATTGGAGGTAAATGTCAGTCCACGGAAAAATAGTACATCCTGTCTGGTGATGTGTGTATTTCTGAGAGTACACACATCAGCAGACAAGTACTAGGTATTCCATTAGCTGAGATCCCTTTTGCGAGAGAAAAAACAGGACTGCGTTTTGGTGGCACTGAAGGTGGCTTGATTATCCCTACCCCACTGAAGGATTGTATAGAGATCAGTGTTTAAGGCACTGGTTGCAGATGAACTTGATGTAAGGAATGTTTGGGAATTACATGATTTGTCAAAGGAGTAGGATGAGTGGAGAGAGTGCTATCATCGGCAAAGCTATGGATAGGATTTCCAGTGATTGAGAGTAGGTCATTTATGTATAAGAGAAAGAGGATAGGTGAGAGAATGAAGTCCTGAAGTACTCCTGCATTTGTGACAAAGCTCGAAGAGAGGGTGCTGTCCATCATGAAATGTAGTGAATGACTTGAGAGAAAGCTAACTATAAGTTATAGAGGATGGCAGGTAGACCAAAGGAAGGCAGTTTGGAAAGCAGGCCTTGATGCTAAACATGATCAAATGCTTAGGAAATGTCAAGGACTACAGCACACGTTTCTCTAAACCTTTCCATGATACTTGGTGAGTGATGTAAACTAAGATATCAGCTGTTGATCTGGATTGGAGGAATTCATACTGGTGGTAGCTGATTAACTGGTGAGTTTCTAGATGGCAAAGAAGTTGATCATTAATAACTTTCTCCATTATTTTGGAGAATTGGAGAGAGGATTGAGGTGATGATAATTGGTCAATTGTTGGATAGTAGGCTTTTGTCTTCCTTTTTTGAAATGGGCTGGATATATGTTAGTTTTCATGAAATGGGATAGGTACCAGCTGAGTAAAGAATATTGAAGAAACAGTAAAGGACTGGTATTAGCTATGTAGCACCACATTTGAGAACAATAGGAAAGAGAGAGAGAGAGAGAGAGATGCCATCAGGATCAGATGACTTCATAGTGTTCATGTTGGTTAATATTCTTCTTATGTCTTTCTGACGAAAGGCGAGGCATATGGTGCTCAGTTGTTGGTTTCGAAAGAGGTGATTTGCCTTTGTCATCTTTGTGGGAATTAGAGGAAAAGAGTGATGCTAGATGTCAGCTTTTTCTTTGGGTGCTGTAACAGTGGTGCCATCTGGATGGGAGAGAGAGGTGGGAGTTCAGATGAGCTGGTTACATCTGGTGGCTTTGGTGTGGGACCAGAAGGCACAGCTACCATTTGAACAAGGGATGAGTTTTCTGTTAGTGGCTTTTATGAAGTTGGATTTGCTGATAGTTGATTTACATATATTGTGAAGCTTGGGTTATTGATGCAACTACCTGCTGATAAGCTGAGGTTTTTTCTTGGAATTGTTTCTTACATTTTCTGTTGAACCAGTTATTGGAATTTTGGATGGAATGAGTAATGAATGCCTTCATGTCACTGTGGATGATTTCTTTGACTTGTTCAGGTGTCAGGGTCAGAAGAGCAGAAGCAATAGTCATACCATGGGAAAGAAGAATAGTAGTTCCGGAGCCCATCCCACTTTGTAGTGCAAGAAGACACCAGGTGGGATGTGGTCAGAGGAGAAGGAGATTTCTGTGAGACTGGAAACTTGCACCAGATTGTTGGTCTGGGTTGCTGAGAGGAGAGGTAATGCCTGTAGTGTGTCTAGAAGAAAAACTAGTTAAAAAAATCAAGGGGTATTGGCAGAGTGGAGGGGATTATCTGGAATTCAGGTAGGCAGCTACGTGATTTGCATTAGATCATTGCTAATGGCAAAAACTTCTGCATAACATTCTGCTTGATCTGTAGTGTTGAAGAAGGGAAGCCAGTTGGAGTTGTGGATATTCAGGTTGCCTAGGATGACGACCTGTTTGGGTAGCTGGATTGTAGATTATTGGGGGGGTTTATTGGGAAGAAGGTCAAGAGATCTTTGTTTTTTCAGAGTTTGGAGACTGGTAAATGCACCAGATGAATGTTACTAAGTGAGGCAGGGAAACCTCACCCAGAGGAGATCAAAAGCAGAGGACTCTAGGTTTGGCATTCTCTGGCAGGCAATTTTAGAATGTAAAGGCACCATGGCACCTGTGTGACAAAACGTATCATGAAGAGTATAATTTGAATTGAATTTGTACTGTTGTTGATGTAGCTGTAATTTGGGTGTCTGTTAGGAATAGGAGGTCTGGTTTGGATGTTTCTAAGAGGTGATGAATTGTTATGTTGAAATCTATACTGCAGATGTTTGTAAAGTGGACGTGGAAATGATTTTTGTTGGTAGGGATCCTGGTAAGTTTGGAATATTGTTTTTGGTTTGAACTGGTTGTTGAGGGGACATTTATTATGTTCACAGTGTTGCCATCATTGTTTGTCTGTTTTGTTATTAGAGGAAAGGAAAGAGTGGGAACATGACACCAATACAGAGAGCAGTTTCCTTGCCATTCTGTGGCCTTGACAGTGCTTCCCACACACCACTACTCGGACTCCCTCACCTGGCACAACCTGCAGAGTATTTGGCAGCTGAATTATGCACCAGTGGATCGGGAAGCCTCTTGACTTGTTACTGATAATTTCAGACCTGTATATTGTCCTCTAGCCTGCTGGCATTAACTACTACCGTTTTTAACTACTGTACACTCAAAATGGAGGAGGGATCTGGGTCTCTAAGTATGTTAGTCATATCCTTGAAGGGTATCGCTCACACTGCATGGAGAAGAGAGTGGTGGTTGTATGTCTGGTGGTGGTGGTGTGTGTGTGTGTTGGGGGGGGGGGGGGGAATGGAGGCCAAACCTAGCATTCATCACTTTAGGCCCCAGTAAGCAGGGTGGTCGTAGTGGTGTTTCATCCCACTTTCACCGGGCAGTGAAGTTATCTACCATTTAGTGGTCTGGTTGGCATTTCCTCCAACTAGAAAAATATCCTTTTGCAGCAGGAATGCTCATTGCTAATGCCAGAGTCCCTGTTGTGGAAAGAAGCCACACAACAGGAAGGGGCAGGGTTGACTTAACAGGGAGTGTTTGTATATTGCACATCCCTGCCTATTAGTGGCTCAAAGGGCACAAGAGCAGCAGCAGCTGCCTACCATCCCTTTACTGTACAACCACAAACAAATTGAACCTGCTTTTCTTATTCCTTTTTTATTCTCTCTCTCTCTTTCCTCTGGAACAGCCTACTGCCAGAAGCATTTCCAAACAGCTACAACCTGCAACTCTTCAAGAAAAAAATGTCAAACTTCTGTCTGGGTCCTCACCTACATCCTAGACATCAGACACGGCACTGATGTACTTATAAGTCCTTCAACCTCTTGTGTATGGGATCAGTATAAAAATAAAAAATTTACAGTTTTGATCTTTTTATTCTGATTTTCATGCCAAATTTTTGTTACAACTGTTATTCAATTTAATTAGAGAATCCTAGAAACACTTGCACTGGATTTGTTTAGGAGTACAACATTAACTGCATAAAGCAAAGGGTTACTCCTTTACTAATATCTCTGATTTTAATATTAGTTTTGATGCCAGTTTCTCTCATAATGCAATCCACATAGATGATGAGTAAGAGTGGAGATAGTGTGCACCCTTGTCTTACACCTGATTTTACTTCCTGTATTTTCTTCAGTTGTAGCTGCTGACTTACAACTTAAGTATAGACTATATGCTGCTCTATATGATCTTCCATTTTCCCCACATTATTGTAGTGTTTTGAAAAGCTTTTCTCTGGGCATCTTACCTTGTCATATGCCTTTTTCATATTTTCAGCAAAAAGCAAATAAATGCCATGCTTGTAAGTGAAGGGACTCACCTTCAATCCCAAGCATGGCATTTATTTGATATTTCTCTTTAGACTTTTCCAACCATGAGGCATTCTCCAGTTGCATTCTTCACTCATATTGTTCCTGTCAACCCATTATACATGAACATAATGAGTTACAGGAACAGTCCAATTATGTTTATGCTTTCATTGGTACAGATCCCTTGCCGTTTCCTTTTTTGGCATAGACTACATTTTCTTCCTTATGCCACGAAATATACTGAGAAATAACTGCTGAAAACCTAGTCCCATATGCTTTCATTGGTACAGATCCCTTGCCATTTCCTTTTTTGGCATAGACTACATTTTCTTCCTTATGCCACGAAATATACTGAGAAATAACTGCTGAAAACCTAGTCCCATAATTTTTAAAGATTATGGGACTATATTAATAACATATAGTGATCATTATTATATGTCAATATAATAATGTTATAGAATATTTGTAATATGGTGATACATCACCAAATAAAGGTAATGACTACTAAACAATTAATCATTATGGGTGAGTTTAATTATCTGAAAATTGATTGGGTAGCAGCAAAATCTCATGAAAAGAATGAAGCCAGATTGTTGCAAGGCAACTTCCTTAAGCAGCATGTGGCAGAAGGAACTCGAGGCCAAAGAATATTAGATCTGATTATAGTGTAAAGTGTGTGTGTGGGGGGGGGGGGGTCAGTAAAAACACGACAGCTCTGCCTCCAGTTAGTAACAGTAATTGTGCTGTATTGATATGGGAAGTGGCTACATTTATGAATATTCTTTAAACAATGTCACATGATGAATTTCAAAGCTGGAAATTATGACAACTGAAGGGAATACTATGTTCAGTCCCATGATATTTTTTGTTAGATAGGAAAGATATTGCCAGTGCATGGGAGTATTTTAAAAATACATCAATTATTCAATTTATTGGAGAATAAACAGGATGGGTGAGAAATGGATGTGCAGTCTAATTAAGCAAGAGATTCTGAAGAAAAAGATTATGTTGAAGGAATACAATTTGCATAAGGATGATGTTAGCAATAAAAATTATAAGGCATAGGTAAGAAGAGTTACAACTATTGTGTGGAAAACTATATTTGAGTATAAAAAGAAACTGGCTCTGCAAGCTAAAGACAGCGCAAAACAATTCTGTCATTATGTTGCAAGTAAAAGAAAAGATGAACGTGAAAGAATAATCTTACTGAATGTGGATGGTATGCAGGTAGCAGATAAATAAGAGATTGTTCAGCTAATGAGTGTTTTTAGTGAATTTCAGTGAGCTCACTGAAGCTCTAGGAGCCTTTCGCTGGATGAAGGTGTATAAGGAGGAGGTATAAGAGCTGTTGCATAAACTGAATATGAATTTGGTAACAGACTGATTTGATATCAGCATGGATGCTAAAAGAGTGTTCATCCAAACTGGCTGTTCCTTTGACCTGGCAGTATAATTTGAGTCTCAGCACAGGGAAGATTCCAGAGGAGTGGAAAGAATGTACGGTAATCCCGTTGCATAAGGGTGCAAAGATCGATTTGTCTATCGACCTATTCATTAGTATCTCTAGAGGGCTGAAGAAGATTTTGGGAAAGTTGTTAGGGTTCACATTCATAAATAGGTTGACAGAGAATCCATACTTTGCAATAAACAGTGTGGCTTTACTAAGGGAAGATCATGTTTCAGCAACTTGCTCACATTTTATGATAATGTTACTATTGAGTTAGACAATGGGAATGGATATACCATGATACTTTTTAACTTTTCTAAGGCTTTTGATATGATACAGCATGGAAGACTGTTGCAAAAGAGTAGATAAGAGGATGGCTGAGTGGCAGATATCAAAAAGTGGTGTGAGGGGGGGGTGGGGATGTGAGTCTGTAAGATTTAAGGTGAACAGCGGTGTATCATGGGGATCAGTCCTTTCGTTATTCAATCTTTACATTAATGATAATGGGAAAGATTTAACAGGTGACTATTGTGGCATGTGTAAATGGCTGTCATTTCAGTTTAATAAATATAAAGTTATGTACCATGTTGTAATGAAATATCCAATGCCATATTATATTGATGGGATTGTTAGAAGAAATGGTCAGACTAGGGATGTTAGAGTTTTAGTAGATAGGAAGTTGAAATTCAGGGGCCATATAGCAAATATAGGGCCTAAAAGAAATAGACAGTTTAAACGCTTTATAAATTGAAATTTGTTTGTTACATCAGAAAGCATTTAGTACTGTTTTATAGAAAAAGTCCTCAAGTTTACGACCTCCGCTTTTCATTTGTCTTCGTGACGTCAGCATCACGTGAGCGCCCTTGATGTAAGTCGAGCAGTATGGCCTCTAGCCAGGTGGAGAAGGCTTTCTGCGTGATTGAATTTGCAAAAACAAATTCTGTTGCTGTCGTGCAGCGTCATTTTACAACACAGTATGGTAAACAACTACCCACATGGCAGTCAATCTATGATTGGAGCAAGAAATTTAAGGAAACTGGTTGTCTGTGCAAGGGGAAAAGTCCTGGGAGACCACCTGTATCCGAGGAAACAGTGACTCGTGTTCGTGAGACTTACATGTTAGAACTTCAAGTTCCACCTGAAATCCATCAGAAATGAAGGAGATACAGGGAGATAGTTTTAAAATCAGGTCTAAGACAAGGATGCACACTATCTCCTCTGTTATTCTTTATCTGTTTGGATCACATTATGAAGGAAACTTGTATTAAACCTGATTGTTCTAAACTGGAATATATATTGGTTTGATACTGTTTACTTTTTTGCAGATGTTATACTCCTAAATAAATCCATTACCTCTACCTTTTCTGAACTAAATTGAATAATTGCTGCAACAAATTTGGTATGAAATCACCAAGACTATGAAAACAGCACATCAACAAAGAAATGGGGATTATTATGTTGGAGGTTTAATGGATTTTTTACAACACTCAGAAAGAATTAAAATAGAATTTAATACTTCCTATATTTCGTCCTAGTCACTAGGACATCTACAGGGATTACAAAGACAATTAATGTAACATGCACACAAAAACTTACAATACTAAGCCCAACCACGTGGGTGACAATACAGTCCTATCTAGGTGGAGCGCCCTCTAAGGGCAGTTGTAGGTGGCCTGGAATGTAAGGTGGGACCTCTGGTGATGACTGTTTCCCAAATCTTCGGAAGCTTAATGCAACCGTATTTGTTAAGATTTGGTTGGTTTTTGAGAGCTGCTGCTGCTTCTAAGAAAAGTCTCTCTTTCTTGAATTTGCTGTGGTGGAGCATGGCGGTTTCTTCCATGATACTCTGTGGGTGGTGTCCAAAACGTGGTCAGCCAAGCCTGAATGGCCATAGTTGTGTTTAACGATGTACGACTTGTGTTCCTCCAGGCGGATGGATGCTGATCTGCCTGTCTGTCCAAAGTACGCAAGCTTACAGGAACAGGGTACTTTGTAAACTCCAGGCAGAGAGAGAGGAGGGAGCTGATCCTTTGTAGAACGGATAAGGGTAGCCAGTTTGCGGTAGGGCTTATATGCTGTGTGTAGGTTATACTTTTTTAGTATCTTGGCTATTTTTTCCGAAGTGCCACGGATGTAGGGTATGGTGATGGCATTTTTGAATTCTTGTTGAAGAGAGGGACGAGGAATGGGGGAGGAATTGATTATTTTTTTGATGCTGTGTTCACTGTAGCCATTGGAGAGGAAAGTTCTGTGTATGTGGTTAAGCTCAGTAGTGAGGGCGGTTCCACTGGAACAAAGATTGTGGGCTCTCTTGGTAAGGGTTTTAATGATGCCATATTGTTGTGAGGGGTGGTGGTGGGAGAGTTTGTGAATGTATCTGCCTGTGTGTGTAGGTTTTCTGTATACAGTGAAGGCAAGTGTATCATTAGGCAGGCACGTGACTAAGGTGTCTAGGAAGGGTAAACAATTGTTCTTTTCCTTTTCCATAGTAAACTGGATTCTTGGATGTAGACTATTGAGATGACCAAGGAAGGAATCTAACGTGTCTGGGCCATGAGGCCAAATAGAGAACACATCATCTACATATCTAAGCCAGATAGACGGTTTGAGTGGGGCTGAGTCTATGGCTCGTTTTTCGAAATCTTCCATATAGAAATTGGCAAGGGGGTGAGAGGGGGGAGCCCATGGCGGTTCCCTCTATCTGCTTGTAGATTTTGTTATTCCAAGCGAAATACCCAGAGTTGATGGCAAAGGAAAAGAGATCTAAGATGGCAGAGGGAAAAACGTTTTCTAAGAGAGATAAAGTGTCAGTTAAGGGAATATTGGTAAACAAGGAGGAGATATCAAAGCTTACTAATATGTCTGTATTATTCAAGGTTAAATTTTCTGTGAGGGCTTTAAAGTGGGTCGAGTTTTTTATATAGGAAGCTGAATTTCCGGTGAGGGGGGACAGAGAGTTGGCCAGCTGTTTAGACAGTCTGTAACAAGGTGCATTGGTGGCATCTACTATACGCCTGAGTGGGGAATTAGGTTTGTGGATTTTTGGTAAACCGTATATTCGGGGGGGGACGGAAGCGGAAAGGTTTAAGTTTTTTCATGATGTCGGGGGGCCAGGAGGTTACTTTTTTAAGTAAGATTTTTAATTTCTTAACTTGCGTTTTTGTGGGGTCGTGTTCTAGCGGGATGTAGGTAGCGCGATCGCGGAGGATATTTAGAGGGCGCTCCACCTAGATAGGACTGTATTGTCACCCACGTGGTTGGGCTTAGTATTGTAAGTTTTTGTGTGCATGTTACATTAATTGTCTTTGTAATCCCCGTAGATGTCCTAGTGACTAGGACGAAATATAGGAAGTATTAAATTCTATTTTAATTCTTTTTGAGTGTTGTAAAAAATCCATTAAACCTCCAACATAATGTTCTCACAGCACTTAAGCCTCTACACAAGAAAGAAATGGGGAAAATGTGTGTGAAAGTTCAGCTTTGGTATGCAAATGTGACAGTAGAATTGGTAAGGCTATACCATAATACTACTAGACTTTGCAAAGTCATTTGACAGAATACCGCAAGGAAAATTACACATACTGGCCACTGAATTAGAAACTTTTATTTAATACCATGTTGGACCTCTGTTAATCCGAATTACAGCATATATGTGGTTTAGCATAGATTCCACAAAGCATATTGAATTGCATGTATGTCTGCAACATACCAGGCATTCACCAGACATTTCTTTAACCAGCTCAGATTGATGGAAGAAGACTTTGTTCCTGGATCTGTTTTTATAAAGTTTCTCATACTTCTCAATGAGGTTCAGATCTGGGCTTTGTGGTGGCCAGGAAAGATAGTAGAAGTTGCTGTCATGTTCACTGAACCACTGCTGAACAGTTCCTGTGCAATGGACGTAGCATTGTCATCCATGAAACAACTGTCACCTGCTGGATAAAAAGTCAGTGTTGCAGGATGGACTTCATTGGCAACAATGTTCAAATATTCCTTGGAGTAAATCCAACCTTCCAGCAATATCAGGGGACCCACACCATGACAACTCCAGTACCTTGAGTTATGTTTACAAGGCAAGTTGGGTTCATTGTTTCATGAGGCCCCACCATGAAACTCTACCTACTATCGGTACAGAATAAGGTGTACTGTGACTCGGTGGGCCACATAACTTTTTTTTTAGTCTTCCGATGTCAAGTCACAATGTTCCTGACACCACTGTAGATGAACATTTTGGTTATTCACAGAAATCACTGGTTTCCATATAGGCATGTGACTACCATTACCAATTGTGTTCAGTTCTCTTCACATAATTCAGTGAGATATGGGTTGGGAACAGAATTCATTAAATGCTTCGGTCATTTGCTGCACATAGGAAGTTCTGTTTGTCCATAGAAGACTTCTCAGATGACCACAATCTCATTCCTGACAGACTATCTTAGGACCACAGTTATGCCTCTTAGACAAGCAATTTGGGTTATTTTTCCACTGATTAAACACTCGGGATATCTCACCTTTTGAGAAACTACTCAGCTTTGATGTTTTCAAAATCATGGCTCCAACCAGATGGGTACCCACAATAAGTCCTTTATCGAACAACAAAAGATAATGTGCTTTCCCCATTGTGAACAATACTGTTGACAATTACTGACCAGCAGCACTCTTAAGTAGTTATCTAGATGCATATGACCAAGTATTTTGCATATATGCTGTGTAAGTAATGTTTACATATATCTGCATAAATGTTTCTGATTTAGTGGCTGGTATTTGTGTTACAGAAAGTTGGAGCAAATGGGAAGGATATGAAGCACATTATCTTTTGTTGTTCAGGATTCAGTACTAAGGTCACTATTTAATTTGTATATGCATGATATAGGAAAAGATTTAAGGCAGGGATATTCAAAACTGGGGAGGAGGCAATAGTTGATAATGATGACAAAGGATAATAATTTCAATTTAATGTTGCAAAGTAAAGTTATGCATTTTGAAGTAAATTTAAAATGTTACACACTGTATATATATATATATATATCATATTGATGATACTGAATCACAGAAAATTGATGAGGCTAGTGACTTAGGGATAATGTTGGACAGAGATTTGAAGCTGAGAGGACAAATTTCAAATGTTGATAAAATAACTCAAAGGATTCATCATGCTAGAATGTTTTGGATTGTGAAACAGCACTGACAAAGAATTAAAATATTATTTAATTCTTCCAGTATTTCATCTCAGTCTCTGAGACATCATTAGGAAGTACAATATGATACTTGTAACACACACACAAAGTCAACACAAAACTAAGTGAAACATGTGAACAAAAGACTTAACTAGGTGGGGTGCCTTCTACAGGCACATAACATGGCTACAGGATAAACTGTAGCCATGTTATCAGCCCAGGATATAAACTGGGATCTCAAAATATTGGTGTTTCCCATATTTTGGGAAGTATAATGCAACCATATTTATTTAAATTAGACTGATTTCTTAGAGTAACTGCAGATTCTAAAAATAATTTTTCTTCTTCTAAATTTACTGCGATGGAGCATGGTATTTTTCCAACTGATTCTATGTATTTGAGTTTTGCAGACGAAAGCATAGTCTGCAAGACCCAATTGACCATGGTCATGACTGCAGTAAATTGTTTTGTATTTTTTTTTTTCTTCTTCTTGTCTTCTGATCTTCTTGTCTGTCCATAGTAGGCCAGCTTGCAGGAAAACAGTACTTTGTATAATCTAGCCACAGAGAAAGGAGGAAGATGATCTTTGGCAGAACATATAATGGTAGCAAGCTTTTGGTGGAGCTTGACAGCTGTGCAGAGATTGTATTTCTTTAAGACTGACTGTTTTTTCCAAAGTGCCTCAGACATAGAGGATGATGATAGCATTACCAAAATCTTTGTGAAGAAATGGGGAAGGGTTGATTATTTTTTTGATACCGAGGGAACTGTAGCCATTAAATAAGAAGGTATGGTATATATGATTAAGTTCTGCTCTAAATTAGGACTTATTGGAACAAAGGTTATAGGCTCACCAATAGGTTAGTGTTTTAATGATACTGTTCATAATTAGTGGATTTTTATATTGAGGAGATTATTCATAGATATTATCATAATATTATTAATCCTACCATAGAGATGATCTCTGTTTCTAACAATTATTTTTTTATTCCGAGTGTACCTATATGTTATTATATGCACAAGGGTTCACTCCCAGAATCCAAATAATCACTGACTCAAGACCAAAATGCAAAATAAACACATTTAATAAAACAAAAACAATATATACACACACTTCAAACAACTTTACATAACTAACTACAAATTAATTGGATCCAAGGCCTTTTAAAAATAAACTTACACTTAAGACTAGACTAAACACTTTGTTTGCACAATCACAAAATGTTCATAGCCAGTTTCTTTCTCTGTCAAGGCCCTTTTCAATAGATATATGACTCTATTCTTCATTTACACAGGATCCTTTTTCATCACTCATGTAGCACACATAAAATCTTCCTGACTTAATTCTGTCTCTTTTTTTCAGTAGAAATAATAGTCAGATTCGGCATCCTTAATACAGATGAAACTTCCTAATCAGAGTTTCTCGAACATTCCTTTAGAATGTAAATAGCAAATTCTTCTTTTATTCACTAAATGCTTATTGACAGTCTTAACCCTTCCAATTTAAAAAAAAAAAAAACTTGCAGTTCTACGATTCCCGTTTTCGGAATTCTACTATAAATCTTTATTAATATTTCCTCCAATATTCCGTTTAAAATGCATATAGCAATATTTTCTTTTATTTATCCACATACTTATTCCACATTAAAACTTAATAGTTCCACGATTCCTTTTTCGGAATATACTATTAATTTTCTTCCGACTGTCACATAAAAAAAACTCAAGTTCCTTTGAACCTAAATATCTGCCGGCCTGTGTTCTAATTTTTCCCGACGCTCTCTTGTTTACAGCTGTTACTCAGATACCGAACGCCTTCTTGTCAGCTGTCAAACCTCTCGGCGAGCATGCACACCCTTTGAAAATGGCAAGCGAGAAACTAGGTGTATTGGCTGGCACGTTGTCTCCATTAACGACAAGAGAGAATGTCTTCATAAAAACTCAACTTTTGATCATTTTAAATTACAATAAAATTCTTGTAAGTAATGCAAATATCGAATCTAGTAAGTACAGCAATTTTTTTAACTTCTTTACATATCATTTTTGACAAAACAATTTCAGTAACGGGCACATCACAAGTGCCGACAATGTGTGTTATGAAACTAAAACTAATAAACATTTTAACATAAACAATACGTAAAAATATTCAGAATTTTAAATTATAATTATTTTTATAATACCATATTGCTAAGAGAGGATGGGTGGGAAAGTTTGTGAATGTATCTGTCTGTGTGAGTAGGCTTCCTGTATACTGAAAAGGATAGGTTACCATTGGATAGGCATGTTACTAAGGTCTCTGGAAAGGCTAAACTATTATTAGTTTCTTTTTCCATGGCAAACTGGATTGTAGACTGAAGACTATTCAAATAACATAGGAGAGTCTAACATGTCTGGACCATGAGGCCAAATGGAAACATATCATTTACATAATAAAATTAATTTAATCCTTTATCCAAGTGTAAGCAAACAAAGTTTGCGCCTGAAAGTATCTTCAGGACTGGGTTAAGGTGGTACAACACCAGGGTAACTCGTTGCAAAGGTGGAGCAAACTACCAACATTCCTATCTCAGTATCTCCTATAATGCAAAACACATCTCCTTGCAGATATGTCTAATGTTATGCATTAAGGGAAGGACCACTACCCAGACTAGTTTCGACCTTTATTGAGGTCTCTTCAGTGGGAACCAGGCTCACACTTGGATAAAGGATTAAACTAATTTTATTATACTCTAACCAAGTGAAAAATAAACTTTCAACATCTTTCTCTAAATCCAGAGTAATTTATTAAAAAAAGGGTGGCACACCATTTGGCAACTCCTATAGGTAGAGATGACCTGCTAATGCTTCTGCCTGGTATCTCTACTTGGGCCTGGCTCCCACTGAAGAGACCTCAATAAAGGTCGAAACTAGTTTGGGTAGTGGCCCTTCCCTTAATGCATAACAGTAGACATATCCGCAAGGAGATGTGTTTTGCATTATAGGAGATACTGAGATAGGAGTGTTGGTATCTTGCTCCACCTTTGCAACGAGTTGCCCTGGTGTTGTACCACCTTAACCCAGTCCTGAAGATACTTTCAGGCGCAAACTTTGTTTGCTCACACTTGGATAAAGGATTAAACTAATTTCATTATACTCTAACCAAGTGAAAAATAAACTTTCCACATCATTTACATATCTAAACCAGATAGAAGGTTTCAGAGGGGCTGAGTCAAGAGCTTGTTTTTCAGAATATTCCATTAAAAAATTGGTTGGGGGGGGGGTTGAGAAGGGAGAACCCATAGAGGTACCTTCTATCTGTTTATAAATATTGTGCTTCCAACAAAATCCAGAATAGATAGCAAAGGAAAACAGATCAGTAATATCAGGAACAAAAAATCCTCTCTCTCTTGAATTAAATTTATCACGTATAAAGAAAAAACTTTCTTTATAAGTGCTAAGGCATCATTTAAAGGCATGTTGTGAACAATAAAGTGATATCAAAGCTAACCAAAATATCTGCATTATTTAACGTTAAATTCTAAATAGAAGTTTAAAATTAATAGCTTTTTTATATAGGAAGTGGTATGACCAATTAGGGCAATAAGAGAGCTTGCTAACTATTTTGCTAATTTATAGCATGGGGAATCTGTAGCATCTATTATTTTAGCTCTTCTAAAATAGCTAACATTGAATTGAATCAAATGCTTTTTCAAAATCAGTAGAGATGAGACTAATGTGTGTTTGGTATTCATTTGTCTTGTCTTTTTGATGATTTGTCTTATTGCACATATATGATCAGTAGTACTATAATTTTTTTTCTGAATCCTACTTGTTTAGGAGGTTAGAAAACATCTAGTTTATTTTATATTCTTTTAGTAATGATTTGTAAAAATATTGCATATTGTTGAAAAGAGGCTGATTGGGCATTAATCTTTATAATAGGCAGTAAAAAAAATATAATAAAATAAAAAAAGCAGTTTCTTTGAATTATCCTCCTGTATTGCTCCAAACAAAAGACTATATCAGAATTTTGTCCAAAAATAATGTTTTTCATACATGTTTCCTGGGTAGTTAAAGTTGTATTGATTTTATGATAAAAAAAAAACCTTTAATTCATAAAAAGAGTCAATAAATAAATAAACCTAGTCAGTCACTTAACTCATTAAGACTGAGTCTGAAGACCCATTCACTTAATAAGTTTAGGTTAATGGTTCATTTGGAGGACAAATAAATTAATGTATGATAACCTTGTACATGAATCTTTGTGAAAATTGATTTTAATTTAGTTTCAGGTGGTTTTCAATTTATGAATTAAACTATTCAGTATCAAAGAAGTAATTTTCAGATGGTGCAAATGAAGGATTACATACACCAAAAAGAAAGTTAAAAAAAATCCCCAAACAATAATTATTTAAAATTATATTATTTTTCAAAATGCCATTTGTAAACATCTGAAATTTATAAGAATAACTGTTGTTTAATGCTCAGCCACATCAAATAAAGTGGGGAAAAAAAAAAATGTCCACTTCACTTGAAGATTTGGTAGTTTGCCAGTAAAACAGATGTGGCTGAAAATTAGTAAAGCCTCAAGATCTCAGGTTGAAAATTTGTCACTGATGAGTTTAATCTGCAATAGTTTATGCTAACATTTATGGCTGCATTTATTTTTTATTATAAATGTTAAATGACACCATTTGGAGCATACTATATTAAAACAGTTATTAATCTTTAAATATGTTTTCACAGTTAACTGTCTCTGGTAAATTAACTTTTTTGTTTATATATTTTTGTTTTGAATTGGAGATTATTGAATATTTCTACCATTCTCCTGTTTGTTATAATTGAAAAGTATTCAGAAACAAAAATTGAACTGCTTTCAGTTTTCTTAAGGATCTGAATGATCTTCTCTCCCCCTCCCCCCAACCATACCTGTATGGGACTGAAATTGTGCACTCTGTGGGCCTCATGCAAGGAAAGTGCAAACTTCATTTGATATGCTTATATTTTTTATTTTTAGAAGGATTAAGGAGAGCTACAGAAAGATGATTTCAGTATTTGGTAGTACATAAATAATTTTATGACTGTAACATTAATATGCAAATAAGTGTCGGCGAATAAGCTACTCTGAACTTGTGCTTCCCATTTTATCATTATTGTGACTGTTTTTTCATTGAAATTAATCATCAAACGGAAACCTTAATAGTGGGTACTGAGCAGCGGAATACTTCTGCACAACCTGTAAGTGCTTATAGTGCATTAAATCAGCTATCTTTCCAATTCTAAATCAGCCACGTGTAAGGCGTTCACTATGCCTACTGTATGCAGCAAAGATGGCAGCAACAAAAGCCAATGGCACATGTCTCACCAGCACAGTGCCATTGATCGCCGCCGACAAACCTATTACGTGCCGCAGCTGCAAAACTGGTGTCACAGATAGAAAAAAAAGTAGATTCTGCGAGTTCTGTTGCCACAGGCTGCATGCTTCCTGTGCCAAAATAGACGAATCTGCACAAAAGTACTTATCAAATTTAACCAACCGTTCTTCGCTGTGCCTCCCTTTGGTTAAACAACTTCTGAACATAGATAAACAAGCCGAAAACCTCGAACAACACCTCAATGCTTTAAACAAAACTTTACCTCCAAAATACATGCAGTGGAAGCTAAGTTTGAACAAATTGACGACCAGTGCAACGCAAGCTCCACTTTGCCCGTGAAAGAACTCCGTGATCTAATTGCATCAACAATAAACGACTTGATGGAGGCCAAAAACAAAAAATTCAATGCCATCATTTTGAACTTACCGATGGAAAATCATTAAAAGAGGACATCAACAAACTCGCTGAAGAATGCAACATTGATGCTAAGAATATCGTCAGGTGGCATCGTTTCGGGCCTATAAATAAAAGGAAGGATGGAACAAACTGTCTGTGCCTAGTAAAAGTGACATGCTACACGCCGGCAGGCACATCAAAACTAATAACAGCGATCAATGGCAAGTTCAAAGACACCTGTTCCCAATCATGCATACGTGCTCAACCAGATTTATCATTTGCACAAAGGGAATAAAGATGCCAGCTTCGAAGAAAAACGACCATCGACTGTTGCAAAAACCAAACATATCACTCACAAAACCCTACATATCTACTGCACCAACATCCATGGCCTAAATTCCAACCTTAATAGTGTTCATACCACTTTCAGTCTATCAAACCCCACCTACTCTTCCTGGCAGAAACTCAAATCTCACCTTCCCCCAGCTACTTATCTCACCCTTAAACTACTCACTCTTTAACAACTTTCATCCCAAGGGTGGTGTCTGTGCATACATGCGGATGTATGCACAGACAGCATCCATTCGGATGTATGCACATCTGCTCAGGCAAGGTATGTCAGAGCGGATATATGCACATCCGCATATATCCGCTCTGACATACCTTGCCAGAGGGCACGCAACCTAGAATCACCCAACTTTGACCTTCTTTGGTTGAAAATATCCCTTCCCCATTCAGTCAAATTCATTTGCTGTCTCTATCGCTCCCCCAACACAACCAGCCACTCTGAGCTCTATTTTCCTCTCCCTAAAAATTGACTTTCACCAATCCCACTTTCTCAATAGCGAAATTATCCTCCTAGGAGATTTTAATGTCCACAAAACTAGCTGGCTTTCCTCCTCCAGTTGTACAGATATTGCATGCAGAGATGCCGAAACATTTGCCATCACTAACAACCTTACACAACTTGTTCAGATGCCAACCAGAATACCAGATAACCTAAACTACTCCCCAAACACCCTAGATCTCTTCCTCACCAATGACCTCTCCAAATACACAGTGAAAGTAGTAGTGAGCCCCCCCCCCAGGCAATTCTGACCACAATCCAGTGCTCATCTCCTCCCCCCATGCAACAATGCTTACACAGGCACTCCCATACAGGAGTAGTTTGACACTATAACAGTGCTAAGTGGGACAGCCTCCATAACTTCTATGCCACATTCCCATGGCTGGCTTATTGCTTTCAGCCTTCCAACCCAAACATATGCACCGAGCTTATTACCAAAGTAATCCTCACCAGCAGGGAAACATACATTCCACACAGTACTCTGAACTGCCATTCCTTGATGGCATTCCCCCAATTGTCCTGAAAGTTTGCACACCAGAACTGACTCGTATCTTATGTTGCCTATATACTCTCTTACTCCACTGGAATCTATCCCACAAACTGGAAATTGGCCTATATTCAGCCCAAAAAAAAAAACAACCAATGCTTCCAAAACAGTGTTTGAAAGAACAAAAAGCAGTAAACTAGCAGCCTGTCCAAATGGCAGCCAAGCCTTTTGGTCTCTTGCCATGGCAATTGGCCGTAACTTCTGTTCAACACTATTCCCGCCCCTATCATACCCAGATGGCTGTATTGCATCATCACCCAGATGAAGCCAGAAGATTCATACTTTGCTTCCAGTGCATGCATAACTGATGATGGTAAATGTCCCCAACCATTCCAGACTCCCAACAAACAATGCCCCCCTATATCCTTTTGCCAGGATGAGATCAGAAAAATACTGTCCAAATTAGACCCAAAAAAAGTCTTCTGGCCCTGATGGCATTCCCCCAATTGTCCTGACAGTTTGCACACCAGAACTGACTCCTATCCTTTGTCACCTACATATACTCTTTTACTCCACTGGAATCTATCCCACAAACTGGAAATTGGCCTATATTCAGCTCATTCTCAAGAAAGGTAACGTCACTGCCATCCAACTAATGCCCTATCTCGCTTACCTCGGTTCCTCAATTCCCAACTCCTACACTATCTTGAAGACACCCACCTAATAAATGACTGCTGATTCCGTCACTGCCGATTAACAGGAGATCTGCTCACATATGCAACCCATCTCTGGACCATGGAGAAGTTTGGTGAATCTCAAGTGGTTGCACTAGATATCTCCAAAGCCTTTGACAGGATCTGGCACAAAGGTCTACTAAGCAAACTACTATCATTTGCTCTGATCCAGGACTTCTGTAGTTGGATTGCCAGCTTTCTGTCTGGAAATACACTGTGTGTGTGTGTGTGTGTGTGTGTGTGTGTGTGTGTGTGTGTGTGTGTGTGTGTGTGTGTGTGTGATGGTGGATGGCTCCCTATCCTCTCACCATTCAATTAAAACCATTTTTTTCCCAGTATCCTTTTTTGACGATACCCAAATTTCTAGACAGTTTGAGATCTTGCTTCTTGGAATTACCCTCACATCAAACCTCTTATGGCATAAATAATATATCACAACCATTGCATCCTCAGCTTCAAAAAAAAAACTAGGATTTCTCTTTCACTCAAGACGTTACTTCACCCCTGAACAGCTGTTAGCATTATACAAATCACAAATCTGCCCAGCTATTGAATACTCTTCCCACATATGGGGTTGGGCCCCTAAGAGCTCTTTCAAAATGCTTGACTCAATACAGAGGAGAACAATTAGACTTATTAATGACCCATCCCTTACCAACTCTTCCCCCCCCCCCCCCCACTTTCACACAGACGTATGATTTCTGTAGTATGTATATTCTACAAATATTTCCATGGGAAATGCTCATCTGAAATAACATCAATAATTCCTCTACTCAGTACTAAGCTCATTGGCACATGTGCAGCTACTGCTCAACATCCCTTTACAGTACACTTAGAAACAAACAGAACAAGTTGCTTTTCCTCCTCCTTCATCCCTGCAACTGCTGCACTGTAGAACAGTCTTCCACCTGCTGTGTTTCTCAAGGAATACAATTTACAGTCATTTAAATCAAATGTAAACAAGTTCCTCCCTTCCCAGCCCACTACTCATACACAATACTAATGTACTATAGGTTGACCAACCAACCTCTTGTATATGGGCACAACATAAAAAAAAATAATAAAATGTACTTGAACATTTATGATATTTTTAGATTTATTATTATTATTTCATGACACCTCTAAGGAGTCCAAAGACTCATTGAGTAAGGGCACCTACTCTAAAATTCTCTATTTCCACCAAGTACTACACTGAACCATTACTACCATCATCATTTACACCAATACCATCTACTGCCCACCCTCCACCTGTTTTTTTTTTTTTTTTTTTTTTTTGTCTGTAAATTGCCTGTGTTCTGAAGGCCAATTTGTCTGTATTTAATAGATTTAATGTATCTATTTTCTGTTTACTCATTGCATATGTCTTTATTTCTGCAAGCATTGTGAACACACAGAATGTTGAATAATATAACAACACTTTAGGTTGTTTAAAACAAAGGACAAAAACATTTTTCTTTTTACATCAACTTTTTTTTACTACTACATTTGCTTAATGTGTGAATAAAGAAAATTTAATATTTTCTTCTCTCTTTCTCTCTCTCTCTCTCACACACATTCTTTTTTTTAAAAAACACTTCTCTGTGGAATGAAAAAAATCATCTCTGAAGTAACTTTTTTTTTTATTTTCTACCTCTTACAGATTGCAGAAATTTAAATCGGGACAGAGTGATGAAATTGTTAAGCAGCTGAAACAAGCATTAGAGGAGAAGGTAATATTTACGGAAGGTAATTTTTTAATGGCTACATATATATTATTCACCTTTAAATTTTACCATATTTGAAAAGGATTTCTTAGTCCTTTATTTATGTTTAATTAGTATACCTTAACATTTATCTTTAGTGAAAAAAACAAGTGCTAAACCATTAGCATGTATGTATGTTTTTTAAACACTTCAAATTCTTTGATAATTACTCTTTTCTTTAAAAATGACATACAGAGACAAACACACACACAGTGATCTCTCACTCAGTCATCCAACCTTCATAACCAAAGCTTCAGCTCACTCCTTGAATCACATCAGCATGTTGGCTCCTGGACCATAACTGTCAAATTATACTCCACAAACATCTCTAACTCTAAATGATACACACACATGCATGCACACACACTATCTACCAATAATTGATGTGGAGTGAGTTTGATGGGCAAAAGGATTTATATAAGATGGATGGTTTGCATCTGAATGGATGTGGTGTGCGGAGATTGGAAAAAGTGTTGTTGAATGAAGTGAAAGTGGATGTGCAGATTCAGGGAAACTAGAGTTATTAGGGGGGGGGGAGTGGATATGCAGACTTCAGGGAGGCAGTTGAGGGTATGAATGTGTATAATATGCTCGAACTAGTATGAAGGACAACAAATCAGAATGGGATAGTTAGTATAAGGCATCAAGATAGGGGTAGGACTAACAGGCTTCTGCATTTCATGTATACTAATGTCAGGAGTATTAGAAACAAGAAGGAAGAATTTTTGGCCTTGGTTGGCTCTTCCTGGCCACAGGTTATTGGCATTAGTGAAACATGGCTGACAGAAGATGATATAGCTAGTGGGATAAAATGTGAGGTATAGTGTGTTCAGGAGAGACAGAGAGAATAAAATGGGGAGAAGGAGTATTATTGATGATAGCTGATGAACTGCAGCCAAGGAGAATAGAAGTAGAACTGCAGGATAGAGAAAAGAGCATATTTGAGGCTATTTGATGTGAGATTGAGACTAACAGAACAAAATATACAGTTGGGTGCTGCTATAGACCAAGTGATGGAATAGATGGTGGAGATAGTATGCATAAGCAAATAGAAGCAATGAGCGGAAGGAGGGTAATTATTATGGGGGATTGCAACTATGGTAACATTGATTGGAAGGAGGAGAGAACACACATGGGAGGAAGGAATTGGATTTTATGCAGTTATTAACTATCTGCGACAGCATGTAATGGAAAACACTAGGGGTTCGAGAGTACTTGACCTAGTAATTGCATCTGAGAATTGACTATAATGAATATTGGTGAGAGTGATCATAGGGTCTTGAGGTGGGTAAATGTATGGAATTTTCAATTAAGACAGGGTACATGTGGAATTACCAGACTGGTAAGTATGACAAGCTTAGGAGATTGCTTGGTTTAGTGTGCCATGGCATGTAAAACTGCAACGGCTGGATGTTGATAGTGCATGCAAGGTGGTTAAGGAGCATTTTTAGGAGATAATGGTTGACTGTATACCTAGAGTCCGAATAGTAAATCAAGTAGGTGTTAAATGGATGAATAACACCATTAACCTTGAGCTGCAAAAAAAAGAAACAACCGTGGAGGGAATTTAAGGAGAAAGATGACCTGCAGGCACACAAACGGTATAAAGCGCAGGCCAGAAGGGTAACGAGTGTGGTAAGAAAAACAAAAGTGGATCATGAAAGAAAATTAGCCATGCAAGCTAAAGAGAATTCCAAACAGTTTTTTTGATATGTTGCAAGTAAAAGAAAAAATGTACACGGCAAAATGATTTTGAAGAATACCGATGGTAGGAGGTAACAGAATCAGTTGATATAGTGGAATTACTGAGCGAGCACTTTGCAAGAGTATATCATCCAGGTGGTGATATTGCAGGAATGAAGGAACCAACAGCTTATATCGGAATTGTGGTGAATGAAATGGAGGTGAATAGCCTCTTATAAAACCTTAATGTGAATACATGTGTGGGATTGGATGGTATACCAGCTCGTGTGGTACGTGAAGTGACTAAAGAATTGCCAGTGCCCTTGACCGTTTTGTTTAATTTGAGTCTTGGGTCTGGGTTAGTCCCAAGGGAGTAGAAAGAAGGGAAAATAGTTCCACTGCATAAAGGAGGTTCCAAGACTGCTGTTGCAAATTACAGACCAATCAGCATATCAGGAGTCGTTGTCAAGGTCTTGGAGAAGGTAGTCGAGGAAAATACAGGAATGATTAGATGAAAATGGGATACTGTATGGGGGACAGCATGGTTTTGTGAAGGGTAGATCATGCCTCAGTAACTTGCTCACGTTTTATAACACAGTGACGGCCGAACTGGATAAGGGTAATGGATTTACAGTAATTCTGTTGGACCTTGCTAAGGCCATTGACAGGATACCACATGGAATTCTAATCAGTAAACTGCAGCGTATGGGGATGGATATAGGGTTGGTGAGATGGATGGGAGGGTGGTTGATGGAGAGATATCAGAGAGTAGTTTATTCAGGAGTAGGAGTCCAAAAGACGGCCTGTGACTAGTGGTGTGCCGCAGGGTTCTGTTTTTGGACCACTACTGTTTAATTTGTTCATTAACGATATAGGAAAGGATCTGAGAGGAACTGTTCATTTGTTTGCTGATGATGCAAAGTTGGGTAGAGCAATAGTGAATGCACATAATGTCAAAATTTTGCAGGATGATTTGATAGATTGGAGGACTGGGCTAGGGAAAATGGATGTCAGTTTAATGTGGCAAAGTATAAGGTTATGCATTTTGGGGTGAAAAGATTAGCAGCAATATACTACATTGGTGGAACTGTACTCCAGGAGATTGATGAGGCCAGGGATTTGGGAGTGTTGGTGGATAGGGAATTGAAGTTTAGGGGGGGGGGGGCACATTACAAAAGTGGCTAAATCAGTCATTAAATCACTTGGTTACTGAAAAATACTTTAACGAGCAGAGACAAACAAGTTATTGTTCCTCTATATCGAGCCCTGATAAGACCCCATTTGGACTCCTGTGCCCAGATATGGGCGCCAGGCTTTCTTCTTGATGGAGAGGAGGTGGAGAGGATCCAGAGACGAGTGACCAAGATGGTGGTAGGTCTGTGGAATGAACCTTATGAGAAGAACAGATTGAAGATTTGTGGGTTGCAAAAATTGGTTGATAGGCAGAAAAGGGGTGATATGATTGAGACATTTAAATTACTGAAGGGTTTCTATAAGATTGATTCAGAGAATATTTTTGAGAACAGGACTGGTGGCGAGAGGACTAGGGACCATCCATGGAAACTGGGCAAGAGTATGGTTAGCAAGGGTGTTAAGAGCTAGGTTTTTTACTTGGAGAGTGGTGAATGAGTGGAATAAGGTGCTAGAGTCTATTGTGGGTGCAATGACTGTGAATGAGTTCAAGGCGAAGTATGATAGATACTGTGTGAAAGACGAACAGTTGTTCTTGACATGATGTTAGGGCCTCCCTCGATGAGTCTAAGGACTCCTTGGAGTTGCCCGTAATAATAACAATAATAATTCTCTTGACACTTTAGCAATTTCCAATTGATACCAGCAGCGAACTCTAAAGATGAACATACCCTGATCGGGTATGTTCACCTTTAGCTTTGATCACCTGCACCCTTTGAGAGAGTCTTTCCACTGGTATGTGGCAGACATCAGGTGGAATTTGTGTCCATTCCTCCATCAAAGCAGCACTGAGTACAGTGACAGATGAAGGATGTGCTGCACTGAACCTCAATCGCCAGTCCAAATCATTCCACAGGTGTTTGATGGGGTTGAGGTCAGTAATCTGCACAGGCCAGGGCAGTCATTTAACAGCCATTTCTTCATACCATTCCGTAACAGTTGCAGCTTTGTGGCATGGGGCATTGTCTTGATAGTAACATGGGTCCATTGCATAAAAACTCCACAGTGTAGGCAGCATCTGATTATCCAGAATATCAAGGTACTGAGCTTTCTTCATGGCACCATGCACAATGATCAGTGGTCCCGCTCCAAACCAGCTGAATATATACCCCACTAGAACTAGAATTCTTTTCTCCCTCAAAAGCAAACCAATGAGAGAATACTCAGTTGGGCATACAGAAGACAGTGAAGATAGGATTTGCTGTTTTATCTTAGCATAGATGAGGTTTATATGAAGCAAAGTTAGTTGACCATCTCGGACCATGGAGCCTGACACATTAAGCAGATGATATTTGATATGCTTTTAAACACTAAACTGTGTGTGTTTGTGTGTATATAATGTTTGGTATTCACAGATGCCAAGAAATAAATAAGAAATTAAATGCTTCACTTTTCTGTCCTCTAAATAGCATACCTGATAATTTTATTTTAATGAGAAGGTAATGCAGATGGGGTAGAGTCTTGGAAAGTTTGCTTTTAAACCATAATCAAAAGTACTCCTAATCAAGATTCTGCTTCATTTTTACATTAGTCACTTTTTACAACAAAGTCGCTGATTAAACTCTTACTCAAGAGTATTGGTGATATCATAGCTAGAACTTTGTCTGTCTTCGTCTAAAAGAAAATGAATAAATAAAAATATTTTTATGCTGCCAGCTAAGAAGAGAAAGTTTGATTTCTAAATTAACCTTTTTCTGGGATGCCATGCAAAGTTTAGATTTTGGCCCCCAGATTTCTAATGCATAAAGCACAGATGATGCAATATTCTCCTTTATATATTAGATACTGCTTATTCTTTACAGATTTTTTTTATCTCCATATCTATTCATTATTTTCTTATTTTCTTCATGTTTTTGGGCACTAAAATGGTGCCACACAAAATGAGATCTGTGATTTTCTTCTGTTCCTTCCCCATGATCTCATTATTTCTACTCTCTTGATCAAAACCCTTGCTTCCTCCTGGGGCACCTGTTCGTAGGGGGAAAGAGACCTTCCACCTTATAGTATTCGTCTTTATACATATATTTTATTCCCATAATCTTTCCTCTACTTCTCTTGAGACTGTTTTACTTTAATATTCTCCAGATCATCATCA
The DNA here is from genome assembly GCF_054136105.1 of Typopeltis vanoorti. Taxonomy (NCBI): domain Eukaryota; kingdom Metazoa; phylum Arthropoda; class Arachnida; order Uropygi; family Thelyphonidae; genus Typopeltis; species Typopeltis vanoorti. The sequence goes on along the minus strand of NC_143549.1, from coordinate 187,997,817 downwards.
CTGGGATCCAGAGTTCTGTTGCTCTGACTGCTGTACAGTGTGACTTATGAACATCCAGAAAAGGTAGAAAAATCCTATTGATGTGAATGCACTTCTTTGGCCCCTGCTTCAACAAGAAGCAGGAGAAAAGAAGTAATAGGAATACCAAATATTTATAGGTAATTCAATAAGAGTAGATTAACAGGATAATATATTGCACCCTTTGATTGGAAAAGGCCTGAGTTTGATCCTTATTGTGATGAGAGGAATCTATGAAGATTCCTGTCATCATGCTTTAACTATAAAAATGAAAAATATTTTATATTTGATGAAGATTTTCTCAGTTTCCTTCATAATAACAAGCTAAAAAGGTAAAGGCAGGATAATAACAAACATGTAACATAAGAAATCTAAAGATAAGAGGATGAAAAATTGGGCTTTTCATTTGAAAGTAAGTTAGCCGATCTCTGTGGAGGTAGCAGGGTTTATTCCTCCTGGAAATTCTGGTTTTTTATCCCATGTACAGGCAAATCAGCCTTCAGAACACACACACAATGTACAGACAAAAAGTACTGTTGGTGGTGGTGGTGATGGGCAGTCATGGCATTGATGGTAGTTGTGTGTGTGTAGTAGGGGAGATGGTTGGATGTGTATAGCAGAGTGGAGTAGAAGGCCCTTCCACGATAAGTCCTTGAAGGTTGTTATGTAATAATAATGATAAATAACCTGTAGACATTTTTTTTATTAACACTAGCTGTAGGTGATCAAAATTAAAGTATTCCTGTTTAACACCTTGTGGAGCACCATCCAGTGAAGCAAATGCTCCGAAACTTTGCAGGAATGCGTTATGTGTCATGCAAAATGATATCTGAAAAAAAAAAAAAGTAGCTCCAAAATCCACCACAAGTGGCATTGTAAACACCAGATACGTGGAATTTGCATATCATGCTACTTGACAAGTGCCAAAAGGGTTTAAAAAGATGGACACGGGAATTTCCCTTCATTCTGGTAGTTAATACCATCCGCAGTGATGGCACTAACCTTGCCCCAACGTGCTTTGCTCATGAAGCTGTGCTACCTAAACAATTGCAATGCTGTTTCTACACTCTGCAGATTTCATCACCTGAACAAATGGTGACGAGGTACACTATCTCCATGTGCTCCGACGAATGATTAGTCATTTTAAAGAAATGGGATCGTTGGAAGTTAGACCTGGCAGAGGTTGCAAACCATTCGGTTCACAACAAGTGAATGAAGTTGTAAAGCACTAGTAGTGGAGCATGCAGTGCACGTTCTGTATCAAGACATATGGATGTACCTTACACGACTTTCTGGAAAATTCTACAGAAGATTCTGTATTTTTACCCATTCAAGATAACCCTGGCACAGGAGTTGCACCTCAGGATTTTGAAAGTCGACTGACATTCACTTTAACATTCCTTGCTTGAGTGGAGTTAGATGCTGCATAGATGATTTTGTGAGGAAGATGAAGCTCACTTTCACCTGAATGGAGCTATGAATACCCAAACTGCTTGGTATGGACTGCACAAAACTTGGCTCTGGGGTTTATCAGGATGATCCTGATAACTTTCCAGCACAGAATGACAACATAATGCATCATGTGTGCAACATCATTCCCAACCAGCTGCATTCTGCCATTGAACACACTGTGCAAAGGATGCAGTTTGTGGCGAACTCGGGAAGGGCAGAACATTGAACAGTACAGCCTGTGAATGCATAATGGAAGTGAATAAAAACGTATTATTCATGCTTGTGTCACTTTTCTTTTTCTTACAAACACAGAAAAATTACTACATCATAAATGAGTCTTTGGACTCCCTGGAGGTGTCAAATAATAATAAAGAGTCGCCTAGTAGAGAATTTTGAAACTACTTTTTTTTTTCTCTCAGATATCGCTTCATGCACAATTATATTCTTGTAAAGTTTCACAGCATTTGGATGACACTCCACAAGGCCTTAGATGCATTTGGATGACGCTCCACAACAGCGATGGTTTAATTTTGATTGCCCCCTGTATTTCTTTGACACATTTTGTTGTCTATATGGCTGACAGCATTTTCAGGAGGTTATTTAACATAAGGGAAAAAAACAGCAATAAACTAAACATTTTCCAGCAGCTATTATTTATATAAATTGAAAAACTTGAATAATAGTTTAATCACCTGTATTATTTAGCATGTTGTGTGCATTCTCTACATTGTTGTGTAAACTCTGTATATGATTGCTGCCATAGGAGTGATCTTGATATTACACATATTAATTTCCAAATGTTGTGAAGGATTGTTCCTTGGTTTTTATTTAGTGTATCTTCCAAAGTCATTCACTCAAAAGGCAAATGAACAAATCAAACAAATTAAAGTAATTCTCTTCTAAGTAAGGCATGGAGAATGCTTGGCATTTTACTGTATAATGTTCTTTCAGGATGTGTGCTATAAGTCCACTTTAATGATACACTTGATTAAACTATTATTCCAGTTTTTTCAATTTATAAAAATAATAGCTGCTGGAAAATGTTTAGTTTATTGCTGGTTTTTTCTTTCCTTTTGTTTTCAACATCGCTTACATGTTCTTTTTTATGGATTTTGAAACGTTTCCTAGTTTGACCTACATACATCTTTGCATAAGAACATGGAATCTTGTATACTCCAGGGGAATTTAGGAGAATGTAAGAAACTTCATAAGATGTTAACTGGCTTGAAGGCTGTTCTGATGTTGACTGATTTTAATATTTGGGTTATTTTTCTTGATGCATTGCCAATGTATGAAGATGTTGTCAGTTATATAGACAGCGAAAATATGTTGAAGAAATACATCTAGTGTTAATAAAATATGTCTCCAAGTTAAAACCTGGTTATTTATTATTCAGGAATACCAGCTAGCCTATCCAGGATTCAGGATTGGCTGTCCGATGGGTATAAGAGAGTTGTGTATGGTGGGGTAGTTTCAGTGAGGCAAAGTGTTACAAGTGGGTCCCACGGGTCTCAATACTGGGACCTATATTGTTTAACCTTTATATCAATGACCCTCTACCTCATTGAATAATTCTTCCTTATAATTCTTCCCAGCTTCACATCATAGATGATGTGAAGCTGGGAAGAATTATAAGTAATAGTGTAGATGTAGAAGTCCTGCGAGAGGATTTGAATAAGCTAGACAGATGGGCAAATGAATGGGGTGTCATTTTAATGCAGCAAAATGTAAGGTCTTGAGGTTTACTCTATTGGAGGAGCTATGCTGGAGGAAGTAGGAGAGACATGAGATCTGGGGTTGATGATTGATAGAAACCTGAAATTCAGGGGACATATTGCAAAGGTGGTGAAGGTAACACAGAGGATTGCTGCAATACTGAGAAGAACGCTGACCTGCAGAGATAAAAGAGTTATAATTTCGTTGTATAAGACCCTGATCAGACCACACTTAAACTATTGTTCTCAGATTTGTTCCCCAGGATTTGAAGGGGATAAATTACCTGTGGAAAGGGTACAAAGGTGGATAACAAAGACAGTTTCAGGACTGTACAATGTTATTTATGAGGATCGTCTAAGGGAATGTGGACTGCAGAGTTTGGTGGATAGAAGGAGAGGTGATATTGTACAGTCCTAAACTGTTGAGAGGTGGTCACAGGGTTGACACTGGGGAATTCTTTTGCTTGGTTGAACAGCGGGATGGAGTGATGACAAGGGGCCATTCCCTAGAAGTTACGAAAGGAAACTGAGCAAGAGGATGAGGAGTGGTTTCTTTGGCTGTACGGTAGTTGAACCGTGGAATGCATTGCCTGATAGAGTGGTGAGAGCGAGAACGGTCAATGAGTTTAAGGAGTGGTATGATAGACTCTGTGTTTCCTAGCATGGACCTTCCACGATGAGTCTTGATAGACTTGTGTTTCCTAAGAAGGACCTCCCCCCCGATGATTCTTTTGACTCCTTGGAGGTCTGAATAATGATAATCTTACTCAAAACTAAATGGCGATCCCTTCCAATTTCAAATCCTTTGTATACTCTTTTATCCTGAACCAGTTTGAAAATTGTTATCAACAATAGCATAGTCAATGAGACTTTTCTTATTTCTTGCATATTTTCTCCATGTGAATTTGTGCACATCTTTTTATTGGAATATGGTGTTAGTAATGACTAGTCCATGTCATAAAGAAATCCAGCAGGTACTTGCCATTATTATTAGCTTTACTATTTTCTCAAAATATTTCTATACATCTAATAATCATTTCCTACACTGCTCTTTATATCTCCTACAAGGACCAACATTTCCTTTTTCGTTGTGTCAGCTGCCTTCTCTAATGCCTTGAAAAATAACTCCACTTCTTCCTTAGTAGAAGCTTCTATGGGACAATAGGTACAAATAATTTCTATTGTCCAGTTCCTTTTTCTGACAATCATTGTACTTGATATTGTCTGCCATTTAAGAAGATTATCATTTGTTTTTTTCTTCTTTGTTTTGGTAACACCTATTGTGTTGGTCTGATACTTATCCAACTCTTCTGCTAGTTTCAGTTTTTTCCATTGCTGCTTTTTGTGTCATGATTGGCTTTAATGGCGCCAATCTTGAACTCTGCTGATGTTGAGTTAGGATTTGTTTGGTGAAATTTATTTGGAAGATAATTGTGCAAGAAAAAAAAAGAGAGAGAGGAAGCTGAAACTGTGTACATTGAAACAGTCTGAATTAAATCAAGAATTTGAGTCTCAGATTAGGTCAGGCCCATGAGTTATAAATAATGTAAATGAGGAATGAGAAAAATTTCAAGATGTATGGTAGGAACAGCAGAAGTATGTGGAAGCAAGAAAGAAACAGACTGCTGGAATGAGAGAGTGCTATAGAAGCAGTCAAGTTAAAATAAATGGGGATAGAAATGTTGACTAAGGAGAGATTAGGATAATTTGGCAATGTTATTTTAGAAATGTGTTTAATAAAGATGAAAGCCATAATGAAATAAATTTGGATGAATACCGATGGGACAGATAGATAATAGGTGGATAAGAGAGATAAGTATGGAAGAGGTTGAAGAAGCATTAAAGAGGATGAAGAATGGAAAATCTAGACCCTGGAATAGGTGGTTTGCATGTTGAACTGATCAGAGCTTCTGGTAGTACAGGATTGAAATGGTTATGTGACATCTTTAGACTGATCTGAAGAAAGAAGGTAATGCCTGATGATTGGACCAAGGGGATTATTGTTCCAATATATAAAAAACAAAATGTAGTAACTATAGAGAAATAACGTTATTGTGCCACTGTGCTGAGATTTATGAAAGGATAATGTCAACAAGAATAAGATATGAAATAGAGGAAAGCCTGAGAGAATAGCAATGTGGTTTTAGAAAAGAATGATCAAACCATCAATCTGATTTTTGTTGTAATAGAAATGTTTGAAAGACACAGGGAATTTGGAAAAAGCCTGTTTATGTCATTTCTTGATTTGGAATTCCTGTTGAGAATGTAGACAAGGAATTATTATTTTGAATTATTAAATTTAAAGACTAAAAGACTAAATCTAATAATTCAGAGTGGTTTGCACATCAAAATTGACAAAGAATCTTATCTCCATTGCTGTTCATTATGGTGATGAATAGTGTCCTAGATATGGTTGACTAGAAAGGAGGAAATGGCTATTGCTGTATTAAAAGTTAATACAGAGTTTGTTCTCTGGCCATATAAAATTGGCTTTGATGTAAGTTTTTTTTTCACACTAGAGGTAAGGCCAGAAAAACAATGGTTGACCAAATTGTTGACCATACTGTTGCTTTGTGTCATACTGTTTGAATTGCAATGTAGCTTGTGTCTGTCACTTGGAAAGAAGTCAACGGACATCCCCCCCCCCACCATGGGCAAGGTGCATCATGCCATGCAACGAGTCGTGTTTGTAGCCAAGCATAAATTACAGAAATATGATACTCTCAAGTCAGTACAACAGTGTCTCGGTGAAATAGCTTTAAGAAGTGAACTGATGAAGTTTGAAAGAGGCTTTGTGATAGAATACCATGTTGTAGGCCTCAGTGGATACTCACCACACTCACTGAATATGACGGTAGGATACTACAAAGGATAACATGTAAAAACCAGCATTCGTTGGCTGACATATTGAATGCCGAGGGCATTGACTGGGAAATGAATCTGCACAAAAAACATTCAGAACCAAGGCTCACAATAGGGGTATCCATGGTAAGGATGAAATATGCAAGAGTGCTTGGATGGATAGAAGTTTGGAAAATTATTATGGAGCAATGAATCAAGCTATATCCTATACCGAGCAGGTGGGTGTAAGTGTAGTGGATGCTTGGTGAACATCTATCAGAGTACATAATCCAAACTATTAAATTCAGAGGTGGTGGTGTGATGGTATGGTTCTATTTTTCCTGATTTGGCTTTGGACCTCTGTGGTGCCACAAACATTGAACTGAGAGGTATCTAGGATGCCATGCTTATTACTTTCTGGCATTTCTACGAAATTGGCCAGCAGCCTTATACACTGTGTCATAAGGCTGCATGGTTTGTGAACATCACCACATGTAATTGCATGGTTTGTGAACATCACCACACTTGACTGGCCTCCACAGAGCCCTGATTTCAACCCTTTTAAACAAGGGACATCCATCCCACAACAGTCCAGGACCTCATTACATGACTACAGGAAGAATGGTCCAAAATTCTCACTGATCACTATCTTATGCATGTGGAAAGTATGCCTCGTAGGATTGCTGTAGGCATCGCAGTGAAAGGAGATCATACTTCTTATTAAGGTGGGTGTCATGGATATTTGTTCCTCACACTATGGTGCCTATTGACTTCTTTCCAAGCAGTGTGCGTGTGTGTGCATGCATACTCCAAATGATGACCTTAATATGAAATTCGAAACACTGAGAAATTCAAGTTATTATTCGTAAGGTAGTAGTCCCCATAATTTTATCAAAAATAAAATAAAATAAAATGCATGTCCAGCTTGAAGAAACTAGAGAAATGTAATCTGTAAAGTTTTTAATAACTTTAATTTACTTTTTCCCAATGTATTTTTATCTGTGAAATTTATTGTAATAATGTTAAAAAGAGACAGACTTCATCAGCTTGCATAGATGATATAGGATGGCTATTTATTTCAGAATGCATATTTTGAGTACATTTGGGATCTACCATCAAAACTAGAAGATCTCTTGGCATCAGGCCGTAGCATGTGGCAGTGAATTTGAGCTGTGTAGAAAAAAGTGATTTTTAATTGGTGAATAGTCCGGTTTTTTTTTTTTTCCATTTTTCTACGTTTTTGAGTGCTAAATTGTTTCTCTGAATACGAGTGTACTTCAGTGGTTGTTTTTTGGACACGATATAATATATTTTGGTTACCTTCAGAATCGAATGCATAACGGTGGAAGACAAAACGAAGCTAAGTTTTCATTACTGTATTTAGTTATATTTCATTTTATTTAGTGTACTTAAATGTTTTGTTTTGCTTGTAATTGTTTGTAGTTTTTTTTTCTATTTATTTAACGGAATTTATTAATTGAATAATTAACGATTGCACTACTCGGCAGTAAGGAATGATGACGGATTCAGTAGCAGTCACAAGTGGCGTATCGCCAAGTCCTCCACCATTTAAGAACTCAATTATTAGCAATATCATAAGGGACTTTGTGGCATACTTGCGGCATGTATGTGTCTCGGGAATTAGATATGTGGCTTGTGAAAAAGAGCAGAGAGCGTATATGCGCAAAATACAGGCAGTTGGAGGAAATAAGTGCATTAGAAATATCGATATCCGACTTTGTTGCTCCAGGAATGGGGAATGAATGTAGGAAGACAAGTAGTGTAATAGGAGAGAATGAAAAAAAGAGATATATGAATGAGAAAATAATAGTCGATAGTGTGGAAGGTGTGAGTGACTGTGAAAGTTTAGGAGATGGTTTTGTTTGGGAGAGTGAATTTAGATTAAGAGTGACTAACCTGCAGAGGGAGATAGATGAGTTGAAAGAGGAGGTGGAATGTCTTGTGAATGAGAGCAGAAGTATGAAAGATAAGATTAGGAGAATGGAAGAGATAAATGCAAGGAGAATCAGAGTAGGGGAGAGAGAGAGAGAGAATTTAGGGAGTATGAGTGAGAGGTATGGGGGTGCTAGAAGAGGAGAGAATGGAAACAGTAGGAGAGATGGAATGAGAGAGAGGTATGGGAATGCTAGCAGACGAGAGGATGGAAACAGTAGGAGAGACGGAATGAGAGAGAGAGATATGGAAGTGCTAGAAGAGGAGAGAATGGAAATAGTAGGAGAGAGGTATGGGAATGCTAGAAGAGAGAGAATAGTAGTAGAGGAGAGGGAATGAGAGAGACCTATGGGAATGAAAGAAGAGGAGAGAATGGAAACAATAGGAGAGAGGGAATGGTAAGAGGTATAATGTATGGCGACTCAATGATCTGTGGTGTTCAAGATAGGATGCATGAGGAGTGTTTGCCAGGAGGAACAATAGAAAGGGTGGCTATGGCAATTAAGAGAGGTGAAAGTGTGGATGAGATGATTGTGATGGTAGGAACGAATGATTTGAGTGGTAATGTAAGTCGGGCAGCTAGAGATATGAGGTTTTTGCTTGAGGCTGTACGGAAGAAGACAGAGAGAGGAAAAATAGTGTGTGTGTTGCCTAGGTATGATAATGATCAGCTGAGCAGAAGAACGGTGATATTGAATGGCATAATAGCAAGAATGTGTGACAAGAGAGGACTGGTATATGTGGATGCTTGGAGTGCGTTTGAGGAAAGAGAGGAATTGTATGCGAGAGACCGTTTACATTTGTATGAGGAAGGACGTAGGCATCTGGAGAGATTGCTGTTCTGAACGAATCAGTGTATCCCAGGGAGGATGATAGCAGGGGGTGGCCTCTTGTGGAAATGGATATTTGGGAGGAGGGAGACAATGTCAGGTAACACTGAGCCCAGTGGAGTCTAGAAGGGATAATGCTGGGTATAGAAAGAATGGCATTTATATGCTTTATACTAATGCCAGGAGTATCCGGAATAAGGGAGAGGAATTGGTGGCGCAGATAGCATCAGCCTGGCCAAAAATTATTGGGATCACTGAGACGTGGTTGACAGAAGAGGATATAATAACAGGAATAGAAGTTGCTGGGTACAGCATTTTTCAGCAGGATAGGAGGGGAAAGCGTGGTGGTGGTGGGGTACTGCTTATGATAAGTGAGACAAATGATTTTGAAAGCATATGGTGTGAGGTAGAGATAGGCAATACAGGATATTTAGTGGGGTGTTGCTACAGACCCAGGAGCACGGAGGATGGGGACTAGGAGATGTTTAGACAGCTAAGTTTGCCAAGTGCAAGAAGAATAATTGTTATGGGAGATTTTAACTACAGTAGTATAAATTGGAGAGAGGAAGATGCATGTAGCAGTAGTGGAATGGAATTTCTAGAATTCTTGAGGGACAAATGTCTTATGCTACATGTAGCAGAGGGAACAAGAGGTTCAAGAGTTTTAGATTTGGTTATAGCATCAGATGAGTTGATAATAACTGAGATGACATCTCTCCCACCAGTTGGAGAGAGTGACCATATGGTTTTGACTTGGAAAATGAATACACGTGCAGGAGCATCAAAGAGATGGGAACTTATGTGGAATAATAATGCAGGTGATTATAATAGTCTTAGACGTCAACTTCGGGAAGTTTCATGGAGGGAGGAATTGGAAGGCCGGGATATCGTTAGTGCGTGGGAAATTTCAAAGAATATTTGTTAGCAGCAATGGTAAGTTGTATACCACGAGAGGTAAATTGTATCCTCTTCTTCACGAGTGAAGAAGAGGATACAATTTGGAGTAAAGTGGATGACAAACAATATTAAACAGGAATTGCATGCGAAAAAGAGGCTATGGAAGAGATATAAGGAGACAGGTGAAGAGAGGATGCGTGAAGAATATAAGGCACAGGCCAGAAGAGTGACTAGTGTGGTAAGGAAAGCGAAACTGGAATATGAGAGGAGATTGGCCCTAAGATCCAAAGAAAATCCTAGGGAATTTTTTAGCTATGTGGCCAGTAGGAGGAGTAATGACTGTGGAAGAATGATATTGTGGGATAAAAATGGGAATAGAGTGACTGATGCAGAGGACATAGTGGAATTGTTCAATGACCACTTTATTGAAGTATTTCATCCTGGAGGAGTCAGTTTTAATGCTAGAGGGATAGGGCAGGTTCAAGTTTAGAGGAACAGGAGGAGAGTGTGTTCAGATACTGAGAACTCTGGATGTCAATAAAGCTTTGGGACTGGATAGTATTTCACCACGAGTTTTGAGAGAATGTGCTAGGGAACTGATAGTGCCTTTAACCTGGCTTTTCAATAAAAGTCTGGCTTCAGCAAAGGTGCCCAGGGAATGGAAGGAAGGTAGTGCCATTGCATAAGGGTGGTAACAGACTGGAAGTGTCTAATTATAGACCAGTCTGTGTGTCATCAGTAGTTGTTAAGATCTTGGAGAAAGTAGTGGGGGACCGTATACAGCACTGGGCAGATGAGGGTAATGTTATCTGTGAGAGTCAACATGGATTTGTGAAAGGGCGCTCTTGTTTTAGCAATATGCTAGCCTTTTATAATAAAGTTACAAGAACATTAGATGAGGGAAAGGCATATACTGCAATTTTCTTCGACTTAGCAAAGGCATTTAACAGGGTGCCACATGATAAGCTGATATTTAAGTTGCAATACACGGGTCTGGATGTCAGATTGGTCAACTGGATTCAGGATTGGCTGTCTGATAGGTATCAGAGAGTTGTGTATGTTGGAGCAGTTTCAAGGAGACAGAAGGTTACAAGTGGGGTCCCACAGGGCTCAGTACTAGGACCTATATTGTTTAATCTTTATATCAATGACATTGCCAGTGGATTGCAAGGGGATATTCAGTTGTTTGCAGATGATGCGAAGCTGGGAAGGATTATTAGTAATAGTGCAGTTGTGGTAGCCCTGCAAGAGGATTCGAATAAGCTAGATAGATGGGCAAATGAATGGGTGTGTCAGTTTAATGCAGCAAAATGTAAGGTCTTGAGGTTTGGGAAACATTGATGGGATGCTGCATACTCTATGGGAGGAGTTATAGTGGAGGAAGTTGGGGAGACAAGAGATCTGGGGTTGATGATTGATAGAAACCTGAAGTTTAGGGGACATATTGTAAAGGTGGTGAAGGTAACACAGAGGATTGCTGCAATTATGAGAAGGACACTGACCTGCAGAGATAAGAGGGTTATCATTCCATTGTATAAGTCTCTGATCAGACCACACTTGGACTATTGTTCTCAGATTTGGTCCCCAGGATTTGAAAGGGATAAATTAACTGTGGAAAAGATATAAAGACGGATGACAAAGATGGTCTCAGGACTGTACAAGGATAGTTATGAGAATCGGCTGAGGGAATGTGGACTGCAGAGTTTGGCAGATAGAAGGAGAGGTGATATGATTGAGACTTTTAAACTGTTGAGAGGTGGTTACAGGGTTGACACTGGGGAGTTCTTTCACTTGGTTGAACAGCGGGAAGGAGTAATGACAAGAGGCCAGCCCTGGAAGTTACGAAAGGAAACTGTGAGGCAAGAGGGTGAGGAGTGGTTTATTTGCATGGAGGGTGGTTGAGCCGTGGAATGCATTGCCTGGTAGAGTGGTGAGGGCAAGAACGGTCAATGAGTTTAAGGAGTGGTATGATAGACTTTGTGTTTCTTAGGGGGAACCTTCCCTCGATGAGTCTTGACAGACTTTATGTTCTTAGGAAGGACCTCCCACGATGAGTCTTTTGACTCCATGGAGGCCTGAATAATAATAATAATCATAACTAATGAGGATATTTCTGATACTTTCCTTTTTTGGCTGTGCAAGAATAGAAGGGGAAGCTTGATGCCAAGGTCAGACATATTTGAATAATGTTATCATCTGAATATGAAGGTGGAAAACAGAGAAGTTGTTTGACCTCAGCAGAAGACTATTCTGGTCTTCTGCTATGGTCATATTTTACATATTAAAGCTCATATTTTATATTTTTTCTTAGTATGAGTCAAGGTTTTGATATTTGACTCTTAAAAATCTTCTGCTTTAACATTAAATATATTATGTTATATTTTAAACTAGATATTGGAAGGAAGCTGTAGTCAGGCTGAGTGCAATGCTGAGGTTTTTCACTTGAATTATTTCAGATATGCTGAATTTTTATCACGGACTGTTTTGGAACACTTGTTAATGAACCACAGCTTGGATAGTTGTCATGAATTTTATGTGGAAGGTGGTGGTGGTGTGTGTGGGGGTGGGAATTGAAGGCCTTCATGCCAGCAAAGATTATTTCAATTATGTCAGAGCAGACCTGCATGCATAAACTGCTTATGGATTTATTTATTTTCTAGTCGCAGACATTTTTTTTTTGTTTGCTAACTTCTTTTTGTTGGTAAACATTTTATTTGACTTTTTTTTTTTTTTGCATATTTATGTAAAAAAAACCTTTGTAGTGCTTGAACCTTCGAATATAACAAAATATGCTTTCAGTTTCTTATGCACTAATGAAACCCAAACTAGTTACATACCTACTGTGACTAAATAACTGAAATAATTCTTCTTGGAATGATGACCACCATCTATCATTCTGCTCTAAACCTCTGACTACTTTTTAAACCTCCAACAGGTAATTTCATACTACAGTATAACATACTGTAGCTTTGAATACATCAAGTGGCTAGTGAGATAATCACCAGCTTCACATTTAACCTATGCTGCAATACACATATAGGTATTTTCATGAGTGCTATTCTGCTAAACTGACATTATTCCTACACACCTATTAAAAATAAAGCACAAGAAACTTCAACATCCATTTGATAGTTTGAAGCTGCTATTAGTTCCCCCCCCACACACACACACACATACATACACAGCACTGTTGTGTAGTTTTTCAGTTTTCTGTGATATATATGCTTAGCTAGATTGGCCAAATTGTTATCAGTAGGTTATAAGTTTGAATTCCACCATAATCATGGATATTTTCTAAATATTTTTAGGTGGTAGAAGTATGAGGGTTGTTTGAAAAGTTTGGTAAATTTCCAATAGACAGCGACACAATTCATTCATTCATACCAGTGTCTGCACTTATCATCTTTTTCATGACCCCTGGCAAAATTTTAGCCATGTGCGATGTGTAGTTTTCGTTTGGCAAACGTTTAAAATGACCATGTTCACATTCTTCATAAAAATGGAGAAAAACGAGTTTCGTTTTTCTCCATTTTTATGGAAAATGCAAAGTTTCGTGCAGTGAAAAAACACTTTTATTTGAAGACATGGACTGCCATGCAGATCAAAATCGAGTTAGATGCAGTTCATGTTGACTCTGTGCCAGCATTAAAGACTATTTATTTTTGGATAAATGAGTTTAAATGTGGTCATAAGTCCATCGAAGATGAAGTGTGCCCTGGATGCCTGTCTGAGGTCACTACAAAGGAAATGATTGACAAAATCCATGGTATCGTTATGGAAGACCGCCAAATGAAAGTGCATGAGATTGATGAGATTATAGGCATCTCAACTGAATGGGTGTATAATATCCTGCATGAAAAAGCTGTGTACTGTGAAAAACTGTGAAAAAGCACCCATGTATCCTGCATGGGTGCTGTGATTGTTAACTGTCAATCAAATATGCATGCAAAAAGACATTTCAACACAGTGTTTGTCAATGTTTAAACACAATTCACAGGATTTTTTTGTGTCGATTCGTGACTGTAGACGAAACTTGGATCCACCACTACAAACCTGAGTCCAAGCAGCAGTCAAAACAATGGACAACGCCTGGTGAAAGAGCACCGAAAAAAGCGAAGACTGTTTTGTCAGCTGGGAAGGTGATGGCCACTGTTTTTTGGGATTCCCGAGGAATTATCTGATAGACTATTTGAAAAAAGTGTAAGACAATAAAAAGAGTCTATTATGTGTCATTGTTCGACTGTTCAAAAGAAGAAAAATGAAGAAAAAATGGTCAAGATTTGTGCACTTCATCAAGACAACGCACCATCCCACACATCCACCGTATTCTCCGGACTTGGCCCCACGTGACTTCTTCATGTTCCCAAAGTTAAAAATTTGGCTCGGTGGGAAAAAAGTTTCTTCAAACGAGGATGTCATCAAGGCTGTCGATGACTATTTTGCACAATTTGACAAATCCTACTTTTTAGATGGGATCAAATGTGTAGACCTCGATAGAGACTATGTTGAGAAATAAAAGTGATTTTTTCCAAAAAAATGTTTAAGTTACTTTTTTTTACCAAATTTTTCGAACAACCCTTGTATTTTATTTTGCAATTTGGGATCGCTACCACCTTGATTATTGGAGATCTGAAGTGGATTGAAAGAGTACCATATTGGTCTGTAAAGTAGGGTTTCTGGATTATCTAATCCATAACCCTATGAAATACAACTGTACTGTAAGCTAATAGTCTTTTATGGAAGTGATTCACATAATATCTATATACATATAACCTTCTTTCCGCCATGCATTGAATTTGGATCTCATCTTTGTTGTCAGTGAGTTTTATAGACTCACTGACAACAGTGAGTTTTGTTTTTACTACTTTTCCACTAATAAAAGCAATTCATTTCTGCAAGAAAGAACACTGTAATAGATAAATGCATTTATCCTTGTTGCTTACTTATTATGGCAAGATAATCATAACTACCAATTTTGCAGGTCTTTGGTACCCCATGTTGAATTTCAGCTGTCTATTTTTTTGCAAATCATTGCAGAGCTGTACCAGTTTGTCCTTCTGTTGACTATTTCACATCTAACCATTTTTAGAGATTATATGTCCTGTTCTGGTACTGGATCTTACTTGTGTTTAAGTTATAGAATAAACTTCATGAAACCAGTAATATAGCACTTAATTACCAAACAAAACATCTTCAGATTAGTCTTTGCTAACCTAAGAGCATTATTTAATTTCTTAGAGATACATACACACACCCACACCAGTGAAGCTGTCCAGTGAAATTGGCTATAAACAAAGAAAAGTATATGTGATAACACAATGATCATATCTTAACAACTTTTCTTTAGTCTAAATAGAATAATTGCAGAAGACAACCATGAGGAGTGTAACAGTTACATATCCAGTATTAAGTATATTAATGAGTTTTATCTGTTTATAACCAGCCTGGTTGGCCAAGTAGTTAGCGTATCTGCTCTCCAGCCAAAAGGCTGTGGGTTCGAATCCCACCGCGGGCATGGATGTTTGTGATTGTCTGTGAAAGAACTAGTGGTGGTAATCGACGATAGATGGCATTGGTGTTAGATGATGCGGGTTGGTGAAGTAGTGAGACTCAGAGTTGATGCCCTGCCTTGATGAGTCTTCGGACTCCTTGGAGGTGTGATATAATAATAAGCTATTTCATTATATCTCAAAATGCATATGTAATGCTAGCTTGAGCTAACAAACAATCTTTGGCATGTACAATTTACTTCAGTAATGAAATTGATATTTTCTTCCTAGTTGTATATAGTTTATTCCAGAAATTCTTTGACATGAATGACACATTTTGTTTGTGTAACATTCATGTTTATTGATACATTTTAACATCAATTAGTTATATTCAGAATAATATTTTATATAAAATATTAAGTTTTACATGTAATTATGTAAATTATTATAATTTTCTCTAATTATAGAAAAATCTTGTCACTCAGTTAGTTATGGAACGAGATGAATGGAAGGCAAAAATGACTCAGGCACTAAATAGTAAAATAGAAGCAGTTGCTCAAAATTCAGCACTAGTGAGGTATGTTCACATGAAAAAAAAAAAGAAAAACAACAAAAACAGCATTCCTGTTATGTAACTCTCATTAATAATTCATTAGGAGATAATTATAAACACTTATAAAAAATATATGCACCTTAATTTAATCTTGTTTTATTTGATGTGATGTATCTACTCATGCAGTTACTAAACCATACTCCAAACATGACCAACCAAGGCCAATCTGGTTAGCGTATCTACTCTCCAGCCAAAAGGCTGCTCTTTCGAATCCCACCGTGGGCATGGATGTTTGTGATTGTCTGTGAAAATATTAGTGGTGATGGTGAGCGGTAGATGGCATTGATGTAGTTTCGGTTCATTGTAGTTGGTGGGTTGAGTGGTAGAGAGTTGTAGATAGGTACCCTCCTTTGATGAGTCTTTGGACTCCTTGGAGGTATCATGTAATAATAATATCTTGAAACATTTTAGTGATATGTGGAGAAATCTTGGAGGTAATCAAATTATTACAACAGTTTGAATAATTGTGATAAATTTTCAGTGTGTGTGTGTGTGTGTGTGTGTGTATGTATGTAAATATGTTGATGAATACTTTCCTAGCTGTTGTACATGGATTTTTATTTACATGGCTGATTATGACTCATTAAAGGAGACTATAACAGTATTAATCGTTACTGTTAATTTAATAGCACTCTCTCTCTCTCTCTCTATATATATATATATATAGAGAGAGAGAGAGAGAGAGAGAAAGAGAAATATAGTAACTATCTACAATATGAAAGAAAAATCTAAGCCATTTTTGGCAATGGGGAACGCTTTTTTTTTAATGAAGTTGAATTTAATAAGGTATAAAATAAAGGATATTAATTAACATACCTATGTCTTGAAGATAAAGATGGTTAAAAATTTGACTAAAGACTTTATTTTGGGCCAAAATGGTATTCAATTTAAAGTATTGGGTACAAGATAGCAACAACTGCAGAAAATATATAAAGAAAAACAAGAATTTTAAAACCAATGACAAAAAAAGTTAAAACTGAAAAGATGAATTTGTAAACTTTGGATTTTGAAAGAACTGAAAATAAAAAACCTATTATATACACAGTAAGCCAACAACAAACATGACAGATGCTGGCTGTTTCGTTGAGTTAAAACATCATCAGATGTTTACTCATCTGGTGTAAACATCATCAGAAAACTAACTGTAAGCCAGCTGCATGGCCCTTTTGAGTTTGGTTGGTTCTAGAGTATTCAGCAATTGGACTCGTTTGACCAAAACATCTGCAGCCATAAAAAGAATATTCAAATTACAGAAATGTCTTCACTAAAAACAACAAACTACAAAATTTACTAAAACATAGCACCTGTCATGTTTGTCGCTGGTTTACTGCATATATAATAGGTTTTTTATTTTCATTTCTTTCAAAATCCAAAGTTTACAAATTCATCTTTTCAGTTTTAACTTTTTTCATCATTGGTTTTAAAATTCTTGTTTTTCTTTATATATTTTCTGCAGTTGTTACTATCTTGTACCCAACACTTTAAATTGAATACCATCTTGGCCCTAACTAACTGTTGTATAGCATCCATGTTACTGATGCACTATACATTGTCTACATATCTACCGTAATAAGTGAGTCATTCGGTAGAGAGAGGGGGAATAAGAATTGTTTCCATGTGGGCAAGAAAAAGTTCAGAAAGTATACCACTGATGTTCTGGCCCATGAGAAGACCAAAAAATTGTAATTTATTTTGTTTAATTGCCATGAAGGGGATAGTAAATGGGGTCTTTTTGTGTTTATGGCACATTGGCTGGTTCTTATTGCTTGCAATTTACAACAATGTAATTTGGATTCATTTTCTTGGAAATTGATGATGTTAACCTATTCAATTTCAGGGGGTTGTTTAGGTTGTATAGCATGCAAAGATATTTCAGCAGTAGACTTTTGGTTGTTTCTGGTATGTTTTTGTTTGTGCTTTTTCTTTGTGGTGGAAAGTAGATACTACTCTATAAA
The DNA here is from genome assembly GCF_054136105.1 of Typopeltis vanoorti. Taxonomy (NCBI): domain Eukaryota; kingdom Metazoa; phylum Arthropoda; class Arachnida; order Uropygi; family Thelyphonidae; genus Typopeltis; species Typopeltis vanoorti. The sequence goes on along the minus strand of NC_143549.1, from coordinate 187,980,054 downwards.
GAAAGTAGATAGTAGGCATGGGAATATTACAATCTCGAAAGTGTTCAGTTAAGCAAGACGTAATAGATTGAATGGCAGACCCAGTATATAATCGGTGTTGCATCCTGACTGGCAGTTGAATTTGTAAACTACATTATGGCATAGTAGAATATCAGTCTGAGTTATTGTGGTTCTATGTTTTAGTAAATTTTGTAGTTTGTTGCTTTTAGTGAAGACATTTCTGTAATTTGAATATTTGAATATTCTTTTTATGGCTTTATAGATGTTTTGGATACATATCAACACAACACATAGGTCGTGTTGATATGTATCCATAGGTATTTATCTAATTTATGTTCTTTGAGTTGGTGTAAACGTTTTTCAATTTGTTGTATGATGTTAGAACTGGGGATTGTTTTGTAAGTATTTGCATCATTGACGATGTCTAGAATTTTATTATGGTAATCTGTTTTGTTTATTATCGGCCTTACTGACAATAATGTTGGGGTTGTTTTTTAATTCTTTTATAGCATGTGAAAGTTGTGGTGAGAGATTTTGTGTAAGAATTATGTTACTATTTATGATATTGTTTATCTTTTTGAAAAACACATCTTTATTTGGATCACTTTCTAGTTTAGTTTGAGCTTCAATGATGTATTGTTTTCTAGGGAAAGTTTTTTGGAGAATAGCAAAATTTAGACCTTTATTTAATACTTCTGTTTTGCTGGAGATAGCATATAGTTAGATAAATTTTAACTAAAGGCATTATGTTTACTTTCTGTGTGTGTGTGGGGGGGGGGGGGGGGTAAGGATGTGCTACTTTGTGTTGATGAAGTTGTAAGACTTTTTCCATTTTTCATTATGACATTCTTCTGCAATGTAGGAATCACTATTAATTTAATGATTGTAATTTATTGGAAAAATATTAGTAATTGTCATTACTCTAAGAAACAATTGTGTGCCCATTAACATTCATGTTTTTGCTTAATGAAAAAAAATTATGGAAGGCTAGGGTTTAGCATAATTTCTGTGGATTCTAACATCTTTCTGTCTTTCTCAGGATAACATCGTGAGACTGACTATGCGAAAATGATTGGGGATGTCAGTTTAATGCAGCTAAATGTAAGGGCTTGAGGTTTGGGACACATCGATGGGATGCTGCATACTCTATTGGAGGAGCTATAAGTAGGTGAGACAGGAGATCTGGGGTTGATGATTGATAGAAACCTGAAATTCAGGGGACACATTGCAAAGGTAGTGAAGGTAACACAGAGGATTGCTGCAGTAATAAGAAGGACGCTGACCTGCAGAGATAAGAGTTATCATTCCGTTGTATAACACCCTGATCAGACCACACTTAGACTATTGTTCTTAGATTTGATCCCCAGGATTTGAAGGGGATAAATTACCTGTGGAAAGTGTACAAAGGTGGATAACAAAGACAGTTTCAGGACTGTACAATGTTAGTGAGGATCGGCTAAGAGAATGTGGACTGCAGAGTTTGGTGGACAGGAGGAGGAGTGTTGATATGATTGAGACTTTAAAGCTGTTGAGAGGTGGTTACAGGGTTGACACTGGGGAGTTCTTTCGCTTGGTTGAACAGCAGGAAGGAGTGATGACAAGGGACCATCCCTGGAAGTTACGAAAGGAAACTGTGAGGAGTGGTTTCTTTGTATGGAGGGTGGTTGAACCATGGAATGCATTGTGTGCAAGAATGGTCAATGAGTTTAAGGAGTGGTATGATAGACTTTGTGTTTCCTAGGAGTAACCTCCCACGATGAGTCTTTATAGACGTGTGTTTCCTAGGAAGAACCTTCTGTGATGAGTCTTATTACTCCATGGAGGCCTGAATAATAATAATCATAATCATTGTAATATCTCCTGTAATCGATCTCACTGAGATTCTTCTGCATTCTTCTATGGATTTTTCAATTGAAAAATCCATAAAACTCTTCAAAAAGTTCCATGTTTGGTCTCTGGTGGTGGTTTCTTTGTTTTGGAGGTGGGTTTCTAGATAATTTAGCCCTTAGCCTACCCACAGTATTTATACCAAGGTACTTAGTATAAATACTGTGGGTAGGCTAAGGTAAATTTGAGTCATTAGTTAAAGAGCCTGTGTAGCTCAGTGGATGTGGCGTTTGCACATCACGGCGCTTGGCCGCATGAAGGAAAACTTGGTTTCGAGTCTAGTCGGCGACTAGAGGAAATTTTTCTAAGCCTTTTTTCGACCGATTCCCGAGTTAGTCGATCTCTGGCACGGGCAAGCGGGTTTTCCCTCCCGAAAACTCGGGTTTTCTGTCCTGTAAACTCAAGAAAATCGACCGTAGAACCCACATTATTTCAGACATTAAATAGATTGTGTTAGGGTTAGGCACCACGAGATGGCGGCACATTTGAGCTGTCTCTCTTCACTGTATACCGCTTAATTAGTGATAGCCTTGGGCCATCTATCTCTGATTGGTACCAGTGGAAATTGAACTACCCACTCAGTCTCCAAAAGTTAGATTGGGCTAAATGGCCTTGCCTACTCCCCATATACGGGAATAAAAAGGCATTAGCTGATTTTTTTTTTTTTTTTTTTTTTTTTTTTTTATCTCCTGTAATCGATCTCACTGAGATTCTTCTGCATTCTATGGATTTTTCAATTGAAAAATCCATAAAACTCTTCAAAAAGTTCCATGTTTGGTCTCTGGTGGTGGTTTCTTTGTTTTGGAGGTGGGTTTCTAGATAATTTAACCCTTAGCCTACCCACAGTATTTATACCAAGGTACTGGTGTTTTGTTTGTGAATTTTAGGTAGTTCATACAGATGAGGAATAAGTGGATGAAGAAATTTGAGCCATTAGTTAAATTTCTTGTGTATATTCTGATATTTTTGAAGATACTATTGGTCCAGTTTTGGAATTCTTTTTAGTTTTGAATAAGTGTTTGGATGAAATAACTGCATTACTTTATAGCAGAAGTTCCTCGACTTTCATATCTTACATTCCCTTAAAGTAGTTTATAAATTTCATTCCCCTTCCAGAACAAGTAAATAGATAGACATGAAAGTTAGTAATGAGTATATGTACAAAAACTGAAAAAAAGAGAGCCAAAAGGCTGCACTTCAGTGATGCAAAATTATTCAAATTAGGTGGATATTGAATCTAACATTATTTCAAAGCTGAATAGAGAAACTACAAGAGTTTCGTGCCGAATATAGAAACTATAAAAGTTTTGGCGGATCCAAGTGTACATATACAGATTGGCAAATAGATTAACATGAAAGTTAGCAATGAGTATATGTACTTTTTTATAATATACAGTCGATCCTTGACCGACATGGGGGTGTAAGGGCACCCATCCCATGCACAGTCAAAAATCCACATATAACTTTTTGAACCCCCAAAAACTTAACTAATAATGGCTTACTGTTGATGGAAGCCTTACCGATAACATAAACAGTCAATTAACACATTTTATTATTATTACTTAATAACCTCCAAGGAGTCCAAAGATTCATCGAGGGAGGACACCTACTCTATAAATCTCCATCTCCACCTTCATCATCTACACCAATGCCATCTACCACCGATCATCACTAGTAGTAATCACAAACATCCATATCCATGGCGGGATTCAAACTTGTGGCCTTTTGGCTGGAAAGCAGATACGCTAACCGCTCGGCCAACCAGACCGGCAAGCACTTTGTTTTTATATCTACCTATCTCTCCCTTCCATCTGCTTCAGACGGATTGGGTCTCCTCCTAATGAAGAGTCACGGCAAAATAATGCAGCTGAAATGCCACTCCTTTGCTGCTGCATCCCCCTATTGGAGATATTCATGGCTATAGTCCATGCATGTTCACAGGGCCAGTTTGCTTGCCTGTTTGCAGGATGAAAAACCTCAGCTAAACTGGGGGGGGGGGGACCCTACTGCCTGCACCCAAGACCAGCTAACTTGGGTATGGCTGAGGAAGATCCTTGAACTCCTCACGTCTCCAACAAGAATCAAACCTAGGACACTCCTTCCCCAGGCATATGGTTGCAAAGCGCACAGCCACTAGGCTAACTGCACTTTCTTTTTGTATGCTATATATGGCATTTTGTATGTTATATATATTATATACTGTATTCTTACAAGCTCAGAAAAGAAAATGTTATTAAAAATTTATAAGGAAGAAAAAATAAAGTTACAGTGCTGTATTTATCGATACCATAAGTTTATGTCATCTGTTTATAAGATGAATCATCTGTCTCTGTTAGTACCTACATCGATATTGTCTTATATGATACAAAACACTGTGTATGTTATACATATTACCGACACTAGACATCAAAAATTTAAAAGATAATGTAAAAAAAAATTCATATTTATTTACAGGTGTAACAATCATTTATTGATAATGAAGAAGCAACAATATGATTGCTGTATGGTAGCGTAGCCTATACACAAATGAATGAAGCATTATTTTCATTGCATAAGGTATTAAAGTCATATTCATAATACAGTATTGGAAACATTGTTACATTTTAAAAAGACCACTTACCTGTGATGATAGGCTGATATGCAGTTTCTTCAACATGGGTATTTTGCTGTCTCCTTGCTGTCTTAGAAATGGAGGAGGTCAAAGGGGAAGTAGGAGAGGCAGGCACACTCGACGTAACTTTACAGAAATACATCATAATTCCTGTCTGACTTTTTTGCTTTTTCATTTCTCTATAAATGAAATCTTTCCTCCACCATTTGCTTTAGTATCGCTGATACTAAAGCAAATGGTGGAGGAAACCCCCCCCCCAAACTTTTTTGCCATGATTTCATAATTTCCTCAATTGACTCTGTCGTAAATCCTGTGAAGTCTCCAGCAGGAATTTATTGTTTCATGCTTGATGGCCTTCACAGCTTTTTCTCTAGCAATGATGGCATTTTCAATGATGTAATCCTTCCAGACTTTCATGGTCTCTCTCTATCGGGGTTCTCTTCCACAGCATTGACAATCCTTTCCATAGCATACCATGTGTAATTAGCTTTAAAGGTCCTTATGACTCCCTTGTCTAGAGGGAGTCATAAATTACAGATGTTGTATTTAGGAGGAAGACCACTTTGGTGTTGAACTCATGGAGTTCTGGGTGGCTGGAGATATTGTCCAATATCAAAAGAACTTAAAAAGGCAGTCCCTTACTGGCAAGGTACATTCTGACATCAGGAACAAAGCATCGATGGAACCAATCCAGAAAATATTTCTTGTTGTCCAGACTTTCTCGTTCTATGACTGAAAGACTGAGAGCTGGTGTTTATCTTTTCCTTTTAAGGCTCGGGTTAGCAGCTTTATAGATAAGGGCAGTCCCGATCACAAACCTTACTGCATTTGCACAAAACAATCCCTCCCTGCCTTAAATCCTGGTGCTTGCTTCTCTTCTTTACTAATAAATGTCCTTTGTGGCGTTTTTTTTTTTTTTTTCCATAATTAGGCACTTTCACTGCATTAAAAACCGGTTCAGGCAGATATCCTTTCTCTTCAGTGGTTAATGGCATCTGGGAATTCATCTGCTGCCTCTTGGCCAGCAGAAGCTGTTTCGCCTGCTGTCTTGTCAATTTTTAAGTGAAACTTCTTTCTAAAATTACCAAACCATCCTTCACCTTTCTTTTGCTTTAAGTTGTCATATAATGACTTTGCTTTTTCTCTAATCATATTAGAGTCTACAGGTATGCCTTTCTTATAGCAGTCCTGCACCCACATAAAAGCTGTATTTTCAATATGAGATAAAAAAGTATTTTTCAAAAAAAAGTGCAAAGTTTTCGTGCCTGCTGATATAACTGCAGTGACGACTTCATGAATTTCCTTTTCTTTTTTTACAGTGGTCCTTATGCTGGATTCATTTATCTTGAAATGGTTGGCAACCACAGCTGCAGACCTCAATCCACAGTGCATATCAAGCAGTTCAACTTTTCCTTGTAATGTCATGACTTTTCTTTGCTTCCTGGGAGCACTTCCCTCATCTCTAATGGCACTTTGTATGGATCCTATGGTGTTTATTCAAGGTTTACGGTTGCACTAAACACTAATAAAAACACAGAAAAATACGTGAGAACTCTGAGAGATCAGTTTTTACTGCAATATGCAATTAACTGGAGAGATGAACTGCTCAAATGGAGATGATTAGCGTCACATAGCATTTTAAGTAGATGCTCACAACACTTGTGAGTTTCCACTTAAAATTGTTGCAAATCTCAAAAAAATTTTGCAATATATTTATTTAAAAAAATCAGCATATAAATGGACTCATGCAGTTTAAATCTGTGTTGTTCAAGGATCAACTGTAAATTGAAATAACAACTTTTAACTTTTCAAATATAATGTATTTCTCCAAAGAGTTAGTTTTGCATGTTGTGTTTTATTAAACATGTAAAATCTATTTTAAAAATAGATTATTATTATAATGAAAGTTTATTTTACTATAACAAGCCAAAAGGCTATTTTACCAGCGACATAAGTTGAGTTTAAGGGAGATGGTAAATCCCGTATTATTGTACAGCTGGGTACGAAACTCGGATCGAAATCCATCGATTCCTAGAGTTTCATGCCGAAAAAACTATCGGCGAGCCCAAGTGTAAGTAATCACTTGGGAAGTACAACACCAGGGAGCAAAGGTGCAGCAAACTCCATCACTTTCCTTAATATTCTCTCATAATGTAAAATGCAACTCCTAGGAGATGTATTACTGTTTTACATTATGAGAAGAGGTCACCACCCAGACCGGTTTCAACCTTTTTGGAGGTCTCATCAGTGAGTAGGTAGACCTGGAATATCAAGGTTTTAAGTGAACCGAACTTACATATACCTCTACTAATGAATTGCTAAAATGGTGTACTTATATATTGTTATTACTACTATAACAAGCCAAAAGGCTATTTTACCGGTGACATAAGTTAATTTTAAGGGAGATGGTAAATCCTGTATTATTGTACAGCCGGGTACGAAACTCGGATTGAAATCCATCCAATCCTAGAGTTTCATGCCGAAAAAAACACTTGGGCTCGCTGATAGTTTTTTCGCCATGAAATTCTAGGATTCGATGGATTTTGATCCGAGTTTCGTACCCGGTTGTACAATAATACGGGATTTACCATCTCCCTTAAACTTAAAATTTACTCACACTTGGATAAAGGATTAAACTAAATTTATTATAGTCTAACCAAGTGAAAAATAAACTTTCAACATCTTTCTCTAAATCCAGAGTAATTTAATAAAAAGGTGGCACACCATTTGGCAACTCCTATAGGTAGAGATGACCTTGCTAATGCTTCTGCCTGGTATCTCCACTTGGGCCTGGCTCCCACTGAAGAAACCTCAATAAAGATCAAAATTAGTCTGGGTTGTGGCCCTTCCCTTAATGCATAACATTACACATATCTGCAAGGAGATGTTTTGCATTATGGGAGATACTGAGATAGGAGTGATGTTAGCTTACTCCATTTTTGCAACGAGATGCCCGGTGTTGTACCACCTTACCCCAGTCCTGAAGATACTTTCAGGCACAAAATTTGTTTGCTCACGCTTGGATAAAGGATTAAACTAAATTTATTATAGACTAACTAGTTGGTTAAGTTAAGAAAATTGATTAACACTTGATCTGTAAACCAAAAATATTATTATTAATTCTCAGAATCAAGAAAATAAACCTTCAAGTTTATTTTCTTGATCCTGAGAATTATTACTAATTCTCAGGATCAAGATCCTGGTGGTACAACACCGGGCAACTCATTGCAAAGGTGGAGCAAGCTAACATGACTCTTATCTCAGTAAGGGAAGGGCCACTACCCAGACTAGTTTCGACCTTTATTGAGGTCTCTTCAGTGGGAGACAGGCCCAAGTGGAGATACCAGGCAGAAGCATTAGCAGGGTCATCTCTACCTATAGGAGTTGCCAAACGGTTTGCCACCTTTTTATTAAATTACTCTGGATATAATGCATAATCCTTAATGCATAACATTATATATATCCACAAGGAGATGTGTTTTGCATTATGGGAGACTCTGAGATAGGAGTGATGTTAGCTTGCTCCACCTTTGCAACGAGTTTCCCGGTGTTGTACCACCTTACCCCAGTCCTGAAGATACATTCAGGGGCAAACTTTGTTGGCTCATACTTGGATAAAGGATTAAACTAAAATATTATAGTCTAACCAAGTGAAAAATAAACTTTCAACATCTTTCTCTAAATCCAAAGTAATTTAATAAAAAAGTGGAACACCGTTTGGCAACTCCTATAGTTAGAGATAACCTTGCTAATTGTTCTGCCTGGTATCTCCACTTGGGCCTGGCTCCCACTGAAGTGACCTCAATAAAGGTCAAAGCTAGTCTGGGTAGCGACCCTTCCCTTAATTAATAACATTATACATATCCACAAGGAGATGTCTTTTGCATTATGAGAGATACTGAGATAGGAGTGATGTTTCTTGCTCCACCTTTGCAACGAGTTTCCCGGTGTTGTACCACCTTACCCCAGTCCTGAAGATACTTTCAGGTGCAAACTTTGTTTGCTCACACTTGGATAAAGGATTAAACTAAATTTTTTATTTAACCAACTAGTTTCGCCAAACTTTAACTGTTGGCGTCTTCAAGGCACCAACAGTTAAAGTTTGGCGAAAAAAAGAAAAGGTTTGGTGAAAGCGAAACTTACATATAGGCTGAAACAATCTCACAATTATGCGTAACTATAAAACTGACAAGAATAACTGTAAAAAAATTGACTATAATAATTACAAATAAAATACTATCGAACGTGAGTGAAACACGTATCGCATGTACAAGATCAGCTAGCTGTTGTTGAGGAAATTTCTGTAGTTTGTATTAAAGTTCATTTCTTCCATTTTTAAGGTTCTGATTAGGGTTTTCCATATCTCTGGGAGTATTAGGCCTTGATTTCTGTTAAGGTTGACAGTAGAAAGGGTGACTGTGGCTGCTTCTTTGAAAATTCTTGAATGGTAATCTTCCTCTAACTAAGGGGAACAACTTTTGTCCCACTCTATGACATGGTTAGTTGTAGAGAAATGAGATGATAGGCCAGAAATGTCCTGTCTGTTGTTTTTGACATAGCCAATGTGCTCTTTTTTTGCCTGATATCAAGGCTTCTCGAAGTCTGTCTGATGTAACTAGAGCCGCACGAGCATGGAATATTATAAACTCCAGCATATTTATAGAAAGCGTGGTTTGGAGATCTAAGTAGTTTACGAATAGATTCTATTGGTTTAAATGTTACTCTTATTTTGTGTTGTTTGAGGAGGCTGGCGAGCTTGTAGGAGATGCCACTTACAAACGGAATTGCAATCATTTTTATATATATGGAATATCTTCTTGTTCTTTTTGTGGTGGTTCAGAGAAAATGACTATTATTATTATTATTACAGGCAACTCCAAGGAGTCGACAGACTCATCGAGGGAACCCCTAACATCATGTCAAGAACAACTGTTCGTCTTTCACACAGTATCTATCATACCTCACCTTTAACTCATTCACACTCATAGCATCCACAACAGATTCTGGCAGCTTATTCCACTCATTTACCACTCTCCAAGTAAAGAACCTAGCTCTAACACCCCTGTTAACCACATTTTTGTCCAGCTTCCATGTATGGTCCCTAGTCCTCCCACCACCAGCCCTATTTTCAAAAATATCTTCTGGATTAATCTTATAAAAACCCTTCAGTAATTTGAATGTCTCAATCATATCACCCCTTTTCTGCCTATCAACCAATTTTTGCAACCCACAAATCTTCAATCTGTTCTTCTCATAAGGTTCATTCCACAGACCTACCACCATCTTGGTCACTCGTCTCTGGATCCTCTCCACCTCCTCTCCATCAAGAAGAAAGCCTGGCGCCCATATCTGGGCTCAGGAGTCCAAATGGGGTCTTATCAGGGCTCGATATAGAGGAACAATAACTTGTTTGTCTCTGCTTGTTAAAGTATTTTTCAGTAACCAAGTGATTTTGATGAGCTGTTTTAGCCACTTTTGCAATGTGCCCCCTAAACTTCAACTCCCTATCCACCAGCACTCCCAAATCCCTGTAATTATTGACTAGTCTTCTTGGATAGCCGTTCAAGTACAGATTGTTGGAAATTAATGTGAACTCATCTTGATGGGTCTCATTGTCTGTTGTGATGCGAATCGCTCTCTTCTTTAAAATGTGTACAATGCTTGAGTTTATGTGAGATGTGGTGAGAGGAGCTGAAATGTAGGTAGCGACCTGTATTGGTCGGTTTTCTGTACTCCGATAGATTTATACTGCCATCAATTTTTTTTTTGATTAAGATGTCTAAAAACGGTAGTTGTTTTTCTCTTTCAAGTTCCAGAGTAAATTGAAGAGAATGATGGAAGGAGTTGATCTTTTTGAGAAAATCATATAGGTCATCTTTGTTGTTGTTCCACACGATGAAGATATCATCAACATATCGTAACCAAATTTTAGGTTTGGGAATAATTTGGGATAGGATTTTACTTTTTAAGTCTTCCATAAAGAGGTCAGCACATGAAGATGAGAGTGGGTTCCCCATCGCCATGCCTGTTAATTGTTGGTAGATCTTATTTTTTCACGAAAAGTAGTTAGAATTTAGGCAGTGACAAATGGGGAGCCCACTCTCACCTTCATGTGCTGACCACTTTATGGAAGACTTAGAAAATAAAATCCTATCCCAAATTATTCCCAAACCTAAAATTTGGTTCAGATATGTGGACGATATCTTCATCGTGTGGAACAACAACAAAGATGACCTATATGATTTTCTCAAAAAGATCAACTCCTTCCATCATTCTATTAAATTTACTCTGGAACTTGAAAGAGAAAAACAACTACCATTTTTAGACATCTTAATCAAAATCAAATCAATGGCAGTATAAATATATCGGCGTACAGAAAACCGACCAATACAGGTCACTACCTACATTTCAGCTCCTCTCACCACATCTCACATAAACTCAGCATTGTACACATGTTAAAGAAAAGAGTGATTCGCATCACAACGGACAACAAGACCCTTCAAGATGAGTTAAAATTTATTTCCAACAATCTGTACTTGAACGGCTATCCAAGAAGACTAGTTAATAAAGTCCTTTTCTCTGAACCACCACAAAGAGAACAAGAAGATATTCAATATATAAAAACGATTGCAATTCGGTTTGTAAGTGGCATCTCCTACAAGCTCGCCAGCCTCCTCAAACAACACAAAATAAGAGTAACATTTAAACCAATAGAATCTATTCGTAAACTACTTAGATCTCCAAACCACCCTTTCTATAAATATGCTGGAGTTTATAATATTCCATGCTCATGTGGCTCTAGTTACATCAGACAGATTTCGAGAAGCCTTGAAATCAGGCAAAAAAAGAGCACATTGGCTATGTCAAAAACAACAGACAGGACATTTCTGGCCTATCGTCTCATTTCTCTACAACTAACCATGTCATAGAGTGGGACAAAAGTTGTTCCCCTTAGTTAGAGGAAGATTACCATTCAAGAATTTTCAAAGAAGCAGCCACAGTTGCCTTTTCTACTGTCAACCTTAACAGAAATCAAGGCCTAATACTCCCAGAGATATGGAAAACCCTAATCAGAACCTTAAAAATGAAAGAAATGAACTTTAATACAAACTACAGAAAGTTCCTCAGCAACAGCTAGCTGATCTTGTACATGCGATACATGTTTCACTCACGTTCGATACTATTTTATTTGTAATTATTCTAGTCAGTTTTTTATTCTTGTCAGTTTTGCAGTTATGCATAATTGTTAGATTGTTGCAGCCTATATGTAAGTGCCTTGAAGACACCAACAATTAAAGTTTGGCGAAACTAGTTGGTTAAGTTAATAAAATTGATCAACACTTGATCTGTAAACCCAAAATATTATTACTAATAGATTATTATTATTATTTAGGCCTCTAAGGAGTCAAAAGACTCATCATGGAAGGTTCTTCCTAGGAAGTACAAGTCTATCAAGACTCATCATGGGAGGTCCCTCCTAGGAAACATAAAGTCCATCATACCACTCCTTAAACTCATTGACCGTCCTCACTCTCACCACTCTATCAGGCAATGCATTCCACAGTTTAACCACCCTCCGTGCAAAGAAACTACTTCTCGCCCTCTTGCTCACAGTTTCCTTTCGTAACTTCCAGGGATGGCCCCTTGTCATCACTCCTTCCCACTGTTCAACCAAGCAAAAGAACTCCCCAGTATCAACCCTGTAATCACATCTCGACAGTTTAAAAGTCTCAGTCATATCACCTTCTTCTATCCACCAAACTTTGCAGTCTACATTCCCTCAGCGGATCCTCATAACTAACATTGTACAGTCCTGAAACTGTCTTTGTTATCTGTCTTTGTACCCTTTTCCATAGTTAATTTATCCCCTTCAAATCCTGGGGACCAAATCTGAGAACAATAGTCTAAGTATGGTCTGATATCAGGGTGTTATAGAATGGAATGATAACTCTTTTATCTCTGCAGGTCAGTGTCCTTCTCATTACTGCAGCAATCCTCTGTGTTACCTTCACCACCTTTGCAATGTGACCTGAATTTCAGGTTTCTATTAATCATCAATCCCAGATCTCTTGTTGTCCCTACTTCCTCCAGTATAGCTCCTACATGTTTAGAAGGTATATTATCATTTACTTTTTAAAACTGCTGAATCTCTGTGAGTTTTGGCAGTTTAAGAAAGAGCAAATACTTTAAAAAAAGTTTTCTCCATATGTCATTTAAAGAAAAAAATGTTTCTTATTAACAACATGTGAAGAAACATTTTTAAAAATCTTTGCTTGGTTGAAGCATACTTCAGAAAAGCACTTGCATTCCCAGAGGAGCTCCATTTTGGAACCATCTGTTTTACAGTCCTAGTCCTCTATATCAAGGATTACTCTTGCCTTCTCTGTATCCATGGAGAAAATAGCTGTTTCAATGTTCTCTTTTAGACTCTTAGTTGCTTGACATTCTGCAAGGGCAGTGTTATCTTTCTGTGGTCTTATTGTGTTTACTATAAATGGCAATTCAGGCTATAATAAGTAAACCTCTTGATGAAGTAACAAGGTTAGTAGCTTGTTCGTTTTCTGTTAATTTATATTCTTAACTATTTAGTTCTTTTAAAGCATCTGATTTCCAATTAATGTCCTTTTAATTATGAGGCAAATCTTTCTAGCTTTGGGCATTTGGTATCCTTTTTATACATTGCCACATTTTTTTCTAGAATTTCCTCTAAGAAAGTGAATAAGGACTGCTTTCAACATAAATTCTGGGATAATTTAGTTGGCCTGAAGTCCATTTGGTCTTATATAAGTGTTCGTTGAGCAGCTCTCTTTTTCTTGTGGATGTGTTTATGTTTGAGTTTGGAATTTTTCTTTAAATATAATGAACTTGGTATTGAGGTCATTGAATATGCTATGTTTAATCATTAGTCCTCCATATTGTATTCTAGATCGCTGATGCTTCTTCATGTAGTCTCACCATATAGGCTAGTAATTTATTGATAAAGTTGTAATAGGTTTCACGGTATAAAAATAACACAGATGGTTAAGAAAATAACCATTTATTAACTTAAAAGCTAATATTTCGCTGGTATTATATCCAGCATCTTCAGAGCACACAACACAAAGTTTGTTATAAAGGCAAGACAGCCACAATCCAGTGTAACAGTGGGGATAGTATAAGTGATTGCAGCGTGCAACACAAGACTAAAGTCCTAATATGGCGCCATCTAGGTTAAAAAAAAAAAAAAAAATTCAAAGTTTTGAAATAGTAGTCCAAATGATAAAAATAAAAGTAATAAATATTAATTTGGTATTAGGATGACTGTCTCCCAAATCTTTGGTAGATTTATACAGCCATACTTGTTAAGGTTTGGAGTATGTTTCAAAGCTTCTGTTGATTCTAGGAACAACCTCTCTGAACTTGTAGAAGCTTCTGTGCATTACTTTTGTTTCTTTCCAATTGATCCTGTGTGCAGGGGTATCCAAAGCATGGTCTGCCAGACCCAACTTACCATAGCGAAAGTGTCGGATATATTTTTTGTGTTCACTGAGGCGGATGTCCACATTTCTTCTTGTCTGTCCGTAGTAGGCTTGATGGCAAGAACAGGGCACTTCATAGACACCTGGATGTGATAAAGGAGTGCATTTGTCCTTAGGTGAACCTCCTTTATCACATCCAGGTGTCTATGAAGTGCCCTGTTCTTGCCATCAAGCCTACTACGGACAGACAGGAAGAAATGTGGACATCCGCCTCAGTGAACACAAAAAATATATCCGACACTTTCGCTATGGTAATTCGGGTCTGGCAGATCATGCTTTGGATACCCCTGCACACAGGATCAATTGGAAAGAAACAAAAGTAATGCACAGAAGCTTCTACAAGTCAGAGAGGTTGTTACTGGAATCAACAGAAGCCTTGAAACATACTCCAATCCTTAACAAGTATGGCTGTATAAATCTACCAAAGATTTGGGAGACAGTCATCCTAATACCAAATTAATATTTATTACTTTTATTTTTATCATTTGGACTACTATTTCAAAACTTTGGTTGTTTTTTTTTTTAACCTAGATGGCGTCATATTAGGACTTTAGTCTTGTGTTGCACGCTGCAATCACTTATACTATCCTCACTGTTACACCGGATTGTGATTGTCTTGCCTTTGTAACAAATTTTGTGTTGTGTGCTCTGAAGATGCTGGATATAATACCAGCGAAATATTAGCTTTTAAGTTAATAAATAGTTATTTTCTTAACCATCTGTGTTCTTTTTATACCGTGAAACCTATTACAACATGTCTGATGAACACATAAGTCTATCCACGTGTATAATTATTGATAAAGTCTCTGCAGCTCAGTCGGTATAGATGAAGCCCTTTTTCAGAAAGGCCTGGGTTTGATTCCCGTCTATGACGTGAGGAACCTTTATCTGGTCTCTTTTGACTGAAGGTGAGTTACCCAGTTCTCATACGGAAATAGAGAGTTTTTCCACCTGGAAACGCAGGTTTTCAGTCTCTCAGAACAGGCAAACCA
Organism: Typopeltis vanoorti; assembly: GCF_054136105.1. NCBI lineage: Eukaryota > Metazoa > Arthropoda > Arachnida > Uropygi > Thelyphonidae > Typopeltis > Typopeltis vanoorti. The sequence goes on along the minus strand of NC_143549.1, from coordinate 187,965,046 downwards.
GCCCCTTGAACACACACACACACACATGGATTTACAGTCATAAAAAATATATATACTTAATCCCTCATCAAGAGGGCTCAACCTTACCCCTCCTCCAAATGGATGGGGAGAAAGGGGGGAATCCCATACAAATATTATTATTATTTAGAAATATTAGAAATATATACACGTTAGCACAAGAATAATGTTTAATTTGCCAAATATTTTGGTCTGAATATTACAGACCATCTTCAGTGGCTACATGAGAATAGTTTTAAAAAAAAAACAAAGTGGAATACGAACAGTTGGTCATTCATACATAGAACGTGCCACATGATGTCATATCACTAAGTATTAGAAGAGTAAACATTTAAAAAAAAAAAATTAATGTGTTATCTTGATTAAACTTTCCCAAATTTTTTATATAGATATACAGTTATTACAATTCAAGTTAGGACATTGAAGTAAGGCCTCTATGCTTTCTTTAAATAAACGTTCAAATTTGTAGCGACATCTGTGTAGAAGGAGAGTTTTGGACTTCTCCGAAAAGAGTACACAACATCTTTTCGATTCTTACAAACCAACACAGAACAACCAAGATTCAATATGTCGAGTTCCAATTCCTTACATTTCCGGGATTTCGGAACCAATTTCGAGAATTCTTATACACCTATTAACAAATTATCCACCCAGTTTCCTTCATCTAAAGATAAACACTCAACCTTGTCTCTACCTGGTGTGTATCAAGTTCCTTCTAATTGTAATCTTTCTTACTTTGGACAAACTGGACATTCCATAGAAAAAAGAATTCAAGAGCATCAGTCATCAATTCAACACAACAAACCTGAGAAATCTGGATTAGCTCAGCATGGATTAGAAACAAACCACAACATCCTTTGGTCCAAGACTCTCCTCCTCTTACATAGATGTCTCTAAAAATTTGACCGTTTATTTATAGAAAGTGTAGAGGCCTTACTTCAACGTCCTAACTTGAATCGTAATGACTGTATATCTATATCAAAAATTTGGGAAAGTTTAATCAGGATAACACTTTATTTTATTTTATTTTATTTTTATTTTTTAAATGTTTACTCTTCTAATACTTAACGATATGACATCATGTGGCGTTTTATATATGAATGATCAATTGTTCATATTCCACGTTGTTTTTTTTTTTAAAACTATTCCTATGTAGCCACTGAAGATGGTCTGTATTCAGACCAAAATATTTGGCAAATTAAACATTATTCTTATGTTAACGTGTATATATTTCTAATCGTTATGTCACAAGTATTGTTAAGAAATCAAATTATTATTATTTATTAATACTGTACAAATTTATTTGGCTGTAGGATATATGCTGAATTAATAATGACAGTAAAGTAAAGCATAAATAAAAAGCTAATAAGAAACCATAAAACAATGATGATGTTCTTTTGAAGAGTACCCAACCCCTCCTTTTTTTTTTTTTTTTCGAAAATCCCACTCACAAAGGTTTTATTATAAACCTTAAAGTATTTGAAATAGTAAAAAAAATGACATTTAAATAATAAAACAATAAGTGCTAATAGTCACACAAGGCTGGGATATCATTAGTGCATGGGAAATTGTGAAAGAATATTTGTTAGCAGCAATAGTAAGTTGTATACCACGAGTGAAAAAGAGGACACAGTTTGGAGTAAAGTGGATGACAAACAATAATATTAGGTAGGAATTGCATGGAAGAGATATAAGGAGACAGGTGAAAAGAAGATGCATGAAGAATATAAGACACAGGCAAGAAGAGTGACTAATATGGTAAGGAAGGCGAAACTGGAATATGAGAGGAGATTGGCCCTAAGATCCAAAGAAAATCCTAGGGAATTTTTTAGCTATGTGGCCAGTAGGAGGAGAAATGACTGTGGAAGAATGTTATTGCGGGTTAAAAATAGGAATTATGCAGAGGACATAGTGGAATTGTTCAATGAACACTTTATTGGAGTATTTCATCCTGGAGGAGTCAGTTTTAATATTAGAGAGATAGGGCAGGTTAGAGGTGCAGGAGGAGAGTGTGTTTCAAATACTGAGTACTCTGGATGTCAGTAAATCTGAGGGACTGGATGGTATTTCACGATGAGTTTTGAGAGAATGTGCTAGGGAACTGACAGTGCCTTTGACCTGGCTTTTCAATGAAAGTCTGACTGCAGGAAAGGTGCCCATGGAATGGAAGGAAGGTAAGATAGTGCCATTGCATAAGGATGGTAGCAGACTGGAAGTGTCTAATTATAGGCCAGTTTGCATGTCATCAGTAGTTGTTAAGATCTTGGAGAAAGTAGTGAGGGACCATATACGGCATTGGGCAGATGAGGGTGGTGTTATCCGTGAGAGTGAACATGGATTTGTGAAGAGGCGCTCTTGTTTTAGCAATATGCTAGCCTTTTATAATAAAGTTACAAGAGCATTAGATGAGGGAAAGGAATATACTGCCGTTTTCTTAGACTTAGCAAAAGCATTTGACAGGGTGCCACATGATAAGCTGATATTTAAGTTGCAGCTCATGGGTCTGGATGTCAGATTGGTCAACTGGATTCAGGATTGTCTGTCCGTTGTGTATGGTGGGGTAGTTTCAATGAGGCAGAGGGTTACAAGACGGGGTACCACAGGGCTTAGTACTGGGACCTATATTGTTTAACCTTTATATCAATGACATTGTCAGCGGATTGCAAGGGGATATTCAGTTGTTTGCGGATGATGCAAAGCTGGGAAGAATTTTTAGTAATAGTGCAGATGTGGTAGCCCTGCATTTGAAGGATTTGAATAAGCTAGATAGACAAGCAAATGAATCGGGGTATCAGTTTAATGCAGCAAAATGTAAGGTCTTGAGGTTTGGGAAACATCGATGGGATGCTTCCCATCGATGTTTCCCAAAAAATCTCCGTGTTCATCATCTATAATTGCATAATGAAAGAAAAAAAAACACTAAACCTGATATCAAAACTGGCGATATTAAACTCATTTCTTGTGTAGGCGATTCTTAAATTTCCTGGATTCTTTATAAATCCATAATACTAATGCCTTTTATTCCCTTAAAGGAAGTAAGCAAGGCTGTTTTGGCCCTATCTACCTTTTGAGACTGAGTGTGCAATTCAGTCTCCACTCGTAGCCAATCAGAAATAGCTGGCCCAAGACTTTCACTAATTTTAAGTGGCATCCACAGTAAAGAAATGACAGAGATGTGTCACCATCTCGTGGTCTCTTACTCTAATACAAATGTTGTTGTCTAAAATCAGGTGAGTTCTACAGTCAATTTTCTTGAGTTTATGACACAAAAAACTTGAGTTTCTGAGAGATAAAACCCACTTGCCCATGCCTAAGATTGACTAACTTAGGAATTAGTCAAAGAAGGGCACATAGAAAACAATTCTCAAGTCAGCAACTAAAATTGAACTTATGTTCTTTATTCAGGTGGCCTATGCTGTGGAAGTTGGTCTAAAAATCAGCAATAAAAATATGGATGACACTTACATGCATTCTGAAGATAGTGAATCTGCAGAATATAAATCACTTCACCATTTGAGTCCAGTTTTTTAATGAAAATACCATTAAACATAAAAATTGATAATAGATTCAGAAAAGCTGGTAGTATATTGGGAAGCTTGTTGTATACATGGAATAAGAGATAAATTAGCCAACACAACAGTCCAAGCTGTTTAAATTGATTTTAATATATGGATCTGAAAATTGAGTTTAAAATGAAATAGCTTATTAAAGACTAGAAAGTGTAGAAAATAGAATTCTGAGAAAAATTAGGAAAGTGAGCAAAGGATCAATGGCAGAATCATATTTAAAAAATGAAGATATAAAGGAACTTAGACATCATTAGCATTCAAGAATCTGAACAGATCCAATCTATGTTAATGTGGATCACTTAAACAATATGGAGAGGAAAGATTAGCAAAACAGGTATTTGATGCCAAGATAACAGGAGAAAAAAATAAGATCAAAATGAATTGAGGTAGTAATGTCTTAGAAAACTAAAATATAAGATTAGACAGTAATGGAGACTTGACAATTAAGGATAATTTGGAAGAAAAGGTTTATAAAGAAGCTAATAATTATGTAATGCTATCATAGCATCCATTGCAGATGCTTACTAGGAAGTGAAGATGATAATGATCCAATCCACTGTTCTTATCAAAATTGTGAAAATCACTAAATTGCTCAAAAATCTTACATGAAAGTTTTAGAAGGGTATTTTACTTTCCAAATGTGTAGATTCCTTCATAGCTTTTATTGGTTCATACTTCTAAGTTAGCAGTACAGAAAGAAATTTCATCAAAAAATAATCGATTGCTGTCATAGGAAAATCCTCTTATTACTGTCACTATTCTTCAGTTATCAGAATTATGATACATTTCTGACATTCAAACAACTAACTTTGGTATACTTTCCATTTAATCAGTAATTCCTTCTTGCCTTAACATGTGTGTGTGTGTGTGTGTGGTGGGGGGGGGGGGATCACCAATGCAAGCAGAATGAATGCCAACAGCAACAGTAAGAAGAAAAATATTTGAAATTTCTATTTATGCAATTATAAACATCATTACAAAAAATAAAATTGTTAAATTATTTAAAATGCAAATTCATTTCCTAATAAAAATCTTGTTATAAGAAGGCATCTGCAACATGCTTAAAAAATAAATAAATAAATAACTATTGTTCACTTGAGCATTTCTAAGTAAATTATCATTATTACAATTATTACAGGTAACCCCCCCCCCTCATAGATTTTAGAAGGGTTGTTGTGAGAAGGCCCACACTAACTATTATGCATAGTCTGAGCACTCACAACTACTTCTGGCAATCCATTCCAGTTATTCATCACTCTCCATCAAAAAATCTAGTCCTCACATCTTTGTTAATCATATTCTTACACAATTTTCATGGGTGACACCTTAGTTCTTCCCTTACCTGTCATGCAGTGAAAAATTTCTTTTGTATCAGTCTTTACAGTAAGAAGAAAAGTATTTCAAATTTCTATTTATGCAATTATAAACATCATTACAAAAAATAAAATTGTTAAATTAATTAAAGTGCAAATTCATTTCCTAATAAAAATCTTGTTGCAAGAAGGCATCTGCAACATGCTTTAAAAAAATAAAATAAATACACAATAAAAAAAATAAATAAATAAAGATGTGAGGACTAGATTTTTTGATGGAGAGTGATGAATAACTGGAATAGATTGCCAGAAGTGGTTGTGAGTGCTCAGACTATGAATAATAGTGTGGGCCTTCTCAACAACCACCCTTCTAAAATCTGTGGTGGAGTTACCTGTAATAATTGTAATAAAATTAATAGTATGTAAAATAAAAAAATTTTTAAGAATCTTTTATCGAATCCCTTTAATAAGTTATGAGGTTCTATCATGTCCCCCTCATTTCTATTTGTTATCCAAACTCCGCAACCCACACACACGTTCACTTCTTCAATCTTTCCTCATAGATTGCATTCCACAAACCTGCTGTCATCGTAGTCTTGTCTCTGGATCTTCTACATTATCTCATTTCCAAGAAGCTGGTGACTAAATATGCACAGTTGTCAAGATGCAGTCATGTCATAGCCTTAGACAGAGGGATAATAGCCTTCCTATCTCTACTTGTTAGTATGTTCTTCAACAATCAAGTAACCCTTTGAGCTATTTTGACTTTTGCAGTATGCATTCTGAACTTCGATTCTATGCCTACCATCTCTCCAAATTCAGTACCATCCCCAATTGTTGTATTGAATTTCGGAATTCCTATAGATCAGCGAAATAGTAAAACAAATTATGAAAGTAAGCTATAATGATGCAGCATCAGATTCACTGATCTTAATAGTATTTAGGCTTTTGCTTTGATTTTTCAAGTTGCTTCAGCTACAGGTTTACCTAAATTTGAACTTTGCAAGTTCAAATTTGGGAAAACCTTGCATAATGCAAAAAGTCCTTGCATTAGATGATTTTGACCACTTATCCCAAAAAATAAAGTAAAAAATCTTATCATTCAAGCATAAAAGATAAAATTATTCTTCTGTCATTTTAGTTGTAAAAATAAGCTCTTTAATCTGATACTTATACTGATACACAATAAAAGCAAAATACATTATTGACAAATTTCAAAAATTGTGATATCCCTTGTATTTTGTTTCATCTATGCACTATTTTTCCTGTTATTTTGTTATGATTAAGCTAGCATATGGACTTGTATATAGTATCTACAATATTATAAGTTTTTTTTTTTTTTTCATAACACATATTTCATTTGATTGTTATTTAGTATAAGCTTATATGTGAATTCCATTGTTTATTCCTATTGTCTGTACTTTTCTAGTCAAACAAAAAAGATGGAACATGTTTTGCATAAAATGGAATCATCACATAAAAAAGAGATTGGAAAGCTTTCTGCTGAACTCGAGTCAAAATCCAGTTTTATTGAGCAACTAATTGCTGAAAATGAAATGTTGAAGGTATTGAATTTCTGAGTTAATTGCTCATTTTTAGTAAGTTTTTATATGTACAGTATATGTGATCTATAGTGAACATCAGTATGATGAAATTATTTTATACATGCACCTCCATGGAGTCTGAAGACTCATCGCAGGAGACCCAATCTATCCACACAATCTATCATACCTCTCCTTGAACCCATTATCAAAAAGGCACTCACAACTGACTCTGGCAACCCATTCCACTCATTCACCACTCTCCAAGAAAGAAATCTAGTCCTCACACCCTTACTGACCACACCTTTATTCAACTTCCAAAGATGTCCCATTGTTCTGGTCCCTCTAGTCAAGTGCTGAAACATTTCCCCTGCATCCATCCTATAATATCCTTTAATCAGCTTAAATATTTCTGTCATATCCTCTCTTTTGCTCCTATCAACCAATTTCTGCAATCCACACACCTTCAATCTATCCTCATATGGAACGCTCCACAGCCCATTCACCATCTTGGCCTCTGAATCCTCTCCACCACTTCCTGATCTCCAAGAAACCCAGGGGACCAGACTTGAGCACAGTAATCCAGATGTGGGTGTATCAAGGCCTTATAGAGAGGAATTACAACTTCCTATCTCTACTTGTTAATGTGTTCTTCAATAGTCAAGTAATCTAATGAGCTAATTTAGCAACCTTAACAATATGTCCTCTGAACTTTAACTCTCTGTCTACCACTACCACCCCTAAATCTCTAGCTTCATCTATTTGCCGAAGTACAGTGCCATCAATGTGATACGCAGTTTGTAATCTGTTTATCCCAAAATGCATAACTTTACATTTCTCAACATTAAACTGACATCCATTAACTTTTGCCCATACTAACAGCCTATTTAAATCTTCCTGCAAGCTCTCCACATCGCCTTGATTACTCTTCCTAATTTCTCATCATCACCAAATAACTGAACATTTCCTTTCAGGTTATTTCCTATATCATTTATATACAAATTAAACAGCAATGGTCCCAGCACTGAACCTTGTGGCACACCACTAGTCAACTGTTGTTTTTGCCTCAATTCTGCCCCTCCACATATCACTATTTGATATCTGTCCTGCAGCCACCCTCTTATCCACTTAACTAGTGTCATATCCATCCCCATTTGTTCTAATTTGTGTAACAACATTCCATGTGGTATCCTGTCAAAGGCTTTTTCAAAATCCAGCAAAATCATTGTGTAACCATTTCCTTTATCCAACTCACTGTTACTCTATTATAAAAAGTTAATAAATTACTAAGGCATGACCGACCCTTTACAAAGCCATGTTTACCCTCATACAAATCATATTATTATCTTTTGCTGGTCACCTTTCTCTTTATATACCCTCCACAGCATTTTCATCTTCTGCAGCTCATGCTTAATGATATTACTCATCCATCTAACTCCTACCCAATTAACCTTCCTTGCCCTAGGTATACTATTTAATACTACTTCCTCTCAATGATCCTTAACTATATCCCGTGCACTACTAACATCCTTATCCTGCAGTGTTTTATGCCATGGTACAGATTTAAGCTTTTTACTAAGCATGTCATAATCACCTGCCTTGTAGTTCCACAAATACTCCTTCTTGATAGAATATTCCTCATGTTTTGCAATCTCCCAAGTCAAGACCACATGGTCACTTTCGCCAATTGGAGGCAATGTTGTCACCTTGGTATGGATAGCTCTTCTGATCCTATGAAGGTCCAATACTCTCCCACCCATCACATGCTGCCTTAAGTAATTATCCTCAGCAGGTGTATAAATTCTATTTCCTTACTGCCATGTGATCTTTCTTCCTTCCATCTAAATCTCCATAGTTGAAGTCCCCCATAATAATCACTCATCCGCGCAGTTAGCCTAGTGACTTTTCGCTTCACAACCATATGCCTGGGGAAGGAGTGTCCTAGGTTCAATTCCTGTCAACGACGTGAGGAGCTCAAGGATCTTCATCAGCCATATCCAAGTTAGCCGGTCTTGGGCGTGGACAGCAGGGTTTTTCCCACCAGTTTATCTGGGGTTTTTTTATCTCGCAAGCAGACAAACCAGTCCGAGGATGCATACAGATTACAAGAATACTGACCCAGCCATAGGTCTGATTTGTCAGCCTATGCCAGTTCCAGAGCCCAGATAAAATTTGGGGGGGGAGACTAGATGGTACCGTGAATTCCCATAAAAGGGGGAACGCTGTATCATCACACGGAATTTATTTATTTATAATAATCACTCAACCTGTACTTATTGTGCTAATTTGGTGATGCATGTCTTCCAGATCATCTGTGGAACTCCCTGGCCTATAGCAACAGCCAACTGTATATTTTGTCTTGTTGGTCTTAATCTCATGCCAGATTGCTTCAAATGAACAGCCACCCTCCTGCCTTTCTCCTATTCTTTTTGGTTGCAATTCATCTGCTATCATCAGCAGTACTCCTTCCCCCACCCTATCTTCCCTGAAAATATTAAACCCTTCACATTCAGTCGCTGTAACTACAGCAGATGATGTAGCCAAGTCTCACTAATGCCTATAACTTTTGGCAAGGTTGCACTAACCAATGCCAAGACCTCCTCCCTCTTGTTCCTGATATTTCTGGCATTAGTATATAGAAACAGCAACATCTCTTTATTCCCCTACCTACCCACCTTTACTTTCAGAATCGAATACCCTATTCAATATTTTTTCTTGAGAGACTAGATTCCTCACTTGGTCATTCTCACAATCACTCACTTCATGGGTGCCTTTACACAAGCTCATTTGTTTCCACCCTAAGTTTTCCTGAATTTGCACGTCAGCATGCTCTGTGAACAAAGCTCTCTCCAGACTCCTTACACCAAAACTATTCAGATGCAGTCCATCCACGTTGTACAAATCCTTCTTTCTGTCAAACAGAGATTACAGATCCACAAATTCTATATCAATCCTTTTGCCCAATCTATGTATAGACTCATTGGCTATCAATGCCCTCCTACTCAGTTCACCTCTATCATAGTGTGGTTAGGAGACTCGAATCTTCACCTTCTCACTCTTCAGTTTTGTCTCTTCTAACAACTTCTTTGCATCCTCCCTCATAGAATACTTCTCGGCTCTCAAATCATTGGTACCAACTAAGACAATCATTTCCTTTGAGTTATCTTTTTACATCTGGATGGCGTGGCTAATATCGTGAATTTTTGTTCCCAGGAAACATAATTTTGTCACACTTTCATTAAGTATTCCCCTGATTATTGAGTCTCCATACATAATTTTCTCCTTAACATGTTTTTCTTGTTTGTTCGGTTAGTCTTTATTATTGTTTCAGATCACCTGCTTCTTCTTTCTTTTTTCAGCCCTGCTTTAACTCTTGCCGCTTCTACAGTTTTTCAATTTCGTGCTTTGTCCTATGAAGGATAACATTTAAGTGCACTATTTCTTTAATGATATCTATTTTGTTCTCCTCTATTTCCATGTGTGCATGTTTGACGTTATTAACATCATTTTCTGTCTTATCATTGGTATTTGTTGCATTCTCGTTCCCTAACAGACACTCACTTTTAAAACACTTAATACATATTCTCTCTCTCCAGTTTCAATTTCCTTCCACATACTCTAATTTTCTCGACACATACATTTCTCATACAATGCACTGAATAATATCCCGCAAATTCAAATCGCTGGACAACATAGTCTTTGCCGCTATTGTTCATTGTGTTGGTGTCATGCTGAAAATATCACAATAAAAATGTTATAAATATACTAATACTCTAAAAACATGAAAATCTACAGTAATACACTATAATACTCTACTTTTCTGATGAAAAAACACAACAAAACATATAAAAATCGCTGATTTCATGAGCTCTAATTTACACGCCCACTCACAATATGAAACCAAAACCAAAATGATGCACTATAATGAATTACAGAAAAGTTCCAATCTTAGTCCCATAGAACCAATGCTGTTTCAAATTTGCTATTACAAATGGTAAAACTTTTGCTTAAATTGCTAGGAAATTCAGTTTGCTCGATTACAACTGTTAGATCCTGACTGGAGAGCTTTACAAGTAAATTCCTTATTCAGGATTTTACATGATAAATACTACTAATTAAGGAGATATCTGCACATCAGCTAATAATTATGAAGTATTATCTTATGTTATGTAATAATGTGTAGTCCATGTGTGCTATATAGTGAGAGTTATTCCTGCATAACTGAAATGAGAAGCAGAGAATTTTGTGTCAAAATAGTAAGAATTGTGTAAGGGAATTGTTAAGTTATTTGTAATTCCCATTAAGCTGTCTAGTACATTACGAAATTCTGAGAAAAATTATAAGTAATAATCCGGAATAATCGCATATAATCTGTACGAGTCAAGTGTAGCGATGGAGGCTATACCTACGTGGAAAATGACGTCAGAACGGTTACCTGGAATAACGTAACCTAACAGATTAGCGAGAGTGTAGAATCACCCAAGGGACATGAGCGATGGGGATTCGTGGGTGAAAACCACATCGAATAGAGGGTGCCCGAAAAGGGTGAATAAAAGACGAAGTGCGCCATTTTACAGGGCTTTTTTCCTTTTCGGTTCCTGGATACGAGTGTTAGGAGGTTTGTTGGGGGATTCGTGAGAGAGCAGTGGATCAACTACGGTGATGACGGACGGCAGGTTCTTTTCTTGAGAATCCTTGAAGATTTCCAAGCGGAGCTGATCACGATATGATGGCCTATGCGGAATCGAGCCTTAGCAGGATGTCCCATTGGAGAAAGTTTCCTGTGGAGTGGTAGACAGCACGCCACAGTCGGAAACGATTAAAAGAGAAGCATAGTGCATTGCCAGGCACAAAGATGGCCGATGAATATACAGTAAGATAATTCAGATCTACATGAGATGGCGGCATGAAATCTGAAAGGATCTGGTAATGTAAAGATTTCATTCTATGTTAAAAATCACTTAGAAGAATAAGAAATATGTGTATACTGTAAACTAAAGAAAACTAGTAGAGAACTTTTAAGTGAGAATTTGATTGAATTAATTAAGACCCTGTGGAACAAACAAGAATTGTTGATAGGCAGTTTGATTGAGAATAGCTAGGCTTGCTTAATGAAATTTAGAATTAAGATAGTTATTGATAGAGCATTAGTGAAAGTGTTCAATGCGTAGTCTGTGAATAACTTGTGAAAGGAATTATATCCTAGTAGTATTATGCTTACACTTAATCTTATCCTTTCGTAATTGAAGGATTTAGCATACTCAGATTCATTGTGATTTAGTATGAACCTTAACTTAGAGTGAATTTTGATCCATTGAGTATTTGAATTTTCTTAACTGTAAATGTTTTATGTTTTTCCAATAAACATGTTTTGTACCTTATACCTGAGTTTATGCCTGATTACGAATTCAAACATGAAATAGAACCTTTTGATGGGAAGGAATTTAGATATAATTGCTTAAGTGAGATTCGAGTCACGACTGCTAACTGAATCTGCATGGCGCTAGCATGAGATTAATTATTGTGTGTATCCCTTTTGAATTTAGAATTATTTCCTTGAACAAGAGTCTCCTCTGTTATAGGATGTTGGCTGGCGCAGCATAATAAAAATTTTGCCAATATCCGAAGAGGATAAGTCTGAATTAATATTTTAAGGGCACGACAGTAGATTAGAAGGAGGGCTATTTAGAGATAGAATCAGATATAATATAGAGAAAACAGAAACAAAACAACGACATAACAATGACGCAGCCGACATAACACAACTGAATTTCCTGCCAAATGATGTCACAATTAGAAGAAAATGGTGGAAATTGTACATTGATAACAAAATAATGTTTTATGGCAGGCTATACATAAACAGATAAAATGGTAAGAAGCAGAACAAAGGAAATCACAGGAAATAAAACAAAGGAAATGGCAGGAAATCATACATTGACACTGATGACAGAACACAAGAACAAAAGAGAAAGAACACAAAACAACACATGAAAAAGTACAAATGCAAACAATAGTAGAAAACATATGAGAAAGAACTCAACAAATAGGCAATTATAAAAATGATAATGCAGAATTAATTTTTATATTTTACATTAGCTTAAATTAATGTCACTTACCATAATTCTTCATAACAAACTAAATAGATGTAGACTGTACCATTAAAATAAAAAATGGAATTTTTTTTTTCTTTTTCAAACTAGTATTAGAAAATTATTAATCACAGTAGTAATCAAAGTATTTTACTTTATGGATAAAGAATTTTTCAACCAGAAAATGTTCATCTACACAAATCTCATAACTTTTGAATAAACTTCAAAATACTGTGTATTGGATATTTCTTGAGCAGTCCCAATAAAATGCTAGCTATCCACTATTGAGTCTCTGTCCAGTTAGGAGGCTTATTTATTTCCACCAGGAAAAGTGTGCGAATCACTTTTCCTCTCCTTTTAAATTGACTAATGCAGACTAATGTTCAACACTAGTGCTCCCTCCTTCTTTGTGATTGAAGGTGACACATAACCTGCAAGCTTCAGTAGACAGTTAATTTTATTTTAATGGTACTAACTGCATATTTAGTTCACTGGGAGGATTTCAGGTAAGTGACATTAATTTAAGCTAACTTATTAATGATTTCTTCTGATCTTGAAGTTGTTGCAGGAAGTGAAGAATAATAGTGTCCTTTGGAAAGTGGGTAGTTTGTTGCCCAGATATGGCAGTAGTGAACTGAGAAGGAGAACAGTGATACTGAATAACAATATGGCTGAATTGTGTCAGGCAGAGAATGTTCAGTTTGTGAATGTATGAAATGAAATTGAAGGGAAGTTAGAATGGTTAAAAGGTGATGGAATGCATTTGAATGGGTTTAGTGTTGTTTATTTGAAGTGATTGTTGTTTACTAAGAGTACACAGGATTCATATGAAATTAGTACCACTAAGAGTCAGAGAGAGGTTGAGAAGCAGGTTGCAGAAGGATGAGAAGAGGATGGATACAAAGGTGAGGAAGTGATTATAGCAAAGCAAAGTGATTCACTGCAAAACAGTGGGGATGATAAAAATATAAGTGAAAATCAGAAAAAGGATCAGGGAAACGAGGATGGTCAGGATGAAGAGAGAAGTGCATTATAGCAAAGAGTAAAAAAGTGATTGTGTTGATGGGATGTCCTCAAAGAGTGGAGAATTGTTATGCTTGTAGACTAATGTATGGAGTATTAGAAATAAAAGGGCTGAGTTTGTAGCATTAATTGAATCAGCATACCCAGAGATACTTGGCATAAGTGAAACTTGGTTGACTGAGGATAATATACTGTCAGGACTTGAAATGGTGGGATATAGAATTTTCCAGAAGGATAGAAAGATGAAGAGAGGAGGGGGGGGGGGAAGGATTATTGTTAATGGTAGCAGAGGCATTGTATCCCTCAAGAGCCGAAGTGGAAAATAGTAGTACGTGTGAAGATTTTGGAGCTTAGTGTGAAGTTGAGATTAGTAAGGTATATCTAATGGGATGCTGTTATAGGCCAGGGAATGGGGAGAGTATTGATTGTGAAATGTTTAGACAAATTAGTTGGACAAGTAAAAGAAAAATGATCCTAATGGGAGATTTTAATTACAGGAATGTGGATTGGAAAAAAGATATAGTGCATAGTAACAAAGAGAGTGAATTTGTTGAGTTTCTGCAGGATAACTATCTAGCAGCATGTGATGAAGCAACATGAGGTTTATCAGTGTTAGATTTGGTAATATCCTCACAGGATGTCGTTGTGAATGAGGTATCAACACTGTCACGTTGGTGAAAATGATCATGAGATATTGGTTTGGAAGATAGTCAAGCAGAAAAAAGTTATCAATAAGGCTTATATGTGGAACTATAAGGTGGCTGATTATCAGAAGCTCTGTAGTCAACTAGCATCAATAAATTGGGTTGATGAATTATATAGAAAATAAGTTGACAGTGTATGGAAAATGATAAGGCAGTATCTATCTCAAGCAATAGATAAGGCAGTATCTATCATAACTGCATACCAAAAATTAAGTGAATAAATAGAGTAGGAGTGAGATGGATGAACATTGAAATCAAGCAAGCAGTGTTACAAAAGAAGTTATGGAGGAAGTATAAGACAGTTTGCAGTGAACAGATGTATGAAGAATATAAAGTGCAGGCCAGACAAGTGAAAGTTAAAAACGAAAATAAAATATGAGAGTAGATTAGCCAGTCAGGTCAAAGCTAATTCAAGGGAATTTTTCTGCTATGTGGCAAGCAAGAGGAAAAATAATTATGGCAGGTTGATGCTGGTAAATAGTTATGGTAGCAGAGTAACCATAACAAATTATATAGTGGAATTATTTAACAAACACTTCATCAATGTATATCATAGTGATGTGAATGATGCTGTATAACATGTAGATGGGAGGCAAGAATTAGGAGAATTAAAGTTGAAAGAAATAGAGGTGTATCAAGTGTTGCTCAAGTTAGATGTTAATAAATCTGTGGGAATGGATGATATATCACCATGTATTTTTAAAGAATGTGCAAAAGAGAGTTGGCCATGCTCTTGTCCTGGTTATTTAATGAAAGTTTACATTGGGGAAGATTCCTAAGGAATGGAATGAAGGCAAAATAATACCTCTCCACAAGTATGGTTCTGGAATAGGTTTCCAATTATAGACTGGTCTGTATATCTGTAGTTGTGATCAGAGTGTTGGAAAAATTGGTTAGAAATAGAATACAGGATTTGGTTGATGAACATGAGATTCTCTGTGGTGGTCAGCATGGATTTGTGACAGGCAAGTCTTGTTTTAGCAGTCTGCTTATGCTTTATGATATGGTGACGAATATGTTGGATAAAGGAGAATCATATACAGTGATATTCTTGGACTTTGCAAAATCATTTGATAGATTACCACAGATAAGTTTATGTACAAGCTGCAGAGGATAGGAATAGATAGTATATTGGCTAGATGGATTGCTGGTATCATTCAGAGATTGGCTCTCTGAATGATACCATCGTACACCAGCAAGTTGTGTATGATGGAGCTGTCTCAGAAAAGGAAGGTGACCAGTAGTGTGCCTCAGGTTCTGTTCTTGGGCCCCTACTGTTTAACTTGTTTGTTAATGAAATTTCATGTGAATGGACTGAGAATCTTCAAATGTTTGCTGATGATGCAAGTTAGGTAGAATTATCAAGAGTAGTGCTGATGTTAATTCTCTACAGATAGATTTGTATAGACTTTTAGCCTGGACAAATGAGTGGGGTTACAGTTTTAATGTTAATAAATGCAAGGTGTTACTCTTTGGGTTACAGAGATATAAGCCTACATACTGTATTGGTGGAGCTGCACTTGGGAAGTGGATGAGATTCAAGATCTTGGAGTGATGCAGACAATGGACTGAAGTTCCGAGGATCCATCGCATGTTTTGCAAAGACTGCACATCATATAGCTGCTATGATAAAAAGTACATTGACATGTAGGGATAAGGAGGTGGTGGTACCTGTATATAAGGCATTGGTCAGATCATATATGGACATATGTGATCAGATTTGGTGTCACCTAGTTTTCATTGTGATATGGAAACACTAGAGAGAGTCCAAAGGCAAATAACCAAAGTGATATCAGGATTCTGGGGTGTTGGCTATGAAGAGCATTTGAGAAAATGTGGATTACAGAGGTTGGTGGGCAGGAGGAAAAGTGGAGCTATGATATAGACCTTCAAAGGATTCCATCAGATTAATACAGAAGAAATTATAAGTATTGTGGATGGGAATAACGAGAAGCCATCCCTGGAGGTTGTATAACGATGTGGTGAAGAAGAGTGTGAGGGGATAGATTTTTTATGTGGAGAGTTGTTAGTGAGTGGAATGCATTGCCAGAGTGAGTTGCGAGGGCAAACTTCAAAGTTCATTATGATATACTTGTTGCTGGTTGAGTGGGTCTCCAACGATGAGTCTGTTGACTCCATGGAGGTTACCAAGTAATAATAATAAAATAATCTGTTTCCCACCATTTCTTTTGTTTCATGAAAATGGAGTGATAATGAATATTTTAAATTCACTATAGTGAACTGTGTACTATATCAAACTATTTTTCTGATTTCTGATGTTCACTGCAACAGTGGTGCACCCAAGAGGGGGAGGGGGGGGGGCCCCACCCCAAAGAAAAATGAAAAAAGACACTAGAAAATTTTCCAAAAATCTTTTCCTAATTAAAATTCTTTTTTTTTTATATATATATGTTGTGTCATGTCTTCTATTTCTATATTACTTATGAATTAGTGATCATTGCAGATGCTCAGTCATAGGTCGTATGAAAGGTCATAGGCTGAGTTGATTAGACGATTCTCAAATCGTCTAATCAACTCGCCCCCCCCCCCCCCCCAAGATCAAATCCTGAGTGTGCTACTGCACTGCAGTGAGCATCTACTGTATAATTAATCATTCAGTATATTTTTATCAATTAAATCCAGGTTGTTTTTGAAATAACAATGGGAATTGAATTAACTATGCAGCCAAGGATTTTTGAAATTAAAAAAAAAAAAAGCAAGAAATAATTCTTTTTCTGTCTGTTCTACATTAACATAAAAATATGGACTAGAATAGGAGTGCGAAGGATTTTTCATGCATGAAGCAAACACTTCAAAAGTATGCTGCATATGTGGTTGAGTGCTGCCAAAATATTCTATTTCTTTCACTCACTCATTCACTCACTCTAACAGTCTCCTTCTCTTCCACAAACCATCAAAACTGTCCTCTATAAATTTTACGACACTAAAAAAATACAGAGATTTATAGCAAATTTTTTGAAAAATGCTGTAAACATATCATGCTGAATGCTGATATAGTCTCAGTTTGGTTGTTTAGGTATACTTTAACATCCATCACAACAAAAAGTTTTTGAGTTCTTGTTGTGGAGAGAATTCATGTGATGTCCCTTTCACTGTGGAAAAATAAACAAACTGTTACCATCTTATGGGATTTCTACAGAAATGATTATTATTATTACATGACACCTCCAGGAAGTCCAAAGACTCATTGAAGGAGGGTACCTACTCTACAGCTCTCTGTCTCCACCAATTTCAATCACTCAGTAAACCCACATTGAATGCCCACCAGGAGATAACACCCCAATATGGAAATATGGAAGTAATAGCCAATAGCAGAAATGAAAAACACTTGGATTATACCTGGTTTCACTACTATAACTAACAGTTACTAACACAGCTAGCTAGCAACTAGTACGATCTTGAATAGTTATATTGGTGAAACTAAGTATAATCCCCCCCCCCCATTTCTTCCGTGCTGGAAAGGTATTTGTCAAAAAATTTTATTTGTTCTTATTGCAAGAACCCCAAATGAACTACAAAGATTGATAAACAAGCTAAACAAAACCTATAAAATATATGACATATGACATGGTAATAAATATATTATTATTACTATGTGACACCTCCAAGGAGTCCAAAGACTCATTGAGGGAGGGCGTCTACTCTACAACTCTCTGTCTCCACCAACTAAAATCATCATCTACACCAATGCCATCTAGTGCCCACCAACACCACTAGTATTTTTTGTCTGTAAATTAAAGACAATCACAAACATCCATGCCCATGACGGGATTCAAACTAGCAGCCTTTTGGCTGGAAAGCAGATACGCTAACCACTCGGCCAACCAGGCCAGCAAGACAAAAGTGATGAAAATAGGGAGGAAGAAAAGTAACATCTCAGTCACCTTGAATGAAGAACAAATAGAACAAGTAGATCACTTCACGTATCTTGGATCAAAACTAACAGAAACAATAGATGCACTCGAAACGATCAAACACAGAATAGTGATAGGATGGACCACAGTGGATAAATTACAGAAAATATGGAAAACAAACAAGATATCTAAGCAAGCCAAAATCAAATTATATGAATCAATAATTATACCAACAGTTATCTCATTAAGCGAAGAGAAAAAACTGTTGGCATTTGAAATGAAATGCTTAAGAAAAATAAATAAAACAAGTTGAATAGAAAAGAAAACAAAAAGCACAGACAAGAATTATCATATAAGAAAAAATTAGAAAACAACAACTGAGATGGTTAAACCACGCTGCATTAATAAATACTTTCACAACCGAAAAAAGAAGACCCGGGACACCAAAAATCACCTGGCTGAAATCAATAAAGAACATTTCAGGATGTAGAACTTATAATGAACTTTTTCGAAAAGCAAAAAAATAGAGAAGACTGGAATATCCTGCTCAATGGAAGACTCAACCTGTCTTAGATGGAAGAGAAGAAGAAGATGATGCTAAATCCTAGAAAAACTGTAAAAAATCATCAACAAATCCAAAGTTGATAATTCTTTTGATGGCTAGATGAGTACTATATCATCATCAAATTCCTGATATATATATATATATATACACACACACACACACACACCCCCTCAAGGGGGTGTGCAGGATATTAAGATAGTACTACATAAAGAACTTACATCGTTACTCACTGTCTATCAGTAATTTTTCTCCAAAGCAATCTGTTATCTGTCAAGATTTTAACATTATCAGATCTTAATTTCTGTCTTCTAAGGTACTTTTTACTGTATCAATCCACATATATCTGGGTCTTCAATAATAAATTTAGTTTAATCCTTTATCCAAGTGTGAGCAAACAATGTTTGCGCCTGAAAATATCTTCATGTTCCATTCTTGCAATGTCACCACCTTGATGATATACTCTTGCAAAGTGCTCACTCACTAATTCCACTATATCAACTGATTCGGTTACTTCCCTACCCTCAGCATTTTTTAAAATCATTCTGCCATGAACATTTTTCCTTTTACTTGCAACATATTGAAAAAACTGTTTGGGATTCTCTTTAGCCTGGATGGCCAATTTTCTTTCATAATCCGCTTTTGCTTTTCTTACCACCCTTGTTACCTTCCTTGCCTGAGCTTTATACTGTTCCTGCACCTGCTGGTCACCTTTCTCCTTAAATTCCCTCCACAATTGTTTCTTTTTTTGCATCTCAAGCTTAATAGTATTATTCATCCATTTAACCCATACTTAATTTATTATTCAGACTCTTGGTATACAGTCAACCATTGCCTCCTGCAAACACTTCTTAACCACTTCCCATGCTGTATCAACATCCAGCCCTTGCAGTTTTACATGCCATGGCACTGAGCCAAGCACACTCCTAAGCTTGTCATACTTACCAGCCTGGTAATTACACATGTACCCTGTCTTAATTGTAAATTCCACTCCTTTAGCCACCTCCCAAGTCATGATTCTCAGATGCAATTACTAGGTCAAGCACTTTCTGCCACCCTAGTATTTTCCACTACATGCTGTCGCAGATAGTTGTCCCTTAATAACTGCATAAAATCCAATTCCTTCCTACCGTGTGCCCTCTCCTCCTTCCAGTCAATGTTACCATAATTGAAATCACCCATAATAATTATCCTCCTTCCACTCATTTCTTCTATTTGCCTATGCATACTATCCCCACCATCTATTCCATCACCTGGTCTATAGCAGCACCCAACTGTATATTTTGTTCTGCTAGGCTCTATCTCACACCAAATAGCCTCAAATGTGCTCTTTTCTCTATCCTGCAGTTCAACTTCTATACTCCTTGGCTGCAACTCATCAGCTATCATGAATAACACTCCTCCCCCCTTTTTATTCTCCCTGTCACTCCTGAACACACTATACCCTTCACATTCAATCCCACTAACTTTATCATCTTCTGTCAGCCATGTTTCACTAATACTAACAACCTGTGGCCTGGAAGTGCCAACCAAAGCCAAAAATTCTTCCTTCTTGTTCCTAATACTCCTGGCATTATTGTACATGAATTTCAGAAGCCCGTTAGTCCCACCCTTGCTTTGATGCCTTATACTAACTATCCCATTCTGATTGTTCTTCATACTCGCTTGGGCATATTATACTCATTCTTAGACTCAACTGTCTCCCTGAAGTCTGCATATCCATTCAAATGTAATCCATCCATCTTATATAAATCCTTTTGCCCATCGAACTCACTCCACACATCCACAAATTCCACACCACTCTCCATGCATAACCCACGCATAAAGTCATTGGCAATTATGGCCCTCCTCCTAAACACTTCATTGTCATGCTGCGGCAAAATACTCACTGTCCTAAATCCTAACTCTCTTCTCTTTTGCTACCTGAAGTAATTCCCTCACATCCTCTATCATTTCCATTTTGTCTTCTTTCAAATCATTTGTTCCTGCCACAACTATCATTTCTTTCACTCTCTATTTTTGCACTCGAATAGATTTGCCGACGTCCTTTATGTTTGCACCCGGTTGGTACGATTTCGTCAAACTTTCAACTATCACACCTCTTAATAATGAATCTCCATACAGCACTCGCTCCTTCATTTTATTTACGTTTACGAATATTCTCTTATTTTTTGTATCAGACTTTCGCAGTTTATTAGTCGGTACGTTCAGTACACATTTTTCCATACGTTCCAGTTGCCGCTTTGTTCTGTGTATCGCTCTGCTCAACCGTGCTATTTCACTACTTGTATCTCACCATTTTCATTATCATTTAAATCATCCATTCGTTCTGTATTTCTACCTTCATTTACATTTTCAATGACGCTCTCACACCTATCTGGTACTACCTCACAATTCCTTATCACATCAGTATTTTCTATAGTCTGACTTTCTTTAACAATATCACTCTTGCCACCCGAAACACGCTTTAGATCCTCATTCTCCTTACACTTTCTGCACATATTAACTCCACTATCACCATCTAACCAGACTCCAACTGCCCTTCGCAAAGCATACATCTCACAGACAGTACATTGCATAAACTCTTTTATATCAAAACTCTTAAACAAACATGGTGACCTGGCTGCCATTTTTTTGTTAATCGGTGCCATATGGACGCTATCTTATCTTAAAAAAATAATTAAAATAACACAGAAAACACACAAAAATCGCACAGACACACTAAGAAACGAAAACAAACAATACTGCATAAAATTCTAGTAAAATTGCCAATGATAACATAAAATACTACTGATCTTTTCAGGAGCTCTCAACAAGCCGACGACATCTACCGACATCATTATATTACCTTACCCCAGTCCTGAAGATATTTTCAGGCCCACACTTTGTTTGCTCACACTTGGATAAAGGATTAAACTAAATTTATTATAATCTAACCAAGTGAAAAATAAACTTTCAACATCTTGGTCTTCCTCTACGTCTTTTTCCTGTCAGCCTGGCCGAGCACACTTGTTTTGCTAATCTCTCCTCTCCCATTTTGTTTAAGTGACCAATACCATCTGATATTAGCTCTGCTAACAATGTCAAGTTCTTTCCTAATATCATCCTTTTTAATATGATATTGCCATTGATGCCATCTGTTCACGCCCCTAATCTTCCTTAGGACTCATAACTGTGGTCTCTAGTCTTTGGTCAAGTGTTTTATTTCTAGCGCAGCACTCACTCAGATCCATAAATTAAAATTGGTTTGAACACTGTGTTGTGTACAGCTAATTTAGTGTTTTGACTAATTCTGTCTTATTCCATATAAATTTATTCAGTTGAATTTCTACCATTACCGGCTTTGTTGATTCTGTTGTCTGTTTCCATATTTAATTTACAGTCTTCACTACGAATTGTGCCTAAGTAGCTGAAATGTTTTACTTGTTCTATAGGTTCTCCATTCATGATGCAGTCGATATTTTCTTTGTTTTGTTATTGCTGATTTTCATACCAGATTTATGACAACAGTTATTCATTTTAGTCAGGGAATCTTGCAGGCTTGTACTGGGCTTATTTAAAAGTATAACATCTCTAATTTTGATATCAGGTTTAATACCTCTTTTCTTCATAATGTGATCCATATAAATAATGAATAACAGAAGAGATAATGTACATCCTTGTCCAACACCAGATTTAATATCAAACCATCTTTCTGTACTTCCTTCAATTCTAACTGCTGAGTCAGCAGTTAGAATTGAAGGAAGTACAACTCAAATAAATACTAAGTATTGCTTGGTATAATGTCCCATTGACACTATATAACTATAGCTTATTGAATGGCTATTCTCTTGTCACCTTGTCATATGCCTTTACCAGATCTACAAAACTTAAATACAGATCTTTGTTATATACCCATGATTGCTCAACTATTAGTCATAAAGTGAAAATCTGATACTGACAGCTTCTATTTGACTTGAATCCAGCTTGTTCTTCACCAAGCTTCCCCTTCCACAATCCTTCTCAACCGTTTCACAAGTATACTTGCATAAATCTTACCAGGAACACTCAGTAGGGAAATATCTCTGTATTTCTCACATTCAGTTTTATTTACCTTTTTTGTATATGAGTGCTATGAGAGCTCTACTCCAATCATCTGGAATTTGTTCTGTCCAGGCCTTCTGAACTATGCGCAGCCACTGCAAAACTTTTATACCTCCATGCTTGAGCATTTCTGGTCAAATGTCATCTACTCCAGCTGCCCTTGCACATTTCAGGCCTTTGACGGCTCTTTCTACTTCAAGTATGGATATGTATTTCCTGATTGCATGCCTGTTGAATGCTTTTTACCACTGTACTGTCACTGCTTGTTTTGTTTAGCAATTTTTCAAAGTAATTACTCTATACATCAAGGATATCTTTTTCTCCAGTTTTTATGTTACCTTTATCATTTCTAATTCCTTTTACAGCTTCTTTCCTCCATTTCTGAGCTTTTTCAACAGCCTGCAGAATATTTTGCCACCTTCCTGATATTTATTTTCTATGTTCTTGCCAAAATCTTCCCATGATTTTGTTTAGCTACTTTTACACAAATGTAAGAAAGCTAAAAGCACAATCTGACTTATTCACCAGGAACTTTTGATATGCTTTCTTCTTTTCCTTTACTGCCTCTTTAACTTCCTGTGTCTACCATGGAGTTCTGATTTTTCTATCCTTGCAGATAATCTCACCACATGCCTCTCTGGCTGAATCAGTCAGGGTTTTCTTCAAGGCTTGCCACTGAATCTCCAAGGTTTGGTTCCTGCTCTCAAACTCTTTCATTTTTTCTTCAATAATCTTCATGTATCTTAGTCTACAGTTCACATCTGAGAGCTGCTCAACTTTTATTCGCTTTAAAACTTTCTTTCATGTTCTTCTTTTCAATATGAAATTCAGTTTCATATTAAAAAGAAGTGTGTGTATATATATATATATATATATATAATACATAATGTATAAAGGATTAATCCAGATTATTTATTGATATAGCACCTTAAAATATTGCTCTTATATTTTTTTTTTATTTCTTTTAAATATAATGATTAAAATATATGAATTTTGATTCAGAAAAAAGAAATAGAACTGGAGGGACAATCTTCAAAAGCAGAAGAAGATATAGAAGTAAAGTTCAACTCAGATGCTCATAATGAGAAGAAAATTAGTAAGGTGAGAAATATAGATTATATGTATTCCTTTCTTTCTTTTAGGATAGATTATACGTATATTATTGTATATAGAAGTTTATTGCTATAATTAGCCTATTCTAGTCTAATTCAATGAATGTTTGAATCTTTATGTGGTAGATGATCACTGGCATGAACATTAAAAAAAAATCCACAATATTATGAAAGATTTCATATTATTAAATACTTCTTTCTATACATTCTCTCTGTGTCTCATTTTATTTCTGTGGATTTTCTAAATGAAATATAGCACTTATGAAAAAATTATCAAGACTAATTTTTTTTCTCCAGTAAACGACACTGGTAACAAGATCATGCATGTATCATTGCACATTGTTTTAGTTGTACATTCACCTGAAGGACTAAATTAATGTAAGTTCTCCCTCTCTCAGAGGTAAAAAAATGTAACTTATAAAGAGACAAAGTTACATTAGTGTAACATTCTAAATTAGCAAATGAAATGGTATTGACCAGAAAGTGACATTAGCAGTTCTGGAATCCTATGGAATTGATAAAAAAAAAACTAATAGCTATATTAAAAGATGTTTATCAGAATGCAGTTGCAGCAGTTAGAATAGGTGATGATTTGGGGAAATGGTTTAAAACAAGGCAGAGGTACTAGACAGGGAGACCCAATATCACCAAGCATTTTCATCGCACATTTAGAAAGAGCAATGGACAAATTGAAGGAAGATGCCAAAGGAATATCTGTGCACGGAATGAGAATTAACAATCTGAGATTTGCAGATGACATTGTTATTATTGAAGAAGACGAAAGAGAACTACAAAAAACACTGAAACTGCTAAATGAGGAAGGGAAGAGATTTGGACTTGTTATGAACTTGGAAAAAACAAAGACAATGGTATTTGGTGAGAATAACACGAAACAAAAGATACAAGTGGATGGAACTGATATAGAAAATGTAGAACAATTCGCATATTTTGGAAGTAAACTGACATATGACTTGGACTGTAAAAAAGAAATAAAGATCAGGATTGCAAAGGGAAGAACAAATCTGAAGGCCATGGATAAAAACTGGAAAAGGTAAAGTGATCAGTCTACAAACAAAACTAAGAGTACTGGAAACATGCATCTTCAGCGGTGTACTGTATGGATCTGAAACGTGGGTAATAAATAAGGAATCAAGAAAAAGAATTTTGGCATTTGAAAGAACTTGTTACAGAAAGATTCTAAGAATAGAATGGGTACAGAAAATCACCGATGAAGAGCTCTATCAGAAGATACAACCAAAACAGAATCTAATGCAGCAGATTATAAAACGGAAGCCACAATTATTTGGATACATCTGTAGAATGAGTGAGGACCGAAGATAACGACATTTATGTTCGGTATTTTGGATGGTTTAAACAGAAGATGTAGACCATACAGAGAATGGATAGACGATATAAAAGACTGGTGTGGAATGGGTGTACAAAAACTGCGACACTGTGCACTGGACAAAGAAAGGTGGAAGAAGATAGTGAAATAGGCATCAGACATCAATGGGCAGTGAGTCCATGGTTCGTGATGATGAAATAGAAAAGAAAGTTCACTGATATCAATTGTAACTAATAGTAATAAAAAATATACAATTTTTTACTCTTGTTTATTTCAATAATTGTGGATAATTTTTATTGAATGTGATTCATTTATAAATGAAATTTTGAAGGAATGTTTATAAACTGTACATAATGTATGAAAAGCACTTTAACCAAGAATAATCAGATACATAGGGAAAGTTTTTAGAATGAAATTATGGGTTTTTAAAAACGTGTAATATTTATAACCAAAACCATACTCTTATGTAACATTTTGAAAGTATTTTTCACTTGGTTAGACTATAATAAATTCAATTTAATCCTTTATCCAAGTGTGAGCAAACAAAATTTGCGCCTGAAAATATCTTCAGGACTGGGATAAGGTCGTACAACACCGGGCAACTCGTAGCAAAGGTGGACCAAACTAACATGACTTCTATCTCAGTACCTCCCATAATGCAAAACATCTCCTTGTGGATATGTATAATGTTATGCATTAAGGGAATGGCCACTACCCAGACTAGTTTCGACCTTTATTGAGGTCTCTTCAGTGGGAGCCAGGCCCAGAAGTGGCTATACCAGGCAGAAGCAATGACGAGGTCATCTTTACCTATAGGAGTTGCCAAAAGGTGTGCCACCTTTTTATTAAATTACTGTGGATTTAGAGAAAGATGTTGAAAGTTTATTTTTCACTTGGTTAGAGTATAATAAATTTAGTTTAATCCTTTATCCAAGTGTGAGCAAACAAAGTTTGCACCTGAAAATATCTTCAGGACTGGGGGTAAGGTAGTACACCACCAGGCAACTCGTAGCAAAGGTGGACCAAACTAACATCACTCCTATCTCAGTATCTCCCATAATGCAAAACACATCTCCTTGTGGGTATGTATAATGTTATGCATTAAGGAAAGGGCCACTACCCAGACTAGTTTCCACCTTTATTGAGGTCTCTTCAGTATACATATCCACAAGGAGATGTGTTTTGCATTATGGGAGATACTGAGATAGGAGTGATGTTAGCTTGGTCCACCTTTGCTATGAGTTGCCCGGTGTTGTACTACTTTACCCCAGTCCTGAAGATATTTTCAGGTGCAAACTTTGTTTGCTCACACTTGGATAAAGGATTAAACTAAATTTATTATATGTAACATTTGCAAACCAGTTGAATCACTGCCCATAAACAATAACACCAGTAGCAACAACTGTACCAAATCATAGCATTAGCTATTATTTAGAAGCAAGAAGATAAAAACGTGACTCGTTTTGATCATGTAAATGTCCCTTCTTTGGGCTAAGCCAGTGATGACGAGAGACCTTTTCTAGCTAAAGTGGCTACAAATATAAAGAAATCTTTCTCAAGTATACCTGCCAGAATAATATATATATGAAATTTAATTATAATTAAATTATCATTTATTAAAATAATTTGATATTTTAATCAACCTTCTGATTCAGTGGAATTCAAAACAGACATGATCACCATAAGCAGTGAAAAGAAATAGTTAAAACTGCAAGAAGAATATAAAAAATATCATGTCTACATAGTTGATGTTACAAGACAAATATTGAAAACAAGTATTCTATGAGAAATTATATGAAGAATTATCATCTTCACATTTACATTATTATTACTCTCCTATCTATAATTTTCCTCCAAATTAATCTATCACATGTCAGCACACAATATGGTGATATTTTGGCTTTTTAGGGCACTTCTTACTGAATCAATCTATCTAGATCTTGGTATTCCTCTGGATCTTTTCCTCCCATCTTGACATCAAACACCCATTTTGCTAAATATTGCTCTCCATTCTAAGTGACCAAACCACCTTAGCTCTGCTCATACATCCCCGAATGTTAACAGTGTCTAGTTCATTCTTAATATCTTCATTTTTAATATGATTCTGCCACTGGTGTAATCTGTTCACTCTCCTATTTTTTCTCAGGACTCTGATATCTGTTGTCCCTAGTTTTTGGTCAAGTACTTAATTTCTAATCCAACCCTCAGATCCATAATTTAAAACTGGTTTGAACACTGTGAACTAAGGTTTAAGTGCTGGGAGAAACTCATGTTAGAGACTTAATGGTGTAAAACTTCACTAAGGCACATCCCAGTCACTGAGATGATATATTCGAAGAATTAAATAACATTTTAAATCATTTCTTAGTGCTGTCTCACTCCATTAAACCTCTAACATAAGTTTGAACACTGTCTAGTATACTGCTAATTTGGTGTTCTGATCTCCTGGCTAATTTCTGTTCTAATTTCTGTGGAATGTCTGTTAATAGTTAATCCATTCCTGGTACGGGAGCAACTAACAAGTGCGGCTGTTTCTGAAATACTGCACAATACCTCCAACTATCTGCCTGCAGTCAAATTGGCTTATGTCACCATGTTTCCTCATTACTGGCAAATGCTTACTGATTATGTATAGAGAATAGGTGTGCCCATTTATAGTAGCCACACACGATGTTGATATCACATGGCACTTTGTCCTTGTGCCAAATTTGTGAATGTGGGGGGGGGGGCGGTGTCGTAAGCAAAGTTAACTCAGTGTATATATGTTATCACATATATTAGGGTAGATTAGCATAAATCACAAACAATAATTGTATTAATAAATTTTTGCAATTATTTTTCACCTTATAATTAAAGTACTAAACCAGTTTAACAGTTTATAATAATAATATATAGCTAGCCTATATATTATCTTAAAGGACTTAAGATTTCTGTTCAAGACGTTCATTAAAAACACATGCATGAATTCATATGTTGAGATTCTGTAAGAGATATTGCTGATTTCTACTGCATTCTATAAAATCAGAACCTCATAGTAGAAGCACAAAGTAGAGACTGGCCTGGAAATGAAGGAATCATATCAAACAAAAGTCCTAGGAAATGTTTGGTAAAAATATAGAAGATAAATATCAGCCAAGTGGCAAAATATTCTGTAGGCTTTGAAAAATCTTACAAATATTAGAGTATTGTTTAGGAATCATGAAAATAAAGTAAAGGAATCACAGGTGATAAATGTGATGATAAAAATGAAGGCAAAACCTTTCTAGCTGTTTGGAGTAAATATTTTGAAAGATTGTTAAATGAGATGAGTAGTGATAGAACAGTGGTAGAAAATACCCTATGTGAAAAAGTGTCCTGACATCCCATTCCACAACAAAAATTAAACATTGCAATAGATAATGTGCACCAGAATCTTTAAAACTGCGAGTGAGCTCCTCAGATGTCATTACAGTACTGTATATCATCTACTCGTGAGACATGGCCACCTGTGTTGAACTTACTGACTTCCAATGAGGTGTTATTATAAGGTGTCATATCAGCAACCTGTCCATGCATACGATTGAAGAAAAACTGCAACACCCACGGTCAACTGTTCAAGGCATTATTAGTAAATGGAAACATGAGGAAGGCCACATAAATTGATGGAAAGGGACAACAGAGCTATGAAAACGTGCCTCCCTGAGTGGCATCAGTCTTCTGCACAAGTCATCACCAAGGAATTGCAGGAGTCAACAGGGGTGGGTGGGTGTGCATGAAAACGTTTGTATAAGGAACTGCACAAGTTAAATAAAATTCCATGGCTGAACTACTGCATACAAGCCATTAATAACTCATATGAATGTGAGTGACTTGCTTGGTGCAAAGATCATTGATGGACCCTAGACCAGTGGAAATGAGTGGTATGGAGTGACAAATCATGCTACACTGTTTTTAAATCCGATGGTCATTGCTGAGTGTGAAGTATGCAAAGTGAACAGTATCTGCCAGCATATGTCATCCCAACTGTTAAATTTGGTGGTGGCAGTGGATGTTTTTTGTGGTATGGACTCAGACATTCTAAACAATGCTGCACTGTCTACACTTTACCAGTTTTATGGAGACAGGCCAAACTTGTTTCAGCAGCAGCATAACAACGTGCTGTACCATAAAACACCACTCCATTTCAACATGGTTTGAGGATATAGATGTACAGAATTTGGAGTGGCCAGCTCAAAGCCCCAACCTCAATCCTGTAGAAGCCCTTTGGGATGAACTGTAACATCAGATTCAGGTTAGAATGACACATCCAACTTCTGTGTCTGAACTGACCACTTCTTTACAGGAGGAATGGAAAAATATACCTGCGACAAGTTACCAACTTCTCATTGAAAGCGTGTCAAGGAGAGCCATAATTGCACATTGCAATTATGGCCAAAGCTGGGCTAACTCCTTATTGATTTTGCAATAAATACATTATTGTCTAACCATCACTGGTGTCCAGACACTTTTTTCTACATAGGGTACATAAGATTGAATACTCAGACATATATATCAATAACCGAGGTAGAAAAAGTGTCAGAAATGTAAAATATGAAAGGACAGCTGACAGAGAGTATTATTATTCAGGCCTCCATTGAGTCTAAAGACTCATCATGAGAGGTCCTTTCTAAGAAACACAAATTCTATCAAGACTCATCGAGGGGAGGTCTCCCCCTAAGAAACACAGTCTATCATACCACTCCTTGAACTCATTGACCGTTCTCACTCTCACCACTCCATCAGCAATGCATTCCATGGTTCAACCACCCTCCATGCAAATATACCACTCCTCACCCTCTTGCTCACAGTTTCCTTTCGTAACTTCCAGGGATGGCCTCTTGTCACCGCTCCTTCCTGCTGTTCAACCAAGCGAAAGAACTCCCCAGTGTCAACCCTGTAACCACCTCTCAACAGTTTAAAAGTCACAATCATATCACCTCTCCTTCTTCTATCCACCAAACTCTGCAGTCCACATTCCCTCAGCCAATCCTCATAACTATCATTTACAGTCCTGAAACTGTCTTTGTTATCTGCCTTTGTACCCTTTCCACAGTTAATTTATCCCCTTCAAATCCTGGGGACCAAATATGAGAACAATAGTCCAAGTGTGGTCTGATCAGGGTCTTATACAACGGAATGATGACCGTTTTATCTCTGCAGGTCAGTGTCCTTCTCATAATTGCAGCAATCCTCTGTGTTACCTTCACCACCTTTGCAATATGTCCCCCTAAATTTCAGGTTTCTATCAATCATCAACCCCAGATCTCTTGTCTCCCCTACTTCCTCCAGTATAACTCCTCCCATAGAATATGCAGTGTCCCATCGATGTTTCCCAAACCTCAAGACCTTACATTTTGCTGCATTAAACTGATACACACTCCCATTCATTTGCCCATCTATCTAGCTTATTCAAATCCTCTTTCAGGGCTGCCGCATATGCACTATTACTAATAATCCTTCCCAGCTTCGCATCATCTGCAAACAACTGAATATCCCCTTGCAATCCACTGACAATGTCATTGATATAAAGGTTAAACAATATAGGCCCCAGTACTGAACCCTGTGGGACCTCACTTGTAACCCTCTGCTTCCTTGAAACTGATTATATTTGATTAAACTGATAATGATTGAGAGTAGATTATATATTACTAAAAACTGCTCTCAAATATGGAGGTATACAATTTTACTGTTGTTACATAGCTTAATTCATATGGCCTGGCTAGAAGACGAAAACTGGACTACAGCTCAATAGAACCCATCTGTAAGAAAATGGAAGTAAAAGTGAATTTGAAAATTATAGAGGAATTTCTTACCTGGGTATTCTTGGTAAGAAATTCCTCTATAATTTTCAAATTCACTTTTACTTCCATTTTCTTACAGATGGGTTCTATTGAGCTGTAGTCCAGTTTTCGTCTTCTAGCCAGGCCTAGAAGACAGTGCTGTTTATAGTTGTTCTCAGAGAGGAAGGATTTGTGGGACGAATATATGCCTTCCATATGTATGGGATTTTTAGACTATCATTATTGTTTAGATTGGGGTGGTTGATAACGATCTCACAAGCTTCCTTAAATTTGCATTCATACTATGTTTTGGTGTAATGTAGTCAACTCGTGCTTTTCCAGTCAATTCTATGTAAGGTGTTCAGGGCATGATCAGAAAGGCCAGCTTCACCATAATTATTATATTTGATGTGTCATTTGTGTTCTTTTTGTCTGATCAGAATTGTGCGTCCTGTTTCTCCTATGTATGATATGTTGCAGGTGCAGTAAATACGATATACTCCAGGGTGGGCCAGCGGAGGGAGGTAGGTCTTTGGATGAGTTGAGTAAGCTTTTTAATTTTGCAGGAGGTTTAAAGGTGGCTTTGAGGTTGTATTTTTGCAATACTCTGTTTATTTTGTCTGATGTCCCTTTAATGTAGGGAATAGTTATAGTTTTACTGTAGTCTGGTTTGTCTTTGTTTTTTATTGAGGTCTTGTAGAGAATTTTGTTAATAGTGTTTTGGCTGTATCCATTTTTTTGAAAAGTATTGCACTTTAAATTTGTTTTTCAGTGCCTGTTCATTGGAGCAGATCTTCAGAGCCCTGTTTTTTAAGGTATTGATGACACCTAGTTTTTGTGTTCGGTGGTGGTAGGAGTTTATGTGTATGTATATTGGCCAGTATGTGTCAGTTTCCAGTAAACAGTGAAGGAAAGGTTGCCCGAGAGAACACGTGTATCTAGAAACGGCAGTGTATTATGTTTTTCAATCTCATTTGTGAACTGTATGCGTTTGTGTTGCTTCTTTAGGTGTCTAAGGAATGTGTCTAGTGTCTGACGGCCATGAGACCAGATCGCGAAAACATCATCAACGTATCTAAGCCAGACTTTGGGTTTTAAAGGGGAGGAACCTAAAGCAAGTTGTTCAAAATATTCCATTTAAAAGTTAGCAATCAGGGGGGATAATGGCGAGCCGATAGCTATGCCTTCTTTTTGTAGGTAGAAAGCATTTTGCCATACAAAATAACCAGAACGTAATACATGTGCAAAGAGCGTTGTGATATCTGGAGGAAATTTGTTCTGTAAAAGAAGAATTGTGTCATTGATTGGGACATTCGTAAAGATGGCAGAGACGCTGACTAATAGATCATCTTTTTCTAATAATATCTTTGATGATGTTTATGAAGTGTTGTGTGTTTTTGATATAGGAGGGGGAATGACCTACTAACTCCTTGAGTGTTGCTGCTAATTTTTTGGCTAAGTAATAAGTTGGGCTATCAATCCCTTGATATGAATGCAAATTTAAGGAAGCTTGTGAGATCGTTATCAACTACCCCAATCTAAACAATAATGAAAGTCTAAAAATCCCATACATATGGAAGGCATATATTCATCCCACGAATCCTTCCTCTCTAAGAACAACTATAAACAGGACCAGAAAATCCAGGATCCTAAATCTAAAATAACTTTAATAATAAAAAATAGGACATCACTGTTAAAGAAAAAAATCTATAAGAAAGAATGTTTATTCATGTTGTAATTTATAATTTTTTTTTTTTTTTAAAGCACTTGTTTGCCAGCCTTTTCATCGGCGGCTGCTATAATTAGTGATAGACATGGGCCAGCTATCTCTGATTGGCTACCGGTGAAGATTGAACTGCCCACTCAGTCTCCAAAAGCTAGATAGGGTATAAAGGCCTCGCCTACTCCCTATTAGGAAATAAAAGGCGTTAGTTGATTTTTGATTTGAATGATTCAAATTGACTACATTTTGACTAGAAGAAAACATCTTAAGGTTGTGACAAATTGTAAGGTAATTCCAACAGATCAAGTAGCACAACAACACCGACTGCTGTGCGCAGACTTTAAATTAAGATCGAAGATAAGAACTTCTGGTTGCCATGGGATGAAGACAATTAAGTGGTTTCGCTTAAAAGAAGAGAGTGTGAGGAATCGTTTTAGGGAGAGAGTGTTAGAGAGGATTTCAGATGGACTGGAAAGTGTACAAGATTGGTGGAAACATAATTCAAAAGTAATCCTGAGCTGTGCAATCGAGGTGCTTGGTGAGACATCTGGAAAGATTAGAGAGCAGAAGGAGGGTTGGTGGTGGAATAATGATGTACAAGTGGCAGTGACAGCTAAGAGGAAGGCAAAGCAGAAGTGGGATGAGTCAAGAGTGGAAGAGGACAGAGAGGTGTACAAACAGAGAAAGCAAGAAGCCAAGAGAGTTGTGGCACAGGCGAAGACCATGGCATATCAAGATCTGTATGATCAATTAGAAACAAAGGAAGGACAGAGAAAAATTTACCAACTAGCGAAATGTAGAAATAAAGCAGCTAAGGACATCTTACATGTGAGGCAGATCAAAGATGCTGAAGGAAGAGTATTATGGAGGGATGTGGACATAAGAAACAGATGGAAAATATACTTTGAGGGACTTCTGAATGAGGAAAATGCAAGGACTCACAGAGGAAATGGGCAGCCTTCTGAGGGGATGGTGCAGAACATCGGTAGAATGGAAGTGATGGAGGCCATGAAGAGGATGAAGAATGGAAAAGCGGTGGGCCCCGACAGAATTCCAGTGGAGGCATGGAAGGCACTGGGGGAAGAGGGAATTGACCTGCTGTGGGACCTGTTCATGAAAGTTTGCCAACAGGAAAATATACCCGAGGAATGGAGGGAGAGTACTCTTGTTCCCATCTACAAGGGTAAAGGGGATGCACAAGACTGTAAAAATTACAGAGGAATAAAGTTGATGTCCCACACAATGAAGATCCTAGAAAAGGGTTCTTGATGGTAGATTGAGGGAGGAGGTGGAGATTGCAAAGGAACAATTTGGCTTCATGCCTGGTAGATCAACAACAGATGCTATCTTTGGGTTACAACAGATGATGGAAAAATATCGAGAGAAACAAAGGGAGCTACATCTGGTATTTATTGATCTGGAGAAAGCATACGATAGAGTGCCAAGGCAAGAAGTCTGGAGGTGTCTGAGGGAGAAGAAGGTGCCAGAGAAATATGTCAGGTTGGTGCAGGAAATGTACAGAAATGTGAAGACAAGTGTTCGGACCTGTTTGGGACAGACAGAAAGTTTTCAAGTAACAGTTGGCTTGCATCGAGGGTCAGCATTAAGTCCTTTTCTGTTTAATATTGTGATGGAGGTGGTAACAGAGGAGGTGAGAGAAGATGCACCTTGGACAATGCTGTATGCAGATGACATCTTGCTGTGTGTAGATTCAAGAGAAGAAGCGGAAACTAAACTGGAAAGATGGAGAAAAGTACTGGAAGAGAGAGGTATGAGACTGAGCAGAAGTAAGACAGAGTATATGTGTTGTGCAGTGGGCGGTGGCCAGGAGACAGACCTGGAGCTGGAAGGAAATGTCATCAGGAAGGTGAGAGACTTTAGATACTTAGGTTCGACAGTGGAAGAAGATGGAGGAGGTGAGAAGGAAGTGGGATGCAGGATACAAGCAGGTGGGAGGAACTGGAGGGAGATGGCTGGAGTGTTATGTGATAAGAGGGTGCCGATCAATCTGAAAGGCAAAATTTATAGGACAGTAGTGAGGCCAGCTATGACATATGCTATAGAAACTGTGGCCCTGAGGAAAAATAACATTAGTAGGATGGAAGTAGCAGAGATGAGAATGCTTAGGTGGATGTGCGGTGTGACCTGAAAGGATCATCTGAGAAATGACTATGTCAGGGGAACAGTGAAAGTTACGAACTTAGGAGCGAAAATACAGGAGGCAAGGTTGAGATGGTTTGGTCATGTGATGAGGAGGGAGGACGAATATGTGGGAAGAAGGGTCATGCAGATGGATGTGCAAGGAAGGCGGAAGCGTGGGCGGCCAAAGAAGAGATGGAGGGAGCTGGTAGAAGAGGACTTGAAGATGAAGAACTTGGATGTGGTGACAGCCCAAGACAGGAAGGTGTGGAGGAGACTCATAAGAAACAGTGACCCCACTTAAGTGGGAGAAGCTGCAGAAGAAGAAGAAGTTGATTTTTGATTTGAAATAATAATTGTAATAATAGAAATAGGACATCACTGTTACTGGAAGGAAAACCATCTGTAAGCAAAAATGTTTATTCATGTAATCATAAATTAAATGTAGCTTGATGTTTTTTTTTTTTTTTTTTCACTAGAGGTCATGCCAGTGAGTAGCATGTGATCAAATCATTATTTCTCTAGCTTACGGTTTGAAATGTAACACAGCTTGTCTTGTATATTTATGTATGCTCCAGATGATGATCTTGATATGAAGATCGAAATGTCGGGATAATAAAAAGATTTATTTTAACATGGTTGTAGAATCCATAATTTCAAAAACGAATGCTGATCACTGTGTAACACTAAAAGAAAGGATTAGAAATATTCACCCTGGCTCTGTATTTTATTCCTTTTACTGCTGTAAAAAAAAAAAAAAAAATTGGTTTGAAAATCAGCAATTAAAAGACACAAACTATAGAAAAGATAGGAACATGGAAATTATCACCTGCTCACTGAATGGGGAACCTGTAGAAAAAGTAAAATATTTCAGCCGTTTAGACATTCTTTTTAGCAAAGTTAAACTAAATATGGAAATAAACAAAGAATAAGCAAATCTGGTATGATACAGAGCCTGTTGAGTGAGTTTCTGTGAGATAGAAATTAACCAAAACACTAAACTATCAATATATAAGACAATCTTCAAAACAACATGAGTCATACTGTCACATGTCTTGGTTGCAGCTGAGAGAGCAGGAGACAACTGTATTAAAGTCCCAAAGAGTCAGGTATGATTTGTAATTTTAAAAAACTTATGAACAGTTTATGGCTATTACTTGCCAAAAACTTAAACATATGACAGTATGACTCATACTGTTTAACTCATTCTTGTTAATATTTTGAATGTTGTAACCAGTTCTTTTGCTCTCTTTCTCTGAACGATGTTCATGTTACAGTAAGCAAAATATATAGAAGTTGTAAATAAATTCTAATTTTTTTTGCATGTGTTAAACCGTTTTATCTATATCTATCTATATATATAGATATAGATAGATATATCATTGTTTACCACATACATTTCTATAAAATGTATTGTAGCAGTTAATATTGCCTTAGAAGACCAAAATGGAAGATCTCTGCCTTTGAAGAGATTGACGTATTAATTTAATCAGAAATTGTTGATAGGAAAGCTAGTAATAATGTAAACCTAATCATGTAGTACTATCATAGTGGCCTAGACATATCATGAAATTACATATCAAGAATTTAATTATGATAAAGCTTATTTCATACCTTCTTTCTTTCAAGTCATTTTATTCATAATTTTATATATTTATATTAGTATAAAGAAATAAATGTATACTTGAAAATTAAAAAACATTTCTTATATATTTTTCCTGTTTTGTGAACAGAAAAAATAAATCATTTTCAAAATTAGCATATCAGCAAACTTAGGCTTAGTAAGTTAGAAAAAATACAACTTTTTTTCAAAAAGTTTTAATATACTAGTTCAAAACAATTTGTGGTTTGTAGGCCTATAATAATAGTACCTTCAAAAATCTAGTTACTAAAAATCTAATTTTTACATTATGATTATTCTATGGGCACCTTCATGGAGTCCAAAGACTTATCGCATGATATCCAATCTGTCCACACGGTCATAACATCTCCTTGAACCCATTAACAGACAAAGCACTCATGACTGACTCTGGCAACCCATTCCTCTCATTCACAACTCTCCAAGCAAAAAATCTAGTCCTCACCTTTATTCAACTTCCAGGGATGATCCCTTGTTCTAGACCCTCTAGCCAAGTGCTGAAACATTTCCCCTGCATCTATCTTATAAAACCCTTTAAGCATCTTAAATGTTTCTATCATATTCCCTCTTTTTCTCCTATCATTCAACTTCTGCAATCCACACACTTTCAATCTATCCTCATAGGGAACATTCCACCCACCACTCCCCATCTTAGTCACTCATCTCTGAATCTTCTACACCACTTCTTCATCCCCAGGAAACCAGATCTGAGGACAGTAATCCAGATGTAGACATATCAAGGCATTATAAAGTGGAATAACAACTTCCATATCTCTACTTGTTAGTGCATTCTTCAATAGCCAAGTAATCTTATGAAGTACTTTAGCAACCTTAGTAATATGTCCTCTAAACTTTAACTATCTCTCTACCACCACCCCTAAATCTCTAGCTTCATCTGTTTCCTGGAGTACAGTGGTACCAATGTGATACACACCTTATAATCTATTTATCCCAAAATACATAACTTTACATTGCTTGACATGAAACTGACACCTATTATCTTTTGCCCATACTGACAGCTTATTTAAATTGTCCTCCACATTTTAAATTGTCCAAGCTGTCCAAATCACCTTGATTAACCATTACTCTACCTAATTTCAGCATCATCAGCAAACTATTGAATATTTCCTTTCAGGTTATTTCCTATATCATTTATGCACGAATTAATCAGCAGGGGTCCCAGCACCGAACCTTGGGGCACACCATCAGTCACCTGTTTTTGCCTCGATTCTGCCCCTCCATATACCTCTTTTTTGATATCTGTCTAGCAACCACCTTCTTATCCACTTAACCAGTGTCATATCCATCCCCATTTGTTCTAATTTCATAATGAATGCTTTTTCAAAATCCAGCAGAATCATCGTGTAGCCATTTCCTTTATCCATCTCAGCTGTTACTCTATTATAAAAAGTTAGTAAATTACTAAGGCATGACTGATCCCTTCACAGAGCCATGTTTACCCTGATACAATATCATATTTTTATCTACCCGTTCTTGAATTCTCTTTTTGTCCAATTTTTCTAGTACTTTTACCACCACACCTGAGATACTGATTGGTCTATTGTATAATTCACTACTGCAGTCTTAAAACCTCCTTTATGCAAGGGAATTAATTTTCCCTCTTTCCACTCCCTTGGAAGTCTACCAGAGCTGAAACTTAAAGAGCCTAGTCAGAAGCATTGTCAGTTCCCTTACACATTCTCACAAAACCCTAGTTGATATCCCATTTAATTCCATGGCTGTATTTACATTGAGATTCTGCAATATTCTCAGAACCTCCAATTCATCCACCTCTGTTACCACACCAGTGTCTGTCACATATGTTAAAGCAGTAATCTCACTAGGATGATATACCTTTTCAAAGTGGTCACTGAGTAACTCAACTACTTTATCTGCTTCTGTCACCTCATGACCATCAGCACACATTAAGGGTAATCTTCTATAGTCATTCTTCCTGTCACTTGCCACATAATGAGAAAACTCTTTGGAATTTCCTTTGGTCTGCATGGCTAGATTCTTCTCATAATTTGATTTGGCCTTCATTGACATGCTGGTCATCTTTCTTGCCTGAGCTTTGTACAGTTCGTGAGTTTATAGTCACCTTTCTCTTTATATACCCTCCACAGCATTTTCTTTTTCTGCAGCTCATCTTGCTAATGGTATTACATACAAAAGACATGTTACTCATATATATATATATATATATATATATATATCAGTAACATCGGTGTGTGCGTGTGTACACACACACACACACACACGAGGTGTGACCAATTTAATTCCCACAATGGCCATGTAGTGTCGCCGGTGTGGTGATTTGGTTGGAGTCACGTGAGTAATCGTCCTTGTACGTGTTTTAAGTGCATGCATAAATCTCAAACCAATAGAGCCATTTGCTAGTTGGATATTGCAAAAAAATAGAGATCTGGTGTAAACTTTGGCATAAAAATGTGTGATCAAATTTTGTGTGAATATTGGCAAAACTGCTACTGAAATATTGGAGCTGTTGAAAGTGGCATATGGTGTGGATGCTTTGAAAAAGTCAAGTGTCTTTGAGTGGCATAAGAGATTCAAAGGTGAGTGAGAAGATGTGAACAGTGACCCCAGAAGTGGGCAGCCAAAAACAAAAATGATGGATGCAAATGTGAACAGAATGTGAGATTTGCTATGGTCTGACAGACAATTAAGTGTGCGATTAATGGGGAATTGCAAATGAATTGGGAAACAGCCATCAGGGTAATGTTAACTGAAAAATTTGGTATTCGAAAGATTTCTGTGAAGTTTGTGCCTCGGATCTTGATGGACAAACAGAATCAGTGGCGGCTTCAAGTTACGACTGATCTTTCTGCAAATAAGCACGTTTCCAAGAGTAATTACAAGTGACAAAACCTGGTGCTTCCAGTATGATCCCAAAACAAAATGCCAGAGCATGCAGTGGAAAAACTCTGAGTTCGCCACATCTGAATAAAGCATGCATGTCATGTTCGCAGTTCAAGACCATGCTATTGTGTTTCTTTGCTCGTATGGAGGATAGTCCACTATGAATTCATTGAACAGGGACAAACAGTCAACCAACAATGCTATTTAGAGGTGCTGAAAAGATTACAAGATTTTGTTCAGAGGAAAAAAACCTTAATTATGGCCTGACAAGTGGATCATTCATCACGACAATGTGCCAAGCCATAGTGCGCTTATCGTGAGAGAGTTTCTGGCCAAAAAAATCGATAAAGGAATTCAAGAGTATTCTGAAAAAAAGTTCCAGGTCTGCCTAGGCCTGTTTTCAAAATTGGGAATACCATCTATACCAGTGTACACAAGGTGACTACTTCAAAGGTGAGAGTAGTCACTAATGTGTAGTTCCAAACATAGTATTTGTGTGTGTGTGTGCGTGCGCGTGTGTATGTGTGCGCGTGGTCCACATGGTTAGCCTAGTGGCTATGCGCTTCACAACCATCTGCCTGGGAAAGGAGTGTCCTGGGTTCGATTCCTGTCGCTGATGTGAGGAGCTTAAGGATCTTTCTCAGACATAGCCTAGTTAGCTGGTCTTGGGCATGGACAGCAGGATTTTTCTCCCCAGTTTATCTGGAGGTGTTTCCTCTCGAGACGGGTACAACTTAGAAGGGCTTAAAATAGCTCTGTAACAGGCCAGTAGGCCTAATATGTAGAAGGGAGAAGAAGAAGATATATATATAGCCATTTTGCTGTTTGATAAATATATTTTGCCTTGTTTCTAAAAGAATTTTTCCATCTCTGCTATGAATATGCCTTTTAATTTTTGACAGATGCTTTTGTACATAAGTTTAAACAGATAATCATACCTTTATATAATGCTTATTTTTATAACAGCCAGTACCGTATTGATTTCTGTGTTTGTTTGTGTTTATGGTATAGACACTGATATTTCTCATGGAAATATTTTACTAATTATGTTGAAAATACAGGAAATACAGACACAGATTCCTGAACAAGAAACAGTTCTAGAATTAATTAACAATTTGAAATATCAACTTCAGGAAGCACATGAAGCAAATAATCTTTTTAAGGAACATCTTTACGGTGCCACGTCTCAAGTTGAAGAATTGAAATCCAAGGTAAAGTTTTTATTCCACTTTAGAGGATTATTATTATTATATGCTTTCCAATTTTTGTCTAAGTCCATCTATAGTGATATTGGAATGAACTTCCTGAATTAAATATATGTTGGAAGTATATATATAATATACTTCCAATTTATAATCTTTAGTGCATAATACTTATACTATCAAAAGTGTTTGAGATTGGTTTTATATTTGTGATGGGAAAACCAGAGCATCCAGAGGAATACAAATCTTACACTGCAACAGTGTGTGGGGAAACAGTGCTAAAAACAAACATTTAGTTGAACTTTGTTGGAAGTTTTTCCACTTGATTATACTATAAATTAAAGATGCCAAGAAATTATATTCTTGATTTAATCCTTTATCCAAGTGTAAGCAAACAAGGTTTTTACCTGAAGTAATGTCAGGTCTGGGCAACTCGTATATAGAGGCTAATGACTTCACATCAATTGCCTTAATATCCCATAATGCAAAACACATATCCTTATGGAGATGCATTATGGGAAGGGTAACTACTCAAACCGGTTTCAACCTTTATTCAGGTCTCATCAGTGGGAACCAGACCCAGAAGTGATACCAAGGTTGAAGTAATGCAGAAGTCATATTTCCACATACAAGTAGCCAAAATGCATAGCTTTATACATGTCCGTAAGGATATGTGCTTGGCATTATGGGATATTAATGCAATTAATGTGAAGTCATTAGCTTCTATATATGAGTTGCCCAGTCCTGAAGTTACTTCAGGTGCAAATTTGATTGCTTACACTTGTATATTAATGATATTGGCAAAGATTTGGATGGAGATATTTA
This sequence comes from Typopeltis vanoorti, assembly GCF_054136105.1. Classification (NCBI taxonomy): domain Eukaryota; kingdom Metazoa; phylum Arthropoda; class Arachnida; order Uropygi; family Thelyphonidae; genus Typopeltis; species Typopeltis vanoorti. The sequence goes on along the minus strand of NC_143549.1, from coordinate 187,923,606 downwards.
GTTGTTTGCAGTTGATGCAAAGTTGGGACGAACCATAAAGAGTAGTGAAGATGTTGTGGCCTTGCAAGAAGACTTGAATAAATTAAGTGATTGGGCAAGCAAATGGGGATGTGAGTTCAATGTTGCAAAATAAGGTATTAAAATTTGGAAAACAAAGATAGGATGCAGAATTTATGCTTGGTGAAAATATATTGTTGGAAGTAGAGGAAATAAGAGATCTGGGGGTGATAGTGGATAAGGATCTAAAATTTAGGGGACACATCGCCAAAATTGTGAAGACAACACAAAGATTTCTGGGAATGATGCGGAGGACACTGACGTGTAGAAGTAGGGAGATTCTTGTTCCATTGTATAAGGCTTTGATTAGGCCACACATGGACTATTGTGCCCAGATTTGGTCACCTGGTTTTCAGAAGGATGAAGAGATGTTGGAAAGAGTCCAAAGGCGACTGACTAAGGTAGTTTCTGACCTGTGGAATGTCGAGTATGAAGTGGAAAATAAACTTTCAACATCTTTCTCTAAATCCAGAGTAATTTATTAAAAAAGGGTGGCACACCAATTGGCAATTCCTATAGGTGGAGATGACCTGCAAATGCTTCTGCCTGATATCTCGACTTGGGCCTGGCTCCCACTGAAGAGACCTCAATAAAGGTCGAAACCGGTCTGGGTAGTGGCCCTTCCCTTAATGCATAACAATAGACATATCCGCAAGGAGATGTGTTTTGCATTATAGGAGATACTAGGATAGGAGTGTTGGTAGCTTGCTCCACCTTTGCAACGAGTTGCCCTGGTGTGTACCACCTTAACCCAGTCCTGAAGATACTTTCAGGCGCAAACTTTGTTTGCTCACACTTGGATAAAGGATTAAACTAAATTTATTATACTCTAACCAAGTGGAAAATAAACTTTCAACATCTTTCTCTAAATCCAGAGTAATTTATTAAAAAAGGGTGGCACACCAATTGGCAATTCCTATAGGTGGAGATGACCTGCAAATGCTTCTGCCTGATATCTCGACTTGGGCCTGGCTCCCACTGAAGAGACCTCAATAAAGGTCGAAACCGGTCTGGGTAGTGGCCCTTCCCTTAATGCATAACAATAGACATATCCGCAAGGAGATGTGTTTTGCATTATAGGAGATACTAGGATAGGAGTGTTGGTAGCTTGCTCCACCTTTGCAACGAGTTGCCCTGGTGTGTACCACCTTAACCCAGTCCTGAAGATACTTTCAGGCGCAAACTTTGTTTGCTCACACTTGGATAAAGGATTAAACTAAATTTATTATATGAGGAAAGATTGAAAAGATGTAATTTGCAGAGTCTAGTGGAGAGAAGGAAGAGGGGAGATATGATAGAGACCTACAAGTTGGTAAGGGGTTGTTATAGGATCAATGGTGGAGAAGTTCTACAGAGAATAGTGGGAGATCAGGGGAGAACCAGAGGTCATCCCTGGAAACTATAAAAAGGGTGTGAGTAGGGGAGTGAGAGGCAGGTTTTTTTTTCGTGCAGAGTTGTGATTGGAATGCCTTGCCTGAGAGTGTGGTGTCTGCAAGGAATTTGAATGTGTTTAAGACACGGTATGATGAGATGTGTGTGAGATAAAAGGACCTCCTAGATGAGTCTTTGACTCCATGAGGTCTTGTTTAATAATAATAATAATAAAGGATTAAACCAAGAATATAATTTCTTGGCATCTTTAATTTAAATTCAGCTGAACTGCATACTAAGTAATCATAACATCATATTCACTTTGCCACATGTAGGTTATCTTGTGTGTATTCATATCATGTGTTTTCCCTTTGCATTTTTATAAATTTGTTTTAGTATATCTATGTTCTGCATGATTCTAAGGGGGGGGGGCAGTATATACAGGGAGGTCTGGAAAGTTCTAATAAACACCAAACACATAATTACATTAAAGCAACTGATATAACCACAAGAAGGAACATCCTAGTATGCTCTTTCTTTGTGGTTATATCAGTTGGTTTAATATTATTGTTGTTCTAGCTGTTTATCTGAACTTTCCAGACCCCCTCCCACTTATATATATCTGATCTGATATTCAATGCTATAAATTACTAAACTTAGAATCTCCTTTTAATTATCATGAAGGTATTTTCTTGATCATAAATTAGTATAATAATAATATTTGGTTGCAAATCAAGTGTTGATCAATTTTATTATTAAACTGAACCAACTAGTTTCACATAACCTCCAACAACTCTGCAATCTTTGGTTCTCCAGTAAAAATGCCAGAGCAGTCTGATAAAATTCAGCATATTTCATATGGCTCAACTCAAAATACCAGCTTTCACTATCTGTCAAAAAAAAAGAAAGACATCAACAAATCCAGTCAGTCAGTCTTTGAAAGGGCCAAGTACAGGATACTCCCTCCTGTTCAGATGGCAGTCAGACCTTCTCGGCCATCACTAAGGGTGTGAGGCATACCTTCTGTCCTACTGTGCTTCCACTTCTATCACATCCATCTAGTCAGCAACATCACTCAATAATAAGGCTGACTTCTTGGCATTGGTCATCTCTTTTGGCTCTTCTGTAGACAACTAAGGAAACCATCTCTTACTCTATCATGAACAACCATGATATTTCCTTGGATCTTTTGCCGGAAAGTCATTAAAAAAAAATTCTGTTAAAAAACATTTAATTTTCTTGACCAAAAAACTCTGGAATGACTTTTAATGGGATTATATTGATCAAGTGCATATAATAAAGAACTATGTTATACCAACTAGTTTCACCAACTAAGGCTGTTGGCATCTTCAGGGTACATAACTGATGTAAGGCACTAAAAAGTAAAAAACTGTTACAAACTATAATCAACCGATTCCAATTATATTAAACAAAGAACAGAGCGCGTACAATACATGAATAGAGTGTGCATGATCTCACTTGTTGTTATTTAGGAACGTACTATAGTTGGCACTGTAATTCAGTTCTGGCGAGTTGAGAGATCTGATAAGGGTCTTCCAGATCACGGGTAAGATTAGTCCTTATAACAAGGTTATTAACAAGGTTCCTGTTAAGGTTTTGCATACAGCAAACAACTGTTATGCCTTTTTAAAAATTCTGGAGTAGAGGTCCTCCTCTATGTAAGGAATTGTGCTTCTATCCCACTCTATGATAATGGTTCGTTCTTGAGAAATGAAAAGCTAACCCCGATTTTTCTTCTCTGTTATTATTGATGTCACCTGTGTTCTTTTTGCCTAATTTTAAGGCTCCTTGAAGTTTGGCCGATGTAATTCAAGCTGCATGAGCAGGGTATGTTATAAACTCCAACATATTTGGAGAAAGGATGGCTATCTTTTGGAGATCTTAAGAATTGTCTAATCGTTTCTGTAGGTTTAAAGGCCACTCTTATTTTATGTGGTCTAAGGAGTCTTGCAATCTTATTGGAAACTGTCCCTAAGTATGGAATGACGATGGTAGAAATATAACGTATATCATCTCGTCGTCTTTGTCAGGGTTCAGAGAAAAGTATCTTGTGGATGAGTCTTCAAGGAAATCCATTCATGGTAAGGTTGGTAGATATCAGGGATAGTTCTTCCTGGAGATCTTGTTGATCTGTTGTAAGGAGAGAGGTACAGTTATTCAGCATGTGTACAATACTAAGTTTCAAAATCCTCTTTATGGAGGATTTTGAAAGTAAAATCTTATCTCAAACAGACCCTAAACCCACAGTATGGTGGAGATACGTGGACGATATCTTTATTGTTTGGAACCACACAAAAGAGGACCTGTTTCGACTTTCTTAACAAAATCAACTCTCTACATCACACAATCAAAATCACTCTAGAACTTGAAAAAGATAACCAATTATCATTTCTGGACACTTTAATTAAGAAGCTTCCGAATAGTGGTATCAACCTCTCAGTTTACCGCAAACCTACCAATACAGGACGTTATTTACATTTCACTTCCTGCCACCACATTTCTCAGAAACTTAGTATTGTACACATGCTGAAGAACCGTGCCTCTCTCTTTACAACAGATCAACAAGACCTCCAGGAAGAACTATCCCTGATATCTACCAACTTTACCACGAATGGATTTCCTTGAAGACTCATTCACGAGATACTTTTCTCTGAACCCCAACAAAGACAACGAAATGATATACGTTATATTTCTACCATCGTCATTCCATACTTAGGGACAGTTTCCAATAAGATTGCAAGACTCCTTAGACCACATAAAATAAGAGTGGCCTTTAAACCTAAAGAAATGATTAGACAATTCTTAAGATCTCCAAAAGATAGCCATCCTTTCTCCAAATATGCTGGAGTTTATAACATACCCTGCTCGTGCGGCTTGAATTACATCGGCCAAACTTCAAGGAGCCTTGAAATTAGGCAAAAAGAACACAGGTGATGTCAGTAATAACAGAAGAAAAATCGGGGTTAGCTTTTCATTTCTCAAGAACGAACCATACCATAGAGTGGGATAGAAGCACAATTCCTTACATAGAGGAGGACTTCTGCTCCCAAATTTTTAGAGAGGCCACAACAGTTGCCTGCTGTATACAAAACCTTAACAGGAACCAAGGACTAATCTTACCCGTTATCTGGAAAACTCTTATTAAATCTCACAACTCTCCAGAACTGAATTACAGTGCTAACTATAGTAGTTCCTAAATAACAACAAGTGAGATCATGCATGCTCTATGCATGTATTGTATGTGCTCTCTTCTTTGTTTAATATAATTGGAATCGGTTGATTATGGTTTGTAAATTTTTTACTTTTTAGTGCCTTACATCAGTTATGTACCCTGAAGATGCCAATAGCCTTAGTTGGTGAAACTGGTTGGTATAACATAGTTGTTTATTATATGCACTTGATCAATATAATCCCATTAAAAGTCATTCCAAAAAAAAATTCTGTTTGTGTGGATACCAATAAATCTCCTGATTCAGATGATACTATAGTACATACTATTATAACAAAACTAGTCACTATAACAACCTATGCAAATCTCACCCAAATCCACATAGGCATAGTATATGGCTGTTCTAAAGAAAATTTTCTCTACTAAACTATCTGATATAACGAATGATTCCTGTGATGATCGTTTGTGTGTTATAATGTGAGTTGACTTACCACATTTGTGTTCAAAATTTGTAACTCCAGAATTAACATGTATTGATGGATATAGACTTGTCTCCATGTATACATGGAGACAAGCCTATATCCAGCTATCTAGAAAGAGAGATAAAAATCAGCCATGAATCAATCACCCATTGTCCTTATCCCTCACCCATCTTGAAAAGAATGGTGGAGAATTAAAACATAGTAATTAATGATTACTATTATATATTCCATCATTCATGTTGCAGATCTCGTACCCAACGTTACCTCCTCCTCTTTGAGATTTGAAGAAACTCATGACTATATAGTCACTCACCTGTATCTGGCATAGAGGTTTCCTTTTCAAGCTGCCATTTTCAGGCCTTTGTGATTGGAGTTACCAGTTTCGTTTTCTAGTGCATTTCTCTGTGAATGCTAGTGTACCTCAGTTATGTTCTTTTACTCATACTCTTTCTCCTATACATTACCAACCTTTTTCTCACTTTCCACAAATCCTTTTTTATTTTGTTTATTTAATTTATTACTATTTTTTATTTTATTTATTTATTTTTTGGTGTGTGCGTGCATGTGCACGAGTGTGCTGGCAACAGCACCTTTTTCTTGAAGATAATCTATAACCAGCGTCATAAACAATCTCCTCACCATTGTCCAACATAGTTAGAATAATCAAATGAACTGCATTGCGACCAAAACACATTCCTGTCTCATTACTTCTATTCCCCTCCCCCTCACTTTTTAGTAATATTCCATTCTCCAGTGAGGATCATCTTTCCCTTTTTTTTGGTGGGGGGGGGGGACTAACATAGTCTTTCCTAGTGCACACACACATTACATTATAGCCTATTTTATCATCAAAAACTTTGTGGTCTATTCTTTTCAAGACAATTCTTCTCATCTATACAACTCCTAAAGCTATATAAATCATGAATCCACCCAGCTTTAGAATACTATTCTGATTTGCCATCCTGGTTGGCCGAGTGGTTAGCATATCCTCTCTCCAGCCAAAAGGCTGCTTGTTCAAATCCTGCCATGGGCATGGATGTTTGTGATTGAAAATACTCATAGAAAGGGATCATGCAGAAAGAGAGAGTCTATGAGAAAGCATCTAATAGATTCTCTGTTTCTGCATGATGCCTTTTCTGTGAGTATCTTCATGGTGACTGCTCTTCTAAGCTAACTGTTGGTTATCATCATACACAGTTTAGCTTCAAACATATTAAATCAACTTTTCGTCTTCTCTTTCATTTAATCTACTCATGTTCCTTGGCACAGTCTTCCCTCATACCATTTTCCACTAAGGATTACATTCTTCAGCTGTTGAAACATCTTATATGATCATTTGCTAACAGTGCACTCTTGTGTTTTAGGTTTTGCAACCTCTCGTATGTGGAGTTCATGTGTATGTACAGTGATTCCACATCCCCTCGTCATAAACTTTAAAGGCATATTCTACACTTCAAAAGTAATGAAAATGCTCCAGCAAACATTGGTCCAGAAACCTTGCATTTCTGAGATTTAGCCTTTTGTAGTTGCACCACAAATGCTTAGAATATGCAAAGTAAATAGACTCAACTCAATGAATCAAATAATGGTAAACAACCAGAATCACATGCAAAATGTGCCTGTAGTTGTGTTTGCCATAATAGATTTATTCAGAGCTAGTGGGAGTTACTGTTTGTTTCAATGTTTTTAAGTCATACATCTGTGTTTAGCAGTGGAGGGTGAGCATATGTTTACTAAATTTATGCACTTTTATTATGATTGGGCCAATGAAAATGCAGCGTATCAGCTTTATCAACTGCCTATTCCTGGTCACTGACTTCCCTATGCTCTCAGTTGTTCACTTGTCTTCATCACTGCTTTTTTCCGTGCGGTTAGCCTGGTGGCTTTGCGCTTCGCAACCATATGCCTGGGGAAAGAGTGTCCTAGGTTCAATTTCCGTTAACGACGTGAGGAGCTTAAGGATCTTCCTCAGCCATAGCCAAGTTAGCCAGTCTTGGGCGTGGACAGCAGGGTTTTTCCGCCAGTTTATCAGGTGTTTTTCATCCCGCAAGCAGGCAAACCGATCTGAGGGCACACAGATTACAGTCAGGAATACTGACCCAGCCATAGGTCTGATTCGTCAGCCTATGTCGGTTCCGGAGCCTGGATAAAATTTGGGGGGACTAGATGATATTGTGAACTCCCGTAAAAAGGGGGAATGCAGTATCATTACACAAAATTTATTTATTTATCACTGCTTTTGTGAGCATGGCACAGTTTCTTCACCACAAAATGGTGAAGAAACTCCTCTGCACTCACCACACTTTCAGGCAATGCACTCCAATCATCCACCACTGTCCATGCAAAAAAATCTACTCCTCACCCCCTTGCTCACACCCCCTTTATATAGCTTAAAGGGATGGCCACTTGTTCTCCCACCTTTCTAGATATTCTATGAAAAATCTCATCCATATTAATCTGGTAATTATCCCTTACAACCTACATGTCTCGATCATATCCCCCCCCCCCTTCCACTAGGCTCTGCAATTTGCATTCCCTCAATCTGTCCTCATACTCCACATTCCAGAGACCAGAAACTGACTTAGTCAATTTTCTCTGAACCTTCTCCAGCAGCTCATCATCCTTTTGAAAACCAGGCAACCAAATCTATGCACAGTAATCCATATGCAGCCTGATCAAAGCCTTTACAATTGAATCATAACATTCTTACTTTTATAGTGTTCTCTGCATTATTCCCATAATACACTACATTGTCCTCAGAATTTTATCAAAATGTCCACAAAATTTCAAGTCCTTATCCATCATCACCCCCAGATCTTTCATCTCCTCCACCTCTTTTAAGATATCTCCACCAATCCTATACTCTGCATCCCATCTTTACTTTCTAAATTTTAAAACTTACAACTTTGCTATATTAAACTGACATCCCCACACACTCATCCATTCAGAGAGTATATTCAACTCCTCTTACATGGCTATAACATCTTCTCTGCTTCTCATAATTCTTCCCAACTTTAATCTGAAAATAACTGTATATCACCATTTAAGCCCATTGCAATGTCATTTACATTCAAAGCGAACAACAAATGGCCCCAAAACAGACCCCTGAGACTCACCACTAGTGACTTTCCTCTTCTGAGTTATCACCCCCCCCCCCCCATACACAACGTGCTGATCTATCAGACAGCCGGTCTCCAATCCAGTGCACTAATATATTATCCAACCCCATCCGTTCCAATTTTATTGGATAGACGTATATGAATTTTTTTCGGTATATGGTTGGAAGAGAAAGAATATGAGATATTCCTTGGATATTTAGTAAGAGTATGATAACTAGGATATTAAGACTGTTCTCCTCATTCACCTAGAATGGTGAATGAGTGGAATGATTTGCTAGAAGTTGAAGTATCATGGATTGTGTGAATACTGGTTGTTGTTGATCTCCCACAGTGAGTCTTAGGATTCCATAGAAATGCATAATGATAATAAACAAATATTGGTATTTCTAAACATAATTTATATGAAACTGATCATAATAATAAGAAGAAGAATGAGCAATTGTTGGGTTTTATTTAATTGTAATCTATTATTCCCGTTGTCAACTTTGTTATAATACTTTTGATATGAATAATTAATACTGTATCAATAAATATATTTTTTCACAGAAATGTAAATAGGAATACAGTCAACACCCACTGTAACAAACCGATTCTCTATAATAAACTATTGAAAAGTTCTGACCAAATTTCTATAGATGCAGTGCTATACTAGCAGAAATTTATAGCCAACTGTTGATTATGACAAACTATTCCTGTGGTCCCTTTGAGTTTTTTATAGTGGAAGTTAACTGTACGATTGATTAAGTACAACATATTTAATTGAAATCATGGCTTCTTATAGCTGACTGTTTTTTTTTTTTTTTCATCATTTTAATTGCAGTTAGAAACACAAGAGATAAAATTAATGGAGTTACAGCAGAAGCTTGAAGAAAAAGATGTGCCTTCTAGAAAGTATTATAATAACTCATCAATTAAATAATTTATGAATTTTGTACTGCCCTTTGTTAAATACAAAGGGCAGTATAAAAGTAATGCCTTTTTTTTTTTTTTTTTTTTTTTTTTTTTCAAGCATGGTAGAAAGCGAAAACTTGACACATCACTGAGTGAACAGTAATATCTCTATTTTCACCATAGTGCTGTTTAGTCACACAAACTCAACAAACAAGTAGTTCAAAATGGATGTTGTTATAAATGCATTTATAAAGAAGAGAGTGTCTTACATATGGACTTCTTGGAGAGTGCACCAGGATCATTTCAGAATATCTGGAGATATCACAAAAATTTAAACTATGCATCCAAAGAGTTTGACCTACCAGAAACAGTAATAAGGTCTTTCTCCTCCATGAATGACTCTTCCTGATTACCACTTGTTTGACCCTTAGGAGGATATTATTTTGCTGATGATGAAGAGCTGAAATATACTATTCATGAAGAGTTCCAACATAGGAGTAGACTTTTATGGCGTTGGCACAACATCTCACTCAAAAGTATAGAGAATGATGGACACTTCTTGCAGTACATATATATCAAAAGCCATTGATAAATATGTACTGAGAAAATATTGCTAAATACGTTATATTTTTTGAGAAAAAAAAATAGGCATTACTTTTGTACCACCACCTTTACACTGTGAATTTTTACTTAAAAATTCTGATTAATATATATAGTCTTAGAATACAGTAGTTCCTCGCATTTTGCCATCTTACTTTTCACTATTCTGCTCTTTCACCCCTTTCAAATATAACCATGATCCTTATACTCGCCACGTGGTTTGTTCTTTCCCCATGTTTTGTTGACCTTTTTTTTATTTTGCTTTTGCAAGTGATATATATATGTAGAAAGTATTTTACCTTGGGTATAATAAATGTTAAAGCTATTTTAAACCTGGTTTTACTCCATTTCCCAAGTAAGCAAACAGACAAACAAGTCAAGTTTGCGCCTGCAAGTGTTGCAAGTCTAGCTGACCCTGCACATAGTGCAAGACCAAGGCAACTCATGGTAAAAGTAGAATAAGCTCTGATCACTAATTTTAATATTTACCCTTAATGCAAAGCACATCTCCTGGAGGAGATGTATGATGCTTTGTATTAAAGGCAAGGGGCCACTACCCAGACCGGTTTCAACCTTATGAATAAGTAAAGCCATCTCTAAAAATTCGGACGATCCCTAGGTCACTCAATTGTGGGTGAAAGACTGTCCATCTCAGTGATGGCTCCACTCAGTGATGGCCTTACCCCCACCACCACCACCACCGAGCAGAACTGCTCATATTCCGAAGAAAAGCATTCGCCGACAAAGCCCCTCACCGGGCCGTGCCGGAAAACACTTTCCCCGGAGACTCAAATTGCTCCCTTAAAGCAAAAACCTTAAGACAGCGAACTCATCATTAGCAATCTCACCAGTTTCGACCTTTATTGAGGTCTCATCAGTGGGAGCCAGGCTAGAAATACCAAGATTTTAGTAATACAGAACTTATAAGTTCTTACCACCTTAACCCAGTCCTGAAGATACTTTCAGGTGCAAACTTTGTTTGCTCACACTTGCATAAAGGATTAACTAAATTTATTATAGTCTAACCAAGTGAAAAATAAACTTTCAACATCTTTCTCTAAATCCACAGTAATTTAATGAAAAGGTGACACACCGTTTGACAACTCCTATAGGTAGAGATGACCTTGCTAATGCTTCTGCCTGGTATCTCCACTTGGGCATGGCTCCCACTGAAGAGACCTCAATAAAGGTCGAAACTAGTCTGGGTAGTGGCCCTTCCCTTAATGCATAACATTATACATATCTGCAAGGAGATGTGTTTTGCATTATGGGAGATACTGAGATAGGAGTGATGTTAGCTTGCTCCACCTTTGCAACGAGTTGCCCGGTGTTGTACCACCTTACCCCAGTCCTGGAGATACTTTCAGGTGCAAACTTTGTTTGCTCACACTTGGATAAAGGATTAAACTAAATTTATTAGAGCTTAGAAGTATTTTACCAGAACAAGTTACCATAAGGTGTTTTAACCTTATGGTAACTTGTTCTGGTAAATAAAAATGGTAAATTTAAATAAAAATCTCAGGAGGAGTTATAAATGTAGAAAGTATTTTACCTTGGGTATAATAAATGTTAAAAATACCAAGCTATTTTAAACCTTGTTTTACTCCATTTCCCAAGTAAGTAAACAGACAAACAAGTCAAGTTTGCGCCTGCAAGTGTTGCAAGTCTAGCTGACCCTGCACGTAGTGCAAGCCCAAGGCAACTCATGGTAAAAGTAGAATAAGCTCTGATCACTAATCTTAATATTTACCCTTAATGCAAAGCACATCTCCTGGAGGAGATGTATGATGCTTTGTATTAAAGGCAAGGGGCCACTACCCAGACCAGTTTTGACCTTTATTGCGGTCTCATCAGTGATATCTCCTCCTGAGATTTTTATTTAATAAGGTTAAAACACCTTATGGTAACTTGTTCTGGTAAAATACTTAGAAGCTCTGTATTACTTAAAGTCTTTGTATTTCTAGCCTGGCTCCCACTGATGAGACCTCAATAAAGGTCGAAACCAGTCTGGGTAGTGACCCTTTGCCTTTAATACAAAGCATCATACATCTCCTCCAGGAGATGTGCTTTGCATTAAGGGTAAATATTAAGATTAGTGATCAGAGCTTATTGTACTTTTACCATGAGTTGCCTTGGTCTTGCACTACATGCAGGGTCAGCTAGACTTGCAACACTTGCAGGTGCAAACTTGACTTGTTTGTCTGTTTGTTTACTTGGGAAATGGAGTAAAACCAGGTTTAAAATAGCTTGGTATCTTTTAACATTTATTATACCCAAGATAAAATACTTTCTACATTTATATCTCCTCCTGAGATTTTTATTTAATAAGGTTAAAACACCTTATGGTAACTTGTTCTGGTAAAATACTTATAAGCTCTGTATTACTAAAATCTTGATATTTCTAGCCTGGCTCCCACTGATGAGACCTCAATAAAGGTCGAAACCGGTCTGGGTAGTGGCCCATTGCCTTTAATACAAAGCATAGATGTGCTTTGCATTAAGAGTAAATATTAAGATTAGTGATCAGAGCTTATTCTACTTTTACCATGAGTTGCCTTGGTCTTGCACTACGTGCAGGGTCAACTAGACTTGCAGGCGCAAACTTGGCTTGTTTATCTGTTTGCTTACTTGGGAAATGGAGTAAAACCAGGTTTAAAATAGCTTGGTATCTTTAACATATATATATATATATATATACACACACACACACACACACACACACACACACATCTTCAAGGCCCACCTTTCCTAATTGGGTTGTGAAGGCAACAGCTGCAAGAGGAACTTCCAATGGTCACGATCCTCTGCCACCAAGCTCAGGTGTTCTGGTGGGATTCCCAAACGTGTCCACCCAAGGTTTTGGATATAATCTATCCAGCGAGTCTTATGCCTTCCACGTGGCCTCCCACCCTCTGGCTTGGCAAAGAGGGCCTTGTGAGGGAGCCTCTCTTGTGGCATTCTGACCAGTTGCCCATAGTGCATACATTTTTCAGTAGCCAAAATGCATTTGCAAGCTAAATAAAGGCTGGTTTCCAATTTTTGCCAATTTCTGGTTTTCACCAGTGCTCTGGTTCCTAACCTGACAAATAAGTGGGGGAGTGCCTGTATATAAGATGTGCACAAAATTCATTTTGGCTTAGATTTTAAGCAGTTTTACCTTCAAAACCATCATGTATATCTAAATGAACAGATAATAAAAGGAACAGAAATTTCAAAGTTTATGATGTTATCCTAGTTCTGTGTTTCTACACATTGACTGATGAATAGCAATCATGTTATGTTACATTTGCTATGTTACACATGTGTAACATAGCAAATATGTTGTGCATATGATCTGACAACTCCAGTACAATGGTTAGACTTGCAAAGGAAGCCTACTACATCTTTTGGCTACCAGAGTTGCAAGTTGTATTTTCTATGCAGTGAGCATTAAGATGAGTGTTCATTGACAACCTCTGTAACATAGTAGTCAGAAAGTGGCATTCACAAATACAGGAAATGTTTTGTCCATAAAATAAACAGGCCAAGAACATCAGAAAAAAAAAAAAAAAGTCAACTGAATTATACAGGCATTCAGATCCAAAGAAATCCATAGAGTTGCAAATACTGAAGTCAGCTGCAGTTTTAGACAAACGTTTACACTTGTACTTGTGAACTGTCATATGTGGAAATTTATTCTTCCTCTTAAAACTCAGAGCGATTTCTGAGAACATACTGTATTAAAAAAAAAAAAAAAAGGTTACATTTTGAGCTATCCCAAGTTTCCTAGAGTGATCTGGTAAATTGCTTTTATATGTATTTTGACTCCTTTATTAGTATTATTATTATGATCACTGCATATCATACAGTGCCTTAAAGTTTCTTGTTTCTTGTTTTGGTTTTTGCTCAAAAAACAAAACAAAAACAAAAGTCCCTTTGAGGGACTCTCCTTTTCCCTCACCCCCACTCTGTGAATAACCAGGTGCAAAAGAGTGATAAATGGTTCTGACATGATTCTACCTCAATTCCTTCATGGTTATTATTGCAACTTTTCAGCATACACCCATGTATTTTAGTATAAATCTCATGACCAACTTATACAGTAATATCATATATGCTTTTCCTCCTGTTAATCCAAGCTCTGCATCTGGCATTATTATTTCAATCTTTCCTCATATGTGTAATATTCCAAGAGACTCAATATTACCCTACTTACTCCTCTCTGGACTGTTTCTAAAATCTCCTGATCATTCTGAAAACTACTTCACAAAAACTGCTGTTCAGCTTTAGTCCAACTGTGGCTTTATTACTCATGAAGAAGAACGAAGTCAAATGTGACCTCTTTATTCTTATTAAAACAACACTCCTATAAATGAGTGTATTCCTGTATCCCATACTAACATTTGGTCTTTTATTATTATTTTTAATATCTGACCTCCATGGAGTCAGAGACTTGTCATAGGAGGTACACACTTTTTCTTCTGCAGCTTATCCCACTTAAGTAGGTCACTGTTTCTAATGAGTCTCCTCCACATCCTCCTGTCTTGGGCTGTAACCACATCCAAGTTCTTTATCTTCAGGCCCTCCTTTATCACAGCTCCCTATATCTCTTCTTTGGCTGCCCTTGCTTCCTCCTCCTCTGCACATTCATCTGCATAACCTTTCTTCCCACATACTCATCCTCCCTCCTCATCATATGACCAAACCATTCCAATCTTGCCTCCTGTATCTTCACTCCTAAGTTCATACCTTCATAGGAGGTACATACTATCACACACACAAAGCTCATCCAACTGTGCCTTAAACTGATTTAGTGTGTCCACATTCACAGCAATGCATTCCATTCACCAACCACTCTCCATGCAAAAAACTTTCTCATCACACCTTTGCTCACACCCTCCTTAGAGTTTCCAGGGATGACTCTTGTTTTACCCCCCCCCCCTCCCATTCTATGAAAAATCTCTACCATGTCAATCTGATTAAAACCCCTGACTAGCTTATATGTCTCAATCACATCACCCCCTCCTTCTCCTATTCACAAGGCTTTGCAATTTACATTCAATCTGTCTTTGTACTCCACATTACAAAAAGGACAAAATTGAGAGAATGTAAATTACAAAGCCTTGTGAATAGGAGAAAGAGGAGGGGAGATATGATTGAGAAATATAAGCTAACCACTGACCACCTTTGTGAATCTTCTCAGATGGGGCCTTATACATTGGAATCATAACCTCTTTATTTCTGCATGTCAAGGTCCTCCACATTGTTGCCATGTTCTCCACATGGTAACAATGATGACTTCACAACTTGTGCAGTGTGGCCTCTGAATTTCAGCTCCTTTTCCACCACCACCACTCCCAGATCTCTCATCTCCTCTACCTACTATAAAGTTTCCCCACCACGTGTATGCTTTGCATCCACTCATTGTTTACTAGATTTCAAAACTTTACACTTTTTAACATTGAACTGGTAGTTTCACTTACCTGCCCATTCATACAATTTATTGAAGTCCTTCTGTAAGTCCTTTTTCATCATCTGCAAATATCTGCATCTTCTTCTTCTTTCACTCTGCCTTATCCCATGTTAAACGGGGTCAGCGCACCAATATTTAACCTTCCTCTTCCAAGTTCTCCGGTCCAGAGCATCCTTCGGACTCCATCCTTTCTCCCTAAGATCCTCTGTCATCTTATCCCTCCACCTGAGCTTGGACCTGCCTCTTTTCCTCCTTCCCTCCAACTCCATATACTCCACTTGTTTACCAACATACTCCTCACCCTTCCTCTCAACATGTCCAAACCACCTCAGCCTACTTTCTTGTATCTTCTTGCCAATTGGTCCCACCTTAACCGTCCTTCTGATGTACTCATTCCGTATCCTGTCCTTCTTTGTCACACCACTCATCCATCTCAACATCTGCATCTTTGCTACCTCCATCTTCCTCTCCTGTGCCTTGGTTATAGGCCACGTCTCTGCACCATGGAGCATCGCCGGCCTCACCACCATCTTATGGAGCTTTCCTTTCCTCTTACAACTCACTCTCTTGTCGCACAGGACCCCGCTCATCTTCCTCCATTTCATCCAACCGCATGTTATTCGGTGCTGTATTTCCTCATCCAGGTCACCATTCCTCTCGACAACCGACCCAGTATAGGTACTTGAATTTCTTCCCTGAAATTAGCCTTTCACCCTGGAGTCGTATGACGATATCCTCGTCACTCCCCGTTGACATATATTCAGTCTTCACCCGGTCAATTCTCATGCCGCTCTCCTCCAATCCCTTTCTCCACTCTTCCAGGGTATTTTCAAGCTTCTCTTGGGATGATTCGCATAGAACAATGTCATCGGCAAACAGCATGCTCCATGGTGCCTCCTTCTTGTCATCATCCACTAGTACATCCATGACCAGGTCAAAGAGGTAGGGGCTCAGAGCTGAGCCCTACGACAATAGGGAACCCTTCTGTCATGCCGACACTACACCTGACCTGAGTTTCTGTTCCCTCATACATCTCCTTCACCAACCTCATGTACTTCTCTGACACCCCCTTCTTCCTCCTACACCTCCATACCTCCTGCCTGGCCACTCTGTCGTATGCCTTTTCCAGGTCTATAAACATCATGTGCAGATCCACTTGCATCTCTCTATATTTCTCCATCAATCGTCTTAGCGCAAATATTGCATCCGCTGTCCCTCTTCCTGGCATAAATCCAAACTGCTCCTCACCAATTTTCGTTTCCTGCCATAACCTTGCTTCAATTACTCTTTCCCATATTTTTAATGTGTGTGACATCAGCTTGATTCCTCTATAGTTGCCACAGTCTTGAACATCTCCTCTTCCTTTGTAGATTGGGACGAGTATACTTTTCCTCCATTCCTGTGGTATCTTTTCCTGTTGGGCTATTTTACACATTAGATCTCATAACATATCCATGCCCTCACTGCCCAAACTTTTCCACACTTCCCCAGGTATCTGGTCTGCTCCCACAGTCTTTCCATTCTTCATTTTTCTCAGTACCCAAACCACTTCCTCTCTACTTATGTCTTGCACCGTCTCTCATTTACCTCTCTGTTGGATTCTCCTCATTTAGTAGTTTTCGGAAATATTCTTTCCATCTTCCTCTGATTTTGTTCTCGTCTTGTAATACTACTCCTGAGGCATCCTTTATCTGCTTGACTGATGTTATGTCTTTCGAGGCCTTATCTCTGGCTTTCGCTATTCTCAACAACTGAGCTTCGCCACCATTTCTCTCCAGTTCTTCATAAACCTCATCAACTGCCCTCGCTTTCGCCCTTGCCACAGCTCTCTTTGCATTTTTCTATGCTAATCTATGTGCCTCCTTGTCGGCTCTAGTTCCAGTCATGTCCCATTTTTTCTTTGCCTCTTTCTTTTCCTTGATTTCCTGATGTTATACCAAGCACCTCTTCTCCAATTTTTCTAATATTCCGACTATTAACGTCCCACCATTCTTCCACATCCTCTGGTAACTTCATTTCTTTCAATACCTCTTCTTTAAACTGCAAATATCTGCATATCACTATCCATCCCAATATCATTAATATACAAATTGAACAACAGTGTCCCCAAACTGACCCCTGCAGCACACTTCTAGTACCTTCCTCTTTCATGACACCACCATATACAACTTTCTGATATCTATCTGACAGCCAGCCACCGATCCAACACACTATTCTGTTATTATTATTATTATTATTATTTTGGGTGACTCCAGGGAGTCCTTACACTCATCGAGGGAGGCCCTAAACATCATGTCTACACAACTATATGACATTCTGACAGTATCTATCGTACCTTGCCTTGAACTCTCTCATCGTCATAGCACCCACAACAGACTCTGGCAGCTTATTCCACTCATTTACCACTCTAAAAGTAAAGAACCCAGCTCTAACACCACTGCTAACCACACTCTTGCCCAGCTTCCATAGGTGTCCCCCCTAGTTTTCCCACCACCAGTCCTGATCTCAAAAATATCCTCTGAATTAATCCTATAGAATCCCTTTAGCAATTTGAATGTCTCAATCATATCTCTCCTTTTCCGCCTATCAACTAGTTTCTGCAACCCACAAATCTTCAACCTGTTCTCATATGGTTCATTCCATAGACTTGCTATCATCTTAGTCACTCGCCTCTGGATCCTCTCCACTTCCTCCCCATCAAGAAGGAACCGAGGTGACCAAATCTGGTCACAGTAGTCGAGATGAGGTCTTATCAAGGCTCAGTACAGAGGTACAATAACTTGCTTGTCTCTGCTCATCAAGGTATTTTTCAACAACCAAGTGAGTTGATGAGCTGATTTAGCTACTTTTGCAATGTGCCCCCTAAACTTCATCTCCCTATCCACCAACACTCCCAAGTCCCTGGCCTCATCAATCTCCTGGAGTACATTTCCACCAATGTGGTATACTGCTGCTAATCTTTTCACCCCAAAATGCATAACCTTACATTTTGTCACATTAAATTGACATCCATTCTCCTTAGCCCAGAACTCCAATCTATCCAAGTCATCCTGCAAGATTTTGACATCTTCTGCATTCACCATCGCCCTACCCAACTTTGCATCATCAGCGAACAAATGAACTGTTCCACTTAGATCCTTCCCTATATCGTTAATGAACAGATTAAACAGCAGTGGTCCAAGAACAGAACCCTGTGGACACCACTAGTCACAGGCAGTCTTTTGGACTCAACGCCTGAATAAACTACTCTTTGATATCTCTCCATCAACCACCCACCTATCCATCTCACCAACCCTATATCCATTCCCATATGTTGTAGTTTACGGATTAGAATTCCAAATTCAAGATCAGAATATCCAGTCCTATTTCTTGCAGTTTATTTAACAGTTTGTTGTGTGCCATTATATCAAAAGCTTTTGCAAAATCTAAATCTAAGTATACCACTGTATATGCTTTGAATAACACATCGTTAAAGAGTGTTTTTTTTAACTAATTAACATCGATATGCATCTCCCTTGTGCAAAACATTTGTCACCTTGTTATAATACATAAATAAGTTAGTAAAACATGATCTCCATTTAACAAACCCATGCTGTTAATCACAGAAAATAGAATCAACCCATTTCTGTATCCCACTTCTCACCAATACTCCAGTACCTTCACCACCACTCCAGATCTACAGATTGGTGTATAATTTGTAGCCACAGCCTTATCACCACCTTTATGCAGTAGAACAATTTTACCTTCTTTCAATTCTCTTGGAACCTAACCTGTGCTGTTGTAAGTCCTATTAAACAGTCATGCCAGTTATCTTAAGACATGTGGTGATATGTCATCAGATCCTATCACCTTTTGACATCATGCTTATTTATGTCCTCATATACCTCCTACTTGCTTACAATTAAGCTATCCTCTCCTATGTCCTCTACACTTGAGTTTTTCATGATTTCACCCTGATGAGGATGAAACACCCTTATAAATTGTTCACTGAATACCTCAACAATGTCTTCTGCAGCAGTTACCATTTTCATCCATTAACATCATCTTACCATAATCATTTTTTCTTCTACTTACCATGTTTCTGAAAAACTCTCTAGGGTTTTTCTTGGCCTGATTTGCTCATTTCTGCTCGCACTAGTTTTGCTGTTCTTACCAACTGAGTCACCTTCCTGGCTTGCTCTTTATGCTGCTCATGCAATTGATTGCTATCATTATTCATCATGTGCTACCTCTGTAGTATCCTCTTCTTCCAAATCTCATGCTTAATTCCTTTATTCATCCATTTGACACCTATTTTATTCAGTCTTTTGGCCTTTGGAATACATTCAGACATCGATTTTGCTAAATATCTTTTGTGGTTTTAAGAGAAACTTGTGCCATAGTTCTATGCAATATATACACAAAAACACAAGGTAAAAGTATTATTTATTAAATATACTGCCATATATTCCAGTCTGAAATTAACAGACTACTGTCAGTGGTAGAATGCAAACAATTATTTATTCAAAATAGAATGAGCCAAGTGATGTTAAATTGCCAATAGCGTTTTGCTTTCACTGAAGAATAGGTTAATCATAAAAGTTGAAAATAAATTGCACATATTTATATATAATGTCTAATATCACACACTAAACAGATCATCAGATAGATGTAGTATCTAGTTAGTTTCTTAAGACCTTATGTCTTTATAAAATATCATTATTGGTCTTAATTAGTGAAAAAAAAAAAAAAGCTATATTGATGTGTTATTCTAATCAAACTTTCCCTTGTTTTTGATAAGGATAGGCAGTCATTCAGATTCAAGTTAGGGTGGTGAAGCAAGTCTCTCTCAGCACTCCTTAAATAAGCGTTCAAATTTGTACTGACATCCATGTAGAAGGTGTGTTTCAGATCAAAGAATGTTGTGGTCTGCCTCTATTCCAAGTTGAGCTAATCCAGACTTATTGGATTTTTTTTGGAAAATATATGATTGATGTTCTTGTATTCTTTTTGCTGTTGAACATTCAGTTTGAAGTAGGAAAGATGGCAGTCACATGGAATTTGGTATACACCTGGTAAGTGAGAGTTTATCTTTAGAAGAGGGGAAAATACACTGAGTTTATTAATAGGAATATAAGTCACTACTAAATCATATTTCTTCAGAATTCTTGAAATCGGTTCTGAAATGCTGGTGATGTATGGGATTGGAACCCAATGTATTGATTTCTTGTTGTTTGGGTTAAGTTTGTAGGAGTCAAACAGATGTTGTGTGGTCTTTTCGGAGAAGCCATTTAATTTCATATATTGTTTGATAGTTGAGAGTTCTTTTTGTATATGATGGGGAGTTGAACAGTTAGTCTTAGCTTGTCGAATTAAATGCTTTATGATTCCTGTCTTTTCAGAAAGATGATGTACAGTGTTTTTTCTTTTATAATGTCACCTGAAGAAGGCTGTTACAGGCCGAAACTAGTAGTGTGTTTATATTAAAACCTTTTTAATTAAATCTTGGTTCTAGTCATTCAATTTTTTTCATAAAATTATATATATATATATATATATATTTTTTTTTTTTAAACATTAAATGACTGGAAGCTGAGAGATAAAAAATAAAACTCGGTTTTTATTCCGCACGACTAGTTTCGTCTTTAAGAAGACTTCTTCAGGTGCACAAAAAAATAGAGAAACAACCAACAAAACTGTTAAGGAATAAAGTCCAAACAACAAAGCGTTAGTGTGAAAAGGTAAATATTAATGTGTTAGCTTCTGGATATTTATAGCTGTCCTCTGTATACCCTCATTGTTGAGCGTGCGCATGCATTCAAGATCTCGTCAACACCAAAGTTGGATGGCAGCACAATGACAGTTTGAGAGATTATAACTAAGGTTGTTGTTAAGATGTATTGGATTAAGGGAGATTTCTGTAGATTCAACTATTCTTTCCATTTCATCGTAGCAACGAAAGATATTATCAGATTTGTCCCATAAAACTGAATGGGAAGGGTTTTCCTCTTTAGCGTTAGAATCCAGAACATGGTTGGACAGAGCACTAGCTCTTGTTCTGCTGTATGTAATGTATCTTTGATGTTCTTCAATGCGCAATTCGATGGATTTCTCCATCTGGCCAAAATAAGGTTTATCGCAGTTACTCCATATCTGGTAAATGCCAGGATATTTAAGATTATCATGTCTTTGTTTGGATCGGCTCAGTAAGGAACAGAGTTTTAGAAAAGGAGTGAACGAAGACCAGATATGTATTTCTTAAGAACCTTTGCCAATTTTGGTGAAACAGAGCTGATATATGGCAGAGAAATGTGGCCTCTTTCACTATTTGTATCTGTACTATGGTGAGGAAGTGGATTGAAAAGCAATTTTGCCAAAGTGAAGCCTTTTGCTCTCTTTTTTCAGTAATTCTTGGTGCCTTTTGTGATGTGACCTTTTTTTTTTTTTTTTTTTTTGGCAACTCGTATGGTAAAGTAAAAGTTCTGCATCACCTCAACCTGAGTATTTACGTCTCAGTCTGGCTCCACTGACGAGACCTCAACAAAGGTCGAAACCGGTCTGGGTAGTGACCCCCCCCCCCCCATAATGTGTAACATCATACATGTCCGTTTGGAGGTGTGTTTTACATTATGGGAAATACTAAGGATAGTGATCAGTGCTTACTCCACCTTTACTACAAGTTGTCCCTGTGTGAAAGGTTTGCTTATGCTTGGATCTGCCCGAAACTTTTATAGTTTCTACATTTGGCATGAAACTCTTGTAGTTACTCTATTCGGCTTTGAAATAATGTTGGATTCAATATTCACTTAATTTGAATAAGTTATTAATTTTTTCTTGGAATAGCCATTCTGTTGAAAAGTAGTACGAAGAAACTGAAGTTCTTTTTTGATATCTTCTTCACACAGGAGCCACCAAGCACTTCTGTGAAAAGATATCAAAAAATTTGATTTCTTCTTCTGTAGCTTCTATTTTTGATATCTTTTTCACACAGTAGTGCTCGCTTTCTCCTGTATAAAGATATCAAAAAAGAACTTCAGTTTCTTCATATTACTTTTCAACAGAATGGCTATTCCAAGCCTTTCAGTGAAAGCATAACACTATTGGTGATTTAACATTACATGGCTCGTTCTATTTCGAATAAATCAATTGTTTGCATTCTACCTTGTAAAAATTGTTTTTAAGCCACTGACAATAGTCTATTAATTTCACACTTAAATATATGGCAGTATATTTAATAAATAATACTTTTACCTTTTGTTTTTGTGTATATATTGTATAAATATCTTTTGGTCAGTTCCCTTGCAGCAATTATCTCCTTTGTGCTGAATATGAGCTGTAGAACAGTGTCCATGAAAGCTCCTGTAGTAAAGATATAAAGCAGAAACTGTCTGTGAGAGAGTGGTTGGAGTGATTCTCTGATCAAGGGATTATTTATTAGCCAAAATGGACTTTTCTGGATGGCATCAACGTTTGTTAGGAAGATTTTTGATGTGCCAGTCCAAATGTGAAAACAATATTCTAAGGTTAGGCAAATTTAGGATTTTATAGAGTTCATAGCTGTTCAGGTGAAAAGTAATATATTGAACAGAAAAGCATGCAGGAAAGGCTAGATGTAAAGTCAAGATGAGATCTGTCTTGCTCGCTGACAGATCTTGCTAGACAGTATTTCTCATCTTGTCTAGCAAGGTGGGTATTATCAAAGTTAAGGGAAGTGAAGGAATTAAGACACTATTTTGGTGAATGGTTGATCATCGTTCCACCAAAAGAATGGCATGGAGATTGCTGTTCAAGACATTGGTTGCAGATCCTGCAACTTTAAGCATCAGTGCAAGGTTTGTCAAGTGAATAGGAGTGGAGTGTACTGTCTTTATTCTGCATTGGTAGAGAAATCTTAAAAAACAACACTATCTACCATGATGTAAAGTGAATCACCAGAGGGAAAAAAAAAAAAAAAACTGGCTATTCAGTTACAAAGGATGAAAGGCAGGCCATCTGATGGCCTGCCTTCTGATTTGCCTGAGCACCTTTCTATGCCTGATCCTATTAAAATGCCAAGTACAAAAGCACAAGGTCTCCAAACATTTTCAGGGCACTTGTCCAGAGGTAGATAACATAGACAAGGAGCTGCTGTGAATTTAGAGTGATCGTTGATTAACTGGTAGCTCTCCAAAATAATGAAGAAGTTGATAGTTAATGATTTTTCGATTATTTTTGGTCAACAGTTTGATATCAGACCTTTGTCTTTTTTTGGAATGGAACTGAATATAGGTTTGTTTCATGCTGTATGGTATATGTCAGCTGAGCATATAAGAGTAGAAATTACATTGATTAGAGGTGTAAATTCAGAATTATAACTTTTAAGTGCAATTGGGGAGAAGAGGAAAGGAGTATCATCGGGACCAGAATTTTTTTTTTTTTTTTTTTTTTTTTTTTTTTAGAATAAAATTTTGAATAAAAATTTAGAAATTGTGTTGTTTTAACTTCACTTCTTATATTTACTGTGTCTAATATCTGTACTTATGAGGGTATGCTGGAAAGTTGTGATAATCACTATGAAGGAATTGATAGAACCATTTATCAGAACTTTTGAATCCCCCGCCCCTCATATATGATTCAAAATTTTATATGCATCGTGCTTTGTTTATATATATACATATACAGTATATGTATATATACACTATCTGATCAGAAGTATATGGACTCCTACTCAAAACTGTAATCAGACTTTCCCTGTGTATTCTGATATCTTCCCTCCCCTCCAGCCCTATACATTAATACAGGGTGGGTCCACCCTTTGCTTATATGACAGCTCTAATTCTGCCAGGGAGACTTTCTACCAGGTGTCAAAACGTCTCTGGAGGAATGGCAGCCCATTCTTCCTGAAAAGCTGTAGCCAGAGCAGTTATGATGTGGTCAATGGGGTCTGGAACGAAGTCGGTGTTCTAATTCATCCCAAAAGTGTTCTGTGGATTCAGGTGAGAGCTCTGGTCCATTAACGTTATTGTCCACAAACCATTACCTCACAGACCTTGTTTTATGTCAGGTAGCATTGTCGTGCTGATATAGACAATGTCATCACTGAATTGATCTTCTACCGTAGACGGTACACAACTGGTCAAAATGTCCTTCTATCCTTCCTCATTTAGATTTCCATGTAGTGTCACGAGAGGGCCAAAACCATTCCATGAAAAACACTCCCACACTGTAATGCCACCTCCTCCAAATTTCACTGTTGGCACTATACATGCTTGCAGGAATTGTTCTCCAGGCATTCGCCACACCCAGACCCTCTGATCGGACTGACACATGGTAAAGCATGATTCATCACTCCAAATCACATGTTTCCAGTTTGTCCACTGTTCAGTTGCATCACTCTTTACACCACTGCAGGCAGCGCTTAGCGTTCACAGGAGAAATATTTGGTTTATGGGCAGCTGCTCCACCATGGAACCCCATTCCTCTTAACTCTCGACACACAGTCATGGTGATGTCTGGACAGTTAGTAGCACTGTGGAACTCACTGGTGATTGTTTTACTAGATAAATTTAGTTTAATCCTTTATCCAAGTGAGAGCAAACAAAGTTTGCGCCTGAAAATATCTTCAGGACTGAATATGGTGTTGTACTATCTTACCTCGGTAAGTAGTACAACACCAGGCAACTCGTAGCAAAGGTGGAGCAAGCTACCAACACTCCTATCCCAGTATCTCCCATAATGCAAAACACATCTCCTTGCGGATATGTATAATGTTATGTAATGTTATGCATTAAGGGATTGGCCACTACCCAGACTAGTTTCAACCTTTATTGAGGTCTCTTCAGTGGAAGCCAGACCCAGAGTTGGAGATACCAGGCAGAAGCAATAGCAAGGTCATCTTTACCTATAGGCGTTGCCAAAAGGTTTGTCACCTTTTTTTTTTTTATTAAATTACCCTGGATTTAGAGAAAGATGTTGAAAGTTTATTTTTCACTTGGTTAGACTATAATAAATTTAGTTTAATCCCTTATCCAAGTGAGAGGAAGCAAAGTTTGCGCCTGAAAATATCTTCAGGACTGAATATGGTGTTGTACTATCTTACCTGGGTAAGTAGTACAACATTGGTAAAGATGACCTTGCAATTGCTTCTGCCTGATATCTCCAACTCTGGGCCTGGCTCCCATTGAAGAGAGCTCAATAAAGGTCGAAACTAGTTTGGGTAGTGGCCAATCCCTTAATGCATAACATTATACATATCTGCAAGAGATGTGTTTTGCATTATGGGAGATACTAGGATAGGAGTGTTGGTAGCTTGCTCCACCTTTGCTACAAGTTGCCTGGTGTTGTACTACTTACCCATGTAAGATAGTACAATACCATATTCAGTCCTGAAGATATTTTCAGGTGTAAACTTTGTTTGCTCTCAATTGGATAAAGGATTAAACTAAATTTATTATAGTCTAACCAAGTGAAAAATAAACTTTCAACATGTTTTACTTGATGTCTGGCGATTTCCACAAAGCACCTGCTTCAATGCTTGATGGTCCCTGTTTGTCATTAAATCTGGCTTACCTGACTGTGGTTTTGTTGTGGTTGTGCCTTCACATTTCCACTTCACAGTCACGTCACGAACTGTTGACGTGGGCAACTTGAGGACGGTCAAAGTCACTGAGCTTCCTTGAACTACCTATTCTGCTCATACTTCGTATCACTGAACAACACAATGCTCTTTGCCTCCTTTTATTCTGCTAAGTGAGGTTTTAGTGACATCTAGATGTCAGTTTATGAATTACAGAGGGGTGTTCAAATACTTTTGATCAGATAGTGTATATCATATTTTAAATTAGAATCAGATCTGTTCAATTATTGTGTGTTTTTTTCTAATCTCTCTCTCTCGGGTCTTATTATTTTTATTATTTTTCTATTCTATTTCATCTTCAAATTTTTTACTGCTTAACCATTTATGGTGTCTTTCTTTTTTATTTTAATTATATCTTTAATTTATAATTTCATATTTTTTAATTTTTTCTTTATAATATTTTTTTGTTTTTTTTCCTAGACTTTCATTTGCTCTGTATTTAGCATTATTTTTTATTATACTAAAAAGTCATACCAAGTAAAAATAATGAAATCATGGAATCTTAATTTCATCAAACTCTCATTATATCTGGCACTCTCCTTTTGGATATCCATGAAGTAAAAGCATCCCCCCCCCCCATCCTCTCTCCTAACAAGCCTCTTTTGTGATTCCTGTTTTGATCCATAACTTCATGTTCACCTTAATGAATTTCTCCTGCACCGTCATCTCTATCCCCAAAACTTAAATTGGGTGAAATTTACAAATTGACCATTGTGGATCTTCATTTTTGGCCTGTTTCAAGATTCTTGTTCAATAACTTAGTTAATTGGTACTTTTAATTACTTTCACTTAATATGTGTGGTAATATTTCATCCATTCATCAGCTTCTGTTTTCCTGCCTTCTCATGCTGTTCCCTTTCCCCCCCCATCCCCAAATGAAATACATTGACAAAACATTCATTGAACATATGGATAGGCTTATGTGTTCATTACACATGTTGAATTGAATTTAAACGGTATTGAATCAAACACAGATTGCTAAGAAAATAACTATTTATTTACTTAAAAGCTAATATTTTGCTGGTATTATATCCTACATCTTCAGAGCACACAAACAAACATAGTTTGTTACAAATACGAGACAACCACAATTCGGTGTAACAGTGGGGCTATTATAAGTAATTGCAGTGTGCAATACAAGACTAAAGTCCTAATATGGCACCATCTAAGTTTTAAAAAAAA
Organism: Typopeltis vanoorti; assembly: GCF_054136105.1. Lineage (NCBI taxonomy): Eukaryota > Metazoa > Arthropoda > Arachnida > Uropygi > Thelyphonidae > Typopeltis > Typopeltis vanoorti. The sequence continues at coordinate 187,896,668 of NC_143549.1, read as the reverse complement.
AAGAAAAAGAAAAAAAGAAAAAAAAAACAACAGCTCAAAGTTTTGAAAAAAATATAGTAGTCCTTGAAAGTTTTGAATAAAATAAAATAAATATTAATTTGGACTTAGGATGACAGTCTCCCAAATCTTTGGTAGATTTATACAGCCATACTTGTTAAGGTTTGGAGTATATGTTTTAAGGCTTCTGTTGATTCCAGGAACAATCTCTCTGACTTGTAGAAGCTTCTGTGCAGTGCTTTTGTTTTTTTTCCAATTGATCCTGCGTGCCGGGTATCCAAAGCATGATCTACCAGAACCGACTTGCCGTAGCAAAAGTGCCGGATATATTTTTTGTGTTCACTGAGGTGGATGTCCACAGTTCTTCCTGTCTGTCTGCAGTAGGCTTGATGACAAGAACAGGGCACTTCATAGACTCCTGGATGTGATAAAGGAGTGAATCTGTCCTTAGGTGAATGGATGAGAGTTGCCAATTTCACATAAGGTTTAATTACGGTGCGCAGTTGGTGTTTGTTAAGCACCCTAGATATCTTCGCAAATGTGCCTTTAATGTAAGGAATGGTGATAGTTTTTGTTGTAGTCTTTTCTGTGGTAGATAGTGGGGGGGGAGGATTTCTGGGTAGCATTTAGTATTTTGTTTATCTTATGGGGATTATAGCCATTGGTTAGGAAGGTGTGGCACAGGTGAGAAAGTTCAGCAGTGAGAGCAATGTCATTGGAACAGATTGCTCTAGCTCTATGGGTTAGTGTTTTTAAGATACTATATTGTTGGGAAGGGTGATGGTGTGATTGTTTGTGTAAATATCTCCCTGTATGTGTGGGTTTTCTATAAACTGAAAATGATAAGGAACCTTCTGGAAGACGTGTGATCAGTGTGTCTAGGAAGGGCAGGCAGTCATTGGCTTCTAGTTCCATTGTAAAGTGGATTTTAGGGTGCTGGCTATTTAGATGCACTAAAAATGTATTCAATGTGTCTGGACCATGTGGCCAAAATAGCAAACATATCATCAACATAGCGTAGCCAGAGACTAGGTTTGAGAGTGGCTGTGTTGATAGCTAGCTTTTCTAGATGTTCTATGTAGAAGTTGGCTAAGGAGGAAGAAAGGGGGATCCCATAGCTGTCCCATCTAATTGTTTGTATATTTTCCGTTTCCATGTAAAATAACCTGCCTGTACCGTGAATTTAAATAGCTGAAATATATCAGGGGGAAATTGGGAATTTAATAAGTTAAGTGTTTCAGTCAGTGGTACATTAGTGAATAATGAGGTGATATCAAAACTCACATTAGATCTGAACTATTTAAGCTGCAGTTTTCTAAAATATTACTTTTTAGGTGGGTAGAATTTTTAACAAAAGAGGGAGAATTGTTTGTGCAAGTGGCTAGTAGTTTGGCTAAATGTTTAGTTAGTTTATATGTAGGACTGTTTATACTATTTACAATAGGGCGTAAAGGTGTACCTTGTTTGTTAATTTTTGGAACTCCATATATTCTGGGTGTTTTAATGTGAAAGGGTTTGAGTTTGTTGACTGTTTCTTTTGGCCAGGAAGTGACTTTGTTCAATAACTTGCACACCTTATTCTTTTGTGAGTTGGTAGGATCTCATTCTATAATTAGATATGTTGACCGGTCTTGGAGAAGTGTGTGCATTTTGCTTTCATATTCTGTTGTATCCATTACTACAGTTGTGTTTCCTTTGTCTGATTTTGTTATTGTAACGTGGTTATTATGGCGTAGCTCTTTTAGAGCCATTATTTCTTTATGTGGGATATTATTTTTGGGAGGCTTAGAATGGATTAGGATATTGGCCACATCTAACCTAATATTATTGGCTATTGCTGGAGGTAGATCGTATATTTTACGTTCATCGGAAGCCATTATTTTGGTTTTTGGAACTTCTTTAGGAGTAATGGCAAAATTGTGTCAATGCATTGTGGCTTCTTTGGTTAAGGTTAATGATGATAAGTTCACAACGACGCCATCTTGATGTAATTGCAGCCACTGCGTAGCACTGCATTGCTGGAGGATTTCAAATTTCTTTTGGTGCTGGTTTTTAACTCTAGCGATTTCTTTATTGGCTGTAGAGTCAGAGATTCTCTCCAGGATATCCCATAGCTCCAGTTTCAAAATGTCAGATAGTATATCACGTAGCGCACTGATCGAAGAATTTATTTTTGAAAGTTCTCGGCGAGTAGCATATATCTGTTCCCGTCATAGTGCTAAACTCGCTCATTTATAAATACGTTAGGCTTTGACCAAATGAAACTTGTTAATTTTTAAACAGTTTGGTATCTTGGCACCTTTTTAAGATGGATGGTATTGAATCGAACACAGATTGATAAGAAAATAACTATTTATTAACTTAAAAGCTAATATTTCGCTGGTATTATATATCCAGAATTTTCAGAGCACATAAACAAAGTTTATTACAAATGCAAGACAACCACAATTCGGTGTAACAGTGGGGCTAGTATAAGTAATTGCAGCGTGCAATACAAGACTAAAGTCCTAATATGGCACCATCTAAGTTTAAAAAAAAAAAAAACAGTAGTCCAAAGTTTTGAAAAAAATATAGTAGTCCTTGAAAGTTTTGAATAAAATTAAATTAAATCAAAATAAATATTAATTTGGTCTTAGGACGAGAGTCTCCCAAATCTTTGGTAGATTTATACAGCCATACTTATATATATTTATACAGCCATACTTGTTAAGGTTTGGAGTATGTTTTAAGGCTTCTATTGCTTCCAAGAACAACCCCTCTGACTTATAGTAGCTTCTGTCAGTACCTTTGTTTTTTTCCAGTTGATCCTGTGTGCCGGTCATGCTTTGAATACCCCAAATTGTGATTGTCTCGGATTTGTAACAAACTTTGTTTGTGTGCTCTGAAGATGCTTGATATAATACGAGCGAAATATTAGCTTTTAAGTTAATAAATAGTTATTTTCTTATCAATCTGTGTTCGATTCAATACCATTTATATTCAATTCAATATTTATTTAAATATATCACCACCTGTACATATTTCTAAACTATAAGTGTAGTTATTTAAACAGGTTTTTTTTTCTTTTGTTTTAGAATAGCAAGTCCAGATTTTGTTAAAAAAGATGAACTGTTACACCAGTTAAATGTGAGTCATTTTGTCCTTGTAGTTATGATTTTTTGATATTATGATACAACAGAAATCAATAATATCAAATAAGAAACTTATTTTTAAAAAATAAGTTTCTTGTTTATTTAAATGTCTTCTGTTTAAAAATTATTATTGAAATTGAAATATTTATCTATTAGCATGAAATCTGTTTGTTAGCTAATTTATGTTCATATGTATGAGCACCTTGTAAAATTTCAGGTTTAAAAAGCTTAAGTGTATGGTGTGTAAAAAATTTCTTTTACATAGAATGTAAAATAATTTTTACATATCTGTTCTAAGCCAAAAGTTCATATCTGGTTTGATTACTGTTTGCTGATCACATTTATACCTCATTTCACTCTTACTATTATCCTGTTCTGTGATATATGAGAATTTTCCTTAATTTCTTTGTTTTTTATCAGCTTCTTACATTAACAACTCTGAGCATGAAACTACTTTAAAATCATAGTGAAGTACAGTGATCTCGCAATTATCCAGCTTTCGAATAACTGAACCTTTAATTGATTAACCCTTGAATTGATGTTTGCATATCAACTTACATCTGGTATTGCACCAGTAATTGTGACTTCAGTTATCTTGTCTCTTCAATTATCCAACCAGCAAATTGCTTTACCAGTGTGATTGGATAATTGAGGGATTACTATGTGTTGTTTCCTATTACATATTATGCAAAAACTGTATATGATGCCCCAGAAGGATTTTGTCTATAGCAATTTTCATCTCATATTTGTTTTACATTCAGGCAGTACTATATGATATCATTGCTATTTATCAATCAGTAAACCTGTTGTCAGATAACTCTGACAACAGACAACAGAGTTGGGTGTATAACTCTGACAATAGATTTAGATCTATTGTCAGAGTTATACACCCATCTCATAGCCGCACATCATCATCATCATATTCCTGACATGTATCCTCGAGGGGGTGTACAGGATATGATAGTACTACATGAAAAATTTACATCATTACTAACTTCTTATCTACAATTTTCCTCCAAATCAGTCTGTTACTTGTCAAGACTCCAACATTATCAGATCTTATATTTCTATTGTCTACGGCACTTTGTACCATATCAATCCACCTATATCTTGGTCTTCCTGTAGGTCGTTTTCCTGCCAACCTGGCAGACAACACTTGTTTTGCTAATCTTTCCTCGCCCATTCTGTTTAAGCGACCATACCACCTGAGATTAGCTGCTAATGCATTCCTGGATGCTGACAATATTAAGTGCTTTCCTAATATCCTCGTTTTTAATATGATATTGCCATTGATGCCATCTGTTCATACCTCTAATCTTTCTCAGGACTCTCATATCTGCGGTCTCTAGTCTTTGGTCAAGTGTTTTACTTCTGACCCAGCTCTCAGATCCATAAGTTAAAACTGGTTTGAACACTGTCTTGTGTACAGCTAATTTAGTGTTCCGACTAATTTCTCTCTTATTCCATATGAATTTATTCAGTTGACTTCCTACCATACCAACTTTGTTGATTCTATTGTCTATTTCCATAATTTAATTTACCATCTTCACTAAAAATCGTGCTTAACTAGATGCAAAGTTTTACTTGTTCCACAGGTTCTCCGTTCAAAACACAGTTGACATTTTCAATGATTCTACCTATTTTCATTGTCTTTGTCTTTTTATTGCTGACCTTCATACCATATCTATTACAACAGTTATTCAATTTAGTCAGGGAATCTTTCAAACTTGTAGCAGATTTATTTAGAAGTATAACATCATCTGCATAAAGCAAAGAGCTGACATTAACATCTCCAATTCTGATATCATGTTTAATACCACTTTCCTTCATAATGTGATTCATATAGATAATGAATAACAGAGGGGATAATGTACATCCTTGTCTCACACCAGATTTAACATTAAACCATCTTCCTGTACTTCCTTCAGTTCTAACTGCTGACTTGCAACTTAAATAAAGACCAAGTATTGCTGATATAATGCCCCATTGACACCATATAATTGTAGCGTATTGAATAGCTTCTCTCTTGGCACCTTGTCATAAGCCTTTTCCAGATTGACAAAGCTTAAATACAGATCTTTGTTATATTCCCATGCTTTCTCAACTATTTGTTGTAAAGTGAAGATCTGATCCTGACAGCCTCTATTTGGCCTGAATCCAGCTTGTTCTTCACCAAGTTTTTCTTCCACAATTCTTCTCACCCGTTTCTCAAGTATACTTCTCAAGTATACTTCCGGGCATAAATCTTGCCCAGAACACTCAGTAGGGAAATAACTCTGTAATTCTCACATTCAGTTTTATTTCCCTTTTTATATATGGGTACTATTAGAGCTCTATTCCAATCATCAGAAATTCGTTCCTATATCCAGGCCTTCTGAACTATGCAGTACTTGAGGCATGTACGCGTGTCGGGGAATTGGATATGTGGCTTGTGAAGGAGAGCGTATGTGCGCAAAATGCAGGCAGTGGGAGGAAATAAGTGCATTAGAAATATCAATATCCGAACTTGTTGCTCTAAGAATGGGGAATGAATGTAGGAAGACAAGTAGTGTGATAGGAGAGAATGGAAAAAAAATATATATGAAGGAGAAAGTAATAGTTGATAGTGTGGAAGGCGTGAGCGACTGTGAAAGTTTAGGTGATGGCTTTGTTTGGGAGAGTGAATTTAGATTAAGAGTGACTGACCTGCAGAGGGAGATAGATGAGCTGAAAGAGGAGGTGGAATGTCTTGTGAATGAGAGCAGAAGCATGAAAGATAAGATTAAGAGAATGGAAGAGATAGATGCAAGCCGAATCAAAGTAGGGGGAGAGAGAGAATTTTGGGAGTGTTAGAGGAGGAGAGAAAGGAAACAGTAGAAGAGAGGGAATGAGTGAGAGGTATGGGGGTTGCTAGAAGAGAAGAGAATGGAAACAGTAGAAGAGAGGGAATGAGAGAGAGGTATTTGAATGCTAGCAGACGAGAGGATGGAAACAGTAGGAGAGACGGAATGAGAGAGAGATATGGAAATGCTAGAAGTGGAGAAAATGGAAACAGTAGGAGAGAGGGAATGAGAGAGGTGTATGGGAGTGCTAGAAGAGGAGAGAATGGAAACAGTAGGAGAGAGGGGTGTGAGAATGCTAGGAGGGAGAGAGAGAGAGAGAGAGAATAGCAGTAGAGGAGAGGGAATGAGAGAGACCTATGGGAATGAAAGAAGATGAGAGAATGGAAACAATAGGAGAGAGGGAATGGTAAGAGGTATAATGTATGGGGACTCAATGATCCGTGGTGTTCAAGATAGGATGTGTGAGGAGTGTTTGATAGGAGGAACAATAGAAAGGGTGGCTATGTCAAAGAGAGGTGAAAGGGTGGATGAGATGATTGTGATGGTAGGAACAAATGACTTGAGTGGTAATGTAAGTCGGGCAGCGAGAGATGTGAGATTTTTGCTTGAGGCTGTACGGAAGAAGACAGAGAGAGGGAAAATAGTGTGCGTGTTGCCTAGGTATGATAATGACGAGCTGAGCAGAAGAGCAGTAATATTGAATGACATAATAGCTAGAATGTGTGACAAGAGAGGACTGCTATATATGTGGATGCTTGGAGTGCATTTGAGGAAAGAGAGGAATTGTATGCGAGAGACCGCTTACATTTGAATGAGGAAGGACGTAGGCATCTGGAGAGATTGCTGTTATGAACGAGTCAATGTGTCCCAAGGAGGATGATAGCAGGGGTGGCCTCTTGTGGGAATGGATACTTGGGAGAAGGGAGACGACATCAGGTAACACTGAGCCCAGTGGAGTCTAGAGGGGATAATGCTAGGTATAGAAACAACGGCATTTATATGCTCTATACTAATGTCAGGAGTATCCGGAATAAGGGAGAGGAATTGGTGGTGCAGATAGCATCAGCCTGGCCAAAAATTATTGGGATCACTGAGACATGGTTGACAGAAGAGGATATAATAACAGGAATAGAAGTTCTGGGTACAGCATTTTTCAGCAGGATAGGAGGGGAAAGCGTGGTGGTGGGGTACTGCTTATGATAAATGAGACAAATGATTTTGAAAGCATATGGTGTGAGGTAGAGGCAGGCAAGACAGGATATTTAGTGGGGTGTTGCTACAGACCCAGGAGCACAGAGACTGGGGACCGGGAGATGTTTAGACAGTTAAGTTTGGCAAGTGCAAGAAGAATGATTGTTATTGGAGATTTTAACTACAGCAGTATAAATTGGAGAGAGGAAGATGCATGTAGCAATAGGGAAATGGAATTTCTAGAATTCTTGAGGGACAAATGTCTTAGGCAACATGTAGAGGGAACAAGGGGTTCAAGAGTTTTGGATTTGGTTATAGCATCAGAAGAGTTGACAATAACTGAGATGACATCTCTCCCACCAGTTGGAGAGAGTGACCATATGGTTTTGACTTGGAAAATGAATAGACATGTAGGAGTATCAAAGAGACGGGAACTTATGTGGAATTATAAGGCAGGTGATTATAATAGTCTTAGACGTCAACTTGGAGAAGTTTCATGGAGGGAGGAATTGGAAGGCTGGGATATCATTAGTGCATGAGAAATTGTGAAAGAATATTTGTTAGCAGCAATGGTAAGTTGTATACCACGAGTGAAGAAGAGGACACAATTTGGAGTAAAGTGGATGACAATATTAAACAGGAATTGCATGCGCAAAAGAGGCTATGCAAGAGATATAAGGAGACAGGTGAAGAGAAGATGCATGAAGAATATAAGACACAGGCCAGAAGAGTGACTAGTGTGGTAAGGAAGGCGAAACTGGAATATGAGAGAAGATTGGCCCTAAGATTGAATGAAAGTCCTAGGGAATTTTTTAGCAATGTGGCCACTAGGAGGAGAAATGACTGTGGAAGAATGACATTGTGGGATAAAAATATGAATAGAGTGACTGATGCAGAGGACAGTGGAATTGTTCAATGAACACTTTATTGGAGTATTTCATCCTGAAGGAGTCAGTTTTAATGCTAGAAAGAGAGAGCGAGAGAGAGATAGGGCAGGTTTGAGGTTTAGAGTTACAGGAGGAGAATGTGTTTCAGATACTGAGTACTCTGGATGTCAGTAAAGCTGTGGGACAAGATGGTATTTCATCATGAGTTTTGAGAGAATCTGATAAAGAACTGACAGCTTCTTTAACCTGCCTTTTCAATGAAAGTCTGGCTACAGGAAAGGTGCCCAGGGAATGGAAGGAAGATAGTGTCATTGCATAAGGGCGGTAGCAGACTAGAAGAGTCTAATTATAGGCCAGTTTGTGTGTTATCAGTAGTTGATCTTGGAGAAAGTAGTGAGGGACCGTATACAGATGGGCAGATGAGGGTAATGTTATCTGTGAGAGTCAGCATGGATTTGTGAAAGGGCGCTCTTGTTTTAGGAATATACTAGCCTTTTATAATAAAGTTACAAGAACATTAGATGAGAGAAAGGCATATACTGCAATTTTCTTAGACTTAGCGAAGGCATTTGACAGGGTTCCACATGATAAGCTGATATTTAAGTTGTAGCACATGGATCTGGATGTCAGATTGGTCAACTGGATTCAGGATTAGCTGTCTGATAGGTATCAGACAGTTGTGTATGGTGGAGCAGTTTCAAGGAGGCAGAGTGTTACAAGTGTGGTCCCACAGGGCTCAGTACTAGGACCTATATTGTTTAACCTTTATATCAATGACATTGCCAGTGGATTGCAAGGGGATATTCAGTTGTTTGCGGATGATGCAAAGCTGGGAAGAATTATTAGTAACAGTGCAGATGTGGTAGCCCTGCAAGAGGATTTGAATAAGCTTGATAATGGGCAAATGAATGGGGGTATCAGTTTAATACAGCAAAATGTAAGGTCTTGAGGTTTGGGAAACATCAATGGGATGCTGCTTACTCTATGGGAGGAGTTATAGTGGAGGAAGTGGGGGAGACAAGAGATCTGGGATTGATGATTGATAGAAATTGAAATTTAGGGGACATATTGCAAAGGTGGTGAAGGTAACACATAGGATTATCATAGGATTTCTGTAATTATGAGAAGGACACTGACCTGCAGAGATAAAAGGGTTGTCATTCCATTGTATACGGCTCTGATCAGACCACAGACTATTGTTCTAAGATTTTGTCCCCAGGATTTGAAAGGGATAAATTAACTGTGGAAATGATTCAAAGACAGATGACAAAGATGGTCTCAGGACTGTACAATTTTGGTTATGAGGATTGGCTGAGGGAATGTGGACTGCAGACTTTCTTGGATAGAAGAAGGAGAGGTGATATTGTGACTTTTAAACTGTTGAGAGGTGGTTACAGGGTTGACACTGGGAAGTTCTTTCGCTTGGTTGAACAGCAGGAAGGAGTGATGACAAGAGGCCATCCCTGGAAGTTACAAAAGGAAACTGTGAGCAAGAGGGTGAGCAGTGGTTTCTTTGCTTGGAGAGTGGTTGAACCATGGAATCCATTGCCTGATGAAATGGTGAGAGCGAAAATGGTCAATGAGTTTAAGGAGTGGTATGATAGACTTTGTGTTTATTAGGGGGAACCTCCACTCGATGAGTCCTGACAGACTTTATGTTCTTAGGAAGGACCTCCCACGATGAGTCTTTTGACTCCATGGAGGCCTGAATAATAATAAAAATAATAATACCACCATACTTCAGCATTTCTGATCAAATATCATCTACGCCTGCTGCCTTTCCACATTTCAAGCCTTTGATGGCTTTTTCTACTTCATGTCTGGATATGTACTCCTGACTGTATACCAGTTGAATGCTTTTTACCACTGTGCTGTCATGCTTGTTTCATTTAGCAATTTTTCGAAGTAATTACTCCATACTTCAACGATATCTTTTTCTCCTGTTTTCATGTCATCTTTATTATCTCTAACTCCTTTTACAGCACTCTTTCCTCCATTTCTAAGCTTCTTCAACAACCTCCAGAATATCTTACCACCTTCTTGATATTTATTTTCTATGTTCTTGCCAAATCCTCCCATGACTTTTGTTTAGCTATTTTTACACAGTGTTTCGCTTTCTTACATTTGTCTCTGTATTCTCTAAGACAAAAGCTGACTTATTTGCCAGGAACTTTTGATATGCTTTCTTCTTTTCCTTCACTGCCTCTTTAACTTCCTGTGTCCACCATGGAGTTCTGGTTTTTCTATCCTTGCAGACAACCTCACCACATGCCTCTCTGGCTGAATCAATCAAGGTTTTCTTCAAGGCTTGCCACTGGATCTCCAATGTTTGGTTCCTGTTCTCAAACTCTTTCATTTTTTTCTTCAATATTCTTTATGTATTTTAGTCTACAGTTCCCATCTGAGAGCTGCTCAACTTTTATTTTTGGATAGCAATAAATGCACACAAAAATAGAAAACTAGAGTTTCTTTCTCCATCATAATTCAGTGACATCTCTGTAGGAAGTCTTTAGGTTGTCTTTGACTATTGGGAAGAAGTCTCACTAGCACTAAGCCTATTATCTGATTTATCCTGGCCTGATAATCCAGGATTGATTGCCTTCATAAATGCAGTCAGCTAAAGCAGCACATGCAATACTACTAAGGTTCCTTTTTCTGAGTGTCCATTAGCTGCAATCCACAGCAAACATAATGGTAGATTTTGAAATCCCATTGATGATGTTTTGAAGAATAGAAAAGAAAAGTGGACTCAGAAAGAGAACCAGAGTGAAGAATATGGGCAGGTAAGTGGAACTGTCAGTTGATTGTTGCATAGCGTAAGGTTTTGAGATTTGGTAAGCAACAGTGGGATGCAAAGTATACACCACTTGGTGGGGAAACTTTAACGGAAGTAGAGGAGATGAGAGATCTATGAGTTATGGTGGACAAGGATCTGAAATTCAGGGGCCACATTGCACAAGTTGTGAAAACATCACATCGGATAATTGCAATGATGTGGAGGAACCTGACATGCAGAAATAAAGAGGTTATGATTCCTTTGTATAAGACCTTGATCTGGCTTCATATAGATTATTGTGCACAGATTTGGTCATCGGATTTTCATGGTGACGAGGATTTGTTGGAAAGGGTTCAGAGAAGATTCACAAAGGTAGTCAGTGGTCTTTGGAATGTGGAGTATGAAGACAGATTGAGAGAATGTAAGTTGCAGAGCCTCATGAATAGGGGGAAGAGTGTGTGTGTGTGTGGGGGGGGTGATTGAGACATGTAAGCCAGTCAGGGATTGTTATCGGGTCGACATAAAAGAGATTTTTCACAGAATTGGAGAGGAGAGGAGAGTAGAACAAGAGCTGGAAACTGTATAAGGAGAGTGTGAACAGAGGAGTGAGGAGCATGTTATTTGCATGGAGAGTGGTTGGTGAGTGGAATGCATTGCCTGAGTGTGTTGTAGACACATGGAATTGGTTTAAGGCACGGTTGGATGAGCATTATGTGCAATAGTGTGTACCTTCCATGATGAGTCTCCGACTCAATGAAGGTCAAATAATAATAATAATATAGAAAGAAGAAATTAAAAAAAAAAGATTGAAAAGAACCAGTACCATCACTTGGCATCTCTCATCCATTACAAACAGGTGCAAAGAAGTAATATTCTGAGAATTAAAACTGTTGGCATTCAAAAGTAGTTCTACTAGATATGTCATCATTTCATGGAGAGGGAAAAGTTTAAGAAATTAACGCATAATGCCATCAGAGGCACACACATCTGCAATATCAAGATGTGTAGCTTAATAAACAAATGCCACTTAATTAGAGTTTTACTCATGAGCATAATTAATATTATTATTATTACACCCTCCATGTAGTTGCAGACTCTTCATGGAAGGTTCATTCAACTGACAACAAATCTAACATATTGAATCATATGTTGATATTGAAGTACTAATTACATAATTACATTGAAGTACTTAACGCTCCATGCATTAACAACATATTCTGGTAATGCATTCTATTCATTGATAATTCTCCATGTAAAAAATCTATTCACCACACTCTTACACAACTTCTAGGGATGGCCTTTGGTTTTTCCCCTCTCATCTTCTGCTCTTTTTATAATCACCTCTTTTCCTCTTATCCACCAAACTCTGCGATCCATGTTTCTTCAACCTCTCTCCATAGTCAGCATTCCAGGAATATCCCCAGGAAACAAAATTACATGCACCTAAGATAACCCTACTTAAGCATGCACTTCACATAGTGAATTATTACTAAACAGAAGACAGATTAGTGTGAAATGACATTCGTGGGAGATGAACTTCAGTTAATATTCTGAGTAGTAATTAAAACCATTGGCATTAAAAATTATATAACTCATATTAAGTGGTAGTTTTTATTATCCATTTTAACAAAATTAAAAGTGATAGTTAATTTCAATTTAAAGTCTTAAATATTAAGTTTTATTAATGTCAATTCATCTATTTACAAGTTGTTTCACAAACATGGCTAATATGGACAGCTAATATTGTAAATGACTAAAAATCTGCATTGCTTGGCAGTAAAAAGTATCAGGAACCTTCAATTTAATGTGAATATTTAAAATATTGTAGAAAAACTGAAAGAGACCTGAAGTTCTATTTAGTAGAGAAATCCGAGGAGAGGTTTCAAAAAAAACATAATAATAATATATAAGATAGAAACTTTGACACTCTTGTGTGAGAAAATTCATACACAAGCCTTCTTTATCTATTTTTGGGAGATCATATATACATTTTCTTAACCAATTCTCCTTCCAAGTTACAATGTTGAAGTGACCATGGAACAAGAATAGGAAAGGATGAAATTTGGATCCAAGTTTTTATCTTTGGTAGAATGCCTTCTTTTCAGCCATTCACATCATGCTTTGCGAAGGCCAGTCAAGTGTGGTGACATTCATGTCCACAGTCCGCAAACCACGCAGTTACAGCAGCAGCAGCTTTATGACATGTGCATTGTCTTGCTGATAGAGACAATGGACACTTCTGTAGAAACACCACAAAATAGGAAACATGGCATTGTCTAGAGTGTTCAGATACTACTCGGAGTTCAGCATTCATGGCACCACAAACAGAGGTCCAAGGCTAAACCAGGAAAAACAGGGCCATATCATCACACTGCCACATCTGAATTTCATAGGTGAATCTGAATCGTACTCTGATAACAGACATTCACTGTGCATCTGCTTGGTAGAGGATATGGCATGATTTTTCAGTCTATAGCATAACTTTCCAAGCTTAAACATCCCACTATACATGCTCTTTGCCTCAGGTAATGTGGGGGCTTGTGTATTGTGGCTCTATCATGGAAACCCATGTTGTGAACCTTTGTCCTGAATGTTTTTGTGCAGAATGCTTGGAACTCTGCATTCAACACCCCTATCCTTCGTAGCACACTATGGTCATGTTCGGTGAATGTGGTAGGTGGTCCTCTGTGGGTAGCACTTGCAGTTGACTCCCTGCACTTCTCTTTCAGTATGATATCACTGATTGTTGACCTGGGATGGCCCAGTTTGCCAAACACATAGTCCTTCAACATGGCATCTTATCACAATGCCACATTCAAACTTTCAGTTCCCTTCTCACAGCCATTTCATCCAGACACAGCTGCAATGACTGTAGCATCATATTCCTTTAATTTATAGCAGCTACAAATATGTGACTCATTACATGGCATGATGCACTGCCCATGAAGGGGGGGGTAGTTGTGTTATTTCCTGAGAGGACACAGTTCATCTCTTATCATGATTAACACTCCATGATAAGAGATGAACTTATCATGGAGTGTCATACTTATACCTTTCTTATCCTGCCGAAATATGCTATATCCTTCAAATTCTATTCTCATTAGAATATCCTCTTCAGTTAAGCAACTGATAACAACAATCTTTGGGGAGACTGAGTCAGTCATTACCACAAACTCGTTCCCTTATTTCTAATGCTCTTAGCATTTGTATACAGAAAATCCAGTGTATTTCACTATTCTTATAGCCATTATTACCCCTCATACTTCATCTGGCTGTGTAATATAGTGTATACTCTCTCATTACTCAATCCACTATCCCCATATAAGGTCATTCCTACACTGTTCCACCCATGCAATTCTAGTTTCCCTACTCTGACACACTCACCAAGGAAACAACAGTCTCTCCAAATGCTTGTGTCCATCTACATTAAAATGTAATCTGTCTCTTGCATACAGCTCTATTCTATCCTCAAATGTACTCCACACACATATCCACATATTCTTCCTACACACTCTCCCTGTTATCTCATTCATTATCACTGCCCTTTTCCTATATTCCACATTATCATACTGGGGCAACATGCACACTGTCTTTCTTTGGACATAATTCATGCTACTTTTCAGGTTATTTATACCAACCATTACTATCAGTCCCTTGGCATTTTCACTGCCATTTCCATACTCTCTATCATAAAACCAGGCAAGCACTCCTCTGGTACTCTATCCTCCCCTCCCCAAATCATCGAATCTTCATGCATGACACACTTCCCAGAAAATCAGAATTGTCAAATCATTATTTAAACTGACTACATACTATTTGTTGTCCTTTATCTTTTGAGTATGAGCTTCTCACAATCAAAGTATTAATGAAATTGAATAACTACAACCCTCATCATATGCAACAGATAATAGACTTACGATACTACTACTACTACCATACTGCAGAAGAATGCAGAAATCCAATCACATACATTTTATAAATTTCCAAAACCTATCAACAGAATCTTTTAGTGTCTCCTGATTCCTACATACATTGCTTGGAAAGAAATCAATGGACACCCCCATGGGCAAGATGCATCGCGGCATGTAATGCGTCACATGTTTGTAGCCGATATAAATTGGAGGAATATAAAAGTTCCCAAGTCAGTGCAACTATGTCTGAATGAAATGGCTGTGAGAAGGGAACTGATGGAGTTTGAATGAGGCATTGTGATTGGATGCCATTGCAGTCCTATTTGTTTGGCAAATTATTGACATATTGGACCATCCCAAGTCAACAATCACTAATACAATACTTAGATGGAAGCGCAGGGAGTCAACTGCAAGTACTACCCACAGTGGATGACCCATCACACTCACTGAACATGACTGTATGGTGCTATGAAAGGTAACATGTAAAAACCTCCATTTCTTGGTCGCATGCATGTTGATTGCAGATTACTGTGCGTTGACTGGAATGCAAATTTGCCCCAAAACATTCAGAACTGGAGCTTACAACATGGATTTCCATGGCAGGACTGCAATATTCAAGCCCTACATTACCCAAACCAACATGCAGTGTTGTCTTCAGTGGTGTAAAGAGTGTGTACAGTGTAACATGGAAGCTTGGAAAGCTGTATTATGGAGTAACAAATCATGCTATACCCTTTGGTGTGGCTGATGCCTAGTGAATGTCTCTTACCAGAGTGCGTAACCCCAACTATGAAATTCAAAGGTGGAAATATGATGGTATGATCCTGGTTTGGCCTCGGACCTCTGTTTGTGGCATCACAAACATTGAACTCCAAGAGGTATCTGAATATTCTGGACAATGCAATGCTTCCTACTTTGTAACACTTTTATGGAACTGATCATTCTCTTTCAGCAAGACAATGCACTGTGTCATAAGGCTGCTGTAACTGCATGGTTTGTGGATATGAACATCACTACACTTGACTGGCCTCCACAGAGCCCTGATCTCAGCCCTATTGAATATCTGTCTGATGAACCGGAACATCAGGTGAGGTCAAGGGACATCCACCCCCACAACAGTCCAGGACCTCATTACATGGCTACAGGAAGAATGGTCAAAAATTCCGATTGATCACTATCGTATGCTTATGGAAAGTATGCCCTGTAGGATTGCAGCAGTCATTGCAGTGAAAGGAGTCCATCTTATTAAGGCAGGCAACATGGCTATTTGTTCCTCAGACCATTGACTTCTTTCCAAGCAGTGTATCTTTCAATCAACAAAATTTCTTATCTCTAGTCTGTGTTTACCATATTTCGTGGGAGTGCATACCAACATACTTGTAACAGATGAGCTGCTCTATGAGAAAAACGGATTAATGTTTCGCCACATATGCTAGTGGTTTTTCTTCTGGGTTAGAAAGAACAAAAAAGGAAACTGACATAGGTCGTTCATTGTTCAAGTAGGTATGCATGATAGTTGGCAGAAAAGCTAAAGTCTGACATGTGGAAAGATCTAATAAGTGGCTTCCAAATATCACATAAAGTCATTCCCTGGTTTCTGTCAAGTGGGCCTTGTGAGTGGATAACCATCCTACACTCTTGGATGTTGTGGGTGCTGAAGTTATCTTCTGTGTAAGGCATGGAGCTCTTGTCCCATTCAGTATTGTGATGGGTGCGGGAGAAGTGGAAAACTAGGCCTGAGCTGTCTTCTCTGTTATTAATGTCTCCAATATGCTCTTTTTGTTTAATTTTCCAAACTTCTAGAAGTTTGCCTTATGTAAGCAAGGCCACAAAAACATGGAATATCATAAACTCCAGGATGTTTATTGAAAAGGTTCTGGTCTTTAGGTGAACATAACAGAACTCATACACCCTCTCTCCAAAAAGAAACAGAACTTTTGATAGAAAATAAAACACAGGCCAATAATAATTATTCAAATCATTTATTTCAATCACTATACTTCCCTCAGCTTCGATACAGCGTTTGGCACGGTCAATTAATTCGTTAAATGAGTTTTTTATATATCGGTTTTTGGGATACTATTGAGGGTCGTGGTTATTGCTGCTTGAACGTTTTCAATGGTATTGTATTGCTTTCCTTTCATCGGCAAATGAAGTCGGGGGGGGGGGGGGGGGGAAGAAGTCAATTTATGAAGGCCCAAACTCTCGGTCAAAATATTGTGCACAGTTGATTTTGGAATCCCCAATTCATCTTCAGTCAATCTCACAGACGATTTCGGATTCTATTTGATGAAATCACGCACTTTTTGGATGTTAACCCTTGCTCAGTCCAGTTTTTGGATGGCCCGGCTTTTCGTCGTCCCCAAGCATCTCACGACCACTTTGAAATCACTTAAACCACTCGTAAACTTGAGTACGGGATAAGCATTCATCATTGTATATTTTTTGAAGCATTTGATATGTTTGGGTAAAAGTTTTACAAAGTTTAACACAAAAGTCAATCGCAGCTCTCTGTTTGAAACTCATTTTCTGACCATTCATCAAAACACACTGTCACTCTTGCCACTATAACTTGACTTCCAATGAAACAAATGTCATAAACAGTTGACATAACACTAACGAAGGTTGCCGCTTTCGACAACAAAAAGATACAACAAGTGGCACCACCAGTTTCTTCTATTTTTGAAAAGTTAGGTTTCTTTTTGGACAGAGGGTGAAATGGGCTTGAAAGCCACTCCTATGTCATTATATTTCAGGAGATTTATGATTTTGAGAGAAAGTCTACAAGTGTAAGAGATTGAAACTGAGGCACTGTAGCGAATGTCAGGAATTTGATGTGGATCAGGAATAGAGAATAGTATTCTTTGTACCATTTTCTTAGAATATTCATTGCTCAACAATAGTTGGAGAAGAGAATGTAATTCTTTGAGTGTTTCCTCATTTCCTGTAATAGGAATTGCACTGTTTTTTCAGCATATGTATAAAACCAAATTTTTGCGATATATGGTGTAATGAAGAGAAACGTAGGTAACGACCTGTATAAGTGGGCTTATAGTGTATGCTAAGAGAGAGAGAGAGGCCTCCTTCAGCTTTTTTTTTTTTTTTTTAATTAAAACATCTAAGAAAGATAATTTTTCAGTTCTAAAGTGAATTTAATTTTATGATGGAAGGAGTTAATACATGAAAGAAAATGATGTAACTCAGCCACACCATGTTTCCAGATTATAAATATATCATTTATGTATCTCCACCAAGGTGACAGTTTTGGGTTTGTAGATAGTAGGAAATCTTTTTGAAAGTTTTCCACGAATAAGTCAGCACATGTAGGAGATAGAGGGCTTCCCATTGTAAGGCCAGATAGTTGTTTGTAGATTTTCCCATTCCATTGGAAGTAATTTGACTAAATAGTTGAGTGATGTCAGGAGGAAACAGATCATCTATAAATGCCATAACTTCATCTACAGGAACATTTTTGAATAAAGATATGATATCTAGACTAATTAGAATGTCAGTTGGGAAGATAGAAATGTCTCCTAATTTTTCTACAAAGTGTTGCGAGTTTTGGATGAAGGAAATATGTCTGATGTGCTCCTTTAGAAGAATAACCAGATGTTTTGATAACAAATAAGTAGGTGAGCTAATACCATCTACAGCAGGCTGAAGAGGAATATTAGTCTGGTGTTCCTTGGGAGTTAAAGAGTGCATGTTGCAACCTTTTTTTTAAAGATCCGTAGTCCACGTGGTCATTTTTTTTTTAATTTTATATGTTGGGCTCATATACAGGAGGTTGGCTGGACAACCTATAGTACATTAGTACTATATATGGGTGGTGGGTTGTGAAAGGAGAAACTTGTTTATATTTGATCTGAACACCTGTATGTTGTATTCCTTGGGAAATACGTCTGGGGGAAGACTGTTCCACAGTACTGCAGTAGCAGGGATGAATGAGGAGGAAAAGAAACTTGTTCTGTGGGTTTCGAGGTGTACTGTAAAAGGATGTTGGGCGGCAGCTGTACGTGTTCCAATTAGCTTGGTACAGGGTGGAAGAATTATTGATGCTGTTTCAGATGAACCTTTCCTGTGAAAGTATTTATAAAATATACAGATTGCAGAGGCCAAGCATCTATGTGAATGTGGGGAGAGCGAGTTGGTGAGGGATGGGTAATTTATTAGTCTAATTGCTCTCCTCTATATTGAGTCAAGCATTTTGAGGGATCTTTTTGGAGCCCCCCACTCCAGATGTGAGAGCAGTATTCGAGAGCTGGGCAAATTTGTGACTTGTATAGTGTTAACAGCTGTTTAGAGGTGAAGTAGGGTCTTGAGCAAAAGAGAAAAACTAGTTTTTTGGAAGCTGAGGATGCAATGGTTGTGATGTGTTTATGCCAGGAGAGGCTTGATGTCAAGGTAATTCTGAGAAGAGAAATTTCATCTTGTCTGAGAATTTGAGTGTTATCGAAAACAATGCTGGGGGAAAATGGTTCTTTTTTTGTGAGAAATAAGACAGAACTGGGTTTTACTAGCGTTGAAGTTGACGAGGTTATCTGAGCCCCATTGGCAGATGGCTTAGAGGTCGGAATTAAGGGTAGTGGTGGTTGATGTTCTGTGGGTCATGTTATATAATTATTTGTTTCATGGTTTGTCCAAATAAGGCCGTCATCTAATGTAGAGAACAAGAAAAATGTCAGAAAGATGAGTTGTATATATACAATAGCTAAACAAAAATGATATTAAAGAATCTGGGAAGAATAAGAAAGTCATTCTTATAGCAAGGCTTTATATAATGATATTACTTAAAGACATTACAGTGTACACTATATATTAATTAGAATACTTTTAATTAATATTCCAATATTTGGGCAGAGTCAAACTGCCATCATCATGGAACAATGAAGAAATTGATATGTGCATGTAGGCACTACATAAGATAAGTATAGGGTGGTCTAAAATGTACCTACCAAATTTAATGCTATATTATTCCTGAACAAGGAGGCATACAAATCTCATCCAAAGTGTATTAAGGTCTGCATCTTATGCCATTTATATTACAACATGTTTAATATGTTTACCTTCAATCTCGACCATCTTCCACAATTGTATCACAAAATTGTACACCACCTTGTGGAGGATATCTATTGGAATAGCCAAGATTTCATGCTCGATAGATGACTTTAGCTCCTCCAAAGTCTTTGGATTGTTCTGATACACTTTGCCTTTGAGATGTCCACATAAAAAAAATCCAAAGGATTGAGGTCTGGTGAATAGTTGATTCAACTTTCGTACTGCTTTGGATAATCCAAAGCAATGACATTCCCATGGAAATGTTCATTTAGAAGCTGGAAAATGGATTGCGTTCCAAGTACCAGCTTGCATGAAAAAGTGACCCGTGAGACCAGAACCATAGAAGCCCTGAAGAAAGGAATGAAATTGTTTTCAAGCAAGTTTCGATACCTCAGTGCAGATACGGTCCCTTCAGTAAAAACAGGTCCAAAAATGCCAACTTTTGACAAGACGCAGTACACAGTCACAGGTTTGGGTAAAGATTTGAAGTAACCAAATCATGTGGATTTTCTGATCCCCATTTTTGCCAGTTCTGCCTGTTCATGAATTCATCAGGCCAAAAGTGTGCCTCATCTGAAAACCAGATGAGGCACATAATTGGTTTTCGTTGCATTAGCAAAGTCCAATCTTGCTTGTTTGCCTCTCTGAGCATCTGTTGGGTCTGGATTTTATAGGGAAACAAATGAAGATCTTCCTTGAGAATTCACTGAAGACTGCGCATATGATCCTTAACACTTGAGATGCTCTCCTGGTAGACTTTTTCAGGCTTCTTTCAAATGTTTCCTGAACTTTTTCAATGTTTCTTTCAGTCCTTGCTGTTGAAGGCCTGCCACTTTAGAGTGATAGTCTAACACTGACCCAGTCTTGCAAAATTTCTTGACAAGGTTTGATATTGTGTGCCTGTCTGGTCTAACTTTGACACCAAACTTTACCTGAATTGCTTTCCTAACCTTTTTGGGGCTTTCTGATGATTGAATGTACTCTTCGATGATGAATACCTACTGCACAGTAGTGTAGGCTGACATTTTTCATACCCTGCAAAATGAAAAGAAAATACAAATGAAACACAAATGGCTTGATGGCTATAATGTGTCAAAGTTTTTTTTCTAATTATACCAGCTAATTGCAGAGAAAATTGGATTTAAACTTGATAGGTACATTTTGGGTCACCTTGTATGACTGAAGCAGAACAACAAAAGGCAAGTCTAAAGTCCTAAATTGCCCTCTTGTGGACAGGAATGGGTATTCTTGGCTGTTGGGCTGAAGTTCTAAGTTCTTTAAGCCTCAACACATGGGGACTGAAGTTCTCAGGACAGTTGCTTCTCAGATTTGTGGTAGTTCTATACAACCAAAATTGTTTAGGTTTGTGTAGTTCCTTAAGACTGAGGCAAATTCTAAGAAAAGTCTTTCATATTTAAATTTGCTCCTATGGAGTAAGGTGGTCTTTTTCCATCATATCTTATGGTGGATGTCCAAGGCATGGTCAGCAAGCCCTGATTGGCTGCAGTGGTGGAACTAGATATGGTCTTTGTGTTCAACAATTCTTACATTGGCTATCCTGCCTGTGTGGCCATAACAGGACATTGCTGACCATGCCTTGCTGACCAAGGCATGGTCAGCAAGCCCTGATTGGCTGCAGTGGTGGAACTAGATATAGTCTTTGTGTTCAACAATTCTTACATTGGCTATCCTGCCTGTGTGGCCATAACAGGACAGCTTACAGTTGTATGGTACCTGATAGACACTTGTCAGGCTTAGGAACTGTGGTTCGTTGCTGGGAGAGTGGAAATGGGATGTGCTAATTTTTTACAATGTCTGTAAATGGTTACAAGGTTGTATTCTTTTGAGGATTTTTGGCAATTTTTTTGAAGTGCCATAGATATATGGAAATGGTAATAGAATGGATTTGGTATGGTGGGGTGGGGGGGGAGAAGAGTGTGGTTTTGGAGTTTTAATATATTTAGGATTTGGTGTAAATTTTAGCAATTGGCTAAAAAAGTGCCACTTGCCAACACCAACCAGGCTATTTGTACATTGGAAGAAGAGCTCACCACTTGCTGAATGCCAATCTTCAGACAGTCATTTCGGATGTGTCTGACACTTCCGTAGCAAAAGAATTTGAAAATGTAAAAAGTTAGCACATCATTAAAATTACAAATCTAATAAATAAATAATACTTCCAAGCCTCATTAATCACCCAAAAAACTGCAGTAAACTTGTCGTCCTTTCCACAAAAGCTTTCAGCACACTAGGTTGTGACCACAACTACTTTCTCACACTTAAAAAAAATATCTACTAAGGAATTATGATATAGATCAAAAAGGATTCACAGTCTTCCTAACGACATGGTAAACAACATCAGACTGGATGTTGCAAATGTCCTTACATAAGCAAAACCACCAAAAGGGTGTTTTTGTTTCATCAATTAGAACTACTTGAGATGAAGAACAACAAAAGAATTATAATTATGAAAGCAGGTAAGGGAAATACTATGGTAATTCTTAATTAACAAGATTACATACAATTTTTTTTTTTTGAATACCTCTCTGCTTAAGGATTGTTCCACCTAAAATCCTTTGGACTCTGATTCTACCAATACCGGCCTGGTTTTGCTGAGTAGTTATCATATCTGCTCTCTAACCAACAGGCTGTGGGTTTGAATCCTGCCACAGGCTTGGATGTTTGTGATTGTCTTCAGGTAGGAGATGAATTTCATCTTCTGGTTTGAGGCCACCTTCTCACACGAAGGCCTGAAGTGGCTTGAAAAAGTTCCATGTTTGATTTCTAGAGCAGAGTTTTCAGACTAGGTAAAAATGAATAAAAATACAAAAATAAATAATCAAAATAGAAAAGAAATCCCTAATCCAACCATACTGTAGGTTTACAAATAAACTTAGGTGGAATAATGCCAAAGTGATTTATGAAAGCAGATTTAAAAATAAAAGATGATTCAGATAATCATTTGAAGTTATGAGCAGTTCCATGTTTACTAAGAATGATTACATGCTTATCTCAAAATATTTAGTGATTGATTTAGTAAAATATAGAATTTCCGTATTTTTGTTAGCAGTCTTTTTAATAATATTAGTGTTATACTAGTAAAATGTTAATTGAAGTTACTTTAACAAATTATGATTTCAGAAGCAGGTTTTTTGCATGCAGAGTTGTGAATGATTGGAATGCATTGTCTGAGAGTGTGGTGTCTGCTGAGAATTTGGGTGTGTTTAAGCGTGGTATGACAAAAGGACCTCCTAGATGATTCTTTGACTCCATGGGGTCTTAGGATAATAATAATGTTTGGTCAGTGTTTATTTTCCATAAATTTTCATAGCTCAGTTGGTATCAATGATGCCTTTTGATTGGATAGGACCTGGATTTGAATCCCATCTAAGATGAGAATCTTTATAAGAGCTTAACCAAAGGTGAGCTGGCCAGTCTCATATAGAAGCGACAGGGTTTTTCCTCCTAGAAACTCTGGTTTTGCATTCCACAGAACTGATGAACTGGCCATAAATCCAAAACAACCAACTAAATATAAATTTAATACAGCAGTTTCCTTGCTTTTTATTTGTATTCCTTATCTTCAGTTAATTTTTTGTATCTTTGCTACTGTTACTTTTGTTATGCATACATGGACAGTCTCATTTCCAGTTTCTTCACTGTTTCTCTCTGTCTTTCTCTTCTACTTGACATTGTATTTTCATTCATTTCTGTTTTTGTGAATATTAATTTTATAAACTTCTCTACTTCTGTTTATTATTACCTAACAGGTGAAATTTCAAGATACTCTGTCAGAAGCATCTCGGTTTCACTGACACATGCAGCTGACAAGGTTTTCATTTGTGGATCCCCATTCATTGCAGCTGTCTTGGATGCAAGAAACATTTATAAAGGCATATAAATAAGAGATTAGTAAAGCTAGAGGTCTTTTAAGTTGAAGTGGAATATGTTCTTTTTAGTTAGCCAATTTCACACAGAGGTAGTAGGGTTTTCCCTTCCAGAGACCCAAATTTTTATTTTCGCAAAATATAACAACCAGCTGAAAAACACATTAATTAGTAGACATGATATACTAGTCTCCTTGGTTAGCGATAATTCCAATGAATGCCATTCACTGGAATTATAGCCAAGGAATGCCTCTTCATTTTTTATATTCAAATTTGTCAGTATAATCTTTTTTTTTATTTCATCAAACCGTTATGTTATATAAATTCACTATGGTTGTTGAGGTATGTAACAGTTATCAACAGAATGCAGTTAGTTTGCTAACTGGTTGATCAAGTGATGGTGCATCTGCTTTCCAACCAACAGACTGTAGGTTCAAATCTCACTGTGACATGGGTGCTTTTTGAAAGACTTTTAGATGGTAGACTTTTTTTGTTACTGTGTGTGTGTGTGTGTGTGTGTGTGTGTGAGACCACCACTGTGCTTGTTCGAGGGCTGAAGTGGCTTAAATATCATATTAAATGGCTAGAGCAGGTTCCTTAGCCCACCAGTGGTGCAGCTGCCTTTCATGATGTTTCTCTAATGATGCCAATTTAACTTTAGAAAAACATGGGAAATAATAATTTATTTTAGTTATTAGATCATATCTGTTATCATTTTCTTCATAAAAATACAAATAATTTTTTCATACTCAGTTATAGATGACAGCCTATTTCATTTCTGACAGTATACTATAAAGAAATTAAACTTTATTTTATATGAAGAGAGAAAGATAAACATTATGAGCTAGAATTTAGTATTTCATTAAGGATTCATTGAAGGCCATTTATCATCTTAATTCACAGAAAAAACCTCTAATAAGCAAAGTGGAGGAGATAATTATAAATTATCTCCTCAGTGGGTATCTCCTTGAAATTTAATGACTCATTGCAGGACACCCATTATTCATGCAATACCTATTATACCTCTCCTTAAACTCATTCATTGAGGAAATAATCACAGCCACCTCTGACAACCCATTCTGCCCTTTCACCACCCTCCAAGCAAAAAATCTAGTCCTGTCACCCTTGCTTATACAATTTTCAGGGGGTTACCTTTTGTTTCCTCCCTTCCTGCCATGTACTGAAAACTATTCAGTGTCAATCCTGTTTAAAAATCCCTGTAATAAATTGTATGTTTTTATTATGTCTCTTCTTTATCATCTGTCAGCTAGTTTTTAAAACCCACAGACTTTCAGTCTGTTCCCTTATGGATCATTCCATAGACCTACCACATCTCTGGATGAGTAACAAAGACTCACCCAGAGATGAGTCTTTGTTACTCATCTCTGGATTCTTCACCACTTCTTCATCCCCACAGAATCCAGGTAGTCTTATAAAAGAGAACAATAACTTCCCTATCCCTGCTTGTTGGTGTGTTCTTCAACAACCACATAATTGGATATGCTGTTTGGCTATCTTTGCAATGTGTCTTCTAAACTTCATCTCCCTGTTCACAGGTGAAGGCCTTATCACTTTCCTTTCCATCAATATAGTACACTGATTGGGATGTCTTCTCCCCAAAGTCCATCATCTTCCACTCAGCCATTTATCTTTGCCCATACTGCCAGTCAATGAAGGTGATGTAGAGATCCTGCAGGATCTCTATATCACCTTTATTGCTCTTCCCAGTCAGCAGCAGTCACCTGAATATTTACCATCAAATCAAATAATTCTAAATTACAAATTAAACAGCAGAGAACCAAGTACTGAGCCCTCTGGTACACCATTACTCACCTGCCTTCTCCTGGTCCCAACTCCTCCATAAACCATTCTTTGACCATCAGCTGTCCTCTAATCCAAATCACTGGATTCATATTTATCACCATTTGCTCCTATTTATGCTACAGAGGTCAATGTGAAAGCCAGTCAAACACTTTTGCAAAGTTCAGCAGTATCACTGAGTAGCTGTTTCCTTTATCCAAATCCATTGTTACTTAATTGTAAAAAAAGTAAGTAAATTACTAAAGCAGGTCCCACCTTTCATGAAACCATGTTGTGTCCTTGTAAAGTATCATATTCCTGTCCACCTAGTCCTGAATTGTCTTTTACCAATTTCTCCAATACCTTAACCACCACTCCTGAGATAGTGATTGGCCTATAATTTTCTACTTTTGTCTTAGAGCCTCCTTTATGCAGTGGGACTATTTTATCCTCTTTTCATTCCATTGGCACCTTCCCAGTATACTGAAGCTTAAATTAAACAGCTTGGTAAGAGAAGCTAATAATTCTCTTGCACATTCATGTAATACATGAGCCAATATGATATCTAATCCCATAACCAGGTTCTGCAATATCCTAAGCACCTCCAATTCTTCAATCTCTGTTCTCTCATCAGTCAATGGCACATCTAGCATTGCAGTATCACCATCTAAATGGTACACCCTTCTAAAATGATCACAGTAACTCAACTCTTTGTTGTGCTTCTGTTACCTCCTAATCATCAGCACTTCTTAAAGTCATCCTTCCATAGCCATTCTTCCTTTTACTAGCCATGGAAAGAACTCTTTAGTATTTCTTTTGGCATTTCTTATCATAAAAGTTACTCTTCTTGCCTATGCCTTGTACTGCTCATGGGTTCACTAAACACTATTTTTTTATACTCCCTTCACAACTTTTTCTGCAACTCCTGGTATACAATCTGATACCGCTATCTTCAAACACTCTTCACCACTTCCCATGCACAACAAACATCTCCCCTCCAAATCTTAGGTACACTTCTTGGGACATCTCAGTGCTATGACACTGCTGAAAGCTGACTCCTCAGCATGTTATAATCACCTGCTTTGTAATTCCGTATCTCTTCTCAACAGAAAAGTCCATCTGTCAGTCTCCCAGGTCAAGCCTACGTGATCGCTTTTCCCAAGTGGAGACAGCATAACTAGATTGGTTACTGTTCAGTTCTCTGATGCTCTGACCAGATCCTGCATTGTTTTACCATGTATCTCCTCCATTACATGCTGTCTCAGGTATTTATCTCTTAGCAGCTGCATCTTCCCTCCCTATGACCATTTCTGCTCCCAGTCTAATTCCCCATAGTTGAAATTCCTCATAAGAATTATTCCACCTGCACTCCTCATGCTAATTTAACAATGCATGCCATCTATGCTTTCTCTTATACCCCTCTGGATTCCAGCAGAAGCCAATTATATATTTCATCCTGTTGGCGCTGTTTCACATCACATAGCCTCAAATGAATTGCCCTATGCTATGCTGCATTCCTGTCATCCTGATGTACTTCTACACATTTTAGCTTCAATTCTTCTGCTATCATTAGCAAAACACCTTTCTCATCCTGTTCTTTCTGAAGATGCTATATCCTTTTGCATTCTATCCCTATGACTATATCATCCTCAGTCAACCAAGTCTCACTAATGCCTATAACGTTTGGCCCAATTGAGCTAACCAATGCCCAAAACTCTTCATCCTTATTCTGAATACTTCTAGCATTAGTATTCATGAACTGCAGTACTTCCTCCATTCCACAACTTAGGTTAGTAAGTGGAAGAGTGATCACATGATGCTGAATGTATCTTCTCAGGTTCTTAACTTTAATGGGCTAAGCAACAAGCTAAGGTGTAAGGTGTTAAAATCTATGTTTTATTGTGAAATCTAATTCTTATTAATTAATTCTTGTCCGGCTGTGCCTTTGTAAATTTCTACATTTTCTCATTTGAAACTTATCTACTTAACTTTTACTACACTTCTGACTAATCGTCAGTTACGTTACATCTATCTTTTGTGGCCACAATTAGTAAGGCTCACGTGTGCAAGACGTCAAGAACAAAGAATGGAGCCAATCTCTTCGTCTGATTTACTGGTGTTTATTCTAAATTAAATTTTGGAAAATTTGTTTGTTAGTCAGCTGTGCCACCAAAATTCTAGGATAAGAGGAGTATCTCCCTCCGAAGAATAGAACACCCAGTATGACACACAGCTCCTTCCTTTCCAACTTATCTCTATACCAAATTACAAATAATTCTTACTCTGTAGTCGTGGCAATATCTACTTTAAGATACATAGGTTCGATTTTATGAGTAGTACATTGGACTTAGAGATCAGGCAAGTTATTTTGACAAGAAAACAATTTATTCATCACTAAGAAACAAATACACAATTGATACAAAGTAATTTGACTTAAATCTAATATGTATGCTATATCTAACAACTCAATATAAGTTATACGATCATTTCTCACAATCATCTGAATATTAGCAGGACTACTTGTCTAGAATTTTATCCCCTTTCTTAACTTTACGTATAATCAGATCGTCAGTATATAAAACTTCAGTCTTAAGGAATGACTACAACAATTAAATATAAGTAGATTCACTATACAATTCAGCTAGGCTTTCTCTTACATAGAGTAAATTAATTCAATTGTTAGCTCAAGGCCTAAAGTCCTGCAACTCTAATTTTAAAACAATTCCATCATTTCAAACCACCTTCACAATCTAAGTTTCTTTCTGACTAAATAATGGAAAGTTCTTACTTTTCATGAAGTCTGGTCCTCTATAGCTGATTATCTCTTCTTGTTTCTTTTAGACTTTGTCACTGCACCTGAACATCCTTTTCGTAATTTGCAAGACTTCTTTCTTGTTATCGGCAGACAATATAATTCCTACGGCTTGGAAGTTCAGCATCTGGTTCTTCCTAATACGACGTGCCTTAGTTGCATCATTCTTCTGGCCTTTGCTTCATCAATACAGGTCTTTGAATAGGAAAATGATTCATCACCCACAATTCTAGTGAAGCTCCGCTGCCGTTAACGATCATCGTACTTTCTTCTAAACTCCTCGGCTTATGTTGACCTTGATACCGTCACGAGTCCGAACTCTCTCGTCAGAACTCCACGTGACTTCCTGCCCCAGGAACAGACTAAACCAAGCAAGTCCTGTCTCGATGCAGCAAACTCCTATTTATATGGTTCTGATGACCTTCGTTTTTCTTACGTCGTGGTACCCTGATGTTCTGCACCTCACCCTCGTTGATCGGTGCATTTAGACGGGAAACCCCGTGTAATGTTGACCTTCGCACTTGCAGTGGCCTCAGGTCATGACTTAATCCCTTAATCTGTCTGGAATTTTAGTTGACTAGAGGTATACTCAGACACAATTTACCTTATATGTAATTTCCTTTGTTCTTATACAAAACTTTTGATATTACAATATTCAGTAATTTAAAAAAAAACGTTATTTCCATTTCAATTACACCAAGTTTTTCTATTAATACACAAGTATTTTAGTGGGACTTAGCATATTTGTAAAATTTGCATAAAAGGTATTTTATTACAAGAACTCCTGTTATTCAAAATTTTACAAAGGGAATTTGTGGAATGGAGGAAGTCACACTCACCTGCATCCCTCCTAAACATTCTAGTTTCTCTGACTACTGCACTTCCAGACTCTCACAGAACTTTCTCAAGACAACTGACTCCAAATACACTCAAACACAAGCAATTTGAATGGTATATCCTTGTAGATTGATCACTCAGTAACTCAACTATTCGTTTTGCTTCAGTTACCTTCTGCCATCATCATTACTTTTTAAAGTCATCCTTCCATACTCATTCCCCTTTTTCTTGCCACATAGCAAAATAATTCATTAGAATTTCTTTTGGCCTTATCAACTAGCTCTTCTCATAACTAGCTTTGGCCTTCCTTACCATGCAGATCACTCTTCTTGTCTATGTCTTGTACTGCTCATGGGCATGCTAATCACCTTTTTTTTTATACTCCTTCCACGACTTTTTCTTTTTTCTTCACTGCTGCTTAATGATGCTGCTCCACACATCCACACCATCCCTCTTTCATAATATGTGTACTGACTCATTCACAATCATAGTTATTCATCTCAGCTGGCTGCTATCGTACCATGGCAACAGATTCACAGCTTTTACTTTCTCAGTCTTCTTATTTGCTTGTACTAACCACTCTTTTATATCTTCTTGCATACCACATATTTCACCTGCTAGATCATTTGTACCAGCCATTTCCATCACTTTCACTTTTGCATCCTTATGATATTCACTATCAAACTTAATCTTGGCTCTATGTAGTGAAATCATGGAAACGTGATTTCGTTACAGTTTCTTCAAGCACTCCTCTTATCACTGAATATCCATACAAAATTTGATACTTATTCTAAATCCAAATATAGTAATTAAATACTTCAAAGTCTGTCATTAAACTAATTAGTCAATTCATTAATGTTTCAACTTACTAGAAAGAGTTTTTGTGTTTATTACTGAAAGAAGCAAGGATATTCATTTGTAGATGTTTAATTGCAATCATTTTTTTTTTAAAGCTGAGATTAAATGAAAAACAGGAAGAAGTTAATAAGTTGGAGATCAGACTACAAATGAGTGAACAAGAAAATCAAAAACAACTTATTGAGTTGAGAAGTCGCCTTCTTGAGCAGGTAGTTGATCTTTAAAAATTTATTTCAGTTAAAGTACTTGGCATAAGCCTTCTCTGTATGTTTCTTGCAAATAAGTTTTATATGACTAGATTTTAAATTTTGTTTTATTTTCTATAAGTGCCAGTTTTATCTCGGTGATAAAAGCTGAAATCCTGCTGATCACTATGAATACCCAAACTACCCAGCTTTGTGTATTCTGAACTGTATAATAGTCCCATATAGACAACCCTGGCATGCACCAAATGACGGATACATTAACGCTGTGATAGATCTTATTTTGTAAATGTTTATGTGGTAGAATGCAGCTATTCATCTCATATATATATATATATATTTTTTTTTCCTAACTTTCAGCACTAGAAATAAATGATTTATTTCTAACTTGCTTCTCTCTTAAACCAAAACTAGACTGTTGGGGAAGGGAGATGCCAAATACTATTAAAAAAATAAGGATTAAGATGAGTTCCACACATAAATCTGTGATTAAATAACCAGGGGTTGAAACAAATTCTGTATTCTATAGTATTCAGTCATAAATTACTTGTTCCTTTAATTTGATGCTTATGGTGGAAAATGAAACTTAAAGTGAGAAATTAGTTGTAGAAAAATAAATAACCAGTAACCATATGAACTGTTGATCCAATTAGTCTTAGATTGTTAGCCCTGAATGGTGTATGGGTGGTGTGTGTGTGTGTGTTTTATTTATTTATTTTTTTTCTTGTCAGCAGCTTTTCTGTCTTATCAATAATAGATATGCCATATATGCTAGTATTTTGTTGTAGATCAACTACTTGTTATAATACATTAAATAAAAGTATTCATTTTTATACAAGAATAGATACATTATTACTATGTCTGATGTTCCGAAGACTGGAATAAAAATGTTCCTATACTATGAAAAACATTCAACCTCAACAGACACTATACTGCAGAAGCAAGAAAAACAAGTAGTTTTATTGTATTGCTAAATATAGCGCAGAGATATTTTACAGTCTTTGTACTATACTTGGTAACAATTGCTGTAATTAGAGACAACTGGAATGACACTTCATAATGAACAACACTCCCCCTCCCACCGACTATGCTGCATGCATGCAAGCAAAACAGATTGATTGCTATTAAACATAGTAGCTAACTGAATGCATTTGTCCTAACATCCACATTCAAATTTTCATTTCCAGAAAATATGTTTAGCAGCTATTTATAATGTAGTCATTGGGTACATTAAGTATACAATTTATGTAAAGCAAAAAAGATTCATACGAGAATGTACATATATAACTTGAAATCTGTTTGAATTACATTTGAAATATTCAGTATCATCAAGACACTTCACAATACTAATTTTACAAATAAAATTCTACTGAAATTGCAACTAACATGTAATATATAATCTTTGTGAAAACGTGACCACTCAACATGGAAGCAGCATACATATGCTGAAGCTAGTTCCCACCAGCAGTTTACACATGTTCTGACAGTACCCAGGACAAACATGTTAAATTAGAACATATTGAATCAGAATATAACTTATTTTTATACAAGGGCATGCTAAAAGTGCATTATTCATAATAATGCTTAAAGATATAGACAACACCAAGAGTAAAAAAATGTATTCTTTATAAAACTCACTAATATTTCGCTGGTTTTCTACCCAGCATCATCAGAGCACAATGATAATTGTGACAGGCACTAAACTAAGTAATTGTGGAAACAGTTTAAATTTCAACTGATGATTAATGTCCATGCACAGCTCTGTATGGGTAGGTTAACTATAAAGTTAATTTATAGAAGTCCAGCTGTTAGGTCTTAAAATAACAGTCTCCTAGATATCTTTGGTCAATTCATGCAACCATACTTGTCGATGTTGGGAGAATGCTTTATATAACTGATGCTGATTCTAAGAGTACTCTCAGACCTGTAATGACTTCTATGTGACATAGATGGTTTTTTTTTCATCTGATCCCATGAGAAGGAGTATCCAGTTGCATGGTCTACAAATCCCGACTAGCCATACAGATGATTTCGGATGCAGTTTTTGAATTCATGGCAGATGTTAACTGATCTACTAGTCTGTCCAAAGTATGCTAAACTGCAGGCACAAGGAACTTTATACACTCCAGGATGTTCAAGAGGTTGTAGTTGATCTTTAGGAAAGTGATTCAATAAACATTTATTGAATCACTTTCCTAGTTTACAGGAAACTCTCCCTCATCTATTAAAAACTCTCTGCACTTTAAAATGTTAATGGAAAATCTATCTCTGGTGGATTCTGACATCATGGTCAGTTTTGATATCTCCTCACTTTCAGTAATGTACCATTTGTCAGTGGTATAGACCAGGCGTGGCCAACTTCATTCTATACAAGGGCCAATATATGATAAGTGGTAGCAACACGGGCCACACACTTTTAGACAGAACTTAAATAAAAATAAGCTCTGCATTTTTTCAAGAATATAGTTATATGTATTGAATTACTGTATTTGTTAAATCATTTTACTACTGAGAGAACAATATAAAATGCTTGATTGATTTAAATATAAGTTGTTAAATTAAATTTAATTACATATTTCTATTTTTTTTACATGTAACACAACTCAATGAGAACACTG
This sequence comes from Typopeltis vanoorti, assembly GCF_054136105.1. NCBI lineage: Eukaryota > Metazoa > Arthropoda > Arachnida > Uropygi > Thelyphonidae > Typopeltis > Typopeltis vanoorti. The sequence continues at coordinate 187,863,880 of NC_143549.1, read as the reverse complement.
TGGGCGTTCATGTGCGGCAAGAAAGTCGATTTTCAATGATGATGACGATATTCGTAACAAATCCTGAAGGTGGTCATCAGTCAGTCAGCTTCTTTGTGATGATTTAACCTCCCTTATAGTTGAGAAAGTGCATTCACATATGTATGTGCTTCCAAACATAGATGCAATTCTCAAGCTGAAATCACTCAATGCAGGATATTTTTCCCTTAGTACCAGTTTCCAAATGTCAATGCCTATCTCCACCTTTCACTGGAAAAAGGGTCACTTTGAAAGTCACACAACTTCAATTGAATATTGTCATGCTGCTCTGAAATGTCGCATTTCATTGGGTTGTTAAATAATGTCAGTTATGGCTGCATGTCATTGAGGTCAGAAAATCACTTACTGAATTGCTCGAAAAGTTGGTTTAACATTGCCACAGAAAACTTGAAGTCAATATCATGGCTCTCCTCCATCAACTCCCTGCAGGAAGGAAATGTACCAAGTTTCCTCTGACCAGGGTGAATTTAAAAACCTTCAGTCGACTTATGAACCCATCTAGGTATCTAACTAAATCTGAGATTGTTTGGTTACGTCCCTGTAACTTCACGTTGAGTTCATTCATGTGGTGGTCATGTCTGTTAGAAAGGCGAGTAAGCTGTTAAAATGAGGATCGCATAGTTTTATGATTAGTTCTTTGTTTGTCTTCTTGTGTTCCTCTAAAATCTGTTTTATTTCCTTTCTCAAAGCAAAACACCCGTTTGAAACAGTTCAATCTGCTTAGCCAACATACTCCTGTGTACAACACTAAATCGTCATATTCTGCTTCCATTTCTGTCAGAAAAGAAAGAAACTTGCAGTGTGTCAAGGCCCGATTTCCGCCCTTAATTAGATTCACACACTTCATTACAGTTTTCATAACATCCTCTATCTCCAGAATTTTACCACACAGAGTCTCCTGATGTATAATGCAGTGCAATACAGGGCAATTGATTCCAGCCTTCCTTAGTAAGCCAACTAAGCCTGTTTGAGTACCACGCATTGATTTGTTGCCATCTGTCACAATAGCTGTGAGATTGTTGATGTCACCAGTACCATTTACAACCTTCATAACTGCATCATAAATGTCTTGACCTTTGGCTGTGTTATGCAATGTTTCTAATGCTAGTAGCTCTTCATTAATAACAAAGTCTTTGGAAACAGTTCGAATGAAAATTAGAAGTTGAGCTGTATCTGTTATGTCACTTGATTCATCCAGAGCCAATGAGAAGTAAGCTGAATCTGTAATAACACTTTTTAATTTATTTAATATGTGAGAACCTATTTCCTCGACTCTTTTTGTTACGGTTTGTTTTGATAGTGGGACGCTTTCAAACTCACTGGCAATTTTATCTTCCTCAAATGCATGTGCCATTTTCACAGAACAGAGGTTTACAAATTCATCATTAGATAATGATTTTTTTTTTTTTGTTTTGCTATCTCTGCACTTACAACAAACGATGTCAAGAGTGAGCTTTGTTGTATTGATGTTGGTTTAGTAAAAATAGATTTCTGAGCACTAACCTTTCTCTTCAGATTATGTACAATTTTAGTACGTACTTGTCCAACGTATTGTTGGTATTTAGCAGCATGGTGCCGTATGTAGTGGTTTGAGGTTATATTCCTTGTGCACAGCCAATACTTGCAAACACACAAGGCACTGTGGTTTGTTGTCATTATTGTTTATAAACAGAAATTCATTTTCCCATTTCTCCTGAAATGACCTGTTTTCTTCACAGATCTTACGTTTCTTACTAATAGTACACAAAGGCTGAAGTAACTGACCAGAGGACACAAACTGCAACAATAACACTATTAATTATGAAACTGATCATAATTGTAACCAGAGCAGAGCAAGTGACTTTCAATGCATAGAATTTAGCATAGAAATCTACTAGTAGAACTCACACAGAGAAGCAGTAGATTTTATAAATTGAGTAATCTTTTTAAAGCAATTTTGATTCCGTGTTGAGAATATAAATTGTTTCCATCATCAGAAATAATGAATATAACTAGTATATGAATCAGAAAATCTGCGGTCGAAACTAAATTGATATACATATAATTTAATATAGTTTTTATCCTGCTGCGGGCCGCACAAAATCACATTATGGGCTGCATGCAGCCCTGGGCCTGCTATTGGCCACCTATGGTATACACCAAGACCCTTAACCTTATTAAGCCACATTTTTTCCCTGACGTAATTTAATTATTCAGATTCACCACATATACAAATTATTTCCTATGGGAAAAAAAATATATATATACAAATAGATGGGACTGCTATGGGTTCCTCTCCCCCAGCAAACTTCTACATGGAACATTCACTCAACACAGCCATACTTAAACCAACAGTTTGGCTGTGCTATATTGATGATGTGTTTGCTGTTTGACCTAATTCAGACACATTAGATACATTTTTAGCACATCTTAAAATCCAACATTCAAAAATAAACTTCGCCATAGAGAAAGAAAGTAACAATAGTCTTCCCTTTTTAGATACACTAGTGACACTACCCTTCCAACAGTATGGCATACCAAAACACTTAATCCTTTGAGCCAGGGCTATTTGTTCAAATGACAGAGCTCAGTGGCCTTCACAACACCTTTCTAGCCAGTGGCTACAATCCATATAAAATACCGTATATTTTCGCATATAATGCGAACTAGAAATTTCATTTGAAAACTAGCCCTAAAATGCCATGTCCGCATATAATGCTATCTGTTAATCTTCTTCCATAACATTATAAATAATACAATACGAATCAACGAAAGAAATATTTATTTTAAAACAAAATGTCAAAATCCTTTAAATTCTTCATCTTTTGAGTCATCGAACATTTCATTTATAAATTCATCTGTAGGCATTGTATCATCAGTGTAACAGTTGTCTTCATCATGCTCTCCATTTTGTTGTGCGTCATCCTTGCTTTCATATATGACGTCATCTTTGGATCCATTCATTGAATTACTTATTCCACATTTAAGAAATGAGCATTGAATCATTTCAGATGATGTCGAATCCTGTGCTTCTTTAACCCAGCTGGTGACTAGGGTGATCTCAGGCTTGTAAAAATTCCCACCCTTTGTCATCTGCACCAAACCAGATGACATCCATTCTCTCCATTTTTCACGTAAGTGATCTTTAAACAGCTTATTCAAGCTGACATCAAGCGGCTGCAAAACGGAAGTTAGACCACCCGGTATGACTGCTAGGTCTGTACGTAGCTCACGTGCTTTCTCTTTGCTTGCCTCCATTAAATGCACCCGGAACATATCCCAGACTAGCATGCTTTGTTGATGTAACAAGCTACCTGGACGTATGTTCCATACTTGATCCAGCCACAATTGTACACCTTCTTCATCCATCCAACCCTTCTGATTGGCACGAACAATGACACCTTTAAAGCTTTAAACGGCTTATTCAAGCTGACATCAAGTGGCTGCAAACCTTCCGTTTTGCAGCCACTTGATGTCAGCTTGAATAAGCCGTTTAAAGATTGATGCCAGCTTGAATAAGCCGAGTGGAAGTTAGACCACCCGGTTTGACTGCTAGGTCTGTATGTAGCTCACGTGCTTTCTCTTTGCTTGCCTCTGTTAAATGCACCCGGAACATATCCCAGACTAGCATTCTTTGTTGACGTAACAAGCTACCTGGACTATGTTCCATACTTGATCCAGCCACAATTGTACACCTTCTTCATCCATCCAACCTTTCTGATTGGCACGAACAATGACAACTGGTGGAAATTTCATATGCTTCAGAATTTTCTTCCTTTTAAATATCACTGTCGGCTTTAATTTGGTTCCGTCTGCCATGCATGCTAGAACAACGGTAAAATGCGTTTTTTCATGTCCCGTTGTTTTTATGAGGACACCCTTTGCACCAACTGAGTTTACTGTTCGATTCCCAGGCATATCAAAGTACATGGGCGTCTCTTCCATATTGCCAATTTGGGAAAATTCATATCTGTGACACTTCCGTAATTTTATGATAAATTTATGGAAGAACTCCACTTTTTCTTCAAGCTGCTTTGGTAACTTCTGCACAATTTTTGTTCGGTGTCGTAATGTTAATGCTTTGCATTCCATAAATCTGTTGCACCACCCAGGCGAAGCAAGAAAAGATGAAATACCTGGTGTGTCCTTGAATTTACCATTCTTGAGTTGTAGAGCTTGAAAACGAATTGCGTTTCTTGTTACTATAATGCCATCTTGTCGTTGCGTCAAAATCCATTCATTTAGCTCTTCTTCGAGTTCTGGAAAGGGTGCCACATCTCCACGACGGGCACGTTTTGTTTTGGGAATTTTTTCAAGACTGTCTTTTTGCTTACGCCAAAGTCTAATATTACTCTCTGCTATACCAAATTCTCTCATAGCAACACTGTTATTATGTTCTTCTGCAAACTGCACAACATGCAATTTAAATCCTGCTTCAAAAGATGAACATTTACGTTTCTGTTGGCTCATTTTCAGGCTAGGTTTGTTTAACGAATAATATTTAAAATGAACTGTGGTTAAACCGATATACCTAACTGTGCTAATATCCTGCCAAGGGGCGGGATATTAGCAATACTTACGTTACTGGCTTTAAGCGCAGATACGATATGTGCTCAGTTGCCGAATGCAAGTGGGTCAAGTAGATTTGGTTGCATAGGCATTAGGTAGTATATATTGTGTGTGCAAATCTAATAAGATGTTATATTTTTTAAGATCTGCATATGCGAACCCCTAACTTTAAGTAGTATTTTTTACCATAAATTTTTCGCATTATACGTGATAATATACGGTAAATAAAATATTATTTGCACCCCCATCCCTCCTACACACAGAATCACAGCAAAACCTACATTAAAGATACATCAGAAAATATAGAAAATGTTCTCTGCAAATATGATCTTCATGCCACTTTCAAACCTTTCATTCAGCTAGCTAACCTTCATACGTTCTCCTAAAGATTGACTTCATCCTCTTGAACATCCGAGTTTATAAAGTTACTTGTGCCTGGAGTTTAGCATACTTTGGACAGACTGGTAGATGAGCTAACATCCACCTTGAAGAACACATAAATTACATCCGAGATCATCTGTATGGCAAGCCGGGACTGGCAGACCATGCTCTGGATACTCCTTCACATGGAATCAGATGGGAAAAAACATCCATATTACGATTATTGCAAACCCAGAAATGAGTTACTTTTGTTTATGAATGCTGTTGAACAAACTCTTTTTCCTTATGAGAGAGATTTGTTATTATTATTATAATGTGAAACTCCAAGAAGTCCTTGAACTCTTCGAGGGAGGCCCTAAACATCATGTCAAGAACTATCCAACATTTGTGCAGTATCTATCATACTTTGCTTTGAACTCATTCACAGTCATGGCACCTACAACAGGCTCTGGAAATCTATTCCACTCATTCACTACTCTCCAAGCAAAAAAATCTAGTTCTAACACCCTTGCTAACTACACTCTTACTCAGTTTCCATGAATGGCCCATAGTTCTTTCATCACTAGGAATTGGATTTTATGTGGTTATTAAGGGATAACTATCTGCGACAGCATGTAATGGAAAATACTAGAGGTCAGAGAGTGCTTGATCTAGTAATTACATCTGAGGATTTGGCTGTAACAAATATGACCACATTACCACCAATTGGTGAGAGTAATCATAGGGTCTTGACTAGGGAGGTGGCTAGAGGTGTGGAATTTACAATTAAGACAGGGTACATGTGGAATTATCGGGTTGGAAAGTATGATAAGCTTAGGAGTTTGATTGGTTCAGTGCCATGGCATGTATAACTGCAAGGACTAGAAGTTGATAGTGCATGGGAGGCAGTTAAGAAGTGTTTGCATGAAGTAATGGCTGACTGTATACCTAGATTCCGAATAATAAATCAAGTAGGGGTTAAATGGATGAATAACACCATTAAGCTTGAGCTGCAAAAAAATAAACAACTATGGAGGGAATTTAAGGACAATGGTGACCGACAGGCACATGAACAGTATAAAGTGCAGGCCAGAAGGATAACGAGTGTGGTAAGAAAAGCAAAAAAGGATTACGAAAGAACATTGGCCATGCAGGCTAAAGAGAATCCTAAACAGTTTTTTCGATATGTTGCAAGTAAAAGGAAAAATGTATATGGCAGAATGATTTTAAAGAATGCCAATGGTAGGGAGGTGACTGAATCATTTGATATAGTTGAGTTACTGAGTGAGCACTTTGCAAGAATATATCATCCAGGTGGTGACATTGCAGAAACGAATGAACCAGTAGATTATACAGGAATTGTGGTGAATGAAGTGGAGGTGAGTAGTCTATTGCATAACCTCAATGTCAATATATCTGTGGGATTGGATGGTATACCAGCTCGTGTTGTACGAGAAGCGGCTAAAGAATTGTCAGTACCCTTGACCATTTTGTTTAATTTGAGTCTTGGGTCTGGGTTAGTCCCGAGGGGGTGGAAAGAGGGGAAAATAGTTCCACTGCATAAAGGTGGTTCCAAGACTGCTGTTGTAAATTACCGACCGATTAGCATATTAGGAATCATTGTCAAGGTCTTAGAGAAATTAGTCAAGGAAAGAATACAGGATTGGATAGATGAAAATGGGATATTGTATGGGGGACAACATGGTTTTGTGAAGGGTAGATTATGCCTCAGTAACTTGCTCACGTTTTATAACACAGTGACGGCTGAACTGGATAAGAGTAATGGGTTTATAGTGATTCTACTGGACCCTGCCAAGGCCTTTGACAAGATACCACATGGAACCCTAATCAGTAAACTGGAGCAGATGGGGATGGATATAGGGTTGGTGAGATGGATAGGAGGGTGGTTGAAGGAGAGATACCAGAGAGTGGTTTATTCAGGAGTGGGGTCTAAAAGACGGCTTGTGACTAGTGGTGTGCAGCAGGTCTCTGTTCTTGAACCACTTCTTTTCAATTTGTTCATCAATGATATAGGTAAGGATCTGAGAGGAAATGTTTATTTGTTTGCTGATGATGCAAAGTTGGGTAGAGCAATAGTGAATGCACATGATGTCAAAATTTTGCAGGATGATTTGGATAGTTTGGAGGACTGGGCTAGGAAAAATGGATGTCAATTTAATGTGCTAAAGTGTAAGGTTATGCACTTTAGGGTGAAAAGAATAGCAGTAGTATATCACATTGGTGGAACCGTACTCCAGGAGATTGATGAGGCCAGGGATTTGGGAGTGTTGGTGGATAGGGAATTGAAGTTTAGGGGGCACATCGCAAAAGTGGCTAAATCAGCTCATCAAATCACGCACGTGGCTTCTGAAAAATACTTTAACATGCAGAGACAAACAAGTTGTGGTTCTGCTGTATCGAGCCTTGATAAGACACCATCTGGACCACTGTGCCCAGTTATGGGCACAAGGGAATGAAGTTTGTGGAATGAACCTTATGAGAATAGGTTGAAGATTTGTGGGTTACAGAAATTGGTCGATAGGCGGAAGAGGGGGTGATATGATTGAGACATTCAAATTACTGAAGGGTTTCTATGAGATTAATCCAGAAGATATTTTTGAAAATAGGACTGGTAGTGGGAGGACTAGGGGCCATGCATGGAAGCTGGGCAAGAATGTGGTTGACAAGGGTGTTAGAGTTAGGTTTTTTACTTGGAGAGTGGTGAATGAGTGGAATAAGCTGCCAGAGTGTTGTGAGTGCTACGACCGTGAATGAGTTCAAGGCAAGGTGTGATAGATACTGTGTGAATGTCGAATAGTTGTTTTTGACATGATGTTAGGACCTCCCTCGATGAGTCTGTCGACTCCTTGGAGTTGCCCGGAATAATAATAATAATAATCACCAGACCTGTTCTGAAAATTTTCCTCTGAATTAATCTTGTAAAAACTCTTCAGTAATTTGTATTTCTCAATCATATCACTCCTTGTCTGCCTATCAACCAGTTTCTGTGACCCACAAATCTTCAACCTGTTCTCATAAGGTTCATTTAATATACTCTGCTACCATTTCGGTCATTCGCCTTTGGATCATCATCACTGAGAAATCCTGGTGTCTTATCGAGGGTCAATAACCTGCTTGTCAAAGTATTCTGCAGTAACCGAGTGATCTGTTGAACTACTTTAGCCACTTTTGCTATATGCTCCCTATCTACCAACACCCCCAAGTCTCTGGCTTTGTCAATTTCCTGGAGTACAGTTCCACCAGTGTGGTATACAGCTGGTAATCTTTTTTTACCCCAAAATGCATAACCTTCCACTTTGCAACATTGAACTGACATCATCTGTATTAACTATTGCTCTACCTAACTTTGCATCATCAGCAAATAACTGAACAGTTCCTCTCAGATCCTTTCGTATATCATTAATGAACAAATTAAACGGTAGCGGTCCAAAAACAGAACCCTGCATCAGACCACTAGTCACAGGTCTTCTTTTGGACTCTACTCCTGAATAAACTACTCTCTGTTAACCACCCTCCTATCCATTTCACCAATCCTCTATTCATCCCCACTTTACTGATTAGAATTCCATGTTGTATCCTCTCAAAGGCCTTTGCAAAATTCAGCAATGTTACTGCAAACCCATTACCTTTATCCAACTCAGCTAGCTACTCAGGCAAGACCTACCCTTCACAAAACCATGCTCCCCCCCCCCCCCCCATACAGTATCCTAATTCCATTTATCTTAGAGCTTCCTTTATGCAATGGGACTATTTTCCCCTCTTTCCACCCCCTCGGGACTAATCCAGAGCTGAGACTTAGATTAAACAATATGGTCAAGGGCACTGATAATTCCCTTGTGGCCTCACGTAAACCTCAAGCTGATATACCATCTAATCCCACGGCTGTATTCATTGAGGTTCTGTAATATGCTATGCATCTCCATTTCATTTACTTCAGTTCCTGTATAAGCCTTTGGCTCTCTCATTCCTGCAATATCATCCCTCAATTACCTCCCTACCATCAGCATTCATTAAAATCATTCTGCCATATACATTCTTTCTTTTACTTGCAGGATATCAATTGCGATTCTCCTTAGCCTGCATTGCTAACTTTCTTTCTTATCTGCTTTTGCCTTTCTTACCACACTAGTACCTGCAGGTCACCTTTCTCCTTAAATTCCCTCCGTAATTTTTTTTTCCAGCTTCATCTTGATGATATTCATCCATTTTACTCCCACTTGATTTACTCTCCTGACGTTAGGTATGCAGTCTACCATTGCCTCCCTCAAACACTGATTTACCACTCCCCATGCACTATCAACATACAGCCCTTGCAGTTATACATACCATAACACTGATCCAAGCAACCTCCAAAGCTTTTCATACTTACCAGCCCTCTAATTCCACATGAAGGAAAAGTGTGTGTTACTGAGGTTGAGTTGTCTGAATATTATTGGTATAAGTGAAACATGGTTAATGAAAATAATGTATGATAGGAATAGAGATCGAGGAGTATATTTTATATGAGAATAGAAACATGATGATGAGACAGTAGAAGGGAGCAGAATCTGTTGATGATAGCAGAGGATTTATGCTCTCTCAAGCTGGATAGGAAGAAATAGTAGCAGCATGGTGTGACATAGAATGAGTGATCATTTTGTTGTTTTTATGAGGGTGTTCTGAAAAAGTTCTCAGCCTCAACCATAGATGGCAACACTATCACGATTTTTTTTTTTAAATTGGTACATCTGTCATAAGCATCCATGTGAAATTGCAAGTCATTCTATCAAGTAGTTTGTTTTATACCACTGTCTGAAGCAAAAGTGTTGTCTGTATCCCTTGAAATGGATAAAATTGAGTATCTTGCAGTTATAAAATTCTTTGTAAAAGAAGATTTAGTGCCAAAAGAAATTCATTCAAAGTTCATAAAAGTTTATGGGCACTCTCTTCCTTCATTTTCAACAATTAAGAAATGGGCTGCCGAGTTTAAACATGGCCGTACCAGTCTTCAAGATGATCCATGTTAAGGACATCCAAAAAGTGTAACAACCCCAGAAATCATTGATCAAGTGCACGATGTGGTATTAGATGACCGGCGAGTCAAAGTGCATGAAATTGCTGAGACTATAGGCATTTCAAAAGAAAGTATAGGATATATTTTGCATGAAGAATTGCAATGTCACGCTTACTCACAGCAGATCAAAAACGCACTTGCATGAAAATTTCTGAACAGTGCTTGGAGCATTTTAACAAGAATTTATTACTTATAAATTCTTGTTAAAATTTATAAGTAATATTTATTACTATGGATGAGACTTGGATTCGCCATTACACACCAGAATTCAAACATCAGTCAAAACAAAGAAGACAAAGTCAGTTCCATCAATAGGAAAGGTCATGGCATGGGTGTTTTGGGATGCTAAAGGCATTTTGTTTATTGATTATCTTGAAAAGGGTAAAATAATAACCAGGGAATATTATTCCGATCTTTTAACCAGACTAGATGAAAAAATTCATGAGAAAAGACCCTGTTTGCAGAAGAAAAAAATCAGCTTTCATCAGAACAATGCACCTGCCCACAAAGGTGTTTTGGCAGTGGGAAAATTAATGGATCTGCATTATGAATTGTTGGAACATCCACCCTATTCCCCAGATTTGGTTCCCTCTGACTTCTGTCTCTTCCCAAAATTAAAACTCTTCCTCACTGGTCAGCGTTTTTCTTTGAATCAAGAGGTGATTGCAGCTGTAGAAGGGTATTTTGCAGATCGTACTGAGAACCACTACAGGGATGGGATAATGGCGCTGGAATAAATGTATTAGTCTTAAGGGAGATTATGTTGAAAAATACAAATAATTTGTATTTATTACTTATTACTAAATTATAAATTCGTTTTTTTTTATTGTTAGGCCGAGAACTTTTCAGACCACCCTCATATGTCCATCTACAAAAAAGTTGTAACTGTTGCACAGATAGTAACATGGATGGGGCTAGATATTTCAAAAATCCGCTTAGGAAATCAAACATGGAGGCTTTTCAAGTCATCACTTAGGCCTCTAATAAGTAGAATAATAGTTTCATACTGATCAATGAAATTCATCTAAAGGTATCTATGGAGTCTATCCATTTGGTCAGTTAGGTCACGAAGAAAACATCCTATATATATATTATGCGAATACAAATAGGTATGTGAATAAAAATTTTTTTAAAAAAAATTATAATCTTTGGCAGGCATGAGAGCAAAACTCTCTGATAACAACGTATAAAGGATTTTCTTGTCTGCACTGTGCAGGTATGGTTGTCATGCTCAAATATCACACACATACATATCTAGTAGGTTTTATAGGATTTTTTTATATAGTTTAAAATTGATAAGTTATAGTCCCTTCAGCTTCAAATTAAGTAAGTTTATATTGTAAATATCTTTTTATTTTCATTTGTGCTTTATTTTTGTATCTAACAAACTTGAAAATTTTTTTTAATCTTGTACAGTCATACCTCGAAGTTACGCGGTGGGTGGGACCAACAAAAAGCGCGTAAGTCGAATTTGCGTAACTCAGGTATAATTTTGCATACAAACATATAAAATATTAGTTGATTGGGACCAAAGGTTTACAAAAACACCTATATTTTTTAAGAAATATAATCATAATTGTAGTTTTTCGTACATAAAAAAAAAAGAAAGTTATTTCGATGTCAATGGTTTCATAAAATATAATACATTCTTCTGATGGCATGTCTTTTTCTTGTCACGCAAAATTTCTTCATAGCAAATTTCTTCATAATGATTTTTTTATTCCTTAACTTGTGGCTACAATTCATTCCTCGTTAGAATCTATGTCCTCCAAAATCTGTAAACCTTTCTTTTATGATTGTTCTTACTGTGGATTCCTGTAGAGCAAACTTCTTTGCTAGCTCACAAATTTTCATTCGAATTTCAAAATCCTTAATAATGTTGAGTTTTGTTTCCAAAGTCGATGTTTTTCTTTTCTTGCTAGCTGTAGAGGAATCGAATTTGCTTCCTTTGAACAACATTATTATTTTTTATGTGATAAAATTTTTATCAAGAACATAACATTAAACAATTGCAAGGTTTGTAGACTATAAAAATCGTGTATGAATGGAGACCGTGTGGAACATGTCAGTGCTTGTTCACAGCATATGTGACTGCCACTGGAAAGATAGGACTAGTGGTGAAGCGGGATGGGAATACGTACATATATGAAACTGTGTAACTCGGGGTATGACTGTATATGTATTATCAGCTATCATTAGTGATACTCTGGACTTGGTTAAAAATATATTAAGTATATATTTTAGCCCTTTATTTTTTATTCTTTCTTTAAAGGAAAAAGTAAGTAACGTCAAAATTTCATCATTAGAAAAAGAGCTGGAATTTTCAAAGGCCAATTTCCTTGAAGTCCAAAGAGACAAAGAGGAGGTAATTCTTATTTAGTAATGTTAGAATATTATTGGTGTAAACATACCAGTTCTACAAATGCAAAGAATTAACTTTGAAATAATCATTCAGTATATCATGTGGTAAAGTGAGTCTGTGTTTGCAAATATCCTGCATCATCTCATACAAATGATGGACTGATGAATGACCAGTAGCTGGAAGTTGAGATATTTTTTTCCTTTGCCAGTATCATGACTAAATTTGTAGGACCTTGCATTTGATGTGCTTCTGTAGATTGTCATGTTTATTGGTTTAAGAAAGCATTCAGTATAACAATTGCCTCTCAGTTGAAAATACTTGGTATGAATCCCGACTAAGATGTGTAAGGACTTTTTCATCTGAAAGTGAGACAAGATTTTTGCATATATTTTCACCTTCACTCTTCCTCCTGTGCATCAGTGATCACTCACCAGCTTTCCGTCCTATCCATGGCTTTGCTAGTGATGAGTAAGCTCCATTCATCTTTGTGATTTACCAGGCCTTGTACTGCTTGGATAACTCAGGCTTCAGGATGTTCTGTGGTCAACACTTTGGGCACCAGCCTACTGGCCATTCTTGGGTGGTGTGGGCATGGTTTGAAGAATTTGTGCTGCCTGGTATTGTCTTATTTACAAATAAATTTAGAAAAACATTTACAATAAGCAGGATAAACAATTATTCCTTCACAAATTGAAAATTTCATCAGATTCATCCAAAATCTAGAGATTAAATACTTAACAGCTACACCTCACTAATCATGACATTTCCCTTCTGTGTCACCACATTACATGTATGAGGATTCCAGGATTCCACGGCCCAGTAAAACAGGAGACTGAATCGAAACTAATGCTGCCCCACAACATCAAATTGATTTTCCTCCACCAAACATACTTCAATATATAAGAGGGGTACCCAAAAATAAATGGAATTATTTAAAAAAGAATTTAAAGTTTATAATACCATATTCTATCTCCTTCCTTCCGTGTGAGCTAATGCACTTTTCCCAATGGTTCTGGAACTGTTCAACTGGAATACTGTTTATGGCCTCCAGCAACTTTTCTTTCGCTTCGTCTACAATAAAGAATCGCTGCCCTTTCATGGTTTTCATTATCCGTGGGAATAAAAAAAAGGATGGAGGAAGGGTGGAGAACAACTGCCATGTTGTTTTTCTTTAAGAACTGTTGGACAGACAAGACCATGTGGGTTGAGGCATTGTCATGGTGAAGCAACCAATCTCCACTACTCCATATTTCTGGCTATTTTCATTGCACACTACCACAGTCTTCTCAAAATGTTGGGATAAAAATGTTTCTGATTGTGGCTGGTCTTCAACTGATATGTCCCAATTTTTGAAACAGGAAAAACCACTCATTGACCTGCATTTTATCTAAAGCATCATCTTTAAAGGCATGCCGAAATATAACAATAGTTTCAGCTGAAGTTTTATCCTAAAGAAAAAATTTCACACACATTCTCTTTTCCTTGTGGTCAGCCATCACAAAATCACCAAACTTGCTTGTAAGCACTAACAAAAAAGCAGCCAGAAAACGAACCAGTTCACAGGATGATGTCACTTGCCAGACTGGCATGAAACTGCATACTCACGATGCTTAGTGGCATCATCTGTAACTAGAAAATGCACAAATACACCAAGTTCAGATTCTGGTTTTTTTTGGGTACCCCCTCCTGTCATAATGGTACTTTGGGAGATATGCAGGGCTTGGGGTTTCTTATTCTTGTCCTATCTCCTTTCCATAATATCCAAAGGAACATAGAAGAGTGAATCTTGTAATAGACTGGAAATACTGTGAGGGTGTGTGATAAGGTTTATAAATGCTCAACATCCAAGAGAACAGTTAGATGTTTATTCTCCCAGGAATTGCAGCCCTACTTACACAGCAATCACTACATCATAGCGTTGGAAAGACTGGAAATGTATTGAAAATTCCTCAGAAGAAGACAAGCAGGATACTTAAAGTTAAAAAATGTCAATACTCACCTAGCAGATGTATTGAGGATTCATAGCCATAACCTCGTCTTATACGTAAATGAATCAAGGTACTGGTTCCGAGATCTCGTCGCACACAGTAACATACTGATATCAAGATGTTTGATATGAACTAGATCGTAATCCAGGCCTGCTTAAATTTTGTTATGTGTAAAGGAGAGCAGATGCCATGGTGCCCACCTTAAGATGTAGGACCTCCTTTCATTGTGATGACTGCAGCAATCCTTTGGAACATGCTTTCCACAAGCATATGATAGCGATCAATGGGAATTTTGGACCATTCTTCCTGTAGGCATGTAATGAGGTTCTGAACTGTTGTAGGATGGACACCCGTTGACCTCAACTGATGCTCTAGTTCATCAAATAGATGTTCAGTATGGAAGCCAGACAAGTGTGGTGACGTTTGTGTCTACAAACCATGCAGTTACAGCAGCAGCAGCCTTATGACATGGTGCATAGTCTTGTTGAAGGAGACTATAGTCAGTTCTATAGAAATGCCACAAAAGTAGGAGGCATTGCATTCACCAGCAGAATGTTCATATATATGTCTTGGAGTTCAATGTTTGTGGCATCACAAACAGAGGCCAAACCAGAACCACCTCCAGATTTCATAGTTAGGGTTATTCACTATGCCCAGTAACTCTTTTCACAGTGAATTGTAGCAATCATGCTACACCCTTTACCGAAACACCTGTCTCGGTAAAGGGCATAGCATGATTGCTCTATGATATAGCTTTCCAAGGTTCCATGTTGGATGTTGGTTTGAGTAATATGGGGGCTTGCATATTGCATTCCTCCCATGGAAACCCTTGTTATAATTCTCAATGGTTTGTGCAGATTCCTGTCCCAGTCAATCTCTGGAACTCTGCATTCAAAGCATCAGCCGACAAGCACCCCCTATGGTCACATTCAGTGAGTGTGGGTAGCACTTGTAGTTAACTCCTGTGCTGCTATCTCAGTATGGTATCACTGATTGTTGACCTGGGATGGCCCAATTCAACAAACAGATATGGCATCCTATCACTCTGCCTCTTTCAAACTCCATTAATTCCCTTCTCACCCCAATGCAGTCGCACTGACTTGGGAGCATTATATATTCCTCCAATTTATACTGGCTACAAACATGACTCATTACATGGCACGATGCACCTTGCCCATGGTAGTGTATGTGTATTCATATATATATATATAGAGAAAGAGATATTATTTGATGTTTCTATGTTGAATTGGATTTTAACAGTATTGATGTGAACACAGATTGTTAAAAGCTAATATTCCGCTGGTATTATATCCAGCAGCTTCAGAGCACACAAACACTCTTTGTTACAATAGCAAGAAAACCACAATCCGGTGTAACAGTGGGGCTAGTATAAGTAGTTGCAGCGTGCAACACAAGACTGAAATCCTAATTAGGCACCATCTAAGTTATAATAAAAATTTAAAAAAATAGTCTAAATAGTAGTTTTTGCAAGTTTTGAAAAAAGTAAATAAATATTAATTTGGACTGTCTCCCAAATCTTGGGTAGATTTATACAGCCATACTTGTTAAGGTTTGGAATATGTTTTAAGGCTTCTGTTGATTCCAGGAACAACCTCTCTGACTTGAAGCTTCTGTGCAGTACTTTTGTTTTTTCAATTGATCCTGTGTGCTGGGATATCCAAATCATGGTCTGCCAGACCTGACTTGCCATAGCAAAAGTGCCAGATATATTTTTTGTATTCACTGAGGCAGATGTCCGTAATGGGCTCGATGACATGAACAGGGCACTTCATCTGGATGTGATAAAGGAGTGAATCTGTCCTCAGGTGAACAGATGAGAGTTGCCAATTTCACATAAGGTTTTAAATATGGTGTGCAGTTGGTATTTGTTAAGCATCCTAGATATCTTTTCAGTGCCTTTAATGGATGGGATGGTTGTAGTCTTGTATGGTAGATAGTGGGGGGGGGGGGGATTTCTGGTTAGCATTTTTATCTATCTTAACGGGATTATAGCCATTGGTGAAGAAGGTGAGAAAGTTCAGTAGTGAGAGCAATGTCATTGGCACAGATTGCACTAGCTCTATGGGTTAATGTTTTTAAGATATCATATTGTTGAGAAGGGTGCTGGTGCAATTGTTTGTGTAAATATCTCCCTGTATGTGTGGGTTTCTATAAACCGAGAACGTTAAGGAACCTTCTGGAAAATGTGTTATCAGTGTGTCCAGGTAGTCATTGGCTTCTAGTTCCATTGTAAAGTGGATTTTAGGGTGCCTGCAGCTATTTAGATGTGCAGTAAAAATGTATTCAATGTGTCTGGGCCATGTGGCCAAATAGCAAATGCATTTTTTTTTATAACTTAGATGGTGCCTAATTAGGACTTTAGTCTTGTGTTGCACACTGCAATTACTTATACTAACCACACTGTTACACCGGATTGTAGTTGTCTTGCTATTGTAACAAACTGTGTTTGTGCTCTGAAGATGCTGGATATATTAGCTTTTAAGTTAATAAATAGTTATTTTCTTAACAATCTGTGTTCGCATCAATACCATCAAAATCTAATTCAACATGTGTGAGGAACACATAAGCCTTTCTGTATAGTTATATGTTGTTTTATTTTCTATATTTAGATTGAATATAAGTTCAACAAAAAACTTCAGCTATTACAAGATAATCTGGACCAAGCACAAGCAAGTAATCAGAGCCTCCAAAAATATGTGTATTTTCTGAAGAATTCTTATGCAAGTGTTTTTAATGAATCTTTTAAAAGGAATTTAGACTTGTAAGAATGATTTTTACAGAATTCTCTAAGTTGAAATGAGATATTTTGTACACTGTGTTACCTAAATAAAACTTTTATATTTGCTTTTTTTTTATTACTCTCTAAAGTTGTGAGGAGGGATTCAAATTCTTGAAACATCATAAGATGATTATGAATTTATCTCTGTGGATCTTGTTTAGAAAGATTCAGTTCTCATATTAACAAGTTACACAATGATGTATTTGCTATAACTTTACATAATTGAAGAGATGACACTTACCTAATGAACTCTACATGATTTTTTTATGGTGCTCATTATTCATAATATGAATAAGTTATCACAAAATAGTATTTGTTCTAAACTGTTTAATGCCTTTCACTAATGATAGCACATAATAAATATTCAAAGAACAACTATTTTAATAATCAAAGTGAATCAGCATTCATGTTTGCAATTTTGCCCCTATATGAATCTAATGAGAAAGTGTTTATTAAAATTAGCATAACAGCTATATAATTGTCCCTCTGGTTTGTAATTCACTTCATTCAGCAGTGTGCAAGCAAAGGTCTCCACTACAGTCTACTCACAGGGATCTTAGTGGATAGTTTATTATAGTGACTTTTCTTTAGAATAGCATTTTGACTGGTTAGGAGTCTTTGGTAGTTTGTTATGATGTGGTTTGCTATAGTGAGATTTGACTGTATGATGATGATGCTCCAGAACCTTAAACAATAATGTTCAGCATCTGCATGTTGTCAAGACGAAGCATGCAGATTGGCAATTTTATCATTCATGTACATGGCATTCTGATTATTCTTAGTCATCGACACTTCTTGGTCATTTTTGAGTATATGAATATGCTCATATAGTCACTTAAGGGTCAAAGCCAAATAACTGGGATATCTCCACATCACCTTTAATATTATAGGAATATATATCAATATTTAAATTTGAAAAAGCCATCAAGAACTTGAAATGTGAAAGGCAGCTTGAGTAGATGATATCTATTTGACTAGAAATGCTTAAGTATGGAGGTATGAAAGTTTTGCAGTGGCTATACTGCATAATTCAGGGGGCCTACTCAGAAGCTCTGAGTAGAACCTTTATAGTACTTCTATAAAAAAAAAAAAATAAAAGGAAATAAAATTGAAAGTGAGAATTACAGAGAAATTTCTCTACTAAGTGTTTCAGGTAAGATTTATACAAGCATACTTGAAAAGAGACAGAAAAATTGTGGAAAAGAAACGTGGAGAAATTATGAAAGAAACATGGCTTTCTTTCATAATTACATTACAGATAATTTCTTACTTATCCTTGTTAAATCAGCTTTCACTATGGAAATTGCTGCTAATTAACTCGCTCACTCTAACTATTAAAGTCCCAGAGCTTCAGTTCTATACTAAAGGAATTTATTATTATTATTCAGGCCTCCAAGGAGTCAAAAGACTCATCGAGGGAGGTCCTTTCTAAGACAAAGTCTGTCAAGACTCATCGAGGGGAAGTCCCCCCTGAGAAACACAAAGTTTATCATACCACTCCTTAAACCCACTGACCGTTCTCGCTCCCACCACTCCATCAGGCAATGCATTCCACGGCTCAACCACCCTCCACACAAAGAAACCACTCCTTACCCTCTTGCTCACAGTTTCCTTTCGTAACTTCCAGGGATGGCCTCTTGTCATCACTCCTTCCCGCTGATCAACCAAGCGAAAGAACTCCCCAGTGTCAACCCTGTAACCACCTCTCAACAGTTTAAAAGTCTCAATCATATCACCTCTCCTTCTATCCACCAAACTCTGCAGTCCACATTCTCTCAGCCGATCCTCATAACTATCCTTGTACAGTCCTGAAACCATCTTTGTCATCCGTCTTTGTATCCTTTCCACAGTTAATTTATCCCCTTCAAATCCTGGGGACCAAATCTGAGAACAATAGTCCAAGTGTGGTCTGATCAGAGACTTATACAACGGAATGATAACCCTCTTATCTCTGCAGGTCAGTGTCCTTCTCATAATAGCAGCAATCCTCTGTGTTACCTTCACCACCTTTGCAATATGTCCCCTAAACTTCAGGTTTCTATCAATCATCAACCCCAGATCTCTTGTCTCCCCTACTTCCTCTAGTATAACTCCTCCCATAGAGTATGCAGCATCCCATCGATGTTTCCCAAACCTCAAGACCTTACATTTTGCTGCATTAAACTGACACCCCCATTCATTTGCCCATCTATCTAGCTTATTTAAATCCTCTTGCAGGGCTACCACATCTGCACTATTACTAATAATCCTTCCAAGCTTCGCATCATCCGCAAACAACTGAATATCCCCCTGCAATCCACTGGCTATGTCATTGATATAAAGGTTAAACAATATAGGTCCTAGTACTGAGCCCTGTGGGACCCCACTTGTAACCCTCTGCCTCCTGGAAACTGCTCCACCATACACAACTCTCTGATACCTATCAGACAGCCAATCCTGAATCCAGTTGACCAATCTGACATCCAGACCCATGTGCTGCAACTTAAATATCAGCTTATCATATGGCACCCTGTCAAATGCCTTCGCCAAGTCTAAGAAAATTGCAGTATATGCCTTTCCCTCATCTAATGCTCTTGTAACTTTATTATAAAAGGCTAGCATATTGCTAAAACAAGAGCGTCCTTTCACAAATCCATGTTGATTCTCACAGATAACATTACCCTCATCTGCCCAATGCTGTACACGGTCCCTCACTACTTTCTCCAAGATCTTAACAACTACTGATGACACACAGACTGGCCTATAATTAGACACTTCCAGTCTGTTACCACCCTTATGCAATGGCACTATCTTAGTTTCCTTCCATTCCCTGGGCACCTTTGCCAAAGCCAGACTTTCATTGAAAAGCTACGTTAAAGGTATTGTCAATTCCCTAGCACATTCTCTCAAAACTCGTGGCGAAATACCATCCAGTCCAACAGCTTTACTGACATCCAGAGTACTCAGTATCTGAAACACACTCTCTTCCTGTACCTCCAGACCTCGTACCAGTCCTATCCCTCTAGCATTAAAACTGACTCCTCTAGGATGAAATACTCCAATAAAGTGTTCATTGAACAATTCCACTATGTCCTCTGCATCAGTCACTCTATTCCCATTTTTATCCCACAATATCATTCTTCCACAGTCATTTCTCCTCCTACTGGCCACATAGCTAAAAAATTCCCTAGGATTTTCTTTGGATCTTAGGGCCAATCTCCTCTCGTATTCCAGTTTCGCTTTCCTTACCACATGAGTCACTCTTCTGGCCTGTGTCTTATATTCCTCATGCATCTCTTCACCTGTCTCCTTATATCTCTTCCATAGCCTCTTTTTCGCATGCAATTCCTGTTTAATATTGTTTGTCATCCACTTTACTCCAAATTGCGCCCTCTTCTTCACTCGTGGTATACAACTTACCATTGCTGATAACAAATATTCTTTCACAATTTCATTATAATAAACGTTCCTGTGAGTTTGCTATAGTTGTGGAATGTTTTTCTGCTTGGTTACAGTGTATACTTGACAAGAAATTATGTTCTTGTTTTAATCCTATCTCTAATCATAAGTTCAAGTACATATTATCTTATTGACTACTTGTATATACAGGCTGTTGATGTTACATCAATTGCTTTAGTTTCCCCATTATGTTTGGATATAGAATTAAAACAAGAATATAAATTTCATTGCAAACATATGTTGTAACCAAGTAGAAAAACATTTCAAATGTTTTTTCTCATCCACAGTATTTAATTATAAGGTGATACAACTTTTTTTTCTACTTATGGAAAATGCATGACTTTTGTCTCACCTTATATCCTTTTGAATCTGGCTCCCACAAATGAGATCCAATTAAAACTGGGCTGGGTAATAATTTCTTTCTCATAATGTTTTTGTAGTATGGGATACTAAGACAACTGATATGAAGTCAACAACCTGTCTCATACCATATATATATGAATTTACTTTAATGAAAGTTGATTGGAATATGCCAGTTTGCTTAATCTGATCAAACTTTTATCTTTCACATTAGAATGCCTTAAGCTTTGTTGCCATTTATACATAGTATGATTAGTTTTGACATACTTTAGTTGGAAGTTAAAAAAAACAAAAAACTCAGACAGTTGGATTGCAAGGTCAGTTTAACATATACAAAAACTCAGTATGCACATGCCTTTTAAAATGGTTTTGAGGAATAGTTCCAAATATTAGAATTAAAAAATAGTACTTGGAAATACATGGAACATATAGAATTAAAGTGAATTTAAAGTTAATAAAATAAAATGCAAAAACATTATTTCTGTTGTTTTGAAGAAGTTCTCATGTTAAACTAGAAATACATGCCAACATCAGTGTGATGTGGTTTTGATTTTGCCATAAAATTATACTATTGGTAAAGTTGATTTCTGTTCTTCACACCAGATTTCAGATCAGAAATACACCAAAATGTTGCAAATTACACATGATCAAATGGAAAAAAAAAAAGTCTGCCCACATCATTTTCAGTGTGATACTGATCATTAATGAAATAGTATTATGACATGATTACAAATATGCGAAAATGAGCATATATATACATATGCACACACCGGCCACTTAAATTTATTTAATACTGTGTTGGTCCTTCTTTAGCCTGAATTACAGTACATATGCGGTTGATTCACAAGATGAATTGCATTTGCATCTGCAACATGCAAAGGCATTCACCAGACAGGCCTTTCACACTGTTGGATTCTGATTATATAGAGATTGAAGTAATTATTATTTGTTTCAGAATCCAACATGATCTTCCATCACATAGGCAAAACTTGTAAATATTATTTAATGTAAATCACTTATTTTACAATTAAATATTCATATAACTACCTTAATTTTGTCTAATATTAAATTAATTATTCAAAGATATGTATTAATAATGAAAATACTGTATTAAATATTATTAAGTTATTTTATTTATTACTATGTTAATATTATAGAATTTGTACTTGATAATTTTAACTGCGTATTAATTGAAATGTAAATATTCTCTATTTATTTCTGTTATAGAAGTTTAGAGTTATGCAATAGCTCAATTTTATTTGTTGTCATGGAGACGCATGAAGAAGCGAGCGCGAGTGGAACAGAGTGTGAGCTAGGACAAGGATAATAAAAAAAATTATATAGAGGTAACAAAGAGGGAGTTGGAACGGAAATTTTGAAGTGAAAGGAAGCAAGGGTATAAACTACAGAAGTGGAAGTAAATGAAAGGTTCTCAAGGGCAGAAGTTAAAAGGGATAATATTTATATGCGAGCAAAGATGAAGTGAATCTTATAGTTAGCTGAAGGTGAAGTCAGCAGTAATAATAAAAGGAAATTAATGCCGTAATCAGATGATATAAAATGCTGGACATTCAGTGAAGAATTCTGAATAAACCCAGTTGCTCTAGAATTAAGACTTGTTTCTAGTTTGCCCTAAGGAGAACTGCACAGTGTTTAATTGGTTAATGAGTGGTAACAAGGATAATTAAAGTACCCTACAGTTGATGACTAGAGTTCTGAAGCGCGGTTAATAGTGTTTTAATTTTAACTGTGGTTAAGTCTTATAGATGTGTTCTTAAGTGAAATAAATATATTTTAAAAGTATATTCACAACGTAATTGATGTACTAGGAACTAATTCTGGTAAGGACTATCATATAGAATTATTTCAATGCATGAAGAATTGAGTGTTAATTACGCTACGTTTAACCTAACTTTAACTGTGGAAATTCTTCGAAATTGAGAATTGAAGATAAGAAATGCTTGAGAGATATTTACGGCTATTAGTGCCAGCGATATTTTTTGTGCTTATAGCATGACTGAGAAATGTGTGGAAACTGATTAGATAGGAAGTTCTATTATGTTTAATTAAGTGTAGGAACTTCGTGACTTAGAAACTGAGAATGTGTATGTGAAGGTTTGGAAGATTGACCTAATGTTTAACTTGATTCTATTGTCTAAAATTAGAAATAAAATTTATGTATGTGTTATATAGCTTATATTAAATATTTCATTTGTTAATCTACTTATCGTGTTTGCCTGAATTCCTTTTTATTGCGCCGTTCACAAAAATTCGAATCTTGCGGGAATCCCAAGTGGAAAACAAATACTTCGGCCAGAATGAATGAGGAGACTGCTGACTAACTATCTGTGAATTGATCCTACTATTTTATATAGACTAATCTAAGGATAGAGTGGCGCAGTATAATAGAAATTTCTCTACCTTGGATTGGTGACCAATTCTCAATTAGTTTTTTTTTTTTTTTTTATGAAAGTGACTTGTAACAAGATGGCGGATTCGAACGTTGTAAAAGAGAACGTCACGACAACACGTTTGTTGGCAATACGAGTATACTCTTTGTTGGTATATGAGCCACACAAGCCAGCTACGAGCATACTCGTATGACACTTACCACCGGCAACGAGGTTACCCGTACTGACCTTGAAGTGAAAATGCTTGGTTTGTGGAGCTAGCAGCAAAACTGTGTATACTCATAGATGGAATATGCTCCGCACAAGCCAACTACGAGTATACTCTTATGTCGATTACCGCTGGCAACGAGATTACCATACTGACCTTGAAGAAGTGAAATTGCTTGGCGTATGGGAACAAACTCTGCCGAAGCATCATGACAGCAAACATGTTAACTGGCTCAGATTTGACATAAGAGGACTTTATTCCCAGCTCTGTTTTTCTAATGTGGTGGTCAGGGAAGGTGGAAGTCACTGAACAGTCCTTGTGCAATGGACAGTAGCATTGTCATCCATGAAACGACCATCACCTGCTGGATAAAAAGCCAACATTGCAGGACGGACTTGATTGGTAACAATGTTGAAGGCCACCTGACCTTCCAGCAGTATTAGGGAATCCATACCAGCCAATAGAACATGCCCCTACCACCTCCAACACACAGTAGGTAGAGAGTTTGGGAGGAGTCAAACTGTCTACCTACCATCAGTACAGAACAAGGTTTACTGCAATTTGTTGCACCACATAGCTTTCTTCGAGCGTCCAGTTATGGTATTCCTTCCCTACACCACTATACACAAACTTTCCAGTTCTTTGCAGAAACCAGTTGTTTGTATAGGCATACGACTGCCAATACCAAACTTCGATTTCCTGCACATAGTTTGGTGAATTATGGGTCAGGAACAGCCTTCATTAAATGCTTCGGTCAATTGCTACACACAAGAAGTTCTGTCTGTCCATCCAAGCCTTCTCGAGCAATGGTGATCTTGTTCCTGACACTCTTTTAGGACCACAGTTATGCTTCTTAGACAAGCAATGTGGGTTATTTTTATGCTGATTAAACACATGGGAGATCTCACTTTTTGAGAAACTAGTCAGCTCTGCTGTTTTCAAAAAATTGTGGCTCCAGCCAGATAAGTGCCCACAATAAGCCCATTATTGAACACCGAAAGATCCTTTATTTTTCCCATCGTGATCGACACTGTTGATGATTCTGACTAACAGCATTCTTAAATAGCTGCCTTAGAACACATGGTGATGCAAGTATTTTTCCATATATGCTGCATGTGACATTTAAGTAAATCTGCAAAAAGGTTTCTAATTAGGTGACTGGTATGTGTAGAAGAAACAAGTTTATTCCTCACCATTTGTGGCTTGTAAATATCTTTACACAAAGATATTTGTATAAATAGCTAATAGAAATTATGTATTTCCAAGTAATAAACACTTATTTAATTTTTGTTGCTTTCAGAAGTTTTTCCTGATCAAATTTCATTGCAAATCTTTCTGAAACAGCTTTATAGGTGTTTAAAGGTTTATTCTCAAGAATTTGTTTTGTTTGAGAAAATATTTTTGAGAATTTTATATTTATCATTATGAACACTTGATTCATACCAAGACTATGAACCCATTTGAAGGTGGTAATGAATTTTATAGAGGTGAGATATCTGATAACTAAAAAACTTTGTCTCTTGTTGTCTGTGCTACTGATGATTTGTATTCAGCTTATTTTCATGCTTACTGAATATTAAATCAAAAATAAACAGTTGTTTTGAATTTTTTAGAACTGATTTATAGTGAAAATCCACTCGGTCTGATAACAAGGGTTTATAATTA
Organism: Typopeltis vanoorti; assembly: GCF_054136105.1. Classification (NCBI taxonomy): domain Eukaryota; kingdom Metazoa; phylum Arthropoda; class Arachnida; order Uropygi; family Thelyphonidae; genus Typopeltis; species Typopeltis vanoorti. Next base: position 187,838,627 of record NC_143549.1, on the reverse strand, counting down.
ATTCTAATTAATAAAACCATTATTCAAGACAGTCATTTAGTTGAAAGATAAGTTTATTATTATTTTTCAGTTAGAAATAAGGAAATAATATAAGGGCCTAGATATATTTCAACTATGAATGGTATGGGACTTGAAGGCTTCCAGAAAGTGAGCAGAAACTTTTACAGATGGCTTGTGAAACACTGGTTTAAAGGAACCTACAGCTCATGGCACCTGAAATAAGTTAAAAATAATTAAAACCATTCCTTAAAATACAATAACATTGTAATTAAGGATATTTTAAGATTACATGCCTAAGATTGACATTAGTGAAAAATTATGCTTTGCTGATTCTATATGAGATTAGTAATTACTGGAGTTAATTAGAGAAAAGTATTGTAATATTAAAAATACTTACCAAAGATACAGTTTTAAGCTGTGACACTAGCATCTGATGGAGGAACCACCTCAATACCACAGATCTGTAATATAGAACAGTTAAAAATATTAAATAAAATGTTATTTTTCTTTTATTACAAAACATTGTGATGTCATTCAATCATGCCTGTGTAAATCCCTTGACAGAACACGAGATCAAAATGTACCACAAAAAACATTAAATAAATTACAGATTATGTTCTGCAAACAATAACAAAAAGCATTAGCATTAAGTTTATATAGAATTTTTGTAAACTGCTGGCATTAAAGATTTGAGCTGAAATATATATTAATATCACTGATCCTGAATTTATATGGCACAAAAATGCCATATCTTTTATTAAAAAAATAAAAATAGTGGAAGAGTGCTAGGTGGCATTTAAACAAAAATAGAAATGAGTTTAGCCACAAAGGCATACTTTTCGCAGTTGAAGAAAATTCTAGGTAATAGAGGTCTTTCATTGTCCAGTGAAGTACACTGTATGGACCTAGATTCTTCTCCATTTAAAATGGTACAGCACTAAAATGGTTCTACAAGCCAGCAAATAGCAAGTACATAGGACTGAACTCAATAGTAATGAATTTGGCTTCATGACCAACTACTGACAATTTTTGCTACCACTTATTCTGCCTACAGGAGGTCCAAGTATGGTGGTTTGTTTTTTTATACTCAGCCCATAAACTAGAGGTTAGTTGGTCAATCTGTAATTATTATTATAATATTGGGTCTCCTGTGATGAGTCCAAAGACTCAATCTATCATACTTCTCCTGAACCCATTAACAGAAAAGGCACTCAACTGATTATGGCAACCCATTCAACTCATTCATCACTCTCTAAGCAAAAAATCTAGTTCTCATACCTTTATTCAACTTCCAGGGATGACTCCCTCGTTCTGGTCACTCTAGCCAAATGCTGAAATATTTCCCCTGCATCAATCCTATAAAATCCTTTAAGCAATGTAAATGTTTCTATCACATCACCTCTTTTTCTCCTATCAACCAACTTCTGCAATCCAAACACCTTCAGTCTATCCTCATAGGGCACATTCCACAGGCCACTCACTATCTTGGTCACTTGCCTCTGAATCCTCTCCACTGCTTCACATCCCTAAGAAACCCAGGGGGACCAGACTTGAGCATAGCCATCCAGATGTGGATGTATCAAGGCCTTATAAAGAGGAATTGCAACTTCCTTATTTTCTACTTGTTAATGTGGTCTTCACTAGCCAAGTAATTTTATGTGCTACATTAGCAATATGTCCTCTAAATTTTAACTCCGTCTACCACACTTATAAATCTCTATAGCTTCATCTATTTCCTAGAGTACAGTGTCATCAATGTGATAAATGGCTGTAATCTATTTATTCCCAAGTTCATAATTTTACATTTCGACATTACACTGACACCCATTAACTTTTGCCAATACTGACAGCCTATTTAAATCATCCTGCAAGCTATCCACATCACCTTGATTAACTTGACTCTACCTAATTTCCCATCATCAGCAAACAAATTAATATTTCCTTTCAGGTTATTTCCTATATCATTTATGTACAAGTTAAACAGCAATAGTCCTAGCTTGTACCTTAGGTCATCAGTCACCTGTTTTCACCTCTATTCTGCCTCTCCATATACCTCTTTTTGATATCTGTCCAGCAGCCACCCTCTTATCCACTTAACCATTGTCATATCCATACCTGTTTGTTCTAATTTGTCTGTGGTATTCTGTCAAAAGCTTTTGCAAAATCATCATGTAGCCATTTCCTTTGTCCAACTCAGCTGTTACTCTATTTTAAAAAGTTAGTAAATTACTAAGGCATGACTGACCCTTCCCAAATCCATGTTGACCCTCATACAGTATCATATTATCATCTACCCATTCTTGAATTTTTTTTTAATCAATTTTTCTAATACTTTTACCACCACACCTGAGATACTGATTGGTCTATAATTTGCTATTGTAGTCTTAGAACCTCCCTTATGCAAAGGGATAATTTTGCCCTCTTTCCATTCCCTTGGAAGTCTACCACAGCTGAGACTTAAATTAAACAGCTTAGTCAAAGGCATTGCCAGTTCTCTTGCACATTCTTGCAAAACCGTAGCTGATATCCCATCTAATCCCACAACTGTATTTACTTTGAGATTCTGCAATATCATAAGGACCTCCAATTTATCCACCTCTGTTCCCACATTACTGTCTATCACATAGTTTAAAGCAGTAACCTCACTAAGAAGATATATGCTTGCAAAAAGTGGTCACTCAGTAACTCAACTATTTTATCTGCTTCCATCTCCTCATGACGATCACGCATTAAGGTTAATCTTCCATAGTCATTCTTCCTCTTACTTGCCACATGACAAAAGAACTCTTTGGGATTTCCTTTGGCCTGCTCGGCTAAATTCTGCTCATAATCTGATTTCGCCTTCCTGCTGGTCACCTTTCTTACCTGAGCCTTGTACTGTTCATGAATTACCATGCTGGTCACCTTCCTCTTTATGTACCCTCCACAGCATTTTCTTCTGCAGCTCATGCTTAATGATATTACTCATCCACCTAACTCCTACCTGATTAACCCTCCTTCCTCTAGATGACCCTTATCTATATCACATGCACTACCAACATCCTTACCCTGTGGTGTGTTATGCTATGGTATAGATTTAAGCTTCTTCCTAAGAATGTCATAATCACCTGTTTGTAGTTCCACAAATATCCCTTCTTCATAGAATATTTCTCATGTGTTGTCAACTTGGTTATGGATAGGTCTTCTGATTCTATGACCAGGTCCAATACTTTCCCACCCCTAGTCCCCTTAATCACGTACTGCCTTAAGTAATTATCTCTCAGCATTTGGATAAATTATATTTCCTTTCTGCAATGTGATCTTTCTTCCTCCCAGCCTATATCTCCATTGTTGAAGTAATATATAGAAAAGTACCAGGAATACTAATAATTTGTGAGTACAACATAAGTGGTGTTTTTGCTTTTACAAAAAATATCAAGATTCCTACATCGACCAAAACCTCCGCATCATCCCATGAAAAAACTAGGCGTCTATGAGATTCATTGCTCTTGTGACATTTGTTATGTAGGCCAATCAGGAAGGTCAGGAAGGATCTGCATGTTTAAACACATCAAAAAAAGAAGAGAGAATAAATCAGGCCTGGCATTTCACATAACTACTGGCCATCAAGTACTCTGGCAACAATAAAAAAATGCCATATATTGATCTTAACTGTTTTATAAGAAAATTTAAAGAAGCCTCACAAATGCTTAGGATTCCTACACAATTCAATAAAAATCAAGGCTTAATTTTAACATCAAGTATGGTCTCCTTTCATCAAAAATTTAACTGCCATGGACCTAGGATATAGCATGCATGAAAGCACAGAACGTGATAGCAATAACTAGCATTGTTCCAACTAAATAACGAATTTATAACCAGTTTGAAGTTATCAAAAACATCTAATATGTATTATTGTTAATAGGCTTCTGTTGTGTAAAACTTATGTACCACTACTATCCCTGATGATGTAAGTTAGGGCTGTCCAAAGCGCTTCCTCAGGCCAGATGTGGCCCACCTGTTGATTTTGATTTTCATGAGTGAAAAAAATAAATAATTTGAATCGAATTCATTAGATATTTTAATTCTATCAATAATCTCGATGTTGGTAATTTTATTTGGTGTTTTTTCATCACACTATATCAATGTGTTTTTTCAAATATTAGATGTATCAAAGAAGTGTTCTTACTGTTTTGTTCCGGCCCACATACTCTGGGCTCTCATGGGGAACATGAGTGCATGATTAGTGTTGTTTGTTTGTTCCGCTATTGAGGTAGTGCTCACCAAATTACTAGATACGCACCGTGATGAGACCCTCGGATAAATATTTCTTTCTTATTTTGGCCCTCAGATTACCTAAGATTGGACAGCCCTGATGCAAGTTTTATGATATACGAGGGTAGTCTGAAAAGTTCTCAGCCGCATCCATCGATGGCAGCACTATCGGCAAGATTTTTTTTTTCTAAGTTGGTACATCTGTCATAAGCATCATGTGAAATTGCAACATTTTATCAAGTAGTTTGTTTTATACAGCTGTCTGAAGCAAAAGGTTGTCTGTGTCCCTTGAAATAGATAAAATTCAGTATCCTGCAGTTATAAAATTCTTTGTCAAGGAAGGTTTAATGCCAAAAGAAATTCATTCGAAGTTCATAGAAGTTTATGGGCACTCTGCTTCATTTTCAACAATTAAGAAATGGGCTGCTGAGTTTAAATGTGTTGTGCGTGCCTTGAAGATGATCCACATGAAAGACGTCCAAAAAGTGTTACAACACCAGAAATCATTGATCAAGTGCACGATATGGTACTGTATGACCGGAGAGTCAAAATGCATGAAATTGCTGAGACTATACATATTTCAAAAGAACGTGTAGGATATATTTTGCATGAAGAATTGCATACGAAAAAGCTTTGCACAAGATGGGTGCTGCGCTTGCTCACAGCAGATCAAAAACACACTTGCTGAAAATCTCTGAACAGTGCTTGGAGCATTTTAACAAGAATAAAACTGATTTTGTGTGTTGATTTATTACTATGGATGAGACTTGGATTCACCATTACACACCAGAATCCAAACAGAGTCAAAACAGTGGACAGAAGCCAGTTGTTCAGTACCAAAGACAAGTCAGTTCCATCAGCAGGAAAGGTTATGGCATCGGTGTTTTGGGATGCTAAAAGGCATTTTGTTTATTAATTATCTTGAAAAGTGTAAAACAATAACCGGGGAATATTATTCAGATCTTTTAACCAGACTAGATGGAAAAATTCACGAGACAATAACTTGTTTGCAGAAGAAATAAAATCATCTTTTATCAGGACAATGCACCTGCCTACAAAAGTGTTTTGGCAATATAAAAATTATGGAAATTATGCACTATGAATTGTTGGAACATCCACCCTATTCCCCAGATTTGGCTCCCTCTGACTTCTGTTTCTTCCCAAAACTAAAACTCTTTCTCGCTGGTCAGAGTTTTTCTTTGAATCAAGAGGTGATTGCAGCTGTAGAGGGGTATTTTGCAAATCTTACTGAGAACCACCACAGGGACGGGATAGTGGTTTTGAAGCATTGCTGGAATAAATGTATTAGTCTTAATTGACATTATGTTGAAAAATAAAAATAATTTTGAAATTATAAATTCGTTTTTTCATTGTTAGGCCGAGAACTTTTCAGACCACCCTCGTACGAAACTTGTCAGGTTTTTAATCGTTTATTTTTATTATTATGTGGTCTCAATACCAAAAACTCCCCCACAGTATTAGGAATGTTATTCCATTAGAAGTATGAAGTATAGCTTGGCCAACCAAGTTATCATTTATGGGCTCAGCATATTAAAAAAAAAAGTCAATAATTTCTGCATTTATTATATTATATAGTGCAAATATAATTAAGTTATTGAAAAGGAATATATTACCTGAGAAATATGGAAATCCATACATCCTTGATATAGCTGTACTTGGGAAACATTTTCATTGGGAAATTTTTCAATCTGGAAAAAAAAAAAAAAACATTTTTGCTTTAAGAACATATTTAATATAACTTCCAACATTTATAAACACACTTATGATTGCTTTAGAAGTGTGAGAAGAGGACAGGATTATATGAGAGATAACTATCTGTCTCAATCCTAAGATATAATAAATCCATAACATGTTCCCAATTCCCCACTTTGCAACGATTTATCTGGTGTTGTACCACCTTATCCCAGTCCTGAAGATACTTTCAGGCGCAAACTTTGTTTGCTCACACTTGGATAAAAGATTAAACTAATTTTATTATAGTCTACTATCAAACTACTGCCCTCAGCTTAGTCCTCTCCAAATAATGGAGAAAGTTATCACCATGTAGTTTTGGTGTGAGAGAAAGATCATCTCTCTCTCTCTCTGACTCACTTCAACCACTGACAGATGGAATATTTCAGCTCTGTCATTTCTATAGGTACCTCCATGGATGCTGCTCTACCAGGGTATCCATTATTCATATGCTTTCCAATGGGGAAGGAGGGGGGCTATTGAAATACAGTTCAAAAGAATATAAGCTCTTTAAAATGACACCTTTAACAGAATATTGCATTGCAGGTTATTACAAAAACTGGGATAGTTGGAATATAGATGGTTTAAAGAAAGATACAGTTGTTTGCTAATGTCAAAAGTTAGGAGTAAAAACCAACCAATATAAAACCCTATCAGGAGAAGCTGAACATCCAGTATTGGGCTGCGAAAAACTGAGTTTAGTGTCCACGCAGTTAGCCTAGTGGCTGTGCGCTTCACAACCATATGCCTGGGAAAGGAGTGTCCTAGGTTTGATTCCCGTCAGAGACGTGAGGAGCTCAAGGATCTTCCTCAGCCATAACCAAGTTGGCCAGTCTTGGGAATGGACAGCACGGTTTTTTCCCCCAGTTTATCTCCTCCCACAAAGCAGGCAAACCGGCCCCATGAACACACACTTCGACAAACATGGAATACCACTGGGAATAAGGCGCAACTAACCTATTCCGCGGGATTATTGGTTACGGAAGCTTACACAGTAAAATGTGTAGGTCTGCGCGAAAGCATAACATATGATGAGTTCAGTGTTACCATCAAGTTAGAACTTTCAGGTTGAAAAGATTACAGACTGCATTACCTTGGTGAGACTATACTCCAGGATATTGAAAGCATAATAGTGAGGAAAGAGAGAGAGAGAAAAGTTGAAGTTCGGTGAATAGGACATGTTACAGAAATAGTAACTTCAACAGAGGATTTCTGCAATTCTCAGAAGTAAAGAAAGGAAGGTATTGCATCACTTTATGAAGGATGCATTTTCTTCCTTATCACTACTTAGCCACCTACATTTAGACTACTATATCTGGTTGCATTGGTCTCAGCACTTTAGTCCTACACTTTCAGAAATGGAAATGGTGGATAAAACAGAAAACAAAATATGCTATCAGGACCAGGAATGTCAATCATGAGAAGAGATTAAGAGAAAGTAAGTTGCAGCATTTGATAAATAGGCTGGTAGATAATAACAGAAAACATAAGCTGGTGAAGGAATTTTTCTGGACAGAAAGATGAGATTTTCTTGTGTGTGTTTTTCTCCAAGTGATGAAGAAAGTGGAATGAAAAAAGTGATCCCTTTAAGTAGTGTGGCTAGCAAAGACTAGAGTAGAGAAACAGATTTTTCTTGCAGTGAATGAGCAGAATGTATTATCAGAGAGAGTGATGATGAATAAATTTAAGCTATTGTAATAAGCAGTGGGGTCACTTAAAGGTCAAAGCAAATAACTGGGAGTAAATTTCAACATTGCCTTTCAGGAATGCAGAGAACCTACTGAGGCTTCTGACCTAATGTCCAATCCTCACCTTCACATGGTGAAGTATAGTAGGTATCTGCTTGGTACTGAACAAACAAGGATGGGTTGGCAATTTGTACTCTCTTTTTGCTTAAACTGTCCTCTCTATTAGCTTAAATCAAAAATGCACATGATGGTACAACATGATGAGATTTCATGCCAACTGGAGTTGTCTGTAAGGATAGAAAAAAATAAGAATACCATGGTGATTTTTTCAGATCAAAATGTTTCAGCTATTTAAGCACAGTTTTGAGTGAAAATGGCAAGTTAAATCTGAAACTAGACAACAGATTAACCAAGCTGGTATGGTGGGTAACCAGCTGAGTAAATTGATATGGAATGAAAGAGAAATTAGCCAAAACACCAAACTAGCAATATACAAGACGGTGTTAAAAAAAAACTCAGATTCATAACTTAAAACCAAGTTATGGATTGGAGAGTTGAGCTAGAAATAAAGTACTTAGACTAGAGACCACAGATTAGGGGGGTTCTGAGAAAAATTAGGAGAGTGAACTGATGGCATCAATTGCAGAATCTTATTAAAAATGAAGTTATTAGAAAGGAACTTGACATTATTAGCATTCAAGAATGTGTCAGCAGAGCTAACCTAAGGTGGTATTGCCACTTAAATAGAATGGGTGAGGAAAGGTTAGCAGAACAGGTGGTTGATGCCAAGATGGCAGGAAAGAGACCCAGAAGAAGACCAAGGTCTTGGTGGATTGATTCAGTCAGAAGTGCCTTAGAAGTACAAAATGTTAGATATGGCAATATTGGAGTATTCACAAATAACAGATTGATTTGGAGGAAAACTGTTGATAGGAAATTAATAATGTAAACTTAATCATGTAGTGCTGTCATAGTAACCTGATCACCCCTTGGGCTACACATCAGGAAACTGATGAGGATATTGATGATGATGTAATAAGCATTGTGAACCATGACATATTTCTTAATGAATCAACTGGCTCCTTTAATGTTAATCTACTCACATAAATGTGTAAAATTAAAGCACATTTAGTACTAGAGATGGACTGGAGGGATAGGTAATCCATGAACTCTGCTCTATAGACACCAAATTCTTTTTTTTTTTTCTTTTTTTGTGAGCTACTTCAAACTTTCAGAAAGCAGGATAATAGTCCTGAAAACTAGGCAATAAAAAATTGCCTAGTTTCCATGCTACAGTGGACTATTTGGGTTCCTCCTTGGAGATGTCAAAATATTGTATTAATACATATACCCAGAAACAAACAAGTGTTTACTTTCCAGAACCATTGTCCTCAAGCCTAAAAGCATTGTATAATAGAAATTGGAAAGAATTGAGGTAAAGTGATACCAAACCATTGCTTAATAATTTAGTTGAAGTGCAAAGATATATACAGTTCTCTAACTAACTGTATATTAAATTTTGTTAATAATTAATTAAAATAAATCAATCTTCATAAGATTTTACTTACAGCTTCTTTTTGACATTCTTCATGTTGTTGAAGGACTGCACTCTCAACCTAAAATAGAATAAATATGTATGTTAACCAGTGAAATAAAATATCTTTATTATATAGTATATAGAAAGGGTATTTTAAATGCCATCATTGTGTATATAATAAACTTTTATGCTTATGTTAGTCATTTGCTAACTATGAATGATCCAACTTTCAGACAACACTATGAAAACAAGCCTACATTCAGCCTATTTAACCCCCCCCCTTGGGGGGGGTCTAAGTTGCCAGTTTCCTTTCAGTTGTCACTGTGGCTTTCTGTCCTCAGAAAGCTATAGCCAATGTCTTTAACTCTGATCTTTTCACTTTCCTTCAGTGGGATAAAGATAACTTAGTGAACTTCAGCACTGCCAAATCACAGTCCTTGTATCTCTCACAATTCACAGAATCAGATTTTTCTTAGGCTGGCTTACACATCTAACATCTCCTGGCACGAACACATGCCTATAGCTTACTCAGCATCCAAAAAACTTGATATACTTTTCTGCTCAAGATATTACTTCTCACATGTTACAACTGCTAACAGATGAGAAGAGGACATTAATTGATAACACTCTCGCTCGCTCTCACAGACACTCTGAGATGTTTGGTTTCTGCTTTATGTCTCTTCTATGGACAGTGTTCTACTGAACTGTATCATTCCTGCACTTTCTTGTGAGACTAAGAAAGTAAGCAGCTCTCTGACCAGCTTAAAACCTACTCTGCTGGTAGTCTCATGTTACAATTTAATGAAATAATACAGCAGAAGGTTTAATCATTTCAATATTTTGTCTCAGTCTAAAGAGACATCGTCAGGAATACAATGTTAAAATTGTAATAAGACGCATGGAGTACATGTAATAACACACACTAATTTCATTTCTTCCACTTCTTGTGGAAGAAATGAAATTAGACTAAATGGAAACTAAAGTCATATGAGGGGTGCCCTCTGTGGGTGCTGTTGGCTAGCCTTAGATGCTGGGCAAGAGGCCTAAGAATTAAAGTTTCCTGACCTTGAGAAATTTTATACAGCCATATTCAAGATTAGGCAATTTTTTAAATCTGCTACTGATTCTAAAAAAAGTTAAGTTTGCATTTATTATGATGGATTTCTTCCATCTGATTCTGTGCAAAGTATCCACAAGGCATGGTCTGCTAGACCTAACTGACCATAGTTGCAGCAGCAGATGTATTTTTTGTATTCTTCTAGGCAGATGTCAGTAGATCTCCCAGTCTGACCATAATACGATAAGTTGCAAAAAAAAAAAAAAAAAGGAACCTTGTAAACACCTAAAATAGAGAGAAGAGGAAGTGGATTGTTAGGAGGGCAAAGAAGGGAAGCCAGCTTGAAGTGATGTTTGAAATCAGTGCAGAGATTGTATTTCTTTAAAGTTCTGGCTATTTTTTCTGAAGTGACCCAAATATAGGGAATGTAATAGCATTACTATAATCTTTATATTGTGAGAAAGAGACAGGTTTTAAGCTAGTCCAGCATATAACTTAACAAACTTATTTCTCCTCTTTCATGCCATTTATCTGTTTTCCTCAAAGACTGAAACCTTTGCCTTTTCAAGAAACACATCAAGCTCCTCTCTTGTTCACACACCACTGATACTGTATTTAATTGTGCATGTATTTTTAATTTAACAAGCATTTCCTTTTTGTTTGAGAAAGCCCATCTTTAATGTGAAATTTGGAAAAAATAATGTGCTAATTAAAAAGTATTGCATTAAGTGTGTGTGCAGTTGAAATGTTAAAAAAATTGAAAAACTGTAGTTAATTTTTATAGACCTGTTATATTATGTCTCATCTCTATCTGATGTTCCATTCACATCTTCATAACAGCCATGAGAATACTGCAACGTATGTTCTTCAATGTTGTAAAAACCTGAGTTTGAATACTGTCTAGGATGCAAGATACTTCTAAAGAATTTTCAACTAACAATGAATAGCTAGTCTTATATGGAGACAGCAGGGTTCCCCCCCTCCAAAAACTTGGATTTTTCATTGGATAAAATAGACTGGCCAGAGAACATTGAACTGACAGACAATACAATGGCCACATAGTCTTAGTCGCTTCAACAGTAACGCTAACCAATTCAGTCCATTTATGTATTAGGCCAAATGGCCAGTTACCACCTAGTAACTATGACATTTAAATTCTCTCACTTCAATCTGCTCTGTTTGCTAGGTCACATATCAGTTGAGATATCAGAAAGAGCTTTTCCTCCTTTAAACTCTAATTTTTTCATCCTACTAAAGAAGCAAACTAGCCAGAAGAATTCAATTAATAGACAATACACTGGCTTCATAAACCCACCCCCCATATTCTCTAGTTGGTTTACCTGTTTTGCAGGAGTGAAAGTTGACAAGAAGAAATCCCTGCCACCTGTATGTTGAGACTAGCTTTTCATTGTCACGGAAGTTCCTCTCATCTTTCGCACGATTTGAAATCAGATTCATTCTAAAGGGCACATGGTATTCCAGCTGTGCTGAAGAGGCATCATTAAAGATTGTATATATTTCAATATTCTTAGTTGAATAACACCTGATGGTGTGGCTGACTCAATAGCTTTGATGTATAAAACATGTCTGAAAAGAGTTATCTGAGAATACCTCAGATAATGAATAACATGAAGATGTTAAATTTTTTTTTTCAATTTGCTCCTGCTTTTCAAACATAAAGCATGTTTCAAACTTTGGAAGGAGTAGCAGTTCATCACTTCTGCATCAGAACAGAATGTTTTTATCCTTAAGTCATTTCCAAATCAGAAATCACACAGGATGAGAACAACATTGTCATATGGGTGCACTAGATATTCCACCGAGAGCTGCCAGTGCCTTCATTGCACATTTGATAAGTTGATGACACCATCTTGAAGCAGAATGTGTTTTTTTTAATACATTGACAATGAGTCTCAGGTGTTTTTGCATAATATTCACCAATTTGAGTTTCCTTCCGAGTTACTCAGTGCTGAAAAATCATGTTTTTGGAATAAATTTTTTTTTTTTCCCAAGAAATAAAATATCAGCACCACTTTTACAAACAACGATGCTGTGTTGGCAAGTTTTTATCTTTCAGTACACATGATAGTTATCATGACAGATTATTGGTTCTTCAGAAATTTTTCTCTCCCAATAGGAGTCAGATTTCTCTGGCAAAGTTTCACTTGCATTCATTTCTGGTCATCAATAAGATGATGGGCAACCTATCTTCTGCATGCACACAGAGTTCATGTTTAACTGACTATAACATGTGTGGCAAATCCTTTATAAACACATTTAAACTATAAAACAATTCTCATAATAATTTCTGTTTTCCTTCAACAAATGAACAGTTCTCTCAATGAAGAGAATAGAGAGTCAGGTCTGCAGCAGGAACATCTACCAGAGAGGACCCCCCCCCTTTTGATTTTGAAATGCTTCTGCTCTGTAGGCATTCATAACATCTCTTAACCACTTTTTCCAAACCTTACACAAAATTTAATAACACATCTTTTTCTTAAAACATATGAAATATCATTCCTGCCACCATTGAAAATTAGGAGGGTTTTTAATAACAATCTTGTCCAAAAAGGTTGTGAACTTAGTATTACCTTAGTATTGGGGTGGGTGCCTGCTATAGAGACTAAAAATTAATACTTTTTCAAACTACTTCAGGTCTCCAATAAGCAGGAGAGTGGTCTAACACTGGTCTTTGAAATCTTCTGCCACTTAAGTACATATAGAAATATCTCTTCCATAGTAGGATTTGAATCCACAGCTAAAGACACAAAAAACAACAGGACTCACTTTGTTTAAAATATATGATCAAGTGCAAATGTTATATACCTAACATTGGTAAAGCAACACTTGTTAGATCCAAGGAAAATTAATTGACAAAATACATAACTAATATGCAGATCAAAATTTTGATACGAAAACCTGTTCCTTAGCCATTAATAAACTAACATTCTGGACATGTCCATAACAATAATCAGATCCTGATATCTTCAAGGCAGTGAGGGCGAGGACAAGATACAGGATACTATGGTGATGCAATATAATTAGGTTTACATTATTAGTAGGTCCTATCAACAATCTTCTAAATTAATCTGTCATCGGTCTGGTTTAAAATATTGTATATTATATTGTATAAGATTGTATATTTCACTCTTCTACAGCACTACTAACTATATCAGTCTACCTAGATGCCGATCTTTTTTCTGCCAGACATTTTTCTCTGTATATCCTAAGGGATGAACAGAGAAAAATGTATATCCTTACTTGCTAGAAACTTTCAATATGATTTCTTTTCTAGAACTGTTTCTTTTACCTCATGATTTCAACTGCAATATTCATATTTTTCTGTCTTAAAAGAAAACCAACCTAACCACATGCCTCCTTGGCTTGTGTTAGGTTTTTCAGTTTTAAAGTTAAGCTGTTTAGCTTTTTAATGTTTTCTTGTCCATCCTCCATTGCTAAACAAAGGCCTCCAACAATTTTCTCCATTTTTCTCCTCAGTTATTGCACTGCACCCTATTTTCAAGCCTCATCTCACTACCTCTTCCTTGGTCTTCCTCTGCTTATTATCATCCATGGATCTCCATTCCATTTTTAATTCAAACCTTTAATTCTCATATCATATCATTATACTATTCATCATAGCCTGTTTTGAATGCATAACATATTGGATAATGCTTTTGTATACCTGATCTTGATCATATTCTCAGTGCATAATGACTTTACTCCAAACATCAACAAATTTCATTCCCGTCTTTATGGTTCGGATTTCTAATTACTCGGATTAGCATATACTTAAAACTTTCACCAATAAGACCAGTAGATTAGATAAGAAGCAACTCATCATGCTGGTCTTATTAAAATACTTGTATTATTAATATTTTTCACTTACCTATGTGCCATGATCATTGACAACAGAAGTTATGAATATATAGTCAGTAATTCAATCTAACTCACATTTTTTGATAGAGAAATATATACCAGCAAATACACTTATACTCACTTCACCAAGTTTTTTGCTTAGGATTTCATTTCTGGCTCTAGTGAAGTCATATTTTCCATCTTCCTTAAACTGAAACAAAAAAAAAAAAAAAATCCAGACTTTTAAAAACAAATCAAAAAAATAAAGTGTACAATAAAATTTATTGCATTTGTCTTCCAGTTATTTATAAAACATTTTTATTCAAATTTAATTTACTGTATACTAGATCCACATAAAAACACATATACACAATATAATTGGTAAACTCACAATTCAAGCAAAAAAGCTAATTTCTGACATCATTTGCTTTGTGTTTTTTTTTTCAACTTTTCGTAAAGAATATGTAACAGAGGGCACACAAGGATTAAGGGTCTTGGAGTTGGTCATCTCATCAGAGGATGTAATTATAAATGAGGTGTCAAATCATCCACCAATTGGCAAGAGTGACCATGAGGTGATTACCTGGGTGGTTGCCAGCAGTGCAAGGACCCCCAGTGAGAAAAGGGTATATGTGGAATTACAAGGGGGGGGGTTATGAAGAGCTCAGGAGACAGCTTGTGGGTGTAGCGTGGAATGAGGAGTTAACTGGAAAACAGATCAATGCAGCTTGGGGAATTTTCAAAAACTATCTAGTAGATGCAATGTCTAAATGTATTACAAGGGTGAGAAGGTTAAATAAGGTATGTGTGAGATAGATGAATAAAGAGATTAAGCATGCAATACAGAGAAAAAGGGCATTGTGGAGGCAGCATAAGAGAAGTGGAAATAACCAATTCCATGAGGTCTACAAAGACCAGGCAAGGAGGGCGACTTGGTTGGTGAGAGTAGCTAAAGAGAGGTATGAACAACAATTAGCTAATGAAGCCAAAAAGAATCCTAGGGAGTTCTTTTGATATGTAGCCAGCAAAAGAAAGAATGATTATGGAAGGATGACATTGATTGGAGAAAATGATATAAAGACAGCTGTTGCAGAATGTGTGGTGGAGATACTTAATGAGCAGTTCATAAAGATCTTTCAATCTTGTGAATGTGACTTCATGGAGAGACAGAGCAGTTGATGATGGGGAGGAGAGACTGACTAAGTGGACAAGAGGTGTTTCAGGAGTTGAGTAAACTAGATGTAAATAAGGCTGTGAGACTTGATAATATATCACCACGTATTCTGAAGGAATGTGCCAGGGAGTTGACACCTACCTTGACATATTTTTTTTAATATGAGTCTTGCACTTGGTCAAGTTCTTAAGGAGTGGAAGGAGGGCAAGATTGTGCCACTTCATAAAGGAGGTGATCAAACTAGGCTTTTGATAGAGTACCTCATGATAAGTTGACAGTCAAACTATCAACTTATAGCTTATGCACTAATCTGATATCCAACCCCATCAGACAAGCAGATGGGGTTGGATATTAGATTAGTGCATAGGCCTATCTGTGTGTCAGGTGTTGTGGTTAAGTTGTTGGAGAAGCTTGTGAGAACTAGGATCCAGAGTTGGGTTGACAACAATGGTATTATCTTTGATGGACAGCATGGATTTGCTAAAGGGAGGTCGTGTTTTAGTAATCTACTTACTTATTACAATAAAGTGACTGCTTCCTTGGACAGAGGAGAAGGATACACAGTAATATACTTGGATTTCGCAAAAGCTTTTGATAGAGTACCTCATGATAAGTTGACAGTCAAACTAGAGCAGATGGGGTTGGATATTAGATTAGTGCATTGGATTGGAGACTGGCTATCTGATAGGTATGAACAAGTTGTGTATGGGGGTGCAATATCCAGGAAAAGGAAAGTCACTAGTGGAGTGCCTCAGGGATCTGTTTTAGGGCCATTACTATTTAACTTGTATATTAATGATATTGGTAAAGATTTGGATGGAGATATTCAGTTGTCTGCAGATGATGCAAAGTTGGGACGAACCATAAAGAGCAGTGAAGATGTTGTGGCCTTGCAAGAAGACTTGAATAAATTGAGTGATTGGGCAAGCAAATGGGGATGTGAGTTCAATGTTGCAAAATGTAAGGTTTTAAAATTTGGAAAACAAAGATGGGATGCAGAATTTATGCTTGGTGAGAATATATTGTTGGAAGTAGAGGAAATAAGAGATCTGGGAGTGATAGTGGATAAGGATCTAAAATTTAGGGGACACATCGCCAAAATTGTGATGACAACACAAAGACTTCTGGGAATGATGAGGAGGACACTGACGTGTAGAAGTAGGGAGATTCTTGTTCCATTGTATAAGGCTTTGATTAGGCCACTCATGGACTATTGTGCCCAGATTTGGTCACCTGGTTTTCAGAAGGATGAAGAGATGTTGGAAAGGGTCCAAAGGCGACTGACTAAGGTAGTTTCTGACCTCTGGAATGTCGAGTATGAGGAAAGATTGAAAAGATGTAATTTGCAGAGTCTAGTGGAGAGAAGGAAGAGGGGAGATATGATAGAGACCTACAAGTTGGTAAGGGGTTACCAACTTGTAGGTATAATATATATATGTGTGTGTGTGTGTGTGTTAAAGATACCAAGCAATTTTAAACCTGGTTTTACTCCATTTCCCAAGTAAGCAAACAGACTAAAAGTCAAGTTTGCACCTGCAATTGATGCAAGTCTAACTGATCCCACAGGTAGTGCAGGATCAGGGCAACTCGTGGCAAAGGTGGAACAAGCTCCGATCACTAATCTTAATATTTACCCTTAATGCCAAAACACATCTCTAAAAAGGGGATGTATGATGTTTTGTATTAAAGGCAGGGGGCCACTACCTAGACCGGTTTCGACCTTTATTGAGGTCTCGTCAGTGGGAGCTAGGCTAGAAATACCAAGATTTAGCAATAAAGAGCTTGTAAGTATTTCGCCAAAACAAGTTACCATAAGGTGTTTTAACCTTATTAAATAAAAATCTCTGGAGGAGATATAAATGTATAAAGTATTTTTACCTTGGGTATAAATATGTTAAAGATACCAAGCAATTTTTAAACCTGGTTTTGGCGAAATACTTACAAGCTCTGTATTGCTAAATCTTGGTATTTCTATTTCTAGCCTAGCTCCCACTGACGAGACCTCAATAAAGGTCGAAACCGGTCTGGGTAGTGGCCCCTTGCCTTTAATACAAAACATCATACATCCCCTTCTTAGAGATGTGTTTTGGCATTAAGGGTAAATATTAAGATTAGTGATCGGAGCTTGTTCCACCTTTGCCACGAGTTGCCCTGATCCTGCACTACCTGTGGGATCAGTTAGACTTGCATCAATTGCAGGCGCAAACTTGACTTTTAGTCTGTTTGCTTACTTGGGAAATGGAGTAAAACCAGGTTTAAAATTGCTTGGTATCTTTAACATATTTATACCCAAGGTAAAAATACTTTATACATATATATATTTGTATTTTTATTCAAGTGTAAGCAAAGTTTACTTTATGAAAGTGAAATTTTATACAGATATCTCTGATCCAGAGTATTTTAATGATGTGTTACACCTTTTACTACTTGTACATAGAAAATTATTATTATTAACATCTGACCTCTACGAAGTCAGTGACTCATCATGGGAGGTATACACTATCACGCAAAAGGCTCATCCAACCATGCTTTAAATTGATTCAATGTGTCTACATTCACAACACTCAGGCAATGCATTCCACTCACCAATCACTCTCCATGCAAAGAACCTTCTCCTCACTCCTCTGCTAACTCCCTTCTTATACAGTTTCCATAGATGGCCTCGTTTTACCCCCCCCTCCCATTCTATAAAAAAATCTCTTCCATGTCAACTTGATAACAACCACTGACTAGCTTATATATCTCAATCATATCTCTCCTCCTCCTCCTATTCACAAGGCTTTGTAATTTACATTCTCTCAATGTGTCCTACTATTCCACGTTCCAAAGACCACTGACCACCTTTCTTCTCTGGATCCTTTTTAACATATCCTTATCACCATGAAATATCAATTCTTCGCTGATTCCAACTTGGTATCTTCTTGGGTCTGGTGTCCACTGACAAGATCTCAATCAAGATCAGAAACCAGTATGGATGGCAGCCCTTACCATAATGTTTTTGCATTATAGGGTATTGAAGCAACTGATGCAAAGTCAACAGTCTCTATATACAAGTAGCCTAGTCATGAAGGTATTTCACATGCAAACTTTGTTTGCTTACACTTGGCTAAAGAATTAAGGGCAAATATAATCTGTCAAATATAATTTACATTGACCAAGTGAAAAAACCTTTCACCAGGATTTCTGGATTATCTAACCCTTAGCCCATCCCATGGTACTAATACTAAAGTCATATGAACTTAACAGTCTTTGTAGATGGGATTCACATTCAAAAAAAATCTACTTGAGGCCTGAAGCAGCACAGAACCATGTTTGTCTCTGGAGCAGGGTTTCCAGAATATCTAATCCATAGCCCATACAATTATTCTATAATTTTATAACATTTTATGGCTGTAATTGTGATTAAAAACATCTGCATATATATGCAATACATTTATAAATGGGAAAGAAACAAGAAGCACTATGATACCTTAAAACACTGCAGGATGGTGGGTTGTAAAGAAGTCATACCAGATTCAGCAATGTCAGGAGTAATCAACTTATCATAACATGGTAACAAATACATTGGACAAGGGGGATGCATAATACTATAGTATATTTAAATTTTGCAAAGGTTTTCAATAGATTCTACATAACAAACTAGTTACACTGGAGCAGATGGAGTTGGATAGTAGATTAGTGTGAGCAGGTTCTGTATGGGGGAGTGATATCCCAGAAGAGGAAAGTCACTAGTGGCATGCCTTAGGAGTCCGTTTTGTTTAATTTGTATGTAAATGACATAAGAAAGTACTTAAATGGTAATATACTGTTGTTTGTAGATGATGCCAAGTTGGGGAGAGTTATGAGAAGTAGAGAAGATGTTGTAGCTTTGTAAGAGGACAAAATAGACTGTCTCAATGGGCGAGTGTAAGGGGATGTTAGTTTAATGTTGCAAAGTGCGAGGTTTTAAACTTTGGGAAGCAAAGATGGAATGCAGACTATAGGATTGATAGGGATATTTTAGAGGAGGAGGTGGAGAAGATGAAAGATCTGGGGTTTGTGTTGGATAGAGACTTGAAATTTCATGAACATTTTGCTAAAATTGTAAGGATAACACAACAGATTATTGGAATAATGCAGAAAACACTGACTTGCAGAAGTAAGGATGTTTTGATTCCATTCTAGAAGGCTTTGATCGCTGTGTACAGATTTGGTTACCAGGTTTTAGGTAAAAGGATGAGATGGAGCAGGTTCAGAGATTATTGTCTAAGTTGTTTTCTGGTCTCTGGAATGCAGAATATGAGGACAGATTGAGAGAATGCAAAAATTACAAGGCTTAGTTGGATAAAGGAAGAAATGATCGAGACATACGTTGGTAAGGTGAATGTGAACAAGGGGGATGCGAAGTAGAATTTTTTGCATGGAGAGTGGGGGGTGACTGAAATGTTATTGCCTGAGATTATGGTGAATGCAGGAACAGTGAGTATATTGAAGTAGAAGTATGATAAGCTGTGAATGTGAGAGTAGGACCTCCATTAACGAGTCTCGACTCAATGGAGGTCTGTTGATAATAACCAATCTCAGGTTAGGAAGCACGGACCTTCTTCAAGAAATTCAATTCTTTTCTCCTCACTCATAAGGCAGAGAGACTAACCTCTATGAAATGAAGCTGATGCGAGCTTTACAATGGGTCCTTTTATGACTCCTTTTCAATCTAGTGATAATAGTAATACACTGCTTGGAAAGAAGTCAGACAACCCCCCCCCCATGGACAAGGTGCATTGTGCTATGCTTGTCACATATTTGTAGCTAGTATAAATTGGAGGAATATACTGAAATAAAGAGCCAAAAGTCTTCACTTTGGCAATCAAATTAAATGGATATTGCATCCAACATTATTTCAAAGCCGAATAGATAAACTACGAGTTTCTTGCCAAATATAGAAACTATAAAAGTTTTGGCGGATCCAAGCGTAAGCAAACCTTTCATGACAGGGGCAACTCAGAATAAAGGTGGAGTAAGGTCTGATCACTATCCTTAGCATTTCCCATAATGTAAAGCACATCTCCTAGTGGAGATGTATGATGCTATACATTATGGGGGTTCACTACCCAGACCGGTTTCGACCTTTGTTGAGATCTCGTCAGTGAGAGCCAGACCCCACTGCGATGCGACACCTTTTTTAGCAACTCGTATGGTAAAGTTTAAGTTCTTCATCACTTCAACCTGAATATTTACATCTGGGTCTGGCTCCCACTGATGAGACCTGAACAAAGGTCGAAACCAGTCTGGGTAGCGACCCTTTCCCCATACATGTATAACATCATACATGTCTGCTAGGAGATGTGTTTTACATTATGGGAAATACTAAGGATAGTGATCAGAGATGACTCCATCTTTACTATGAGCTGCCCCTGTCATGAAAGGAATATGATGCTACCAAGTCAATGCAACTGTGTCCTGGTGAAATAGCTTGAGAAGGGAACTGACTGAGTTTGATGGATGGAGAGACATTGTGATCAGATGCCATATTTCAAGACTATCTGTTTGGCAAACTGTTGACAAATTAGGCCATCTCAAGTCAACAATCAGTGATACAATACTAAGATGGAAGCACAAAGGAGTCAACTGCAAATTCAGCCACACTGGAACATAGCACCATATGGTCACGTCTGCCAAAAGTGACCATAGGGTCCTACTAAAGATAACATGTAAAAAACCACCATTCATCGGCTGACAGGTTGATGTGTCAGGCAACAACTGGAACAGAGGCTCACAACATGGGTTTCCATAGTAGGACTGCAATATGCAAGCTCCACATTATCCGCACGAACATGCATAGTCGTCTTCGGTGGTGCAAAGAGCGTGTACAGCAGTGTGCAGAAGCTTGAAAAGCTATATTATGGAGCAACAAATCATGCTACACCCTTTACCAAGTAGAAGGACAGGTAGGGGTGTGGCTGATGCCCAGTGAACATCTCTTACCAGAGTACATAACCCCAACTATGAAATTCAGAGGCGAGAGTGTGATGCCGTGGTCCAGTTTTTTTCTGGTTCAACTTTGGACCTCTGTTAGTGGTGCCACGAATATTGAACTGAGAGGTATCTGAACACTGTAGACAATTCAATGCAATGCAAATCTTTTCTATGAAACTTATCTCTTTCAGCAAGACAATGCACTATGTCATAAGGTTGTTGCTGTAACTGCATGGTTTGTGGACATGCACATCACCACACTTGACTGGCCTCCACACAGCCCTGATCTCAATCCTATTGAACATGTCTGGGATGAATTGGAGCATCAGGTGAGGTTGAGAGATGTCTGCCTCACATCAGTCTAGGACATGCCTACAGGAAGAATGGTCCAAAATTCCCATTGATCACTATTGTACACTTGTGGATAGTATGTCCTGTAGGATTGCTGTAGTCACTGCAGCAAAAGGAGGTCCTACATCTCATTAAGGTGGGTGCCATGACTTTTCCTAACACCACGATGTCTATTGACTTTTTTTTTCCCAAGCAGTGTATATTACGTGTTCTTTATGATTATTTTTATAGATAAATTCCATCAACTCATTTAAACTGTAGTCTGCAACTGCTATGTTAAGAATTTCATAAATTCATATACATTGAAAGAATTATTTGAGGGGGGGGGTCTAAAAATTATGCAAAAGACTCGTCATAGATTTAGCTAATGAAAGAAATGCTTTTCCTTATTCACTTGTACTTTAATTTCTTAATTTAAATAGGTAGAATAATAGACTTCTGTGTATATAAACATACCCATTTCTCTTTCTTTAATGCACAAGTAGTAACATCTTCCTGATGCTTTGCAATCTGGTCCCTTCGGCGTTTCTCAGCTTCTTCCTGGGGGAAAAAAAAAAAGGACAATTACATTTTCCATTGACTGGAGATAATCTATGAGCAAGAGGAATAAAATTTCAAAATGCTTGATAGGTGTGAGCAGTCTTTCTCCACCTAAATGGCAATATATTACCATTTCAAAAACTGAATGCTACTGAATATTTCCTATTTATCACAAAAATAGGATATTATAAAATCTTGAATATCTAAAGAACTATTTTATTCCACGAAAGAAATTAAAATTCTGCTAGCCATATCTGTTTGGGAGAGGATAAATCCATTGATAATTTTCAATTTCCAGCAGGCAGATGTGATCAATCAAAGTATCAGTAGAAGTTGGACAAACAAAGAGTGAACGGTATGAATGTGGAAGAAATGAGTGAGGGCATAAATTTAGTGACCTATACTCACTATGTAAAAAATTAAAAATAAAAAAAGGAAAAATTAGTTTATTACTAATTTATCACCAGCTTATTTGGTTGAGTGGCTAGTATTAGCTATCCAACCAACAAGCAGTGGGTTCAATTCCCTTCATGGGCATGAATATTTGTGATTGACTTCAGGTGGAAGATGAATTTCATCATCCAGTGTAAGACCACTGCCCTGCTCTTTGGAGGTCTGAAGTGGCTTGAAAGTTCTATGTTCTCTAGAACAATGTTTCTAGATTATGTAAAAAATAAATAAACAGGAAAAAAAAATGTTTAGCCCATTCAATGCTTGAGTATTGGATGGGATAAGAAGCATACTATAAATTTACAAATTTCATTGGTAGGAGTAACATAAAAACAAAAAAAAAATAATAATAGAATTAACTTATACAATTGGCTAACAGTTCTAAGACAAGCACTATTCACCAGAGTAGATGTGCTACCACAATATTGGAATCGTTTCAATTATTATTATTATTCAGAGAAACTTATTGCAGGAGGGCATATATTTCAAATATATATAGTATTATTTTTCCTGATTCCATGGAGTCACAAGACTCATTGAGAGAGGTTGCTAGTGAACACAAAGTCTATCATACCACTCCTTAAAATCATCCACAGGCAATGCATTCCATGCTCCTACCACTCTCCATGCAAAAAATTACTTTCACTTTTACTGCTTCCAGGAATGGCCTCTTGTCCTTGTTCCTTTTCCTCATTCTATCATATGAAAAATCTCCTCAGTGTTAATACAATAATAACCCTTCAACAGCTTAAATCTCTTGATCATAATCCCCCCCCCCCCCCATTTGTCTTATAACCACCAAACTCTGCAATCTGCATGCCCTCAGTCTATCCTCATAATCAACACTGTACAGTCCTGACATCATTTTTGTTATTTGCCTCTTCAATCTGAGTGCAGAAATCCAGATGTGGTTTGATCAAAACTTTATACAAAATGACCAGCACACTGTTATCTCTTGTGGTCAATGTACTTCCTCACAACATTGCTGCAATTCTCTGATATGTCTTCACAACATCTGCAATATGTCATCAGAACTTCAAATCTCTATCCACAGTCATCCTAAGAGCCCTTGCTTTCTCCACTTCTTCCAGTATAACTCTGCCAAGTGAGTATGAAACATCCCATCTGTGAATCCAAATTTTAAAACCTTACTCTTACAACTCATTTAGTTGTATTAAACTGATATCTCCATTCATGCGCCCACCTGTTTTATTCAAATCCTCTGGAAGAGGATTTGAATAAGCTGGATAGGTTATTAAAATCCTCTAGAAGAGCCAAAACATCAGTACTATTACTAATAACCCTCCCAAGCTTCACATCATCTGCAAACAACTTAACATCTCCCTTTAGTCCTGTGATAATATCATTGACATAAAAGATGGAACAGCAATGGTCCCAGGACTGAACCTGTGGAACTCCACTTGTAACCTGCCTGCTTCCCCATATACAACTCTGATATTTATTAGAGAGCTAATCACCAATCCGCTAACCTGATATCCAACCCATATAATGCAATTTAAAAAATCAACTTGTCATGTGGCATCCTGTCAAATGTCTTTGACAGGAAAAATCAAAAAAATGACAGTGAGTGTCTTACCTTCATCTACTACTTTTGTTACTCTATTCTAAAAGGTAACCAGGCTACTAAAATAAGAGCACCCTTTAACAAATCCATGCCGGCTGGCTTAAAATTATCCTCATCTGCACAATTCTGTACATGTAAATATATATGTATAATAACCTGTGTATGTAAATTTTGCAAATATATTTAAAAAAAAAAACTTGCTAATTCAACGTCATCTTTAGAATGGTTATTCCACTGTTTCAATTCAAATTAATATAATGCAACAGCAGCTCCGAAACTTTTTCCTTTAACAAGTTTTAATTCTCATTGCCTCAGACTGCTGAGAATGTGAATGAATTTAAGGCACAGTATAATGAGCTATGTATGTGATAGTAGCCTTCCATGATGTTAAACTTAAGAATGAAGATGCTGTAAAACAAATTCAATAAGCCTTAAACTCACGACGGTGGTCTGAAAAGTTCTCAGCCTCAAGCATAAATGGCAACACTATTGGCAAGATTTTTTTTTCCCCTAAGTTGGTACATCTGTCATAAGCATCGATGTGAAATTGCAAGTCATTCTATCAAGTAGTTTGTTTTATACAGCTGTCTGAAGCAAAAGTGTTGTCTTTATCCCTTGAAATGGATAAAATTGAGTATCCTGCAGTTATAAATTCTTTGTAAAAGAAGGTTTAATGTCAAAAGAAATTCATTCGAAGTTAATAGAAGTTTATGGGCACTCTTCTCCTTCATTTTCGACAATTAAGAAATGGGCTGCTGAGTTTAAACATGACCATACCAGCCTTGAAGATGATCCACGTGAAGGACATCCAAAAAGTGTAACATCACCAGAAATCATTGATCAAGTGCACGATATGGTATTGTATGACCGGCGAGTCAAAATGCACATGCCCATAAAGATGTTTTGGCAATGGGAAAATTAAGGGATCTGCACTATGAATTGTTAGAACATACACCCTATTCCCCAGATTTGGCTCCCTCTGACTTCTGTCTCTTCTCAAAACTAAAACTCTTCCTCGCTGGTTGGCATTTTTCTTCGAATCAAGAGGTGATTGCAGCTGTAGAGGGTATTTTGTAGATCTTACTGAGAACCAGGGACAAGATGATGGCATTGGAGCATCACTGGAATAAACATATTAGTCTTAAGGCAAGATTATGTTGAAAAATAAAAATAATTTTGAAATTATAAATTCTTTTTTTCATTGTTAGGCCGAGAACTTTCAGACCACCCTCGTAATATTGAAAATTACTACACAACACCACTCGCATATGACCAAATATATATCACATCAGCAGACTATAGCACATAATACATTTATCCATAACAAACTTTGCAATTGTTCACAGATGAATTTTCAGTTGTCAAAATTTCTACTATCACATTTGCAAGAACTATTATGTCTATTTCTCTAAATCCAGAGTAATTTATTAAAAAAGGGTGGCACACCATTTGGCAACTCCTATAGGTAGAGATGACCTGCTAATGCTTCTGCCTGGTATCTCCACTTGGGCCTGGCTCCCACTGAAGAGACCTCAATAAAGGTCTAAACTAGTCTGGGTTGTGGCCCTTCCTTTTCTAAACTAGTCTGGGTTGTGGCCCTTCCTTTAATGCATAACATTAGACATATCCGCAAGGAGATGTGTTTTGCATTATGGGAGATACTGAGTTAGGAATGTTGGTAGCTTGCTCCACCTTTGCAATGAGTTGCCCTGGTGTTGTACCACCTTACCCCAGTCCTGAAGATACTTTCAGGTGCAAACTTTGTTTGCTCACACTTGGATAAAAGATTAAACTAAATTTATTAAACTATTATGTCTATGGCAAATTTTTGATATTCCAAGAACTTTTCTAACAGTGGTGGTGCTGCTACTGTGCTCATTAAGTACTACCATTTAGAAAGCAATTAGTTTTCTTATATGTTATAAACATAGTTTTGTTTTGCCTAATTTTACCATCTCAAATGATCTAACTGAAACCAAAATTGAAATTACTTCACAAATTTTAAAAAGATCCTAAATTACCAGATTTCCTTAAATTTTATTCAAATTCATTTTACAAAACATGCCTAAAAGGTATAAAGCTAGAATTTAATATATCAGTTTTTTTTTCTACTTACTCCACTAACTGGTTCATCTGCAGGTGGAGGGATTTCTTGCAAACACTCACCAATGATTTTCTCTTTGTCTGTCTGAAATTAAAAGTAGATAATTCATTATAACCTTTCTCTTAAATTATTAGCAAAATTTTAATATTTAGGCAATATATTCACCTTATGAATACTGAGTTTATTCAAAATAGCAACAACTAGGAACCACCGAATAAGCATGTGAAAGAATGAAAAAAAATCATTTAACACCAGATATCATAATCATTCTCACAAAATCATCTATCCTCAAAGGTATACAAGGACTAGATTTTTCCTGTGAGGATGGTGAATCAGTGGAATAGGTTGCTAGAGGAAGTTACAAGTGCTTTGTCAGTAAATGAGTTGCAAGGAGAGGTATGTGTATTATAAGAATAATGTTAAATGTGGGCCTACTGCAATGAGTCTGACTCATTTTTGCAGTTATAGCCACAGAGTCAAAGACTCATTGCAGGAGGCCCACATTTAACATTATTCTCATAATACACATAACTCTCCTTGAACTCATTCACTGACAAAGCACTTGCAACCTCCTCTGGCAACTCATTCCACCATTCTCACAGCAAAAATCTAGTCTTGACACTACTGCTTCTGGATTCTTTCCAACACTTCCCTCTCAAGAATCCAGGAACAAGATCTGCACACAACAGTCTAGATGTGGCTTTATTAAACCCTAATAATAAAGAGGAATAATAATCTCCCTATCCTTCTTGCCAGTGTGTTCTTCAACAGCCAAGTAATCGGATGTATTGTTTTGACTACTTTTAAAATTTGCCCTCTAAACTTCAGTTTCTCCTATCCACAGTTACCTCCGAAATCTCTGGCCTTATCAGTATCTTACAACCTGTTCAATCAATGCAGTACAGCTTGTGATTTCTTAATCTGAAAGTGATATCTCAGATAACACATTTCATCATGTTATGTCACAATGAAATGTGTAATCCAAGTCTGATGCTTAAGTTACTCCATCCTTTGTGCTGTTTTGATAACTTTTGCAATATGTCTTCTGAACTTCAACTTCCTGCCTAGCATTGTAAGTTTCTTGCAGTACACACAGCTTGTATCTTTTCAGCCCATAGCATAACATTATACTTTGAAAATGAAACCATTATCATTTGCCCAGAGCAATTCAAATCATCCTGCAGGGATCTTTCATTTACCACTACAATACCCATCTGCAAATCATCACCAAACAGCTGTATATTATACATCAAATTATCTCCAGTATTACTAATATACAAAATAAAGCAGAAGTAAAAGTTCACAGCACTGTGATACATCACTAGACATCTGCCTTTTCCTTTCTTTTATGTCTGGCACTTATCCATGTCACTGGGTTCAGATCCATCTCCATTTGTTCCAGTTCACTTAATAGATTTCTATACAATATCTTATCATGAGCCTTTGCAAATTTATTATTATTATTTAGGCCTCCAAGGAGTCAAAAGACTCATCGTGGGAGGTCCCCCTCCTAGGAAACACAAAGTCTATCATACTGTAAAAATTCGATGTAGCTTAAAAATATCAAAGCACTTTACATTGATTTTTTTACATAAGTCCCATGAGAATGTTGTAAAAATAACTTGTTTGTCTCTGTATATTTTGTACTAGATATTTTTGTAAATAACCCCTTGGAAGTTAACTGTATATACTCCTTTAATAAGAATATTTCAGTGTTAAAAAACAAGACAATGTTTTGCTGCCAGAACTGTATGTAATAGCTCTATTTTTTTTTGTGTGTGTATGAGAAAGACTCGCAAGCTCTGTGCATAAACACCCCCGAAATCAGTCAGAAAGGTTCAAACAATTTTCTGATGGCTGGCAACTTGCAATCAAAAGAAAGCGGACCGAACTTGAAAGAAGATGAAGGAGTCATGCTGAATTCTTTGGGAGTTACAAACTTCGTGCGAGGTCTCAGAGAAGGCATAATAAAAAGAGACAGAGCCAAGCATAGGGAGCTTCTTGGTTCGAGACGTTGCTAGAGAGACTACTTCTAGGCCAGAGAGAGGGTTTTCCAGAGGCTACAGACAGAGCTCCCTGTTTCCAGTCGCCGCCAGAGAGAAAGCTTCGAGTCGTCCAAGCATTTCGGTGATCCCAAGCCAGAGGAGAAAAGTCTATGTAAATTCCTGAAGCAGAGAGTTGGCAGCAGTTTTAGTTATTGGAAGAGCTCCCAGTCGCCGAGAAGAGAGAGGGATACCATTCGAGAGTCAAAAGAGACAGTTGGCAGCAATTACAATTTCTTAGAGATGGCAGTCATCCAGGCATTTTCAGCGAGCCAAAGCAGAGGAGAAAAGGCGATCCCGAAGCAGCTTCGCTCGGAAGATTTTCTTTTTCGCCGTGGAAGAACAACATTTTGCCAGAGCTATATGAGTACCACAGGTCGCTGTTTACAGCCTACTATTTTTCCGATGAGATATTATTGAAGCCAAATTTCCTGAAGGAAGCTCGAGATCTGAGATGAAAGAATTACCATACAACTTATAGTGAAAGACTTGCCTGAATGCGCAATACAGAGCCTTTAAGTTACACACTTTTGTATATTCCCTCTTATAGTTGTTATAGAAGGACGTTTAAGAGTTTTGTTTAATAGTGATAAGAAGTTTCCTTAAGAGAGTCAATTGGCATGTTGGAAATTGATATCAAATTTGTAAAAAATAACTCTAACCTCTTTGCAAGTAAACTAGGAGTTTAATAAGTTGAATTTGTAAGCAGAGAGTTAATAAGAGAGATTAATTAATGTTGAAGTAAAAAGGTTCTAATTTGTGCTAAAGAATTTTTATAGATGGGTAGAGGAAGCAATCTCCGTATTGTTTAATTCATGTATATTTCATAGTAATGTAAATAAAATGTATTTTGATTTTTTTGTTAAAGGAGTGCTGCCTGATTGTTTATTTTTACAACTGCACTGTTCCTAAATAAACCTGACTTGTGAGTGGGAAACTAATTGAGATAGCCAAAGCATAAAGTTAATTAAAAGAATAGACCACAACTGTTTGTGTAAAGTTTTATTAAAGGAATTTGTGTTAGAGAGAGAAATCCGCCGGCCGTATTATTGAGTTTTATGCTAATTAAATGATATTAGTAGCGCAGTCTAAATTAAATAAATTTTCTAGTATCTCAGGCATAAGACTCTTAGTGCAAAGGGTAGATAAACATAGTATGCAGTAGAGTAAACAAGAAAGATTCAGAGAGAGAAAGCGTGCACAGCTAAATTAGAATAACGGCATATAAAGATATAGATAACATAGAAAGTATAGAACAAAAGACATTACAAGTAATAAATAACATATGATTACAATGGCACTGCATTCGTTTACAATACCACTCCTTAAACTCATTGACCATTCTCACTCTCAGGCAATGCATTCCATGGTTCAATCACACTCCATGCAAAGAAACCACTCCTCACCCTCTTGCTCACAGTTTTCTTTCGTAACTTCCAGGGATGGCCCCTTGTCATCACTACTTCCTGCTGTTTAACCAAGCAAAAGAACTCCAGAGTGTCAACCCTGGAACTGCCTCTCAACAGTTTAAAGTCTCAATCATATCACCTCTCCTTCTATCCACCAAACTCTGTAGTCCACATTACCTTAGCCAATTCTCATAACAAACATTGTACAGTCCTGAAACCATCTTTATTATCTGCCTTTGTACCCTTTCCACAGCTAATTTATCCCCTTCCAATCCTGGGGATGAAATCTGAGAACAATAGTCTAAGTGTGGTCTGATCAGGGTCTTATACAATGGAATAAATCTTATCGATGTGTCCCAAACCTCAAGACCTTACATTTTGTTGCATTAAACAGACACCCCCATTCATTTGCTCATCTGTGCAGCTTATTCAAATCCTCTTGCAGGACTACCACATCTGCTCTATTACTAATAACCCTTCCCAGCTTCACATCATCTACAAACAACTGAATATTCCCTAGCAATCCACTGACAATGTCATTGATATAAAGTTTAAATAATATAGGTCCCAGTCTGAGCCCTGTGGGACCCCACTTGTAACCCTCTGCCTCCTTGAAACTGCCCCACCATACACAACTCTGATACCTATCGGATAGCCAATCCTGAATCCAGTTGACCAACCTGACATCCAAACCCATGTGCTGCAACTTAAATATCAGCTTATCATGTGGCACCTGGTCAAATGCCTTTGTAAATCCAAGAAAATGGCAGTATATGCCTTTCCCTCATCTACTGCTCTTGTAACTTTATTATAAAAGGCTACCATATCACTAAAACAAGAGTGCCCCTTCACAAATCTATGTTGACTCTCATAACACTGCCCTCATCTGCCCACTGTTGCATACGGTCCCTAACTAATTTCTCCAATATCTTAACTACTGATGACACACAAACTGGCCTATAATGAGACACTTCCAGTCTGCTACCACCCTTATGCAATGGTACCTTCCTTCCATTCCCTGGGCACCTTTCCTGTAACCAGACTTTCATTGAAAAGCCAGGTTAAAGGAACTGTCAGTTCTTTAGCACATTCTCTCAAAACTCAGTGAAATACCATCTGGTCCCACAGCTTTACTGACATCCAGAGTACTAGTATTTGGAACATGCTCTCCTCTAAACCTCGAACCTGCCCTATCCCTCTAGTATTAAAATTTACTCCTCCACGATGAAATACACCAATAAAGTGTTCATTGAACAATTCCACTATGTCCTCTGCATCAGTCACTCTATTCCCATTTCACCTGCCTCCTTATACCTCTTCCATACCTCTTTTTCACATGCAGATCCTGTTTAATATTGTTTGTCATCCACTTTACACCATTTGGTGTAAAGTGGATGATAGTAGGGTTTTTTCTCCCAGAAACTCAGGTTTTTCATCCTGCATACAGACAAATCGGCCCTTCAGAACACACGCAATTTACAGACAAAAGATACTTGTGGTGGTGGTGGTGGTGGGCAGTATATGGCGCTGATGTAGTTGATTGGTAGTGGAGGTTCGGTAGGGTGGAGACGGAGAGTTATACACTAGGTGTACTCCCGCGATGAGTCTTCGAACTCCTTGGAGGTGTAGCGAATAATAATAATAAATTATGTCCTCTTCTTCACTTGTTGAATACCACTCACTATTGCTGCTAACAAATATTCCTTCACAATTTCTGAAGCACTAATGATATTCCAGCCTTCCAATTCCTCCCTCCATGAAACTTCCCCATGTTGATGTCTAAGACTATTATAATCCCCTGCCTCATAATTCCACATATGTTCCCGTCTCTTTGATACTCCTGCATGTCTGTTCATCTTCCACGTCAAAACCACATGGTCACTCTCTCCAAGTGGTGGGAGTGATATCATTTTAGTTATTATCAGTTCTTCTGATACTATGACCAAATCCAAAATTCTTGAACCTCTTGTTCCCTCTATTACATGTTGCCTAAGACATTTGTCCCTCAAGAATTCTGGAAATTCCATTCCCTTATTGCTACATGCATCTTCCTCTCTCCAATTTATACTGCTGTAGTTAAAATCTCCATCACAATCATTCTTCTTGCACTTGCCAAAGCTCAACTGTCTAAACATCTCCCATCATAAGCAGTACTTAACCATGCTTTCCCTTCCTATCTTGCCGAAAAATGCTGTACCCTGCTACTTCTATTCCTGTTATATCCTCTTCTGTCAACCATGTCTCAGTGATCCAGCAGCATCATAAGTGTAGCCACTCCCTTTATTCAACCCAGCAGTCACTTTCTGTAATAAAGTGACAAAGTTACTCAGGCAAGTCTCCTCTTTAAGCCATGCTTTCCAAATATAGTATCATATTCTTATCTATCCATTTCTGAATTTTGGCCTCAACCAACTTCTCCAAAACTTTCAACTTTATATAGATTTTATATGTAGACACTTTATATAGATTTAAAGTGGTTTTCTGATCTTTTCAGCCATTCTTAATCCTCAGCCGTGTGGTTCCATATATATATATCCTTTCCTCACAAAAGCCATCACAAAGCTGGTAACCACCCAGGTAATGTATATCAATGATACAGGAAATTATATGATTTAAAATATTCAGTTATTTGCTGATGGTGTAAAAATTAGATAAAGCAACAGCTAATAAGCATTATTATTATTATTATTAAGACCCCCATGGAGTCTTAGGAATGTAGGTCTTAGGAATTCAGCTTTCAGGGATGATCTGTTGTTCTCCCCCAATCTCCCACCATTTTATGAAAAACCTATGTTTTATCACATCCTCTTCCTCCTATCCACTAGACTGCAAATTGCATTGTCTTGATATTCAACATTCCAGATATTAGAATCCATCTTAGTCAATCATCCTGGTTCCTCTCCAACATCACATCATCCTGTGGAAAATCATGTGACCAAATCTGTGCACAGTAGTTAGTCCATATGTGACCTAATAAGAGCCTTATACAATGGAACCAGAATCTCCTTACTTCTACAAATCAGTGTCCTCCATATCATTCCCAGAATTAATTGTATTGTCCTCACAATTTTGGCAATGTGTCTTCTGAATTTTAGATCCTTATCCACCATCACCCCAAGAGCTCTTATTTCCTCTACTTCCAATAATATATCCCCACTAAGAGTAAATTCTATATCCCATCTTTGTTATCCAAATTTTAAAAACCTTATATTTCACAACATTGAACTGGTATCCCCACTCCCATTCAAGTCTTCTTGTAAGGCCACAAACATCTGCTCTACTCATAGTTCATTCCAACTTTACATCATCTGCAAACAACTGTATATCCCCATTCAAAACTTCCCAATATCATTTATATATAGATTAAACAGCATGATATAGAGATCTTGCCAAGTGATTTGAATAGATTGAATGTGTGAGCAATGGAGAATGGCTATCAGTTTAACGTAGTAAAGTGTAAGGTTATGAAAAGATTATCAGATGTGTACGACATCAATGAAACTGAGCTGCGGATATTAATGAGACTGGATTTGTGGATGTTGATGGACTGCAAGTTAAAGTTCATTTGTGGGTGCTGATAAGTCATATTGCAAAGGTGGCTAAAATAGCTCAGAATATTTGCTGACTGAAGAACACATTGACATGTAGAGATAAGGAGGTTATTATTCCTCATCATAAAGGTTTGATGTGGGCCCCCACATGTACCAGGCAGTCTGGTCACAGGTTTCTTGAGAATTTAGAGGGGGTGGAGAGGATTTAGAGAACAGTGACCAAGACAATAGCAGAACTCAGGGCCATATATTCCCATACAAAGAGAGAGTAATGCGATTTCCTGTGTAGAGGCATTTTTAACAGCTGAAGGCGAGCAGAGACTAAGCAGTACATTCCCTAGCATATTTGCATTTGATATTAACTTTAGAATTCACACTATTTTAAGCAACATGTATAGTTAGGATCAACAAGATGGCAGTGTTTGTCTGTCTGCTGAACTCTGCTTTCTAGAAGCCTGTGAAATCATTGGTAGCCTTGGACCAATTGTCACTCACTATTAAGGGTAGTTAGTTACAAAACTGGTTATACTAAAACAGCTTCTTCCTACTCCATTTGAGGAATAAACAGCATTAAATGATTTCTTCTGACTTCTTCAAGTGCAACTAAAACTTTATGTGGAAGATTCAATTAAGGAACCTTTCAGGTAATGTTCCCCTTCTGAGGATGGAGATCGAGTGTATGGGGAGAAAAATATCCCAAATTGTCATTCTATTACCAAATAACTGTAAAAGCTCTTTATAAAAATTCTGTTATTACCAAATGAAATTTTGAATT
This sequence comes from Typopeltis vanoorti, assembly GCF_054136105.1. Classification (NCBI taxonomy): domain Eukaryota; kingdom Metazoa; phylum Arthropoda; class Arachnida; order Uropygi; family Thelyphonidae; genus Typopeltis; species Typopeltis vanoorti. Next base: position 187,804,545 of record NC_143549.1, on the reverse strand, counting down.
GCTGTAATAATTATGATTCTTGTCAATGTTGTATAGTGAAAACCAAGATATATATTCTCTCTTTTTATAGTACTTACCTGATCTTTCTCAGTTGGCTTGAGTTGTGGACACTTTCCCCACCTGACTTCCTGAAACATTAAAAAAAGTTCATGGTTATTGAGTATAATAAATAAGCCATTTGTTGTTTTACTTCTTTTATATAAAAAATCAAGTATAGATTCAGGGGAGAATTCTCCATGCTTGCCGCAAGCTCATTAATTGAGAAAGAAGTAACATTTGTTAATAAATGCATGCATTTATAAGCATTCCATTTAGGGTTTTATTTTTGTAGACAGAAGATGTCTTACAAGCTTGCGCAGCAATAATTGAGCTTTACATTGTGTATCATTGTGTATCAAAGGCCGATGCTTGCTCGTCCAGTCAAAGCTACCTTGGCTTGCTGGGTTGTAGGCGCTTCCAGGTCCTTGCTGCGGCACTGTGATTTCATGCGCGCTCATAACCATTTCCGCTCCCTTCACGTAGTCTTAAACACAGGCCATACGCAGTCAATGTAGCTCTAGCCAGTGAGCTTCAGCCAGCCTTTACAAGTGTGCATGTTGCTTGGGAAAAGCAAGTTACAACCAACTTTTTATGATGTTATTGACCAGTTCATAAAGAAGAACCATAGGGTAGAATTTGTATTCAAGTAGCTAAATTGAAAAAGATAGAATATCATTTGTAAAATAAATGTTGTATTTGTACAATTAAATGTACATAAATGTCTAAATATATAGTTATAAATGGTCAGTAATTCATTATTCCGCTAATCAGACTTAATCACACCTCTCACTCCCTGAATGATAACAAGAGAAAGTGTGAATTTCAAGACCAGCATTCGCCCCTGTATAGATTAAGATCATCCAACTGATGGTACTAAAATAAGAAAAAAATTCTCTGAATCAATACGCTTTGAAAAATTATTTCAAGACCAAGGAAAATGACGTATGAAACTAAAACTTCTAGTCCAAATTTCCTTTTGAGGAGGAAACTGATGATGAAATCAGATTCTATGGATGAGTGTGTAAAAGCCCGTTTACCACTAACAGGTGGGGAGTTCAAACTGAGCATAAGCATATAGATGTTTGTAAACTGTTTCCAGCTTTGAAAATGTTTTGGTGTTATCTAAAAAAGTTACATTGTCCTTCAATTAAGCAAAGAGTATGCTGTTATTGCCCACTTTGATCACTACTTGATTAATGTGGAAACTTGACTCAATAAGAGAAAATGGAGTTAGGTAGTACATGGTTTCCATCTGAATCATTTTTCACTCTCATTACTAATTATTATATATCCATATCATTTTAGAACAGTTTTTGCGAATAGAATCGACAGAAAAATAATAAAATTATTTAATTTTGCACAAAACTCAGATTTAATCATTAGATCATATTTATGGTTTAATGAAAATTATAAACTCTGTGGAAATAACATTTTCATCCATAGTGCTAGGATGTTTGAAGAAAGATCACTATTGGTTTGATTCTATTCACCAATCAAAGGAACTTTTTCCAGCCTTTCTTTAGCTGGTACTTGAGGTGGTTCAATCCCTCCATAGGCAAGTAGGATTTTAATTCTCAGAAACTCTTGTTAACCCTCCACCTCAAGTATCAACCATAGAACTCATAATGTGACTTATGAGTTCCCCTTATCATTTTTTTAATTATATAATTATTCTTATCATTACTAATATAGTAATGTCCATGGAGTCAGTAGACATCATGGGAGGCCCACTTGAAAATCTACTCCTCACACTCTTTACCACACCTTTACTCATTACACAAGCAGTTCTGTAATACCACCCCCCCCTCTCTCTCTCGCTCTCTTGAAAAAACAGAATTTAGCGAAGGCCTGAAGGATGGTGAATGGCTGTCTACTTGCCTTCAAAACATTATGACTAAAGGAACCACACTTACTTTCTCTGGGGCATCGGTTCCCAACCAGTGGTACGCATACCCCTGGGGTACACAAAAAATAATCAGTAATGGTGGAAAAACCTCATTTCCACTATTTTACATTAAGATAGGCACCGAACAAAAGTGTCAGTATTTAAAAACAAGGGGTACAATTTATAGAAATGGGTTTAAAAGGGGCACAAGTGGAAAAAAGGTTGGGAACCACTGCTCTAGGGGAATAAAAAAGCATAAGAGGATTTGTTTTATTTTATAAATCAGAAGCTGTATAAGAAAAAAAAACAAGTAATGCCTTTTATTCCCTTATAGGGAGTAGGCAAGGACATTTTAGCCCCATCTGACTTTTGGAGACAGAGTGGACAGTACAATTTCCACTGGTAGCCAATCAGAGATAGCTGGCCCAAGACTAACTGATTATAAGCAGCATCCAATGAAGAGACGATTGACATGTGTTGCCATCTAGGGTCCCTAACCTAACGCAATATTTTATTGTCTGAAACGGTGTGGATTCTACAGTTGATTTTATGGGATGAAAAATTCAAGTTTCTGGGAGAAAAAACCTAATTGCCCATGCCAGAGATCAACTAACTCAGGAACTGGTCAAAGAAAGGCTTAGAAAAAATTCCTCTAGTCAGTAATTAGCCTAGAACCTAAGTCTTTCTTTGGGCAGTCTAGTGCAGAGAATGCAAATGCCACTTCCAATAATGCACACAGTCTCATTAAAGCTGATATTGATGGTAGATAGACTTTTTATCCACATTATGATGTAGCATTACCAGAATACGATAAGATTGCATTTCACTCGTTTTTATTCTGAGCATCGGCAACTTCTCTTTCACTTAGAACAAGTGAGAGTTCTTTTTAATCTGATTAACGTAATCACCTTCAACTCACATTTGCAGATAATACAAGTAATAGTAATCTTCAAGAGAAACAGAAATGCACTCAAATGAAATTGCACAATGGAAGTCTTTTGCCACGGTATGACAGTGAAATGTTTAAAAGGAGAGCCATAATTGCGAATGACTTTATGCATGGGTTATGTATGACGAGTGGTGTGGAATGAGTTTGATGGACGAAAGGATCTATATAAGATGGATGGCTTGCATTTGAATGGTTACAGTGTAAGAAGACTTGAGAAAGTGTTGCTGAATGTAGTGGATGTGCAAATTCAGCGAAACTAGATTTGTTAGGGGGGGGATTAGATATACAGTCCTTATGGAGGCAGTTGAATGTAAGAATGAATATAATATGCCAGAGCAAATAAGGACAACAAATCTGAGTGGGATAGTTAATATAAAGCATCAAGGTAGGGTTGGGGCTAATGGGGGTCTTAAATTCATGTACACTAATACTAGGAGTATTAGGAACAAGAAGGAAGAGTTTTTGGCCATGGTTGGCACTTCCAGACCACAGGTTATAGGTATTAGTGAAACATGGCTGACTGTAGATGATATAACTAGTGGGATTGAATGTGATGGATATAGTGTGTTCAGGAATGACAGAGAGAATAAAATGGGGGGAGGAGTATTGTTGATGATAGCTGATGAGCTCCAGCCAAGGAGAATAGAAGTTGAATTGCAGGATAGAGAAAAGAGCACATTTGAGGCCATTTGGTGTGAGATTGTGGCTAGCAGAACTAAATATACAATTGGGTGCTGCTATAGACCAGGTAATGGAAAAGTTGGTGGTGACAGTATGCACAAGCAAATAGAAGAAATGGGTGGAAGGAGGGTGATTATTATGGGAGATTTCAACTATGGTCGCATTGATTGGAGTGAGGAGAGGACACACGGAAGGAAGGAACTAGATTTTATGTGGTTATTAAGGGATAACTATCTGCGACAGCATGTAATGGAAAATACTAGGGGTCAGAGAGTGCTTGACCTAGTAATTACATCTGAGGATTTGGCTGTAACAAATATGACCACATTGCCACCAATCGGTGAGAGCGATCATAGGGTCTTAACTTGGGAGGTGGCTAAAGGTGTAGAATTTTCAATTAAGACAGGGTACATATGGAATTATCGGGCTGGAAAGTATGACAAGCTTAGGAGTTTGATTGGTTCAGTGCCATGGCAGGTACAACTGCAAGGACTAGAAGTTGATAGTACATGGGGGGGTAGTTAAGAAGTGCTTGCATGAAGCAATGGCTGACTGTATACCTAGAGTCCGAATAATAAATCAAGTAGGGGTTAAATGGATGAATAACACCATTAAGCTTGAGCTGCAAAAAAAGAAACAACTATGGAGGGAATTTAAGGAGAAGGGTGACCGGCAGGCACATGAACGGTATAAAGCGCAGGCCAGAAGGGTGACGAGTGTGGTAAGAAAAGCAAAAAAGGATTACGAAAGAACATTGGCCATGCAGGCTAAAGAGAATCCTAAAACAGTTTTTTAGATATGTAGCAAGTAAGAGGAAAAATGTACATGGCAGATTGATTTTAAAGAATGCCGATGGTAGGGAGGTAACTGAATCAGTTGAGATAGTTGAGTTACTGAGTGAGCACTTTGCAAGAGTATATCATCCAGGTGGTGACATTGCAGAAACGAATAAACCAGTAGATTATACGGGAATTGTGGTTAATGAAGTGGAGGTGAGTAGTCTATTGCATAACCTCAATGTCAATACATCTGTGGGATTGGGTGGTATACCAGCTCGTGTTGTACGAGAAGCAGCTAAAGAATTGTCAGTACCCTTGACCATTTTGTTTAATTTGAGTCTCGGGTCTGGGTTAGTCCCGAGCGGGTGGAAAGAGGGGAAAATAGTTCCAGTGCATAAAGGTGGTTCCAAGACTGCTGTTGTAAATTACCGACCGATTAGCATATCAGGAATCATTGTCAAGGTCTTAGAGAAATTAGTCAAGAAAAGAATACAGGATTGGATAGATGAAAATGGGATATTGTATGGGGGACAACATGGTTTTGTGAAGGGTAGATCATGCCTCAGTAACTTGCTCACGTTTTATAACACAATGACGGCTGAACTGGATAGGGGTAATGGGTTTACAGTGATACTACTGGACCTTGCCAAGGCCTTTGATAGGATACCACATGGAACCCTAATCAGTAAACTGGAGCAGATGGGTATAGATATAGGGTTGGTGAGATGGATAGGAGGGTGGTTGAAGGAGAGATATCAAAGAGTGGTTTATTCAGGAGTGGAGTCTAAAAGACGTCTTGTGACTAGTGGAGTGCCACAGGGCTCTGTTCTTGGACCACTGCTTTTCAATTTGTTCATCAATGATATTGGAAAGGATCTGAGAGGAAGTGTTCACTTGTTTGCTGATGATGCAAAGTTGGGTAGAGCAATTGTGAGTGCACAGGATGTCAAAATTTTACAGGATGATTTGGATAGTTTGGAGGACTGGGCTAGGAAAAATGGATGTCAATTTAATGTGGCAAAGTGCAAGGTTATGCACTTTGGGGTGAAAAGAATAGCAGCAGTATATCGCATTGGTGGAACCATACTCCAGGAGATTGATGAGGCCAGGGATTTGGGAGTGTTGGTGGATAGGGAGTTGAAGTTTAGGGGGCACATTGCAAAAGTAACTAAAACAGCTCACCAAATCACTTGGCTTCTGAAAAATACTTTAACATGCAGAGACGAACAAGTTGTTGTTCCTCTGTATCTAGCCTTGATAAGATCCCATCTGGACTTCTGTGCCCAGTTATGGGCACCAGGTTTCTTCGTGATGGGGAGGAAGTGGAGAGGGTCCAGAGACGAGTGACCAAGATGATAGCAGGTCTGTGGAATGAACCTTATGAGAATAGGTTGAAGATTTGTGGGTTGCAGAAATTGGACGATAGGCGAAGGAGGGGTGATATGATTGAGACATTCAAATTACGGAAGGGTTTTTATAAGATTGATCCAGAAGATATTTTTGAAAATATGACTGGTGGTGGGAGGACTAGGGGCCATGCATGGAAGCTGGGCAAGAGCGTGGTTGACAAGGGTGTTAGAGCTAGGTTCTTTACTTGGAGAGTGGTAAATGAGTGGAATAAGCTTCCAGAGTCTGTTGTGGGTGCTACGACCGTGAATGAGTTCAAGGCAAGGTATGATAGATACTGTGTGAATGTTGAATAGTTGTTCTTGACATGATGTTAGGGCCTCCCTCGATGAGTCTGTCGACTCCTTGGAGTTTCCCGGAACAATAATAATATTAGAAGTAAACTAAATTTAATTTCAATGTTTTATTATAGCAACTATAACTTTTATAGTTGCTATAAATATAATTCCGTAGATGTGCATCATAATTAGGCTTACCATACATCCCGGTTTGACTGGGACTGTCCTGGTTTGAAGGTATGGTTCCAGCCAGTTTGTCATTTTGTCTCAGTTATTTGGTAAAAATTTAAAAGTGCAGAATATACACGCAGTACAAAAAGTGCAGCCTTGGAAAATGGCGATTAGACAACACGAATACCCCACTTTGACTCTGGCCTGTACGCTGCATCGCGAGTCATTGTTGAGCATGTGCGATCTTAGTTGAGTTTAGATTGCGAGTCGGTGTTTCTTTTCGACATATTGTTTGCGATTTTTTTTTACTTCATTAAATTGATTTAACCCCAAAATGCCAAAAAGAAACTGTGTTTACAGATGAATTAAAAAAAGGATTATCCGTTTTTGAAAAAAGTTTGATCACATTGACAAATTGAAATGTGAACAGTGCTCTTCAGAATTTTTTGTGGCTCATGGTGGGTGTTGGGACGTAAAAAAATCACTTGACATGTGCGAAACATAAAGCTAGTCTAGCAGCATAAGGAACTTCCTCGAAGATATTGTCATATTTTAAAGGTGCCGATCCAAGTGACCAAGAATTTTTAATAGCTGCTAAAGAAGTACCTTTTGCATTTCATGTTGCTATTCCCAATCTCAGCTTTAAGTCTGCCGATTGTTCATCTAAACTGATATCAAAGCTTTTTGAAAAAACAAAGTTTAGGCTGGGTTGAACAAAATGTGAAGCTGTCGTTGTTAATGTGATTAAGCCACTGTTGTTTCAGCAACTTTGTGAAGATTTAACAAAACAAATTTTGTGACAATATCAATTGATTCTTCCAACAGGAAAGAATTTAAAACTGTGCCATGTTTTGTGCGGTATTTTGCATCAGATTGTGGAGTAAAAGTTAAACTTTTAGACTTTCAATCAGTTCCTGGTGAAACTGCAGAAATACTGACAAGCCATTTAATGTCAGTTATGAAAACTCATAATATACACGCAAAAAAAAATCATTGGATTTTGTGGAGTGAACTGCAATACCAATTTTGGGGTTGTGAAACAGAGGAAAAAACAATATTTAGTCGATTGAAGAAGGAACTAGGAAGAAATATTGTGGGCATTGGTTACGGTGCTCGCATCCTTCACAACTGTCTTCAAACTGCAGTTGATGTTCTACCTATTGAAATAGAAGCTTTTTGTAGTCAAAATTTATAATATTTCCACATTTGTGCGGTTCGAGTCACTCAACTAAAAGCGTTCTGTGAATTTGTAGATGTAGAGTATAAAAAGGTTCTTCAACATACCAACACCCGTTTTCTTTCACTACTTCCAGCTATTGACAGAATATTTGAAATCTATGAGGGATTGAAATCATATTTGATTTCGCAAGCGTACTGTCCGGTGATGATAGATAAAACAGTTCTTTGATAATGATTGTGGTGAAATCGTATTTGTGATTTGTGCACAGGCAACTCAAATTGTTTAACAAATCTATCTTGATTATGGGAAGTACAAATCGAGTGCAACAGATATTGTCATTGAACTTAGAAAATTAAAAACAAATCTTGGGGAAAGGCGTGATAATAAATTTATACCTCAAGAAGCAAAAATATTTTTAGAATACTGGAAAATAATGGAAGTATTAATATTAATACAATACTACAAGAATTTACAAAATTTTATGACCGATGCCTTTCTAGCTTTGGGAAAACAGTTTTGGTGGAGCAGAATCTTTTACTTGGATAAACAACAATGAATTAACTGGAAATTGAAGCTTCAGGTGAAAAAAATTAATGAAACTTGCAAATAATGCAATAAACATGGATGAACTGTTCGATGAAGTGGTGATTGCAAAAGCTTTTTGGTCGGCAAACTGACATTTTGGAAAATACAAGTGGCGAAGAAAGATGGATACAACTATTCAGTCATTTCAAAGAAAACATTTCATTGCCCAATCTTGTCCAAATTATAGAATACATTTTCAGCTTGCCAGGCACATCTTCACCTGTTGAAAGGATATTCTCAATAATGAATAACATATGGTCTGAAGAAAGAGATAGAATGGCTGAATCAATAAAAGCTGGATTGCGCTGCAAACTAATAGTGAACTAAATTGTAGTGAATTTTTCGACGCGATTAAAAATAAAGAATTTTTAAAGCAAGTTCACGCTAGTGATAAATATTAATAACTTTGTAATAAGTTATGTTCAGTTAAGAGTATTTAAAAATTATTACTACGAAATGTGAGCCTGTGTAGCTCAGTGGATGTGGCGTTTGCGCACCACGGCGCTTGGCCGCACGAAGGAAGACTTGGTTTCGAGTCTAGTCGGCGACTAGAGGAAATTTTTCTAAGCCCTTTTTCGACCGGTTCCTGAGTTAGTCGATCTCTGGCACGGGCAAGCGGGTTTTTCCTCCCGGAAACTCGGGTTTTTCGTCCTGTAAACTCAAGAAAATCGACCGTAGAACCCACATTATTTCAGACATTAATTATATTGTGTTAGGGACCACGAGATAGCGGCACATTTGAGCCGTCTCTCTTCACTGTGTACCGCTTAATTATTGATAGCCTTGGGCCATCTATCTCTGATTGGTACCAGTGGAGATTGAACCGCCCACTCAGTCTCCAAGTTAGATGGGGCTAAATGGCCTCGCCTACTCCCCGTATACGGGAATAAAAAGGCGTTAGCTGATTTTTTTTGTTTGGTTAACCACTCGTTATTTAGCCTTTTGAATCATAACTACTTAGCGTAGAAGGCGTTACTTTCTGTTTTGAGCAAACTCTTAAAAATGTCCCGGTTTGATTAAAAAATTTTATGGTAAGTCTAATCATAATGTATCTCTGAAACTTTCCCAGTCTGTGTAGCGACTTTCCCATAATGCATATCTTTCCTGAAAGCTGGATTGCGCTGCAAACTAATAGTGAACTAAATTGTAGTGAATTTTTCGACTTGCCCATAATGCATATCTTTCCTGAAAGATATGCATTATGGGCAAGTCGCTACCCAGACTGGATTCAATCTTTATTGAGAACTAAGGCAGCTGATGCAAAGTATCAGTCTCTATATACAAACTGCCTAGTTATGAAGATACTTCACACGCAAATCCTTTATCCTTTTTTGTAAGCACTTATGCTTTATCTAAGTGTAACAAAAATGTAACAATAATGTTTTAGTAGTATATATGCTGTTTACTAACAAACTTTGATATTGGTATGGACTTATATCATTATTATTAAATTATATTCTGCAAAATATCTGTTTTAAATACAGAATGTATAAAAAATATCGAAATAAAAATACAAATGACAAAATACAGAAACATTATGCATATTTATAAAATAATCCATTATTATTATTATTAAACTGTGTAGTGAATTGTGTGTTGAATTACTACATTGTATAGTGAATTATATGCGCATTCCTGCCTATCCATATGTAACCAAGATGGATAAATATTTATCTAGTTTTAAAAAGTTCATTATCTAATATTTATGTGTAAACACTCTGTATGACAATAAATCTTGTTATTCTAAAAACAAATTATTCTGTCACCTCTATGGAGTTTAGAAGACTCATGGCAGGAGACCCAAACTGTCCACACAAATTATCATGCCTCTCCTTGAATCCATTAACAGACAAGGCACTCACCTCACAACTGACGCGCATCCCATTCCACTCATTCACAACAACTCTCCAAGAAAAAACTCTCGACCTCACAATACCTACTGACCATACCTTTATTCAACATCCAGGGATGATTCACCTTCAATCTATCCTCATATGGAACATTCCACAGACCACTCACAATCTTAGTCACTCGCCTTTGAATCATCGCCAGTGCTTCCTCATCCAAGAAACCCAGGGAACTAGGTTTGAGCACAGTAGTCCAGATGTGGGCATATCAAGGCCTTATAAAGAGGAATAACAACTTCTTTATCTCTACTTGTTAATGTGTTCTTTAATAGCCAAGTAATCTTATGGGCTACCTTAACAACATGTCCTCTAAACTTTAACTCTGTCTAACACCACCCCTAAATCACTAGCTGCATTTATTTCCTGTAGTAAAGTGCTATCAATGTGATACATGGCTTGTAATCTATTTATTCCAAAGTGCATAACTCTACATTTCTCCACATTAAACTGACACCCATTAACTTTTGCCCATACTGACAGCCTATTTAGATCATCTTGCAAGCTGTCCACATCACCTTGGTTAACTATTACTCTGCCTACTTTTGCATCATCAGCAAACAACTGAATATTTCCTTTCAGGTTATTTCCTATATCATTTACATACAAATTAAACAATAGTAGTCCCAGCACACACCCCTAGTCACCTATTTTTGCCTTGATTTTGTCCCTCCATATACCACTTTTTGATATCTGTCCAGCAGCAACCCTCTTATCCACATAACTAGTGTCATATCCATCCCCATTTGTTCTAATTTGCATAATTCCATGAAGTATTCTGTCAAATGCCTTTGCAAAATCCAGCAGAATCATCGTTAGCTCCTGCCTTTTAGTCTGAGCTATAAAGGGCATGAGCAACCCTTCAGGATGCCATGCTGCCCTTCATACAAGTATCATATCTTTATCCACCCATTCTTGAATTATCTTTTTGACCAATTTTTCCAGTGCTTTTACCACCATGCCTGAGATACTGATTGGTCTATAATTTGCAGTCTTAGAATCCGCTTTATGCAAGGAAATTATTTTGCCCTCTACCTACTCCCTTGGAACTCGACCAGAGCTGAGACTTAAATTAACGAACCTGGTCAGAGGCATTGCCAGTTCTCTTGAACATTCTCACAAGACCTGAGATGATATCCCCATCTAATCCCATAGCTGTATTTACATTGAGATTTTCAGATGTCCTAAGAATCGCCAATTTATCCACCTCTGTTCCCATATATGTTAAAGCAGTAACCTCACTTGGATGATATACCCTTGCAAAGTGGTCACCCAGTAACTCAACTATTTTATCTGCTTCTATCACTTCGTGACCATCAGCACTTATTAAGGGTAATCTTCCATAGTCATTCTTCCTCTTACTTGCCATGTAACGAAAGAACTTTTGGGGATATCCTTTGGCTTGCTCGACCAGATTCCTCTCATAATCTGAATTTGCCTTCCTTGCCATGCTGGTTACTTTTCTTAAGGATGAAAAATTAGGGTTTTTCATTTCGCCTATGGGCGAATGCCATGAGAATACACACAATTTACAGGTAAAAGATACTTTCGTTGGTGGTGTAGGTAGATGGAGTTGACGGTAGCAGTGTCGTTTTGTGTAGTTGGAAATTTAAGTACAGTATTAGGGAAAACGGTGAGATACGTGTAGTGTAGTAGAGTACCCTCCAGTGTTGAATCATTGGACTCCTGTAATAATGAAAATACTAATTTATTCGGCAAATTGTATGACAAAATCGAGAGTGATTTACCATGAGTCCTGAGACTCATGGTAAATTTGAATCAACAATTCAAACAAAGAGCCTGTGTAGCTCAGTGGATGTGGCGTTTGCACACCACCGCGCTAGGCCGCACGAAGGAAGTCTTGGTTTCGAGTCTAGTCGGCGACTAGAGGAAATTTTTCTAAGCCTTTTTTCGACCGGTTCCCGAGTTAGTCGATCTCTGGCACGGGCAAGCAGGTTTTTCCTCCCGGAAACTCGGGTTTTTGGTCCTGTAAACTCAAGAAAATCGACCGTAGAACCCACATTATTTCAGACATTAAATATATTGTGTTAGGGTTAGAGACCACGAGATGGCGGCACATTTGAGCCGTCTCTCTTCACTGCGTACCGCTTCATTAGTGATAGCCTTGGGCCATCTGTCTCTGATTGGGTACCAGTGGAGATTGAACTGCCCACTCAGTCTCCAAAAGTTAGATAGGGCTAAATGGCCTCGCCTACTCCCGTATATACGGGGAAAAAAAAGGCGTTAGCTGATTTTTTTTTTTTTTTTTTTTTTTTTTTTTTTTACAATTCAAACAATCAAACCCAATGAACATAAAATCCGAGAAAGTGTTTGTTGCTGGGTCAACGGCAAGTGCAAAGTTCGTTGCTCGTGTACGCAATTTTCTAAGAGAAAAATGAAGAAATTTCTAATGATTTGGAAAGAAGATGCACTCAAACGAAAATTCTTTTGGATGGAAATCTTATTAAACAAAAAACTCAACATTTATAATGCAGACCAGGTGTTCAATGCTGATGAATCATCCGGGTTATATTGGAAAAAATGCCAAAACGGCCTATATTTCGAAAAATGAAAGATGAGCTCCTGGATTCAAAGTTTCCAAAGACAGAATTATTCTGTTTTGTAGTAATGCATCAGGTGATTACATGACAAAACTAATGTTTATTAACCGATCCTGAAATCCTCGTGCTATGAAAGATTAAAATATGCACTTATTTTAATCTTTCATAGCACTAAAACATTTATACATTATGTGCAATGAAGCTTAATTACAATTTGTAATTTTTATAATTTTATACTATGTATTTGTGTCATAGTTTATATGTTTTCTTAACTTACATGAATTACCTGAATTAAATAAAAATATTTTTTTTGTTGGATATGTCATTGTTTATATATTAAAAAAAAAAAAAACGATTTCGGAACATAATCCTACTTTCTGTATGTGATCTGAATCTCGCATAATGCGATTTATATAACGCGGCATTTCTATGGAACCTAACATCAGCGTTATACGAAGGTTACCTGAAATTCATTATTCCGATAATCAGACTTCAATCGCACCTCTCACTCCCTGAATGATAACAAAAGCAAGCGTAAATTTCAAGCCCAGCATTCGCCCCTGGTTAACAGCAACAGCCGTGCCTCAGTTAACTTCATAGATTACAGCACTGCCATTCATCAAAGCTTCCACAGGTTTCGACCTTCAGTGAGGTGTCGTCAGTGGGAGCCAGACCCGTGAAAAGGTTGAAATAATGCAGAAGTCATATATATCTCATATACAAGTTGACAAAAGGTGCTTGACCTCCTTAATAAAAAATCTCTGGATGAGAGAAAGATGTAGAAAGTTTTTTACCTTGGGCAGGGACAGCTCATGCATAGACACTGCAGCGCCCCCAATTTTTCTCGATATATAAATATATTTATTAATTTATTTATATTTGCTTGTAATATTTAATTTTATCATCAACAATCCTATACAATTCTCTTATTTTGTATAAAAAATAATAAAAATTCATCTTGTAGCACTTAGGAGGGTGAAGGACGCTAGCAGCACTGTGTTTACTACAGTCATATTGCTAGTATTTGTTTCGCGCGCAAGCATATGCACGTCATAGTGAGATGCGAGCTATTAGCGTAATGTGGCGCAGTTCCACTGTTGTTTATATGCAGTTTGCGCCAGTAGTAGTGTTCGTAGTGCTTATCGTATTTATTCCGTCTCTTTAAATATTTGGACATTGCAATTAAAGACATTTGTTATAGTTTTATTTTAGAACATTAGTGGGGTTATGATAATGGATTTAATTTTGAATTATACCAAACTGTATAATTTTATCGATAATAAACAATATTTTTTCATATTTAATTTTTACCATAATTTTGATATTTTATCCAAACACGAATACACTGTACTTACAGAGTGTATGTATATTTCGAAAGTTGCAGCACCCCCTCCCCCCACGATTTCAAGCCACGAGCCGCCACCGACCCGACCGTGGGTGTATTATACGTTAAAGATACCAAGAAATTTTATACTTGGTTTTAATCCTTTTCCCAAGTAGGCAAAACAAAGTTTCGGGCGTAAAATATATTCATGTCTGAGCTACTTGTATATAGAGCTTGATGACTTCATATCACTTGCCTTGATATGTATCCCATAATGCAAAGCAACCCCCCCCCTTTCAGGCATGTATAATGCAATGTATAATAGGAAGGGCCACTACCCAGACCGGTTTGTTGCTTTGCATTATGGGATACATACAAAGGCAAGTGATATGAAGTCATTAGTCTCTTCGGAAAAGGATTAAATCCAAGTATAAAATTTCTTGGTACCTTTAACGTATAATACACCCAAGGTAAAAAACTTTCCACACACATACACACTCCTGTGTGTGACTTCGCCGGTTCATTGATTTATAAGTAAGAGTTTATAAGGCAGAAAACTGGAATAAGATGGTAACAATTATTTAAAAAACACGTTTCATCCTAATTATAGGATTTCTTCACGTGTAAACAAACAGTAAAGACTAACAAAGGCGACGACCATTATGCAGTTATAGAAGAGACTGGTGTTTTTTTAAATATTTCTAATTGCTCGTTACATTGTTTAGTACGTTGTGTGTGTTTACGCATTTGAGTACACGCGCTTGGATAACGATGGTTAGGATTCATTGGATAGGATCCGTCAAACTGATACTTGGGTTTATATTTAGATGTTTTGGATCCAATGCCATTTCCAAGAATTCCCAAATTTTTCTCTCAGTTATGTCAAGGCAACGGTGTAAGACTTCAAATTTATCCCATAACACTTGATGTCTGATCCGAAGCGTCTTGTAGGGCAGCTTAAGAGAGTACACGTGATGACAGGGCTGGGGCCCTCACTCCTTCGGTATTCAATATCTCGGACGTGTTCTTCAATACGTTGCTCGATGGATTTTTCTGTCTATCCATAGTAAGGTGACCTACATTCGCACCATAGCCGATAGACTAAGTGGGCTATGACGAGGTTTCGTGGATCGGAGTAGTGATCTCATCTTGCTAAAGTACTCGTAGATGAATAATGTTTTGATTTTATGTTAAGTATTTTTGCCAGTATGGAAATAGAGCTAATATATGGAAGAATGATGGAGCTTCTGTTTTTCTCGTCATTAGAAAAATCTCTCATCTAGTGTCAGTTAAAGTCGTTTTAGATTTAATGCAGTCATTATTGCCATTTTGGTGATTTTTAAATCGAGTTCTTTAGCTAGTTCATCCTTCTGAGTAATGAGTCGATGGATTCTTGCTCCTAGTGTCGAAATAATACCCAATTTTTGAGGTCTATAATGATGGGCATAGGCATGCTAATATCTGTCAGTATGTATTAGCTTTCGAAATATAGACTTTTAATTTATTGATTACTTAGTTTAAGATCCAGAAATGAGAGTGAACCATTCGATTCTAATTCATAGGTGAATTTTTGTTATTGATTGAAATAATCATGAAAAAGCAGAAATGGAGGTAGTCCATGGTTCCAGACTAAGAATATATCATCAATATACTTTTTCAATAATTTACACACACGTTATGCAGTAATATAGCCTTCCCTCAATGAGTACCTGACTTCCTGGCGGTCTCTTAATAAAAATAATAAAATAAACTGAGATTGTGCCTGCGTAGCCTTGTGGTAATGTTTCTATAATGATAAATAGCCAGAAAAAATACAGTTATAGGTTCGACTCTAGTTTTCAACTACAGGAACTTCCTCTACGTCTTTCTTAAGTCGATTCTCAAATTTTGCCAAACAAATCTTCAAATCGTCGGCAGCCATGAACTTCAACTACATGACTATTAAAGATAGAGTCTGGCTGCTCAGTAATTTCAGAAAGGAATGAAATACTTCGCATGTTCCTTTGGGTAAATAAAAGGCGATGAGATTTATTTCCACAACTTCATTTACTTTAATAGTTACTGAAGACATCGGATTAATTATCCAAATCTTCATCCAAGTACCCTAAAGTACAGAATTGTTCCATTGGGCTTCCGTTTATTTCCTAAATTTCCTCGAAGTGGTTATAGAGGTAATAGCCGAGTGGTCAGCGTATCCGTTCTCAAGACTGGGGATTCGAATCCCGCTATGGAGGCTTGTGATTGTTGAAAATGCTAGTGGTGATGGTGAGCAGTAGAAAGCGTTGGTGAAGATGATGCGGTTCGCTGTAATCGGTGGACTGAGTAGTGGAGATGGAGAGTTGTAGTGTAGGTACCCTCCCTCGATGAGTCTTTGGACTCCTTGGAGGTGTCACGTAATAATAATAGAATAAATTAAGGATATATATATATATATATATATATATATATATATTCTCAAAATGACAAAACAGATGAAACCAAAGATGAGAAAATGACTATAAAAACCTGGATAAAAGCTATGACGGCATGACAAACTTCTTATGTGGTAGTGAAATTTTCTTGAAAATGAAAGATTAGATGAGAAGTAGCGGAGACTCCGAATTATTTTATTTTTTTCGCTGATCTCTCTCTTTTGGATGGGAAGTTATTACAACTGAGGCATTACTTTCGGACCACCCCCTCAAAATACCCGAGAGGTATACGTCACACAAATTGTTCTTTTTTTTTCTTTTTGCTTTAAAAAAGAAAGTAACACGTAAGAAATCCTGTTTTACAAGACATCTGGCAACCCTACATTACAGGAAAGGAATTCTTGAAAAATTTCCCAAATTATAACTAGAGTGATATCCTGCACACACATAAATTAAAAAGATAAACAAGTCATCAGTAATTGTTACCACAGTAGTCATATTTAAATAAAAGTGGTGGATTGGTAGAGACAGATCTTACAAGAACAAAGTGGTACTTATCAGATACCTGGATTATTAATTTCCAGTAGTTCCTTGACACCTTCAAAACTAGGCAACGATGAATAAACACCCTGTCTGACAACTAGCAAAACCAGACAGAATTGCAAATGCTTTCTTGAAGGCGAATAAAAATTAAAGAGAATAAGGTCAGTATACGACCCTCTTTAAAGAGGTACAGTATTTTAGAGAAAACTAAAAACTCTGCAACACTTCCTGTTTTAGGCACCTACTGGAACCAACCAAACTTATCTTGGTTTATTGTGTGTGTGGTGGCCATTTGCGTTTGAAATCGTGTCCTTCTAAAGAAGGCGTTACCAGCAGTGCCGACAATAAACCATACTTAACAGAGAAGTAAAATAAAAAGAAATGAAGAAATTGCCAATACTCGGCGCTACGTGACAAGCACTACCGGAAATTCGATGAATAATAATTATTCACAACAGCTCGTTTGACTGGAAAAAGTCAATATTTTCGTGATGAACTTCCGATAACGAAATACTAATGTAATGTATGGAAAGTCGCACCATGTGTATTAACACCAAGGTACAGCAGTCCAGGAGGTGAGGAATTTTCTAAAGGTGGGTTATTCAGTCTCATACGCATGGAAAAGGTTTTAATCCGTAAATAGGCCTTTTCATCCAGCCTGCACAAGAATGCATGCAATTAACAGACACACTACACTGATCTCATAAATTGGTTGCTTTGGATTTAATCTCAACCAAACCATCTCAACTAAAATCCTTAGGAAATGTCGATGCTTTCACCACATGAAAGATATCCTCTTCATCTCAGCCCAGATAACATCACTTATATATATATATATATATATATATATATATATAAAACCAACATCGGTACCACTTCAGGTCTCCAATAAGCAAGGAAGGTCAGCTTTAGGCTTTTATATTGTGACAGTTTCGATAATTGGTAAAATAAGCTGACACTGACACCCTTCTGACACTGCTCCCATGTCAACTGCCTCGGTGGCAAAACGTTCCTACGCCTCTCAGCAGTGGTGTAGCTAAAGCTTTTGCCTCCAGGGGCGGTCCCTGAGTTTTCCTCCCCCCTCTCAATACACACCAAAAATACTACAAAAGGTCAAAATGACGTATAGCGAAATAAATTACAACACTATGTTTATTTTTGAAGTAAAACTTTAATTTCAACATTCTAAAATGTTATTTTTCTTGCTTTTTTGTTAGCAAAATCGTCGATGAAATTGGCGAAGTCTATTTCATAGTAATGGAGGTAATTCTTAAACAATTTTATTTAGAAAAACTTCTCTCACAACTAGCAACACTTACGGCAATTGTGAGGAAATTTCGCAGTAGTATTACAGTATTTGGAACTGAGTTCTCGAGACTATTTTAGAATTAACTGCAAAAGTTCAAAAAGGTTCAAAGTGTCGCCCGGTCCGGTCCCCCCCCCCCCCCAGCTACGCCTCTGCCTCTGAGGGTGGTTTCATCTAAAAAAAATTCCAGAAAGTCTTTCTAGAAATCTTTAGGTGAAGAGATGAGTTTCTCTCATTTAAAGACTTATCTGTTGCATCGCAGAAGAATGAAATGTTTTATTGCCTTAAAGTTTAAACTTATTCTTATGAGAGCTCCAAAAAAAAATATCATACTGGTACTGTGCTGTACTGTGATTAAATGTTTTGAAATAGCAGTCACCGAATTAGGTTATCCCCCGCTTCGTCTCTTTTGAGGGAGTAAAAATGCCAAATTTCTCTGAGGAAAACCCCTGCTATTTCCTGTGAGAACATAATTATCCTCAGCCGTTATTTTTTTGTCCATTTGTGCTTTCTTCGCATTTACCATGTTGAATTTTAGGGGAGTAACGTGTTTCATGAAATTTTGCAGAAACTGTTAACGTACTTTGGTACTGAATACGCATCGAATACTGAAGGCGACTTTTTAAACTTGAAAATACTTTTTAACAAACACGTGATTAATGAAGGGATTTCCTCGGTTTGAGGAAAAAAAACTTAAAATTCAACATCACCCTCAACATATTTCACGTTAAGCACGCTGTCAGAATACTCCCCTTCTGTCCGGATTATGAATCACGTCCGGTGGGATTGTAACTACAGCGAAGGGAAATCCGCCTGTTTAGACGCAATTAATTTAAACGCAAAAAATTAATTATATATATATATATATATATATATATATAATTAATTTTTTTTTAACTTGGGGATACTGTATATTAGTGTTACCAAGTAATTTTATAAGCTTGGTTATTTAATTCCTAATCCCAATTATGCAAACGATTAAGTTTGCGCCTGAAACATAGTTCAAGTCTAAAAAGGTAGCGCAACACCAGGACAACTCATTGTAAAGGTGGGTAAAGATCTGATCACTATTCTTAGTATTTTCCCACAATGTTCCCAGTATATCCCCAAGTTAAAAAATTAATTACATCTGCATCTCCTCCAGAGATTCTTATTAAAAATAAAAACACCTTGTTGCAACTCAAATAGGTAAAGTTGATAAGGCTCCGTATTACTATAACCTTGGTATTTAGGGTCTAGCTACTCACTGAGGAGACCTCAAAAAAGGTTGAAACCGGTCTGGGTAGTGACCCCACCCATAATGCATTGCAATATACATCTTTTGGTGAGATGTGCTTTACATTATGGGAAAATACTAAGTATAGTGATCAGAGCTTTACCCACCTTTACAATGAGTTGCCCTGGTGTTGCACCATCTTCAGACTTGAACTATGTTTCAGGCGCAAACTTAATTGTTTGCGTACTTGCGATTAGGAGTTAAATAACCAAGTTTATAAAATTACTTGGTAACACTAATATATATATAATGTCGAATTTATTTCTTATTTTAACGTATTAATGTCTTTTCATGCATGCTTTTGTTGAGGCAGTTTTTAAATGAAGTCTACTTCAATTTGGGGGGGGGGGGGTATTAGCACTTTGTCCCGAGCAGGGGGGGGGACCTTAATTATGGCACTAGCTGTTATAAATGCAAAGATCTTTCTGGCATATCCAGCACGAATCTCAGTATAAACTTTTTTTTTTTTTTTTTGACATTCTCCCTCTTCAACATGAAAAAAAAATGCAACGGTATCAATCAGGACTTTGGGAAGGGCAGGTCATTAGTTCACCTTTTTCCTTCCATCCACCCTCTGACTAGGAAACACGTTTCAGTACACATTGAACACAACAAAAACAATACTTGCATTTTCTCTTCCAATGTCTTCAATTTATATTAAAAAAAAAAAAGGTTCTAAATACAACTAGATAATTCTCACCAGTAATAGTTCTCTTCTCAATAAATAAATAATAAAATAAAGCCACTACTATACATTAGGCAATACTCCAAATCGTATATTCACCTTGGGGGGGAGGGGAGCAGGATCGCGTACATACGCCAAAACTCCGTTTATTTGTTCAGATCTATAATTCTGTAATTATTATGTTACTGCGAACATTAAACATGAAAGGTGGCTCCGTTCTAAACTGCTTATTTTAAGCGGCCTTCATTGTCAATTGCAGGAATATGAAATTTGCAAATTTATCTCGTTTTGAATGACCGTCGACTTTAATTTCATGTCTCAGTTGAATATTGTATGAGCACAATCCTGGGCATGTGCAACATATTTTGGGAAGTGGTCTCAAATGTGAAGTTCAAAATTGAGGCAAATGATTAAATCTTGGGGAAACTACTGCATATTCGATATTTCCGTATGGTGATTTCTACTAACACCCCCCACCCCACCCCACCCAGCCAAAAAAAAAAATTCAAGAAATCAAAATACCTGTTTGTTTTTTGTCTGTAAATTTCTGTTCCGGACGGACATCGAAAACAGCATCCAACGGCTATCTGAACTTATTGAACCAAAGTCTGCACTGAATCTTCTGCTGAATAGAATGCGAATGTGGCAACTGATCGTTGTGCTGAACATTTCAGAACAAAACACCATTTCTTCCGGTCTTAAATTCCAATCTAGTGCACTTCGAAATGCTGGAGTTCTTTCGGGATTTTATATATATATATATATATATACACACACACACAGAGTGAACCTTCATACGTCTGTGTGTATATGTCGAGATTCTTCATTCCAGTAGACAGACAAAAACTGGCCAGAAAAACACAATTAACAGCTATAACACACCCACCTCAGCCTTCTCTACCTTTATTCCAAAACACTAACAATAAAAACAGCACATGCGCATTTCAAGTGTAGTCTAAAATCCAAAACTTGAACTGCACAGTGTAATCGTGATTATAATTCCAGCAGCAGGTTGGAACAATATCCTGTGCGTGTGCGCGAGCTCTGTCGGTAGAAGGTGAGGAGACAAAAAAAAAAAAAAAAAAATCGATCTAACAGCACAAGGTAGACTCAGTCTAAAAATGACAATAGATGACTTTGATTGACTCAGTAATTTCTTAATGTCGATTCCACACACGAACTATAGATTTTGCAATAACCTACAATACAACATTGTTGTGTGTGTGCGTGTGTGTGGACTGTTGGCATACCGTATTCATAAGCTTGGAGAAGGGAGAGAGAGGATCCATCCAAAGAAATTTTAAGAGGTTGATTGATTCCGGTAATCGCTTCCTTACAGTATTTTAAAGCCAGTAGCTTCTGCTGCAGTGATACTGGAGTTGTTTTGTTAACCTCTGTCAACAAAACACCACATAGCGAACATGTTTCCGAAAAGTAGCATCGAGTTGCAAACGGTCTAACATAAACTTCACTTTCACCCGAGTCTCAGTTAACTGGCAGAACCGCAAAAGTAGTCGCGAATTTTCAGTTCGCAATAACTGATTCAGGACATGGACTGGTTATTACTAACACCATGTTCCAACATAAAAATGTGCACAAATTCACATGGAGAGAATAGGCAAGGAATAAGAAAAGTCTCATTGACTATGTTATTGTTGATAGTGATGTTTTCTCCCTGGTGCAGGACACCAGAGCATACAGAGGATTTGAAATTGGAAGCGATCACTATTTAGTCTTGAGCAGGATAAAATTGAATTTCATATTGAAAAGAATAACATGTAAGAAAGTTTTAAAACGAATAAAAGTTGAGCAGCTCTCAGATGTGAACTGTAGACTAAAATACACAAAGCTTATTGAAGAAAAAATGAAAGAGTTTGAGAACAGGAATGAAACCTTAGAGATTCAGTGGCAAGCCTTGAAGAAAACACTGATTGATTCAGCCAGAGAGGCATGTGGTGAGGTTGTCTGCAAGGATAGAAAATGGTGGACACAGGAAGTTAAAGAGGCAGTGAAGGAAAAGAAGAAAGCAAATCAAAAATTTGTGCAATTAGAGAATACAGAGACAAATGTAAGCAAGCTAAACACTGTGTAAAACTAGCAAAACAAAAGTCATGGGAGGACTTTGGCAAGAATATAGAAAATAAATATCAAGAAGGTGGCAAAATATTCTGGAAGTTGTTGAAGAAGCTCAGAAATGGAGGAGTGTTGTAAAAGGAATTAGAGATGATAAAGGTGACATGACAACAAAAGAAAAAGATATCCTTGAAGTATGGAGTAATTACTTCGAAAAATTGCTAAATGAAACAAGCAGTGATAGCACAGTGGTAAAAAATACTCAACAGGCAAACAGTCAGGAATACATATCCATACTTGAAGTAGAAAAAGCCATCAAAGGCTAGAAATGTTTAAAGGCAGCAGGAGTAGATGATATTCGACCAGAAATGCTGAAGTATGGTGGTATAAGAGTCTTACAGTGGCTGCACTGCATAGTTAAGAAGGCGGGGACAGAGGGACGAATTCCCGATGATTGGAGTAGAGCTCTCATAGTACCCAGATACAAAATGGGAAATAAAACTGAATGTGAGAATTACAAAGGTATTTCCCTACTGAGTGTTCCTGGCAAGATCTATGCAAGTATACTTTGGAAACGGTTGAGAAGAATTGTGGAAGAAAAGCTTGGTGGAGAACAAGCTGGATTCAGGCCAAATAGAGGCTGTCAGGATCAGATCTTCACTTTACGACAAATAGTCGAGGAAGCATGGGAATATAACAAAGATCTGTATTTAAGTTTTGTAAATTTGGAAAAGGCATATGACAAGGTGCCAAGAGAGAGGCTATTCAATACGCTGCAGTTATATGGTGTGAATGGGACATTATATCAAGCAATACTTAGTCTTTATTTGAGTTGTAAATCAGCAGTTCGGATTGAAGGAAGTACAGGAAGATGGTTTAATGTTAAATCTGGTATGAGACAAGGATGTACATTATCTCCTCTTTTATTCATTATCTATATGTGTCATATTATGAAGGAAAGTGGTATTAAACCTGAATATCAAAATTGGAGATGTTAATGTCAGCTCTTTGCTTTATGTAGACGATGTTATACTTCTAAATAAATCTGCTACAAGTCTGCAAGATTCCCTGACTAAATTGAATAACTGTTGTAATAGATATGGTATGGAGGTCAGCACTAAAAAGACAACGACAATAAAAATAGGCAAAATTAGAAAATATCAACTTCGTCGTGAATGGAGAACCTGTGGAACAAGTAAAAAAATTTCAGCTATTTAGGCACGATTTTTAGTGAAGATGGTAAATTAAATATGGAAATAGACAACAAAACTGGTATAGTAGGAAGTCAAGTGAATAAATCCATATGGAATAAGAGAGAAATTAGTCGGAACACTAAATTAGCTGTATACAAGACAGTGTTCAAACCAGTTTTAGCTTATGCATCTGAGCGCTGGGTCAGAAGTAAAACACTTGACCAAAGACTAGAGACCGCAGATATGAGAGTCCTGAGAAAGATTAGGGGTGTGAATAGATGGCATCAATGGCAATATCATATTAAAAACGAGAATATTAGGAAAGAACTTGACATTGTCAGCATCCAGGAATGCGTTAGCATAACTATTCTAAGATGGTATGGACACTTAAACAGAATGGGCGAGGAAAAATTAGCAAAACAAATGTTCTCTTCCAGGTTGGCAGCAAAACGACCCAGAGGAAGACCAAGATATAGGTAGATTGATACGGTACAAAGTGCCTTAGACGATAGAAATATAAGATCCGATAATGTTGGAGTTTGACAAGTTACAGACTGATTTGGAGGAAAATAGTGGATAGGAAGTTAGTAATGCGGTAAATTTTTTATGAAGTACTATCATATCGTGTACACCCCTTGAGGGTGTATATGATATGATACCTGCCATGTACTCTTGAGGGTACATGGCAGGAATTTGATGATGATAACTGATTCTTCTCTAAGTTCTTTGTTTAGTATTACGCCAAGGTAACTATAGCCAGGTGTGCCAATTTCGCGTGCTGTCTGGTAGGTTTGCTTGTTTTGAGAAATAAAAACGAGAGTTCTGTGGAGGAAAATCAGCCCACCTGCTTAGACACGAGTTAACGTCATATTTAAGATGAAAATTTCTTCAACTGAAACGTATGCCCGACACTTCCAGCTCTCGAAGAAATAAGATTCCCCTCCCCCCTTGAAATACACATCACACAGACCTGAAGTATTCCTTGGACATCGTAAGCGATACAGAAAACACATTAATTAACAACTTCTTAGTGTATGTCATTAAACTTTTTTGTATTTCATTAAAGAATCTCTTTCTAGTTAAACTTCGTTTTGGTCCGTACTATGTCATTTTTTTTTTAATTATTATTTTTTTATCTCTTCGTCTCTCTTTGTTTCTATCTGCTTAATTAATTCCGTATTCCTGAAAATTCTACAACTAGTATTTTAGCTCTAGAAAATTTAGGGGGGAAATATAATTGACGCAGTTTCATAACAAAGTACTGAACTTTACTGGAACACATAATGGCTACTTAAGGTAACAATAAGATTGATATCGCCAGCGTATTTCTTGTTCTGAGCCGGCGTGATAAGTGAGCCCAGAAATAACTTGCCTCTGGGCGCCACTTAATGTATTAGACATTTCACTGTCATCACAATATTTCTCTCAGACGAAAATATTTAGCTGATGTTTGTATCAAAACTAAAAGAAATATTACATCGCACAAACTGGTGCTCTCATACAAAGAATACTTTTTTTTTATTGTTTTGTGCTTTGCTTTAATCAGTCATTTATTACTGGATTTAATGTACATACAATTTTCGAAACCAACATTTTTTATCAACCCTCTTAACATAATTTTTTTGTTTTGTTTTTTGCATGTTTCTGAAAGGGACCGCTAGGAGTACTCATATTCTTTATGTACGTCTGTCACTGAGCTGCGTTGTGAAAAACGTGAAGGTTTAGAGGTGTGACATTTTCTGGACTGACTGCTAGACTACACCGCTGCAATTAATGCAAACCTCCACTAGATAGTAATAAGGTATAACCTACTAAGTCATTTCCGGACTGGCTGGCAGTGTGGTTAGCGTGTCTGCTCTCCAGCGAAAAGGCTACCGGTTCGAATCCCGCCGTGAGCATGGATATTTGTGATTGTCCGTGAAAATACTAGTAACGATGGTCGGCGGTAGATGGCTTTGGTGTAGATGATGAAGGTATTTACGGTTGGTGGAGTAGTGGAGACAGAGAGTGGTGGAGTAGGTGCCCTCCCTCGATGAGTCTTTGGACTCCCTGGAGATGTTACGTAATAATAATTTCAAAGTTGTAATTTACGTATTAACTTAATTTAAAAAATTGTGGTCTACGCTCCTTTAAAAATGATGGAATCAACGAAAAGTGCGTGCATCTCGTGCATGCACTTTTCGTTGAATTTTCAAGTCGTTCAAGTTTCAAAAGCGAAGCGGCATATGTTGATGATGCAGAGCGCCAGGAATATACATTAATGACTAAAATAAAAATATGGAGCGATTAATGAATTTTTCAGTGAAGAAATGCATCGATATCAGCGAGTTAGCTAATCGGTTGAGAATCCTATCTGGGTGCCACTGGTTTTCTTCACCATGACAATGCTTCCGCCCACTCTGAATTTTCTGTCCAGGAATCCTTTCTCCATACTCTCTACATACACTGTCATTTTTTTTTAATGTGGTTTCTATTTTTATTTATTTATTTTTAATTTTACGTGGTCCGGAAATCCTGCTCTAGAAAACAAATATGGAACTTTTTCAATCCACTTTGGGCCTCCCTCCAGTAAGCAGTGTGGTGGTCTGATACTGAGCGATGAAATTCATCTCCCACCTAAAGACAATCGCAAACAGCCATGCCCACAACGGGATTCGACCACAGCCTGTTGGTTGGAGAGCGGATATGATAACTACTCGGTCAACCAGGCCACAAAGCCCATTTCTGAGCTCTCCACCCACCCAAAGGGGTGGGTGGGGAGCTCAAAAAACTCGAAGTGACGCTGAAGGAAAGATGTGGTGGTGACATTATCATGATTCAGCAAGGAAAAAAAAAACGTAAGGAAGGCTGTGCTTGGGAGTTCAAAACAGAACGTCTACAAAGGCTGACAAACGTTGGAAGTCGTAAAGGCTTTCGAAGGTAACAGCAAAAGGACGTTAATCTTGAAGCAAAGAAAAAAGAAAAAGATTCCTGAAATTTGTTTCATAACTGGTATAACGAAGTATCCTGTACACCCTCAAATGTCGACGAACAAAAAAAAAAAAAAAAAAAAGACGAAACCAAATGAATGTGTGTTGTCTTCGATTCACACATAAATGAACTATAAGTTATTAAAATATTCTAATGAAGAAACTCAATACGTCTAATAAATGAACTTTGTATTTAGGATCGAACTCCAAATATTGTACAGTATATGTTTTGGCTGCGATAGATGATGACAAAACTTCTGTATCAGGCAACCTAGTCCTCCGTTCTGACAAAAAATTAAAGAAATCACAAAAAATTAGATACTTTCATCAAAAAAAAAAAAAAAAAGAATGCAGAAAATAAAATTAACGAAAAGAAAGCGGGGGGGGGTGTAAGTTTTTTGTCGATGGGTCTAGAAAACAAAGATTAAATTTTACACTTCCTAAGTATGCAAACTCCAGGGAATGGCAAGAAATTAATTAAGTTTAGGAAGAAAACCTAACGATTATAAATCTGAGAATCGGCTTCCCCCCTCCCCCATAAATGACTTTCAGAAAAAAAAAAAAAGGAAAAAAAAAACTACTTACAGGTCCGCTATGAACTGCCTCAGGTGGTGGTGCTGCTTGGGGCAAGGACCACGCCACAGCAGCGATCACCAGAACTAGAGCGAGTGATACAGACATCATTCTGAGTCTACTTGTTAAGGTGTGATCCGTTCCAGGGACAACGGTCTTTATACAAGTAGCGGTGGCCAATCACAAAGGCACTCGTCATACTAGACACTTACGCAATGTAAGCACAGCTTCCGATCAGGGATTCAGTAAAATCAGCCAACCGCAGGCGGGGGCCGCCTCATGGGGACTCCTATGTTAAGGGCACCCTTAAGCCTTTAGTTGCCTTGAATTATTAAACGCCACCGATACCTTCGTACGACCGGCCATTAAGTTGTTTCTGGAAACTCGTTACTATGTGTGACCTCCCTCTTGATAGTTCTAAAAAGAACCTTCACGGGCAACACCGAGAGAAAATAGCGATCGAGGTTACGATAGGATTTCCAGTGAAAGTAAAAAATTTCCCCATTGAGCATTTGGCCATTTAGAGTTGAAGTATCATAGAAATTATTGCATCATGTATGTGAGAGAGAGCCGTCACTGCATTAAGGATGATGTTATCTTCCCCTCCTTACATCTCTCTCTCTCTCTCTCTCTCTCTCTCTCTCTCTCTCTCTCTCTCTCTCTCTCTCTCTCTCTCTCTCTCTCTCTCTCTACATACGCAGCTAAAGTATTTTCCTGGTTCGTAGGCTTGCATTATGTGACAAAACTGCAGATTGAAAAATGTTGGTCCTGTGTACCGACTAATAACCTACTTTTCGTATCACGAAAGTGTTAAAGGAAGAATTCGACTGACGTGAAGTAGAATAAACTGAGAAGTAACGAGAAAAATAAATAAAAGCATCAGAAATAATGAAGCACTTAATGACTGATTCGATGCGAATTTTACTGCCCTATTTTCATATCTTACGTTTACTTCTTCGTCACGAAAACAGAAGGCATGAAAACAGTTTGGAAAGAGCGGAAGGATAACTGTTAGTATAAATATGGAGCATATAATTACACTATCAAAAGAAATAAATAGAGTAGGCAAAAACTAATAATATCTACTATCTTATCTAGTTCGGTTCAAATGTGGTTTGTCAAGCAATAAACAAAAATACGTTTTTACATAAAGAGAATATTCTGTTCAGAACTGGTGCTTGGATCTGCATGTGCAAGCAAAATGAGATGCACAACTTTGAATGATCACCGACTTTAATTTCATGTGTAGCTGAATTTTGTATTAGCGCAACCCGAGGCATTACTTTACCGCTAGTTATAACATATATGGATTTATATGTCAGCAGAGTTTAGTAACTTTTGCGCATGTCTATATTTCGCTACGCATGAAGTTGCTGATGTAGAAAATGATCATATGAAAACACGTTTCTCCTTCTGAGATAGTACAGAACGGAGATCACAATTTTGCTCTTCATTCTAGCATTAGAGTTTAGGTCGTGATAGAAATATAATAATGCAAGCTAAATTTGAATTAGGAAATACAGTTTTCTAAAATCAAAATGCGTGCTCATTCTGATTTTATTCACAGGTTCTTTGCATATCAATTTATAGTTTTTATGTATATACCATTATAGAGATGATCATAGCGGAAACGTCGTATTACCTTTTTTTTTTTTTTTTTCCTAATGGATTTTAAACAAGCTATTGTTCTGGGAAGAACATCCTATTAGGATGAAACTACTATTTGAAATCCATAGAAACCCTCTTTTTCCTGTCAACTTGAAGCACGCAATGTATGCTGATGTTTGAAATTGACTAAAAAAAGACGACGGTTTATGTGTACATTTAAATTCTGTGAAAGTTTTTTTTTTTTAATCTTTATTAGAAATTTGCGATAGAGATTTTTCATATCAGATTAGAGAAACTGAGATAGGAAGGAGATGGTTTCTAATTAAACGGTTGGTGCGGGAGAACTCATTGAACTACGGTAAGATATTAGAATAGATAAATAAATGGCTGAAACAAAAACAAAACGAACAAAAAAACCCATTCAACTGTAGCATACTTTTAAAACATGTTAAATGTAGCTGATCCAGGCTCTTTTTCTTTCTTTTAACCGTGACTTGTCACGTCACGGTTAAAAGAAACAAAAAGAGCAAGAAATGCCGATGTAGACTGGAAAAAAAGGAAGAAAAATGGAAAACAAAAATGCAAAGCTATAACCTAAATAAAGATGTGACAAAGAGTAGATTGTAAATATTCTCTTGTTGAAATAAGCAAAGTAAAAATGTTTTAGCTGAAAACTATTTACAATAATCAGACAGCATATCAAGAGGAGGCCTGAAGATTAAATGGAATAGCAAAAGAACTCTCTCGAGGTTTCTGTTGTGCTCCGTCGTAGCGAAAAAGTGTGTTCAGACAAGGATGAGTGGCGTAAAGAAAAGGAAACCAAAAAGAGAGTATTATTATTATTATTATTATTATTATTAAACTTTTAGAGTGCGATGAATTCAGACTCAGACAATCGGTATTTTTTGAGGATTCTCGAACCCAAATATGAAACTTTGTCAAGCCTGTAATAAGCAGGGTGGCGGTCTAATACTGATAAAATTCATCGCCCCCCCCCAAAAAAAAACATGATACAGTTACATTTGAACTTCCCTGATTGATTGAGGGCGAAAGTACTATTCATTAAACTAACCAGGCAGGTATTAGTTCCGAGCATTCGAAGAAATATTACTCCTCGCTTGACAATGTTCGGTGCAGGTGCAACATTAATGTTTACACGAGTTGTTTGAGTTAAACGTATTATTTTGTTTGCTCTGCTGCCACAATTGTTAATACAGTATATATATATATATATATATATATATATATATATATATATATATATTTATATATTTATATTTATATATATATATATTTATTTATTTATTCTTGATCTTATGTCTTCTCTTGTTCTGCCATCTCCTGTTATTAGGCTTCCTAAATATTTAAAGCTTTTCACTTGTTTTATTTGTTCCCCGCTGATGTCTATATGCTCTGTATTGATACGGATTTTGCCTATAACAATGATTTCAGTCTTATCTGTTTTGATTTTCATTTTATATTTTTCAAGGTTATTATTTAGTAATTCTAGCATTGTTTTTAACGTTCTTCTGTTTTCTGCTTCAAGGGCTATGTCATCAGCAAATCTTATACACATCATCTGCTCACCATTTATCTTTTTGCCACTATTTATTTTATCTTTAGTTTCCTGAATGGCCTTTTCAATATATAAATTAAATAAAAGTGGTGAAAGTATACATCCTTGTCTTACTCCACTCCTGATATTTATTAATTTCTCCTTATCATCGATTTTAATCCATCCATTTTGATTTTTGTAAATTTGATAAATTCTTTTCCTATCCCTCAAATCTATGCCGATATTAGTTAGACAATTTAGGAGTATTTGCTGGTTTACTTTATCAAACGCTTTCTCATCAAGGAAGCAAATGTAAGTATTTTGACTAAGTTCTAATCTTCTCTCTATTATTGTTCTTAAACAGAGTATTGCCTGTATATATATACACCCTGTATATATATACACCCTGTATATATATATATATATATACAGGGTGTTCGGGATAAATTTGACATATTTATAATTAATTATATTTTTCCGTAAGTTACATGTATTAACACACACTTCTCTTCATTTAAAAGTTTGGACCCTTCTTCATTCATATACAAGATGTCAGAAAGGATGGATAGCTGGAACCCACCTGAATCATGGAAGAGAATAACTTGTATCATGATGATTCGTGCCCGCCATCAAAATAAGGATATTACGACTGCTGCCCAATGCTCCCTGAATACAGTAAAAACAATCAGGCATGAACTAGAGACTTGCAATGGTGACTACGAGGATGTAGCAAGAAGAAAGATCCCTAGCAGACGATCTGATTGCGTTCGTACAGCAGAATTCCTCGCAAATCTGCAGGAACAGGTGTTGAAGAACCCTGGCATTGGAATTCGGGCTTTGTTCGTGGAGTTGCTAACTGTAGTCAAGCCCTGGATAACAAGGGTAGCCAATGGTAGGCCGAATGTATGGCAGCAGGATTCGGCCCCTTGCCACACCTCTGGGAAAAGTCAAAAATGGTTGTCTGAAAATTTCTACGACTTCACCAGTCCAAATGTTTGGCCTCCAAACTCCCCAGACCTTAACCCCATGGATTATTTTGTATGGGGCGCAGTTGAAAAAGACACCAATCGCACTTCCAGTAATACAAAAGCCCAGTTAATGGATAAAATTAAAACAGTTTTTGCGGCCCTTCCCAGGGAGACTGTAGCATCAGCTTGTTCGAGGTTCCGAAGCAGAATTGAAGCTGTGATCGATGCTAATGGTGGTTATTTTGAGTAAATCTTGTTGATAGTATTGTAATTAACTCTGCCTGTAATGTTTTTTTGTGAATTCATTAAATTTAATAGATACAAAGAAGATTTTCTTTTTCCTTACGAAACTGTCAAATTTATCCCGAACACCCTGTATATATATATATATATATATATATATATATATATATATATATATATATATATATATATAATATATATATATATATATATATATATATATATATAATATATATATATATATATATATATATATATATAATATATATATATATATATATTATATATATATATATATATAAAACACTCTCAGTTAACAATCACAAAAAGGATGATTGTCTGCGGATGTCTGGTCGCATAGAGATGCTTGTAAATATTGTTTGATGACCTTTTCTGTCTGACCTAGGAAGAGTCATCATTATTTCCGAAACGTATGTTTTGGTTTAACTGGTGGCGGCAGAGAATGGGCTTTCACTAGTGGGATGTTTGTTGTTCTTACTCGACTTCTCTTAGGGCTTCATTGTACAGGGAATGAGGTGGCTTTTGAATACTGCATTCGACTGAAGGGGGAGGGGGGTCGGTCTTTCCTGCGTACAATAATGTAGGAGACATTGCTTTGTCGTAGCCGTTGTCAATGAACGCAGCAGGCAGAGTTCCTTTTTTAATTCCGTCCGTTTAATGAGAGACGGAAGCGAGAATAAACAAAAGCGGTCATGTTTGTTTATTTTATTGAATTTACTGTTACTGATGGTGAGTGGAACCAACGTCTAAGACTGTGGCGATTTTTTTATGCGTAAAGCAATACAGTTAAATTGTAAGAGTGTACAGATATCAAATAATTGTCATGGAAGCGTGTAGTTTAGTTGGTTTTGATAGAGTCCTTTGGCTGGAAAAATCTTTTGACACGTGGAATATTTATCAGGACTTTTCAGTCCAATGTGAGTTAGCCGGTTTCACAAGCAGGTGGATAAGTTTATCTCCAGGAGAAGATATTCATCTTTTGTTGGTGCATTTATTGGGTTTCCATGTGCTTACACTGTGAAGTTCGTCAAAAAGAGAAAATTCGTTAATGAATACATTTAGTTTCTATAATGGAATTTTCTCAAAAAAAAAAAAAAACACGGGGGGGGGGGTATTATTACAAATCTACGATGATTCTGACTGTAAAGGGAAAAAATGAATATATTTTAAAAATCTAGTTTGGAAGAATGATTCGCACATATAAAAGATTCCAGAACCGAGATATGAAGATGTTTCTTCATTAAGCAGGGGAAGAAAAAAATTAACTACAGGAAAGTACTCGAATAAACGTATGTTGGAACGAAAAAAGAATACAAACAGCAGATATATTCTTTCTTGGCGTACCTTTAACATATGACAAAGGAAGTTGTGAATAGTAGTCGAGTCAGGACAACATAACGCACACTACGTAAAGAATTGCGAATGTTCATATAAACAAAAGAGATCTACGTCTGTCATTTGCATAAAGAAGACAATGATCGGATTGCAACTATTCTCTTGCGAACATGACTGACTGGAGTAATGTAAACATGTTTTAACAGATTCATTATTTAGAGGATTATAATCCCGCCCGTTAAAATTTGGAGATTATCGCATCGAGGTTGAACTTACTTTCTCAAGTTGCCTATCCAATTTTTTATTTTATTTTATTATTATTATTTTATTTTATTTTATTTTATTTTGTAAAATGGAGAGGTGATTCAGTAATATGCTTGGACAGGAGTCAGATCAATTTATGTATACTCTTCTTCTTCTTCGTCTATGATCTCTTATGCTTTTAAGCGTCGAGATTTTGCCAAAGAGATTTCCATGCCGTCCTGTCCAAGGTTTGTTGTTTTGCTTCTTTCCAGTTAATTCCCTTCTTTTCCTATTTTTCTTTAATTTCCTTTTGCCAACCTTTCCTGGGTCTGCCTATGTATCTTTTTCCTATTTTCTGGCTTTCGTATACAGTTTTTGCTATTCTTCCTTCTTCCATTCGATTGAGATGTCCAAACCATCTCATTTGGGCTTGTGTTATGAATTGATTCAGACTTGAAGGCTGTCTCTTATGGTTTGATTTCTTATTCGGTCTAGTCTTGTTTTTTGTGCCACTTTCCTGAGATATTTCATTTCAATTGTTTGTAGTTTATTTGTGTTTCCTGTTGTTAAACACCAAGACTCACAACTGTATGTTAATGTTGGTAGAAACACTGAACGGTACACTGCCATTTTGGTATTTTGGGTGACTTCTTTCTTATCTAGGAGTGGGCCTTTCATTGCATAGAATAGCTTTGTTCCCCCTCTTATCCTGTTGTTAATTTCTGTGTCTAGTCTACCATCTTCTTGTATATATGATCCCAAGTATTTAAAGGAGTGGACTTGTTCCAGTCGGTGATTCTCTATTTTTATTATGTGTTTTTGTTGGTTTCTAGATATGATCATTGTTTTCGTTTTATTTATATTTATGGTCATATTCCTTTTCTTTGTTTCTTCATGCCAAATGTTGATATTGTACTGCAGATCTTCAGCTGTATTTGCTAGAATCACTACATCATCTGCAAAAGCCATATGTGAAATCCTAGTTTCTTTCAGTTTCCTGTATCCTAAGTGGAACTTTTTTGTTTTTGTTTGGCATGCCTTTAAAATTTCATCCATTACTACGACGAAGAGAAGAGGGCTGAGGATACAGCCTTGCCTCACTCCTACATTTGTTTCAAATTCTTTTGATCCACTATTATTACAGGTTCTTACATAATTTCTATTACTTTTGTAGAGGCTTTGTATGGCTGCTATTAAGTTATCTTGTATCTTGCTTTTCTTTAATGTTTGCCATATTAAGTGTCTGGGAGCTCGGTCAAAGGCCTTTTCAAAATCCATAAAACATGAATGTAGTTCTTTTCCATATTCCAATGTTTTCTCTGATATTTGTCTAAGACTGAAGATAAGATCCTGTGTGCTTCTATTTTTTCGAAAGCCATATTGCATTTCATCCAGCGTGTCCTCTATTTGATTCCTAAGCATCGCTTCTAAAATGCGGGTATATAATTTTCCTGGAACGCTTAAAAGCGAAATTCCTCTATGGTTTTCACATTTGCGGTTTTCTCCTTTCTTAAATATGGGGATTATTATAGCTACTTCCCAGTCTTTGGGAATAATTTTCTTTTTCCATACAACATTGAATAGGTGTAAAAGAAATTTTGTGGCTTTCGTTCCTAAATTCTTTACCATTTCTGGTGTTATTTGGTCATGGCCTGCTGATTTGCCCAGTTTTATTTTATTTATTGCTGCTAACAGTTCATTTGCATGAATTTCTTCACTCTGATCTTCTATTTTGCTCGTGTGTCTTGCTCTTAGGGTTCTATTTTTTCCATGTCCTGCATCTTCCAATAATTCTTGAAAGTACTGTTTCCATCTTTCCATGATGTCTTCGGAATTTTTGAATAACTTTCCATCCTTATTTTGATAAACTTTATGGGGCATTCTTTCTCTGATCTCATTCTTCTTAAAACATTATAGAAGAGTTTTTGGTTTCCTTTAAAATTTTGTTCTAAAGTATGTCCAAAGTCTTCCCAGCATTTTCTTTTCTCTGCTTTCACTAAGGTTTTAACTTTATTTCTTTGGTTGTTGTATAGTTCTCTATCAACCTGCAGCTTTGATGTTATATATCTCTTCCATAATTGCTTTTTCTTTTTAATTTCTTCTTTTAGTTCTTCAGTCCACCAGGGTGTTTTATGTTTCTTCTGTTTATTATTTAACGATACGCCACAAATTCCTTTGCTTGTTTCATAGGTTTTCTACATCTTGGTTTCATATATCTCTTTTTCTACTTTTTTCATCTTCTCTTCTATTTTACTTTTATACTCAATAGCTGTTTCTTCTTTCTTTAGTTTGTAGTTCTTTATCGTAACATTTATTTCCTTGCTACTTTTTCTACATTTTTCAACTTTTATTTTATGGATTGTTTCCAATACTAATAAGTAGTGGTCACTGCCTATTTCAGGACCTCTGTAGACTCTTGCATTTTATGTATACTTCCAGTACGATCTGCTTATGATGGCATAGCCGATTATAGATTTTTCGTTTCTATTGGGCTCTTCCCTGGTAAACTTATGGATTTCTTTATGCTTGAACATAGCATTCGCTATCACTAAATTATTTGTAAGGCAAAGATTTATTATTCTTTCTCCATTATTATTCCTGGTTATTTCTCCTTGTGATCCCAACACTTGTTTCGTTTCTTCATCTACTTGATTCCCTACCCGGCCATTAAGGTCTCCTAGTAGTATGATATGCCCTTGAACTTCTTCAATTGTTTTTTGTAAGAGTTCGAAGAATTCATCTTTAATTTCTTTATTGGCATTATCGTCTGGGCCATATGCAACAATTACAGTGAATACTTGGTTGTCTGATTTAAAATCTATAGTGATTGTCAACAACCTTTCGTTTATTAGTTGCCATTTAGTAATATATTCTTTGAGATCTGGTTACTGACTCAATTTCGGTTTTATTATGACCAGTTTCATTACCAAAATAATTTCAAATGACAGTTCTGTTCTGCCTGGATACAATATAAGGAAATCAGGAATTTAAGATTTCCATTAGAATCTATCCATACATTTCGATGTTGGTTTTGGCCATTTCAATTGCTAACTTGGCAACAGAGCAAAAGATTATGTCTAGAG
This sequence comes from Typopeltis vanoorti, assembly GCF_054136105.1. Classification (NCBI taxonomy): domain Eukaryota; kingdom Metazoa; phylum Arthropoda; class Arachnida; order Uropygi; family Thelyphonidae; genus Typopeltis; species Typopeltis vanoorti. The sequence continues at coordinate 187,768,717 of NC_143549.1, read as the reverse complement.
TACACATATTGCGTTACTAATGGTATTGATAGACCAGAGAAGAAAAGCATATGACTTATAGAACAGGAAAACAAAAGTAAGTGATTTAGATGGCTCTAGGAATACAACGCTAATCCACGCGTTGCACCTGAAAGTAAAATATCACGAGGTACAAAAGCTTAGCTTTTCTGTGATAACAAGAGGTCATACTCAGCATAAACTGAGATGGTAGTAATAACGCTTAATCGCACGGAACAGGTGTACTGAGCACTAGTAATCTGTCATCTTGCAGTGGTGAATTTCCCCAAGTTATTTTCATCAGAAGAGAGAACGTGGAGCTGGTTACAACTCGACTAACGCTAAGAACAGAAACTCGTTGACACAAGTGTTAAAGCATAGTGGTTGCGAATGCGTGATGGTACGGGTGTGGTGATGAACGTGTGACGGGGTGGGAGCTGTGTCCGTTTTGAGTGGTATGAAGTTGGTGTACTTTTTTTTTTTTTTTTTTTTTTTTTTTACGATACTACCAATTCGGAGAGGTTATCGATTCGGAGAGGCACTTTCTACAGCGAAATGTCATTTCTATTCTATCAGGACAAAGATTCGCGTCACAATGCAAAATTTATTACAAGTGCCTCTAATATACTGACAGAATGGTTAAGCTACATTGAACAATGGTGGGATTAAGTGTAATAAAGTCTGAGAAATCTTCAGGAAAATCTTACAGGCAGAGGCCATCAAAGAACGAAGGTGTTTTCCTATGCGAGGCATACGTGGAAAATTCATCATCTTGCTAATATGATACAGGCTTAAACCTTACACTAATCAAAAATACGATTTTTGATGACTCGGACGCAGTCGCACAGCAACTTTCTCTATGTTACACAATTCGAACTTGTAAGATCCATTACAAATTCCAATTGTGTCACTGAGTCTAACTACCGATATTCGAAAAGTTTCGAATAAAAAAAAAAGTGCCGTAAATGAGGCTAGTTTGCCGTTTTGCCGTGTGAAAACCGTCCCGCAAAAATAACGTCTCTGTTATTTTATATAATTCTTTGCCTGTGATACCTGAAGAAGTTGATTTATTCAACGAAACTAGTAGTATCTTAACATTAAACCTTTTCTTTTTAATTCTCGGTATATATAGTCATTCAAACTAATTTTTTATAACATTATCTACCGAGTAAATATGAACGATAATATATATATATATATATATGAAAATATATTTGACAGCGGTATGCATGTGTTATGCATATGTTTATATAATTATGGAGGCTACAGATCTCATTATTCCTAAAAGTAAAGCATTCCTGTTTAGACCAACCATATACCCCGCCTGTTCTCCTTTCAACGTAATTCGGTCCACTGTCTCCCTGTCAGAGAACACCTTTCCTCTATGATAACAACAAATAAAACCCTCGAGATAATTCTATTATGCGATCTCATTTAAATCTGTCCACCTCGTGATATGTTGTCTGCTTATTGTGCAATGTTTCTGTTAAAACGTGTACTCTGCAAGAGAATATGTACAATGACGTTTGTTGTCTTTATTCTGGTGACATGCCTGGATCTCTTTTGTTCGCGGGAACATTCGCAATCTTTTGTAAGTACTGTGCTTTATGTTACCTGACTTGGCTGTTCACAACTGCATTTGTCACATTGCAAAAGTACACTCAGGAAGAATATATTTGCTGTTTGTATTAATTTTTTCGTTTCGACACATGGCCATCTGTTTATTCTAATACTTTCCTGTAGTTCCAAGTGTTTCTCCCCCCCCCCACTCTCTCTCTCTCTTCGATTTGTTTAATCAAGAAACATCTTTATATATCAGTCTCTACATCTCATACGTGAGAATCTGTATCTGTGAATCTTTCTCCAAAACTAGATTGTTTACATACTCGTATATTGGGTTATATTAAATATTTCTTTATGATTAGCACCTTTGCAGTTTTCTAATAGCATTTGTTTTTGCAAAAATATTATTATTATTATTATTATTATTATTATTATTATTATTATTATTATTATTATAAAAAAGATTCTGAAATTCTATTTCAGAATCTAAATTTACTCATTAACTCCTTTCTCTTTTTCGCGATTATTAAGTACGCCTTAAAAGAAATTTCATTCCAGTCACAAGTAAACCGAGTTTATATTTTAATGCAAAGATACATAATTACATTCATTCTAAACACAGAATTTAAAATGCATATATCAATATTATCTGTACAATTATTAAATAAGATTGGGATGTTAGAGACCAACAGCCTGAAAAAGTATCATACCTGTATAGAAGAATAGATCAGGCCACCAAATATTTTTCTTAAATCATGATTAAATATGAGTGCGGTAACATCCATTTTTGTTCATTATTTCATTTTAATGGTATCCGTGATAGGTGAATTTAGTATAATGCATAAGCACCCGTGAGAGTCATTTTGCCTTTAGTCTATTGCTTATCCTTTTTCTGGGTTGACATTTTTTTATTATTTTATTATCGAGCCATTTCAGTTTACTTATTTCAGCAAACTGAGTCGATAATATTGTGTGCGGAGCGAGGGGAGAACTGTTTTTATTGTCTCATCTTCAAGTTAAGATAGGTGCATAACTATCATCAATTCTCAATTCGCTACCAAAATCTGGAGAGCTTTAAGTCTTCAAGTGGGAAAAATTATAAAAAATAACATATAATCAGGATATTAAATACCCTTCGTCATTTTAACACCAAATAAATTAAACGTATAAGTTTCGAATTTTAAGAGAAAGTTTCATAATAAATCTACGCCATTGGAGTTGCCTAGGCTTGAACTACTTAAAAAAAACCAAGACAATGCCGAAAAGCCAGTATGTTCACCTTTTATTAGTGCACTGATTAGGTTTCACTGCTGACATCTGTTTCGCATTGTTGATTCTCATGGAGACTAGGCAGAAACCTAAGAGAGGGTAAAACCCTTTGTTCAATAGCCTTCTGCCTGTCTGATGACAAACAACACTCTTTTTCTGCTGCCTTCTGAGTCGGTCAGTCAAATATTTTTTTTTTTTTTTAAATAGAAAACTTGGTTTTTAACCCTACAATTCAGAAAAATCAACGGTGTACCAAGAGATGGTGATAGTTGTCCACTGTGTTAGACCGGAAGCCTTCAAATTAATGAATAGCCATTGAACTCAACTTTTGCTAACACTTTGAGTCCTAGATCTACTGTAAGTAAATAAATAAATTTTCAACATTTATTATACCCAAGGTAAAATACTTTCTACATTTATATCTCCTCCTGAGATTTTTATTTAATAAGGTTAAAACACCTTATGGTAACTTGTTCTGGTAAAATACTTATAAGCTCTGTATTACTAAAATCTTGGTATTTCTAGCCTGGCTCCCACTGATGAGACCCCAATAAAGGTCGAAACTGGTCTGGGTAGTGGCCCCCTTGCCTTTAATACAAAACATCATACATCCCCTTCTTGGAGATGTGTTTTGGCATTAAGGGTAAATATTAAGATTAGTGATCACAGCTTATGCCACCTTTACCACGAGTTGCCTTGGTCTTGCACTACCTGTAGGATCAGCTAGACTTGCATCACTTGCAGGCGCAAACTTGACTTGTTTGTCTGTTTGCTTACTTGGGAAAATGGAGTAAAACCAGGTTTAAAATTGCTTGGTTTTTTTAACATTTATTATACCCAAGGTAAAATACGTTCTACATTTATATCTCCTCCAGAGATCTTTATTTAATAAGGTTAAAACACCTTATGGCAACTTGTTCTGGTAAAATACTTATAAGCTCTGTATTACTAATCTTGATACTTGATATTTCTAGCCTAGCTCCCACTGACGAGACGAAAAATTGATACACACAGGAAGGAGGAAGAAATGGTCGCGATCAGCGCTCCAACAAAGCGCACAAGAGACATAGAGACAGAGGAAAGGAAAAAAGTCAAACAAAGCAGCCTACTGTCATCGGAGGACGAAATGGATAACTCCCAAACGAGGCCGTAACAATGCCAGGAAACCTACCCCCGGTAGCGGACCAACCTGCAGAACCCCAACCACAGAACGGACTCTTCTAGCGAGGATATGGACTTTCTAGGCAACCTCTGTATTGATCTCGAGGCAAAAAGTCCAAACAGCCACGATGGAGAATCGGATGTGGTTTATGTAGACCCACGAACAGATAACAACCCCCCTTCTTCTAAACATCAACATGGAATTTAAAATTGCCACTTTAAACACTAACGGACTACGCAACCTTTTTGCGCAAAGCGCTGTCTGGAGGCTAATGTTAACGCACAAAATTAATATCCTCCTGATACAAGAAACCCATTTTTATAAGCATTGGGACGTGGAGAACTTCTCGAGAAGCTACCCGGTCACCAGCTACTGGTGCTTCGGGAACGCGCACTCGCGAGGGGTGGGGATACTAATTCTCCCCCCAATCGCGGGGGGGGTTCTTCAACGTTCTCCAGAAAGACGCCACAGGATGTCTAGTAGCGGTGGACTGGAAGTACGGTGGCCGTACCATCCGGCTTGTTGCAGTTCACGCCCCGAACAACCCATACCACAGAAGTGGTTTCTTCTCTGCCCTTGAAAACTATCTCCTGGGAGCAGACCACTTCATAGTAGCCAGAGATTGGAATTGTGTGGAAGACACACGTTTAGACAAAGTGGGCGGGAATGCAAATACTGGAACTGGAGGCATTACCGCCTTAAAACGATGTTGTGTAAACTTTGATCTCGTCGATGTCTGGAGGCGGAATAACCCATCCAAAGTAGAGACAACGTGGTGCCGCGCCCAACGAGACTAGACAGGGTGTACGTATCTCAAAACTTGGAACAACATGTTCAGAGGATACGTCACACCGCAGTACACAACATGTCAACAGACCACAAAATGGTCATACTCAAAATCACACTCCCAGAGGTTATGGAAACAGCCAGAGGTCCTTGGAGGCACTCTCCTACCTTTCCCAGTCTTTTTAGCGACCAGCTACAGAACCTCTGCGACAGATGGACAAACACCAACTGGGACTGGGAAAACTGGCTGCGCTTCAAGTGGCAGGCTAAGGAACTGTTTCAAAACTGTGGACGTGAAAGGGCCTACCAACAACGTAAACGGCTGAGGGATCTCTACAGGGAACTCGGCTGGTACCGGATAAAGGAACGGAGCGGAGTTCCCTGCGGAGATCTTATCAGACAAGTAGAAATAGAGCTGCAGCAAGAGCGGCAGAGTAGAGTCGATGACCTCGACTTTCGAACGAGACTCTATCTCAGAAATTTGGAAACGACTTCCGCCGCATTCTACAATCAACAACAGGTGGCGGCAAATGACGAGAGAACGATTTACCAGATCGAAGAGAAGGGCCAGATTCTAAACTCAACCCATGAAATACTCCGTCATTTTCATCAGCAGTATCTCGACATCTTCTCTGACCAGCAGGGCACGGATGACTTCAGCGAGTGGGACGTCAAACGTTTTCCCGATCATCTTAGTGCCCTGCATGACAGGCCGATAACTGCGGCGGAAATAAAGGCAACGTGCAAAACAATGAAGACAAAAAAAAACCCAGGGCTAGACGGACTGGGGATAGAATTCTATAGATCTATCTGGGATTTTGCACTGCCAGCATTAGTAAACATCTTCAACGAATTCCTCACTTCGGGAAACATCCCCGAGGAATTCGTTAAGAGCTATACCATATTTATCCCCAAGAAAGACCGAGATCGGACTTTGTCAAATAACTGGCATCCGATCTCCTTAACCAACTTAGACTACAAGATTTTCGCAAAAATTATCTGCACGCGCATTAAGGGCGGAATAGAAAATATAATAACAAGCTCACAGGTCTACGGAATCCCAGGTAGATCTATGGAATTTAATCTCTTCTTGTTAAGAGACCTAATCAGACTGCCCAAGGAAAAAAAATACCCCCTGGCACTTCTCTCCACAGACCTGGAAAAAGCGTTTGACAGCGTCAACCACATATACTTGCAGGACACCCTCAAAAAAATAGGTGTGGACCCGAGACTTCGGCGTACAATTAAAAATATGTACGCGGAGGTCTCGACACAACTGTCTATTAATGGGTTTCTGATAGAACCGATCCGCATAAAGAGAGGGGTTAGGCAAGGCTGCCTGCTAAGCCCCCTCCTCTTTTCTCTAGCATTAGAACCCCTCATCAACAGAATTGAGAACACCCCAGCAATTAACGGTATTCCACTGCCCCAAGTCCCCAGACAATGCAAAATAGTGGCATATGCAGACGATGTAGTGGCTACACTCAGAGATGCTGGGTCCATCTGCATCTATGTTGACATACTGCAAAACTTCAGCATAGTCAGTGGTCTCCGAGTTAACGCACAAAAAACTAAAATCAAAAGTTTTGGAAATTTCCATAACACTGGACTTCCCTACGGTTTAACGCTGCATACGCAGCCCCTAACAATACTAGGCGTTCCGTTTTCTGAGACACTAGCATTACCAACTCAAAAATTACAGGAAACAAGCATGGAAAGGATAAAGCTGTTCAAACTAACCTTTTTCTTCTTTTATGGCAGAGCCACAGTAATAAGAACAATCATTACCCCAATGCTGATGCACACAGTCAACATCACAGGCATCCCACTGCTACAAGAAAATCAATTATCAAAAAAACTCATAGACTTCTTCTGGAACGAGAAAAAACACGAGGTAAAAAAAGAATACCTACAACTAAAACATGAAGAAGGGGGTGCGCTCTGCCCGATCTCAAAAGCCTGCTCCATGCAAACACATTCAAAACCGTACGGAAGGCCTTAAACTCAAACCACACTTCAGGCCTCCTCATTAGATATTTTATAGGATTTTTCCTCCCCCTCTTTGGGATCACGGACTATGCTGGACCCCGCGCAAGGGTTGTGCCCAAGTGGTACCGCACACTAGTGAAATCGCTCACAACACTCAGAGACAAAGGAACAGAAATCCTCACACACAGACCCAAAGCAGTATACTGGGATTTCTTCCAACTCTCCAGGCGTGATACACCAAATCTCAGGACCAACAACGAAATTCTTTTTAGAAACATTATAAATAGCTGGGGACAGCCTTTTCATCGGGATCTCGCCTGGCGAATAGCCTACGGGCGGCTCCCGGTGAAACAGGTTAAATCCATGTATGTACCCAGTCCGTGCGACCCCTTCTGTGATGTCTGCCGAGGTGTGGAAACGGTGGAGCATTTTTTTTTTTTTTTGCCCACCAGCCCAACGCATCTGGAAAAGACTGAGCACAGCATTGGGAATCCCGATGCTGTCACTAGAAGAGGTCGTACGTCTACAATTCCCTCCACGGGTCAACAAGACTCAAAAGTTCGCTATCTTCTTAATTAACGTCTTAAAGTATCACATCTGGAAGGTACGGAAAAAATCCCAGGTACAGGACGCAAATTTAATGTACGCAAGAATAAGGAAAGGTTTTTTTTTCTATCTACCTATCGCAAGAGAGACATTTACTAGGAGACTTTAAATTTGTGAACAAATACTGCAAACCACCGAAAATATGCTTTCTCATACAGGGACGCATCAAGCCCTGTATATAGCTTTAGAATCTACAAAACCCCACCTAACTCTCCCTAGGAAAAGTAATAACTATTCTGTCCTTCCTCGCCACAAAGCTTTCGCTGGCACGAATTCTCTTACTCCAGATCTGAGAACTGGGTAGATCTGAGAACCCGGGCTGCGAAGGCTTACAGCAAGGCGGTGCCGCTCCCTGTGAGCGGCATCTCTCGGGCCAGATTCTACCCCATTTTAAGTCCCAGTGGTACCAGGTCTGCAAGTTCTTCAAAACGTTCTTATTCATTTCAACTTACCGGGCATTAAGTCCTTTCTTAAAAAAAAAAAAAAAGAAATCTAGTCCGGACCTTAAGTTCGAATTTTATGATAAATTTATATATCCAGTTTGGACCATAAGTCCTTAGATTTTCAATAGCAGCAGTAAATTTTAATTACCCGGAATACAAATAAGGATTTAGTAACAAACATTTAAACTGTAAAATACTGTTCCAAAATAGGGTCAACGGATATCCTCCATAGACACCTGATTAAATCATTAAATTGGATAAATTTATATGCGAACTTTAGACAAAATTTTATGGTTAAGTTAACCTTTTTTTGAACAGATAAATTGACACTGTGTTACAGACCAATTAGCCTAAAACGGCTAAACAGGTTGACTGAGGCCTCTTTCACCTCCTACTATCCTACTCTATCTTACATCATACTCCTCTCTTACTGTCTGCTGACCCTCAGCACGCTTGATTCTCCAAAGGCCAATGATGAGAGACATGAACTCCCATTCTACCTCAATAAAGGTCGAAACTGGTCTGGGTAGTGGCCCCTTGCCTTTAATACAAAACATCATACATCCCCTTCTTGGAAATGTGTTTTTGGCATTAAGGGTAAATATTAAGATTAGTGATCAGAGCTTATGCCACCTTTACCACGAGTTGTCTTGGTCTTGCACTACCTGTAGGATCAGCTAGACTTGCATCACTTGCAGGCGCAAACGACTTGTTTGTCTGTTTGCTTACTTGGGAAATGGAGTAAAACCAGGTTTAAAATTGCTTGGTATTTTTAACATATATATATATACATAAATTATATATATATATATATATATATATATATATATATATATATATATATATATATATATATATATATATATAATTTATTTATTTATTTATTTATTTTATTTTTTTTTTTAATTTTTATTTTCTAACTTCGCACTGAAACAGTGCTACACACTATGGTTCCACACGAAGGAGTAGAAGAGGCTGGGCCCCCAACAATATTCTGTGCTGTCCAACTCCAGACCTGGTGATTCGAGAAGTCATTCTCTGGTAAGTCCTCTATGCAGCCAGTGTACCCAGTGTAAAAAGAATATCTTGAAATTAGAGAGTCCAACTCTGCCGACACCATACACCTTTAAAGAATATACATTAGTTGCAAAGGTAAATTTTGCTACGATGTGGTGTTCTTCCTGCAGTAGCTGTAAAAATTCTTGGTTTTTCAGCATAGTAAGCGGTCGCACAACACCCATAGCTCGTACGTCAATAATGACTACGTAACTCTTCTCTTTACTAGGTCAGGCTTCCTTAATCCAATGTTAGTCCTATAGTGGGGTTCTGCTGCTGTTACTCAATCTGGTTCTTCAACCTATTCTCTATAACCCTCACTATTGCATTGTGTCTTCTGACAAGTACTCCATGTGTGCAATAACGACACTGGGCAACATTAGTTAAAGGTTCTATACTCTCACAATCTGCACTACAGTTCTTGTCATCACTTCCCCGAGTTGGACGAGCTCGAGTCGGCAAAACATTGATTCTTGTCCTAATAAAATCTATATATATTCAAAACCAGGCAGGAAGCCAGTTTGAACTTTATTCCATTGATACTGAGAAGGAACGTGGTTAGATTATTGTAATGTTTGTATCTTGTATCCAGTGGCGGCCGGTGAAAATTTCAAGTGGGGATGCTGCATATACAAAAGAAAAAAAACTTTTTTTTTCCTAATTAGTAACGAATTTATTAATAAATAAATTTACATATTAAAAATTGCTCTATTAAAAATATTTCATCCTCACCACGAACAAACACCAATAATAAAAGTTTCGTATCAATAGCAATGACAAGTGCAAACGAATATCGGCGTTAGATCGCAGTGCGTTTGTTTCGTGTAACGATAATTGGAAAATATAATTCTTTTCATATTTTCGACAGTGACACTCGTCATGATTCAGCCTTGTATCTATAATAAATAAATAATTATATCTTATTTTAACAAAATAAAATAAGATTTACAAAAAATAGTTCACCACGCACCAATAATAAACGTTTTATATCTCACAGAAATAAGGCGCGTAAGCGTACTAAAGATACACTGCCGTTTGGGCAGTGTCTGAATGACGTAACGTGCAATGACAAGCGCAAACGAATATCGGCATTAGATCGCAGTGCATTTGTTTCGTAATCTAAAGTGTTAATCGAACAATTCCAATTATTAACTATTCAATCAATGTCAAAACATAAGCTGTAACCTTTAACATGTTGTACTGCATTTATATAATGTTGTAAGCATTGGTATTATTTATAAACACAAACAAAATTTAATATTTTCATTTTTTTCCTTGGGGGGATGCTGCAGTGTTGCAGTGCTTATGTACGGATCGTCACTGCTTGTATCCTATGACTGTGGACACCAAGTAGCATCATTGGTGATTTCTGGTTGGAGAAGGCAAGAGTTTGCAAATTTGGTTGATAGGCTTGAAGGTGGCGATGAGTTCGTATATCCTCAAAATTTTACACATTCAGAAATGCCATTAATATAAGATATAGGAGTTGTGTGGATTTCTACTTCCCTTGAATGAATATAGAGGGAGACTGTTATTTTTTTTAAGTCTCCGCTTTTGTTTGATAGTTTCTAGTTCTCGTTGGAGAGATCCTTCGGAAAGGCACATTTTGTACGCTCCATTAAGGATTTTACAATGCCGTACTTTTGAGATGAATGGTAAGCAGGTGTATTAGAATATAGCGAACCTCTAAAAATGTTCTTGAAACTTGTCTTGTTATGATCAAACTGGACAATCAGTCAAAAACTTTTTTCAAAATATCAAAGCCACATCCTGCTTATCAAACCTCATAAACCTGGCCTGGCTCAACCTGGAATTGACAACACTAACCCTGGAATTACTATTATTAGGTGACACCTCCAGGGAGTCCAAGGGCTCAATGAGGGAGGGCACCTGCTCTACAACTCTGTCTCCCCCACTCAATCCACCAACTAAAACGAACCCCCACTGTACCACACCATCTACCGCCCACCACCACCACCACTAGTATTTTCACAGACAATCACAAACATCCATGCCCACGGCGGGATTCGAACCCGCAGCCTTTTGGCGAGAGAGCGGATATGCTAGCCACTCAGCCAACTAGGCCGGCATAGTACTGATATTATTATTATTATTATTATTATTATTATTATTATTATGCGACACCCACCAGGGAGTCCAATGACTCATCGAGGGAGGGCACCTATTCTATAACTCTCCGTTTCCATCATCGATCCACCAACTACAATGAACCGCAACTATCTTCATCATCTACACCAACGCCATCTACCGCCGACCACCACTAGTATTTTCACAGACTATCACAAACGTACATACCCACGGCGGGATTCTAACCCGCAGCCTTTTGTGATTGTCTGCGAAAATACTAGGCCAACCACTCGGCCAACTAGGCAGGCTCACATGCGAATCTAGTAGGATGATACCAAACTCCTGTACAGATTTACTCATAAATATGTATGTACATTTATTTAAGAAAAGCGCTGTAGCTTTACTTAATCGAACAAATTTTAGTCGTAATGACTGTCTTTTTATCCCTAAACTCGTACACTCATACCCATCCCAATAGTGTTTTATCCTAAGTAATATGCTACGGTATATAGTTTTCAAATTTCATGGTTATTGTTCTTCACTTATACTGATATCTTACTGTACGAAAAACGAAATATTAAAGACGAAATACGTGTAATGTTTTAGAGTGATGCATAGCCATGCAACTAGCGGCAAGGGCGGTTCAAGTCATTACCGAACAGGGGCAGCTCGTGCATAGGCACTGTGGCACTGCAGCACCTCCAATTTTTCTCGCTATATAAATATATTTCTTAATTTCTTTATATTTGCTTGTAATATTTAATTTTATCATCAACAATCCTATACAATTCTCTTATTGTGTATAAAAAATAATAAAAATCCATCTTGTAGCACTTAGGAAGGCGAAGACGCTAGCAGCACTGTGTTTACCACAGTGTCATATTGCTACGCGCGTAAGCATATGCATGTCATAGTGAGATGCGAGCTATTAGCGTAATGTGGCACTGTCCGTCGCACAGTTCCACTGTTGTTTATATGCACTTTGTGCCAGTAGTAGAGTGTTCGTAGTGCTTATCGTGTTTACTCCGTCTCTTTAAATATTTGGACATTACAATTAAAGGATGTAATTGTAATGTCCAAAAATTGTAAATCGATTCCTTTAATTACAATTAAAGGAATGGATTTTATTTTTAAGTAATTTTGAATTATACCAAACTGTATAATTTTATCGATAATAAACAATATTGTTTCATGTTTAATTTTTTTTTTTTTTAATTTTTACCGTAATTTTGATATTTTATCCAAACACGTATACGCTGTACTTACAGTGTGTATATGTATATTTCGAAAGTTGCGGCACCTCCACGATTTCAAGCCACGAGCCGCCACTGCTACCGAAAATCAATCTTTTTGTAAGTGGCTCTTCAATTATATTAATTATTCATTTACTGTCATTATATTCTATCTTATCTATCAATCCAGTACTTCTATGCAACAATGCGTTGCCTCAAATAATCCCATGCAGCGATAATAAATTCATTATCGTAAACCAGAAGCACGTCATGAAGTCAAGGATTTCCTTCACCATCACTGGTCAAGCAACTTGGTAATTAGGCTAACAACATACGAATCATTATTCCTCAGTTCAAATGGTTGAGCATGCATTGTAATAAATAAATAAATCTAGATGCAAACAGCCAGAACGCGCTAAAAACAAAACGAACGAAACACCAAAGAAATCGCAGCTCGAAGAGAACAAAGACAGGAACAATATGAAAGAGAAATGGCCATGGCCGTATCACGTGTTGCTCCGACTGTTTGAAACGACCCGATTTATTCTTTTATGGTTGGTGATACTTTTCGGATTTTCAATAAAACAAAATTCTACGAGTAAAATAAAATGTCCTTGTACGAAATGAGATTTAAAGACCCGTTTGAAATTTCATTTCCATTTCTTAATTATTTTCTCCCCCCCCCCCTCTCTCTAGAAATGTAGAGTTACCAGATACTAGGTTTTGTACTTTTATTATTATTTATTTATTTTATTGCAATGATATGTGTAGATTATTCATTCCAGAAAAAATATAACCTAAACCAGTTGTATGTACAGTTATGCAACAGTTTTCTTTTTAAATTGAGGAAAAATAATGTACGAAACTTTCTTCATAATTTTATTCTGTCAGGAAAAACCAGTAATTTCATTAAACGCATAAAAATATAGGGAAACTGTGTGTGTGTGTGGGTGGGTGGGTGGGTCACAAAGGTTATCTAAAGGCACATATGCACACTACACCGCTTTTTGCGTGCTATGACACGGAAAACAAATCAGAAAAATATCAGAGCGACCGCTACTTGAAACCGAGAATCCTTCAAAAGTACGTGATCTCCTTTGTTATACTACAATATGATGTCAATATGAAGACTGTACGATGCCAATTATGACTTACTCGCTGTGAGCAATGATTTCGGCATCCTCAGTTTTTATTTTATTGCATTCTCATCGTACAACAGTAGTACAATGCCCAGATTAAGGCTAGATTCTTAATTATATATCAACCCACTGGCGCACGCAGGATTTAATCTTGGAGGCGGCCCGAGCACTCAAGATTTAATCTTGGGGGGGGGGGGGGGGGGGGGGGCTGAGTTGAGTAGACGATTTACGAATTCACACTACGTATTGCATACGACCCATGACTCAGCATCTGCAGTGATCGCCAATACATGACAAGTAGCATAGAAATAGAAGACACATTTTGGAAAATTTTCTAGTGTTTATTTTCTTTTTCTTTTGGGGGGCCAGGGCCCTTTGGCCCCTCTCTGGGTGCGCCACTGTATCGACCCACGCTTGAAATCGCAAAACCTGAAAGTTTTGAAATCATCCAGCACTGATCAGCTACAGCAAATTAGTGCCACGCGTCGTCAAGTGGTTAAGCAGAAAGAACTCATTGAGAGAGACGACGGTTGTAGTCTTTGGAGACAACATTATGAAGAAGGCTGTTTTTCAGAGAAGAGAAGTAGATGGAATGAAAAATCAATTCGATATTTGAAGCTGCTTATGCATAAGGACGACCAGTAGCTGTTTATACATGTTCAGAAGAATGTAGAGAGATGGTCGTGGCCAGTAAAGTGGAGCCGTGCCCATGTGAAAATACCTTACTTATAAAAGAGGGAGAAGCAGAACCTCTATGAGAAAGTGATTGAGGCAAGTGTGTGCGTGCGTGAGAGAGAGAGAGAGAGAGAGAGAGAGAGAGATGGTCATCTGTTTAGCAGACTGCTTACTTAGGAATAACATCAAATGCGGAACAGTGTTCTAAGATTTGTGCAGGTAAGAGGTGGTCTCTTGAGTACAGAAGGATACCGAGCTTTTAATAAACAATAAATTGAGTGTGTCTTAATACCCAATTTTACTACCAGCGCTAAGAAAGAAGACTATAGATAAAAGTAAACTGGTGTAAGTGAAGAGAAATCTGATCTTGCCTGAAGGTCTGTGTATTATAAAAGGCACGGGAAAGTGAAATGAAATCTTTCTTAAGAGAAATAAAATAAGAGAACTGTGTCTGGGTAGCAATGAAGTTGATCTGGCCTCATTGGAGAATGACAGATTCGGTGTTTAATGAAATGATCATTAGAAATCTTGAAGCTCGGAATGATTGAGTCTTCAATTCAGTGGCGCACTCAGGATTTAATCTTGGAGGGGGCCGAGCGCTCAGGATTTAACCTTTGGGGGAGGCGAGTTGAGTAGACGTTTTGCGAATACACACTACACATCGCATACGACCTATAACTGAGCATGTGCAGTGATCGCTAATTCATAAGTAGCACACAACATAAATAAAAAAAATGAATTTTAATTAGGAAAAGATTTTTGGAAATTTTTCTAGTGTTTTTTCCTTTTCTTTGGAGGGTGCCCGGGCCCCTTGCCCCCCCCCTCTGGGTGCGCCACTGCTTCAATTGTCAAATAATGATGAGAAATGGAGGGTTGTTATGCACAATCGTGGAATGAATTTGCAGTTAGCGAGAGAATGAACACAGAACAAACTGGCTACTCAGTTACAAAGGGTTGGAAGGCTGAACATAAGATAACAGTGCGCCATTGTATTGCCACTTGGAAATAGGAAAAGCAACCATATGAATTCCCCCGAACCATTTCTTGACTTGTGTCTAAAGGGTGATGATGGCTAGAAGATCTGCTGTGGGCGATAATGGAGGAATCCATGTTAATAATTGAACATTATTTGGTGGGCCTCTAGATGATGAAGAAATTTGCTGTTGATGACTTTCTTCTTCTTGACTTAAGAGAGAACTGAAGTGAGGGCAATGGAAAAATAGTTTTATTGCTAACTTTTATTACATTTCGGAGAGTATGAATGATTACGAAGTTGATATAGAATGAGTGCTCCTGGAACATAATTAGAGAAATACCACAGGCCTATCAATATACAACCTAATTCAGACGGGATCATCTAGATGTCAGAAAGGTAGAAGCTTGGAGAGGTTGAGCCCAATGGTCTTAGCAAGGAATCAGAAGGCTCGATTGTCATTTGAGTAGAAGATAAGTTTTCTGCATTTGGCTCTTTCGTAGTGAGATTTGGATTTGTTCGTTCTTTTTTTTTTTTTTCATCCAAAGCTGAAGTTTTTGTCTCGAGGCATAAATCATAAATACATGTACGATAATCCAGGAAACCAGGAGTTCAATAAGCTGATTAGTGCTGTCACATCGGACAATAAAAATCACCTGCTGCTGCTACTTGCGAAGTTAGGTTTCGTGAAACAGGATATTATTTGCTAAGGACAACTGATACGAACGATTAAACAATTGCCAATGTGAAGAGGCGGCTGAAGCCTTAATTTGAATGGTAAGAAGAAATTCAAATACTCAGCTAAATTACTTCTCGAGAACTATTCGATTAAAGATATTCTGATCTGCAGTTCTATTTTATTTTTGGATTGAATTCGTGCAATTGAAATACCTTGTCCAACTTTAGTCCTTGCGATCAACTTTTTTCTTTTTTTTTTCCCCTCTAGGTAGAAAGTATGATCTAGGAACTTTGTTTTGCATGATGATGCATACACTTTTTTTTTAATGTGAATCCTACCCACGAAGGATGTCAAACCTATCCTACAGTAGCATCATGGGTTAACTAAGAATTAGATAATTCTGAAACTACTCCAGAGCAAATATAGAAATCTTTCAAGCCACGGTGATCGTGCACTGGACAATGAAATTCATACTGCCTATAGGCATTTACAGTCATGCATGTCTGCAAATAGGATTCAAACCCACAGTCGGAGAGCTAAGCAGCATATTTCAAATGGAAAAGCAAACCAGAAAAGGATCGAGTTTTTTCTGCGACCGAGGCAAAGTTCAAAGATTGCTCTTCGTTTAGTTTTAATTTTTAATTGAGGAGCTGAACCGGCCATAAGTTAAAAGATTCACTGTCTAATATGTATTTACTAAATAGTAAATACGTATTAGACAGTGAAGATTAGCAAGCATAACTTATTAGCACTTGTAAAGCAATAAACAATTATAATTTATAAATAAATTTTTAGGGCATTAGTTGAAGAGAAATTGTCTGTCACATGGTATTTTTCTCGTTTATTTTCCAATACCCTATGCTTGGAAAAAGGAATAAATAAAAATAAATCAATTAACACAAACAATAGCCCAGTCACAATGCTAGTGTTCTATAGATTTACACCTTTTGTTAGTGGAAACAGCATTAAAAAAAATAAAAATAAAATAAAATAAACATAGTACAGTGTTTTGATTCTAAAAGATTACTCATGAATTACTTGCAACACACTAAGTTTCGGCAAAATTGTTTCATTTTACAATTTTTAAACATCTCTCAACCGCTCGAATTGTTGGTATATTTTAGGCACACCGCAGCTACTTTTTGTAACTTTGGCTGAATTCATTACAATATTCATAATGTATAATCTCATAAAAATCATAATCTATTGAAATATCCTTTGGTTTTTACGTAAGTTATTATTTTCCAACTTAATTGGAAAAAATAACTTATTTTGTTCATTTATCTATTTATTTTTAGCACTCAGTCAGCTTGCGTCCGAAGGCACGTACCCTACTCTCCAACTCTTGTCTGGTGAATAATTTACTACATTTATAATAAAATATTATATCATATTTTATAATTATTTTTATAATAAAATATTTTAACATATTTTATAAGACCTGTATAGCTCAGTAGAAGTGGCGCATGCATTCTCTGTGCTCGGCAGCCCGAAGATAGACTTAAGTTCAAGGATTCAAGTCGTCGCCTACTGGAGAAACTTTTTCTACGCCTTTCTCTAAGCCGGTTCTCGAATTAGTCGATCTCTGGCGCTGGCAAGTGGGTTTTTTTTTCTTCCGGAAACCGTGTTTTTCGTCCCGTAAACTCAAGAAAATCGACCGCAGAACCCATATTATTTCAGGTTAGGTACCAAGTGATGGTGGCACTTGTTTATCCATCTGTTCATCGGTTGCCGCTTATAATTAGTAACAGTGATGGGCTAATTAATTTCTGTATGGGCTATTGGAATAATTTCTGTATGAGTATAGAATTTTAACAAAATTCTATATTGCAACAACTCCACTCTGATAAATTTAGGATTTGGGTTGAATACAAGAATATATCCATGTTCAATTTTTGTTTCGATCGAATCGCTTTTATTGACAAAAAAAATTCGAACTGTTAGTTATAATTTTGCATTAGCTGATAGAATCTCTTAAAATTTATGAATCTTTTCAATTTTCTTAACCCGGTATTGCAAGTAGTTTCCATTAAAATATAGACGCAGTATTTCGCATATGCATTATTCAACTTTCATAAATTTTGATACAAGCAATCTCGAAGTATTAAAACAAGCTTATAAAAATGCTACAGCAAGGGAGGGAAAGTTCTTGCAAAAGAAACTTAATACACGCTTGTTTACTTTTGTTTAATATGTTTCTGAATACAAAACAAAGACTCGAAGGTTAAACTTGTTTCACAACAGTATAATAAGCGGATGAGTTTCGTTATTATTTTCGTCATCAGCATCATTTATAGCATTCGTTTATTATTATGGTTTGATTACTTCGGTGCCATCATTAAACAATGGGAAAAAACATGGCAATAAAAAAGCTAAAACAGAAATGTTCTATTCATATAATAAAGTTGTTGTTTCTTATAAACGGGACGAAGGCACTCTTGCTTGAAGCTTATTATGAGGCAACTGCACTTGGGCAATCTACAATATGAGGAAATGAAAGAAAAAAATCCAAAAAATTCCTGCATAATTTTCGATTTCATAACATTGTAGATGGATTGCAGCTGCATTTAAGTATTGATCAACTGGTACAGAGAAAAACAGATAAATTAACACTATATCTTGGAAGAAGAACTCGAGTTCAAAAATATTCTTCACATGCATTCCCATAGTTCGCTACATGACAAAATATCTCCGAGGCAAAGAGCAAACTGGTTATTTCTAATCCCCTCGGTAACTAGGGCGGGAAAGTGAAGCATGGGCTCCAGATACAACAATATCAGGGGCGCAACGAGTTTTTCAAAAATAATATTTTGCATTTTACTTTACGTCTTAATGTGTTGCTATTATGAAAATACCACCTCTAAATAAAAAATTACGAAGAATTCTTCAGTTGGAGAAAGCACATAATAGCAGTCTTGTCAAAAGCACAATACTACCATTGCCATGATCATACCGGTGCTGGTAACTTAAATTATGAAGCATTTAAATTTCTTATTCAAAAGGCTTATTCAAAACTGTTAGCAGGAAAGAGTCCTGCGAATGGCTTAGAAGAAGAGTTTAATGGTGCGAGTATTTCCCAGCAAAAAATATAAATAAATAAATCGGCAAACAAATAAATAAAAGCTTACTAAATATATATATATATATATATATATATATATATATATAGAACTTTACCTTGAAATCACAAAGGTCCTGGTTATAACGTCGATCCGGATGTATGTAAATATTGGAATGTTTCTTTTACCACCATCACCTCCTCCTCTGCGCAAATACTTCTCATTTTATTCCCCGATGAGAGTAGGCGGAGCTCATTTAGCCCTAAAAAACGTCTGGAAAAAAAAACTCAGTAATTTTTTCATTAGGAGTTATACAGTTAAACTTTAAATGACTGTATACATTTTGCTTGTAAATTTTAATTTTTTTTAAAGATGTAAGTTTTGTTTGCAGATACAGTTCTATGCTAAGAAGTAACAAAAGTTACAGCTTGTAAAAAAAAAAGAGTAAAAACTTTACAAGCAAAATGTATTTATTCAGTCACTTAAGTTTGGTTTTAAAACTCACAGTGTATTATTATTATTACAAAATCATTATGTATCATACACATGTATATCATCTATAATAGGATGAATTAAAAAAAAAAAACCTCTGAGGAAGTAGACGAGCGGTTACGCCATCACACAATACACCGCTACAAACTTAAATCGAGTGCATATTCTCAGCATGGCTGATGTTCTTCAGAGTATATCCAGTAGCCAAATCAATTTCATTTTTCATGCAACCTATATTCTAGCGAGCAGCTGAGAAAAAAAAAAAAATGTGCAGTGGAAATTTAAAAGTCGTGCAGTGAAAGTGTTATTTTCTTTTTTAATTAATTTTTATAAATTAATTTTCGCAATGTGACTTGAAAGTTTGGAAACGTGTGCACACTAGGGGAAAAAAAGCTTAGAATAAAGTGTGTTAATATTATTCTGAATATGACAGAGTATATGTATTGTATTAAATGTTATATGTACGAGTTATATGAAATGTATGTTACATTAAATGTTATATGCATATTATAATATATTGCAATATATTATAAATGTTATAATATATTTTACTCTCAATGTTACACAAGAAAAATTCGGACTGGTGATATAATTCATTAGGGTTTTCAGACAAAATCATGGAACTATCGCTCTGTTATGTTCGAATTATCCTCATATATTTTTCGCTTGTTAACACTCGTCTAATGTCCCAGTCGTGTTTCAGTGTTGTTTTTGTCTACAGATGTGTTTGATGCTGCCTGCACATTTCGACGAGTCACCTTCAGAACAGCAACGCCTGTGTCCATTCAATTTTGTGCGAAATCCAGAAAAACAGGCGCATATGCATGGATCGTTTCATTTCTAGGTTATAACTAAAAAATAAATCGACGTTTGTTGAATAGAAATCAAGAGGCACAAGGGGAAAAAAAAGCCAGACAAGTGCGCTCGACAACCAAGATCACGTTACCTCCCCCCCTTTTTTTTTTATTTAAACGTACAAAAAAGTCACCAACCTTACAATTGAATGTAACAGCAGCAGAAATGGCCTCCACTCGGGCTTGGAGCAAGTTTCCGAAAATACTAGTAAATTAGTAAATTATCTGCTGTATTATTTGATTCCAATGAAATATCATCATCCATTTGAGGCCGATCTATGCAACTATTTACTTCAGTCTGATACTACTTCTTATCAAAATCCTCTAGCATTTCTGGTGAGCCCAGGTCTGTGCTTTTAGATACCATCTGATCATTAGCGACACCACAATTAGAATCACTAAGGAATTTTCGGAACTTCTTACTCTTATTCCTGCATAACAAATTGTGAATCTTTTCTATACTGTTGCTATCCAAAAGCCGGTAAAACTTGAGTATTTAAGTTATGTCTGGACATCTCATATGTCACATTGCTTCTGCCAAATTCCATCCTTAGGATCGCAGCTTTTCCAGAAGTGAAGAAACACGAGTATACTAAACGTTCACTTTACAGGTACACGAAGTCGACAACCGTTTTCAGATCTGAATATGCCGCATATTTAAGTATTACAACACAATGATGAAAAACTTTCAAAAAATAAAAGTATTGAGAGCGTTCCACACTTACCATTTTCTCTAGATATGATTCTATGCGACTTCTTCCTAGGTCAGCTGAAGGCGAGTTAACCAGTCGCATATGGAGGTGGTAGACGGGTCCCCACTCTGAGAAATTCGGGTTTTTCATCCCGCAAACTGGCCAGAAGAATACATGTAATTAACAGACATAATGTCCTCGCCTCATAGTCTTGGTTGCATCGGTTGTAATTAAAAATAAAAAATAAAAAAGCCTCTTCCTATATTGAAAATTGACGACTCTTCAGAAAGGAAGATACTTGAAACCATCAATTCCATTATAAAAATGGAATGTCGTTCCTTTCTGAAGAATCATCAAGTTTCAATATAGGAAGAGTTTATTTTATTTATTTATTTTTTTAATTACGACCGATGCAATCAAGGCTATGAAACGAGGACATTATGTCTGTTAACTACATGTATTCTGCTGGCCAGTTTTTAGGATGAAAAACCCGAATTTCCCTGAGGAGAAGGGGGGGGGGGGGCTTCTACAACCTTCATTTGCTACTGGTTAATTAAACGACATTACAAAAGAAGACCATGGATTGCCTTTGGGAGACGAAAACGTCTCTGAAACCAGTCTAATATGCCTAATTGCTTCGAAAGTAAATATGGAATATTAAGAGGTAAATTTCCTATCCCGATCATCCACGTACAGTTGTGTTGCTTCTAGCACATGAAGTTCATATTGTTGCGTAACAAAATTCATTTCTCGTACAGATTTTAAAAAAATAAAAAAGTCTACGAATTAACTTAGATAATACAACACGAATATATTTAGTATAAATCCAAGAATATGCATAAGCTTTTTGAAAATGGATGAAAGCTTTTTATTTATTTAAAAAATTATCGTTTCCGAACTTTAGTGTTCAGAATTCTTCAAATATTCTTACTTTTCATGTGCCTTCTTTGCTACCTTCCAAAATTTCTGAAACGGCAAAGCGAGAACTTACTGCACTATGAGGATCAAGTTCTGCACCTCTTGTCTATCCTTTTGTGCATCGCTTTAACTTGGACATGCGACCTGTCCTCAAGTAGACCATGCACTAAATAAACGTAAAGCAACCAATTCCCCCCCCCTCCCCCCAGCAGGTAAAAGTACCTTGTGAGACCGTGAAGATGTACCAAGGACGGTCTTGCCTCTTTGCTTTCTCCCAATTACTCAGCCGCTGTCTGCTTTATCGCTCAAGATTTTCAGCAGAACAGAAAACTGGATCGCTTTCGTTCGTGCACTCCATTTATATATCATACATATGTGCAGGACTTTCAACTAGAAATCAAAGAGGTACCAAAATATTATAGCGGATAATTTACATAATTATCTACTATAACTATATACACCAGTAGCGCACTCAGGATTAATCTTGGAGGGGGGGGGGGAGTTGAATAGATGATTTGAGAATACACACTACACATCGGATACGACCTATGACTGAGCATCTGCAATGATCGCTAATAGAAATAGAAGACACGACACAACATAAATTAAAAAAAAAAAGAATTTTAATTAGGAATTAGGAAAAGATTTTTGGAAAGTTTTCTAGTGATTTTTCCTTTTTCTTTGGGGGGTCAGGGCACTCTGACACCCCCCCCCTCTGGATGCGCCACTGATATACACAGACACAACCCTATGCTACCTTTTCAAGTTCGTGGCAGTCTTTGATAAAACGGAGTCCTTGAACTTATATTTTTGTAACTAACAATATGTACGGTTGTTTACAGAAGGGGCCATTGTGGCGATCACTGCTAGTCTCGCTATCATCGTGCGAGATGCTTTCAACGTAAATGAAACTAGTGTTTAAGAGAAACCACTAAGTAAGAAAATATCGAATTTTAAACGAAGCAAGTTTTGAGTAAGATATATTACTGCTGTGGCCAATAAATTATTTTTACGGTGATAATTAGAAATATTAGGAAATAACGCGGTACAACCGTGGTTTCTAAACTTGAGGTATCAGAACTTTCTCCGATGCCGCAAATATTTCAGCAATGGCTCTGTTTAGTGCTTTGTATATTGATCGAAGTTACTCAACATTACTTTATGTTACTCCTCCCAAGGCGAGCGCGTACCACAATTTGGAATGCACAGGATTACAAATAAATAAATAAATTAATTAATTAAAAATAAAACCTAAGCCACAGCTATTTTGCAAGCATAAACTCACTAAAAAACAAATCATACCAACAGCAAAAACTTAATGAGTTACTATCTAAGATATGAACTGGTCATGTAAACGGCATGTTGATTGTCATTTCCATGGACAGTTCAGCGCTTCCCAAACTGTGGGTTAGTTTTGTTGAGGGGAGCCGTGAAATAATGAAAACAAATTTAAAATCTTTTAAGACTAAGTAGATTTCTTTTATCTTAAAAACGTATATAATTTTAATTATTTATTATTTCTTTTTTGTTATTTTTTATGTTTTAATGGGGAAAAAATCGCACATTGGTGTTGGTTCACAAATTTTGCTTCCTGCGTATTTCGGCGCTTAACGAATATTAGTAAATACATGTTTATTCATATAAGTTTCATTCCAAAGGTATTGATAAGAAGCACAAAAAAGCTTACAATCACAAAACCTTGCGCTTAAAACGGCCAAGTTTTTTGCGCTTTAAATCAATGTTTCATGCTAGTGTACACAAGTGTGGGCGATGCTGTGTAGCAGTATTGAAACACATCCATCGCATTAAATTGTTATTAAACTTCTTTTATGTTTTTAATTCTTACTTTGTTTATTACTAATCGTTTTACGTTTCATGTGCGTGTACTGCAAATGTACAATAACAATATATCGATCTATATAAGATAACGTGCCGTGTCAAATGTGTATGCAAGATGCTAAAAATTTAATATTTGCATTTGAATTTTGCGATATTCAATGAGTATGTTTTGTATTGAATATAAATACAATAACTATTATAATAATATATGTCTGTATTACGAATTTTTTTATTTTTCCAATGGGGGCCGTGAAATATTTAACATTTTCCAAAGGGGCCTTTACATCCATAAGTTTGGGAAGTTCTAAGTTCTAAGTAGTAACTAATAAGAATATTTTTGTAAAAAAAAAATTATATATGACGAAAGTCACGTTCTGGTCATTAATTATTTTTGGGTGATTGAAAACGTACCGATGCCATTAAATAATAAATCAACAGAATTAACTTTTTATGAAATAAAAAGCTACAAAATAAAAAATATCTATTATTATTATTATTATTATTATTATTATTATTATTATTATTATTATTATACAATTCTCCTAGAGTTAAAGACTTTTGAAGGAAAATATTTGATTACTGATTATCACAACAGAGGTCTATAGAGTTCAGAGACTAACAACAATATTCAGGCAGTGAATTATACCTCACTAACCAAACAAACATTCTCAACGTGAAAGAAAAAAAAAAATCATCTTCACTACTTCCTTGAGATATGGTGAAGAATGGTCTCTAGTCCCTGTCTCTTTCCCTAGTTCTACAATTTGAAAAATATCTCCCGTGTCCATCCGGTAAACACCTCCAAATATTTTTATATTTTTTTTTATTAATCTTTGTACTGGTTATGAGCAGTACTACCCTTACATCACGACCAGACATCTCGTCTAGACTTGATATAGGCCTAAGCCTTTACAAGTGTTTTACCCTATGCCTGTTCTATGTAGTCATTCTCTGGTGGCAACGCCATGCCACCAGTGTACCCTGTAGGGTTCTCGAGGAAAGAACTTTTATATCCTTCTGCGTAAGCCCAAGCTGTTTTAAGTCCTTATAGCTATCTGCGCTTCATACGCCATGTAAAGAGATGGTGCGCCATCTCTTTACATGGTAAACCTCGGAGATGCCCCATGCTCCTCCCGTATCTTAACTAGATCTTGGTTATTCTCATAATAGTTTACCTTATTATTATGACTATAGGCTAGTAGGCGCCCTGTTCCCACCATCTGGGCATCAGCTACCCAAACATCACCATCTCTTTTAATCACTAAGTCTGGCTTACGCAAACTCGCAGAGGTCCGATAATGTGGTTCAACCGCTGTCTCCCAACCTTTGTTCTTAAAGTGGTTGTTCAGAATGGAGACCACGGCGTCATGCCTCCGCATGCGGATCCCATGGGTGCGGAAGCAACACTGGGCTATATAAGACAATGTCTCACTATAGTGGCAGCCAGCCCTACAGATTGAGTCGTCACTACCCCCCCCCCCCCATCGAGCTGTGCGGGCTCGAGTGGGCGGGGCATTGATCCTCATCCTGATAAGGTCAATATACTTGAGCCCAGGGAGGAGTCTGGTGCCATCCCTTACCCAATCAGGATGAGGATCAATGCCCTGTCCATTGTGTAGCAAAGAGTGCAACAGAGATGCTCATCTCTTGTGTTCTGCAGGTGCTGACTCAATTAAGGTACCTTGATAATGGGACCAGCCTTTAGCCCGTCTAAAGTCTTCTTGTATTAATGGGCTATAGAAAGCCTCTCTGCAGATAGGGGAGGAAGATAGTTCTAACTTCGCGATTCTGGACAGCCGCAGGCGTGGGATCAGCCATCAAAGTGATGGAACCTCGAGCCCACCGTCCTTCACCCTCGCGTGGAAATATGCAGTAGGGGTGTCAGGCAGCAGTCGAAGCCATGATCTTACAGCTGAAAGGATAGCCCTGTCCATTCGGGACAGTACCGAGATATGAGTCCTACCAAACACCAACTTGTGGTAAAAACGAGGTAGGAGATAGTGGGAAAGGAGAAACAGTCTTTGTTGGGGCTTGAGAAGAGCTTTCCTCAATGAAGCGATCCCAGCTTCTATGATAAAAAAGCACAAAAGACCTTCCCTTTGGGGTTGAACATGACCACTCTTCGAGGATGGTCAAAGCATGCAACAGCCTCCTGTGTAGGGAAAACTCTATAGTCTTAAACGTCTCAATCATATCCCCATATTCCACCAGATTCAATATACAAAATATCCAAATTACTTAAGTTCAATCTCTCATCGTAACTTTCATAATCCTAAAATCATTTTTGTAACCCCCACCCCCTGCAGTATTTATAAAGTCTCTTCATTCCTTTAAAATTCTGATAACCAGATCCGAACACAATAGTCTAGATCAGTGTTTCCCAAATGGTGGGTCACGACCCGGTACTGGGTCACGAAAGCTAAATGCCGGGGTCGCCTAAAAAAACTCTCGAAAACCTATGTGTTTCGTTTTTTGTGTTGTTTTGTTTTTGTTTCACGAAACTCTTAAAATACAAGTAAATAGCGTTTAATCGGGACTAATGAATCTTCTTCTTCTTCGCGTTATTCCCGCTTCCTATGCAGGGTCCGCGTGTTACTTAGATGCGACAACTTGTTAGTACTACTCCCAACCGACCCGTTGCCTGGTCTGCCGCTGGGGGGGATATATTTTTGACTGTAAAGGTGTATGTTCACGGGGCCGATTTGCCTGTTTGCGGGATGAAAAACGCCAGATAAACTGGCGGAAAAAACCCTACTGACCGCGCCCAAGACCGGCTAACTTGGCTATGCCTGAGGAAGATCCTCAAATTCCTCACGCCTACAACGGGAATCGAACTTGGGACACTCCTTCCCCAGTCATATGGTTGCGAAGCGCAAAGCCACTAGGCTAACCGCGCGGACCAATCGGGACTAATGAATACATAATTTAATTAATAGAGCCGAAAAACGCGCTCCGCCCGTGTCTGCATCTCACAGTATCTTTGTTCACGGTAAAGTAGCTCAACTAATGGAGAGGCTGCACGGCGGCAACCGCGCCACCAGCCGAATCGTTTGGCGATCTAGCGTTTGTTTTACTCGGCCGCCACGTACTCACTCTGCTTGTTCAGTTTGAGTTAAGCATCAAGAGAGAGAGCGTATTTTTTTTGTATTTACTGCTGATTATGTGTACCTTGCCCGGTGGGTTCGGCTGAACAGTCATAATTATTATAATTGTTTCTAAATAATTTCATTCATTCTTTCTTCATCTCGCTTGCCATTGCCCATTTAACGATGGATAAATGGGTAATAAAATAACAAAAAACAATGTGCCAGTTACAAACTCTTCGATTAGCATCAATGAACAATCGAGTGACATGCAGCCGGGCACGAGTTCTGAGAACAGCACTAACAAACGGCCGCACGATGTGTTGTCCACTACTCTTATAAGTGTGAAACAGGACACTGGTTTTTCTAAAAAAAATAAATATAGAAACCGATTGGAAGTCGAACCGGATTTAAGAATAAAGTTATCATCTTTTCCTCAAAACCTGAAGTTTCTAGTTAACAAACAACAGCATCACACTTCTCATTAATAAATTACTTGGCTTTAGTTTAATTTCTTTATATTTTTGTAAGAGTAAATGCGTCTTTATTATAATAATAATAATAAATGAAAACTCTACACATTCAAATCTGTTTTATTTTACCTATTGGCCATAAAAATTTTAGTGGGTCACAAAGATGAAGTATTAAAATAACCGGGCCATGGAAAAAAAAAGTTTGGGAAACCTTGGTCTAGATGTAGTCTCATCAGGACCTTTTACAATGGAACTTTTACCACTTGAACTCCTCTGAGCAATTCTTAGCACTGCAACTATCTATAAATTGTCTTTTACTACCTCTGCAGTGTCGTAAAGATAAAGGTTTGAACAGTAATAGTCCAGGGGCTCCATGAGATTTGAAAATTATTTCAAAGGTTCCTCCTCAACTGCCAATTCACTAACCTGATAATAATAACCTGCTTATCGGGTGGCAACACCTATCGAATGCTTTTATTATTTTTATTATTAAAATATAATTAAAAAAAACAGTCATTAAAATACAAACTAAAAGTCTTTTATTTAAGCAGAAAAAGCGAATTAAAAATCATGCCAAATAATTGGTAATATTATCTGGTCGAGTGTAAAGTCAAGTAACATTCCGTTCCTGCGTTTATCGAATTTGAATAAACTGACGCGGACCGAATAACTCAAAAAATACTGCTGCTCTTTTATTCATTCAACAATAACTATATTCCTTCAATGAATCTATATATATATATTCGCTGTTACAACTAAACTGCTACTAGCTATGAGTAAGTTTTTTTTCTGTAATTTATTTTACGATTACATCAGCTAATACCGGTTATAAATATTGATTATTAATCTGATAAGGAAAGTACTGAATACACCATTGGTACCGTTACTGTCAACCACTACACTTATAGTTGAACTATTTACTTTTAATTCATTTAGATAATATCCAACCTAATAAATGACTCATTAATATCAAAAATGTTGCCAGTCTACAAAAAGAATTCAACTTCCGTATTAATTAACATCTATATTTGTACTAGATTTCATTTCTGAGTGATACTAATAAAAAACAATTACAATAGTATGTCATTTACATCATTATCGAGATATTGAAATATTCATTATAACCTTACGCCATTTCGACATTAGCCTGTCAGTTACGCATGCGCAAGACCTAGTGGTCATATATTATTATTTTTTTAAATATTATTGTCATTTTTTTCTTCTTAAATACTATTCAGATTACAAGCCGCTTGTATTTTATGACCAAGGCCTTTTGGGCAGGTTTCTTGGACTAGTTTCTGAATAAACTGTTTTTATTGTTTTTTTTGTCTAGAACAGGAAGTCAACTAATCACGCCGAAGCTTAAATGCTCATGTAACAAAGAACTCTTGTGTTTTGTTAAAACATTTTAAAAGTTTCGCTTTGCTCCAAAAGATAGTAGATAATTCTGCAGTTTTAGTAAACAAATTTATAAGACTATTCAAATTTCACAACGGAATGTTTTGAAGTTGCTGATAAATTCTCGCCTACAAATTACAGTCAACAGATTAAAAATAAATAAATAAATCTGTTGTGTGATTGTTTTTCATGCAACAAAATTTCCTTATTTTTTTAAAATATTAAAAAGGAAAAAAATCGAAGATTTCTTGATGAAAATACGAGTAATTGCACTAATAAAATTCATCGCCATATCTTATAAAAATTACCATCGCATGATTCATAACTACAACTTTAGTTAATCTTACTTTAGTCTAATTCAAATGTACAAATGAACATATCAAAGTAAATCATTATTATTATTTTTTTATTTTGTATTCACCTTGTGTTGTATTGCATGAACTACTGATAGAAATCATACCTTCGCTCATACTATATGAAGTTTAAGTTTCTTTTTTTAATTCTCAACATCTGCAAATATGCATTTTTTTTTTTTAAAAAAAATCTTCAGATATTAATAATTTTCTTCAATCTGCTAAGATTAATTAATAAGAAGTAATAATAAGAAATGTTTTTGATACTTTTCATGCAGTGCAGCCTGTGTAGCTCAGTGGATGTGGCGTTTGCACACCACCGCGCTAGGCCGCACGAAGGAAGTCTTGGTTTCGAGTCTAGTCGGCGACTAGAGGAAATTTTTCTAAGCCTTTTTTCGACCGGTTCCCGAGTTAGTCGATCTCTGGCACGGGCAAGCAGGTTTTTCCTCCCGGAAACTCGGGTTTTTCGTCCTGTAAACTCAAGAAAATCGACCGTAGAACCCACATTATTTCAGACATTAAATATATTGTGTTAGGGTTAGAGACCACGAGATGGCGGCACATTTGAGCCGTCTCTCTTCACTGCGTACCGCTTAATTAGTGATAGCCTTGGGCCATCTGTCTCTGATTGGGTACCAGTGGAGATTGAACTGCCCACTCAGTCTCCAAAAGTTAGATAGGGCTAAATGGCCTCGCCTACTCCCATATATACGGGAATAAAAAGGCGTTAGTTGATTTTTTTTTTTTTCATGCAGTGCTACTAGAAGATTAAACTTCAATTAAGTCCTCAGCATTAAACAAACATTAAAATTTCAAATGAAACTGACCTGTTACCATTTAAATCATAATTGATTAAAATAAAGCTCTCTTTCTCAAATTCTCTTAGGACAGATGTGTGCATTTATGAGTACCTTGAGCCTTTAATGTGCTCAAATGATTCCGGCTTCAAGATCTTTCATAATCGATGTTTTAAATCCTAGTCTCCTTGATATTCTCCAGTGGGGGTGAGGAAAACCTGAACTTCAACGCTGCCAAAATACAGTCCTTACTTCTAGAAAGAAAGATTTCACTTCCCTTAATTTTGATTTATTTTCCTCTTCTTCTTTTATATCCGTGTGCCCCTTTTCCGAAAAGGGGTACACGGATGATAGGTAAATAGTTGTTGAAGAACACACTGACAAGCAGGGATAAGGAAGTGATTGTCCTACTTTATAAGGCATTAATATGACCGCGTTTGGACTATTGCGCACAGATCTGGTCACCTGGATTTCTGGGTGAAATTATATGTTCATTTGTACATTTGAATTAGACTAAAGTAATGAAGAAATGGTGGAGACGATTCAGAGGCGAGTTAAAAAGATTGTTGCAGGTCTGTGGGATGTTCCCTACGAGGATAGATTGAAAATCTGTTGGCTCCAAAAACTAGCTGATAGATGTAGGAGAGGTGATATGATAGAGGCATATCAATTATTAAAGGGTTTTTATAGGATTGATACTGATGAGTTTTTTAAGGCTAGTGTAGGAAGGGAGAGAACGAGGGGGCCATCCCTGGAGATTGTGTAAGAGTGTGGTTAACAAGGGTGTTATTATTATTATTATTATTATTATTATTATTATTATTATTATTATTATTATTCGTGACACCTCCAAGGAGTCCGAAGACTCATCGCCGGAGGACGCCCACTGTGTTAGGACTAGAGTGGAATGCGTCGAAAGAGGTGGTTGTGAATGGGTGGAATGCGAATTTCTTTTAAGGGACATATGATAGGTATTGTGTTAATAATGGTTAGTGTATCAATGTAGGGTCTCCCGCGATGACTCTTTTGACCCCTTGGAGACACTGTTATAATAATAATAATAATAATAATAATTTTTTAAAACATTTTATTATGTCTCAGTATAAATTACATACAATAATAATATTTACAATATTTACAATCAGGTTTATACAGAATTTTTGAATTTAGAATATAATAATAATAATTTTTTTTTTTTTTTTTTTTTTTTTTTTTTTTTTTTTTTATAAACGACTTATTTGTTTTTACAATGAAAATTATAAGGTTTACTATCACACAGAGTATCTGCACACACACAATGAAAAACATATTATCTTTTCTGTACAGTACGAAAATTCGATATACAAAATGCAGAGTACATTTTATAAATATGAATATACATTTTTTTTAAACTAGCTAAATATGGATTGGCACCAATGTGCACACAATTCACGATACAATGCAGTAATGCAGCATACACACACAGTTCAATAATAATAATAATAATTTTTTTTTTTTACATTTTATTATGTCTCACTATAAATTACATACAATAATAATATTTACAGTATTTACAATAAGGATTATACAGAATTTTTTTTTTTTATGCCTCAGATGAATTGCATACATAGTTGCTGTAGTAATTATATGTATATAATATTTACAACGCATTACAAGTGTGTATAGCAGATACTTGCAAGTTAGTAATTTTCTTCCTCGAAGCTTAGCAGAGCTTATCTGAGGAAGATAATAGATGACAGAGGGTGGTGGTTTCGTGGTTGTGTTCCTATAGTGGTCACAAGCCAGGTGTTGATTTTACTGTTTGTTGGTACGTGCTTGAAAGACTTCGACTGCTATTACAGTTTAACTTTTTTTTTTTGTGCAAATAGAGTTGGATTTACACATGGTGTGTTTGTTTCTTTGTGTTCTTGTAGTGGTGGATTTTTGAGAGGGGGGGTTGTCGTGGTTTGTGTGTGTGTGTGTATGTGTGGTGGGGGAGAGAGAAACAGGAATTGCTCTAATTTTCATTCTCGCTATAATATTTATGTAGTGCCTGTTTCAGCTCTCTGTATGTTCCTAGGTTTCTGTTGTCGAACGGCAGTTTGTTTATCATGTCAGGTACGTAGAAGTTTCGGGTGGCTTTGCCGTGGTGATTGTTGTACTTATATGTTATGTAGTTTGTTGACTGTGGTCTTGTTATTTGAGATGTTGTTCTGGTTACTCTATATGTTGGGCTGTAGTAGTGTTTTAACATGACTGTGTAGTGGCGTAAGTGTTTCACCTTAAATATTTTGTGTTTTGTCCATGCTTCCTGCATAAGAGTGGGTTGTTCCCAGAATATCAGTTTTATCATTTTATCTTGCAACCATTGTAGCCTGTTAAGTCTGTAGTCTGCGCAGAATGCGTATGATGTGATTGCATATCTTAAAATGTTTTCACATAATGCTTTATAGATTAGTATTTTTATGTGGGTTGGGGCAATGTCTTTTAATCTGCATAGTTTGCTTGGTATGTAGGTAGTTTGTATGGCTATTCCAACTTTGATCTGCATCAAAGTGAAGTCCAAGGTAGCGTGTTGTTTTCACCTGTGTGATGGTTGTGATTTTAGGTTCTGCACTTTGTGTATAGGAGGATGAATGTTTGATAGTGAGATATTTAGTTTCTATGGGCAGGGTTTGGGGGTTTTTGAATATCATTAGCTTCGTTTTTCCAGGCTTTATATATATGCCGTTTACGGTTAACCAATTAGTGATTTGATTGATGTCGTGTTGCATATTTTTGTAAGCGATTTTTGCAGTGTTGTGAATGGATACTATGGCAGTGTCATCTGCATACTGGAAGATTTTACTTTTTAGGGGGAGTTGGCTTATGTCGTGTGTGTATATGTTAAATAGAATGGGAGATAGGACAGCTCCTTACGGTACTCCACAGGTTACATGTACCTCTTTGCTGTGTGCTGATCCTATATGTGTGATGCGCTTTCTGTTTTTCGTGTATGCTTTAAATCACTGGAGGTAGACGACCTCCAATTCCGATATGGGTAAGTTTCGTTAACAAGGTTTTATGTGTTAGTGTGTCAAATGCTTTTGTTAGGTCAATGAATACCACTAATGTTATTCTGTTTTTATCCAATGCAGCGTTTATTAGATCTGTGAAATCTTCCAGGAGTGTTACTGTTCCTTTTTTTTTTGAAAGCCATATTGTGTTTTGGGTATGATTTGAAATTTTTCAACATATGTGGAGAGTTTCTGATGTACAATGCGCTCCATGATTTGGTTCATTACAGGCAGCGTGGCGATAGGTCTGTAATTACTTATTATGTTTCTTTTTCCCTGTTTGTGTATGGGTGTGATTAATGCAGTCTTCAGTGTTTCAGGTATGTGTCCCGTTTCGATGATTTTATTTAACAGTTTTTGTATAACTGGAAGTAGGTCGGTTGAGTGTTTCTTGATGTCTTTTGGTCTGATTCCGTCTGTCCCCGGTCCTTTGTTGGGATTAATTTGTTGAATTGCCAGTGATAGTTCTTTTGTTACTGTGGGGAACCACATCGACTGGGTTGCTCGTGGACCTAGTGGAGAATGTTCGTATGTGTGAGGAAAGGTTGTTTCTTGTAGCTTTTGGACAGAGTTCACGAAGTGCTGATTAAAGTTGTTTGCCAACTGTTTAAAGGATTTGGGGTCGCAGGCAACGCTGTGTTTTATTGTTTCTGTGGCAGTGGTTCTGTGTATATTGTCCAGCATTTCATTAATCAGGTGCCAGATTTCCTTTATGTCATTCTGTGCTGTTGTTAATTTGTTGCTGTAATAGTTTCTTTTTGCAGTTCGAATCTGGGTTGTTAGGAGATTCCGTTTTCTTTTGTATTCAGCTTTTAAAGCGATATTGTTCGGTGACTTCTTAAGTTGTTTCCATAGGGCATCTTTTCTTTGTATGTCTGTTAGTATGTTGTCTGTTATCCATGGATTTTGTTTCGTTTGGGGGCGTATTTTTATTTTTGTTAATGCTTTGTTGTATATTTTGTTAAATGCAAGTTTAAGATTATTATATACAGCTTCAGCAGAGTCTAAAGATGCTATCTGCATCCAGTCTGTTTTTCTGATTTCATCGTTCACTATTGCTTCGTTTACAATGCTATGATACTGTTTTGTAGTCTCAGTGATTTTTATGGGTTCTGGTTCAGTGTGTAACTGCAATGCTGTGAAATAATGGTCTGCTAGTTTGCATGTTATGACGGCTGCTGTGTGGCTGTTTGGAGGGGCCCTTATATTTATATGATCAATGCAGGTTGAGGTTGTTGTGTTTCCGACTATCTCTTCTCGTGTATACGACTGTATGGATGGGGTTATGTTATATGCCGATAATAGGTCTAGGTACTGTTCGTGTTGTTATTTATGTTCCTAATGTTTATATTAATGTCTCCTATTATTATCAAGTATTTTGAGGTGCCTACTTTCGTGGCTGAAAGCCATCTGTTTAGTTCTTCTAGGAATTTTGTGGTGCTTAAGTTGGGTGGTCTGTATATTGCGTTTAATATGAGGGAGTTTTCTTGTTTGATGTTTTTAATTTCGATGCATATGTTTTCTGAGTATTCTAATTTATAGTTTATTTCTGTTACTTCTAGTTTATGTTTGGTAAATATTATTATACCACCGCCTCGTTTTGTTTGCCTGCAGTGTTTGTGTTGTTGGAAGTGTGGCATTTGGTAGGAGGATGCCTCTTCGTTTGTTGTAGATATTTCAGTCAGTATTAAAATGTCTATTTCGTCTATATCTTCCTTCAAATAAGCTTGCAGGGTCAGCCAGTATTTTTGTATGCTTCTGATGTTGATGTGGAGAATAGATAGTCCTTTATTGGGGATTGTCAGTTGTTTCCATTCTGATATTGATTTCAGAATGTGGCAATTATCATGTTCCGGAGTGATTACGTCTGCTTGATGGTGTGCATTCATGTTGGTTGGGGTGCTGGTCCTTCTTTACGAGTTGTCAATATTCCTTTCAATGTGACAGCCTGTTGAGGTCATCTACGGATTTTATTTCGATTGGTTTTGAGTCTTGTGCCTTTCTAAGGAATATTTTGCTCTCTTATCCATATAAACTGGTAATTGTTTTCTGTTTTTACTTTCCTTGCTTGGTAGAATATTTTCTGATAGTGTGGAGTAAGGTATTCAGACAAGTATATTGGGGTATTGTCGTGGTCTCCTTTCAGATCCTTTACTACTGGATTTTTAATCCTGCTAGCTTTTATAAGTGTAGTTTTTGTTAGGCTGTTGGTGAGTCGCACTACGACAGGAGAAGGATGGGTATTATTTTCTCTTTTCCTTTTTTGTGGTAACCGATGCACTGACTGGATGTCTCTTGGTTCAATGGGGGAGCCGATTTTTTGGCTTAGTTGTATTACAGTGTCTCTTAGAGGTTCCGTAGCTATTTCTGGGAGACCATTTATGAGGAGGTCATTTTTGTGCTGCTGTTGGTTTGAGAGCTCGTACTGTTGCTTTAGAGAGTTTAGTTCTTGCCGTAGGTCCGTTGTCTCTTTAATTAAATTATGCTGTCTTTCAGTTAGCTCTTTGACGCAGTTTTTAATTTCTCTAACGGTCTGTAACATATCTTCTATCGAGTTATTATTAAATTTAATAAATGCCTCGTATTGGTTAAATTTTTCTGTAATTTGTGCGGTATGTTTTTAAATAGTTCTCCAACAAAATCGATTAAACAGTCTTTTAGGTTTTGTAATCTATTTTCAAGTAATGCATTTAAAGATGGCTCACCTGGGTTTCCGTTGTTGTTTTCTTTGTTTTTAATTCCCTCTGTTGTTGATAGCTGTTTACTGCCTGCGGTTGTTTTCTGCGTTGGCTGTTTTCCGCCTGCGGTCGAAGGCGACGTTCCTTTGTTATCTCTGCAAATGGGGACACTTCCACTCGTCACGATTCTTGTTTGATTTTCGCTGCCAGGTAGTCTCGGACAATTCTGAACTTAAAAAATGCATGTTTCTTTGGCAGTTCCTACATGTTACGTGCTTTTCTTCCCCCGTTAGGTCTTCTTGGCATTTGTAGCACTTCATACTTCTTGTTTGACGATCTTGCTGTATTTTCTAATATGGCTCTTCCTTTGTTCTCTTCTCGCGTAGTTGACCAACGTATACTTCAAACTTTGAATACTTATATTTTACTTATTACTTAACAGCTACTTACAGTTTTTACATCTATATGTTCGTCTTGAAGAACGGAGTTCACTGATGTACTTTAAATTTTAATTCACAAGAAAAGATCTACTTTGCAACTTAAAATATGGGAGCATCGAAATAGCGTGCTTGCGACTGCTTGCTGCTAAAGCGCCCTCTTTGATTATCATAAAAATCAAATAATAATAATAATAATAACATCTCTGATTTTAATATGAGTTTTTAGTGCTACTTTCTTCATAACGAGATCTGTATAGATTATGAATAACATAGGGGGATAGTGAGCCTTATCTTACACTGAAGTAAACTATCTTTCGGTATCCTCAATATCTTTCCTGTACTTCCAATTCTAACTGCTAGTATAGGCTATATATTTTCTGTGACAACTAAGTATAGGCCGAGTATTTTTCTGTGTAATATTTAAATAGTATTTTGAAGAGATTTTCTCTTTGTGCCCTATCCTTTATCTTTTCCGAATCAACAAAACTTAAATACAAATCCGTGTAATATTCTCATGATTTCTATACCATTCATTTTGAAGTACCTTTTTTTAATCCAAAGTCGCATGCGATCGTTGTATGAAAAAAGTAGCATCTTGGTGCACTTTTACACCTCTGCATTTCATTCACGAACAAGTTGAAAACCAATCATATATTTGTGTAGTACAGAAATCAAAGTAGATGATCCTAAAGAATTTCTTTTGTCGAGTCAAGGATGGAAATGTAATTGATAATAATCTAATACAGAAACGAAAGAGATCTATAACAAGTAAGGAAATGAGTGCATTCATATATATATAACATCCAGTGGATGATGTATATATATATATATATATATATATACATCATCCACTCATATATAAATAAAAATTGACATGACTAGACAAATTGTTGCAGAAATTCTAAGTCTCAAATCTTATTAGACATCATCCACTCAGTGCACAATTGTCATTATAATTTTGATTTTTTTTTCACATTTTTCTGATCGAATGGTCAGACCGAAACCAAAACTGAGCTGAATCGATATCCTAAATACTGAATTTAATGAAACAGCCAGAACTATAGTTATGTCTATAATCTCTAAAATTTTTGCCAAATTTTGTTCATACAAAATTCTAACAAATGGTCTGATCGAAATTATAATTAAGATGACTCGGTAAAATTTTTGTAAAGATGTAAAATACCAAAGTGAATAAAATCCATCTAGAAGTGAATGTCATGCTTACGAACGGACAATTCGAATCAAACGATACGTACGCATTTTGTGACTCGAGTTTACAACGATCAAGTTCACTGATGAAAGTTCGGCCATGAATGTTTTGAAATGCACAAAATGCATGCAAAGAATTCGTTTTCCTTTTGAATAAAAACATTCCAAGATTAAGCTAAAATATAGTTAACCAAAAGTCAATTCGCAGCACTGTCTTTATAATCTCTAAGTAGATACAATTCCATCATATCTATGCTTCGCTAATTTTTATGTAAGTGCCACCCATGAAACGTAAAACACGTGATTAGTAGGTGATCAGAGAACATGCTGTTCTAGAGAGTTAATAATAAAACACTTTAAAAACGTTGAGTAACGTCTATACGATAGCGGTATTCGAATCAGTGGCAGAGCAGAGGCTTAACCGCCCAGGTAGCAAGTTCGACAGCAGAGCCTCCGAACACTATTCTCATAGCCTTATTTGCTTCTGCCATAACTTGAAATAGTTCACCAAGATCGGCAATAATAAACAATTGAATTACTGTTTGAAATAATTATGTTGTTTAGTAAACTATTTGTGTTCAGTACTGTGACGCAGTACTGAACACAAATAGTTCGGCCTATCAAGACGAAAATGTACTCGTAAATTATGAACTATATACGAGTACATGTATAAACTACTGCAGTTTAGTTGTTGTTGTTTTTTTCATAAGACATATCCCCAGCTCCAGTGACCACTCTTGCTACTTTTTCTTATAGTTTTTTTTTTTTTTTAACTAATCCAAATTCTTCCTGTTGAGTCCTTTTACATTCTGTCGACCAAGGCATAACTGGAACTATTCATTTTTGACCAAATGCAAAACTATAATATCATTAATAAAATCAGGTTGGTTGTTTTCGCCGATTTCTGATGCATATCAAATTTTATGGTTGATTGATTGTACAATTACGTTTTGTTTCTTCTCATTGCCAACTGCCTTATCTTCGATATGTCCCGACATATTTTATCCCAGCCATTTCTATCCTTATGGAGTATCTACAACCTTTCAAATATTAAATTCCAATTTTCCCTAACAAAATTTGACAATTCATCACTCCACCTTCGTTTAGGACCTCCTCGGCCTCGTTTCCCTTCTTTCGGAATCCAGCTCGTTAGTATGGTGGTCCATCGTTCATCTTCTCTTCTGGATAGATGTCCGGCCCATTTCCATTTTAGTTGCTTGTGTTGAAGAATGATGTCAGTGATGCGAGTCTGGCTTCTTATCCAGGTGTTTCGCTTCTTATCTTTTAATGTGCATCATCCTCTCCATTTTTCTTTGAGTTGTTGTTAATTTATTTGCCAGTGCTCTTGTTAGCGACCAAGTTTCACAACCATATGAGATGACTGGAAGTATACGCTGGTTAAATGTCTTCCTTTTTAAACAGAGTGGGACATCCTCGTTTTGAAAAATGCTTTTCAGTTTTCTGAATGGACTCCAGGCAAGTTGAACTCTCCTATTTATTTCCTTTTGGAGTCCAGTTTAGATCAATGAGATGACCTAAGTATGTATACGAAGAGACTCTTTCCAAGAAATTGTTTTCTATTATTATGTTTTTTGTGTTACAGAATGATTAAACATGATTTTAGTTTTTCTCTGTTTATCTTTAGACCGACTCTTCTTTCTTTCTTTCCATTCTTATCTTTTATTGCAATTATTTGACTTTTGTCAACTGCTAAATGTTTTCTTAATATTTTCATTGTTTTCAATTGTTTCTTTTATTTTTTTAGATCTTATTTCATTTTTCATCTTTTTCCTTATTGTTCTGCATATTCTATTTTAGAAATTAAATTTTTGTCTTGTTTCATATTTCGTCTCTTTTTTAGTAGTTGTAAGGTTTCCTCTGAAAGTTTATTGTCTTTTTGTTGTTTGTTGCTTTTGAATTCGTTGGCTGCTGCTGAGATTATTATTTCCATTAGGTTTTTTGCTTATTTTATTTATGCCTTCTTCTTCAAATATATTTACTAAGTCTAGTTTTTGATTGAGTTTTTCTTTGTAATCCTTCTTGTTTTTGATAGGTTTTAAGTCAGAACTTCTTGATTTCTTTTGTCGTTTAGCCATTTTATTCTTTCCAATTTGGGGTTTATTTTAATTTTGGCTCTCACCAGTCGGTGGTCACTTCCTGTTTTTACTTGATTTAGTACTGAGGTATCTTGATCTATTTCTTTATTATTACGCAGTATATAACCTATTTCATTTTTTATTTCTCCGTTTGGACTTCTCCATGTCCATTTTCTTTTGAGGGCTTTCTTAAAAAATATATTCATAATATAAAGCTTGTTTACTGATAGAGAATTCTGTAAGAGCCATTCCTGAGTTGCTGCTTGTACCATGTACATATGGTCCTATTGTGTCTATTTGGTGAATGGGATGACCTATTTTGGTTAAAATCGAACATTACTATAGTAAAGTTTTGATTGATATTTCTTTTTTTGTGAGTCATAAAATGCTTCTATCTCTTCATCAATGTGGGATGAGGTGGGAGCATATATTTGGATGATCCTGATTTTAAGTTTGGAGTTTATTTTAAGTGTCATTTCTATTATTCTTTCATCTGTATAATTAAATTCTTCTATAAGGTGTGTAATTGTTTTCTTAATTAGAAATCCAACTCCGTATTTTTTAGTTTTATTAAATGTTCATCCTGCCTGCGAACTTCACTTAAACCTATGATGTCCCATTTAATATGTTTTAGTTCTTGCTGTAAGATGGTAAAGTCTTCTTTAAGTGTTCGACAATTAAATGTTCCTATATAGAGGAAAAGAGGATTGTATTGATTACTGTTATATTTATGGATTCTTTGGGCTATTCCAGCATTACTTATTATTTGGGAAAGCTTCCCCCACTGCATCATGCTCTGGTCTCCATAAATGGTTTCGATCAGAGTAGTCATATAGTTAGGGAAATTTAGTCACATCCAGTGTTTGTCCATTCTGGCCATGGGCTTTACGGCCTTTCTTTCTTCTTCTTGGTCAGATAACGTCTTGGGAGATGCATTTTATAGCTCTCTGCCAGCTCTTTGCTCAGTATCAACTTTGCCATGGCTCATTACGACACCATGTTTCCCGGGGGGGGGGTCTACGTAGAGGCATGATACTAAGACTTCCTGGGTATGGTCCTCCAGACTTCACCGAAAGGATTAAATAATCCGGAAACCCTTCAAAGACCAAACATGGAACTTTTTCAAGCATCTTTGCACCTCCA
Organism: Typopeltis vanoorti; assembly: GCF_054136105.1. Classification (NCBI taxonomy): domain Eukaryota; kingdom Metazoa; phylum Arthropoda; class Arachnida; order Uropygi; family Thelyphonidae; genus Typopeltis; species Typopeltis vanoorti. The sequence continues at coordinate 187,728,501 of NC_143549.1, read as the reverse complement.
GTGAACTCAGTAGTCTCATACTCTCAATGAAATTCACCCACCACGATGTAATTGCATCCATGTCACTGTAGGATTCAAAGCATGGTCTGTAGGTCGAAGAGTGGAGATGTCATCCACTTGGAAAATCGAATTATGATGAAGGGCTAAAAATACATCTTTAAATAATATCTATAAATGTTACTCAAGATAACCAATAAGGTTGTAATGAAATTATTAATATAGATAGTCTAAATATAGACATTTCAAATAATGTTTTTAATTGCCTCAATCAGCACCGATGAATGTGTTCAAAGTTTTCAGTGAAACACCACAATAATCAAAACTAAATAACTACGACTAGTTTGCTGGGGTGTAGTCATTCAAAAGGTACTTTTAATTATTTGAGAAAATTCTCTCTTTCATTCGAAAACAACAGTATAGTTTTCAGAAATTCTTCCATATATCGAAATAAATATTCATGCCTTTTTTAAATAATAGACTGTAACATAAAATTGTTTGAAATTTCACCTTATAAAATCATTTTTGTAGCTATCAGATAACTTTTTTTCATGTTCTTTCGATTATGACTTTTTTTTTTTAATTTCGTCTTCTCTCTCTCTCTCTCTCTCTCTCTCTTCCGCATACATATTCATTCAGTTTTCTCTTTCTTGGTTTTTCCCACATTTCATCAACTTAATGCAACAAATCAAAGACAGCAAGTAGAAGAGACACAAGTACAGTAAGACGGTGTCAAGTACAAACATCTCTTACTTCGAAATGAGGTCATATTTTCCTCGCTGCATCTATTGTTTCATTAGGATAGAATCGCAGACATATAGTTGACATTGTCTTGTAGAATTTTCTCGATATTGTTACGGTGCTAGTTATTGCTGTAATCAACTCACGAGGTCCCTTGTTCATCTGTCACCTGCCATACAAACCTCTGACTAACCGACTTTATGCCGGTTGACCGTGACCCACATCTTGCAAGAGACCACCACCTGTAGCAGCCCCATGACACATGAATCTAAAGTGGCTTTAGTACGCAGGAATTAACTGTGATTATCTATTGGGGCTGATAATATCTATAATGTGTGAGAGTGCGTATATAGTATGTTGGTCATCATCACGGACGGCTTAGTCAATTCTAAGATCCCGAATAAACAAGAAGGTTTCTATATAATTTTAGGCAATTCATAATGGAAAATAAGACATTAATATCGCATTTTAGATATGCAGAACCTCATATCATTACTGATAAAGTTACAGTGGTTCTTTCAGCACCTTTCCTAGATTGCGTGTTAAATTTGAATTGGGTGTACAATTATACCACCTTGAAAAGGTAAAAAATGCAGTTGTCCATACTTAAAGAGGGAGGGGAGGACTTTAATTGGCAAATATTACGCAGCAACATTTACGTACTTTAAGACTTCTTTTACAAACAAACTCCAAGTAAACGTTATGGTGTAACAGGAAATTGCATGTACGAGGTTGTCTGAACCATATTTCTCCGATTAGAACTTTCGATGAAATCCAGGGGGAAGGTTTTATGTTTTGATGCATTTCCTCTTTCTTTCTGTAGGCAGCATGTTTATTGAAATTATATTTTATTTGACTTCCGCTCACGAAAGGATTTTGTAAAGGTATAGTACATTCGTGCTGTGAGTAAGCTATTTATTTTCTATTTTTTAAATTAATTTCATATATTTTCTGGCAGGCTTCTGAAAAGCAGGCATTGTACCCTCACGACGGACAATGAAATTCTTCGTCTGGCGTTAGACTACCACCTACCAATACCAATAACATTACTGACAGGATGGGTGAAGCACTAGTGCTTTTCATATTCCCCTTTATCTGTAATGAGAGTTGTTTGGGAGTGGGAGATTTGTGAGCAATTAAGCTCGCCCTCTGAGGGCAGTTGTGTTAGCTATGATCGGTTGAGAGAAGAATAGCCTTCTCTCAACCGATCTTTTGTGTTTGTAGTAATCAGTCTCGTTGTAATTGACAGCTTGTACTATTAGTGGGTTTGAATGTGAACTTGACAGCCCTAATTGACAATCTGGAAAATCAATGCAGCCCATCTTACGCAAATTTAAATGTCAATCTTATTCACAAAGTTCATCGTAAAGTTAGAAATGCACTAAGTCAGCCTAAGGATGATTCAGAAACCATCACCCCCACATCACCAACATAAATAATAAATATCATTTCCCATCTGAAGAATAAAAAGGCCCCCGGCCCTGACGGCATTACCAATAGAATAATAAAGCTACTCCCACGGAAAGCCATAATTCATCTAGTTAATATTACCAATTCCATTTTAAGATTCCGGTACTTTCCCACAGATTGGAAAATTGTGGACATTATACCTCTGAAAAAGCCTGGCAATAACCCACAACTTCCCCAAAGCTACAGGCCCATCAGTCTTCTTTCCTGTCTTGGCAAAGTAACAGAAAAGGTCATCCTATCAAGACTACAATCAGTAGTGGACCAACAGAAAAACAGAAAATGTGAGCTTTGCGAAACCCAAATGAGCAATTTGGGTTTCGCAAAGCTCACAACCCGGTGCAACAAATTCACCGACTAACAGAACATATCACTCATGGTTTTAACTGGCACCTTCACACTGCTGCTGTGTTTTTGGATGTTGCCAAAGCCTCTGATAAGGTCTGGCATCAAGGCCTTATCTTCCAACTAATTGAAAACAATATCCCAATTAAACTAGTGAAACTCATATATTCATATATCAATGAAAGATACATGCAAGTAAAACTCAACGGAATTGTTTCTTCAAGGCGCAAAATTCTGGCGGGAGTACCTCAAGGTTCTCTTCTGGCCCCAATACTTTTCACAACTTACATGGCAGATATTCCTCTCAATCCAAGAACAACTACCATGACCCTTTATGCCGACGACACCGCTATTCTAGCTAGATCACTCAGCCCTCGCCTAGCAATCACTAGACTCCAAGGAAGTATCAATGAGCTAGCAAACTGGTTCACCAACTGGAGGATTCAAGTGAACCCCCTCAAAAGCTCAGTCATAATGTTTTCAAGAAGACTACCACCTAAAGACAATCACAAACGTATATCCATTCTCACAGCAGGATTTAAACCCACAGCCTGTTGGTTGGAGAAGAGCCGACACGCTACACATTTAGTCATCCACCAGGCCTGTGATTTACATTTTACAATTCTTCCGGTACGCGCAACAGGGGTAATATTTTCAGCGTCACAATGGTATGAAGAAACCCAACTGCGGCCTTGAAACGAATATTTTGCGGGCCAACTGCTAGAGGATATAGTGAACCAAACCGAAACGTTTTAGGAGGTTTCCAGATGTTTGGAGATTACTCTTACTGCTACTGATTGCAAGTGAACCTAAAAGGTTAACCTGAGTAGTGGGATGTAAAGGACGAACCTTCCAGGCTACGATTTTTGGAGTAGTGAGATAGAATTCTAGAGACATATAGCTTAGCAAAGAAGTGTGTTACTATGTATTCCAGGTTTCTACGAATTCAGTTTACTTTAAATAAGCAATACGAATGTCCAAGTAAAGAGAAAGATAATACATACAGCAAGAAAATGGCGAATCTCTCCAGTCCTTTCCGATCAACTTCAAAGTTCCTACTGCAGTGATAACTGTTTCAGTCTCTCCACACATACATTTCTTAAAAACTACTCCCCCCCCCCGCAGTGGCACATTCTTTTGACTCTTTTCATCTGGAATATCTGATATCTTTGCTTACAAACACATTTCAGAAAAGCCTGACCTGTATCTGTTGATAGCGCTGTAGATATTCGAAGAGACCATTTTTCTAGCGGCACTTTTTCAGAGGAAAGAAGTTTTTTGTCAAAAAAATCGAATTGTAACGTATGCATAATTATATTATAAATACACTCCTAGTGCACAATTTATAAACACACGTATTTTTCAAGAATAATAGCTAATACAGAGTAAGGCATCCTTTCCACGGTTTACTTCGGGAGCTTTAATAGGAACAATTGAACGTATAAAAGTCAGGATGTCTAAAGTCGGAAATGTTTTTCACTTGGGAACTTATACGGTCTTGTCTCGTTCTTTTGAAATAGCTTTCTTGGTATTGCACCGAAGCCTCCACATACACATGTGTATGTGTACATATGCAACAGCATTTTGCAGCGAATGCAGGTATATTAAGAGAGTTTCTTGTTTTACTGAATTGTACCCTTGTAAATAATATTATTACAGACTTTCTTTATATACAACGATGAGCATTTAACTTTGGCACTTTTCCTCGGATACTTTCAATTATGTATATCATTTATAATTTACTATTGCGCGTAGTCCTGACAAATGCAATAATAATGAATTCCGTTACTTCAACACAAAAGGCAAATAACTCTTGGAGTATATTCAATACTAAATGTTAGCAACTTGTTATTGGCATACCCTACCTAAGGCGAACCCATGATGCCTCGTTTGTGTGCCATTGATTCTGAGAGTTTAATTTGTTCAGTTCCTTATGTAGCTTGTTAATGTTTGATATTGTTATTGCAATGATATGTTTCTTATACCAGTTTGTTGGTTTGGAGGCTACTCGTAGGTATCAAGATCTCGTTTTTTTTAATAACAATATTCAAGAAGGAAATGTTAAAATAGACAGGTTATTGATTAAAAAAATACTCGAGCTGTTTTTTTAACCATGTTTACATACTACAAGGACATCGTCGCATAACAAGAGGGGAAGAACGGTTTTACGTTTTTTCCACAGTTCACATTTATGTAGATAAATCATAAACTCGCCGATTGTCTAATACTCTAAAACTATTACCAGATTTTTGAATTTCAAAACCAGTGGGCTATCGATGATACTCTATGATATCATCGATAGCCCAAATAAGAAAATAGAATATAACCTTCAACAAGTATCGGGGAGTTTTCTTTCGGATCTATGAATTTTACTAACAGATCTGGTCGATTTCATATATTCATGTTAAATTTTCAATGCCGATTTAGAGTCTCTAAATAATTTAATATCGGTCAGATTCCTGTGTAGCCCAGTGGAAATGGCATTCGTTTTCGTAGTGCTAGGTCGCCCAAGAAAGGTTTGATTCCAATCGCCGAACAGGAGATTTTTTTCCTTTTTAATAATAATATAATGATATAATATTACGATATGTCAGGAATTAGCATTCAACAGCAGTAATGAAATGTTTAAAACTCGATTCACCATCATGATTACTCTATTCTGATAAAATTGAAGCGTGCGTAGATTTATCAATAAATCTGCATCGTCATTCCCCTTTTTAACATATTATTATTACTATACAGTTCCCATGGAGTAGAAGACCCATCCAGGGAGAGGTTTTATATTATAATATCATTATTCCCAATAACACAACAGAAGAGCCTCATCATGAAAGCTACTCTGTTTGCAGTATATTTGTCATTTTTTGTTATTCGCGTGCGGTTCCCCCGTTCTTCCACCTTCCCTTAGAAATGATTCAGCCCTCCTAGTGAGGGATTAAGTATGTAATTTTATAACTATGGATTTGCGTGTTCATGGGCCGGTTTGCCTGTTCTGAGGAACGAAAAACCCGAGTTTCCGGGTGGAAAAACCCTCTACCACCGTATGAGACCGGCTAACTCACCTTCGGTCGAAAGAGACCAGATAAAGGTTCCTCACATCATGGACGGGAATCGAACCCCCAGGTCTTTCCGACCAAAGGGCTTCGTGTATACTGACTGAGCTCGGGAGGCTCCAATTTGTCAAAATGAACTTTAAATTCATTCACGATGCTTAGCGCTAATTCACATGACATTCAGGTAATGAATTTCACTCACAACTCTGCGCTAAAAAAAATAAAATAAAATAAAATAGTCCCACTTCTTATTCACCATCTCCTTGCACAACTTTCAAGAAACGCTCTGGACCAGCATCTTCGAATCCTTCTAAATAAGGCTGATTCAGCATTCTCCGATGTTATCTTCCCCAATTTTGCGTTATCTGCAAGCACCTCAATATCACTTTTCAAACGTTAGATCATTATCATCAACATATAATTAAACAAATAGTGGTCCCTCAACCGAACTCTGCTGGCACTCCACTGTCACCTCTCACCTTTGAAACATCAATTTCTCCATTCAGCAACTCTGATGTCTATCGGCCAACATCTCTCAAAACCAAGTTACTACCCTACTATTATTCTCATAGTAGGTGAATTCAGCAAATCCATTTGAATTGTAATTTGTAATATGATCGAATGTGTCTAGAAAAATGACGATGTTCATCTCCTCTGACCAAGGTGGTTCTCACCATATTAACGTAAACAGGTTCCTCAAATACGAACCTAATACACACACATACGGGTGCCTTCTGTATAGTTTCTGCTTTTTTTCCTCCCTCTAACTTCACGCAGTAGTCGACTTGGTTGCCCAATTAGTTGCAACAGCAAGATGACTCAGAATGAATTACTAAGTCAATAGCGCTGTGAATTCATTCGTCATATTCGATATTGCCACATGCTCTTGATAAAAGTAGCAATCTCTCATCTAGTCCCATTGCCTTAATAATATTAAACTTGTTTAATATCTCAAATATTTAAATACTCATTGAATTTTTTGTCTTTCCCACTGTTATATCCAATGCTATTATTTTTCCATGACATAAACACTACATCGAAATATTCGCGATATGATCCTCTATTGTCACCTTAGCACCATATCCAACAATTACTCTTTCATATTCACCATTATTTTCGCTAAAAACTTCTTAAGACTGAGTCGACCTGTTCTTCTTCTTCTCGCTTCTCTTCGCATTCATTATTTTTCTCTTCCTTTTCACATCTGCCACTTTTATTTTCTGTGATTTATACTCATCCTGCAAGTGCTAACTTTCCTGCTTATTTTTCAGTTCCTGCTTAATCTCATTTATTTACGCCTACTCTTTGATCCTCCTAACTCTTCTACAGTTAGGAGGATCATTCTGACAGCTGACAGTTGTAAATGGTCTTGAATTAACTCAGTCATTGCTGATCTCTTTCCCACTAGTTCTTCATAGCACGACATTCCCAAGTTGCTACCTTAGCCTGTCATAATTTTAAGTTTTATAGTTCTATGTACACCCTCTTCTGACTAGCATCACCTTTCGAGTCACTTCCCATGGCAGAGTTGCACGACCACTTTCGCCCACCCAGATGTCGCTAGATACTTCATTTATTATCATATCCTGAGATACTATCACTAGGTTCGCGCAGTAGCGTTCCCCGGTCGCATGCTGTGTTTCACAGTGCTCCCTAATCAACTCGAAAGCATGTGGAACTTTTCAGTTACATAAGATCTTTCCTCCTATATTGATCAAGATCGCCGCCACAGTTAAAATCTCCCGTGATGATGACGACGATCTTCCTCTGCTAATTTTATCTGAAAGTTATTTGATATCCCAAAGCTACTGTTAGTTGTTACACCCCTAAATCATCACAATTAATCCGGAAAATAATAAACCTTCCATATTTTATTCCTGTCGACTTATCCTCTTCTACGAATGTGTGCTTTAAAGTTGTGATAATCACCATGAAGGAATTGAGGTAGAACCACGTAACTTACACATCATTCTACATCTTCCCGACGAAGTGTTTCAACAAAGGAAAGAAAAAAGTCTTTCCTTTGTTGCACAAACCAGTCATTTTTGTTCTGAGAGTTTATCAGAACTTTTCACACACACCCCTCGTACCCTGGGGCCCAGTTGATTCTGTCAACGTCACAAACTCCTCTCCCACATTCCCAATGCTTCTAGCATTCATAAACGTAACTTTTTTTTTTTCTGCAGATTTCTATGTCAAACAATTATCAATGTCATTTGCAGACTCCCGATACTCCGACTCAAAACATTCTCTCATCCAACACCAATCACTCCAACTTCTCAATGTCATTCCTAACCAGATGCATCCATTCTCATTTAAATATCTTCCTGTCTTCAAAATCTCCCAGACATCCATAAATTCCAACTCTCACTTCACAAAACATTCTAATCACCACTTTGTTTACGGTTATTGCTGGCCTACTCCCCACAGTCATAGCTAAGCAACAAGCTCACCATTCTGCCTGCCACACTTCTCTTTCTACGCTTGGCAGACTTCGCACATCTCTTGCTATATTATTTCTATTGCATCACAAGCCATTTCTAATACAACCATTTCCTGTAATCTCATTATTCTTTATAGCTTTAGCTACAATGCATGCCTCCATGCAAATACCCTTTTGCCATTCGCTCATCTTCCACATCCTCAGTATTGCTCCTTCTCACATACTATCTTTCATTCACTAGAAATTCTACTCCTTGGCTTTCGCCTTTCTTTCTGAAGCGCAGTTTTTCTCCCGAGTTTGTACTCCAGACTACACAATCTTCAAATCATTCTTCAATTTCATGAATTTTTTTTCGATTTCATTCACTCCACACCTACTTCCATGAATATTCACACCACTTCATTCTCTCTCTCTCTCCACGTCATTCCCAGAGTTTCTGTTCTCTCACCTCTTTCCATAGTCTCCACTAATATAACCATTTTCTTTCTTTCTCTCGATTTTCATTCATTCCTTCTCGCTTGAAAGAGCGAACGCATGTACTTATTCGTTCTCCCTCTTTCTACTCATCTAATAACAAAACAAAAATTCACCAAATTTGCTATTAGAAACAAAAATGGAAATATTTCAAAAATTGGGGACAGGTAAATCCATGCGATGTGTACAATGGATGTCAGTTTAGCACTAGGGAAGTGAAAACATTGAGTGATTTGTACGCAACAATTTCTGTTCGTATAAGAAATCATTTAATTGAAAAAAAAAAAAAAACAAGAAAGAAGGATTGAACTGTGAACCAAAATCCAAACTGCGTGCAAATTTCTGACGGATTGCATTATTATGAATTGTATTTAGTTAAATTATATAAATTAAATATCAATTTTACTGATATTTAGGGGAAAAGTAAGAAAATTAAAGCACGTCCATCCGCGTTAGTAATATTAAGTTAAGGATATCAGTTTAAAAAAAAAAAATGTTTTTTTCAATTTCTTAACTAATACTGGATTTTTCCTTTGCCTCTGTATATCAGCGACTCCGTTAGCTTCTACCTAAACTCCACATGAAAATATATTTTGATTTTATTCCTAATATACATCAGCAATGGAACTCGATTTATCTTCATAATTTTCTCGTTTGAAATTGTAAGTAAATCGAAGTCTCAAAAACATTTTTTTTTTTTTTTTACTTGCCATGTAGGTCTCAGAATAAACAACAAATTATTTAATTTTTTTTTTTTTTTCCCAGTAGGCGGGAAAAATATGAATCACTGACAGTTAAAGCATTTCAAATATGGTGCTTTCGCTATCAATGCCAGAGGGAAAAAAGTGTTGTAAGATTTCTGTAGTTCTAGAATTCACTAATTCTGGGCCTCAAACAAGTATTAGCAGATGATTCCCTGTTTATAAGGTTATTTGCCTAACATAGAGGGAACTGGATGACGCTGAAGATTTGAATATTTCTAGCGGAACTTTATCAACTACGACTACTTGTACGGATAACTAATCACCCCTTTACAAAGCTCATGGAACGATAGGGCAATATTGGGGGGGGGGGGTGGAAATTAACTTGAAAAACAGTGAAGGGGTTTATGAATTCTGAAAATGTTTAGAAGACAAAAAATACAATAAGAAAATCAAAATAAGTTGCCAAAGGCTTTTCAGCTTACCTTCATATACTTATGAATGCAATTTGCATATCGAGAACAGTCAACTTCATTAACAGCTGCCCTAACGAAGAGCAAATAATTCATTTAACACTTAATTATAATAACATTCAACAGCTCCTAGTACTAACATATATTTCTTGCTTCTCTAGGATTAAATCTATGGAGTAATGACTATAAAACCTGCTTAGCATTATCTGCTCCAGTTAGATTTATTAATTAGTACCGCGCCCTCTTCGGATTCATTCTACATTTGTTCCCACAGATTTGCGGTATCTGTTTTCCATGTCCTTTCTACAAAACTTCCACAAACTTCACACATTCCAGTTGGCATCTATTATTCTTCTAAGAATTGTATCTTAACCATAAATATTTTTTCTCCTTCATTTTACATATGCCCTAATAACTGTACCTGAGATGGCCTATTGTTTTCACATTCCAACTTTAAACTTACAAAAATAGCTTCTCCCCACTCATTTATTCATCTAGCTATTATTCTTTCATGAAACTTTCGTATGTATTTAAAAATTACAACCTTGAGATCCAACTTTGATTATTTTTTCGTTCGTCTATCGGCTCATCTATATGGAAGTAAACTGTACTTTTGGGTGTTGTCTTATAAAAGGAAAGGATGTCGACGTTCTCTACGGTTAAGTGTAACGTGACTTTGTACCAGTCGGTGAGAGTAAGCATTGATGATTTACCAGGTGCGAATACTTCACAACTCACATCGGCACACTCACTGATTGAAGGGCCTTGAAACAGAACTTCATATGATATACGTTTAAAGGATCTGATACGTTAAAAACATTGGAAGAATAGAGAGAAGGAAATGGTAAAGCTCGAAATTCTTTGCAGCACTTTATAAGGTTCTTTCTTTGTAGTTTGTAGGAATCTGTTAAGAGTTTTAACAAATGAATACGCAATTAGGAATTAATCTATATATATGTGTGTGCGTGTGTTGTATGTTCAGTATATCATACTGCAATGCAGTTGTTTCTAATACCCACCAGTAATTTGGTTGGGTGATAGTTTTGGCATCGTCAGAGTTTCAAACAGCAAAATAAAATGAGGTGAAAAGCGATTTGGTCTGTTTCAAAAAGATAGTTACTTGTACAGGTGTTGTTGAAGAGAAAATAAAGATGTGACATAGATTTAGTTACTAGAAGACATATTGGAAACGCATAATGCAATTCATTTACGGATTTGGAATATGCAGTCTGCATCTAGGAAATAAAAATTATAGAAAGTACAAAATAGCTTTTTTTTTTATGTTTGACAAAAAATAACCTTTTAACTTTGTGGTTAATTTTGTAAGGTTTTACTTAGAAAGCTGTTTCCGCAAAGCAAAATAAAAATTCCTATTAAAAACCAGATTATCACCTGAAATGCAAACCCGTTTTCAGGATATGACGTCAATGTTAAGACAGGTTATTTATCAAGATTATTATCAGGCCTTTATATGTATCGTTACACATTGACAATGACGTAGCCTTCTCATCTGAAATTGTCCTACTTCCTCCCCTCCCACGATGTAAACTTCATTTCATATGATTTTTTTGTTTGTTTTGTTTTTACTTTTGCTATCGCCAGAGGCTTTGTCTCGTGCTTTGAGAAAGCATTAGACGGTGTGTTGTCTCTCGATGTAACAGTTTAACTAGGTTTCGAACACAACTGCGTCAGATCAAACCTGTTATGAATTAACAATAGCATCAAGACGCTGTTCACGGCTTCTTGAAACGTGATATACGATACGGTACCATTATGCATCATCGCTAATATCTGGAGCTTGATGTTGACCAAGAATAAAAATTATGACCAGGAAAAGCCCACACGTTTCCAACTGCATGCTTCCGAGTGCTTGGTAAGACTATAAATGGCCTAATTAAGGTTTATCGGTCTGTCATACAAACACAAATACACGCCCACTTCCGCGAATGACTCCTTTTTCGTTCCATAAAACTTAAAATTTTGATCTTTCACCTTGAAATTTAAAGTCCGAATAGTGTTCACGTAGTTAATTCAGGTTGTTAGAGGAGAAAGGATGGTAAAAACAAACTGCGCAACAGAATTGTAAACTTTTTTAGGGTATTTGTTCAAATACAACTTAGTTTGTTTTCAAACTAAGTTGTATTTGAAAAAAACGTCACTGACTTTGTAATAGAAGTATTTCATGCGTGGGAAGAAATTATGAGTTTGCTTGTTATCAACCGACTCGAATACATTATATCTGTTTACTTTCAAAGCAAACACATTCTTCGATATTATTTTGTAATTCTCCTCCCTCAAAAAAAAAAAAAAAAAAAAAATCGGAGGGAAAAGGAGGAAGACGAAAAATATGAAAATTTAGCCAATATTTATTTATTTTTAAAATATCTAATCTAAGATTTTATAACGTAAAATTTGATTAAAACAAATACACACAGGTAAGTAAAGAAGGGAGGGGAGAACTACTCCAAATCGCGTTCATTACATTATTGTTATGATAACTATACTTGGATGACGTTGGTCTGAAACTTTGTACTTCATGACTAATGTCAGAAAATGTGGACGTTATTGTCTACACATTGTCTATACCTCCAGTCTTACACGGAGGTATAAGATTTATCCTCCCGGAAACTTGGGTATATTATCCACGTAAAGCAGACAAACAAATCAGAAGAACATACGCAATTACAACCGTAATAGAACACTGGCTTCACAGCCTTAGTTGCTTTTGCCGTAATCCCAATTAACAATCGCATAGCAGAAGAAAACAATGCACTGCATTGCACTGTTTTGCACTTTTCCTGAGACGAGTGGGGCTTGAGGCACTAGTGTGTATTCCGGGGACCCCTCCGTCATATTTGGGAACCTTAAATCCCCCCCCCCCCCCCACACACACACACCCCACGGAGAGAGCCTCGTGCGCCTGTGCATAAGTACGGCCCTGTTACTACAAATTATTTTTTATATTTTGGTTAAGAAAGCCCCTCCTGATTATGAAAGATCCAAACACGTTTGTACTAGCTTACAGGATTTTTTGTATTTGTTAAACAAAAAAGCCAATCCACTAACATTTTATACTTGAGCTAAATATCACTTCGACTGAAAAAGATCATACAAACAATGAATGTGCAAGAGCTAACGATTGTTTAAAATTATAAATTTTAGAACTGTTAGCTCTTCTCTTTTTTTTTTTAGAAGAATATTGACTCTAACTTACTTATTGACGAACATCAAAATAAGAAACTAGAATGCATTATATATTTTTAGGACAATCACCTGATTCTGGAATATTTTACGTTTAGTATTTCAGCACGGGAAGCTAATAGGAATATTATTATTCCTAACAGAATTGTTATTATTATTATCGGCGCAAAGCCCTTTTGTCTTCAACGCCATTTAGGATTTACAGTATATGGTTGACATCCCTACACTGCCCATAAATGGTGACCTACTTAGGATGCAGATGACACGGCGCCGATTTAGTCTATACAAGCCTTCAGAAAACAGTAGAACAAGCACAGGAAGCCATAAATCAGCTCTCAGAGTGGTTCCACAAGAACTACATTCACCTCAACAGAGGAAGACACGCATATGATACTGATTCAGAAGCCTAGATTCAAATATCGTCTTAATGAAAAGCCACTAATTTGTCATGAAACGCATGGCAACAGTGTAGGAGAAAATGCTGAGTCATGTACTGCTATACGACAGGTCACAGCAGTAAAATATGTTGGTCTTCACGTAGATGACGATATGAAGTAGACCAACCAAAAGAAATTAAATCTATCTCAGCGAAAGTATTTCAGATTAGAAACAGAATCCAGCTCAACATCAATTTCTGGTAAAAAAAAATAAAATAAAATAAATCATCTATAATAAAATTCTGATATCGAAATCTTTTTCTGGGAAATAAAAAGTGTGTTAGAACATTTATTATTATTATTTTGAATTATATAAATTTTGTTATGTAATAATTCGTTACGGATTGAATGTATACACAGAGAGAGAATTGTGCAAATGGCAAATTATAAATATAACACCTCTCCATCTGAAGTCGAAAGCAGTCTAGCGATAACACAAAAGATTTTAAATATTCCTTCTTTATGGTAATTCTATGGCACTACTACGAAAAGGAATAGAATCAGTTCACATCGTTTAACACACAAGGCAATAAAGAAGTGAAAAGCTTCCATGTTAAATTCACTTACAGTGAACCAGCGAACGATCTCCGCATACAGAATCTTAAAGAATATGCACTCCTTATACAAATCAAAGCATCAACAAATGAGACAGTGAAAATTACATCATGATATACCATTAAGTGATAATAAACCATCAATTAATTATTACGATATCTTTGGTAGATAATCATAATGTTGTGAATATAAATAAATATATTTAAAAATTAGCATTATTATTATTATTATAATTACTCTATTACCTGGCACCCCACGAAATCTCATGAATCATCTCGCGAGGCCACCTACACTGTACAGCACTAAACCATCCACTTTATAATGCATAACCCGCCGTTAGGAGGCTCTTTCCCCTTGGTGCTTCCGTTCCGTAGCTAGAAGATCGATCTAACTTGTATCCTTCGATTGGAAAAGATCTGGGTTCGATTCTCGGCATGATCCCAGGAATCCTTATATTTTCACTTGAAGGTGTCCGCGCCGTTATTCTAGTGGCTTTGCGCTTCGCATCCATATGCCTGGGGAAGGAGTGTCCTAAGTTCGATTCCCGTCGTCGAGTTAGCCGGTCTTGGACAGCAGGGTTTATTCCCCAGTTTATCTGGGGTTTTTCATCCCGCAAGCAAGCAAACCGGCCCCGTGAACACACACGGATCTACAGCCATAAATACTTAACACCCCATGAGAGGGCTCAACTCGCCCAAATAGGGACGGGGGGAGAAAAGGGAGGAAACTCCATATAAATAAATAAACTTGAGGTAAGTTACACGAACTCACACAAAGGTTTTTACCTTTCCCCGCCATAGAAACTCCCCCCATCTCAAAATAAGTAGACCTGCAAGAACACATACAGAGTGAACAGATAAAACACGCTCTGTAACACGTCCCCGCAGTAGATAGTTTAGTATAGACGCTGGATTGTGTAGCATAGATAGTGGACATTACGAGGGTGGTCTGAAAAGTTCTCGGCCTAACTGAAAAAACGAATTTATAATTTCAAAATTATTTTTATTTTTCAACATAATCTCTCTTAAGACTAATACATTTATTCCAGCGATGCTACAGTGCCATTATCCCGTCCCTGTAGGGGTTCTCAGTAAGATCTGAAAAATACCCCTCTGCAGGCTGCAATCACCTCTTGATTCGAAGAAAAACGCTGACCAGCGACGAAGAGTTTTAGTTTTGGGAAGAGCTAGAAGGCAGAGGGCGCCAAATCTGGAGAATAGGGGGTGGGGGGGTGGATGTTCCACCACTTCATAGTGCAGACCCCTTACTTTTCCCATTAACAAAACACATTTTTGCGCAGGTGCATTCTCCCGATGAAAGATGATTTTTTTCCTTCTGCAAACCGGGTTTTTTCTCAAGAATTTTTTCGTCTAGGCTGGTTAAAAGATCAGAATAATATTCGCCGGTTATTGTTTTATCCTTTTCAAGATAATTAATAAACAAAATGCCTTTAGCATCCCAAAACACCAACGCTATGACCTTTCCTGCTGATGGAACCGACTTTGTCTTCTTTGGCGCTGAACAACCGGATTTTGTCCACTGTTTCGCCTGCTGTTTGGATTCTGGTGTGTAATGGTGAATCCAAGTCTCATCCATAGTAATAAATCGACGAGCAAAATCAGTTCTATTCTTGTTAAAACGATCCAAGCACTGTTCAGAGATTTTCGTGCGAGTGCGTTTTTGATCTGCTGTGAGCAAGCAGGGCACCCATCTTGCACAAAGCTTTTTCATTTGCAGTTCTTCATGCAAAATATATCATACACGTTCTTTTGAAATGCATATAGTCTCAGCAACTTCACGCACTTTGACTCGCCGGTCATCCAATACCATATCGTACAACTGATCAATGATTTCTGGTGTTGTTAAACTTTTTTTTGGACGTCCTCACGTGGATCATCTTCAAGGCGGTACTGCACGTTTAAACTCGGCAGCCCATTTCTTAATTTTCGAAAACGAAAGAGAAGAGTGCCCATAAACTTTTATGAACTTCGAATGAATTTCTTTTGGCGTTAAATCAATGCTGCAGCTGGAGCTTTTGCCACCCGGGGTGGTCCCTGAGTTTGCCGCCCATCCCAATTCACGCCAAAAATACTACAAAAAATCAAAACTACATAGAGTGGAACCTCGGTTGTCGAACTTAATTCGTTCCCGAAGGCTGTTCGGAAACCGAACTGTTCGAAAACTGAAACCATTTTCCAATAAGAATTAATGTAAAATGGATTAATCCGTTCCCGAACCCCAGATGATTGTTTATTTAAATCTTTACAACACTTCTTCTTTCGCTATGCCTTATCCCGTGTTAAACGGGGTCAGAGTTCCCATATTTAATCTTCTTCTTCCAGATTCTCCGGTCCAGGGCACCATCCTGACTTCATCCTTTCTCCCTAAGATCCTCTGCCACCTTATCCCTACATCTGAGTTTGGACCTGCCTCTTTTCCTCCTTCCCTCCACCTCCATACACTTCACTCGTTTACCAACATACTCCTCACTCCTTCTCTCTAGATGACTGAACCACCTCAGTCTGCTTTCTTGCACCTTCTTACCGATCGGTCCCACCTTGACCGTCCCTCTGATGTAGTCATTCCTTATCCTGTCCTTTGTCACACCATTCATCCATCTCAACATCTGCATCTCCGCCACCTCCATCTTCCTCTCCCGTGCCTTTGTTATACTCCACGTCTCTGCACCATGGGGCATCGCCGGCCTCACCACCATCTTACACAGCTTTCCTTTTATCTTACAACTCACTCTCTTGTCACACAGGACCCCACTCATCTTCCTCCAGTTCATCCAGCCGCATGTTATTCGGTGCTGTATTTCCTCATCCACGTCACTATTCCACTCGACGACGACGACGACCCGAGGTACTTGAATTTCTTCCTTCAAGTTAACCTTTCACCCTGGAGTCTTATGACTATATCCTCGTCACTCCCTGTTGATATATATTCGGTCTTTACCCGGTTAATTTTCATGCCTCTGTCCTCCAATACCTTTCTCCACTCTTCCAGGGTCTTTTCAAGCTTCTCCTGGGATGATTCGCAGAGAACAATGTCATCGACAAACATCATGCTCCATGGCACCTCCATCTTGACGTCCTCCACTAGTATATCCATGACCAGATCAAAGATTTAGGGGCTCAGAGCTGATCCTGACAGAGCGCTACGACAATGGGGAAACCCTTCTGTCATGCCAACACTAGACGTGACCTGAGTTTTCGCTCCCTCATACATCTCCTTCATCAACCTCACGTACTTTTCCGACACCCCCTTCTTCCTCATACACCTCCATACCTCCTGTCTGGCCACTCTGTCGTATGCCTTTTCCAGGTCTATAAACACCATATGTAGCTCCGCCTGCACCTCCCTATATTTTTCCATCAATCGCCTTAACGCAAATATTGCATCCGTTGTTTCTCTTCCTGGCATAAATCCAAACTGCTCCTCACCAATTTTTGTTTCCCGCTGTATCCTTCCTTCAATTACTCTTTCCCATATCTTCAATGTGTGTGACATCAGCTTGATCCCTCTATTGTTGCCACAATCTTGCACATCTCGTTTTCCCTTGTAGATTGGGACAAGAATGCATTTCCTCCATTCCTCTGGTATCTTTTCCTTGGGCTATTTTCCTCAACAGATCCCATAACATGTCTACGCCCTCGCTGTCCAAGCTTCTCCAGGTATCTGGTCCATCCCTACAGCCTTTCCATTCTTTGTTTTTCTCAGTGCCCAATACACTTCCTCTCTGCTTATGTCCTGCACCGATCCTTCGTTTGCCTCTCCATCCTCACACCTCTCTCTTGGATTCTCCTCATTTAGTAGATTACGAAAATATTCTTCCCATCTTCCTCTGATTTTGTCCTCCTCTTGTAGTACTGCTCCTGTGTCATCCTTTATCTGCTTAGCTGATGTTATGTTTTTTGAAGCCTTATCTTTAGCTTTCGCTATTCTCACCAACTTAGCTTCACCACCGTTTCTCTCCAGTACTTCATAAACCTCTTCAACTGCTTTCGCCCTAGCCACAACTCTCTTTGCACTTTTCTTCGCTAATTTATATGCCTCCTTGTAGACTCTGGTTCCAGTCCTGTCCCATTTTTTCTTTGCCTCTTTCTTTTTCCTGATCTCCAACTGTACCTCCTCATTCTACCACCATGCTTCCTTATCCTCGGCAGCTCCTTTCCTGATGTTATACCGAGCACCTCTTCTCCAATTTTTCTAATATTCCGACTATTTACGTCCTACCATTCTTCCACATCCTCTGGTAACTTCATTCCTTCCAATACCTTTTCTTTAAACTCATTCCTTAGACCTTCCTCTTCCCAACACTTTATTTTCCTATTTTTCCGCCACTTCCGTCTATTCTTCCTTTCCCCTTTTATAATCAGTCTACCACAACCAACCTGTGCTGTGCCGCTGCACCTTCTCCGTTAATCACTTTACAGTTTTTCACCTCCGTCAGATGTTTCCTTCTGCACATAATATAGTCAATCTGACTCATCCTATCCCCGCTCTTATAAGTTATCAGATGTCCAACTCTCTTCTTAAACCACATGTCAGCTATAGCCAAGTCGAAGGCCACAGTATGCTCTACGATTCTTTTTCCTTCTTCATTTTTTTCACCACCACTCCAACCCCCGTGCACCCTTTCTTCACCACTTCATCGCCTTCCTACATGCCCATTCAGGTCTGCTCCAACGATCACTCTCTCACCATCAGGGATTCCCATTACTACCTGGTCTAGTTCTCTCCAGAATGCCTCTTTCTCCTCCCCATCACAACCTACTTGTGGAGCGTAGCCACGTCTCCTGCAATCTCAAGCTTAACACTCATAATCCGATCGTTCTTCTGGCACACCTCGCAGACTCCACCCTTCAGCTCCTTGTCGATGATGATTCCAACTCCGTTTCTTCCATTCTCATTCACCCCACTGTAAAATAGTTTATATCATTCCGCCAGCTCCTTTGCTTTATTGCCTTTCCACCTTGTCTCCTGCACGCACAAGATCTTCAGCTTCCTTCTTCTCATCATGTCCACTATCTCCCTACTCTTCCCATTCATCGTATCCACATTCAGCGACCCGATTCTTACTTTACACACTCTCTTTCTGTTGGACTGGCTTCTTTAGCCGAACCCGTCCTCGGTTATGTAGCCCAACCTCACAGTCCTCGGGCGACAGAACTGCGCATCGCTTATGGGGGACGCGCTAGCCGTTGTCCTTTCTCCGTTATTCGACATTTCATCCCTGGTTTTGGCATGTTTTTTTTACGGCCCAATGCCCTTCCTGACGCCAACCTTCCCCATTTATCTGAGCTTGGGACTGGCACCGAGATGGGCTAACTTGCCCTCCCCAGTGGCTGGGCTAATCTTTACAACACTACTTCATGCATAAGATCGTATACAAAAACAATGAAAATGCATAGAATCTTACACAGAAAGATAAAATAAAAACGAAAATTTAACTTCACTTTAACTATACATACGGAGGAGAGTTCATGGCGTAAGTGGAAGGAGGTGAGTAAAGGAAGTCCCCTTCCTTAAAAACATTTTATTTATTTATTTATTTTTGAGTATTGTACATATCGTTGATTTCGCCATGCCGAACTGCATAGCAAGATTCGAGACACGAACGCCATTTTCATGTTTGGATGTGATTTCTTTTTTCATGTCTATCTTGGTTCTAACAACTTTTCTTTTCGCTTTGCTGTTATCACTATTCTTCTGCGGCCCAATGGTGGCTTAATTAATAATAATTTATGGAAAAAAACGAACAAAACGCACAAAAAAAATCAAGAAATCTCGCTGCAAATTCGAGCAGGTGTCTGCTGAACGAAGGCTGCCGCGTAACTGACGCTTTCCCGCCTTACAGCTCAGCACGCGGAGCACGTGGTTGCCCATTGCCTGTTCGGGAACCGAAATTCTGTCCGGAAACCGGGGCGTTTTTTGTTCGGAAAATATGTTCGGGAATCGAATTGTTCGAGAACAGAGGCGTTCGACAACCGAGGTTCCACTGTATAGGGAAATAAATGATTTTGAAGTAAAACTTTAATTCCAACATTCTAAAATGTTATTTTTGTTGCCTTTCCGTTAGCAAAGTCGTCAATGATATTGTTGAAGTCTATTTCATCACTAAGTTGCTGTTCTATAGACAGTATGGCAAGATTTTTAAACACAAAGTGCCGCCCGGGGAGGACCCCCCCCCTAGCTATGCCCCTGCGTTAAACCTTCTTTTACAAAGAATTTTAGAACTGCACAATACTCAATTTTATCCATTTCAAGGGGTACAGACAACACTTTTGCTTCAGACAGCTGTATAAAACAAACTACTTGATAGAATGACTTGCAATTTCACCCGGATGCTTATGGCAGATGTACCAACTTAGAAAAAAAATCGTGCCAATAGTATTGTAATCTATGTTCGAGGCCGAGAACTTTTCAGACCACCCTCGTAATATCAGATCCTTCAGAATATGTTCACTGAAGATAGAAATAGAATGAGTCTACATTGCACAATAGTAATCATGAGATTCTCTTAAGATTCTTAATCTGTATGCAATAATTCGCCATGCTGTTTAACAATCCTATTTCTACCAGAATACTGATTTATAAGCAGCAACAAGTCCTCTCCAGATGTAACAACGCACTCTGCACACAGCAAGATTTAGTGATACTTGCAGCATATCGAAAATATGATCCCAATTTCATTAATCAGGTAAACACATTCAAGGTTTTCTGGGAATTATTTAAGTAATGCAATCTAGATACCCAGCGGCTATATTTAGTTATTCATTCACAATCTTTTATACATCATTCTCTTTAACAGATGATAATTTATTTGTTTATGGATGTGCATGTCAGTTATATCCTGTCTCTTTTTAAGAACTTTGTTTTGAGCTCAACACATGCGGTTAACAAATTTGACCATTTGCGTTGCGTTAGACAAATAAGAAAACGAATGATCCCGCGGTTACTTCTATTACATCCAAATTTCTGGAAAAGACGAATTTTATCTTCTTGGGATGACTCTAAGCTCTAATCTTTCTTGACATAAATAGTTTCTCTCTCTCAGGGATTACCTCACCTCTGACCAGCTAATAATTCGATACAAAACACATTTGTCTAACCGTTGAATATTGTTCTCACATTTCAGATATTACTCTTAAGACTTTTCTGAAAAGACTTCAATCGGTAGAAAAGAGCCCTTAGTTTCAATAATGCCTCATTTCAAAACCATTCGCTCCACTCTTTTGCACACAAATGTTTAGTTCCAGTTTGCATTTTCTAAGAATATTTCCATAATCACTCTTCATCAGAGCTGATATTGATAATTCAATTATCTCTCCATTGAATTTGTTAAAAGGACTACTTTCCACAGTTCAACTCCAGACACACAAAAAATGTTTCTTCTTCTTCTTTTTCTTTTCATTTATATTTTCTGTGATTGTCCTTTGGGACAACATCCTTTTTTATATATTTTCTAAAAAACACAATCTGCAGAATTTCAAGTTAGATATTAACAAATTTCTCCCTTTTCTTCAACTTTTTTTTATTGTAAAATTAATAAACTTTGTAAACTTTCATACTACGCCAAAAATACATAGGTTCCTCTTATATAGGATGATGCACGATTTCCCTTCAGATGGAAAGACCTAGGTTTGAATCTCGTCTAAGACCTTAGGAAACTTTTAAACTGAATAGGAGTTAACTAGTCAAATATTCGGGATTTTCATCTCACAGAACAGTACGTCGTTAACAGAATTACTAGCCTGATAGTGCTAGTTGCTTTCGAAGTTATTTTAATAGGCCCAAATCAGATCCCTTTTTTTATTTTGTTTTAATTGAGCCATTGTCAGAGATCTTCAAGCAACATCAAAAATAACTACTGTATATTACAAATATTGTCGAAAACGGCTGACCAATGGACCTGTAGAGCTACAGAAAAAAGCAATCCCCCTCTTAAATCGGTTTAATCTGATTGGATTAAAATTCTGAGAATAGCTGAAACAACGTAAGAAACAACCATGTTCAAATTCACTCGAAATTGGATTAATGCTGTGACATGTAGAAATATTTGCTCAAGAAATACCACAACTCATCCCTTCGTTTTAATGAAATTGGGCTGAATTTCTCTAGAGACCCCTCAGCATTAAAAAAAAAAAAAATATATATATATATATATATATTCAATTTAATTGAAATCGGAGACAGTGATATCTGTGGAGATATCTGCAGGGAAGGAGAAGAAAAAGAAAATAAAGCTTTAATTTTAAAATTTTCAAAATTTTCTAGTTCTTTCATTAATCAGATTTAATATTATGTCACGCTGAATTCGTCTGCCGAATGAACGTGGCTTAATGATAATAAACTTGAAATTTGCAACAAGTCGCATTTTCACCCTAATGATTTTTTGCCTGTGATTCTCGACATAATAGTTACAGCTGTTACTCTAGAAACATTCATAAACTCTTGATATTTGTTTGTATAAATTTGTAAAATCGGATTCAGATGGCGTCATACTTTTTATTTTACTGAGTTCCAATTCTCAGTGTTTCTAGTTTATCGTTCCCCTATTTCTCATTCATTGTTCATTTAGGTCACTAGTTCTTGTCTCAAATGTTAAAAATGCTTCAATGATTCCTTGCACAAAGCCTCCAGTCATACAATAAAAGGAAGTTCATAACAGTGGTTATTATTACTGAACATCCATGCACTAAATTTCAAATACAGTCTTTATTTATTTTTCAATATTATTTCATTTATTATTATTTTTATCATTGTTATTTTAATGTTTTTCATTTTATTTTATTTCTAATGCTTTCCACATAGCAACGCTTCTAACGCTTATACTGAAAAAACTACCGCAAGTGGTTAAACTACTACATAATCACCTTTGCTTTGGAACTTCAGCTTAACTTATCAATAAATTAAATAGTTAGCTAATAACTACCATATAGTTCATAAATAATTTTTTTAAGATGGAATGCTAATATATCATTCTTTCTGAATATGAATTATATGGGAATATCATTCAGCCTCGCTGTTTTTGCCATAGGTGAGAGCAGTGAATAAGTAGAGGAGATCTATCCCATTGTTTTCCAACAACGTCCTTACTTAGCTGTTGTTATTTATGATTACATGGAAGCGGATCGGAGAGAGAGAGGAGTTGTGTTATGTCTTTTAATCGAATCCAGTTCTCATGAAATAAAACTATGTCATTCCCTTAAAAACCATCACAACAGATTCCTCGCATCTTGATCCCATATAACTCTATCAGCAAACGTGATGCTCTTTAGATGGAAAGACATAAATTCAAATCCCATCTAAGACACGAAGAACCTTTATTATTATACTATTTATACATCAAAAAGGTTGGGAAACACTGCTCTACGAGATTATTGGTGGTTGCAGTTAAAGGGCACATGCTGTTCTTCTGACTGCACTATAAAGTCATGTCCACTTAATACTACGCCATTATTCGTGTGGTAAGTTAGTGAATCACTTCCAGCTGAAGTTCAAAATTACTACAAAGATCATAAGAAATTCTATTTACCTATGGTTAAAATATCGAGTACAAATGACTTATATTAGGGACTTATTCTGGACCAGAATGGTCGACAGATTCATTTGTGTAGATCAGAGTTCAATGTAAACCAACTAGTGCATTATTAGTTTATATACAGTATTTTATCCTCAAGATTATTCTTTTGAACAAGCCATTCCTAAAGACTATACCACCTATAGCACAAGAAACTAAAATAATAACAATAATAACAACTAACACCTTTTATTTCCTAGCGAGTTTAAGTGAATCAGGTAAAATACCAGAGATGAAGAAAATGAAAAAAAAAAAAAGTATGGATAATAACAAATCTCTCTCTCTCTCTATTAAAAAAAAAGTGAAAGTGGTTGGAAATTGATCGAAGAAACCAAAGATGAATTTCAGTCAGAAAGAGCAAGCATAGGTCGAGCAATGTAGATGGAAATACGCATTGTGTTGGATGAAACTAAGACCAGAGATATCTGTAAGGTAATTTCCAGAGTCGATTATTATTGTCTTTTGGATAGCCTGGTTAACAGAGTGGTTAGCGTATCTGCTCTCCAGCCAAGAGGCTGCGGATTCGAATCCTGCCAAGGGGCATGGATGCTTGTGATTATCCTAACTCTTTGTGGAAAGGACATCTGCGACTCTACCTAGTCTTCTAGTGAGTCATGAGAGTGAACATACGGCGTCAAAAAGACGTCACATGTGAATAAGTTGTTGGACGGTTACAGTTTATCTGGAGGGCGGTCTAGTAAAAAACTTTAAAGCTCCTAGAAATTGGAAAAATGCAGCACGCGCGCACGCACGCACACACACACACACACACACACACACACACACACACAGAGAGAGAGAGAGAGAGAGAGAAAACAAATAAACGATAGTAAGGAGAAATAAAATAATAAATAATATCATAACGAAATTGTAATTTTTCTTTTTCACGTGGGATTGACAAAAACGGTTAATGTTCCATTTTTTTAAACTTCATGTTGCTTTAGTTTAACTTTCTTATAAATATATATATAATTAAATGAAGAACTAAAGGCTTCAATTCGGCGAAGTGAAATTATTTAAGTTAAGGGATATTACATCCCATATTGTTTCATAGCCGAATAAGAAACTCAGAGTTTCATGCCGAATATAGAAACTATATAAAGTTCAGCGAATCCAAGCGTAAGCAAATACCTGGATAGTGCAACACATAACCCATTTGGTAGTGCAACACTGAGGCAACTCATAGCAAGGGTGGAGCATGGAGCTGGATTTCACATTATGAGTAAATACGAAGAACAGTGATCGGAGCTTTGCTCCACCTGGCTTACGCTTGGACTCGCCTAACTTTATATAGTTTCTATATTCGGCATGAAACTCTTTGAGTTTCTTATTCGGCTATGAAACAGTATGGGATGTAATATCCCTTAACTTAAATTATATATATATATATATATATATATATATATAAGAAAGCTAATGAAGAAAATCTAAATAATTAAAAACCTTAAAATCGTTTCTCATCCCTCGCTAAGCAATTGAAAAGACCTAAGAGTCAGATGTAAATATGTCATCCAGGTGAAAACTGGAAAGGGTGGACCAAAACATCTCATTTTCAATGGTTACGTTTTCCTTTTTAGTTTCGACCTTTTAATGGAATGAAAGGCATAGCCAACCACACCCAAGACCCAATGTAGCTACATCAGACCACGCCTAAAATGGCGTACGTCTTATAATCCTCACGATACAGACAATTGCAGTGCGGACCTCGAATGCTGATATCTTTTTCTTCTGAGTTCTGAAAAATGAAATATACTCGCCATTGTTAAAGATTTTAGTGTGTTAACGTAAGAGATGAAAATAAAGAGGACGAATACATTAAAGCATCTCATTGGAAAAACCACGCCTCTAAATCAAGGTCTAAATTCCTGAATCCATCTGCAAGAATACACTCAGTGTATGGCCTTCATTAATATGATTAACTGTGGGCACAATATCAAGGATATGGAAAGTTGTTTTTCTTGATTTTTTGCTTATGACCTATATGTACATGCAATTTGAGGCATTAATGAAAAGTAATGGCATTTCAAAAAAGCATGACTAACGCAGTTCAACAAAAACCTTTAAATTACTCACGTAAGAAAATAATGTTTAAACTCGAAACAGAGACCTAAGATACCTACACGACATGGTCTACAACCTGACCAGTTTACACCAGTTCTTAAGCAACGGAAATTATGCTTAAGAACTGGTGTTTTTTTTTGGGGGGGGGGGGGTTACACTAGGACTGTTACCTGTTTACAAATGAAACTGCGAGAGGTTCCCGAAATAATTCGACTTGACAAATAAATGAAAGGCATCATGAGCACACAAAAATAGCTTACTTGAGAAATGATGCTTATTTTACTTGCTTATAAGAAAATATATAATAACCGTAATTACAGTCAATCCTAGATTTACGACACCTTCGTTCAGACGATCCAGTCGTAAGTCAAAAATCACTGTGTCTTTATATATATACACATACAGTGGCGCACCCAGACGGGAGGCCAAGGGGCCCTGATCCCCCAAAGAAAAATGAAAAAAAAAAACTACAAAATTTTCCAAAAATCTTTTCCTAATTAAAATTATTTTTTTATTTATGTTGTGTCGTGTCTTCTATTTCTATGCTACTTATGAATTAGCGATCATTGCAGATGCTCAGTCACAGGTCGTATGTGATGCGTAGTGTGTATTCTCAAATCGTCTACTCAACTCCCAAGATTAAATCCTGAGTGCACTACTGTGTTTATATATATAAAATTCACTTTCATTCCTAATTCAACGGTCTCGTTCTTTTCCACGCTAGAAAAATCACTTTTTTGCTTGGTGACCATTTTCACAAACAAATAACCACCACAAAATAATAATAATAATAATAATAAAGAAAAATAAATCACAAATAAAAAAGTTATCGCACAGAGAATGGCACAGTCGTCATTAGACCTTATGACATTCATCCAAAGGCGACAATATATAAGATTAATTTCTTCCAGAGAAGAAATTCGAAGTCAATAAATTATGTGACACCCCAAGGACTCGCATGGAAGGATACTCTACTCCACTACACACGACAGTCTTTCCTACTACTTAACTCTCCCACTACACACAACTACGGTATTATTATTATTATTGTTATTACGGGCAGCTCAAAGGAATCCTTAGACTCATCGAGGGAGGCCCAAAATCATGTCAAGAACAACTATTCAACATTCACACGGTATCTATCATACTTCGCCTTGAACTCATTTACAGTCATGGCACCCACAACAGACTCTGGCAGCTTATTCCACTCATTTACAACTCTCCAAGTAAAAAACTTAGCTCTAACACCCTTGCCAACCACACTCTTACCAAGCTTCCATGGATGGCCCCTAGTCCTTCCACTACCAGTCCTATTCTCAAAAATATCTTCTGAATTAATCTTATAGAAACCCTTCAGTAATGATAATTAATCTCATAGAAACCCCTTTTTCGCCTATCAACCAATTTCTACAGCCCACAAATTTTCAACCTGTTCTCGTAAGGTTCATTCCATAGTCCTGCTATTATCACTATATCAGTCGTCTCTGGATCCTCTCCACCTCCTCCCCCATTGAGAAGAAACCCTGGCACCCATATCTGGGCACAGTAGTCCAGATGGGGTCATATCAAGACTAGATACAGAGGAACAATAACCTACTTGTCTCTGCTTGTTAAAGTATTTTCAGCAACCAAATGATTTGATGAGCTGATTTAGCCACTTTTGCAATGTGCCCCTAAACTTCAACTCCATATCCACCAACACTCCCAAATCCCTAGCCTCATCAATCTCCTGGGGTACGGTTCCACCAATGTGATAAACTGCTGCTAATCTTTTCACCCCAAAATGCATAACCTTACACTTTGCCACATTAAATTGATAGCCCAATCCTCCAAACTATCCAAATCATCTTGCAAAATTTTGACATCCTGTGCACTCACTATTGCTCTACTCAACTTTGCATCATCAGCAAACAAGTGAACACTTCCTCTCAGATCCTTTCCTATATCGTTAATGAACAAATTGAAAAGTAGTGGTCCAAGAACAGAACCCTGCTGCACACCACTAGACAAAGGTCGTCTTTTGGACTCTACTCCTGAATAGACCACTCTCTCTGATATCTCTCCATCAACCACCCTCCTATCCATCTCACCAACCCTATATCCATCCCCATATGCTGCAGTTTACTGATTAGATTTCCATGTGGTATACTGTCAAAGGCCTTAGCAAGATCCAGTAGAATCACCGTAAACCCATTACCTTATCCAGTTCAGCAGCGACTGTGTTATGAAACGTGAGAAAGTTACTGAGGCATGATCTACCCTTCACAAAACTATGTTGTCCCCCATACAGTATCCCATTTTCATCTATCCAAGCCTGTATTTTTTTTCTTAACTATTTTCTCCATGACCTTGACAATTCCTGATATGCTGATTGGCCGGTAATCTTCAACAGCAGTCTTGGAGCTTCTTTTATGCAGTGGAACTATTTTCCCCCCTCTTTCCTCCCCCTTGGGACTAACCCACACTCAAGCCTCAAATTAAACAAAATGGTCAAAGGCACTGACAATTCATTAGCCGCTTCTCGTACGACATCAGCTGGTATACCATCCAATCCTGCAGATGAATTGACATTGAGATTGTAATAGACTATTCGCCTCCACTTCATTCACAATTCCTGTATAAGCTGTTGGTTCTTCCATTTCTGCAATGTCACCACCAGGATGATATACTCTTGCAAAGTGCTCACTCAGTAATTCTACTATATCAACTGATTCGGTTACCTCCCTACCATTGGCATTCTTGAAAATCATTCTGCCATATACATTTTTTCTTTTACTTGCAACATATCGAAAAAACTGTTTGGGATTCTCTTTAGCTTGCATGGCTAATGTTCTTTCATAATCCGCTTTTGCTTTTCTTACCACACTTGTTACCCTTCTGGCCTGGACTTTATACCATTCATCTGCCTGCAGGTCACCTTTCTCCTTAAATTTCCTCCACAGTTGTTTCTTTTTTTTGCAGCTCAAGCTTAATGGTGTTATTCATCCATTTAATCCCTACTTGATTTATTATTTGGACTCTAGGTATATTGAGTCTATATACAGTCAGCCATTGCCTCCTGCAAAAACTTCTTAACCGCCTCCCATGCACTATCAACATTTGCAGTTTTCCATGCCATGGCACTGAACCAATCAAACTCCTAAGCTTGTCATACTTACCAGCCCAATTCCACATGTACCCTGTCTTAGTTGTAAATTCCACACCTTTAGCCACCTCCCAAGCTAAGATCCTATGATTACTCTCACCATTTGATGGCAATGTGGTCATTTTCGTTACAGTCAGATCCTCAGATGCAATTACTAGGTCAAGCACTCACTGACCCCTAGTATTTTCCATTACATGCTGTCGCAGATAGTTATCCCGTAATAACCGCATAAAATCCAATTCCTTCCTCCCATGTGTCCTCTCCTCCCTCCAATCAATTCTACCATAGTTGAAATCTCCCATAATAATTACCCTCCTTCCACTCATTCCTTCTATTTGCTTATGCATACTATCTCCACCATCTTTTCCATCACCTGGTCTATAGCAGCACCCAATTGTATATTTTGTTCTGCTAGCCTCGATCTCACACCAAATGTGCTCTTTTCTCTATCCTGAAATTGAACTTCTATTCTCCTTGGCCTGCAGCTCATTAGCTATCATCAATACTCTTCCTCCCCCATTTATTCTCCCTGTCATTCCTGAACACACTATACCCATCACATTCAATCCCGGTAGCTATATATCATCTTCAGTCAGCCATGTTTCACTAATGCCAATAACCTGTGGTCTAGAAGTGCCAACGAAGGCCAAAAATTCTTCCTTCTTGTTCCTAATACTCCTAGCATTAGTATACATGAATTGCAGATCTCCGTTGGCCCCATTCCTACCTTGATGCCTTATACTAACTATCCCATTCTGATTTGTCCTTATTCGCTCGGGCAT
This sequence comes from Typopeltis vanoorti, assembly GCF_054136105.1. Lineage (NCBI taxonomy): Eukaryota > Metazoa > Arthropoda > Arachnida > Uropygi > Thelyphonidae > Typopeltis > Typopeltis vanoorti. The sequence continues at coordinate 187,699,037 of NC_143549.1, read as the reverse complement.
ATTATACTCATTCATACACTCAACTGCCTCCCTAAGGTCTGCATATCTACTTCCCCCACCCTTTAATAAATCTAGTTTCCCTGATTCTGCACATCCAATTCATTTAACAACACTTTTTCAAGTTTCCTTACACCAAATCCATTCAAATGCAAACCATCCATCTTATACAGATCCTTTCGCCCATCGAACTCACTCCACTCGTCATGCATAACCCATGCATAAAGTCATTTGCAATTATGGCCCTCCTTCTAAACTCTTCACTGTCATACCGTGGAAAAGGCTAATCATCCTAACTCTTTCATTCTTTTTTTTTTGCTACCTCAAACAATTCATTCAGGTCCTCTATCATTTCCATTTTATCTCCTTTCAAATCATTTGTACCTGCCACAACTATCATTTCTTTCACTCTTTGCTTTTGCTCCCTAATAGACTCACGTCCTTAATGGTCGCACCAGGTTGGTACGATTTCATCAAATTCTCTACTATCACACCTCGTACTAACGAATCTCCATACAGCACTCGCTCCTTCATTTTGTTTATGTTCATAATCATACTTTTATTTTTCCTATCATACTTTGGCTGGTACACTCGGTAGACATTTGTGAATACACTCCAGCTGCCGCTTTGCTCTATGTATCATCACTCTGCTCAACAGCGCGATCTCACTCATTGCATCTATCTCATCTTTTTTATTATCTGTGGCATGCAAAAAAAAAAACACAGTACTGAACTTTGACAACAGCAGATGCTACATCAAGAATGTGTTAGTTCTGTTCACCCAGGATTTGCATAGGATGCGTCGTGCAAAAAACATTCCATTTCATGCACAGGTATTCCAACAGGATGGAGCAACCTGTCACATCACATGGCTCTAGAGCTTATCAGAACACTTCCCCAGGAGCCTCATTTCAAGTTCACAGAATTCCCATGCCCTTCATGTTCTCACACCACTTAATACCTTCATTTGAGATATGTTGAAGGAATGGGTATTCCACCATTACCCACCTTCAAACCTTGAACTAAGGGATAAAATTACACAATATGTTCCAACCCTTGTTCTCCAAGATGACAGAGAACCTTCGCATGTGATACCTGCCTTGAAAGACAAAGTGCTGTTGGTATGGACAAACAGCACTTCCATTGAAAGTTTATTTTTCACTTGGTTAGAGTATAATAAATTTAGTTTAATCCTTTATCCAAGTGTGAGCAAACAAAGTTTGTGCCTGAAAGTATCTTCAGGACTGGGGTAAGGTGGTGCAACACCAGGGCGACTCCTTGCAAAGGTGGAGCAAGTTACCAACACTCCTATCTCAGTATCTCCCATAATGCAAAACACATCTCCTTGCGGATATGTCTAATGTTATGCATTAAGGGAGGGAGTCGCCCTGGTGTTGTACCACCTTACCCCAGTCCTGAAGATACTTTCAGGCGCAAACTTTGTTTGCTCACACTTGGATAAAGGATTAAACAAAATTTATTATACTCTAACCAAGTGAAAAATAAACTTTCAATGGAAGTGCTGTTTGTCCCTACCAACAGCACTTTGTCTTTCAAGACAGGTATCATATCCTTGCAAAGGTGGAGCAAGCTACCAACACTCCTATCTCAGTATCTCCCATAATGCAAAACACATTCCTTGCGGATATGTCTAATGTTATGCATTAAGGGAAGGAGTCGCCCTGGTGTTGTACCACCTTACCCCAGTCCTGAAGATACTTTCAGGTGCAAACTTTGTTTGCTCACACTTGGATAAAGGATTAAACTAAATTTATTATACTCTAACCAAGTGAAAAATAAACTTTCAACATCTTTCTCTAAATCCAGAGTAATTTATTAAAAAAGGGTGGCACACCATTTGGCAACTCCTATAGGTAGAGATGACTTGCTAATGCTTCTGCCTGGTATCTCCACTTGGGCCTGGCTCCCACTGAAGAGACCTCAATAGAGGTCGAAACTAGTCTGGGTAGTGGCCCTTCCCTTAATGCATAACATTAGACATATCCGCAAGGAGATGTGTTTTGCATTATGGGAGATACTGAGATAGGAGTGTTGGTAGCTTGTGCCACCTTTGCAAGGAGTCACCCTGGTGTTGTACCACCCCAGTCCTGAAGATACTTTCAGGCGCAAACTTTGTTTGCTCACACTTGGATAAAGGATTAAACTAAATTTATTAAACAGCACTTCCTGTGTGCAACTGACCAAAGCATTTAAAAAAGGCTACTCCTGACCCACATCTCACCAAACTATGTGCAGGGAATTGAAGAGGTTCAGTATTAGCAGTCACATGCTTACAGAGAACCAGCGATTTCTATGAAGTTTCTAATTCAGTAGCCGGTATGTGTATAAGTCTATATGAAAGCAAACATCCTTATAAGTCTAGATACAAAGCCAGCTGTTATTTACAAATTCCATCAACAGCTTTTCCTACTTAGTTTTCAGACTAAAACTTCTGTTTAAAAAGAATCTCTTTACACAGCATTAATGTGCTGTATAACCTTTCATATGAGCAGATCTGATATGTTTATATCTATTTTGTACTGAACAAAAGAGTAATGGTTTTAAAGGAAAAGTGTGAAAATCTAAGTGATGCAAATCTCATATTTTAGCTGTTCTACAAATCACAGTTACTTCATGTTTCAAATGGAAAACAAATTAAATTAACTATTCAATATTGAATAAATATTGAATAAATTAATTTGTAATTGATAGGTTTATGGATAATAATTGAGTCCTTGAACATCACATGGTTTTAATTTTCAAAAATTAGGATGCAGGATGTCAACTAAAAATACACTTTTACATTCTGATCCAACATTTTTACTAGACAACTTGAGTGCTCTTAGCAATGAGCAAGGTAATGAATTCCACCAATATATAATTATCAAGGAAGGTGGTGTGTGCCATGATGGGTGAATGTATGTATGTTGTTAATTTTTCATACATCATAAAGGGAAATGCATGCTTCTCTGCAATGAATTTAATATCAGAAGGACATGCTTTTTTTTGTTGTTCATTTTTGTATTTTTCTTAGTGCTTTTGTTATATCTGCAACAATAATGTGAACCAATGTTGTTTTAACCGTGACTGCAAGTTGAACCTCATTTAAATTCCAAGTAAAAATAAAAATTATGGGATATAAAAAAAGAATTACTTCATTCTTATTCAACAAAAATAATTTGTAGCTATCATTTTGTGAGTCAAATTCCTTTAATTTTTGCAATAAAAAAAGAAAGGGAAAAAATAATATATTCCTCTCCTTGAAACAGTAAGTGTGGTCAGGTACTACTAGTCTGGGGGGGGGGGGGGATTACTAGTGCTCAGAAAGTATATATAAAAATTATGTGGCATCTGAAATGCCAACTGAGAAAACTCAATCTATAAACGATAAAAATAAAATTCAAAACAAGAATATGTAATTATTGCTTATTTAAGTTTAAAAACATACACACAATACATGCTTAGTCTAGGATCGCTGCCTAATTGATAACAGATGCTAATAAATTTACTGGTATCTGATACTGGTTAAGCAACAGGCCAAGATGTGTGTATTTTCTATTTGCACATATGCATGTTATTAAACTTGACTGGTATTACAAATTTACTTTGCTCTGCTGAATTAAATATTCAGCAAACTGCATGTACACATGATAGGCTGTAAAAAATTATATTAGAGGAGGGCAGAAAAAACACTCAGCTTTGTAGTTTGGGAAACACTCCCTTATAGGAAATGGTTATTTGTTGCATATAGTAATACAATCTCATAGCAGTTTCTAATAAATAATTATATACAGTTGTAAATTTAATGTGTGAAATGCAATGAAATATTTTATTGTGCCATATAAAAATAATCTAAACTAAAAATACAGCATTTAGTTCGTTATAATTATACAATGAATAAAATATTACAAGTCATATTAATACTATTTTATTGGCCAAGAAGCAACATTTTACAAATCTTTAAGGTCTTCAGATACACAGTGAGGGGAGGCCAAAAAATTAAAGGACTGTTTTGAATGGCAAATTTTCACAACCTATTTTGCCAAGTCACACTCATTCAACTTGTAAACAATCTAATTCCCTAAAGACTTTGTTTCTATTACATATTTTTCAAGAAAAATGTATTATAAGAAATTTGACATCCATATCAATGTCTTCATTCAATCAAGGAAAGCATTTTAAGTTCAACTCTTTTATTGATTTGATGGTTATTAAGTACAGAATCATTAAATAAATTTTGTCACATTTTTGAAATGTGTTTAATTGAATTTTTATTCATGTGAAATATTGATATAATTATAACTTTAGAGGATGAAAAACATAGAAAAGTAAGAAAGTCTTGGAAAACAAAACTGTACACACTGAAAACAGTCACCAAATCTACATTGATATCATTCAGTAATCTAACAAATCTGATTTTATAACAGCTATTAAAAGGTAAATTATTCAAATACAAAAACAAAATGAATATTCTGAATATTATGAAAATGATTAAAAAAATGGCATAGCAGTAGTACTTTTTTTTTAAAATATTAGTACAACTGTTAAGAACAGGTAAATTTTTTTACAAGATCATTTACATTTATTTATAGATGATTTCATTAGAGCAACAAATCTATTATAAAACTATATAATACATTTTGTATCATTACTTCATAACAACAATGTTCATTGTTATGGCTATATACAGCATATTCACATTTTCATAGACCAATAGAAATTATGAGCAATTAATATAGCATAAAGTAGTATTATCAAGAACTGAACTTTTTTTTTGTTAAAAGAACAAAACAAACCTTACTCTAAAAATTCCTAATTTGGCAATGATCAGAACTGAAAAATGTTACATTTTTGCTTTTGTGATCAAATATAAACAGTCTATTGAATAACATAAGTTTGCATTGTATAATAATTTTTAAAAAAATTAGGTATATGGCATAATAAGATTTATATCTATTTTAATTGTTCTGATAACAGCTATTTTCCATTGATAGCCAACCTCAGGACAAAGAAAATCAGGGAAAATTCACAGAAGCAAAATATTAATCATCCTGTTTCTATAACTTTGTACTTATAAATTATAAGTATAGAATTATAATTAAAGTAATGAAATACTTCGTTAATACATATATCTGATGCATAAATTATACCATAGAGACTCAATAAATAAATATAGATGCATGCAGTTGTTAACAGTTAGTCATTATTAACATTATAAAATTCACATTGAACAGAAGAAAAACATCCTTAGAAGAATGTGCAGAATTATAATTTCTTTTAAAAAGTTATTTTAAAAAATATTTTTATTATTTTTATATTCAAATCAAAATCATGGGATACAAAAATACAAACCTGTATATCAAAAAACGTGACCCAAGAATATTAACTAATTTTACAAATTATAAGATCAACAATAAAAGAGAAAATACAAATAATTTAGATAGGTCCACAAAATGTGTCTTATACCTGCTTATTATATAAAATACAAAAAACAGATTATTATACTGAATTAAAAAACAATGTTTCACAAAAAATATTTTCAGGAATAAGACTGTAGTTAATTCATTTTCACCTTTTGAAAACATAGAGAAGCATGTGGCAGATGTAAGGAGACAACAGAGAACCCCCCCCCCCTCCAACACAAGGAATGAGAACAAAATATTGTGAATTTTTGATACATAAAAAAATATACCTGAAATACTTTTTTTGAATTATAAAAGATGCTTAAAAATTCAAAATATAAATCATAGTGAAAATCTGAAGTAAACCATATTTTGTGATCCTCACCACTGATATCTGAATTACTCTTCCCTCCACAATTTCAGGTCTGAGTATTTTTTTGCAGTTTCCCCAAAGACATAAGAAAATCTTCAGATTTAACCATTTAAATGTACACATCAACAGTAACAGTATGAACTTTTAATACTTGTTGTATGTGCAGCATTACCTATGGGGCAAGTGGTTTATGAGATTTGATTTTCCTAAAGAAGGGAGGGAAGAAGTCCTAACGTTTTAATTTGCTTTTTTTTCAGTATGGCTCAGAAAATAGAATGCATGTATATATGCAGTAGCAGATTTGTGGATAAGCTCTGCTATGATATGATGTAGCATGATCCTGCCTGAACAACAATATTGCATAATATTGTGCAAGCAAGATCATGCTACATCAGAGAGCTATTTGTTCTCATGTTTTTTCTCTCGGAAACAAAGACAAATCGGCCCTTCAGAACACATGCAATTTACAGACAAAAAATACTAGCTGTGGTGGTGGTGATTGTGGGCAATAGATGGCGTTGATGTAGGTGATTAGCAGTAGAGGTTCTGTGTGGTAGTGGGGACGGAGAGTTGTACAGTGGGTATCCTCCTGTGATGAGTCTTCAGATTCCTTGGAGGTGTCACGAATAATAATAATAATAAAATGGCCAAGGTGGTGGACTAAGTGCACAAAAGTTCCGAATAGAAGTTTTATAGAATTTGCCACTGTGAAGTGAACTTGTACCATCATAAGATGATGGTGCAAGTCCAACTGCAAGGGAAATATTGTGGCTCCACATATTTTCCACTTTTCATGGCACCTTATGAAAAGGCATAGACAATATCTGTTATCTCAGAATTTGCCACAACTGAATGGAATATTGCTTTCTATAGTGCATAATAAAGGCATATGCATGCCACAACTCAATAGATCTTATGACACTGTTCAGATCAAAAAAATATCTAATGTTACTGCAGTTAATGCTATGGAGACATATACATTCAGAGAATGTACATCTCCATTACCAGTCAGAAGAAAATCTTGAGTATGATGGTGCATGTCTTGAACATGTGTCTGCATAATATTTCACACAAATTTCATACATATATATTTTGAGCATTAAAACCAACAACTATGCAAAAATTACTTCATTTTGGTACAAGCTTGTAGGGCCCACAGAGTTTATTATAGCAGATTGTTTGCTATAGTGAATTTTCTTTAAAATTTTCTTTATTGCAATATTATCTACAAATATGTAATAATAGCAATATAGCTATTAAATTAATTAGTAATAAAATTTGATCTAAAAGGTATACATCTTTCTTAATACTAAAATAATGCCTATCATCATTTTTATTATTTTAGGAAGCAGAGAATATTTTTTCCAAATCTCATAATTTATTATTTTTATTTCAAGTACCTATTTATTAAAACAAGAATTTCTCCATCACCCCATACATTTGTTTTATGTTAGCATATGCAGCATCACTATATACTTGATTCAGCTGTCATCTGTTTCTTTTAGAGGGTAAGTTGATGCTGTCCTAAGATGCTGTGCTTAGGTTTCCTGGTGAAGTTTTAAAGATTTCTGAAATATTAAGCTGGGTTTTTGGGGGGAAGGGAGGGATGGATATTGCACAGAAATTCATTTCTTTTATTCAAGTAGGATAGCAACTTCACCACCTGATATGGATCCAGTGCAAAGAATAGAAGGATAAAATTGAAAATGTTCAATATGATGGTAATCACCTGTATATCTGATGATGCCAATGTTTTCATAGATACAAGACTAAAAAATTAAAAAAATAAATTAAAAAAAAAAACTGTTTTTCCCACAATAACTAGATGCCATATAAAAGTACTAAGAGTTTCAAAATTAAAAAAAAAAAAAAGCCAGAAGAGTAACTGAAAAATGTGAGATATGACTTAGTATCTTAAATTTTATAGCTGTTCAATGTCCTAGAGTTGGGAAAGGGGGGAGGGTACACCAAATAGACCTCTGTCACATGTACTACTGCTACTATCATATTAAAATGCCTATTACACATTCATTCAAATCAGTTAATACACTATTTACATTCCTTTAAAATGTTATATGCATTTTAAGTCTTCTTGCTAAATATTTACTGCAGAAGAAATCTTTGGAAGGTTCTCTTATAGAATAAAAAATTTTAAATTAAGACAATTCTTACCTCTGGATTTAAAGTTTGCAAGATAAATCTTATCTAATAAGTGTTCATTTTGTTATTTTTATATGAATTTTAATACAAGACTTTATTCCAAAGGAATTAAAATATTCCACTTCCATTTCTTAATAAAGACCAGAAGTAATGAAAGCCTGCAAGCTACAAACTTGCATGGTATGGAATAGCTCAACTGTAGCTGAGCAAAAATGAGATACAAGATGAGAAATCAATTTTATACTCAAGGAACAATGTCAAATCATTAAAATAAAGAACACAACAAGAGAAAAATTATGAATATTAAAATACATTTAGAGAATGAAGGTACTGTGATAATTTAATTAATAACAAACAACATAAAAATGAGACGAACCAAAATAATTTAAAAATATTCCCCATAAATACACATACTGATATTTTTGTAAGATTCACAAGAACATGAAAATTAACAACTCTAGCTTTTAATCTGAATGGATGTACTTGTGTATATGAAAGGACAAAAGTATTTCAAGATCTACTGTTCAACAACAAGGTGACAAAACTTTCAGTAGGACAAGTAATCAAGAAAAAAAAAAAGTTATTAGCTGGTGCTGCTGGAGGGGAAAAAAAAAGCTTACACTGCTGACAGACTTCCTTAATTATTGTCCAAGTGGTAACTAACAGTTTTATTTTGATACACATTATATGATGATCTAACAATGTAAAAACTCCACAGATGCTAAAAGGGAATTTAAATATGCATTAACTACACAATAATTATATATTATACCTTGATCAAGAGATTCATTAAACCTGATCAAGCTTGAATCTAATAAGACTATGGAAATGCATGTTTATAATTTCTCTTATTTTCCATTAAAAGACTGAAAAAAAAATATTAACCTCACATGACTTTAGAAATATAATGAATGGCTGTAACTTTACATTCTACTTACTAGGGTGGGTGGAAAATATGTATATTCCAACTAACTAGTAGAATAAATGGAAATTATAAAAGTATATTTCTGTGCATAACAAAACAGATTTCTAGATTTATCTGTGAGGATAGACCAAAATGCAGTTATACTGAACTTTATACCAAATGCAAATAATGTAGTAATTAAAAAATATTAAATGTAAATATCAGATCCAAATAATGATAAAAAAAATTCTGAATTATCATTAACTGCAATTTATATATTTTTCAAAGTAAGTGCAATGAGACATTTTCAAAGTAGGTGCAATTGTTTCATTATCATTTTATTCATACATTACATAATAAGGAAGCTCTAGAAATATTTTTACTTTAATGGAATTCTTTAGCAGAATTTAGGATGGCAATCTTTCAGAAGAAATAAATGCATTCTTGAAAATACTTAGTCACTTATCTTTAATAACATAAGCATATTAAGTAAAGCAATGGGAAGTAATGAAATACAAAGCAAGCAACAATCACTTATTTAATGATTGAATGTTAGAGTAGCTACTTTAAAAAACATATCAAACAAGAATAAGCTACATTCTAAGACAGTGAACTTATTAATTCCACATAATAAAATAGAGAATAAGCCTTAATATTTGTACAGCTATTTAGTATGCACTGCACTGCTTTCTAAGCAGTCCTAAGAATCAAATGAATACCTGAATCAGTATAGACTGGCTGACTCAGTTCTCCAACTTTCAGAGCAAATGATGAATCTTCAAAAGGCTTTTGCATTGCTCCTCTCCCAAAAAGGCCCAGATCTCCACCACGTTTTGCTGAACTACAGTCACTGTATTTTGAAGCCAAATCTTCAAAAGTAGCCTTTCCTGATACTATTTGCTCATGATATCCTATAAAACAAGCCAGTAATTTAATTAAGAAAAAAAATAATCTTAATTTGATACTTATTTACAGTTGCTGACAAAAAAAAAAAACAGAAGTTGTTCAATCTATAGCATATTAGTAATATTAATACTAAATACTGGAAAGTTTTTGCTGCATGTAAATATAACTACACAATAAATTCCTATTTAAAATTTAAACAAATTAATTCATATATTATTCAAACTACATCTTCAGATATGCCAAAAACTCTAGTGGCATGGAAGAAATAAATAAATAAAAATTTCTTTCTGCTTTATTTTCAGAATTAAAGTGCCTAAATATAGCAATCAAAATTCACAACTCAATGAATTTCCTTCAGCATTAATGTTACAAAATCTCAATAAATACACCAAAAAGACAGTCACCAAAAATAGAATACAAAAGAAACTGTACTACTAAAAAAAAAAAAAAAAAAAAAGAGAGAGAGAGAGAGAGATGGAGAAAAAAATTTTGTAACTAGAAAATGATATATCTAAGTCAAAAACCTATAAAATGATAAAATACAAACATACAATGGGCTTAGAAAAATGAATAATTATTTTTTGCAATTGCTGAACTGATGATAAGTAGTAATAACAAAGAGTGATCTAACAGAAAATACTGTCAGCACTAATATATATATATATATATATATATAAGGAAAAGACAATAGTAGCTCTTGGAAAAGGCACTGGTTACACCATTTTATAAAACAAGAAAATAAAGAGGCTTAGAGAGCAGTCGGGAATTTTGGCCAGAGTGTGAGGGAGTAAGACCTTCGTTCCATTTCTGTTATTCAGTCAGAGCAGATGCTTGGATCAGGAAAACAAAAGCAGTAGTCGGACCATGGAAATAAGGAACTCAAGAAATTTATCACATTTAGCACTCTTGTAATGCCACAGGATAAATGTTGGATGATGGCTGTTCCACGATGAAGGAACTTTGAATGAGCTCATGGTCTGAGTTACCAAGAGAAGTAACATCCACAATGTATTTTGAAGGGAATAATAAATTTAGTTTAATCCTTTATCCAAGTGTGAGCAAATATACTTCCAACATTTTTCTCTAAATGCAGAGTAATTTAATAATAAGGTGGTACACCGGTTGGCAACTCCTATTGGTAAATAGGACCTCTCTATTGCTTCTGCCTTGGTGTCACCACCTCTGGGTTTGCCTCCCACTGACAAGACCTCAATAAAGGTCGGTCTGGGTAGTGGCCCTTCCCTCAATGCATAGCAGTATACATGTCTGCAAGGACATGTGCTTTGCATGGTGAGAGATACTGAAACAAGGGAGTGATGAGAGCTTGGTTACATTTGCACCACCTTGCTACAGTCCTGAAGATATTTTCAAGTGCAAACTTTGTTTGCTCACACTTGGATTAAGGATTAAACTAAATTTATTATAGTCTAACCAAGTGCAAAATAAACTTCCAATATTTTGAAGGGAAATTTAAGAGGTCAAGGTATTTTGAAGGATGGTGAGGATTGTCTGGTATTTTGACATATAGATGGACCATCTGTCAAAATACCAGACAATAAAAGTTTGTCAACAGGAAAATATACCCGAGGAATGGAGGGAAAGTACTTTTGTCCCCAGCTGCTAATGGCAAATACTTCAGCAGTCCTATTTACCTCTTGATCAGTGGAACTGGAGAAGAGAAACCAATTTTAGGTGTATGTCAAAATCATCAAGGAAGATGATGTTATTTGAGTATTTCAACTACAGGAAATCAACCTCTGACTTTTAGCAATAGTCAAAGAGGTTGATTTTTCTAGTCAAAGAAAGAGAATGGCAGTGTCAGTGACAGTAGGATTTATCACTGCCTGATTGGGAAGCCTCCAGATTCATTATCAGGTCCAGTCCCATGTACTGTAATATCTAGCAGCTAGCTTACAATACTGTTTTATTGCTGTACTATTGAATGGGAGAGGATCTAAGTACCTACACTGCATGTGAGAATAAAGGGATCACAGAAGCTAGAGCCCTTGCTTTGGAACCAAACACAGCAGCAGTAGCAAGCCACTTTAAGCCCTTCAATAAGCAAGACAATGATGTTTCACTGAGCAATGTGAGCCAAGTTTGTGGAAACAAGCTACTCCACAGGAAGGTAGGAATGACTTGACTGTGAAAGACTATATATACTGACAGCCCTTTAGCGGCCCAAATGAGTGGTAAATCAATTTTTTAACATGACTTAATTGAGAGTTCAACGTAGTTATTAGCCCCTCAGATTATTTCTTAAACACTATCATGACATTTGAGCCTCCGTAGCTCAGTCAGCATAGATAAAGCCTTTTGGTCGGAAAGACCTGATTCGATTCCTGTCAGTGACGTGAAGAATGAAGAACCTTTATCTGGTCTCTTTCGACTAAAGGTGAGTTAGCCAGTCTCATATGGAGGTAGGGGTTTTTTCACCTGGAAACTTCAGTTTTTTGCCCCCCACCCCCAGAATATGCAAACTGGCTCTGTGGACATACACTTCTACAGGCACAGGACACACTGAAAGGCATAGGGCTAACCACCTTATCATCAATGCAGTCGTGGATTCGAATCATAATAGGCCATGCCTAATCAAATATAACAGGCCGCTAGGCCTAAATATGTGAAAGGAGGAGGATCATGACATTTAATATATTTAAAAAACAGAGGGTGAAGGAATGGAGGTGGTGGACAAGCTGAAAACATTAAAGATGTTATATAATCTTGATGCAAATACAACAATGGAACTGGATGATGCATCAGTAATGTGTGTTAAGGGTATTAGTAGAAATTTTGGTCTATTTAACGAAGTTTTAAACTCAGAATTTAAATTCAAAAACAGTTCCACAAGACTAGTGCCAAAACAGAGAAAGCAAACTACAAAGTAATCAAGTTCTGGAATGGCAATTACAGGGTTCAGTCGAGTTAGCTAAGGTCAGAAATTAGCAGCCAGACAGATGAAAGCAAGTATCTACAGCCAGAAAGAATAATTAGTTTAATGCTAATTAGTTTATCATGCAAATATTTTGCATATGGTTTCTGTACATATAGTACTTTCTCAAAAATATGGGAAGCAATCATTCTAAATAAACAATATGGCTAAACCCTACTTATTACCATGGTTTTAAGATTATCCTTAATTTTTTTTTTACCCCAACCTTACCCAAGAGCTTTCGTAGTTAAGTTGGTTTCAACAGAGCCCTTTGGTTGGTAGGATCTCGGTTTGAATCTAGTCTATGATGCAAGGAGCTTTTATCAGGGATTTTCAATCAAAGGTGAGTTGGCTGTCTCATAGTGTGGAGAGTGAGGTGGAGAGTTTATTCCAGAAATTGTTTTCATCCCTCAAAAACAAGGCAAACCTGCCCTGTGAATACAAACATCTATAGACAGGGAAGGCAACAAGAAATCATCTTGTTCTATAATATTTGCCTAGTAAAGTGGCATTGCTACTCCAGTAACCAATGGGTTGAGGGAAAACACACATACACACATCCTACCCATCAGGACCAGCCTTCTCTATAAAGGGGCCCAGGTGCAAGAAACCTTTTGGGGCACTAAAATATTTTTCAAAGGTAAAAATTAAAGGATTCAAATAAACGTATTGTAAAACCACTTACCTGCAAATGAATTTGGTACAGGAAAACAAAAAAACACATTCTAAATATAATATGTTTCCGCAAATGTGTATCAACTGTGCCCACTCGATCGTGGGGCCCGGGTGCATTGCATCCACTGCACCCCCTAGATGGCCTGCCCTGCTACCCATGGTACTAACACTAATGTAACAGATTTATACATTCTTTCATGGGCGAAAGTAACAAAAAAAAAAATCTTTCTTTTTTACATTACTATTGTTACTCATTCCTCTTCTGTAACTTAGCAGTGGACTTCTTCTTGTCTGGTTTGATGTGTGGAAAGTGACTGATGATTTTTTGAGTCACTTTCCCACACGTCAAACCAGACAAGAAATCCATAGGATTCCCATACCTTACGTCAAAGGCATCTCCGAACGTCTTTCTAAAATTATGAAGAAATACAATTTCGGCACTACTTACAAACCTATCAACCAAATTTACAAATTGCTACCGTCTCCTAAGGACAAACTCTCACCTTTGATGTTGCCTGGCATTTATGAGATTCCATGCTCATGCAAATTGTCTTACTTTAGACAGACAGGTAGGTCTGTTCAGAAACGCATCTCGGAACATCAAGACCACATTCGTCTTTTTAAACCGCAGAAATCTGGCCTCTCTCAACACGGAATTGAAAATTTAAGCCATAGGATCTATTGAGAACAGTCTAAACTTTTACATAGATCTTTATATAAACATGAACGTCTGTATAAAGAAAGGTCTAAAGCTCTACTACACAGACCAAATTTAAACCGCAACGACGTTCTTACTATTCCTAAAGTATGGGAAATTGTCATAGAAAATTGTGTAAAATAATCATTATTAGTTACTTAAATATAAAGAGCCTGTTGAATAATAAAGCCCCTTAAATATAAAGAGCTTGTTGGCTCTTTATATTTAAGTAACTTAATGGGCGCACCTTTTGGACAACTCGTATAGCAGAGTATATGAATTCTCTTCGCTATACCCTTTGGTATTAATTTGGTCTAGCTACTCACTGATGAAGCCTCAATAAAGGCTGAAACCGGTCTGGGTAGCGACCTCCCACCATAATGTAATAACAGCATACATTTCCTAGGAGATGTGTTTTTACATTATGGAAAATACCAAGAATAGCAATCAGAACTTTACCCACCTTTGCAACGGGTTGCCGTGTTTGTACTACGTTCTAGGACTACTTGCATTTAACTCACACTAGTATTCGACGATACTTTTATAGTTTTTTATACTATATTCGGTATGAAACTCTCTGATTCCAATCTTTGAGTTTCTTATTCGGTGTTAAAACAATGTGGGATCTAATATCCCCTTAATTTAATTAATTATCATTAGTTTTTTTTTTTTTTTAACACGTTACACACGTTTAATGAGATTCTATTGTAATCATGCGCCCTAACTGTATTTTATACCTATTATTGTTTAAACTACTGTACTGATGATGATGTCCTAAGATACTTGGGATGAAATATTTACAAGTAAATAATTTTCATTGTGGGTTAATACGTTTGTTTCTTTTAATTAAATTTATTATAGTCTAACCAAGTGGGAAAAAACTTCCAACATCTTTCTCTAAATCCAGAGTAATTTAATAATAAGGTGAGACACCTTTTGGCAACTCGTATAGGTAAATATGACTTCTCCATTGCTTCCACCACCTCTGGGTCTAACTCTCACTGACAAGACCTCAATAAAAGTCAAAACTGGTATGGATAGTGGCCTTAATGCATAGCATTATACATGTCTGCAAGGAGATGTGCTTTGCATTATGGGAGATACTAAGACAAGGAGTTATGAGAGCTTGGTCCACCTTTACCATGAGTTGCCTCAGTCCTGAAGATACTTCAGGTGCAAACTTTGTTTGCTTACACTTGGATAAAGGATTAAACTAAATTTATTATAGCCTATTATTTTAGTTATGATGCATTGCTGCTTTGATCTGTATTCTAAGAACTAAGAGTCAGTTTTCTTCTCACTGATGATGCATATGGAAACCATATATGAAAAAACGGATAAACCAGTTTTCAGCTAATTATTCTTTTTTTAATGTGGATATGTGCATTCATCCAGAATAGTGACAAGGCTTTATAGAGGAAAAACACACATTGGTGTTTTTGTCCGATTACTTTTTTCAATATTTTCATAAAGGCAGCAGCAACTATTAAACCTTGAAAATCAGAGTTAGTTTTAGACCAAACAGTATCCCAAAGCAAGTATCTTACATTCCACCCCCTGCTCCTACTCACTTTCCTCCCATTGGTGACTGAATTTTTCAGGGTAATAAGTCAACTGTAAAAACTTTTGAAAGAATACCACATAGTAGTGTATAAATCACATATATCTTGATTGCTGTTTAATTTATATGTAATGATACTGACAATGGTGTGAAAAAAGAGGGTTGCTGAAGTGCTTGCTGTTGATATCAAGTTGAGAAGAAAAGCAGCAAATAAAATTCAGGCTGGATTCCAATAAAATTTGAGTAAACTGACATTGCAGGCAAATGAAAATAGATATCAATTAAATGCTTAAAGCAAAAGATGATTATCATAATCAGATTTCTGCTGTATAACTTATACTGTTATAATACTATACATCTTTACTATCTTCCTATCAACAATTTTCATCCAATAATAGATTATTTGCTAGATATCCAACAGTGTCAAATCTAACATTTTAGTTTTTAAGGTACTAATAACTGCATTAAGCTACCTAGGTCTTGATTGACATCTGCATATTTTCTGTGCCATCCAACAAGTGTTTTGCTAACCTCTCCTCTCCATTTTGTTTAAGTGACCATACCAATCAAAGGTGGTCCAGCAATCAAAAGTTACTTTCTAATATCTTCAATTTTTATTTTGATTCTGCGATTAATGCCATCTGTTCAATCTGCTAATTTTTCTCACAATTCTCATATTTGTGATTGCTAGGTCTTTGATCAGCTTTCATTTTTAAAGATCTATAATGTAAAATTGGTTTGAACAATGTTTTGTATACTTCTAGTTTAACGTTTGGCTAATTTCTTCTTATTCCTTATAATGTAACCAACTGACTCCAATTTGCCATCTTTACCAAAAGTTGTGCTATATAACTGAAATATATTACTTGTTCTACAGGTATTTATACCTGCTTATAATTTCATATAATGCTTATAATAGTTTAAGTGTTTCTTGCACTTTTCATATTAAATTTGATACAGCACTTATTCAATTTAGCTAAGAATCCCAGTACTGGATTTATTTAGGAGTATAACAAAATTATATGTATGAAGCAAGCAGATGAGTTGAACATTTCTGATTTTGATATCAGGTTTAATGCTATTTCATTCATAATGTGATCTATACGGATAATGAATAACAGTGGAGATGGCATACATGCATGCCTTACACATGATAATTGTGTAATAATAATAATAGTTTTACATCTTTCTGCACTTCTTTAAGTTCTAACTACTGAATTATAGGTTATATATACATATATATATATTTGCATAATGGTAATACATCAAGTGGAGATAAAAGTTTTTGAAACACTTTTCTTTTGGCATCATATCATATGTATTTTCCAGATTTCATCTTAATTCTTCCTCTTTTACGGTGTCGAGGTTTTTTATTCTTGCAACTGCAACCGTAATGAGGATAAGGTGGTTGGCCCTATGCCTCCTGGTGTGTGTGTGTGTCATATATGTCTGTAGATGCGTGTGTTCACAGGGCCGATTTGTCTGTTCTGGGAGACAAAAAATCCGAGTTTCCGGGTGAAAAAACACCCTACAGTATGAGACTGGCTAATTCATCTTTCATCAAAAGAGACCAGATAAAGGTTCCTTACATCACTGTCAGGAATTGGACCCAGGTCTTTCCGACCAAAGGACTTTGTCTATAACGACTGAGCTAAGGAGGCTCATTTTTCAGATTTACAAACTTAAATGCAGATCCTTGTAATACTCTCATGCACTCCTGACTAATTAAGATAAAAATCTAATCTTGGCAATCTCTATTTGGCTGGAACACAACATGCTCTTTCCAAAGTTTTTCTTCCACATTTTCTTATCCTCTTCAAGAATGGATGCACATATCTTAACTGGAACACACTCGCCTCCTGTCCAAATGGCAGACACTCCTTCTAGTCCCTTGCCAAGGCAATTGGGTGGAACTTCTGCCCACCCAGGTTTCCACCACTCTCAACATCAGGATAGTACTGTAGGTTACCTCACAAAGATAAGGCCAACTTACTGGCATCACTCTTCTCTTCCAATTCCCGATGACTTGGACAAAATTCCCTCCATTCCACCAAGAACGGCTCCTTTCATGACTCCCAGTCTTCCGACAAAAAGAAATCTGAAGAATCCTTAAATAATCTGAACACAAACAAGGCCTCTGGTCCTGACGGTATCCCACCTATTGTGTTAAAAAATTGTGTTCCAGAATTAACACCTATCCTGTATTGCATTTTTGAAAATTATGGAGACAACTACCATGTTTGAATAAAAACTTTAGTTTAATATAACTAAAATCTACATTCGACGTTTCGACCTTTATGTCAAGGTCATCTTCTGGAGCATACAACTAACACAGGAAACAAGCTATACTACAATCAAACTGGTTTGTTAAAGACACTGACCAACCGCTGTAACAACTGTTGGCCTGACCTCTGGTGAGCAAAAAAAATAAAATAAAATAAAAAATATATATTTATTATTATTTTTTTTTTTTTGCTCCCCAGAGGTCCGGCCAACAATCGTAAAAAACAAAAATAAAATAAAATAAAATAAAAATATATATATATATTATTATTAATATTATTATTATTATTATTATTTATTTATTTATTTTTGCTCACCAGAGGTCAGGCCAACAATTGTTGTAGCGGTTGGTCAGTGTCTTTAACAAACCAGTTTGATTGTAGTATAGCTTGTTTTCTGTGTATAGTTGTATGCTCCAGAAGATGACCTTGACATAAAGGTCGAAACGTCGAATGTAGATTTTAGTTATATTAAACTAAAGTTTTTATTCAAACACGGTAGTTGTCTCCATAATTTTCAAAAATGCATTCGGATCACCGTGTAAGCCTAAAAGAAAGTATCCTGTATTGCCTTTTCGATTCATCCTATTCAACTGGCATCTACCTTACAACATGGAAACAGGTCCACATCCAGTCCATCCCAAAGAAAGGTGATAAAGGTCAACCAACAAACTACCATCCAATTACTCTCACCTCTGTTTTCACTAAAATTATGAAGGTCATCGACCAACTCTTGAACTATCTCAAGACACCAACTTATAGTGACCAGCAGTATAGATTCTGTCGGTCACAATTTATAGCTGATCTTATTGCTTTCACCACTCACCTCTGGACTCACCATGGAGAAACTCATGTGGTTTCCCTCAACATTTCATAGGCATCTGATTGGGTTTGGCATAGGAACCTACTTATCAAACTGCCATACTATGGTCTACCTTCTTCACACTGCAACTGGATCTCCAACTTTCTCACTAGTTGTTCACTACGTGTCATGGTGGACACTTTACTCTGCTCAGATTTACCCACCAATGCAATACCGCAGGGTTCTGTTCTTTCACCCACTCTCTTCTCTAGTATGTAAATAATCTACTCTCATAGACTTCCAATCCTATCCATAGCTTTGCCGATGACAGTACACTCCATTCTTCCTTTTCATTCAACAAACCTTATAGTGCTCAAGTATTAGAATCCTCAAAATTTACCATGATCAGTAACCTGAACTCAGACCTCCTAACTACGAGGGTAGTCTGAAAAGTTCTCAGCCTAACAATGAAAAAATGAATTTATCATTTCAAAATTATTTTTATTTTTCAACATAATCTCCCTTAAGACTAATACATTTATTCCAGTGATACTTCAGCACCATTATCCAATCACTGTAGGGGTTCTCAGTAAGATCTGCAAAATATCCCTCTACAGCTGCAATCACCTCTAGATTTGAAGAAAAACGCAGAGAAGCAAGGAATAGTTTAGTTTTGGGAAGAGACAGAAGTCAAAGGGAGCCAAAATCTGGGGAACAGGGTGGATGTTCCAACAATTCATAGTGCAGATCCCTTAATTTTCCCATTGCCAAAACACTTTTGTAGGCAGGTGCATTGTCCTGATGAAAGATGATTTTTTCTTCTGCAAACAGGGTCTTTTCTCATGAATTTTTTCGTTTAGTCTGGTTAAAAGATCGGAATAATATTCCACGGTTATTGTTTTATTCTTTTCAAGATAATTAATAAATAAAATGCCTTTAACATCCCAAACCACTGATGCCGTGACCTTTCCTGCTGATGGAACCGACCTCATCTTCTTTGGCACTGAACAACCAGCTTCTGTCCACTGTTTTGACTGCTGTTTGGATTCTGGTGTGTAATGGCGAATCCAAGTCTCATCCATAGTAATAAATCAACACACAAAATTAGTTTTGTTCTTGTTGAAATGCTCCAAGCACAGATCAAAAACGATCAAAAACGTGTGCGTTTTTGATATGTCTGCTGTGAGCAAGTGCAGTACCCATCTTGCACAAAGCTTTTTCATATGCTATTCTTCATGCAAAATATATCCTACATGTTCTTTTGAAATGCCTATAGTCTCAGCAATTTCACACACTTTGACTTGCCAGTCATCAAATACCATATCGTGCACTTGATCAATGATTTCTGATGTGGTTACACTTATCGGACGTCCTTTACGTAGATCATCTTCAAGGCTGCTACAGCCACATTAAACTTGGCAGCCCATTTCTTAATTGTCGAAAACGAAGGAGAAGAGTGCCCATAAACTTTTATGAACTTCGAATGAATTTCTTTTGGCGTTAAACCTTCTTTTACAAAGAATTTTATAACTGCACAATACTTAATTTTGTCCATTTCACGGTATACACACAACACATTTGCTTCAGACAGCTGTATAAAACAAACTACTTGATAGAATGACTTGCAATTTCACATGGATGTTTATGACAGATGTACCAACTTAGAAAAAAAATCTTGCTGATAGTGTTGCTATCTATGATTGAGGCTGAGAACTTTTCAGATCACCCTCATATATCCCAGTGGGGTAAGGCCCTTGTAAACTTCAATGCCACCAAAACTCAGTTCTGTCTGATTCTCACAAGAAAGAGCTCACATCCCTCCCTCTTAACTTCAGTAATACTGAGCTATCCAAACATGATCAGATTTCTCTTCTTGAACTAACCTGCACCTCTGCTTTCCTGGAACAACCATATTTCAACTATAGCTTCTGAAGCTGCCAAAACATTTGGTGTATTTTTTTGTACAAGACATTACTTCCACACTTCTACTGCTGCTAACTACACACAGCTTAAATCTTCCCAACCATGGAATATTGCTCCCATATTTTGGGTGGTCCACCAAAATCCTCTCTAAGATTGCTCCTCTTGTCAATTTTATTTAGAATATGGCAATCAGGCTATTTAACAATCCTTCTCTCAGAGACATTCAGTTTCTGCCTATTCTCTCTTCCAAAGATACTTTCATGGACAGTGCTCTGCTCAATTGGCCACTATTATTCCTCCACTCTCCTCCAAAATCATTAAAACAACAGCCGCTGCTAACCAACATCCTTTTACAGTCCATCTTGAAACTCACGGAACCAATTTTACTGCCTCCTCTTTCATTCCATCTACTTCTGTCCATGTGCCTACTTCAAAGTTTACCACCCTCAGCTGCACAAGCAAAATGTGAACAGATTTCTCCTTTCTTCTATTCCTCTTACCCACACATGGCACCAATGTGCTATAAGTCTTGTGGACTTTCGTGTGTGGATCATATATATATATTTATATATATATATATGATCATTAGTTACATTGACTCGATGATTAGATATGTTCATCTTTTTTTGACTGACTGAAACCGAGAAAATAGATAAGTTAATTTAATGGAGCACATAACATGTTTCATTAAAAATGACTTCTTCAGGTGTGGTAACACTTAAAGCAAATTTAAAAAAACATAATAACAGTGTGTCATTATAATAACAGACTTGTAAACTGAAGTTAAGTTTGAATTGTCGTTATAGTCCGTTCCGTACTTCTATTGTTGTGCAAATGTGTGTAGAGCGTGAAATCATATGCTCGTATGAGTTCACACATATGCAGTATCTAATGGCAGAACTATGTGAGTCAGGTAGACTATAACTGAGGCTGCTGTTGATGTGAGAACGGTCTAGGACAATTTCTTTGGATTCCACTTCATCGTGACAAATATAAACGTTTGATGTTGAGTTCCAATCTATTCCATGTTGGCAGCCTTCATTGTTTGTGTTCACTGAAAATAAGACGTCACTTGAGAGTGTGCTTGCTCTGATTCTATTGTATGAAATGTCTCCCTGATGTTCCTCTAGCGATAGGAGGATTGACTTCTTGGTCTGGCCATTGTATGACCAGACCTTCCCACAATCACATATTTTATATACACCGGGGAACTGAAGGGGAGGCAATATTTGGGATTAACAACGCAAAAACACCAGTCAACAACATTTCTCCTGGTGAAAGACTAGCTATCAAAAAACTTAAAACGGAATAGAGATATTATTATTATCCTCAGTCTAGTTCAGAATCAGATACCTACTCTGAACTAGACCGAGACCCAACGAGAGAGATACATAATCGAACAAACACTCTCCTTAAGATGACAACGGAACTTCTAAGAAACACACGTCTTTCTCTTCGATCCTTACATCCACTTATTCCAAGATTATACGGCCTTCCAAAGGTGCATAAAGCAAATTGTCAGCTCAGGCCAATAGTTGATAGTATTGATTCACCGACATAAATTATCAAAATATCTAGCATCCTCCTTAAAAGGTCTAGTAGGAAAATCTTCCTCTTACATTAAAAATTCAATGGACTTCGCTTCTAAAATCAAAGATATAAAGCTGAAGAATTCCAATATCATGGCGAGCTTTGATGTTGTGGCACTTTTTACAAATGTTCCAACGCAAGATGTTCTCAGCATTTAAAAAAAAAACAAGATCTCTAAAAGGATTTTTGCTCTCCTCTCACACTGTATTAGTTCGGAGTATTTTCAGTTCGAAGAGAAAATTTATAAACAGAACAAAGGACTAGCTATGGGTAGCCCCCTGTCTCCAATACTGGCCAACATTTTCTTCGAGGAAAAAGCCATCTCTAAAGCAACATTAAAACCTAAAACATGGCTCCGTTATATTCCTTATTTGAGAGCATGGTGTAGAGAATCTTCACATGTTCCTAAATCATTTAAACAACTTCCACCAAGACATAAAATTTACCATCGAGATTGAAGAAAATGGTTCCCTTTCATTTCTAGACACGAAGCTTACTAAGATGTCCGATTCTTTAAGGATCTCAATCTTCAGGAAATCAACACACACTGATAGATACCTACATGCAGCACCGGCACCTAGTATTTTTCTTGTGTGTGCGATTAATGTTCGGTGCCTTTCCAAAAAATTTTTTTTGAATAAAGTGTGAATAAAACGAACAGGAAATGAAAAACAAATGAAAACCGCTTTACAGTATAATGTTACCTATGGATTAGCCTTGCTTATACAAATTTTTTTTACACGGAACTCAACAATTAATCATAAGTTGATTTATGATACATCAAAAAATAAAGAACTATTTTAGGTATATTTTCGTAAATTTTAATCAAAAATTACAGTGATATAATCGGGTACAGGATAAAATTTCAGAATTTATTTGTTCATTTCCAGGAAGATCTGAAGGGGTCCGAATGAAAGACGACATACATTCATAATTATATGTACCATTCTGTACCATTCGTTGTTCGTTTAAACTCTTATCTCATATTTTTTGACATCTTTTAGGAGCCTTTTCTTCTGCACACCTGTGTATATTGCACACACCACCAGCCGGGCCTACCTACATGCATCCTCATATCACTATCACACACAAAAGTTAGGTATCATTTCCACATTGGCTCACCGTGCTCGCTCAGTATTGTCCAATGAAGAACTAAAAAATGAACTAAAATAACTAGAAAGAACTTTCTTAAATAATGGATAATCTTCCAAAAACATTAAGTGGCAACTATACCAATGCCCTCGAAACAACGCAGAGATCCCTAACAACCCCAAGGGTTATATTTCTTTCCCATACATCAGCTCGCTCTCCTGGAAACTAGGAAGAATTTTGAAAAAATTTAATATAAAAATGTGTTTTTTTAACTCTTCCAAAACTAAGGTCAGTTCTAAACCACCCAAAACAAGTTCATAACCATCTTCAGTTCCCCGTTGTATATAAAATAATATGTGATTGTGGGAGGCCAGACTATGGCCAGACTGAGAAGTCAATCCTCCTACGGCTAGAGGAACATCAGAGACATTTCATGCAATAGAATCAAAGCAAGCGCACTCTCAAGTCATGTCTTATTTTCGGTGAACACAAATGATGAAGGCTGCCAACACGAAGTAGCAGAATGGCAGAACAATGCGAGTCTACCTGACTCGCATAGTTCTGCCATTAGATACTGGCGTACGCGTGAACTCATACACTCGCATTTGCACAACAACAGAACTACAGAATGGACTATAACGACAATTCAAAGTTAACTTCAGTTTACAAGTTTGTTATTATAATGGCACAGTGTTTTTATGGTTTTTAAATTTGCTTTAAGTGTTACAACATCTGAAGAAGTCATTTTTGACAAAACATGTTGTGTGCTCCATTAAATTATCCATTTTCTTGGTTTCAGTCAGTCAAAAAAAGATGAACATATATACATAAGCAAGGAAATTTCTCTGTAAAGATGGATGCTATAAGAACTCCACACCAATCATCTAGAATTCAGCTTTCTCACCAAGCTGTTTTGAATTATGAAGCATAGCCTCTGTAAAACTTTTGTACCCTTCTATATGAGTTTCTAGTTGAATATTACCTACTTCAGCTGCTTTTCCATATTTCAGGTATTTGTTAATACTCCTGATTGAATTTCATTCAATATTTTTTTCACTGTTCTGTCACTCCATTTTAACAACATTTCAAAGTGATTAAACCAGACACATCCAGAATATCCCATACCTTCAGTTTTATGTTACATTTATCAATTCTATAATAAATTTAGTTTCATCCTTTATCCAAGTGTAAGCAAACAAAGTTTGCGCCTGAAAATATCTTCAGGACTGAGGTAAGGTGGTACATCCCCTGGCAACTCGTAGTATACATAGCAGTATACATGTCCGCAGGGAGATGTGCTTTGCACATCTCCTTGCAGACATGTATACTGCTATGCATTAAGGGAAGGGCCACTACCCAGACCGGTTTCGACCTTTATTGAGGTCTCGTCAGTGGGAGGTAGATCCAGAGTGGTGATACTAAGCCAGAAGCAATGGAAAGGTCATATCTGCCTATATGAGTTGACAACCGGTGTGCCACCTTATTATTAAATTACCCTGGATTTAGAGAAAGATGTTGGAAGTTTTTTCCACTTGGTTAGACTATAATAAATTTAGTTTAATCCTTTATCCAAGTGTAAGCAAACAAAGGTGCGCCTGAAAATATCTTCAGGACTGAGGTAAGGTGGTACATTCTTTGGCAACTCGTAGCAAAGGTGGATCAAGCTCTCATCACTAATTGTCTCAGTATCTCCTATAATGCAAAACACCTCTCCTTGCAGACATGTATACTGCTATGCATTAAGGGAAGGGCCACTATCCAGACCAGTTTCGACCTTTATTGAGGTCTCGTCAGTGGGAGGCAGACCCAGAGTGGTGATACTAAGCCAGAAGCAATGGAGAGGTCATATCTGCCTATACGAGTTAACAGCCAGTGTACCCCCTTATTATGAAATTACTCTGGATTTAGAGAAAGATGTTGGAAAGTATACATGTTCGCAAGGAGATGTGCTTTGCATTATGGGAGATACTGAGATAAGGAGTGATGAGAGCTGATCCACCTTTGCTACGAGTTGCCAAAGGATGTACCACCTTACCTCAGTCCTGAAGATATTTTCAGGCACAAACTTTGTTTGCTTACACTTGGATAAAGGATTAAACTAAATTTATTATAGTCTAACCAAGTGCAAAATAAACTTCCAACATTTATCAATTCTGATTCCTTTTACAGTATCATTTGCTCCATTTCTTAGCCTTTCATTTGTCTCCAGAACATTTTGCTGCCTTCAAGATATTTATCTTCTATATTCTTACTACTACTTACTCTATTACTTGCCTACTACTCTTACTCAATATTCTTACTACTAAACTACTTTTATACATAGCTCAGCATTCTTATATTTTTCACTATATCCTCCAAGACAATCTACTGACCTTTTTGTCAGGAACTTTCGATAAAATTATTCTTTTCTGAGCTGCCTCTAACTTCTTGAGTTGAGCATAATATTTAAATTTTTCTATAATTGCAAATAAATTTATCAAATGCTTCCTTAGCTGAATCAATCAACATCAGACTCAGCTTTTGCCGATGAGTCTCCAAAGGTTTGGTTCTTGTTTTCAAATGGTCATATTTTCTCTGATAATATGTAAATATTTAATAATGGTATCACTCTTACATTTTGAATAGTTGCAAGATATCACTATCAAAAATAACATATTATTATTGCATGCATGCTCTTCCAGGGGGTTCAAGGCCTCATTAAAGAAAGGTCCTTTAACACATTTACTGATCACTCACAATATTCCTGCACTCACTACACATCACAAGAAGAACCTACATCTCATATGCTTTTTAACCACTCCCTTGGCCTACATAGAGGTACAACCCTGAGTACTACCTTATCAATCAAAACAAAACTGCACTTGTACCTTATAGTATTATAAGATTTCTTTGACAGCTATATGTTTATATCATAACTCTTCTTCCTCCACCTATTCCTCAGCCTTTGAAGATTGCATTTTTCTCAATCATTTCCTATATGAAATCCCATAGGCTAGTTATCATCTTGGTTACTCACCCACTACATCATTCAAATGTTTCCCCATCTCCTCGAAACTCGGGTAACTATATCTGTGCAGAGTAGCCCCAATGTGGTCTCTTATCAAAGCCTTGTGAAGTGAGAGAATAACTTCCCTTTCCTTACATTTTAGTGTTCTTTTCAACAGTGCAGTTATCTGATGGATTACTTATCCACCTCAGCAATGTATCCCAAAGCTTTAATTCATCATAACCCTCACGTCTCTAGCTCCACTGACAATTTCTAAATTTCCATTAATGGAATACTCTACCTATATTGTTCTTCATCCAAACTGCATTACCTTACACCTGGCAACATTAATATTTTTAATATTCACTTCTGTCATTTGCTCATAATTCATTTGTTCATATCATCCTGAAGGGAACAAAGTTTGCATGTGAAAGGAGTCTCATCAGTGGGAGCCAGTGACTCCCGCTGACAAGACTCCCACTTCATAAAGGTCGAAACCAGTCTGAGTAGTGGCCCTTCCCATAAATTAAATTAAAAAGCCAAGAAATTATTTGGGTGTGTATACACACCCAAAAGGATGTGTCATTTGCATTATGGGATACTAAAGCAGTCTATGTACAAGTAGCCTAATCATGAAAAAAGCTCATGTGCAAACTTTGTTTGCTTACATTTGGATAAAGGATTAAACAAGAATATAATTTCTTGGCATTTTTAATTTATCAATCTTGTTCTTTTAACAAAGTTTACTCACAACACTTCTTTAGATATCTTATATTCATATTTACTCTGCTGTGTAAATTTCCAGTCATCTTTCTTTTTGTCTGCTGCTTCTTTCAATAACTGAAAAATGACATTTTTTTACTGTAGAACCTTCTGTGGGACATATCACAGTAAGAAATAACTCTCATTGTTCAATCCTCCATTTTGAAGTTTGTATGTATGACTTTATTTAAAACTGCATGCTATTCAAGGTTGTTATTATTATTATTATTATTCGTGACACCTCCAAGGAGTCCGAAGACTCATCACGGGAGGACACCTATTGTATAACTCTCCTTCTCCACCACTATACACCAAGCCTCTACTACCAATCATCTACATCAGCACCATCTACTGCCCACCACCACCATAGCTAGTATTTTTTGTCTGTAAATTGTGTGTTCTGAAAGGCTGATTTGTCTGTATGCAGGATGAAAAACCCGAGTTTCCAGGAGGAAAAAACCCTGCTACCTCCGTATGAGATCAGCTAACTCACCTTCGATTGAAAAAGTCCATATAAAGATTCCTCCAGCCAATTGAAGGGTGCAACGTACAGTCGTTCTTCCAATTGTGCTACAGAGGCACTTTAATATATAATTTTATTATTATAAGTTTATAATTTTTATCCAAATCCAAATTTTCACATTTGACATCTGTAGACGTGACATGGTCACTGCCGTATCTCACATGGTTTTGGCAATGATGTTTCTGCTAGAATAAGTGGTAGGGGTCACAGATTCCCTTTCCACACAAAGTTTGTAGGACAATCACAAACATTCATTCCCATGGCAGAATTCGAGCGCATGGCTTCTTGGCTGGAAAGCGGACACACTAACCACTCGGCCAACCAGGCCGGCAAACTCAAGGCCTTCAGGTTTAGTGTTAAATATTATATGTACTCCTTTTCTTCCCTGATCAGTACTGCCTGAATATATAACATCCTATTAATTTGCAGTATCTCATCTGTTTCAGCCTTCATCTCAGTAATAACACCAATTATGCTGACATGATACTTCTATAATTCTTTTACTAGTTCCAATTCTTTTTCATTGATACTGCTTATTGGTGATGCTTAGTTTCAATTCTTCTGATATTAAATTTGTTCCATTATTCGGCTTTTCACCTTGGTTTCTGAAAGAAAAGAGCAGGGAGGCCCTGAGTTTAACCAGATAACCATAGCCAGCATAACATTTCATTATGTTGTATGATGTACCATCAGTTTTGTTTTATGTTAAAGCCAATATGGAATACCATTTGGTCTGAGAAGTACTAAATTAGCAGTCCATTCTTATTTGTTCAGTTTCGATGTGGATACTTAATTATGGTAAGAACATGATGCCTGGACATTGGGTAAGAAGCCTTATGCCCAATTCATACCTGGTAAATTCTCCAAATTTCTTACATGTTACATGGATGTCCTCTGCAAGTTACTTAGTTTTGACCTGTAAGTGAACCTGTAAAGGATTATGCATTTTTTATTGGCATTTGAACCCTACTCTGTCCTAATGAAAGGCATTCATTAACAATGGAAAGCTTGACTTCATTGAAGTGTCCAAATAATACAAATTACATCTGCTAACAGCATTCTTGCTGTTTTAGAAAAGAAGATGCATTGGATAGATACATTTATACTTCATCTTGCAATATTCTAGTAAAATAATCAAGTACTATTGAAACATTAATTTACTTAGTCCATTTCTTATACTCTATATTCCTTAAGTCTTTCCCCCTCCTCTGCTGCTTACTCCCAAGAACATATTTTTTTGAGTATCCATTCCATATGCCAAAGACACTTCTAAATATATCACAAAATCTTTTTGAGATATCAGTCTTCACTGTGATTTTTTGCTGAATCCACAAACTAGCTTTTCTTTTCTAGATACAATCAAAAATAAAGTTGAAAACCATTTGAATTTCTTGAAATTATTTTAGTTTAGCTCCAGCTTTTTGACACCAATATAAAAGAGCAAAGGTTTTGTGATCAAGTTTTGCTATTTTAAACTGATGATATTTATTACAATCACTTAAAGAGATATTTAAGTTGAAAGCCATATGCCATAAAATATACACTGCAGGGAAAGAAGTCAATGGATACAACAGGTCCCCACCTTAATAAGATGTAGGACCTCCTTTTGCTGTGATGACTGCAGTCATCCTACTGGCATACTTTCCATTTCAGTATAATAGCGATCAATGGGAATTTTGGACCATTCTTTTTGTAATGTAATGAGGTCCTGGACTGTTGAGGAGGGGGGGGGGCAGATGTCCCTTGACCTCACCTGACACTACAGTTCAACAGGATTGAAATAAGGGCTCTGTGGAAGCCAGTCAAGTGTGATGACATTCATGTCCAAAGACGATGCAGTAACAGCAGCAGCCTTATGATACAGTGCATTGTCTTGCTGAAAGAGACAATGGTCAGTTCTGTAGAAATGTCAGAGTAGGAAGCATTGCATTGTCCAGAATGTTCACAGTACCACAAACAGAGGTCAGATTAAAAACAATTTACTTAATTTTGCAGTCACTCACAAATGTGTTTTGCTCTTAGAAACTATCTTTTGTTTATGTTGGTGACAGTATAAAAACTTGATAGATGAATTTTCACTTACCAACATAATATGTTTTTATTTATTTTCTGTTTCAGAATAACCATCAGTATATCTGACAATATAAAAAGTGTCATATTACAGTCAATGCTCATCACTATAACAAATTTCCAAAATACATCCTTCCCAAAGTACAATTAAGGAAAATCTATTGTATAAAAGCATATATAAATCTGAAAGACACTTTCTAGGATCTGCCTGACTTGTAACACAGACATCGAATCATAAACAAACATTGCTATCCCAGGTTTTCAAAGATTTGGGAGACCATAATTTTAAGACTTCCTTTTAATTAAATGGTTAGTTAACCAATTAACTAACCATTTCTGTGCTCTGTGATCATATTTTTACTTTACAAAACTTTTAGCCTAATGGCCAAGACTGTCCAGAATAGCCTGTCAGAATATGGCACAGTTAGGACTCTAGAATAGTTCAATCACCCATTTTGATTATGCAATGCCAACATGCACAATGCTTTGTATAACTGTATCTTTTGAAAATGCCTTTAATACAAAAGCAAAATACTAAAAGATAATTAAATCTGTTTAAATTTCTTTTAATTCTAGAAATTAATCCATATATAATAAAATGTCCAAATTTATGTTTTTTTTATAAAATAACTGACAGACCTGAAATGGTACAACAGATGACAGCAATCTGAAATTAAAGAGGAAATAACTCAAACACCTCAGCACTTCTGCACACAACCAGAATCCTCTTAAAGAATGACAAGCCTGAGGGTAGCATAATGAACATCCTGATATATATGATTATGAAATTAAACATTTCCCTTTACCTTTGATTATTTCCAGGGCTTCTTCTTTTGTTCGAGTTATATTTTCTTCCCTCCATGATGATGGTCGTCTGGATTCTTGATGTTTCACTAGCAGATGACTACAACGTACTTGATCTAATCCACAACTACCAGTGGGAGAAACTGGCTCAGCTGGTTTTGTGGGTCGTTCCCACTGGCTTTCTTTGGTATAGATGTCCAAATAATAAGGCTGACCTAAACAGAGAAAAACAGTTTTTAAAGCGTATTCATAAATTTGAAAAACTAAAAATTTCAATATAACTTAAAATAGAGAATCTGTATAAACAATATATAGAAGAGAATAAATAGAATATAATGTATAGAAGAGAATCTGTAAATACAATAGTATATTTTGGTAAAAAATATTCAAAATAATAAACCTAAGTTACTAAAATGTAGGAAAAAAATGAATTAGATTATAATATCTTTTTAATGAATCTTATATTGAAATCCTATTTTAATACAAGAATAAGTAAGATTATTATTTTTTTTTTTAATTGGCCAGAATACCATGTTCCTTCCTTATGCATAATTATTAAATGAGATTTTACATAATTATTAAATGAGATTTTACTAGTTTTTTTTTTTAAATTTTATTACCTTAATTATTATTTTATATGATACATCCTTAAGGAAGGAGTGGAGCGATCTATGGATAATCATAATCTAACTGCATTAATCCAACATTATCTGTCTTTCTCTAGATATACACTGCTTTGAACATTTATTTTTCTCTCACTTCCATTATGTTTATGTGATCACACCATATCTGATTATCTCTAATTACATTTCCAATTTTCAGGTTTCCTTCTTTCCTTGTATTCTAAACTCTCATTGATCTAGTAGTCCACATTTATCTAAGAACAAACTCCATCCTTATATTTTTTTGACATCACAATGAAATCTAGGTGACCAAATCTGAGCACAATCATCCAAGAGTAGTCTGACCAGTGTTTTATACAGAGGCACAACTGACTCCTTATCTTTATATATTTAAAAATTCTATATCTCTATATATTTTTCAAAAATAATCCCTATTTTAAATTCTTATTTAAAATGAAATTATTTTAAATAAAAATTATTGGTATTTGGTCCCTAGAAAGGCTCATCCTCAACAGAATTGCTCCTAAAATAATGGAACAAGTCCAAGTGGAACAGACTGGATCCAGACATAAACAAAGTTGAGGTGATCAGGTTTTGTCACACCACACACACACACATAAAGGCAGGTTACTGATGATGCCTGAAAACAGCTGTAGTTTTTATAGACCTTACTGCTGCTTGTGATACAGTCTGGAGGCAAGGTGCAATCTGCAAGTTACTCCATGTGGTCCCATGCAGAACAATATCTAAACTAACTGAAAGCATGCTAAGCAATTGCCAGTTCCAAGTGGTTAACAAGAATAGGAGTAAACAAAGAACACTGGATAATGGATTAGCACAAGGGTCAGTCCTGGCTCCCATCCTTGCAGACTTGCCTACTACGGCTGCCAAAAAGTTTTCTTACACTGATGACATTGCTCTAGCCACCAGACACACCAACTTTACTACAATGGAAAACACACTAACAAATGACCTTGCAATCCTAGATGCATACTTCTGTAAATGGAGATTATGTCCAAACCCTAGTAAAACAGAAGTTTCATGCTTCCACTTGAACCATAATCAGGCTAACAAAGAACTGATGGTTTATTTTAATCACAAACTACTATGCTACAACAGATTCCCAAAATATCTGGGTGTCACTTTAGAACTTTATCCTTTAAACCACATCTCATTAATATAGCATCCAAGTTTTAAACACAAAAACAACATACTGCAAAAACTCTACGGAATAACTTGCAGCAGCAATGCTTTGCTGCACTGCTCTTGGTCTCGTTTACTCTGCAGCTGAGTACTGCTCACCTGTATGGCTGAACAGTGCCCATGTGTACTTGATCGATGCTCAGCTTAATACCACTATGTGCCTCATATCTGGAACTGTGAAATCAACTCTAACCTACTGGCTCCTAGTAGGTTACCGATGATGCCTCCACACCTCTGTAGATCCAACATTCTTCTACGTGAATATAGCAAAATCATGGAAACCAATACTAACAGCGAAAATCCTGCAGAGACAAATATTAACATAAAGAAGTGGAAAGAGTCCCATAACACTTTAACAGGGGACTTCCATGAACTAGTGGACCTAACCAGTGGTGAGATATGGAAATTTTAACAAAGGGCTCGCATCGTCGAGCAAAAAAAAAAAAAAAAAAGAGCCTAACTTAGCCCTTATAATACTTATATTGCAACTTTTGCAGATATAATAATTCCTGTAGGATATCAATCATTAATGCTAGATCTTTTAAAAATTCCAAATTGAGAAATCGGTTTAAAAAGCCCTTATATTTATCGTTCGATGCAAAATACTTGCATAAAGCTGGGTAATTTCTCCACAAAGCAAGTCGTTCATAAACTGCAAGCTGCCCATTGTGGTCCAAACAACCCGATCTTTAAAATTTCAATACCAAGGTCTTAGGTGTTTTGCAATTGTATTTAATTCTCGTTGATTTTTTGGTGATTGATGATAAAAAAGCATATAATTTATCCATAAATATTTCAAAATGATTTATTTCTTTAATGTTTTTTATCAAATCGTCTAATGCTAAGTGTAAACAATGAGCGCAATGCCAAATCACAACATTGGGAAATTTTTGTAGAAGTTTGATTTGTTTCCTAACATTACACCAGCTCCATCAGAACAAAATGCAATGAAATGATTTTTTATATAGTTATCAGAAAATCCATATGAATTTAAAGTAGCATTATAGTAGCATGAATACATTCCATGGTGGTATTTTCTAGTTCTACAAGATTATTAAACAAGAAGAACAAGGGCTCGCAAATTTGAGAAAAATTTAACAAAGGGCTAGCGCAAGTCCCTTATAGTTCACCACTGGACCTAACCCAGATGCCTTCGGGTTTTGACCTACCACAGAAAACTTGATCTACCCTTAACAGAATTCACACCAATCATGGCAGATGTGCAGACCACCTTTACAAATGGGCATGATTGCACCACCCAGGTGCGACTGTGAATCACCTGCCAGACAATTAGTCATATCACAGCAGAATGTGCTCAATGTGCATACCATGGAAACCTGTTGGACTTCACCCACGGCCAAGCGCAGTTGATTGTATAAGCAACCTAAGACATACAGGCAACACCTTGCACTTATTAATGTTAAAACTACAACCCCACTGCTTTGTCCAAAGTCTATTCAAATCTTCCCTAAGGGAATTAACATCAGCAGTGTCTCATGACCACAAGGTATCCTAATATGGTATGGCAGGAAGATCTGTTAGCATTCACCTTGAAGAACATAAAAAATACATGGTTTATCAAGCTTTACTTTCCATCGTTATCGAAAGTAAAACTTGGTAAAGAATACCACTACTATACAAGTCATCTGAGAAACTGTTTTTGGAGTCTGCATCAGAAAAACAAATCATTCTCCAGACTTCAACATGTAGGCTTGCATTGTATTATCAAAAAATTTGAGCAATGGTTACATTTAAACCACCTTTAGTCTAACAGCCGTACACTACTTTAAATCCAGACACAGAGGGCACCATGATAGAATGTCAGCTTCTGACCATTACAATTTTGAAATGTTCTCACAGTAATATGATTGTCAGTACCTTGTGATCGTGACAAGTGTTTATTGTGTGTCAAGGAGAGTGGCTTCAAATCCAGCGAAATATCATAAGATGAATATATCATCATATAATTGTGTTCTTGTGATGTTATGAGTTAATACCATTACATAATTAAAATACTTGCCAATACTTCAACCTTTCTACATATTTTATTATTATTATTACACCATCTGTGAAGTCAGCAGATTCATCAGAGGGTCATTCAACTGACAACATATTCATCATCCTGAATCCTAAAATCCTTAACACTCCCTAAATTAACAACATATTCCAGTAATGTGTTCCATTCACTCACAAATCTTCATGTATAAAATCTACTCCTCATGCTCTTTTTTCACATTATTACATAACTTCCAGGGATGGACTCTGGTTCTAACTTTCTCAATACCCTCACTAACTTAAATGTCTCTATCATATCAACTCTTTTCCTCCTATCTGCCAAACTCTGCATTCCACATTCCTTCAATCTCTCTCTCTCTCTCCATAGCAATATTCCAGCGTCCTGATATTTTCTTAATCACTTGTCTCTGGACCGTGTTAATTCCTGAAGGGAATTAACAGGGTTCAGATATATTTTTTTTAATGATGGTTTGCTATAAAATCTTGTGTAAGGAGGACAACAAATACTATCCACATCATTATTCCTAATCTATGAAAAGGAAAAATGTGGAAAAGGACATTAAACTCAGCTCTAATATGATCTTATACTCCTAAATACCCATTTCTATGCGGATGATTGTAATCCTAGTGTTTAGGATTATACATTGATTCTCCAGCATTGTATATTTTTTAAGGAAATTAACAACATATTTGTTAATAAATAAACTTATTTACTTATTATCCTCCGAAGTCAAATCAGCATCATCAAGGAAAAATACAATTGTATTAGACATGTGCATGCAGTCACACTTCAGTAACAAAGATGAAGAAACCAGACTGATACAGGAGACCTAAAGGCTTACAATTAAACCATCTACCGGCTTCGGTTAGGAGTTCTTGGCTCACATGATTAAGTATCAGGTGAATAAATTTATGTGGAATCAGAAAGAAATAAAATAGGTGAGCAAAAATAGATTTCTGAAAAAAAATTAGAGGCAGTAGACAGGATTAGAGATAGAATAATATTAAAAATCAAGATATTAAAAAGAAATCTGAGATTATTAGCATTAAAGAATATGAGAGCAAAGATAGTCTAGGGTTGTACAGTCACTTAAACAGAAAAGAAGAGGAAAAGGTTAGTAAAAACACATGTTTAATGCCAAAATGGAAAATAAAAGACTAAGAGATAGATCAAGATTTAGGCAGAATGATGCAGTTGGTGGTGAGTTAGAAGACTTAAAATGCAGATCAATATTGTAGATCTAAGAAACAACAGATTAATATGTTTCTTTTAAGGTTACACTGTGGTCAGCATTCATAGTGAAGAATTTATGGAGACACAAACACATTGAGTAATTACTCATAAATAAGCAAATAACCCTCGATATTTTGACCTCTGTATAATCAGGAAAGCATACATATGTACAGAACACAAACTACATTACACTATACAAAAGATAAAAATAAATACTTCAAAATCATTTACCCTAGCCTGACCTCTGATGGAAAAAAATTATAATTTTTAAAAATTAATAGATAAAATATATACAAAAATATAAATTTATAAAATATAATAAATTTTTATACATATCAGTATACTAATATATAGATAAAAATAGCATCTAAATAAATAAAAAAGTTTTATACCAGAACAACATTAAACACATCTCTAAAATCCTCTAATGGTTTTGTGTTGGGGAAACTATATAGTTTGCAGATGGGTCCTCCAGATTCTTGGAATTATTAATCCATCCTTTTTGTTTGGATTTGGAAGATGTTTCAGAATCTCACAGGCTTCTTTGAACTTTCTTTCAAACCAGGTTTAGCAGTGTAGGGACTTACGCTACAAGTCCCTACACTGCACCAATTAAAAGTGCAGTGTAGATTAAGAAAAATGCAAGAAAAGATAAAGTTTATTGAAAAGCTAGTAAATGAGACAGAAATTGCAGCTAATAGAGGTGATACCAAAACATAGTATCACCTCTACTAGTAATCTCTACTAATAAAAAGAAAACGAAAAGATGGACAGAATACTTCAAAGAGATAATGAATAAAGTAAAACCTGAAAAAGAAATTCAAATACCAGGAAGAAAAAAAATATTAAAAATAGACCACAAAGAAATTAAAAAAAAAAATAGTGAAATACAAAAAGCACTAAAAGTTAAATGGGAAAGCAGCTAGTATAGATGGTATACCAGCTGCTTTCCATTAAGTAGGAATAAGTATCAATTAGTTTATTAGGAAATTACACAAAGTGAGCACACTGCAAAAGAAAATCATAGCATATGCTTACGTTTGCACTCATGCTGCATTAACATTTGCAATGGATGGATGAATGAATGAAGTTGAATGAATTTCAAGTTATGTGACTTTCTGTATTTCTTTGTACTGTGAAACTAATAATAAACTTAATATATAGTAAATTATTTAAAAAAAGAATATCGTGATGAATGTCATATCATATTAGAGTGAATATACCTAAAAGATGGATTGTTACATGGAATGAAAATGGAATAAAAACAAACATAACAGAGGATTCTTTCTACTGCTTTCCTAGTAATATTTAATTTTTCATCTTACACATAAAGTTCAAAACAGCTGGATATATCAAGTGGGACTATAAAACAAACAGAAAAATTTTACACTCCCTGAATATAAAACTAATTAACCACTATATAAGTAAATATATAAACTAAAATGGTTCGAACATCTAAACTGGATGATAAATAGCAGACCGCCAAAAATACTATACGGATATAAAATAAATGGAAAAAGAATTGGAAAACCAAGAAAGCAATGGCATGAGACCAGAACAGGCCACTTTGCCTAAAATTCATTGATAGGAAGAAGAGAAATTCACATCCTACATGTGAAACTAACATTTAGTGTAACGAGATTAAAAAATTGAATTTTTAAGCAAAATATTTGCATCATTGCATATACAAAACATTTGTAGGAAATTAAGTTTCTGGAAATCTCTTTCTAGAATAACTAACTAATAGTATAACTAACTTTTCATACGAGTTGCCTTAACATGTACTATTTTACTTAAAATAATCCTAGTGAGGACTTTTTTGTTAAACATGTAGGAATGTAGAGCAAATGTGAGGCTCTTATGGAAGCATATAATTGAAATTTTCAATTTATTCTCTAATTAACAGTAGACAAGGAGGTATGCACCAACTTTTATTTATATGTAATTTCTGCCTGACTGCATGTGAGCCAAAATAGCCATTTTTTTTACAGGAAAAAAAAAAACTTTATTCCACCCATAATCTGCAAACTCTATTTTAGATGCCAAACATTGAACTTATTCAAGCTGCTTTAAGATTTCGATAAGAGTGAGGGTGACATATGTGATGAAATCCATCTACCACCTAAAGACATTCTAAACATCAATGCCCACAGTGAAATTTGAATATGCACCCTGTTGGTGGTGGAAGCTTATATTACTGTAATGTTTTGATTATTATTATTATCCAGGCCTCCATGAAGTCAAAAGACTCATCGTGGGAGGTCGTTTTTAGGAAACAAAGTTTATCATACCACTCCTTGAACCCATTGATCGTTCCTGCTCTAACCACTCTCTCAGGCAATGCATTCTACAGTTCAACCACCCTCCATACAAAGAAATCACTCCTCACCCTCTTGCTCACAGCCTCCTTTCGTAACTTCCAGGGATGGCCCCTTGTCATCGCTCTTTCCTGCTGTTCGACTAAGCGAAAGAACTCCCCAATGTCTACCCTGTAACTGCCTCTTCAACATATCATCTATTCTTCTATCCACCAAACTCTGCAGTCCACATATCCTCGTAACTGACATTGTACAGTCCTAAAACCATCTTTGTTATCCGCCTCTGTATCCTTTCCAGTTAATTTATCCCCTTCAAATCCTATCTAACATCTTTCTGGGAATCAACTATCAGCTAACTCATTATCTGATCCTCTGATGGGCTGGGTCAGAGGCACAATTACAT
Source organism: Typopeltis vanoorti (assembly GCF_054136105.1). NCBI lineage: Eukaryota > Metazoa > Arthropoda > Arachnida > Uropygi > Thelyphonidae > Typopeltis > Typopeltis vanoorti. Next base: position 187,660,799 of record NC_143549.1, on the reverse strand, counting down.
GAAACAAAATATCCTCTAACACCTTTTATTCCTGACAATAGCAGAGCTCTCTTTTAGTTCTAATTTTTTGGAAGCTCAATGGGCAGCTGGTCTCCACCCTCAGTTGTCATTGATAGTCGAGCTCAAAGCAATTAATGATTTCATAGACATCAAGGGAGAAAGTGCAAGAGACATATAATTTCATTATAAACCCTAACAGGTATATATTATTGTCTGAAATAGTCAGTTCTAAATTTTATTCAGTTGTGAGGTTAAAAATCCAAATTTTCAGAGGGAAAATACCTATTCCCTGATGCAAAAGGTTGATTAACTCAAGAACTTCCTGAAAAATGACCTTTAGTTGGTAACTAGAATCAACATATATACAGTAAAACCCCGAAGTTAAGCGGTACATGGGAACAACAAAAAGAGCGTAAGTCGAATTCGCGTAACTCGGGGTATAATTTTGCATGTAATTTATATATACAAACATGCAATTCGGACCAAAGGTTTACAAAAACACCTTTTTTTTTAAGAGATATAATCATAATTGTAGTTTTTCATACAGAAAAAAAAGAAAGTTATTTCAATGTCAATAATTTCATAAAATCTAATAGATTCGTCTGACGGCATAATGTCTTTTTCTTGTCACGCAAAATTTCTTCATAGCAAGCTAATGATTTTTTTATTCCTTGCCATGTGGCTACAATTCATTCCTCGCTAGAATCTATGTCCTCCAAAATCTGTAAACCTTTCTTTTATGATTGTTCTTACTGTGGATTCCTGTAGATCAAACTTCTTTGCTAGCTCACAAATTTTCATTCTGCCTTCAAAATCCTTAATAATGTTGAGTTTTTTTTCCAAAGTCCATGTTTTTCTTTTCTTGCTAGCTGTAGAAGAATCGGACTTGCTTCTTTTGGATGACATTATTTTTTATGTGATAAAATTTTTATCAAGAACATAACATTAAACAATCGAAAGGTTTGTAGACTATAAAAATCGTGTATGAACAGAGACCATGCGAAACACATCAGTGCTTGTTCACAGCATGTGCGACACTGGCAAATGCGGCCGGCATCTGAAAGATACGACTAGTGGCGAGGCGTGAAGCGGGACGGGAATACGTACATATAAGAAACCGCGTAACTCCGGATTTGTGTAAGTCAGGGTATGACTGTACTAGTCTTTCTTCACACTCTAAAGCTATGGAGGTAAATATCATTTCCACAAGGCTACACAGGAACCTTAACAAAATATAATTTATTGTCATGACACAGAAGATCAGATAACAGTTAGCTGGTTTGCCTATGGAGTGCTGAATGTCAAGAAATTATTTTGTATAACAGAATGCAAATGTGGACTATTACCAGAATCAGAAGCCTATTCATATCCTTCACCTACAAACTGTTTGCTTACACATGGGTAGAGAATTAAAACAATATAAATTTCTTGTCTAGCATAATTCTCTCTCTTTTTTTTTAAATAGTGGTTTATACCAAGATAAGCCTGTGGCAAAGGCAAGAAAAGTAATAAAATGCTCATTCTTTTTTTTTTAAATTTCGTTTCCAGTACACACAAAATTTGCACTGAGCTCAGTTAAAAATGCAGATTTATATTCGATTTCATTTTTCACATGCGCACATACCCACCAGGGCTAGATTTTATAAGGAGGCATGCTATTCAGTAGTTAAGGGCTACATCTGAAGGAGATGTCAAAAAAGACTTAAAAAAAATAAGTCAAATTTAACTTAAATCCTATGTTCAAATCAAGCTCTGACATACAAGGTTGTATGTCATCCAATTTCATGGTTTCAGGGCCTCATTATTAGTCAGAACTAATAAGGTTAGCTGAATGGGCATATAACTTCATGTTCTAATTTCAAATCCAGCTCTGACATATAGGGTTGCATGTCATCTAATTTCATGGTTCAGGGCCTCATTGTTAGTCAGAACTAATAATAAGGTTAGTTGGATGGACAGGTAACTTGATGACAGGATGTGATGTAATTCAACTACTGCTTAGCAAACATGCAGGTAAATTCAGTGGTTGAATGGATAACAGCTTTTTGAGCTTTGGAAAGTTATTGGAGTTGTTTAAAAAAAATTGAGTACTAAATCACTTTATTCCTGGTATATTATTATTGGCCGGGCACCTCCATGGACACCATAGGAGGCTCATCATTAAAACGCGTATCATACTGTATGATGCACTTATCACTATAGTCAATAACTCATTCTCATTTCATTCAATGCATCATATCATAAAAAATTTGAGAGATTGCATCCTTGCTGATCATACTCTTAGCTTCCAGAGATGACTCCTTGTTTTCTCCCCACCTGTCTCGTTACTGAAAAAAAATCTCTCTTACGCCATAAAATCTCTTTACTAACTACAACCTTATCTCTTCCTTTCAATCTGGCTACCAAACTTTAAAACCTGAATTTCCTTGCTATATCTCCATAACAGACAAACAACTGAATTTCACATGCCCATTATCTTGATTGCTATCTCCAAACGTTCACCACTGTTCTCCTTATTCCACAGGAAGGCCAGGTAACCAACCATACTGGAGCACAGCAAACCAGAGGTGGTTTGACTGAGCACTTATAAAGAGAGGAAGGATGACTTTTCTTTCCCTGCAAGCTGGTGTTGTTTTTTAAGTGCAGTTATTCAAAATATGACTTTACCACCTTGGCAAGATCCCTGAATCAACAGTCTGTTTCAACTCCTATGTACAAGGAGTTCAAACTATTCAAGTATATGCAACAGTTAATTCCAAATGATATGAGATTCAGTCTGTAATGTCCTCAGTCCAAAATGCTTTTTTTTTAAATCCCATGTGCAACAGGTTGTTCAATTTATTGAACACTATTATTATTGATGAGCAAAAACTGATATTGTTAATTGGAATGAAAAACTGTAGATAGTGCTGTTTAGAATACATATAACCAGAGAGGTGGAAAATGTACCACAGGACAAAAGTGGAGGAAATCTGAACAAAGAAAAGAAACATTTATTGTGCAAGTTTGTTGAGCTGTAAAGGTATGACATCAGACTTATTACTGCATGTTTCAACAGATCTAAAAGACTGTGGGAAGAATTACTGAAATCTGAAAGAGAGTAAAGATTATTTATCAAACTGCTTTATTCTGAACTGAGTTGAGGATTTTTTTTTTTTTGAGAAATCTTAGGGACACTATTCCTAAATGAGAGAACATTATTCGGTTAGATGTGTGATCAGTATAGAATAAAAGTTGTTCAGAGATAAATGTCTGGAGCAAAAGCAAAAGAGAAACCTAATTTGTTGGAAGTAGAGAATATGATACTTGGATATATGTTTATTACAAGAAAACATCATCTCAGGAAGAGAAATCTCATCTTGCCAAGATGTTACTGTCAAAAGCAAGACCGGATCCTTTTTTGGGAGAAATAAACTGAACTTTGAAAGCACAGAAGTTAACCAGGTTATCAAAATCCCACTGAAGAATGGTATGGATGTTATTATTATTATTCCTGACACCTCCAAGGAGTCTGAAGACTCATCGCGGGAGGATACCTCCAACTGTCTCAACCACTACACCGAACCTCTACTACGAATCAATGCCATCTACCGCCTACCACCACCATAACTGGTATTCTGTGTCTTAAATCGCATGTGTTCTGAAGGGCCGATTTGTCTGTATGCGGGATGAAAAATCCAAGTTTCCGGGAGAAAAAACCCTGCTACCTCCGTATGAGATCGGCTAACTCACCTTCAACCGAAATCGTCCAGATAAAGATTCCTCCCGTCTCGATGAGAATCGAACTTAGGCCTATTCCAATATTAGCAATGTAGAAGTAGAATTGTACATACACATCAAACAGAAAGCTGTGGATTGGATTTGAAATAAAGTGGAGAAAGTCACTAACATACAAAAAGGAAAGAAAGAGAGAGAGTGCGTGTGTGTCTGTGTAATGATTCAAACTGTCCTGCAGCAATCTGTATGAAAAGCATTATCATCAAACCAAACCAAATATCATTAAAAAAAACAATTGGATTTCATTTTCCAGATAATCTCCAATATTATTTATATATAAAGGCAAACAGCAGTGGTGGCTCCAGGATAGAGCAATAACCCACTTTAGGCTCCATGCATTTTTTAAAACCTATCAGACATTCAATCTTAGCCATCAGCCTATTTTTCATCCCTCCTATTTCAGTTTGCATAACTTCCATGTGGTATTTGCAAAATGAATACTGGCCATGTGGAAGAACTAGAATAATCAATGTTTCAGATTTAATGGAAATTATGTACAAAGAGAAATAAAATTAAAGGCTAGTTTAATATTGCTAATATTTTATCTCTGTCACAGTAACTTCACCAGTGGATACATATTGAGAACTATTAAACTAACATTTAATTATATTCTTCTTTGCAGTCCTTTATTTGTCTTAATTCATCCTTGAAAGATGTTTGTGTGCACAGGCAACTTCCAAGAATGTGGAAATTAGAACCTGAAGTCCTAGGATGGGTAATCTTTATGGATAATAGCAATATCAACACTGCAATGATATTCATATCTCTGTAAGCAAACAGACAAACAAGTCAAGTTTGCGCCTGCATGTATTGGAAGTCTAGCTGACCCTCAAAGTAGTGCAAGTCAAGGCAACTCATTGTAAAAGTAGAATAAGCTCTGATCACTACTCTTAATATTTACCCTTAATGCACAGCCCATCTCCTTGAGGAGATGTATGATGCTATGTATTAAAGGCAAGGGGCGACTACGCAGACCGGGTTTCGACCTTTATTGAGGTCTCATCAGTGGGAGCCAGGCTAAAAATAATAAGGTTAAAACACCTTATGGTAACTTGTTCTGGTAAAATACTTATAAGCTCTGCATTACTAAAATCTTGGTATTTCTAGCCTGGCTCCCACTGATGAGACCTCAATAAAGGTCGAAACTGGTCTGGGTAGTGGCCTCTTGCCTTTAATACATAGCATCATACATCTCCTCAAGGAGATGGGCTGAGCATTAAGGGTAAATATTAAGAATAGTGATCAGAGCTTATTCTACTTTTACCATGAGTTGCCTTGACTTGCACTACTTTGAGGGTCAGCTAGACTTCCAATACGTGCAGGCACAAACTTGACTTGTTTGTCTGTTTGCTTACTTGGGAAATGGAGTAAAACCAGGTTTAAAATAGCTTGGTATCTTTAACATATATATATATACATACATACATACATATACATACAGTGGGGGGGGGGGGATCTGGAAAGTTCTGATATACACCTAGAACAAAAATGATATTAAAGCACTGGTAAAGCCATAAGAAAGAACATAAGTTATCTTCATAACTCTGCTACTAGTATGTTCTTTTTTGTGGTTATATAAGTTGCTTTAATATCATTTTGTTCTAGGTGTTTATCAGAACTTTCCAGACCACCCCAGCCCTTGTATATGTGTGTAACAAGATTAGTAACGTGAACAATATGACCAAGAGAGAAGCACATGCAAGGATTGTTTGAAAAGTCTGGTAAATTTCCAACAGATGGCGACACAATTCGTTCATTCATACCAGCGTCAGCACGTATCATCTTTTTCATGACCCATGGCAAAATTTTAGCCACGTGTGACATGTAGTTCTTATTTGGCAAACATTTAAAATGACTGTGTTCGAATTTTTCATAAAAATGGAGAACAATGAGTTTCATGCAGTAATAAAATACTTTTATTTGAAGAAGTGGACAGTCAGGAGTCTATTATGCGTCACTGTTGGACCGTTTAAAAGAAGAACTGAAGAAAAAATGGCCAAGATTGTCACACAAAAAAGTGCTCTTTCATCGAGAAATGCATTGTCCCCACACATTGGCAGTCGTAATGGCAAAATTGCATGAATTGAGGTTCGAATATGTTCCACATCCACCATATTCGCTGGACTTGGCCCTGTGTGACTTCTTCTTGTTCCCAAACTTAAAAATTTGGCTCGGTGGGAAAAAATTTTTATTCGAACGAGGATGTCATCAAGGCAGTCAATGACTATTTTGCACAATTTGACAAATCCTACTTTTTAGATGGGATGAAAAAATTGGAAATTCGCTAGACCAAATGTGTAAACGTTTCGAGCAACCTTCATACCCAGTAATGTCAGGTCCAGAATTGCACAGTGATGCTGAACACTGTACTATACACGGCGCACAATGTTCAGCATGAATAATCTGATCTTTGTGCAATAATAATCTTTATATAAACCTAAAGTATAATAATTTGCTGAGTATAATCCCTATCCTTTCTGTCTATATTACAAAATACTATCAGATTACAGTTATAAGAATATTAGCATGCATTTTTTAATTTATTATTATACCATTTTTTCAAGAAGGTAGAGTGATAGAGGCAAGCTATTTTGCAGAAAAGCACTGAAAATGACTGCTGAGTAAGCAGATCATCAATGACACACTGAACATTTTCAAATATGACTCAGACTGGTAACATGATCAACAGCATGCAACTTTGCTGTCTGTTTTTATGTCAATAAAACTGCAACCTAAATTAACAGTGCAGAATGAGTATTGTTGCTTTATAGTGAAAGAGGATATGCAAGGGAAGGTGGAGCCCATAGTGGGTTTAGCATTCAGAGTACTTATATACAAAATATATCAAGCACAAAAAAAAAAAAAAATACCTATGACTCTAAATACTGAATATAAAAGCTATCTTTCTGAAATTTTTTATATTGCTTCTTTAAAATACAATAAATATAATATAGCAAATGCTTATATTTTTAAGGGACACCACTGGTGTAGGAACAATGGCTTTTCCTATGATTTATATGAATAAAAATTAAAACATAGATGATATATATTTAGACATACCTTGGGAAAGATTTTCATGTTCTTATCTTGTAAACTTTAAAATTTTGGGAACAAAAATTTTGATGAGATATCTTAGGTAAATATAAAATCATAGACCAAATTCATAAAAGAATAATAAATTATAAGAGGAATCAAACTCAAACAATAATTTTTTTACAAGAGGAATTTAAACCAAACTGTAGCATAAATAAGATTAAAAATACACTTAAGTATAAAGAGCTAATAAGCTTCATTTTGGCAATGAAAACATTACTTAAATTAAGGGGATATTAAATCCCACATAGTTTTAAAACCGAATAAGAAACTCAAAGATTGGAATCAGAGTTTCTTGCTGAATATAGTAAACTATAAAGTATCGGCGAACATAAGTTCGCAGAGTACATAAGTTCTTTTCGCTATACACTTTGGTTAATTAGGTCTAGCTACTCACTGATGAAGCCTCAAAAAAGGCTGAAACCGGTCTGGGTAGTGACCTCCCTCCATAATGTAATAACAGCATACATTTCCTAGGAAATGTGTTTTTACATTATGGAAAATACCTAAGAATAGCGATCTGAACTTTCCCCACCTTTGCAACGAGTCATCCGGAATTGTACTACATACTAGGGTTTAAAAATACGCTTTTTTTAAACAGAAAGGAATAAAGTAAAAGAATAAAAATATATGGAAATTTAAAAAAAAAAAAAAAAAAAAAAACAGGAATCCATACTGTGATGACATAATGAGAACTTCATGAAAAATGAACAAAGAAAATAAAAATGTGCCCTACGGTGTAGATGTTTTTGACTTAGAAGTCATCTTCAGAGGTAAAGAGTGCTTGAGGAGAAATAAAAAGGTGAAGTCTGTGCTAAGTTTACTTATATGACTGCATTGGTCTCCTAAGTCAAAATGGCTCATACACCATAAGGCACATTTTTACTTTGTTTTCATTTTTCATGGAAGTCTCCTTATGTCACCACAGTATGGATTCCTCTTTTAAAAATAAAAAATAAAAAAAATCCATATATTTTTATTCTTTACTTTATTTCCAGAAGGAAATAAAGTAAAGAATAAAAATATTCTGGTAAAAAAAAAAAAAAAATCGATACATTTTTAATCTAATTTATGCTACAGTTTGATTTTAAATTTGTTTTGTAAAAAAAAATTCTTTTATAAGTATGATTCCTCTTGTAATTTATTATTCTTTTATGAATTTGGTTTATGATTTTATATTTGAAAACGATCTCTCATCAAAATTTTCGCCCCAAAATTTTAAAGTTAACAAGACGAGAACACAAAGATCTTCCTAAGGTATGTCTGAATATATATCATTTATGGGACCCCTGTAAAAAAAAGGGTATATGTGGAACTACAAGGGGGGGGGGGGGTGATTAGGAAGAACTCAGGAGACAGCTTGCAGGTGTAGCATGGAATAAGGAGTTAGCTGGAAAAGAGATCAATGCAACTTGGGGGATTTTCAAAAACTATTTAGTAGATGCAATGTCTAAATGTATTCCAAGGGTGAGCAGGTTAAATAAGGTAGCTGTGAGATAGATGAATAAAGAGATTAAGCATGCGATACAGAGAAAAAGGGCATTGTGGAGGCAGCATAAGAGAAGTGGAAGTAACCAATTTCATGAGGTCTACAAAGACCAGGCAAGGAGGGTGACTTGGTTGGTGAGGGTAGCTAAAGAGAGGTATGAACAGCAGTTGGCTAATGAAGCCAAAAAGAATCCTAGGGAGTTCTTTTGATATGTAGCCAGCAAAAGAAAGAATGATTATGGAAGGATGACATTGATTGGAGGAAATGGTATAAAGACAGCTGTTACAGAATGTGTGGTGGAGATACTTAATGAGCAGTTCATAAAGATCTTTCAATCTTGTGAATGTGACTTCATGAAGAGATTGAGAGCAGTTGATGATGGGGAGGAGAGACTGACTGTAAGTGAGCAAGAGGTGTTTGGGGAGTTGAGTAAACTAGATGTTAATAAGGCTGTGGGACTTGATACTATATCACCGCGTATTCTGAAGGAATGTGCCAGGGAGTTGACACCTGCCTTGACATATTTTTTTAATACTAGTCTTGCACTTGGTCAAGTTCCTAAAGAGTGGAAGGAGGGCAAGATTGTGCCACTTCATAAAGGAGGTGAACTCAATCATCAAACTATAGGCCTATCTGTGTGTCAGGTGTTGTGGTTAAGTTGTTGGAGAAGTTTGTGAGAACTAGGATCTAGAGTTGGGTTGACAACAATGGTATAATCTTTGATGGACAGCATGGATTTGCTAAAGGGAGGTCATGTTTTAGTAATCTACTAACTTATTACAATAAAGTGACTGCTTCCTTGGACAGAGGAGAAGGATACACAGTAATAAATAATTGGATTTCGCAAAGGCTTTTGATAGAGTACCTCATATGTTGACAGTCAAACTAGAGCAGCTGAGGTTGGATATTAGATTAGTGCATTGGATTGGAGACTGGCTATCTGATAGGTATCAGCAAGTTGTGTATGGGAGTGTGATATCCAGGAAAAGGAAAGTCACTAGTGGATTGCCTCAGGGGTCTGTTTTAGGGCATTACTATTTAACTTCTATATTAATGATATTGGCGAAGATTTGGATGGAGATATTCAGTTGTTTGCAGATGATTGAAAGTTGAGATGAACCATAAAGAGTAGTGAAGATGTTGTGGCCTTGCAAGAAGACCTGAATAAATTGAGTGATTGGGCAAGCAAATGGGGATGTGAGTTCAATTTGCAAAATGTAAGGTTTTAAAATTTGGAAAACAAAGATGGGATGCAGAATTTATGCTTGCTGAGAAGATATTGTTGGAGGTAGAGGAAATAAGAGATCTGGGGGTGATAGTGAATAAGGATCTAAAATTTAGGGGACACATCGCCAAAATTGTGAAGACAACACAAAGACTTCTGGGAATGATGCGTAGGACACTGACGTGTAGAAGTAGGGAGATTCTTGTTCCATTGTATAAGGCTTTGATTAGGCCACACAAGGACTATTGTACCCAGATTTGGTCACCGGGTTTTCAGAAGGATGTAGAGATTTTGGAAAGGGTCCAAAGGAGACTGACTAAGGTAGTTTCTGACCTCTGGAATGTCGAGTATGAGAAAAGATTGAGAAGACGTAATTTGCAGAGTCTGGCGGAGAGAAGGAAGAGGGGAGATATGATAGAGACCTACAAGCTGGTAAGGGGTTGTTAGAAGATCAATGGTGGAGAAGTCCTACAGAGAATAGTGAGAGAACCAGAGGTCATCCCTGTAAACTGTATAAAGAGGGTGTGAGTAGGGGAGTGAGAGGCAGGTTTTTTTCATGCAGAGTTGTGAATGATTGGAATGCCTTGCCTGAGAGAGTGGTGTCTGCAAGGGGTTTGAGTGTGTTTAAGACACGGTATGATGAGATGTGTGTGTGATAAAAAGACCTCCTAGATGAGTCTTTGACTCCATGAGGTCTTGGGAAAAATAATAAATAATAATAATGTTTTCATTTTTATTCCTATAAATCACAGGAAATGCCAGCATTTCTATACTAGGGATGTCCCTTAAGAATATAAGCATCTGTTATACTGACTGAATATAAACTTTAAAACTAATGCATGCTCTGTTCTATAGAACAGATAATGCATCATCATCATCATCAAATTCCTTCCATGTACCCTCAAGGGGTGTACAGGATATGATAGTACTACATGAAAAATTTACATCATTACTAACTTCCTATCTATAATTTTCCTCCAGATCAGTCTGTTACCTTGTCAAGAATCCAATATTATCAGATCTTATATTTCTGTTGTCTAAGGCACTTTGTACCCTATCAAACCACCTATATCTTGGTCTTCCTCTGGGTCGTTTTCCTGCCAACTTGGCAGAGAACACTTGTTTTGCCAATCTTTCCTCGCCCATTCTGTTTAAATGACCATACCACCTGAGATTAGCTCTGCTAACGCATTCCTGGATGCTGACAATGCTAAGTTCTTTCATAATATCCTCATTTTTAATACGATATTGCCATTGATGCTATCTGTTCATGCCTCTAATCTTTCTCAGGACTCTCATATCTGCGGTCTCTAGTCTTTGGTCAAGTGTTTTACTTCTGACCCAGCTCTCAGATCCATAAGTTAAAACTGGTTTGAACAGTGTCTTATATACAGCCAATGTAGTGTTCTGACTAATTTCTCTCTTATTCCATATGAATTTATTCAATTGGCGTCCTACTATACCAGTTTTATTGATTCCGTTGTCTATTTCCATATTTAATTTACCATCTTCACTAAAAATCGTGCCTAAATAGGTGAAATGTTTTACTTGTTCCACAGGTTCTCCGTTCACAATGCAGTTGACATTTTCAACAATTCTGTCTATTTTCATTGTCTTTGTCTTTTTATTGCTGACCTTCATACCATATCTATTACAACAGGTATTCAATTTAGTCAAGGAATCTTGTAGACTCGTAGTGGATTTATTGATAAGTATAACATCCTCACATAAAGCAAAGAGCTGACATTAACATCTCCAATTTTGATACCATGTTTAATACCACTTTACTTCATAATGTGATCCATATAGATAATGAATAACAGAGGGGATAATGTACATCCTTGTCTCACACCAGATTTAACATTAAACCATCTTCCTGTACTTTCTTCAATTTTAACTGCTGACTTACAACTCAAATAAAGACTAAGTATTGCTTGATACAATGCTCCATTGACACCATATAACTGTAGTGTATGTATTAAATAGCTTCTCTCTTGGCACCTTATCATATGCCTTTTCCAGTTCTACAAAACTCAAATAGAGATCTTAGTTATATTCCTATGATTTCTCCACTATTTGTCATAAAGTGAAGTTCTGATCCTGACAGCCTCTATTTGGCCTGAATCCAGCTTGTTCTTTACCAAGCTTTTCTTCCACAATTCTTTTCAACCGTTTCTCAAGTATACTTGCATAGATCTTGCCAGGAACAGGGAAATACCTCTGTAATTCTCACATTCAGTTTTATTTCCCTTTTTATATATGGGTACCATTAGAGCTCTACTCCAATCGTCTGGAATTCGTCCCTCTGTCCAGGCTTTCTGAACTATGCAGTGCAGCCACTGCAAGACTTTTATACCACCATACTTCAGCATTTCTGGTCGAATATCATCTACTCCTGCTGCCTTTTCACATTTTAAGCCTTTGATAGCTTTTTCTACTTCAAGTATGGATATGTATTCCTGACTGTATGCCTGTTGAGTGTTTTTTACCACTGTGCTATCACTGCTTGTTTCATTTAGCAATTTCTCAAAGTAATTACTCCATATTTCAAGAATATCTTTTTCTCCCGATTTCAGTTCACCTTTATCATCTCTAACTCCATTTACAGTACTCTTTCCTCCATTTCTAAGCTTCTTCAATAACCTCCAAAATATTTTGCCACCTTCTTGATATTTATTTTCTATGTTCTTGCCAAAGTCCTCCCATGACTTTTGTTTAGCTAGTTTTACACAGTGTTTAGCTTTCTTACATTTGTCTCTGTATTCTCTAAGAGCACAAGCTGACTTATTTGCCAGAAACTTTTGATATGCTTTCTTCTTTTCCTTCCTGTGTCCACCATGGAGTTCTGATTTTTCTATCCTTGCAGACAACCTCGCCACATGCCTCTCTGGCTGAATCAATCGAGGTTTTCTTCAAGGCTTGCCACTGAATCTCTAAAGTTTGGTTCCTGTTCTCAAACTCTTTCATTTTTTCTTCAATAATCTGTGTATTTTAGTCTACAGTTCACATCTGAGAGCTGCTCAACTTTAATTTACTTTAAAACTTTCTTACATGTTATTCTTTTCAATATGAAATTTAATTTTATCCTGCTCAAGACTAAATAGTGATCACATCCAATTTCAAATCCTCTGTACACTCTAGTGTCCTGCACAAGGGAGAAAACATCACTATCAACAATAACATAGTCAATGAGACTTTTCTTCTGAGATACAGAAGAAACAGATAATGCATTTCAACTATAAACATTTGAAGGATGTTTAAATTGATATGATTAAAATGTTAAGACTACAGCACAACATTTATTTTCAAAAGTCACTTTTGAACAAATGATATCTATGTTACAAATAAACCTGAACTTCAATATCTGATTATCAGTGTTTTGTTTGGGATTCAACATGACACAATAATTTTTTCTAGAAAGGATGTACACAAACTGTATTATCTGCATGGAAATGTCTAACAAAATAATTTTTTTTTTTTTTTTTTTTTTTTTTTTTTTTTTTTTTTTTTTGCAACATCATACATAAATCATGTGTACATTAACTTTTGTGAGAAGAGGGGAAAAAATAATCAACTGCAAAAATTTAAAAACTGACTGACCTTTTAAAAAAAGTTATATTTTTTAAAAAAAGCTATATTTCAAGTAAGAACTTTGTTACCTTTTTGAATTTATTTTCATTCGAACAATAAAAACTATGGACATTAAATTTTAACTTGAGAAGAACAAAAACTGAAATCCATTTTTCAAAGCAAAATCCTATTTTCCCTTACATTAGGGCTCAATGGCCTGTCACAACCAAGCAACTTGGCTACAAGTAAAATATCTACTTAAATCTTCTAACCTGCAATGTTTACTTGGAATTCAAAACTTGGTTTTAGAAAGAATATAAAACATCTGTATGATTATCATCCTATCTCCACAGTGTCAAAAAACTTGTTGTGGGAAGAACAGTAGGACCTCTCACAATGAATCTGTTGACTTCCTATTCGGCCTGATTAGCTATCACACAGATAGCTAATTAACTCTTTGCCTATCCTGTGTGTCATATATGATACATACAATGCTAACCTCAGACCTTTGTGCATCATGTGATGCACCATATCTATCATATATATTGCATAGGATATGCAAAGGGTTAAACTGTGCCTTAAACCCTTTCGGTTTTTCTGCACTCCCCACACTCTCAGGTAATTCATTACATACTAACCCACTCTTCATGCAAAAAAACTTGCTACTCAATCCACTGTTCACAATATTCTTATGCAGTTTCCAGGAAAGGTCCCTTGTTCTACTCCTGTTATCTCCACTCCATGAAAATTCTCTACCATATTAATCTGGTATCCCTTACCAATATATATATATATCTGAGAGTCATATTACTCCTATCTATAAGGCTCTGCATTCCCTCAATATTCCAGAGAATGAAAACCACCTTAGTCAATCATCTGTGGAACCTTTCCAATATATTCTCATCTCCTTGAAAACTCAAGCAACCAAATCTACACACAGCAATGCATGCAGATATAGTGGCCTGATCAGGACTTGATATGAGATCTTGTTCAGACCAATAGTGGCCTATAGGGATTTGAACTTATGTCAATGTCCATCAAATCACTGAAATTTTAGGTCCTTATCCACCACACCAGATCTCTTTTCTCCTCCACCTCTTGGCAAGATATGTTTACCAACTGTACATGCTGCACATCCCATCCTTGCTTTCCAAACTTTAAAACATTAACACTGTACTAGTAATTCTACTCATGTGCACAGTCTATTTCCTATAACACTACGACATCTACTCTAATCATCAGTTTTTTCCAACTTTGCTGCATATTCTCATCCAAACCTCTCAAATTATCATTAACAAATAAGTTAAACATCAATAGTAAAAACAGACACTAGATGCACACTACCAGTGACTATCCTCTTCTGGGATACTGCTTCCTGGTATAAAAGTTACTGATGCACCAGAAAAGGTATTTGCATCTCCATCATATATGCATCTTCCTTTTCCAATGCACTTTGTTGCCTTGCTGAAACATGTAAGTGGACTGCTAATACGTGATTTCCTTTTAACAAAAGCATAATATCCATCATAACATAATGCTGCTGCTATCAATCCAATTCTGAATCCTAGCAACTTGTCCAACACTTTAAGTGCAACTCCAGACACACAGACTGGCCTATAATTTGAAGCCTCAATCCTTGAGTTGGTCTGCTTCCATAATAAAACAGCTATACTCGACCTGTTGCAAGCTGCTTGTTAAGTACATCAGTGACATCACTAATTGGCACATTTCATTAAAACATGTGGTGATAATGTCAAGTCCTACTGCTTATTAATATCAAGTTTCCTCAATTCTTCATATATCTCTTGCTACTCACCATCAGTCCCTCCTCCCCAATTCCCTCTGCACTCAAGTACTGCATCATGCTACACTTACAAGGATGAAATGTTGATTAAATATCTTGACTATATCTTCCACAGTGATTACTAGTCAACTATTTTCAATAATTAATATCCTTGTGTTAAGGCATAAGTGATGAGAGAAACTCATGTTAGAGGCTTAATGGAGTGAAACATCAATGTGAAAGGATTTAATTAGAACGATTCTTCCAATTAAAAGATTTAACTGGAAGAATTAAACAATATTTAATTCTTCCCATATTTCATCTCAGTCACTGAGACATTGTCAGGGAGTACAATACAAGACGTAACATACACACAAAGGCAACACAAAACTAAGTGAAACACATCGATGAAAGACTACAGTCCTAACTATGTGGAGGTACCTTCTGTGGGCACCTATCATCAGCCTAGGATGTAAAATGGGATCTCAAAATATTAGTGTTTTCCATATTTTTGGAAGTTTAATGCAATCATATTTATTTAAATTAGGCTGATTTCTATGAGCAGCTGCAGATTCCAAAAACAGTCTTTCTCTTCTAAATTTACTGAAATGGAGCATGATAATCTTTTCCCAATTGATTCTATGAGCTGCATCTAAAGCATGGTTGGTCTGCAAGGCCAGATTGACCATAGTCATGAATGCAGATTTTTTTTTGTGTTCGTATAAGCAGATGTTGAATTAAAAAATATTTAATTCTTCAAATATTATTTTTAACCCTTTTTCAGTGCTGTTTCACTTCATTAAGCCTCTAACATGAACTAATATCCTTATGTTATCATTCTTCCTTCTACTGGCCACTGTGATTTTCCTTTTTAGTTAATTCCTGATTAGCTAATTTCTACTCATATTGCACTTTTGCTATCCTTACTGAGTCACCTTTCTGGCCAGCTCTTTATACTCCTCATACAACTGATTATTGCCATTAATTTTTAGTGGCTCTGTAATCAATCTTCTTCTTCCAGATTGCATGCTTCTCTCTATTCATCAATTTTAAATTTACCTTATTTAACTTCCTGATCTTTGGAATACATTTCAACATTGCTGCTATTCCAAGTGGCAGTGATCCCCCTTTTCAATATATTTCCACCATTGACAACTCCTCATTTCAGAAACAGCTCCAGGATGCTTCCTCAGTCTTCAATAATTACTGGTTTTGCCATTTCACACATATATCCTTTTCTCACAGAAGCCCTCATATGCCTGGCCACCACCAATAGCCACTTTCACCAACTAGAGATTTCATCACTTCAATTACAATTATATCTACTGATGAAATAATCAAGTCTAAGACCCTCAAAATCTGCATGCTCTCCATTGTATATATTGTCTAAATGTTGTCCCTCAAATACTCAAGAAATGGATCTCCTTTATCTTTGGATGCCATCTCTTCATTCTTCACCCTTTTCTTATTTGCTAGATGATTGGCATATACATTTCCTTGTCACCACCCTTTGCAATCCCAAGCTATAGCTATATATTTCATCCAATCTACCTTCCACCATACTCCTCAAAACTTCTGTCACTATTTCCCTGAATCTCCAATTTGTGCTGGCAAAATTCTTCTGCTATCAACAGCACCATCCCTTCCCCAACTTTTTTGGCTCTCCTATTCTCACAAAAAAATATTACACCTTTCCAGAACTATTTCCATCAGCATATCATCCTTTAATGATATTATAATCAACAAGAAATTACATTCTTGTTTTAATTCATTATCCAAAACAAAGTTTATGTGCAAAGTATCTCTACAAATTGGTCTACTTGTATACAGTTGTTCCCTTCATCAGTTTTCTGAGTGCCCGATAATGCAAAAACATTATAGAATAAAGTTTTTGGAATCTGCAGCTGCATGGGGAAAAGTCAATACCCAGACAGGTTTTGAATTTTATTGAGGAGTTTATTAGTTCAATATTATAAGAGTTCCAAAAAATCACGAGCGACCTAAAAAGTCGATCTATTGCATAGCTCAAAAAAAAAAAAAAAAAAGTCTTACAAATCCCTTTGCCCCAGCTGAAACACCATGTTAAACCTCAGTGTAGTACAGTCAAAGCTCACTAAACTCCAAAGCATCAACTCTACACTGTAGCAGACAAAGTCTACCAGTGTGCATAGGCCTACCATCCTGCACAGACACTAGCAGGAACCCTTCAGGACAGCTCCCACATGAACGCTATTACATGCTATCAGTGGAACCCACAAACAGAAAGATACCAAAGGCTAAATCAATGCAACAATCATATTTTCATATATAAGTAGTAAAATGGCATGTCATCATATTATTGAATACTCTGGATCAGTTGTAGAAACTTTTTCCCCACAGAGAATATCATAATTGACAAGAAATTATATTCTTGTTTTAATCCTTTACCCTAAGCAAAAGCAAACAAAGTCTGTGTGTGAAGTATCATCATAACTAATAATATGGCGATATACAATTTTACTTCTTGCATATGGAAAATTATTCAAAGAGCACCATGGCAGTACACTTAAAGGAAATGCAAGATACAGATCACATTAGGACAAACAGATGTTGTCAACATCAGATTTTTATTTTATGACAAATAGCTGAGAAATTATGGAATGAGGATCTATACTTAAGTTTTGTAGATCTATAAAAGGCATATGACAAGGTGCCCAAAGCTTTTCAAAACACTACAATTATATGGAATAAATGAAACATTATAGAGAGCAATACACAGTCTATATTTAAGCTGTAAGTCAGCAGTTAGAATTGAAGAAAATACAAGATGTTTGATGTAAAATTTGTGTGTTGTAAGACAAGGATGTCCTCCCGCGATGAGTCTTCGGACTCCTTGGAGGTGTCAGGAATAATAATAATAATAAGGATGCACATTATTTCCTCATCTATGGGGCTCTTATTATGAAAGAAAGTGACATTAAACATGATATTAGAATCAGAGATATCAAACTTCGCTCTTTGCTTTATGCAGATGATATACTCCTAAACATCCGGTGCAGTCTCCAAGATTTTTTAACTAAACTGAATAACAGCTGTAAAAAAATTGACATGAAAATCAGCAATAAAAAGACCAAAACTATGAAAATAAGCAGAAATATAGAAAACTTTATTAGGTTTTTTAGCTGCATTCTCAATGGAGAACCTATAGAACAAGTAAAATATTTCAGCTATCTAGGCACAATTCTTTTTTAAGCAAAGATGGCAAATTATATTTGGAAATATACAACAGAATAAACAAAGCTGATCTGATGGGGAACAAACTGAATAAATGCATGTGGAATAAGAGAGAAATTAGTCAAAACACTAAACTAGCAGTATATAAGACAGTGTTCAAACCAGTTTTAAGTACAGACCTGAGAGTTTGGTTACAAATAAAGCACTTGATCAAAGATTAGAGATATGAGGGTTCTGAGAAAAATTAGAGGCTTGAACAAATGGCATCAATGGCAAAATCATATTGAAATGAAGACATTATGAAGGGACATGACATAACATAACATTATTTTCATTCAAGAATGTGTGAGCATAGCTAATGTAAAGTGGTATGGTATTTAAACAGAATGGGAGATGAAAGCAAAGTATGTGTTTGATGCCAAGATGGCAGGGGGAAAAAAAGACCCAGAGGAAGACTGATGATTGATTCAGTCAGAAGTGCTTAGAAAGACTAAATATTAGATATGGCAATACTGGAGAGCTGATAAGTAAGAGACTAATTTGGAGGAAAATTGTTGATAGGAGATTAATAATAATGTCAACTTAATCACATAGTGTTATTATAGTATCCTGAACACACCTTGAAGGTACATAACAGGAAATTGATGATAAGATCATGTTATATATATATATATATCAGCGTTTCCCAAACTATTTTCCGCAGAACACCAGTGTTCCACAGAAAGTGAATAAGTGTTCCGAGAAAAATTATCAAAATTAATATGAGCCTGGAATGGTTTTTAAATGTTGCAACAAGTTCAAACATGTTTAAAAACCTGACATTCCTCACTTTCCGTGTGGATTGTGTTATTAAGGCCAGTGCATGCTGGCCTTGACTCAGCCACCCGTGGTTGTCAACACCTCCGAGCGCAAGTGAAGTACGAAGGTATCTATTCTAGGAAACGTGCGGTCACAAGCAAGGTCAATGCGATAGTGTGTGCTTAGCTTTATACTGAATATGAGA
The DNA here is from genome assembly GCF_054136105.1 of Typopeltis vanoorti. Taxonomy (NCBI): domain Eukaryota; kingdom Metazoa; phylum Arthropoda; class Arachnida; order Uropygi; family Thelyphonidae; genus Typopeltis; species Typopeltis vanoorti. The sequence goes on along the minus strand of NC_143549.1, from coordinate 187,641,646 downwards.
CAGATGATACTCAACTCCAACCAAGGTGTCCTGTTAAAATTTCAGGATTTGTGAAGAGTTCCATCGTAGGAAAAGTTTGAGAAACCCAGTTATGTATAATCCTAGCCTCTTCCTTTCAAACTACAAGGAAGAGGCTAGGATTACCTTCACAAGTAAAAGTCACAAGAATGATAAGATTGGAGTAAACCCTTCAGAACTCCAATATCTGATACTGTTACCTTAAAAATGAGGAAAAATACGTTATGCATAGCAACATCAAATGTAAGAAGTCTATTTCAAAAAAGACAAACTACAAAATATCAAACAAAATGGAAGAAATTAACATCAACATCCTTGTAATGAGTGAGGTTAATTGGGCAGAATCTGGAGAGACATGCATCTTCAATTTAGCTTACTCAGGTAGAACCAAGCATGAAAATGGAACAATGGAACAAGAATTTTAAGGGATAGTTGCACTTCAAAATCTTTAAATGGCTACTGGTCTATGTCAAACAGAATTATTATGATTATGCTGAAAGCCACACCAATGAATTTATGCATATTATCTCAGATCATCCAGATAACGAAACTGAAAGATTGCATGAAAAAGATCCAAGAAGCATTAAAACAACTAAAATCATGAGTTTTATAGTGATGGGTAACATAAATGCCAAAGTTGGCAATGTAAGATATGAAAACATAATAAGAAATTTAGAACTGAGAGAAAGAAATTATGGAGGTAAAAAACTAAATGATTTTTGTAAGGAAAATCATTTTATAATTATCAATACGTGGTTCAAATATCAACCAAGATGAATCTATACATGGGAAGGCAGAGGATCTGACAAGGATTCAGGTCAAATTTATAATGAATAAAAACAGGTTCATAAACTCAGTAAGACAAGTTAAAACTTATTCCAGTTCTGATTGTAATTCAGATCTTAGCCTTGATATTATTAGCTGCAACAGAATAAAATGGAAGAAGTCAACAAAAAGTAGTTTTTTTGTTTTTTCTTACGTTGTGCCCATACACAAGAGGTTGGTTGCTCAACCTATAGCACATTAGTACTGTGTATGCATAGTGGGTTGGTAGAGGCGGAACTTGTTTACATTTGATTGTATTCCTTGGGAAATACAGCAGGTGGGACTGTTCCACAGTGCAGCAGTTGCAGGGATGAAGGAGGAGAAAAAGAAACTTTTTCTGTTAGTTTCTAGGTGCACTGTGAAGGGATGTTGAGCAGAAGCTGCATGTGTTCCTACAAGCTTAGTACTGAGTGGAGGAATTATTGGTGTTATTTCAGATGAGCATTTCCCATGGAAATATTTGTAGAATATACATATTGCAGAAATCAAACATCTGTGCGAAAGTGGGGGGGGGGAGTTGATAAGAGATGGGTTGTTAATAAGTCTAATTGCTCTCCTCTGTATTGAGTCAAGCATTTTGAGGAAGCTTTTAGGTGGCCCCACCCCATATGTGGGAGCAGTATTCAATAGCTGGGCAGATTTGTGATTTGTATAATGTTAAGGACTGTTCAGGAGTGAAGTAACGTCTTGGGCAAAAAAGAAACCCTAGTTTGTTTGAAGCTGAGGATGCAATGGTTGTAATGTGTTTATGCCAAGAGAGGTTTGATGTAAGGGTAATTCCAAGAAGAGAGAGAGAGAGAGAGATCTCAAACTGTCTGGAAATTTGGGTATCGTCAAAAAGGATACTGGGAAAAAATGGTTCTTTTTCATGGGAAATAGGACAGAACTGGGTTTTATTAGCATTGAAATTGATGAGGTTATCCGAACCCCATTGTAGGATGGCTTAGAGATCGGAATTGAGGGTAGTGGTGGTTGATGTTCTGTAGGTTGAGGAAAGTTATGTAGGGTAAGGTTTATCAAATGAAAGCGAGGAGTGTGATGTACTGTCGTCTGCAAAACTGTGTATTGGGTGGGAGGTCAACTGAAGTAGGTCGTTGATTTATATCAGGAAGGTGAGAAGACAGAACCTTGTGGAACCCCAGCATTAATTGAATGGAGAGAGGATAGGGAGCCATCCACTATCACACACAGAATGAACACCCATTTGGGGGGGGGGGGGTACCTATCAGGAAATCAGTTTAAAAAATTTCTTCATAGTGAATATGAAAAATTGGAAAATGAGTACAGTGAACACAGGTATAATAATGAAGACTCGGAATGGTTTCAGGGAAATAATGCTTAAAACATCAGAAAACCTAATACCTTCTCAAGAACAAGGAAAATAAAAAACAATGATGACTGATAAAATTATGGAGTTAATAAAGAGAGAGAGAGAGAGAGAGAGAGAATGGTAAATATCCAAGTAAATATATGAAAATAAAGAACTGTAATTCAAAAATGAAAGGAGGCAAAGGAAATATGGTTGAATGGCATGTATCAAGAAACTGAAGATCTAGACCAGGGCTGTCCAAAACACAGTCCGCAGGCAGGATGCGGCCTGCAGTGCAATTTTGTGTGGGCTGCCTGTGGATTTTGATTTTCACGAGCGAAAAAATAAAATAACAATTTGAATCGAACGCGTATTAGATATTTTGATTCTATCACAAATCGATAATCTCGATACTGGTAATTTTATTTGGTGTTTTCACATCACTATATACCCTATGTGTTTTGCAAATATTAGATATGTCAAAGAAGCATTCTTACACTGTTTTGTTCCAACGCGCATGCTCCAGGCGTTCATGGGGAACGTGAGCCCATGATTAGTACCCAATTACTGATGTTCGTCTGTTCAGCTATTGAGTAATACAGTACTTTTCTTTCTTATGAAATTTTCAAAGTGCTTGCTAAACTTAACTTCAAGTAATTTAATATATGTACTGTATTTATTATTTTGGATGTGGCCCTCGGATAAATCTTTTTCTTTTGATGCGGCCCTCGAATTACCTAAGGTTGGATAGCCCTGATCTAGACAGTTGCCATAATAGATAAAAAAATTACAGGAAAGAAAAGAATAAACAACTCAAATGTATAAAAAATAAAAAAGGAAATATACTCTTTGAAGAAGCAGCTATCCTAGAACAATGGGAGAAATATATTAAAGATCTGAAAACTAATAAAGAGAATGAAATAGTTTGCACTCCAATTCTAAATGAAATAGTAAGAAAAGCACTTAAAAAAATTAAAGAAAAATAAAGCATCGGATCCAGATTTAGTTACAAATGAAATGATAAAAAAAATTAGGAGATAACAATATCATCCAGTTAACAAAAATGTTTAACTTGATATGTGATTATTGTATCATACCTAAAACCATGGAAAACTCGATAAGCATTCCAATACCAAAATTCACTAAGATGTGCTGATTACAGAACAGTTAGCTTGATGAGGAATCAGCTATCGCATTTCTGTTCCCGTATAGGGAGTAGGCAAGGCTGTTTAGTCCTATCTAACGTTTGGAGACTGAGTGGGCAGTTCAATCTCCACTGGTAGCCAACCAGAGATAGTTGGCCCAAGGCTATCACTAATTAAATGGCACGCAGTGAAGAGGTGGCTCAACAAGTGCCACCATCTTGTAGTCCCTAACCCTAACAGAATATTTTTAATGTCTGAAAATAGTGTGGGTCCTACAGTCGATTTTCTTGAGTTTCCGGGACGAAAAACCCGCTTGCCCCTGCCAGAGATCGACTAACTTGGGAACCGGTCGAAAAAAGGCTTTGAAAAATTTCCTCTAATCGCAGACTAGATTCGAAAGCAAGTCTTCCTTCATGCGGTCAAGCATGGTGGAGTGCAAACACCACATCCACTGAGCTCCACAGGCTTGATAAGCAATACCTCAAAATTATTTCTTGGACTAATAATATTGGACAATGTAGGAGGTTTCTGTGGTTTAGCATTTCAAAAGAAAGATTTTGGTAGTGCGACCACATGTTTATTAAGATGAATAAAGATAAACAAACCCGACAAGTTTCATATATCATTTGACTTATATCTTCAGGGGTTAAAGGTAACTAAAAATATAAACACAAGAAATGAGAAATTACTCAGAATAGTCCATCAGATGTTGTTATGGCAGTCTAATTATCAAATTTCAAAATTAAAATCAAATTAAAAAATCCGAATGCAGAATCGATACATACATTAATGCATGTTATGTTTGAAGAATGCTGGATGTTGTCACGTTCACTCTGTCCAAGGTCTGACTTAGGTATATTTTTATGAATGCTGACAAAAACTTGGTGTAAAATTAGGCCCTGTTTTTTTGTTGCATTGCGTTGGGATTCTAAGCATATTTGTAGCTTCCTTAAAATATACCTAAGTCAGACCTCGGACAGAGTGAACGTGAACAACAGAACGTGACAACATCCAGCATTGTTCAAACATAGCATGCATTAACGTATGTATCGATTATGCATTTGGATTTTTTAATTTGATGAACAGTTAGACTGCCATAACAGCATCTAATGGACTATTTTGAGTAATTTCTCATTTCTTGTGTTTAAACTTTTAGTTACCCTTAATCGCTGAAGATGTAAGTTAAACAATATACAAAACTTGTTGGGTTTGTTTATCTTTATTTATCTTAATAAACATGTGGTCGCAATACCAAAATCTTTCTTTTGAATATTGGACAATGTCAAAAATGGATAAATAAAATAATATCTGAAGAATATGGATTCAGGAGTGGAAAAAGCTTAAGCAATGCAATACTAAAGCTCAGAATGACATACAAAAGATCAATTGCTATACAAAAACAAGCTGACCTCTGCTTCATAGATTTTGAAAAAGCATTTGATACTGTCTCCCATAAATAAACTTATAGGAATCTTAGAAAACATTGGTCTGGACTCAAAAGATTTAAGGATAATAAAAAAATATATACTGGAATCAACAATTTACAATCAAGATAAACAATATGCTTTCAAAATGGATAGATATAAAAAGAAGAGGTGTATTATCACTATTACTGTCTGGGATCTTCTCATAAAGAATCACACAGGAAATTTAAACACAGAGGCATTTCTGGTGGAAGAAACATAATCTAAGATGTGCAGATGAGAAGAGGATCTGCAAAATATAGTTAATAAACTAACAGAAAGCTGTGATAAATTTGAACTAGAAATAAACAGAAAACAAAAACAATGATAATCAAATGTGAATGAATAAAAACCTACACATAACCTTAAAAGGCCAACCCAGAAAACAAGTACAGGTATCCCTTGATTAACACGATTAATTAATCCCTCGATGTTACTGCATATATTAAAATTGTGTTAATCAAATATAATAATCATTGGTAAAAAATTACAATTCGTCCATGATCGATTACTGTATTAATAATTCGTTTTTTACAGTACTCTTTTAGGAAAGATAAAAAATGAATGCAAAGTAAATGTTTAATAAATGCTTGTACTTAAATTAGTAACTGCAATTTTTTATCAAAAAAAGTTATCAACCAGTTATCAAGATTTCTACAACCACGTTGTTCACAGGATTTTGAAAACCACCTAAGTCATATGCGCATTCTGGCCAAAGGTTTTTCCACAGTCCTCATGCAGCTAGAAGACACTTGCTCCCACGAGTTATGAATGTTTTCAATTGCATGTTTAATGTTAAAATTTTTCCAAAATTCTTGGAGAGTAATTTTTTCCCATTGTTATTGTTTCTACTGCCTTTGAGAATGTCTTTTTAAGAAAATAGGCTTTGAAAGTTGCAATGACGCCCATGTCCATAAGTTGTAGCAATGATGTCGCATTTGGTCAAAAAAAAATAAAACTTTCACATTCTCACACAGATCATTAAGAGAATTTGAATGATCAAGTGCGTTATCTAAAAGCAAAAGAACTTTGAAAGCTAAGTTATTTCTCTTGCAATAAGCTTCAATTGCCAGTCAAAAATAAAACTTAAACCAATCTTCGAATAGGCTTTGGGTAACCCAAGCCTTCTGATTCGTCCACCAAATTACAGGTAAAGAGTTCTTGTTACATCCTTTTAAACCCCTTGGGTTCTGAGTTCGATAGACAAGCAGTGGCTTCAATTTAAAATCTCCATTAGCATTCCCTCCAAGCATAACAGTTAAGCGATCTTTTGATATACTTTATAGCCAGGCTGCGCTGCTTCTTTTTGATATAGAAGTTCTAGATGGCATTTTTTTCCAAAAGAGGTCAGTTTCATTGAAAATTTGATGGTAATCGTAATCATTTTCTTGGATAATTTTCTGCAGCTCAGCAGGAAATGTAGATGTAGCATCTTCATCAGCACTTGCAGCTTCACCTGTTATTTTCACATTCTTTAGTTCAGCCCTAGATTTGAAAATTTCAAGCCAGGCTTTGAAACCTGCGAATTTTGAATTGTTTTCTTTATATTTAGTCTGTTTAAGTCTTGAAAAGAAGCTTAGAGTTTTGGCTGTGGTATTATAGGCACTAATTGGAATTCTCTTTTGATTGCGAAAAAATTTACGAAGAACATAATTTGTAAATACAGCAGAACAATTGGAGCTTGTAATACAACCACTCTTAATGCTTAATGGAATGAATGACTTCATTATGGTCACAAGTTTCTTTCTCTCGGTCAGGAAACACTCCTCGAGGCTTGCATGTTTTTGTGTGGTAAATTTAAAGGCATGGTAATTAAAACTCTTGCCCTGAATATAAAGAGATTGTCGCAAAATTAATTGCAATAATCAAATCCCACTTTAAGTAAAACCACGTTAAGCAAGGGATGATACCTGTAGATAGATTTATATATTTGAGTAGTCTAATAACTGATGATGGAAAATGTGAACAAGAAATCAAAAGAACACAAATAGTTCAAAAGAGCCTTTCTTAACATGAAGCAAATGCCAACAGAAAAATCAATATAAATACAACTGTTGACTTGTTATGACATTCTTTCTTATTGTACACCTGAAAAACATTCAGGACTATTCAGAAAGAAATGTGTGTGTGGGGGGGGGGGGGGGGGGGTGAAGATTGTTGTCTCTAGAGATGTGGTTACTAAGAAGAATGATGTAGATTAAACAGAACAGTAAAGGTTACAAACAGTCAAGTACTTGAAAGAACAAACCAAAAAAGATTACTGAATGGGAAAAGGAATTCTTAGGGCATGAGCTAAGAGACTGACCAACATGATCATCATAGGAAAAGTACAGGGAAGAGGAGGCTGACCAAGACATCACTATATGAAGGCAACTGAAGAGACAAAAGTACCATACAGATCTTTAGAGATACACAAGATAAGGATAAGTGGAGGATCACAGCTGCCAACCTCCAAATTGGAGATGCACTTGAATGAATATGGAAAATATCACTTCTGTATTGATTTAACCTTGGAAGCAACTGATGAGATTTCAATAAAGATTGAAACTAGTCTGGATAATGACGCTTTCCAAAATGTTTTAGCATTATGAGATACTAAGACAAATGATGAGAAGTAAACAGCTTTTATACACAAGTAGATTAGTACTGAAGATACTTCATCCACAAACTGTTTACTTTTCCTAAGTGTAAAAGATTAAAATAAGAAAATAATTTATTGTCAAGTATAATATATTTTTTAATCAAGCAGAAAAACTTTCCATATTCTCCAATCATGTTCAACTTATACTAACAATTTTCAGACAAATGATCTCAATTAATGCAACAGCTTCAGCCCCTCATTTCTGACATCCTTGGCATTTAAAAATAAATACAATAATTCATTTCTGAGTTTCATAAGCAGTCCTACCCATACCACAGGTATGACTTATTCAAACCCATTCTTGGCAGTTTCTATTACCACTATTCCATATTTTTCTTTGTATTCATATACCTCCTTGCATCTGAGATGTAAAGAGGGCATTTGAATCTCATATACACATATCAACAACTGCTGCTAGCAGCCACTTTTCTTATGCCTCCCTGGCACCTCAATTACTTAATATTTCTCTGTCTTGCATTCTTATTCTCTCACACCACTCCCTTCTCCATTTGGATATAGTAAATGATAACAGCAGTCTTCATAATAAACATTATGATGGATATTATTTTGATTATTATGATGCATATTGCTGGCCTAGTTCGCCGAGTGGGTAGCGTATCCGCTCTCCAGCCAAAAGCGGTGGGTTCGAATCCCGCCTTGGGCATTGATGTTTGTGATTGTCTGTGGTGGAGGGTGGTAGATAGCATTGGTGTAGATGATGATGGTGGGTTGCAGTTCATTGTAGTTGGTGGATTGAGTAGTGGAGACAGAGATGTCGAGTAGGTGCCCTCCCTTGATGAGTCTCTTGGCCTGGAGGTGTCACATAATAATAATTTTATGGCTGTCAGTTTCCAATTCTGCAACTGATTTCAGGAGACAACAATATTGTAAGGAAAAACATATTTCTTCCTTTCATAGCTAGTGTGGGAACACATTCAAAGAACAGACATAAAAGAGTGAGATTTAAAGTGAGATCTAGTAGGTATATCTATCAGAATTCAGGTCAGATTTTCAGCAAGTCATACAATTGATGAAGGTTTGATGACAACTACCATCAAAATGATATTAGAATCAATAAGCTCACCTGAATTAGCACTTTTTTTTGCATAAATAAAAAATTAAAAAAGCAGAAAAACAGTAATTAAAGAGTTTAACAAGGATAAATTTACTTAAATATTTCTGCTGCTTTTTGGAGCCTCTGCAATTCGGTCAGTTTCAATGATGCCCTTTGGGTGAAAAGACTTGGGTTCAAATTCTGTCTAGAATGCGAACTTTATTAGGGCTTTTCAACTGAGGGTGAGTTCCAGTCTCATATGCTGGTAGCAAGTTTTTTTTCCTCAAGGAAATCCAGGTATTTCATCCAGCAAAATAGGCAAACTGGTCAGAATAAAAAACACATGCAAGTGACAGCCATAATACACCATGCAGACAAGATTAACTGTCCCATCAGAGCATTACTTAGGGTTCAAACAGGCTAAATTATTTTGCCATGAGAGACCACTGCACCTAACACAAGGGAAAATTAAATTTTTGCTGGTTCTGAATATGGCAAGTGACTATGATGCAAAAGAAAATGATACCTCTAGGGAGTCCAGTGCATTTTCATTATATATATTTTTATGACGTACAGAAAGATATAGAAACCCGATAACAGATTTTATTTTCCATTTATCATGCTTCCCCTCAGATTTACTTCTGAGGGGAAGTAAAATACTCAGCCCTTATATGTATTGAGTATTTTACTTCCCCTCATGCAGGTATAATACCTCAGCAATCAGTGTTCTCTCTCTCTCTCTCTCCTCTTCCTCCTGGCAGGCACACTATGCCTGTTATTAGAGAGTGGAAAGTACTCTCTTCTTCTTCCCCCCCTTCTTTTCCTTCCAGAAGATTATATATATCCCTCCAATTTTATTCCTGTCTACACATCATCATCAATTAATCAAGTTTTGCATATGCTAACAGTATTTGGACAACCAATCAACTCATTATCCACATTGCAGATATTTGTTGCATTAATGTATAAACATATCAGTTTGAAGACCCATTAGCCAGCCTGTGTCATTACTTTTTCTTGTGTAATGCTTCCCCAGGCACAATCTTGACCTTTCCACATTGCTATAACACCATATTCTGTTACAGTCTTGCTCTTTCTTATCCATACTTCATTCCACCTTTCAAAACCAAACCAAAGGTCATCACCCATGAGCTATCTCTGGCAATTCAAGTTGCCAGAGATAGCTCATGGGTGATGACCTTTGGTTCTTCAATATCTTCAGGTGGATATTCTTCAATATCCACCTTTTCTTCAACAGAAAGCCAACTAGAAAATTCTTTGGGATTGTGCTTGGTTTTATCTAAGATTCTCTTCTAATATACCTATTTCACCTTCCTCACAACCCTTGCCATTTTAATGGTTTTAATGTTTCTATGATATTTTCTTCTTCTTCAAAGTTCAAGTTAAATTTCATGAATCACACATTTGACACCATCTATATAACTTTAGTACCACAGCTTGCCCCTGTTATTATTAATTGATCTCAAAGTCAAAAGAATTATTAATTTACCATACTGTATATTCCCCATGCAATGGTAAGTCACTAACTTGTTTCTCTATCACTAATGCTTTCCCTGAAGAAGATAACAAATTCCTATTATTGGCAATTGCAAATTTTGGGTCAAAAATAACAAATGAATACATACATACATAGCTCATGGCAAAAACATGATGTTAAAAAAAAAAAAAAAGGTGAATCATGATGTCATTATATATTAACAGAATTGAAGAATTTAAAATATTTTAAGTTAAAACTTTGAAGGAAAACACAGATCTGATCCAAGGAGTTGGAAAATTAAAATAAGAGTTAAAAGTAAAAGTCTTAATATGTATAATAAGGGAAAAAAACATATATATCATAATAAATTCAGATCTAAGTTCGTAATCCAGGTCACAGCTTCAGGAGCCGCTTGTAAAAAAGTCATTCCAGTCATTCTAATAAGCACAGAAGATGCATTCTGTTACAATATGTTGCACAGTCTGTCGTGGAGCACCACAGTCACATTCTGAAGATGTTTGTCGGTTCCATTTATAGAGAGTATCTCCACATAGGCCATGATTGGTCCGAATTCTATTTAGTACTGTCCATGTTTTGCGAGGTAGATCTGTTCCTATAATGATTTGATCACCTTTAAAGATGTTATGCAAATGTTCTTTCGTATTTTCCTTCCATGTTTCTTCCCACTTTGATAAAGGGTTAAAATTATTTAGCACTAGTTCTTCTGCTGCTCGTAGTGATGGATGGCGAGATTTCAATCTATTGATGTTAAGAGTTGCGAGATCCTGATGAATAGGTAGGTTCGGATTACCAGCAATTTTTTGAAATTCACGGAATAAAGAATTCAATCTACGTAGTTCTGTAGGGATAATGCCTGCTAAAAGAGGTAACCAATTTGTTGGGGTCATTCTAATAGAGTCAAAAAGTCGATCTAACAAATGAATTAAATGATCAGACCAAGCATAAGCTGTGCACACGAAATTTTTGCTTTCAGAATTTTTAATTTACAGTTAATTTTTGAACGTACTATAAAAATGAATTATATGAGAAATCATACTTGTCGATATTTTATTTAGTAATATCTCCAACTCCAATATTACTCTAATCCATTCGAATTTAATACACTCCAATGAGTAATTTTCAGGCTGTACCATGTGGGAGAAATGATGCTGATGTCAGCAAGTGGTAAAGGCATATTTGTTTAGTGTCTACTGTCTAGACAGTACAGTCACTTGAACTTGAATAATCGTGCAAACTGCAAAGATTTTTGTAGCTATAAAGATTTAAGTAAATTAATTTAGTGCTTGTAATTTTACAGGTTACAGCTAGATGAAAAAAAAGCAAGATTAATATTAGAAATATTACATTAGTGTACACAACGAGTCTGAGACTGGAAACTAGTGCACAAAAGTTTCTTCATGCCCACATGGGCCAGCAAAAATCAGAGAGAGAGAACGTTAAAGATACCAAGCTATTTTATACGTATATAGATATAAACTTGGTTTTTAATCCATTTCCCAAGTAAGTCATGTTTGTGCCTGCAAGTAGTGCAAGTCTGGGCGACTCTGTACATAGTGCAAGTCTTAGGCAACTCGTGGTAAAGGTGGAATAAGCTCTGATCGCTATTTTTAGTATTTACCTTTAATTCAAAGCACATCTCCTTGAGGAGATGTATGATGCATTATGTATTATAGGAGATGTATTATGCATTAAAGGCAAGGGGCCACTACCCAGACCGGTTTCGACCTTTACTGAGGTCTCATCAGTGGGAGCCAGGCTTAGAAATACCAAGGTTTAAGTAATACAGAGCTTTTAAATATTTTACCAAAACAAGTAACCATAAGGTGCTTTGACCTTATTAAATAAAAATCTCAGGATGAGAGATAGATGTAGAAAATTTTTTACTTTGGGTACTCGATGGGATGACCAGGGATCAAGAGGAAACAGTTGGAATGGAAAAGGGTTTTAAAATGAAAAAGCAGAAAGGAAAATGGCCCCAGTTGAGCATGGAGAGATCACATTGAGTGAGTAGCATCAGTGGAACTAGCTGTAGATCCAGAAATGAGCTGTTGTGTTTGTATACAAATGCTAGAAATATAAGAAACAAGGCAGATGAAATGGTTGCACTAATTGCGTCTGTTCACCCAAAAATTGTCAGAATAAGTGAGACATGGTTGGAAGAGGATGACATTCTGATAGGAATAGAGAGAAGGTTATGATGTGTTTCATGAGGACAGAAGGAGTAAAAAAGGGAGGGGGGGTGCTATTGATGATAGAGAAAGAGTTATGTTCATATAAAGTAGAGATGCAAGAGGGAAATAGTGCCAGTGGTTTTGAGGCAGTATGGTGTGAGATAGAGGTGAATAGAATCAAATACTGGGTGGGATGTTGTTATAGACCGGGTAATGTGGATGGTGGTGATAATGAAATGTACAATCAAATTAGCCAAGTAAATAAGAAAAGGGTGATCATTATGGGTGATTTTAATTATGGCAATACAGACTGGAATGATGAGATAGCAACTGGATTTTTTAAGGGATAACTACCTCAGACGGTATGTAACAGAGGGCACACAAGGTTTGAGGGTCTTGGATTTGGTCATCTCATTAGAGGATATAATTATGAGGTGTCAAATCATCCACCAATTGGTGAGATTGACCATGAGGTGATTATCTCGGTGGTTGCCAGCAGTGCGAGGACCTCTGTGAGAAAAGGGTATATGTGGAACTACAAGGGGTGATTATGAACAGCTCAGGAGACAGCTTGCAGGTGTAGTGGAATGAGGAGTTAGCTGGAAAAGAGATCAATGCAGCTTGGAGGATTTTCAAAAACTGTTTAGTAGATGCAATGTCTAAATGTATTCCAAGGGTGAGAAAGTTAAATAAGGTGGGTGTGAGATGGATGAATAAAGAGATTAAGCATGCGATACAGAGAAAAAGGGCATTGTGGAGGCAGCATAAGAGAAGTGGAAATAACCAATAACATGAAGTCCACAAAGGCCAAGCAAGGAGGGTGACTTGGTTGGTGAGGGTAGCTAAAGAGAGGTATGAACAGCAGTTGGCTAATGAAGCCAAAAAGAATCCTAAGGAATTCTTTCAATATGTAGCCAGCAAAAGAAAGAATAATTATGTAAGGATGACATTCATTGGAGAAAATGGTATAAAGACAGCTGATGCAGAATGTGTGGTGGAGATACTTAATGAACAGTTCACAAAGATCTTTCAATCTTGTGAATGTGACTTCATGGAGGGATTGAGAGCAGTTGATGATGGGGAGGAGAGATTGACTTTAGGTGAGCAAGAGGTGTATGGAGAGTTGAGTAAACTAGATGTTAATAAGACTGTGGGATTTGATAATATATCACCAAATATTCTGAAAGAATGTGCCAGAGAGTTGACACCTGCCTTGATATATTTTTTTGATATGAATCTTGCACTTGGTCAAGTTCCTGAGGAGAGGAAGGAGGGCAAGATTTTGCCACTTCATAAAGGAGGTGATCGAACTTAAGACACACACAGAGATAGGTCAAACTATAGGCCTATCTGTGTGTCAGGTGTTGTGGTTAAGTTGTTGAAGAAGCTTGTCAGAACTAGGATCCAGAGTTGGGTTGATAACAATGGTATTATCTTTGATGGACAGCATGGATTTGCTAAAGGAAGGTCATGTTTAATAATTTACTAACTTATTACAAAAAAGTGACCGCTTCCTTGGACAGAGGAAAAGGATACACAGTATTTATACTTGATTTTGCAAAGGCTTTTGATAGAGTACCTCATAATAGGTTGACAGTCAAACTAGAGCAGATGGGGTTGGATATTAGATTGGTGCATTGGATTGGACACTGGCTATCTGATAGGTATCAACAAGTTGTGTATGGGGGAGCGATATCCAGGAAAAGGAAAGTCACTAGTGGAGTGCCTCGGGGATCTGTTTTAGGTCTATTACTGTTTAACTTGTATATTAATGAAATAGGTGAAGATTTGGATGGAGATATTCAGTTGTTTGCAGATGATGCAAAGTTGGGACGAACCATAAAGTGTAGTGAAGATGTTGTGGACTTACAGGAAGACTTGAATATATTGAGTGATTGGGCACAGAAATGGGGATGTGAATTCAATGTTGCAAAATGTACGGTTTTAAAATTTGAAAAACAAAGAGCATCATCATCAAATTCCTGTCATGTACCCTCAAGGGGTGTACAGGATATAATAGTACTACATGAAAAGTTTACATCATTACTAACTTCCTATCTACAATTTTCCTCCGCATCAGTTTGTTACATGTCAAGACTCCAACATTATCAGATCTTATATTTCTATCGTCTAAGGCACTTTGTACCGTATCAATCCACCTATATCTTGGTCCTCCTCTGGGTCGTTTTCCTGCCAACCTGGCAGTGAACACTTATTTTGCTAATCTTTCCTTGCCCATTCTGTATAAGTGACCATACCACCTGAGATTAGTTCTGCTAACGCATTCCTGGATGTTGACAATATCAAGTTCTTTCCTAATATCCTTGTTTTTAATATGATATTGCCATTGATGCCAATCTGTTCACGCTTCTAATCTTTCTCAGGACTCGCATATCTGCGGTTTCTAGTCTTTGGTCAAGTGTTTTACTTCTGACCCAGCTCTCAGATCCATAAGTTAAAATTGGCTTGAATACTGTCTTGTACACAGCTAATATAGTGTTCTGATTAATTTCTCTCTTATTCCATATGAATTTATTCAATTGACTTCCTACCATACCAGCTTTGTTAATTCTGTTGTCTATTTCTATATTTAATTTATCATCTTCACTAAAAATCGTGCGTAAGTAGCTGATAAGTCTTACTTGTTCCACAGGTTCTCCATTCACAACACAGTTGACATTTTCAACAATTCTGCCTATTTTCATTGTCTTTGTCTTTTTATTGCTGACCGTCATACCATATCTATTACAACAGTTATTCAATTTAATCAGAAAATCTTGCAGACTTGTAGCGGATTTATTTAGGAGTATAACATCGTCCGCATAAAGCAAAGAGCTGACATTAACATCTCCAATTTTGATATCATGTTTAATACCACTTTCCTTCATAATGTGATCCATATAGATAATGAATAACAGAGAGGATAATGTACATCCTTGTCTCACACCAGATTTAACATTAAACCATCTTCCTGTACTTTCTTCAATTTTAACTGCTGACTTACAACTCAAAGACTAATTATTGCTTGATATAATGCCCCATTGATACCATATAACTGTAGCGTATTGAATAGCTTCTCTCTTGGTACCTTGTCATAGGCCTTTTCCAAATCGACAAAACTTAAATACAGATCTTTGTTACATTCCCATGATTTCTCCACTATTTGTCGTAAAGTAAAGATCCGATTCTGACAGCCTCTATTTCACCTGAATCCAGCTTGTTTTTCACCAAGCTTTTCTTCCGCAATTCTTCTCAACCGTTTCTCAAGTATACTTGCATATATCTTACCAGGAACACTCAGTAGGGATAAACCTCTGTAATTCTCACATTCAATTTTATTTCCCTTTTCATATATGAGTACTATAAGAGCTTTACTCCAATCATTGGGAATTCATCCCTCTGTCCAGGCATTCTGAACTAGGCAGAGCAACCACTGTAAGACTTTTATACTACCATACTTCAGCATTTCTGGTCGAATATCATCTACTCCTGCTGCCTTTCCACATTTCAAGCCTTTGATGGCTTTTTCTACTTCAAGTATGGATATGTATTCCTGAATGCATGCCTGGTCAGTGTTTTTTATCACTGTGCTATCATCACTGCTTATTTCATTTAGCAAATTTTCAAAGTAATTACTCCATACTTCAAGGATATCTTTCTTTCCTCACATTTTCATGTCACCTTTATCATCTCTAACTCCTTTTACAGCACTCTTTCCTCCATTCCTAAGTTTCTTCAACAACCTCCAGAATACTTTGCCACCTTCTTGATATTTATTTTCTATGTTCTTGCCAAAGACCTCCCATGATTTTTGTTTAGCTAGTTTTACACAGCGTTTAGCTTTCTTACATTTGTCTCTGTATTCTCTAAGAGCACAAGCTGACTTATTTGCCAGGAACTTTTGATATGCTTTCTTCTTTTCCTTCACTGCCTCTTTAACTTCCTGTGTCCACCATGGAGTTCTGATTTTTCTATCCTTGCAGACAACTTCACCACATGCCTCACTAGTTAAATCAATCAGGATTTTCTTCAAGGCTTGCCACTGAATCTCCAAGGTTTGGTTCCTGTTCTCAAACTCTTTCATTTTTCCTTCAATAATCTTTGTGTATTTTAGTCTACAGTTCACATATGAGAACTGCTCAACTTTTATTCGCTTTAAAACTTTCTTACGTCATTCTTTTCAATATCAAATTCAATTTTATCCTGCTCAAGACTAAATAGTGATCACTTCCAATTTCAAATCCTCTGTACACTCTAGTGTCCTGCACCAGGGAGAAAACATCACTATCAACAATAACATAGTCAATGAGACTTTTCTTATTCCTTGCCTCTTCTCTCCATGGGAATTTGTGCACATTTTTATGTTGGAACATGGTGTAAGTAATAACCAGTCCATGTCCTGAGCAGAAATCCAGCAGGTATTTGCCATTATTATTAGCTTTGCTCTTTTCTCCAAATTTTCCCAAAACATTTTTGTTTGTCTGACAATCACTTCCTACTCTGCTATTTAGATCCCCAACAAGGACCAACTTTTCCTTTTTCATTGTGTCAGTAGCTATCTCTAGAGCCTCAAAAAATTCCTCTACTTCTATCTTAGTAAAACCTTCTGTGGGACCATAGGCACAAATAAGTCTCATTGTCCAGTTCCCCATTCTGATATTTGCCCAAATCACTCTACTTGACACTGCCTGCCATTCAAGAAGATCCTCGTATTTTGTGTTGAATACTATGGCTGCTCTTTCTTTTCCTTGATTGTCATTGCCTGAAATATAACATTTTGTATTTATTGCTCAGAAAGATCTCACCAGTTTTTGTCTGTTTTGTTTCAGTCACCCCTATTATGTCGATCTGGTACTTATCTAATTCCTCTGCTAACTCCATTTCTTTGCCATTCAGGCCTTCTTATGTTGATAGTACCGATCTTTAACTCTGGTAATATTGAGTTGGGGTGTGTTTTCAGGTTTGTTCCAGTAGCTGACTTTTCGCTGTTCGCCCTGGTTCCCTGGCAAAAACAGCAGGGGCCTTGTTTAACCAGGCAATGCCCTAGCCAGCATGAAATTTTGTCATGTTATACCATCATTTTCTATATTGGTTTAAGCCAATAAAAATACAATTTGGTCAGCTAAATCCCAAATTGCCAGCCCATCGTCGTTCATTCAGTATCCAGGTAGATACCCAACAGGGTGCACCACGAGACGGTGAGGATTGGACATTATGTCAGAAGCCCTGGTCGGTTCTCCACATTCCTTTAAAGGCTATGTGGAGGTCTCCTCTCAGTTATACAGCTTTGACCGTTAAGCATCCCCCCCCCCTGAGGAAAACAAAGATGGGATGCAGAATTTACGCTTGGTGAGAATATAATGTTGGTGGTAGAGGAAATAAGAGATCTGGGGGTGATAGTGGATAAGGATCTAAAATTTAGGGGACACATCGCCAAAATTGTAAAGACAACACAAAGGCTTCTGGGAATGATGCAGAGGACACTGACGTGTAGGGAGATTCTTGTTCCCCTTGTATAAGGCTTTGATTAGGCCACACATGGACTATTGTACCCAGATTTGGTCACCGGGTTTTCAGAAGGATGTAGAGATGTTGGGAAGGGTCCAAAGGAGACTGACTAAGGTAGTTTCTGACCTCTGGAATGTCGAGTATGAGAAAAGATTGAGATGTAATTTGCAGAGTCTGGTGGACAGGAGGAAGAGGGGAGATATGATAGAGACCTACAAGTTGGTAAGGGGTTGTTATAGGATCAATGCTGGAGAAGTTTTACAGAGAATAGTGGGAGATCAGGAGAGAACCAGAGGTCATCCCTGGAAACTGTATAAAGAGGGTGTGAGTTTGGGAGTGAGAGGCAGGTTTTTTCGTGCAGAGTTTTGAATGATTGGGATGCCTTGCCTGAGAATGTGGTGTCTGCAAAGAGTTTGAATGTGTTTAAAACACGGTATGATGAGATGTGTGTGTGTGTGATATAAGGACCTCCCAGATGAGTCTTTGACTCCATGAGGTCTTGGGGTGGTAATAAAAAATAATAATAATAATAATATACGTTAAACATACCAAGCTATTTTATTTGTATATAGATATAAACTTGGTTGTAATCCATTTCCCAAGTAAGCAAACAGACAAGTAAGTCAAGTTTGCACCTGAAAGTAGTGCAAGTCTGGGCGACTCCGTACGTAGTGCAAGTCTTAATTAAACCTTGTTATTTCTAAACCTTGCTCCCACTGATGAGACCTCAATAAAGGTCAAAACAGGTCTGGGTAGTGGCCCCTTGCCTTTAATGCATAGCATCATACATCTCCTCAAGGAGATGTGCTTTGCATTAAGGGTAAATACTAAGAATAGTGATCAGAGCTTTTTCCACCTTTACCACGAGTTGCCTAAGCCTTGCACTACGTACGGAGTCGCCCAGACTTGCACTACTTGCAGGCGCAAACTTGACTTACTTGTCTGTTTGCTTACTTGAGAAATGGATTAAAACCAAGTTTATATCTATATACATATACAATAGCTTGGTATCTTTAACATATATTATACCCAAGGTAAAAAACTTTCTAAATCAGAGAGAGAGAGAGAGAACATTGTCTAGGACTAAACCTTAGAAATCTAAAATGCTGATGGAACTGATGTTTTGGCTGCAGATTGACATACTCTACACAGTGGTGGCAAGAACATCGATTCTGGCAGCATTTTCGACTTCTGCCTACACCTTCATGTTTGCAGGCCTATTTGTAGCTCTTGATATATATTCCAGATGATAGGCAGTAATGACCCAATCAGAATGGAGAAAACATTTTAGAAGTAAATTATCGGGTGCCACATCGAGCCATACTCCTATGTGGAATTCATAATATAAGAAATGTGAACTTCCTATGGTACTAAGTTTCACTAGGAAACAGACGATTTTCATCACTATACGAAATACTAGAACTTAGCTTAATGGAAGCTTGAAGTGGCCAAAAGGCATGTTTAGATTCCAAGCAAAGTCCTAGTTACTCCCCCCCCCCACCAAACACATATTTCTTCCAACACATGTGACTGATATTTTTTGGAATGGTTAGACATCATGGAAGATCCAACAGAAGATTCTGTTTGAAGGTCCAGAACAATTATTCCTCAGGCCTGCCACTAGATAATATACTAGATGAAACATAATAGTAATGCTTCATGAGATTTCCAAGTCAGTTAGTGAATAATCTTTCCATCAGATGCGATTCATGAGGTGGCACTATAAAGGACACAATTTGAAAGAGTTGGATGAAATTCTCTATGCATAACCCTGACCTGACTATTTCCCATGCACTATTAACATCCTTACCTTGCAATGTTTAATGACATGACATTGATTTAAGCTTCCTCCTAAGCTCACATAACCACCCATGACTTGTAGTTCCACATATACCCTTTCTTGACAATATTCCTCATGTTTTACAATCTCCCAAGTCAAGACCACATGGTCACTTTTGCCAATCGGAGGCAATTGGCCACCTTCATTACGGATAGCTCTTCAGATTCTATGACCAGGTCCAATACTTTCTCATTCTCCTAGTCCCCCTCCATCATATGCAGCCTCAAGTAATTATCTCTTAGTATGTGTATAAATTCCATTTCCTTCCTGCTACATTATCTTCCTCCTTCCAGTCTATATCTCCATAGTTGATCTCCCATAATAATCAATCAACCTGTACTCATTGTACTAATTTGCTAATGCATGTCTTCCAGATCATCTGTAGAACTATTTAGCCTATAGCAATAGCAACAACCAACTGCATATGTCGTCTTACTGGCCTTGATCTCACATCAGACTGCTACAAATATTCTCTTCTTTTTGGCTGCAATTCATCTGCTAACATCAACAGTACTCCCCCCCCCATCCTATCTTCCCTATCTTCCCTGAAAATACTAAACCCTGCACATTCTATCCATGTAATTACATCATCTACTGTTAGCAAAGCCCCACTAATGCCTATAACTTTTGGTGAGGTTACACTAACCAATAATTTTTGGTTGAGAGACTAGATTCTGTACTTGGTCATTTTCACACTCACTCACGTTGTGCCTTCACACAAACTCACCTGCTTCCACCCTAATTGAAAGCTCTCTCTCTCTCTCTCTAGACACCTAACACCAAAACCATTTAGATGCAGTCCATCAGCATTATACAAATCCTTCCTTCCATCAAATACAAACCACAGCTTCACAAATCCTACATCATTCTTTCTGCACAACCTACGTATTGATTCATTAGATATCAATGCCCTCCTCTTCAGTTCGCCTCTATCATAGTGTGGTAGGAGACTTACGATCTTCACCTTCTCGCTCTTCAGTTTTGCCTCTTCTAACCCTTTACATCCTCCCTCATAGAATACTTCTCGCCTCTCAAATCATTTGTGCCAACCAAAACAATCAGTTTCTTCGCCTTACTTTATTGAATCTGGATGGTGCAATCTATTCTTCTTATCTCTCTCTCTCTCTCTTTTTTTTTTTTTTTTTAACTCGTTTAGTTAAAAATACCTCAACCTCATTCTATCAAATTCAATTTATTGTCGCTATTATTTCCCTAATGCCAGCAACCATTCTAAATTTTTTTATTAATATTATTTATTTCCTTTCTTCAAATGATAATTTTCTCCAGTCCAAATTTCCTGATAGTGAGATTATCTTCATTAGAGAGTTAACGTTCACAACTCCAACTGACTTTCCTTTCCCAACTGTACAGATGAAGCAGGTGGAGATGCTAAGACATTTGCTATCACCAGTGATCTGGTAGGCATGTGAGAATGCCTACCAGATCACTGGTGACAGAATACCATATGACCTAACCACTCTCTAAATGCTCTAGTTCTCTTTCACACTAGTGACCATTGTATGCTGTAGATAATGTCGTCTGTCTTCTAGACAATTAAAAGCAAACTAGAGGTTTTATTATCTGTCATTATAAGAATGCCAAGCAAGGCGATCTTTGCGACATCTATGCCTTATTTCCTTAGATGAATTATTGCCTTCTGATCAAAATATTTGTACTGAAGACTATAATAATTATTATTAGTAAGGAAATATTTATTATCCATTCCACTTTATCTTATCATACCTTATCTAAATTTTGATTTTTCAAGTGGGCAAACTGCACAAGAATAGAGCATACAGCAACTGGCTTTTATCAAAATCTCCATCCTCCATTTTATATCAAATCAGCTATAAGTGACTTAGCACATCCAAAACTGATTTTGAAAGGTCTAAAAGCAAGAAACTTGCATCACATCCAAATGGCAGTAATGCATTCTGGTCTCTTCCATACCTTTTGAACATGATGATTCAACTACACTGTTATCAACAGAAAAAGCTAATCATCTGGCTTCATACTTTTCCTCTAATTATTGCACAGATCATCATCATCAAATTCCTGCCATGTACCCTCAAAGGGTGTACAGGATGTGATAGTACTACATGAAAAATTTAGATTACTAGCTTCCTATCTACAATTTTCCTCCAAATCAGTCTGTTAGTTGTCAAGACTCCAACATTATCAGATCTTATATTTCTATCATCTAAGACACTTTGTGCCAAGGTGCCAAGAGTGAATAGCTTCTCTCTTGGCACCTTGTCATATGCCTTTTCCAGATCGACAAAACTTAAATACAGATCTTTGTTATATCCCCATGATTTCTCAACTATCTGTCATAAAGTGAAGATCTGATCCTGACAGCCTCTATTTGGCCTTCACCACCTAGCTTGCTATTCACCAAGCTTTTCTTCAACAATTCTTGTCAACCGTTTCTCGAGTATACTTGCATACATCTTACCAGGAACACTCAGTAGGGAAATACCTCTGTAATTCACACATTCAGTTTTATTTCCCTTTTTTATATGGGTACTATGAGAGCTCTACTCCAATCATCGGGAATTCGTCCCTATGTCGAGGCCTTCTGAACCATGCAATGCAGCCACTGTAAGACTTTTATACCACCATACTTCAGCATTTCTGGTCGAATATCATCTACTCCTGCTGACTTTCCACATTTCAAGCCTCTGATGGCTTTTTCTACTTCAAGTATGGATATGTATTCCTGACTGTATACCTCGTCAGTGTTTTTTACCACTGTGCTATCGCTGCTTGTTTCACTTAGCAATTTTACGAAGTAATTACCCCATACTTCAAGGATATCTTTTTCTTCCATTTTCATTTCACCTTTATCATCTCTAACTCCTTTTATAGCACTCTTTCCTCCATTTCTAAGCTTCTTCAACAACCTTCAGGATATTTTGCCACCTTCTTGATATTTATTTTCTATGTTCTTGCCAAAATCCTCCCATGACTTTCGTTAAGCTAATTTTACACAGTGTTTAGCTTTTTTACATTTGTCTCTGTATTCTCTAAGAGCACAAGCTGACTTATTTCTAGGAACTTTTGATATGCTTTCTTCTCTTTCCTTCACTGCCTCTTTAACTTCCTGTGTCCACCATGGAGTTGATTTTTCTATCCTTGCAGACAATCTCAACACATGCCTCTCTCTGGCTGAATCAATCAAATTTTTCTTCAGGACTTACCAGTGAATCTCCAAGGTTTGGTTCCTGTTCTCAAACTCTTTCATTGTTTCTTGAATAATGTTTGTGTATTTTAGTCTACAGTTCACATCTGAGAGCTGCTCAACTTTTATTCGCTTTAAAACTTTCTTACATGTCATTGTTTTCAACATGAAATTCAATTTTATCCTGCTCAAGACTAAATAGTGATCACTTCCAATTTCAAATCCTCTGTGCAGTCGGGTGTCCTGCACCAGGGAGAAAACATCACTATCAACAATAACATAGTCAATGAGACTTTTCTTATTCCTAGCCTCTTCTCTCCATGGGAATTTGTGCACATTTTTATGTTGGAACATGGTGTTAGTAATAACCAGTCCATGTCCTGAGCAGAAATCCAACAGGTATTTGCCATTATTATTAGCTTTGCTCTTTTCTCCAAATTTTCCCAAAATGTTTTTGTATGTCTGACAATCATTTCCTACTCTGCTATTTAGATCCCCAACAAGGACCAACTTTTCCTTTTTCATTGTGTCAGTTGCTTTTTCTAGAACTTCAAAAAATTCCTCCACTTCTACCTTAGTAGAACCTTCTGTGGGACCATAGGCACAAAGAAGTCTCATTGTCCAGTTCCCCATTCTGATATTTGCCCACATCACTCTACTTGAGACTGCCTGCCGTTCAAGATTAGCCTCATATTTAGTGTTGAATACTATGGCTACTCCTCCGTTTCCTTGATTGTTATTGCCTGAGTATAACATTTTGTATTTATTGCTCAGAAAGATCTCACCAGTTTTGGTCTTTTTTGTTTCAGTCACCCCTATAAAATGTCGATCTGGTACTTATCTAATTCCTCAGCTAGCTCCATTTCTTTGCCATTCAGGCTTCTTGCGTTGATAGTACCGATCTTTAACTCTGGTGATGTTGAGTTGGGGTGTGTTTTCAGATTTGTTCCAGTAGCTGACTTTTCGCTGTTCGCTCTGGTTCCCTGGCAAAAACAATGGGGGCCTTGTTTAACCAGGCAAAGCTCCCAGCCTGCACGAAATTTTGTCATGTTGTATCATCATTTTGTATTTTGGTTTAAGCCAATAAGAATACAATTTGGTCTGCTAAATCCCAAATTGTCAGCTCATCCTCGTTCATTATCCAGGTAGATACCCAAAAGGGTGCACCACGAGAAGGTGAGGATTGGCCATTAGGTCAGAAGTCCTGGTCGGTTCTCTGCATTCCTTTAAAGGCTATGTGGAGGTCTCCTCTCAGTTATACAGCTTTGACCCTTAAGTTATACAGCTTTGGCCCCTTATTGCGCAGATGATTATTATAATGTCCTACCATTCCGAACAAATAAAATTCAATACTCTTTGGATTTTGCTAGAAATAGATTGAAAGAATCTTATTCTAACTAGACACCAAAAAAAATCTTCTGGTCCCAATGGCATTTCACAAAAAAGCATTAACACTTGATTTTTAACTACTGTAAATCCTGTCAACTAATAAATGATTACCAGCGTGGATTCAGCTACTGTCAATCAACAGGGGGATCTTCTTGCTTATGTTACCCACCTTCAAACAAGTGCCATAGGAAAGGTTGGAGAATCTTAAGTGGTCTTGATATCTCTAAGGGATTTTATTGGGTTTGGCACAAAGGCATATTAAGTAAGCTTCTCCATTATATGGTCCATCTAACTTCTGCAACCATGTTGCCAACTTTTTCTCTGACCATACATTATGTAATGGTATGATATAATTATATGATGACAGATTTTTCCTCCCCCTCAAACTTTGTGCTTTTTTTTTTATTGACCCTACTCACAAGACATTAAGACCTATAACACAATAGTACCATGTATGGGCAATGATGGTGTTGTTGATGTTCCACAAGACTGTTCTTTCACTTACTCCCTCCCTTCTATACGTCAATCATCTTCTCCAACTTACTCACACCATCGCATAATGTATGTTCAGAGAAAAAGTTGACAACATGACATGGTTGCAGAAGTTAGATAGCTATACACAGTTTTGCTGATGACAGTACTGTATTCCTTTTTCTCATTTGACAAGCTCTGCACTACAAAAATTACCAAAACTTCTAGAATAACAAATTCTACAATCTTAAATACTGCTCTCCAAACCATTCTTCATGGGGTTTTGACTAATAGCCTTGTTAATTTTAATGCTAGTAAAACTCAACATTGTTTTATTATTAAAAATCTCTTACTTTTGATAACATCCAGATCTCTAAAGAAATTGAGATTTTTCTTCCTCAGATTTGAATAATCTGAGGAATCTCTCTTAACATAAACATATTACAAATATTGCCTCCTCAGCATCCAAAAAATTAGGTTCTCTTTTGCACTGACATCCATGAATAACTATTAGTTCAATATAGAAATTACAAATCTGTCCAGCTATTAAATATGGTTCTCACATTTGGAGTGGTGTCTGAAAGAGCTACTTAAAACTACTTCATTCAGCAAAAAAAGTAATCAGATTGATTAATGATCTATCTCACTAATTCACTCCACTCTCTTTAACAGAGATGTTCAGTTTCTGATGCCTGTATTTTCTACAAATATTTCCAAGGACAGTGTTTATCTTTTCATAATTGGCATTACAATTAGCTGCAAGGACTGATTTACACAGTGGCTTCTTCTTCAGCCTGCAAACACTTTGGTATACTTTTCCACTCAAGACACCCTTCTCACATATATTAATGCTAACTGCATAAATTATAAATTCTCATCTATTCATTCACTCTTCGGGTTCAAACTCAATAAACCAACTCATCCTTCATTCCATCTAACTCTGATCTCTGCAACAGCATCCTTCACTCTATCTTCACCAAAGATTACAATCTTCAGCTGTTCAAGTAACATAACAAATACCTTCTTTCTTTTTTACTCTGATGCCAACATGCACATTACTGATGTGCCATATAGGGTTTGAAACCTGTTGATTACACAGGCCTGCAATGGAAAAGTTGTTGGAGAAATAACAATTGATTCTTATAGATTTTTAGGAGCCGAGTTCAGAAAAAATAGTAAAAAAAATTCCATCACCCAACAATTTTACCCAATTTCTAATTTTGTTTTTATTAATAGTATTTGGATTTAAATTCAGCGCATTAGTATTTATTTTCATTCTCCTTTATTTACAGCTAATTAGTTGTATAAGTGCTTTTTTGAAGTGCCTTTTTATGGTAAATAAAAAAATTTCCATGAAACTTCTCATTTTTAAGATAGGAGAGGGAGGGAGGAATGCAGATAAAAGTGCAAGTGGCTACTTTGAATCTGATTTGCCGAGATAACAGATGACTTTCCTGTTGTCACAGACATTTACATTTTCTTGTGTGATTCTTTAGTTGAACTTTAGTCATTGACTACTAAGTTGTCATATTTCTGAAAGTTGACATATTTTCTAAGTTAGTGTGAAGATTTAATGTGCTACTGATTACCAGTACAATTACCAGAACAATGCAGAAACCTCATAAGCCCAACATAAATCTCAATTCTTGTCAAGTTTTTGTTGCAATTGCAACCAATATCAAGGTCTTGTAAGATTCATGATTTTATGAGCTATAATTCAAGAAAAGTAAATTATGTCTGTCTGCTTATTCTAAATGACTAACACACACATACAACATGAAGTCGAAATATCATCAGTCTCTTCAGTGCAAACAACTTACAAACAGTAGCTGAGTGTTCTTAATTCAAGCAGTATAAATGTAATAAAATATTGGTAACATTTATTTCAATATCACATGTGTTGATTAAAATATATAACTGTATTTGAAAATATAATAAACAAATCCAAAGAAGAATAGTTTTACCAAATGGAAAATGTTAGTGCATTTTCATCATTTAAATACAGCCTTTGCCAAATCAATCAAGGTTTGTTACGAAAGCACAATCCATAAAAAGTAGAGGTTAAGAGATTTACAAACTGTATTATGTCAGTCCAATCATGAAAGGTAAATCTACAGTATATAAATCTGAAGAGAGTTATCAGTAATGCTGCTGAAAGAGAAGAAGTCCTGCAGAAGGACTTGAAGAGCCAACAAGTAAGGAACATTCATTTAATGCAGTGTTTCCCAACCTGTGGTCCGCGAGTAATTCAAAGGGGATCCGTGGGATAGTTTATTTTCATTAAACTTTATCTTATCATGTTGCTCACACCTGGCCTAATTGATATGTTCATATTCTTCCGAATATCTCCATTTATAACAGTATTGCATTGTCATAAATGACACATTTAGTGTTGTAAAATTGTAATTTATTACTTCATCTTTATATGTAAAATATAAAAAATTTCCATTTTGGATTTCATGGGGGCTGCGACATATTAACATTTGCTACAGGGGGGGTCCGCGACATATTAGCATTCGCTACAGGGGGTCCGCGACTTCAAAAAGGTTGGGAAACACTGGTTTAATGTATTTAAATGCTGGAAAGCTTTATACAGGGACATACTGCAAAACTGAAGAGGACAAGGTTACTTCACTGGTGGAAAGGATACTAATGAGTAGAGCTCAACAAGTACACTCACCCACTCATGTCGCAAGTAGATTTTGCCAGCTAACAAGTAAATGCACTCTGGAAAAAGCTCAACATCTTTTTAATAATAATAATAAAAAAAACTTTCTAAACAATCTTCTTAGCTTTAAAAGCACAGATGCAGCACTACTGATATTTTATAGCCCTTCCATTGACTTACTGAGACATATCATTAAAAACAAAATGGTAAATGCATTTTTTTTTGTGGTGAGTAGAATTTTCCATAATTTGTCAAGCCCTGCTAATAAGTAGGAAGTAACTCCATTGTATTGGAATTCTGAATGCATCTGGACTACACATACCTAGATTTCAGAGCAATGAAAAACAATGGGAAAGTTCAAAAGCAGATCACAATGGTAATGACATAAATGGAATGTAAGCCAAGAAGACAGATGGAAAAAATATCATTGTGACAAATAGGAAGAAAATAAGTGATATAAAATGCATAAAAGTTTGTAGACATTTTCTAGATGGATAATGGAGATATCTTCCATCATGGAAAATACAGAAAGGGAGGAAGACAGACAAAAATAAGGTTTGGGCTTTTTTGGAATTGGGCTAATAAGGTCAGTGCATATTTGTTAACAGTGTTTGTCTCATCCCACAAGTTTGCATGTTTTGCATGATGAAAAATCCAAGTTTCCAGAATGAAAAACCCTGCATATGAGATTATTCAACCTTCAGCTGAAAAGCTCTTATAAAATTCTCTGCATCTAGATGATATTTGAACCCAGGTCTTTCCAACCAAATGGCATCTCTTATTACTAAATGAGCTATGAAGATACCTCACTTGAGGCTGTTCCTGGAAGTTGTATAAAAGTGTGGTGAACAAGGGAGTAAGAAATAGCTTTGAATAGAGGAGTAAGCAAATGGAATGTGTTACCAGAACAGATTGTGAGGACATCATGCAGGGTAGACTAAGGATTAGAACATGAAGTGTGAAAGCATTTCAGGTGCAAAGTGATAAACATTGTCAGTGAACACAGAATTCACATAGTGCCTTTTGACTCCATGAAACATCATAATAACACCCAAGTGGCTAAGATAATTCCTCATCCTACAGACACTATTCTTTCTCTGATATGCCTGCTGACTCACTTTGTTTTGAAATATATTCCTGGTGACATTATATGATGAAAACCTTTTTTTTCCCTCTTAAATTATCCCCTATTTTTGAAAATTCCTATGACGATTCCAAATCAGATAAATATAAAAAAATGCTTAAATTTTATTTCACAGAATTTCTATACAAAAATCAGGAAAATGTCATAAGTGACTCCTTATGAAAACTTAAGATAATTTGTGTATTAAGTAATATCTTTAACATAAACTTATTTACTTGACATTTCAATTCTGATGTCATTACCATTTGGAATAAATAAATATGCAAACACATAGGCTGTCCTAATTTCAAACTCCAAAATAAATAAATAAGCCTAACATTTTCACTAGCATGTGTGTATGTTGGGGGGAGGGGGCTAATAATTACATCGATGAATGACATGAATTTCATTGGGATTTATTACCTAAAATCCAGTTGTTTGAGATGGGTGGAGAAGGTTCCCAGCACCCATATTTATTTACTCCAAATGGTAATGACATCAGAATTGAAATGTCAAGTAAATAAGTTTATATTAAAGATATTACTTAATACATAAATTATCTTAAATTTTCATAAAAAGTCATCTAAAGTAGCACGTATAAAGTGATTTTTGTATTAAATTTATGGCTCATCACACATATAGGCTATCATTCTTGTCCCTGATATATCATCTGCTGTTAATGCACTCACATACTGCAAACAGCACAGTTTATGGGCTGTTTATGAGCATTTCTAGGTACATTCATATGGGCTTTTTCTTACCGCTTTGATATGGCAGTAAAGCAAGGACCATATTTAAGTTATAAATGATAACATAGACAGGATGAGAACGTCATGTGAACTTATCTAAACAGTCATATCGTGTTTTGATGAAACATGATCATTTCACAAATGAAAGAACTAGTGCCAATAAAAGGATTTACGCAACTTAATCACTCACATAACGTATTTCATAATTCTGTAAAGATGCATTACACGATAATAAGATCAAATTCGAAATTTTGCATTTCAGGAAGTAGGATTAAAACTACTCCCCCCCCCCCCCCTTAAAAAATTCCCTTCTTCCTAAAATAAAAAATAAAACAAAATATGTACAGCGTAACTAACATTATGAATCCTGTATATATCAAATGACTTAATAACTGCGGGAGTTAGGGTGATTAGAAAAGTTTAAACAGACGAAAGGGAAGGGATGAAAGCGATTGTTCACTGCCCAATTTCACTGAGTAATTAATTTCACGTTATTTTTCACATTGATTCTCACTGATATTTAATGCATATCTCACAACGTTTCGAATTCATTATGCTCTATTCGGCATAAATCAACAGCTGTAGTGATTAACGCAAATAGCATACGATGGTTTGCTTCCTAACCTGTAGAGCGGCTCATCCGCTTCTCCCAACCTTTCGGTAACTCTTCTTCCGCCATCATTACCCAAATAATGTCTCAGTGTCCAGTGTCAAACAGTCGATACAAGTGCTGCCATCTCACAAATTTAATCACTTTCTTAATCGTAACAAATTAAAATTCAAAATATTTTATTATTATTATTATTATTATTATTATTATACATACATCTTCAACGCCCACCTTTCCTAATTGGATTGTGGGGGCAACAGCTGCAAGAGGAACTTCCAATGGTCACGATCCTCTGCCACCAAGCTCAGGTGTTCTGGTGGGATTCCCAAACGTGTCCACCCAAGGTTTTGGATATAATCTATCCAGCGAGGCCTTGGCCTTCCACGTGGCCTCTCACCCTCTGGCTTGGCAAAGAGGGCCTGCTGAGGGAGCCTCTCTTGTGGCATTCTGACCAGGTGCTGTACCAACGTAACTGTGATCTCTCAACACGGAGAGATCACAGTTAGCTTCTGACTCTGTCGAGTCTTGTCAGCCCCGCAACGCCTCGAAGGAACCTCATTTCAGCCGCTTGTCCTCATTTCGTGTCCGCATTCTTTCGGTCATTATCCAACTCTCACGACCATAGTTGAGGATGGGGACATAGACTGTAATGAAGACAGCCAGCTTTGCCTTCAGGATTAACTCCTGCTTCAATACTACCGAACGGCCAAGCTCCCGCAATATTGAGCTTGCTAAGCCAATTCGAGTATCTAGCTCTATGTCCCATTTTCCATCATTCGTGAATATGGACCCAAGGTATTTAAACTTCTCCACCTGCCTCATTGGGACTCCACTTACATGTATAGTGTATTGGGATGGTTGTCTTGAGACCACAGATATTTCAGTTTTGGCCACACTGATCTTCATTTCGGCATCTGCACAAACAGCTACAAACTTATCCAGGGTCTGCTGGAGGTGATCTGTGATGAAGAGCTAAGCAGAACTAGGTCACCTGGAAAAAGCGGACGCCCAATGCTACATCTTTCAATTCTGATACACTCACTGCCTCGGCTGTGTCTATCAATCCGTCCATAAATATTATGAAAAGGAGAGGTGACAGACACAAAACTCTGGGCATTCATACAGGGACTTGATGGCAGCTAATAGTTGGCCATCCACTCCATACTCCTGTACTACTTGCCCGAGGAACCCGGTCATATGCCTTCTCCAAGTCCACAAAACATGTGTAGACATTCTTGGCTTATTCCCAAGATTTCTCAAAGACCTGCTTTAAAGTGAAGATTTGGTCAGTTGTGCTTCTACCAGGATGAAAGCCACATTGTTCTTCCTGGAACGTTGACTCAACTATGCCCCTGCACCGTCTTTCCAAGCACCTAGCATACACTTTCCCAGGCAGTCTGAGCAGAGAGATACCACGATAGTTACTGCAATTCTTCTGGTCTCCCTTTTTGAAGACTGGTATTATTATGCCTGTCTGCCATTGCTTTGGTGCTCGCCCAGATATCCAAGCAGCCTGACACACTCGAGTCAGCCAGAGAACAGCATCTCGATTTAAGGCTTTTAGCATTTCGGGCCGAATTTCATCATCGCCAGCAGCCTTGCTCGATTTTAGCGATTTTATTGCTAAATGGACCTCTTCTGTTGTGAGAGTAGTCATTGCCCCGATCTGCACCTCTTGGATGTCCACAACTGCTGGGACACCCGGGTTAAGAAAGTTCTCAAAGTATTCCCTCCATCTGTAAAGGATATCCTTCTCGGTTGTTAAAAGTGCACCATCAGAGGCCTTAATTGCCCTTGCTGTGCACGATTTACTCTCTCGAAGGCGGCGGATGATCTGCCAGAATACTTTGTTTGCATTTGCATAGGATGAGTCTACTCTTTCTCCAAAGGATTCCCAAGCCTTCTGCTTTGCTGTCTTTACTGCCTCAGCAGCAGCTTTTCGTGCCTCAGCATACTGGAAACGCATCTCAGGTGACCTGGCCTTAAGCCACGTTAGGTAGGACTCTTTTTTTTTTTTTGCCCGAACAGTTTCTTGGCCTTCTTGGTTCCACCAAGGTGTTCTTTTCTCTCTGCCCGTTGCCATGCTGAGCCGCTTTCTGCCACAGCATGAGAGTGCAGAGGCAGTGACAGCTGTTCTGAACAGCTTCCACTCCTCCTCAACATCTGCAGTATGCTTGGGAATCTCTTTGAACCAGGAGGAAATGTCATCTGCAAATTTTTTCTCACTGCCTCATTTTCCAATGCCTCCCATTTCACGCGGTATAGCTGCTTAGGCCTACCAGCATTGATGGTATCATCTGGTTTCTGAAGCCGTAGAGTGCACTCAACAAGGTGGTGGTCGGTTGACAGTTCTGCCCCTCTTCTCACACGAACGCCCAACTGAGAAAAATAGGTCTGCTGAGACTATAAAGAAGTCAATCAAAGACCTTTGTTCTAGTCTATCCCTGTACAAGGTATACTTATGGACTTCTCGGTGCTGGAAGAAGGTATTCATTATAGACAAGCTGTTACTTCAACCCATTCGCGTTAAGGTCAGGGGGGCCGTTCCTCCCAACCAAACCCCTCCATATCTGGTCATCTGTTCCAACATGTGCATCGAAATCACCCATTAGCAGGACTGATTCCCTGTCTGCCACTCTGTCAAAAGCAGCATCCACTTCCTCTAGGAAGGCAGAGTATTCTGACCCCAGATTAGGTGCATAGGCTTGCACCACAGCCAAACCATGGTTTTTCATCTGAAGCCTTAACACACATACCCGTCCTCCAATGGTATCCACTCAGCAACACAGTATTGCAGCTGGGGGCTTGTGAGTATCCCCACACCCGCATGAGCGGACATTGTCTGGCTCACAACAGAGTAGTATGGCTTCCACCCCTTATCCAGGTCGACAGTTCCGGAGCCTCTCCTCTTGGTCGAAGAAAGCCCGACCAAGTATAGACGGTAGCGCATGGCTTCCTCGAGCAGTTCCAACTCCTTCCCTGTCAGAGAGAAGATGTTCCAGTTGCCTAAAGCCATAGTCTGTTGCCGTTGTCGTTGCCATTTCCGTCCTTTTGTAGAACCATTTATTTGCGAATACTCTAATAGCATTCAAGGGAAGGAGCAAGAAGAGAAGAAAGAAAGAAGCAAGGGAGGAATAAGAGGGACCAGTCTACAGATAATATAACAGATGTATATTACATGAAGTAAGGAATGGTCCCGCATCAGGTACCTCGGGTTTGCCACGCCCGTACTCACTGAAGTGAGCCCCTGAGACTATTATTATTATTATTATTATTAAAACTCGTAGTCCTATATGTATTGTTCTTTAAAAGCATTCACCATGAACGCACTTAGCACTTTCTTGCGCAACATTTTCGACATACATGCTTCAAGACATAAAAAAAAAAATTGTTCCGCGCTCATTTCTAAATACATATACAAGGATATGTATTTAGAAATGAGACAACCTGTCTCACGGCGCGGCTTTATTAAGGGTGCTCGTTCAGCCATATTGTGATAGGCAATATCTTGTTGCCATAATACGACAACAAGATATTTACAACACCTGATGTAGATGAAATAGATTTATTTGAAGAATTAAAAATTCTCTCAAAAATAATACAAGAGAAAAGTGGTCCTCACCAAATTTTATCATATATAATTGTAGAAATTTATCCTAACATAATCACCACCCTAAGGATATTGTTAATAATTCCTGTTAGCGTAGCAAGTGCGAAAAGAAGTTTTTCCAAGCTTAAACCGATTAAAAATTAATTGCGAACAGTAATAACCCATGAAAGATTGGTTGGTCTAGCAACTATATCGATAGAGGCGGACACAGCTTATAATTTAAATTTAGAAGAGCTTAAAACCAATATTATTGTGCAATATCCCCGTAGAGCAAACATTTAATTAATATGATTATGTAATTGTTTTGCAGTAATGCACTAACTTAAAATAACAATTGGAGATTTTCTTATATTTTTTGTCTCATAATCCATCAGGGGCGATATTCAGTTGTTTGCTCCAGGTCACGATCTAATCTGGCAAAGGCCCTGCCTATAAGGTTTGAACAATCTTAGAAATATATTTTTTTCAGCTTATATGAATTTGCCATATTTCCCCTGTTTTGACTATTTGGTAATGCAATCTACACTCTATTAGTATCTCTGAATATACATCAATCTAGATAATATCTCGTTTCGGGAATTTTACTTATTCCTGAAACCCAGGTAACTAGACTAGCGTACTGAAGTGCAGATTCAACATTCATCATTATCGTGTTAATATAAATAGTTATAACTTCTTATTCCTACATCTCAATGCCCTTTTTACACAGCAATTAACCTTAAGGTTAATTTTACCACTTTTGTAATATAATCTCTGAACTCAACTCCCTCTACACTATCATATCAAGTGCAGCTCTACCAATATGACATACAGCCTGCAATGACTTTCGTCCAAGAATCCAAAATCTTAGATCTAGCAACATCAAATTAGACATCATCTCATCTCATCTACTCCACTCGTAATTTATTCAAATCATCTCGAAGTGATATCATGTCGGAGTCATTTTTTATCAATTTTCCTAGCATATCATCATCAACTGTATATACTGCTAACCGCAGATGCGAAACCCGCGTCTGGCAATGTCTCAAAGGCTCACTTTAGTAAGTAGGGGCATGGCAAACCCAAGGTACTTGATGCTGGACCATGCCTTACTTCATGTAATATGCATCAGTTATATTATCTGTAGACATAGTCCCTCCCTTTTTTTCTTAACTTCTTTCTTTTCTTCTTGCTCCTCTCCCCCCAATGCTATTAGAGTATTCGAGGACTAGGGGGTGAATCTTTCCTATTTTGCTGTTTTATTTTATGTGGAAAGGGTTTCTGCAACCCCTACCACTTTCTTCTTGCTTCACTCCAAAATGCTAATATGGTTGTGCCTTATAACACATCTCATCCTGCATCGGTTGTTGCGCAGAATAATTAGAGCCACGTTCAGGGCTTAGGCAGAGGATCCTGTTTTCGAGAAGTATATTACAGTCTCCATCAAAAGTCAGTGATACTGTGAATGAGCAAGACAGAAAGCATAAGATTAATCTTAGAAGGGAATTTTACATAGGCACATGGAATGTTCGGGGTCTACAGATGGGTACTCTTGAGATTGTGTGTAAAGAGATGGATAGGTATAAAATTGACATCCTGGGAATTACAGAGACCAGATGGAATGGAGAAGGCCACTTCAAAAGACAGGATGGTAAGCTAGTTTATTTACTCAGGTGGTGACTCAAAATATCATGGGGTAGCTGTGATACTGAAGACAGCTCAGGCAAGAAGCCTTCTTCGTTATAACCCCATTAATGATAGGATAATTTCTATTAGACTTAAGGATCAGCCAACCAATGTATCAATTGAGGTAGTTCATGCACCCCACACGGATAGGCCTGAAGAAGAGAGTGAGGAATTCTATGAAAACTTATAAACTGTTTTGGACCTCTTTCTAACCAAAGTAGAAAAGACTGCCTCACATCTACCAAAACAAATAGCAAACCTACTCAGAATGGGTGCTATTTTTACAATAAACAACAGTCATCGACCTGCAGATAATTTATCTTGTGCTCAAAGAAAAGTTATCCACCATCTTCGTAATAACAACGAAATCATAATTCTACCAGCTGACAAAGGTAATGCAACTGTAGTCCTAGACAGATCTGATTACCGTTCAAAGATCAACGATTTTATAATATATGATACTTACACTCTCTTATAAAGTGACCCTACGAGAGAACTTCATAACCGAACCAACAGCCTTCTCAAATCTACTTCAGAACGTACTAGATTCACCGCTCTCTTCATCCCCTAATTCCCCGTTTATACGACCTCCGGAAGATTCACAAGACAGACATTCCTTTAAGACCGATTGTTGAAGACATTGATTCACCCACTTACATCCTGTCCAAATACCTAGCTCTTCCTTAAAACATATCATCGGTAATTCCTCCTCATATATCAAAAACTCATATATCATATCTAAGATAAAAAATTTAAAACTTAAGGAATCTGACAGAATGGTTAGTTTTGATATTGTCTCATTTTAAGGAGACAATATATAAACAAACCAGCGGCCTAGCTATGGACAGCCCGTTATCTCCAGTGTTAGCCAATATATTTCTTGAAGACTTCGAAGAATGAGCCATTTCAAGAGCAACATTAAAACCCAATCTGTGGCTGTGATACATGGATGATATCTTCCTCATCTGGGAATATGGTCTAGCGGAGTTACAAGCCTTCCTAGATCATTTGAATAATCGCCACCAGAACATCAAATTCACATCAGAACTCGAGATGAACGACGTACTTGCCTTTTTGGATTGTCTCAAATTTTCGATTTTTCGTAAAACTACTCACACAGATAGATACTTTCATGCTTCCTGTCATCACTTCCTTTCACAGAAACTTGGTATTATTTCCACTCTGGCCCATCGGGCAAGATATCTTATTTCAGAAAAGATCTTCAAATAGAACTTGACCACCTCAAAAGAACATTCTTGAACAATGGCTATTCATCTCTAAACGTCTATATCCACGTCTCCAACCTCGGCAAGAAGATAACTCCAATGCTATTACACACGTTCATTTGCTCTCTATCATCAAAACTGTCGAAAATTATGAAGAAATTTAACATTAAAACTTACTTCACCACCCTTCCAAAACTTCGGTGAAATCTCTTACAAGAGAACCCGTGCAAGCTCCCTCTCTAGTCATGTTTTTTTCTCTACTAACTGTAATCTAGAAAAGCGCCAACACCAGATAGACTTGAATTTTACGACCATTATCCATAAATGAGGTGACGAACTAGACAGACGTATCTTAGAATCAAAATAAATAGTTCTGGACCCATCACACATGAACAATAATTTAAGCTACAGCTTACCTGACTCTCACAGCGCAGCGATTCAGTTATGCGCTCTCGAGTCAGTGGCCGCTCACTTATGCCTCACGCTAGACCTGCCACGCAGACACCAGTAATTTGACTGTTGCTATTCCCAATTTGTTTATATGAGAAGTCCATGTTTCTTAACTTTTTTTTTTAGATTTTTTGTAATTATTTACAGAATTGAAGAAGCCGTGTTGCGATGAAAACTAGTCGTGTTTTGTTAAAGTTTTTATCATACCTTTCTTGGTGTTCTTAGTCAGTATAATTATTTTTTTTAAATGTATATATGTATATATATATATATATATATATATATATATACATATATATATATATATATATATATATATATATATATACATATATATATATATATATATATATATATATATATATATATATATATATATATATATATATATCAGAAAAAAAAAAATCAGCTAACGCCTTTTTATTCCCGTATACGGGAGTAGGCGAGGCCATTTAGCCCTATCTAACTTTTGGAGACTGAGTGGGCAGTTCAATCTCCACTGGTACCAATCGGAGATAGATGGCCCCAGGCTATCACTAATTAAGCAGTACACAGTGAAGAGAGACGGCTCAAATGTGCCGCCATCTCGTGGTCCCTAACACAATGGATTATAAATAGTTCGTTTATATATATATATATATATATATATGATCAACAACAGATTAATTTGCAAAAAAAAAGTGTTAATTGGAAGTTAGTGAAAGTGTAACTTTTTTCATGTTGTACTATAATAATTATCTGTACACTCATTGAGGGTATATACCAGGAATTTGATAATGATCGGTTATATCTTTAAATCTTATTAGTCGACATGCGATCAACACCACGGCTGTTGATCACATGAAGGAAGACTTTGTTTCGAATCTAGTCGTCGACTAGAAGAAATTTTTCTAAGCCTTTTTTTCGACCGTTTCCCGAGTTAGTCGATCTCTGGCACGGGCTAGGGTTTTTTTTTCCTACCGGAAACTCGTTTTTTTTGTCCCGTAAACTGAAGAAAATCGACCGTAGAACCCACATTATATCAGACATTAAATATATTGTGTTAGGGTTAGGGAACACGAGATGGTGGCACTTGTTTAGCCTTCACTCTTCACTGCGTGCTGCTTAATTAAGGATAGCCTTTGGCCAGCTATCTCTGATTCACTGCCAGTGGAGATTGAACTGCCCACTCAGTCTCCAAAAGTTAGATAGGGCTAAACGGTCTCGCCTACTCCCTATACGGGAATAAAAAGGCGTTAGCTGATGTAAGTACAGTGAGTGAGAGATGCGCCATTCGTCTGCGTATTCTCTTTCTCGGATTCTGTTTAACTTCGCCGAGAATCTTATCTGTAATTGGGTAACAATGGGGTTGGTTCTTACTCTCTTAATTTTTGAAATGTTAGATAAACTATTTGATCTACTCCCTTTGGAAAAGAATATCATCAACAGATTTGTTTTATTTAATATATTGTCTGCGTTTTGTTTTTATCCTTGTACAATCATATATATCGGAATATCTTCCAAATTTGCATTATGTTTTAGTTGTGAAGACCCAAAGTAAGCTATAATGTCACAATACTAAAAATTTATTTGCATATTTTGGTCATACACTTACTCAAATTCTTGTTCAATCCCATGGTTGGGTTTATAGTGAGAATTTGTAACATATCTAAGATCTCGAGATCAAGTCTTTCTTTCTCTTCCTCTTTTATCAGCTAATCAAAAAGAAATCAGCTAACGCCTTTTATATCCTTATAGGGAGTAGTCGAGGTCTTTACATCCTGTCTAGCATTTGGAGACTGAGTGGGCAGTTCAATCTCCACCGGTAGCCAATCAGAGATACTGGCCCATGTCTATCACTAATTAAAGCAGCCACAGATGAAGAGGCTGGCAAACAAGGGCTACCATATCTTGGTACCTAACCCTAATAAGATATGTTACTGTCTGAAATGATGTGGGTACTACGGTTGATTTGCTTGAGTTTACGGGTTAAAAACCACGAGTTTCCGAGAGGAAAAACTAGCTATCCGGTGACAGAGATCGACTAACTCGGGAATCGATCGAAGAAAGGTTCTTAGAAAAACTTCCTCCAGTCGGCGACTAGACTTGAACTTAAGACTAACTTCGAGCGACCAAGTGCAGAGGACGCAAGCGCCACTTCCACTGAGCTACACACTTTTCCCTCGACAGACATATTTAAAATGTCCGAACCCAAAGCATATTTTCCCACCTCTTCGCCACATACATAACCGTTTTCGAAGACATTCATATCTTTTATCATGGTTCATATGTTTGGTTTATGAGGCCAGTGCCATATTCCTGCTATTTGTATTTGTCACAGCTAGTCAGTTACTTGTTTTGGAGAGTCAAAAAACCTCACTCAACCTTATTAAAATGGACAAATTAGATACAACTGAAAAGTTTTGATAAAAATATTCTTGACATTCCAGTGGGATTTGAATGCAAGTCTTTCCTATTCCAGGTCATCGACATTAGCGACTATGCTATGGATGGTCTGCTGACACGATGACTATTTATTAATTCAGTCTTCCTGTAGTATAATCACGTGTCTGCTATTTTCATTCACCAAAGGTTCGCTGCAAACTTGGTAAAGGTAATACCAAGTTTGCAGCGAACAGAAAAAATATCCCTTCTATGAGAATTGCCAAGAAGGTGTCCCAATAAATTACTAATTATATGAAGAGCCAAAGGCTTCAATTCGGCGACATGAACTTATTTTTCTCATAGAAGGGATGTAAGTTCTGTTCGCTGCAAACTTGGTATTAACTAGGTCTACCTGCTCACTGATGAGACCTCAATAAAGGTTGAAACCGGTCTGGGTAGTAACCTTCCCTCATAATGTAGAACAGTAATACAGCACCAGGAGCTAAGTTCACATTACGGGTAAATACCAAGAATAGTTATCG
Organism: Typopeltis vanoorti; assembly: GCF_054136105.1. NCBI lineage: Eukaryota > Metazoa > Arthropoda > Arachnida > Uropygi > Thelyphonidae > Typopeltis > Typopeltis vanoorti. The sequence goes on along the minus strand of NC_143549.1, from coordinate 187,602,105 downwards.
GAGCTTGCTCCACCCTTTCTATGAGTTGCCTCAGCTTGCACTACCTTCAAGGGTCAGTTACTGCTCTATCCAGGTATTTGCTTACGCTTGGAATCGCCGAACTTTATATAGTTTCCATATTCGGCATGAAACTCTTTGAGTTTCTTATTTGGCTAAGAAACAATATAGGATGTAATATCCATCAACTTAAATAAGTTCATGTCGCCGAATTGAAGCCTTTGGCTCTTCATATAATTAGTAATTTATTTGGACACCTTCTTGGCAATTCTCATAGAAGGGATGTAAATTCTCCGTTCTCTGCAAACTTGGTAGTAACTAGGTTTACCTACACACTGATGAGACCCCAATGAGGATGGAAACTGCGGTGGGGGAGATCTGGCTTTGAGAGGCTCTGCTTGGAGGTAGGTTTTTGCCTGTCTCTGAGAGGGGGCCACCACTGAGATTATGGCTCTGCTTAGTGGTGGGGTCAGCCTGCCACTGGGTAGAGCGAATGCTGAGAAGTTCTTCTCGGTGATGGGTTGAGTCTGTCATTGAGTGGAACAATGCTGAATTGGGCGATCTTTCGGGATCGTCTTAGTTTTAGAGCCCGCTACACCTATACAAAAGATTGAAACCGGTCTGGGTAGTGACCTTCTCTCATAAGGTAGAACAGTAATACAGCTCCTAGGAGCTAAGTTCACATTATGGGTAAATACCAAGAATAGTGATCGGAGCCTGCTCCACCCTTACTATGAGTTGCCTCAGTTTGCACTACTAAATGAGTCAGGTGCTGCACCATCCAGGTATTTGCTTACGCTTGGAATCGCCGAACTTTATATAGTTTCTATATTCGGCATGAAACTCTTTGAGTTTCTTATTCGGCTATGAAACAATATGGGATGTGATATCCCTTAACTTAAATAAACTAATAATTATATTTTTCCTTACTGTACTCTCATTTTTAACTGGGATTCTGTCCTACCGATGCATTGTTTAATAACCATTTGGCTATATTTTATTATTATTATTATTATTCCTGATACCCCCAAGGAGTCCGAAGACTCATCGCGGGAGGACATCTTCAACTGTCTCTACACCTTACTTCTACTACGAATCAACGCCATTCACCTCCCACCTCCAACACCACCACAACTAGTAATTTTTGTCTGTAAATTGCGTGTGTTCTGAAGGGCCGATTTGTATGCATGCGGGATGAAAAACCCGAGTTTCCGGGAGAAAAAACCCTGCTACCACCGTATGAGATCGGCTAACTCACCATCGATTGAAATCGACCAGATAAAGATTCCTCCCGTCGCGACGAGAATCGAACTTAGGCCTATTCCAATCGAAGGGCGCAATGTACCGTCGTTCTTCCAATTGCGCTACGGAGGCGCTTATGTCGATTTGCTTGAGTCCAAAAAATGTCCAAAAAGTGTCCAAAATGTCCAAAAGCATATGTCGATTTCATCGACATAGCTTTTTTGGACATTGTATGCTTAATCCTTCAATATAATAAACGCCTCTGTAGCGCAATTGGAAGAACAACGGCACATTGTGCCCTCCGATTGGATGTAAATTCTGTTCTCTGCAAACGTCGATTCTTGTCATGACGGGAGGAATCTTTATCTGGACGATTTCAATCGAAGGTGAGTTAGCCGATCTCATACGGGAACAGCAGGGGTTTTTCTCCCAGAAACTCGGGTTTTTCATCCCGCATACAGACAAATCAGTCCTTCAGGCCACACGCAATTTACAGACAAAAAATACTAGCCGTGATCGTGGGTGGTAGATGGCGTTGATGGAGATGGTTCGGTGTAGTGGTTGAGATGGTTGTATCAGTTGTGACAGCTGTAGGTGTTCTCCTGCGGTGAGTCTTCGGACTCTTTGGAGGTATCAGGAGTAATAATAATGATAATAATAATATATTATATAATAATATAGTATTAATATTTTATAATAATAATATAATAACAGTCATTCCGCATGGACTACACACCCTGCTTCCTTACAGTCTTTTGCCATGTAAATCTTGAAGCCATCATCTCTACATTTTGCATAATTTTCTGCTCTACAATTTCAAATATATCCTTTCCTACCAGAAATGTTGAATATAAAATAAATAAATCTGCTAACGGCTATAGACAAGGTCCTTTTTAGTCTTGGGCCAAAACTATCACTAATGATAAGCGTCACCAGCGAAGAGAGGACCGTATGTGTCGCCATCTCGAGATCCTTAACCCTAACACAGTATATTTCAGACACTGTATTTGTCTGAAATGTGTGGGTTCTACACTAGATTTTCTTGAGTTTACCAAACTGAAAAACTGATTTTCAATGAGGGAAAAAAATCGCTTGCTGTGCCCGATAAAAGATTAGACAGTTCCTTTAGTTGATGACTAGATGCGAAATGAGAACAGTTTTTTTTTTTTTTTTTTTTCGGACGGTCAAGTGTTCTGGGTACAAATGTCATTTCCATATGATCACCGCTTTTTAATAGAAACGACACAGGCAAATGAAGTTGCCATCCTACCTCTAGTCGGAGATAGAATGGTCATCAAAATTGTTATATCTTCTGATATTTTCACCAAATTTTCTTTTTCATCTCTACTGTCCCAACTCCCTCATCCCATTTGCACTTCCCTCTTTCTGTGGGCTTCAAAAACTAGTTGATAGACGCAGGAGAGGAGATATTAAAGAGTCATATAACTTATTAAATTATTATATTAAGCCCTGACAATGGTTTTTGCGTCCCAAAAGGAATTGGAATCCCAATCCCTGTCTTTTTAAACAAAGGGCATCATCATTTATTTCGAATGAGTTACAGAGTCTCATTAAAAAAAAAAATAAGCTAACGCTCATAATGATTATTAATTTAGAGCCTATGGCTTAATTTGGCAATAAATTTCAGGTTGCTTTATATTATTCCCAAACACGAGAGGTAACAGGGCCTACAGTAAATAAGGGCAGTGTGTATGCATCCATCTCACTCTTTATCTATGGTAAGCAAACTACTATATATTTTTTTGCTACTAGCCTCCATCCCTAGAGCTTCCGGAGCTTAATCTCTATCAGCGAAGCCATTTGATAAGACAAACTTGGATTCTCATCCCGTTTAGGACATAGCGAACCTAAAACATAATATTAATGTGATAATGGACAATAAAGATGACCTTCAAAAAGCAGTTTATGAATTAAACAAAATAAGCAACATTGCAATTTTAAAATTTCACAAGAAACAAAAGTCATGAAATTTAAAGGTCAAGATCAAGTTAGATCAAAAATAGTCATAGAAAATAAAATAATAGAACATGTGATACAGTTTGTTTAGGCTGCATAATATCGTTTCTAAACGATAAAGATATAGATGAAAAAATTAAAGAGTTTTAGAAAATCAGTGAAACAATTAAAATGACACAGAAGAAAAAAAATAATAAAAAACGAGAAACTTAACTAAACTTTTATAAAGATGATGATGGCCACCTCCACTCTATTATATGGTTCAGAAATATGGACTGCTGAAAAGAAATATGAAAGTAAAATACAAATTGCAGAAATGGAAATATAAAAGAAATAAAAGGATACACAGAATTGGCCTTTTAAGAAATGGATACATTAGAAGTGAATAGATATTTACAACGTAAATGAAAAGAAAGATCAAGAAATTGTTTAGGATAGAGATATATTGGCTACGAAAATAAGTAAATAAATATAGACCAGAGGGAAGGAGAGAGGAGGAGGGGGTAACCCCAGCTGCAAGATAGAAAGACCAGTGAAACAGAAACAGGTAAATGCCTAATCCTTGAGGAGAAGAATACAATAATGACTTTTATCTTCCAGGAAGTAGGGAAAGATTGATGATGAGTTAATCGCTTCCCTTAGCCATCATATCTAGTCTAAGGCAATCAATGATCCGAAAGCATCCAGGAAGGAGAGTATGACAGACATCTGCAGTTACTTCTTTGTCCCTAACATTAACACTATGTATTATTGTCTGCAGTGGCGGCTCGCGGCTTGAAATCGTGGGAGTGCTGCAACTTTCGAAATATACATACGCACTGTAAGTACAGTGTATATGTGTTTGGATAAAATATCAAAATTATGGTAAAAATTAAAAAAAAAAATTTAAACTTGAAAAAATATTGTTTATTATCGATAAAATTATACAGTTTAGTATAAATCAAAAATACTTAAAAATTACTATAGCAAATGTTATGTCTTTAATTGTAATGTTGAAATATTTAAAGAGACGGAGTAAACACGATAAGCACTACAAAAATTCTACTACTGGCGCAAACTGTATAAACAACAGTGGAACTGCGCGACAGACAGTGCCGCATTACGCTAATAGCTCGCATCCAGTGCCGGATTTAGGTATAAGCTAAAAAAGCTACAGCTTAGGGCCTAGCAATCTGCAGGGGCCTCAAATAAAAAAACAAAAAGACCAGCTGATGTAATTTAAAACAGTAGGGGCCTCTAGGTTTTGTATAGTTTAGGGCCTCAGCAAGTCTAAATCCGGCCCAGCTCGCATCTCACTATGACGTGCATATGCTTGCAGGCGTAGCAATATGACACTGTGGAAAACACAGTGCCACTAGCATCCTTCTCCCTCCTAAGTGCTACAAGCTGGCATTTATTATTATTATTTTTTACAAAATAAGAGAATTGTATAGGATTGTTGATCATCATCACCATCATCATCATCATCATCATTCATATTATTATTATTATTATTATTATTATTATTATTATTATTATTATTATTATTATTATTATTATTATTATTATTATTATTATTATTTTAACGGTGTCACCATGGAGTCAAAAGACTCATCGCAGGAGACCCGACATTGACACGACATCATCATCATCATCATCATGCATATCAAGGATTTAGGCTAGCATGGACTGTTCCAGCCTTAGAAGTCATCGTTGAATCGTTTAAGAGGACGTCCTGGTTTTCTTTTTCCTAATGGCTTGTATTTTAAGGTTTGTTTTGGTAATCTTTCTGTTTTCATTCTTTGAATGTGTTCCATCCATTTATGTTTATATTTTTAAATTTTTTCTATTACTAGTTTTTGGTTTAATTCTTTCATAATTTCTTCGTTTCTTTTGTGATCAAATAGGGTATACTTTGCAGTTGTTCTCATAAACTTCATTTCTGCTGCTATTAATCTTTGTTTGTCTTTTTGTTTTATTGTCCAGATTTCGCTTCCATACATTAAGACTGGTACGGCTAATGTATTGTATACTTTTAGTCTAGTTTGTTTTTGAACTTGGTTTGGTTTAAATATAGATTAATTACACCTGTTATTTTTAAATATTTTATAATTTTTACGTTTATATCTTTTTCATTTTCATATGTGATCGTACATCCTAGGTAGTTAAATGAATTCACCTGTTCTAAAATCTTGTTATCTATTACTATTTTAGTTCTTGCTGGATCTTGTCCTTTAAAGGCCATAGTTTTTGATTTTTCTGTTGATATTATCATACCATAATCTTCGGATATCTCATTTAGATCTAAAATAGCTTTCTGTAGTTTATCTTCAGAATTTGTAATTATTATTTGGTCGTCGGCAAAGAGGAGAGTGTTTAAGTTAACTGTAGGAGAAAGTTTAATTCCTTGAAGTAAATTTTTATTCCATTTTATTATTATTTCATTTAAGTAGATATTAATAAGAGTTGCTGAGAAGGGACATCCCTGTCGGACCCCTTGGTTTATCTCTCTCGTATATGATAGCTCGTATATGATACAAATATGATTAGTATTTGATTATTTTCATATATACTTGTGATAGCTTTTAGGATATTATTTGGTATTTGGTATTTAAAAGAAACATATTATGTTAAATAATATGTTTCTTTTAACTTTATCAAATGCTTTTTCAAAGTCAATAAATGCAATATGTGTTTCTAAATTGTATTCTCTTCTTTTCTCTATTATTAATTTTAGGCAAAAGACCGGGACTATACATGATCGTCCTTTTCTAAATCCATTCTGTGCTTCTAAAATAAAGTTTTCGGAATATTTCATTAGTTTGCTATTTAAGATTCTGCTATATATTTTGTAACAGGAATTTAGTATTCTGATACCTCTATAGTTTTTAGGGTCATCTCTATTACCTTTTTTAAATATAGAAATCACAATTGCTTTTTTCCATTCTATTGGGGGGATACCAGTTGAATAAATTTTATTTAAAAATAATAAGAGTCTTTCTTTGAATCAGGATTGTTGATGATAAAAATTAAATATTACAAGCAAATATAAATAAATTAATAAATATATTTATATATCGAGAAAATTGGGGGTGCTGCACTTTGGCAGTGCCTATGCATGAGGTGCCCCTGATTGTCTAAAATAGTGTTCCTTCTGTGAATTTTTATTCATTTAGCTGGTTAAAAGAGTTTTCTTTCTCCCCAAAATGATTGTCCCTGCCAAAGATTGACTAACTCGTGAAGTGGCTGATAAAACGTTTACAAAAAGTTCCCCTGATCGGCTAGTAGAAGAGAACTTCTCGTAGTCTTTCTTTTGACTGTCTAATGCTATTGAAGCAAACATTATTTTCACAGGGATCTACTCTCCCAAAGAACCTTCATAACAACTTTTCAACTGGAGGCAAGTGATGTAATATGGAGTGGCAGAGTTTTCACAAGAACATAATGATATTTAATTTAGAATTTACATATTCCTAAATTTCATTAAAACACAGACATTGTTGATAATTATTAGATGGTGTGGAATTACTGATATATATGCGAGAATAATGAAAGTAATATATAAAACAGTGCCGTAGCTGGGGGGGGGTGGAGGGTGAGGTCTGCTATGGGTGACACTTTGAACCTTACCCAATCCGTCGTTTTAACTCTTCTGTAGTATTTTTGGTGTCCATTGAGAGGGGCGACAAATTCAGTGACCACCCCAGGTGGCAATAGCTCTAGCAACGCTACTGATATAAAGGAAGTAAAACTTGTGTTATTGCAAAGGAAAAATAAGAATTGCAATGGGAAAATAAAAAAAAAATAACAAATAACAGAAATAGTGGTATGAGAATGCACACTACACATTGCATACTACCTATATTTTCGTGGAAAGGCTTAGACGTTGGTTATGCATTTTTAACTAAGTATTTTAAGGAAATTACAACGTTAGTAAGATATACATTAAAATAAAATTTAATATACTTCAATATTTCGGCAAAGTCACGTTTCCATTTTCAAGAAACTTAAGTACAAGACACGTGCACGCAGGTACAACAAACAGCAAATGAGGAAGAAGCAGGAAGCTATTATTTTTCCTAAAGTCCTGGTGGTGCCCTCTAGCGGGCAAAGTTGGTATTCTTGGGCGATTGGGCTGAAGGTCTTCTGATGCAGGTTTCCCAAATTTGAGGAAGTCTCATACAGCCAAATTTGTTGAGGTTCGGATTGTTTCTTAGGGGATTATGGAGTTTCAAAATTCCATAATCCCCTAAGAAAAGCTTAGGGGATTATGGAATTAGCTGAAGGCTTTTTATCAATTAGCTGAAATTATGAAAGGCTTTTTATGGAATTAGCTGAAATTATGAAAGGCTTTTTATGGAATTAGCTGAAGCTGATTCCATAAAAAGCCTTTCATACTTGTATTTACTACAGTACTATAGTGGCTTTCTTCCACCGTATTCTATGGCAGATATCCAGTGCATGGTCAGCAAGACCATAGTAACTGTACTGGTGAAACCGGATGTAGTCCTTGTGTTCTGAAATTCTGATATTGGCTGTCCTGCCTGTTTAGCCAATGTAGGACAGCTTACAGCTGCAAGGGACCTAGTATATACCAGGTAGGTCTAGGGGGGGGAGGTTGGTCTTTAGTAGAGCGAATAAGGAATGCCAATTTTTTATATGATCTGTAACAAGAAGTTAGGTCATGTTTATTTAGGATTTTTGTAATTTTTTCCGAGGTGCCTCGGATATAGGGTATGGTGATGGATTTCGAGTAATCCTTGTTGTGAGTGTGGGGGTTGTGGTTTACTGGTTTCAATATTTTTTGGATTTTTTTGTGGGGGGGTAGCCATTGGCTGAGAAAGTGTTGAGAATGTAGTTTAGTTCTGTGGTTAGGGCATTGTCATTCGAGCAGATAAGTTTAGCCCTATTGTGTAGTGTCTTAATGACTCCATATTGTTGCGAGGAGGGGTGGTGGGATTGTTGGTGAATGTATCTGCCTGTATGGGTGGGTTTTCTATAGACTGAGAAAACCAAGTTTCCATCAGGCTGGCGGGTGACTAGTGTGTCTAAGAAAGGAAAGCAGCTGTTTTTTTCTTCTTCCAGGGTGAATTTGATTCTGGGGTGTTGGTTGTTTATATGTGTTAGGAAGATGATGAGTGCATTGGAGCCATGTGGCCAAATAGCGAATACATCATCAACATAGCAAAGCCAAATGGTTGGTTTTTGTGGGGCAGAGTTTAAGGCTTTCTCTTCAAAAGTCTCCATATAAAAGTTGGCCAAGGGTGGGGAGAGTGGAGAATACATGGCTGTCCCCTCTATTTGTTTGTTATATTTTCCTTGCCAAACAAAATAGCCTGAGTTCATTGTGAACTGAAAAAGGGCTGTGATGTCGGGAGGAAATTTAGCTTGGATTAGCTCTAAGCATTCTTTGAGTGGGACATTTGTGAATAAGGAGGAGACATCAAAACTGACCATTATGTCAGTGTGTTTGAGTGTAAGGTTTTCTATGCTGACTTTGAAATGGGCTGAGTTTTTTTATGTGTGAAGGTGTGTTGCCAGTATAGTGTGAGGGAGCTTTTGCCAAATGTTTAGCTAGTTTGTATGTGGGGGGAATCAATGCCATCCACTATCGGACATAAAGGCACATTTTCTTTATGTATTTTTAGGAGTCCATAAACACGGGGGGTATGGAGTTAAATGGTTTTAATTTGTTAGTAATTTCCACAGGCCAAGAAGTGACCTTCTTAAGGAGCCTGTGGAGTTTTCTAATTTGTGAGTTGGTGGGATTGTATTCGATAGGGAGGTAAGTAGCCCGATCTAACAATAAGGCTTTCAGCTTACCTGTGTAATCCTTTTGGTTAAGCAATACTGTGGCGTTCCCTTTATCAGCTTTGGTGATTATTATTTTCTTGTTTTTCTTTAATTCCAGTGGATCTTTAATTTCCTTATTGGGCATGTTGGCTTTTGGTGGGAATAGCTTTGATCAGAATACAAGCTACATCCAGTCTGATATCGTTGGCGACGTGGTTTGGAAGGTGTCGTATCCCGCGTTCAATTCTTATCATAATATCTTCAGTAGGTATTCTTCTGGGCGCGATGGCGAAGTTGTGGCCACGTTAAATGATCAACATTGTTAAATGGTCAACAGTTAGCGAGCTGATATCACATTTTAGTTCACAGTCTGCAGTTTTGGAAAACATTTCAAAATTTCCTTCTTTCACTTTCCTTTTTCAAATTTCTATATTGTCTCTCATAGCACAAATTTTATCCACCGCTGTTAAGATATTTTCTCCTTTTCCTTGCCACACTGGTGTTTATTTTATTCGTGTTCAAATATGTCAGAAAGATATGCCAATTTTGTGCACCATAATTTGTTTTGAATTAGATCGCAGAATTCATTTTGTTGATTTTCCTCAAAACATTTAAGCATCATTTCCCTCAATTCATATATACGACAAAGCACTCGACCTCTTGACAGCCAAAGAACTTCTGAGTGTAGTATAATTTTTTTAAATTTTCCCCCCATATCTTCACAAATTTTAGCAAATAATCTTAATTTAAGAGGTCTACTTTTAATGTAATTGACCATTTGAACAACTTCGTCCATAACCTTTTTTAATTCATTACCAGTGGTTTGCGCGACTAGTGTTTCGCGATGTAAAAAGCAATGAGTAATTATAATATTTTCATTTTCTTTCTTTGCTAAAGCTGTGAAACCTTTTGTTGAACCAACCATTGAAGGAGCGCCATCTGTGCATATTCCTACACAATTTAACCATAGCAAATTATTTTCCTTCATGAAGCAATCTACTGTTTTAAATATATCTTCGCCTCTAGTTTTCATTGGAAGTTCTAGACAACACAAGAATTGCCCAATAATTCTGTTAGTATGAATGAAACGTATAAAAACGAGTAATTGCGTTAACCCACTGACATCTCTTGATTCATCTAACTACAATGTAAAAATCATATTATCGTCTTGAAAAATATCTTTTATTTGCAGCTTAACGTCAGCAGATATGTCTTGAATACGTCTTCCAATCGTGTAATCTGCCAAAGGGATTTTATTAACTTTTATCTCAAATTCGGGCCCAAACATTGTTCGAACGAAACAAAACAAGGAGCCACAGATTATTGCCGAAACCACTATAAAGTGGTTTCGTCAACAGTGTGTGGCTCACTGGCTTTTGTGACAAATGACTATGTTTTGAGGCAAAATGGCGCTTTAATTTGTTTGGTACCATACTTTCATTTGCAAGTATCGCCTCACAAACTGAACACTGGGGACAAGGATGGTTTTCATTACCAGAAAATGTGAACCCCAATTTCATATAATCTTTATTGTATTAACGAGACGTGGAAAATTTTCCTTTACACTTATTCCGTATTAATGCAGACCGTTCAACAGTTGATTCTTGCGTGGTTTCCTCTATAATCGATACATTTTGTTCATCGCAAACGTCACCTTCAGGTTTTTTTTTTATTAATTAGAAACTTATCCATTTTACGGGTAATTTAATACCAGTTTGATAAATAAAACTGTGTGCGAATTTATTGTAAAGCTTTAACAGTAACTTAAAATAAAATAAAAGCACCAGCTCTTCGTTTATTCACGTCAATAATAACATTTGTATGAATAAGTGGGGCGATTTATTTTATTGGTCGAACGATAATAAAACCGAGCGACTACTACGTAATAAAACCAGAATGATAGATGATGGTCTGCTTTTGGCTTTTGATGAGAACGGACGTGTTATTTTAGACTGATCCTGATTACATTGCATACAAGGTTTCTCAGTAATCTCACATTGCACTGGTGCTGACACAGTTTGATTCCTACTGTCTCCTCCTCTGCACGAAACATGCTAGAGGTCAAATGGCCGGCAGGCCCCACCCGCGATGAGGACCAGTGGTGGATTTAAGGTTTTATAGGGAAGTAGGTTTCTAAATTGTGGCCAAGTGAGATATTGATACTCCTTTTCCCCAATTAGTAGGTTGCAACAAGACTTAATTTGCTAGTAGACAAACTCAATCTACAGGACGCTTGCTGACAGGCTTCAAGCCCTGCGGTATTATATACTGCTAGTAGTCCATTTATGTCTACAGGATACTTGGCTGGCAGGCCCCTAGCCCTGCGGGATTATTTATACTGCTCTCAGCCAATTTCTGCTGGCGGTAAATCGCCACTTTGACAAACATCAAAGAACAGATCCAGATCCTTAATAAGGATTCCCTAGAGGTACTAAAACTCATAATAGGCAAGCTAGAATCTGACTGGCCAGGATTTATAAAACAATACATTCACTCTAATGATCAGAATGGAGAGGAAGAAGTGGAGAATGAGATTTCACAAGATGAACTCATTGCTGCTCTGTCACCAAAAAAACCCCTGTCAAAACAACTCTCAGTGAGAGCACCCTAACAAAAGAACAACTATAGAAGACCAGATGGACGAAGACATACCAACATCAGATGTCCCGAGGAATACCGAAAAGGTTCCACCTGTTATACTAAGGGACAAGGACAAATGGACCACTATCACATCAGCCCTTAGGGAACATAAAATCTCATATTCCTGGGCTAAAAATCAAGATGAAGGAGTTAAAATCCAGCCAGCCTCACTCATTGACTACAGACAGCTGACACGATTAATGGATAACAAAAGTCTTCCATATCACACTTTTGCTTTACCCAGTGAAAAGAATCTCAAAGTAGTACTTCGCAGGGTAACCAAAGTTGTCACCTGTGAAGAAATCACTGCTGACCTCATGAGTTTATTATTATTATTATTATTATTATTATTATTATTATTATTATTATTATTATTATTATTATTATTATTATTATTTTAACGGTGTCTGCATGGAGTCAAAAGACTCATCGCGGGAGACCCGACATTGACACACTAACCATTATTTACACAATACCTGTCATACCTCTCCTTAAATTCATTCACAGTGGAAGCATTCACAACCAGTTCTGGCAAAGCATTCCACCCATTCACAACCCTCCAAGTAAAAAATCTAGACCTAACACCCTTGTTAACCACACTCTTGCACAATCTCCAGGGATGGCCCCTCGTTCTCTCACATCCTGCATTGGTCTTAAGAATATCATCAGTATCAATCCTGTAAAATCCCTTTAACAATTTAAATACCTCTATCATATCTCCTCTCCTACGTCTATCAGCTAGTTTTTGGAGCCCACAGATCATCAATCTATCCTCATAGGGAACATCCCACAGACCTGCAACAATCTTTGTAACCCGCCTCTGAATCCTCTCTACCACTTCGGCATCACCAAGAAATCCTGGCGACCAGATCTGTGCACAATAGTCCAAATGCGGCCTTATTAATGCCTTATAGAGCGGAACAATAACTTCCCTATTCCTGCTTGCTAGTGTGTTCCTCAACAACCATGTAATTTGATGTGATGTTTTGGCAATCTTAGCAATATGCCCTTTAAACTTAAGTTCTCTGTCCACAATAACTCCCAAGTCTCTTGTCTCATCAACTTCCTGCAGTTCAGTTCCGTTAATATAGTAAACAGCATGCGATGTCATCCTCCCGAAGTGCATCACCTTACACTTAGCCACGCTGAACTGACAGCTCATTTACCTCAGTCCATAGCGTCAGCCTATTTAAGTCATCCTGTAAAATATCCACATCATTTGAATTGATTATCGCTCTTTCCAATTTTGCATCATCAGTAAACAAGTGGATATTTCCATTCAAGGTATTTCCAATATCATTGATGTACAAATTAAACAATAGAGCACCAAGAACTGAGCCCTGAGGTACACCACTAGTCACTTGCCTTTTCCTGGACTCAGCTCCTCCGTAAACCACTCTTTGATATCTGTCCGCCAGCCATCCTTTAATCCAAATCACCATCTTCGGATCCATACCCATTTGCTCTAATTTATGTAACAGAGTTCCATGTGGAATCCTGTCAAAAGCCTTTGCAAAGTCAAGCAGTATCACTGAGTAAGGATTTCCTTACTCAGTGAGTTGGAGCTTAACACCAGTGAAAGTGAGCAGGATGCTCAGGGCAGATAAACGGCCAATGCCCCTGGTACTCGTAGAAATCAATAAGGCACAGAAAGAGATATATGAACTGACAACGATCTGTGGCCTCAAAATTTCTACTGAAACACTAAGGAAAAAGTCGACAGCTGGGCAGTACCATAGGTGACAAAGGTTTGGCCATGCCCAAAAGCTTTGCAAGGAAAATTACAGGTGTTTAAAATGCGGCGAGGGCCACCAGACCATCATGTGTACAAAGCCAATATCGACACCAGCTAAATGTTCTTGACTGAGCTATGTGATTTCTGACTAAGGGGTAGATAAAAAATGCTAATGTAAAAATATTTGCTGTGAATTTCAGTGGTAAAGAACTTTAGAACTATCTTTGCCTATTAAGGAGAAATTAGATTTTGAAGCTCAGTGTTTAATACCAAAAGTTAAGTGAATGTTATGTGTAGTTGAACTGAGTTATGTTTGCATTATCTTGTATCCAAAGTATGCTTATGTATATATTATATAATCCTGAATTAAATGTTTTGTTTTATTGATTTAAATTTGTTGTTAGCCTGATTCTTTTCCACTGCACCGTTCATAAAATTATCGGACCTAGCGGGAACCTCAAATGCTAATGTAAAATTCTGCCTATATTCAAACATTAGACTGCTAAAGTTAATTAATATTTGATTATACTATTTTGCATAGACTAATCTGAATATAGGGTGGCGCAGTATAAGAGAAACTTCCCTATATCTGGATTAGTAATCAACATACAATTAATTAACCTTAATAAGAACAACGTTAAAGCAAGATGGCGGATCAAAAGACAGGAAGGACGATCCAACAACAACAAAAAGATGACCTAGAACCTCTCACACCCACTTCTCCAACAGAAGAAATAAATATCATAGCCCACCTGAATAACAATAAAGCTCTAGGTTCAGATGGAATTACAAACAAAATAATCAAACTACTCCCCAGAAAAGCCATTGTACATCTAGTCAACATAATTAATGCCATCCTCAGACTCAAGTATTTCCCCTTAACATGAGGATAGCAGATGTCACGTCAATCAGAAAGATTGGAAAAAACACCCAACTCCCTGAAAGCTACAGACCTAACAGTCTTCTGTCTAATCTTGGAAAGATCGCAGAAAAAGTAATCCTTACAAGACTTCAATCACAAACGAATAAACTAGGTATAATCCTAAATGAGCAATTTGGATTTAGAAAAAACCACTCCACCGTTCAGCAGATCCACAGGCTGATCGAATTCATCTCTGAAGGCTTCAACTGGAACCTCCATACAGCTGCAGTTTTTTTAGATGCTGCAAAGGCTTTTGGTGTGGCATCAGGGTCTTCTCTACAAGCTCATCACATTCAATATGCCTACTAATCTAGTTAAAATAATTCACTCATACTTCAGAGACAGATATATTCAAGTCAAAATAAATGAAACTATATCAACCAGATGCAAGGTTCTAGCGGGAGTGCAGCAGGGCTCACTCTTGGTCCCCTTGCTGTTGTCTATCTATATTGCTGATATCCCTCAAAACCCAAGCTCAACAATCACTGCATTATATGCAGATGATGCTGCAGTATTAGCAAGATCTCTCAGCCCCAAACTAGCTATCAAAAGATTCCAAATCAGTATTCACACACTAGAGAAATGGTTGATGGACTAGAGAATCCAAGCCAACCCACAGAAGAGTTCAGTCATATTGTTCACTAGAAAAAAAGCCTCAAATCAAGGAAGATATACATTTACTAGGAGTTAAAATCCCATGGCAGAATACAGTTAAATATCTCGGCGTAATTTTCGATAAAAAACCTACAATTCACCTATCATATAGAACACATCAGTTCAAAGACATCCAAAGGAATAGCGCAGCTCTACCCACAGACAAAGTGAATTCGATACTCAGAAAAAACTACTCATATACAAGATGGTAACACGCCTAGTCATCACTTACGCATCTCCAGCATGGAGTCATACCTCGAACACAAATATTCAAAAGCTGCAGAGAATACAGAACAAATGTCTGAGAATGAGTTTGGATGCCCTATGGTTTATCAGAAACTCCCAGATTCACAGAGAAGTCAACATTCCCTACATCACACCCCTCTTTCACGACCTAGCTGAAAAGTTCTTCATCAAGACAATTAATCATCCGAACCCACTGATCAAGCAAGCTTCAGACTATAATGAAGCAGATTTCTGCAAATACAAGAGACCCAAATCAATTCTGTGCTCAGCTGAACACAGTTAATCGCACTGCCCTTTTAGGGCGAGCTTAAAGCTCAATAATTCTCCACTCAAAGAACTTTCCTTTTCAGATGGAGGGGAATATGAAAAGCATTTATGCTTCACCCATCAAGTCAGTATCGTTCTGCATTCTACGTGATAAAACCACACGGATGAATTCGGCTGCATTTATTCTCCATTATTTATCGAAATATATTGATATGAAATATTCTTAAAGGTTGAAATAATTAAGATAGTTTGTACATATAATTTTGAAAGTGAAATTTAAATTCTAGAACGTAAAACATCTTGCAATTACATTCTATTTAAAGTAAAGTATTTTTGGGACTCCTTAGTGCCGCACAATTTAGCTTCTGTTTACATTTACTGTCACTCATAACTTGAATGAGCTATAGAAAACCCCAACGAAAACGAAACTGATGGTTGCATGCAAGTCGGTATAGACTCGGGGGGGGGGGGGAGGTCCGAGCGGTTAACCAAATATCTTCTTTAACGGCGCTAACTAAAAATCGTACCGGTACTTTGCGAAATGGATTCCGCTATGGAAATTTCAGCGATTATTCTGATTAACGCTTTATGTTCGTGCGACTCACCTTCGCACTGCAGCCGACACATTACCTGTCGCGACACAGTTTGGAAAGCTCTGCTTTAGAGCCTTAGCGCAAACGAATATCGGCGTAAGATCGCAGTGCATTTGTTTCGTAATCTAAAGCGTCAATCGAACAATTCCAATTATTAACTATTCAGTTTATGTCGAAACATAAGCTTTAACCTTTAACATGCTGTATTACATTTATATAATGTTGTAAGCATCGTTATTTATAAACACAAACAAAATTTTTTTTTTTTTCATTTTTTCCTTGGGGGTGCTGCAGTGACATGTACAAGCTGCCACTGCTAGATGACAATTAGAAGTACCTGCCATGAGCTCAGAATTTTTGGTTTTGGTTCTTTCGCCTATTTTCTCTTGCACTACATTAGTTGTTTCAGTTTTTAGATATTTATGCAAATCCCCGTTTGATTCTGAATATTGCTTTCTTTTTCCGATTTTCGTTTGCGATATTCTGCGCCTGATAGTTATTTTTAAAAAATTTTATCATACTTATTGGAATGTTAAAATTATTTTAAAAGTGAAATCCTAATAACTGTATCAAAAAAAGTATTATTAGCAATCACTAAACAACTGTATTTATGCATTTTGATTCTATTTCTTTAATAAAGAGTAAACCGAAATAAAAAAAAATCTTTTTTTCCTAATTAGTATCCAATTTATTAATAAATAAATCTGTAGATTTATTTATTAATAAATTGGTTACTAATTAGGGAAATTTTTTAAATTTTATTTCGTATAAGCAGCATTCCCACTTAAAATTTCATCGGTCGCCACTGCTCTTAACCAATTATCTTAATGATCTACTGAAAAGAGAGCCAAAAAAGGCTTCACTTCAGAGATACAAAATTATTCAAATTAAGTGGATATTGAATCCAACATTATTTCAAAGCCGAACAGAGAAACTACAAGTGTTTCATGCTGAATATAGATATAGATAGAAACTATAAAAGTTTCGGCGGATCCAAGCGTAAGCAAACCTCTCATGACAGGGGCAACTGAAGTAAGCTCTGATCCTTAGTATTTCCCATATAAAACACATCTCCTAGCAGACATGTATGATGTTATACATTATGGGAAGGGGGACAGTACCCAGACCGCTTTCGACCTTTTTTTTTTTTTTTTTAATAGTTTCTATCTATATCTATATTCGGCATGAAACTCTTGTAGTTTCTCTATCCGGGTTTGAAATAATGTTGGATTCGATATCCACTTAACTTGCATAATTTTGCATCGCCGAAGTGAAGTCTTTTGACTCTCCTTTTCAGTAATTTTTTGGTGCCTTTTGTCGTAGGGATCCCAGACGTCCCGTAAAATACGGGATCGTCCCGTTGTCCCGAGAAAACACTTCGGGTGTATTTTAGAGTTCAAAACTGAATAAGATAGTGAAGTGAAGGGCATGTTGAAATCCAAACATTTAGATGAAGCCTTGGGATCTCTTAAAAAAATGTTGAAGAACTATCAAATTTAAAGAAAGTAGTGAAGTTCGTTATGTGTATCCCTGGAACAAATGCATATGTCGAAATATTATTTTCTCGTATTAACGCACTGTAGACTGATAAGAAAAACAAATTGTCTGTAAAAACAATGTTTATCGTAAAATCATTCTTCAGTGAGGATTGCATAGCTTTTCATGACATGATTCTTAAAAACAAACAATTGTTAAGTGAAATTAATTCTTCAGAAAAGTATTGCAAGAGTGATCGAAATATTGTGAGGTGAAAAGAGCATTACTGTATTAACAATCTATTTTGTATCTATAATAGTAAGAAAACCATTTGAAGGTAACTTAAAGTGGCTTAATGAAAATATGCACCTAACAATTGGATTTACTATTTGTTTACTTATACTTAGTAAAGTGTGTGCATACTAAACCTTACCACACACACTTGGAAAGTTAGAATCATTTTGTAAGACTGGCATATGTGATGGATGCCCATACTAAACTTTCACCCTCAGTCATAAGTGTCCCGTATTTTTTCCCAATGTACCTGGGTTCCCTACTTTTGTGATGTGACATCTTCTTTAGCAACTCGTATGGTAAAGTATAAGTTCTGCATCACTTCAAACTGAGTATTTACATTTACATCAGGGTCTGGCTCCCACTGATGAGACCTCAAAAAAGGTCGAAACCGGTCTGGGTAGTGCCCCCCCCCATAATGTATAACATCATGCATGTCTGCTAGGAAATGTGTTTTACATTATGGGAAATACTAAGGATAGTGATCAGAACTTACTCCACCATTGCTACGAGTTGCCCCTGTCATGAAAGGTTGGCTTACGCTTGGATCCGCCGAAACTTTTATAGTTTCTATCCATGTTTACATTCGGCATTAAACTCTTGTAGTTTCTCCGAAAATCTTGTATTTGGGATCTCTTAAAAAATGTTGAGAAAAAACTATTCGGCTTTGAAATAATGTTGGATTCAATATCCACTTAATTTGAATAATCTCAACGATCGTTTGGCCTCATTGATTAAATGAGATTTACCCTCAGGCCAAGGTCAACTCACAGCCAACAAAATCGGAAATAAATGCAAGATAGACGTTTTGCTACTGGCGTCTGAAATTAACACTGACAGTGCGATATTAAATGCAACATAATACTATATTATTTTAAATAATTATGATTTCTAAAAAACATACAGTACAGTGAATTTTTTTATTTTTTTACACCTCCAGGGAGGGCACCTACTCTACAACTCTGTCTCCACCAACTGACCGCAACTACGCCAACGCCATCTACCGCCGACCACCACTACTAGTATTTTCAGAGACAATCACAAACATCCATGTCCACAGCAGGATTTGAGCCGGCAGCTTTTTTTTGGCTGGAGAGCAGATTCGCTAATCTCTTGGCCAGCCAATTTTATTATGTAAAAATTTAACTAATGGCATCCTGAAGTCTGGTTTCAACAGAGAAGGAATAAATTACTTTTTTATGATTAATTTTTCATATAGTTTAGGCCAAATTTTGCTGCCTCGTGCAAATGCATGTGTTGAAGTCAGTAGAGCTGGCCCTGACTACAGGCCTTCGTGCATATAGGCCTACTTGTTATAGACAGACTTCTTGCCACAATTTGTTGAGATAACAGCATACATGTGCTTGAATGGAGCCACTGGCAAGCTGACCTGCAGTGGTGCATTATTACATTATGCTGTTATAACCAAAAATCTGTTTTCATGCTTCATGGTAGAGCAAGGGACCCTCTTAGCAAATATCTGGAACACATTCCATTGGTTTGAAATACAGCCCAGAGTCTGGATACATGCTATATGAAATTCCAAACTCTCTGGTAATATAATTCTGTGGCCTCCTTCAAGCTTACCAATAATTCTTCCCCTCATGAAATCATCTAGTGCTGTCTTTGAGACGTTACAAGACATCCAAGTTTGCAACTTCATTCCTTTACACAGGGCTATACTTACTTTTTCCCCAAGCTGGCAGGGCATGAAGCGCTAATGTTCAGGGCCCTCTCTAATTGTTTGATACCCTGAAATTGGCACTAACTTTTTTGGGCTTCCAGCTAGAGCCTTGTGCACCTATGCATAAGTCCGGCTTCCTTCAAACACAATTTGCTTAGCACCACCTTTTGACTTTTATTCTATTGAGTACTACCACATAACCCCTTTGCACACAATTTGCAGTTGTAATCTTGAGAAATAATGTTTATCCTTAGCAGGGCCGTCACCAGATTAGATCGCACCCCGAGGCAAACAATTAAACATTGCCCCTGACAGATTATAAGACAAAAATATAAGAAAATGTTCCAATTGCTATTTTGTTTTTATTACAAGAGAAACATGAATACAAAATGATTACATAATAATATTAATTAAATGTTTGCTCTACGGGGATATCGCACAATAAAACTGTTTATAAGCTCTTTTAAATTTAAATTATAAGCTATGTCTGCCTTTATCGATATAGTTGCTAGACCAACCAATCTTTCTTGGGTCATTGCTGTTTGCAAATAATTTTTAATCAGTTCAAGCTTGGAAAAATTTCTTTCCACACTTGCTACACTAACAGGAATTGTTAGAGTAGCGATGCCACCCACCGCAACATGGCTGAATGAGCACCCTTATTAAGCCGCGCCATGAAGCAGGCTGCTTCTATGTTACACCCTGTCGACGGTACTGATCCTTAGGTTTTGGAAACCGGTGTGGAACAAGGTGATTATCCATTGCCTTTCTTGTCAAATAGTATTCTATTTCTGCAGATATGTGTGCCTGGTTTACTGTTTTGAGGGATGAAATACCAGTTTTAGTGAAAAAAAAAAAAAAATCAACATCTTGACAAAACCAGCTAACTCACCTCTGATTGAAAAGCCATGATAAAGGTTTGCATCATGGATGAGATTTGAAGCAGGTCTAACCAACAAAGAGGCTCTTCCAAAACCAACTATGCTAACCAGATTCTATGTCTCTATTTAGGTGATATGACAAGTTCATATCATGATTTGTGTGGAGACTGAGAAACATTACTGTTGAATGTCTCTAATTGGGAAATTGTTAATATTGCTAGTCCTTTATATCATGTTCTGCATGCAGGAAAATATTTATGGTCGTAATCTGTTTTGTAGTATATGAGCATTTTCTTCTACATTACTGAAATCTCTTTTGTGGCAAATTATTTGGTTTTCAATAGATTTTGAATGAAATCTGAGATTTTTAATCGATGTTGTATGTATCTTTCCTCTGTTGGGATGAATAGACTTGTTGTGGGAATATTTAAAAGTTGATTTATATCTACTTGTGCTAGTTCAACAACTTTCTGAAACCAATATAGGCTATAATCAGTGAATGCTCTATCATCTGCATTCCGAAACTGGCGGCATTTATATGCACTGTATGGATATCTTTCATGTAAGCAAAATTTGAATTCAATAATTTTTTGGCTGTATTTTAAATCCGAGAAAATTTAAAATACAGCCAATAAATGAACTGAATCCAAAACTGGAAAGAACTGAAACATCAGACAGAATGCAGGATAAGAGATGGACAAAGAAAGTAAAGAACTGGTTTACTAGAGGGAAAGAGAAATAGAGGACGACGAAGGAGTTGATGGTGAAATGGTCTTGAAAATGCAGTGCCTTATAATGCTAGCCTAGTTGGCTGAGTGGTTAGCATATCTGCTCTCCAGCCAAAAGGCTGGGGGTTCAAATTCCACTCTGGGCATGGATGTTTGTGATTGTGAAAATACCAGTGGTAGTGGATGGTAGATGGCGTTGGTATAGATTATGATGGAAGTTGCGGTTCTTTGTAGTTGGTCGATTGAGTGGTGGAGACAGAGAGTTGTAGAGTAGGTGCCCTCCCTCGATGAGTCTTTGGACTCCCTGGAAGGGTTACATAATAATAATAATAATAAGCATTTACGTTCGATAGTGAAGATTTCCTCCAAAAGCGAAAAATAAATTTTTTTTTTTTCCCTTCCATTTCTTTTGTTTGTTATATTGTGACTGAAAGAAAAGCACTGAAAAGTCAAACAGTCAAAAACAGACAGATTTGATCAAAAAATTCCAATTTCCATCTCTAATCTTCCTACACCAGAAAAAATAATGGGAAGAACCAAATAGGCTTTGAGTCTACCTCTAAGAGAATCTTATAATCTCCCAACTGTGTTTTCCAGAAAAGGAGAAGAATAACTCATGTATTTGCGGAATTTCCACATAACATAAATAACTCTGGGTTAAGGTGGTACACCTTTTGGCAACTCTTATAGGTAAATATCACTTCTCCATTGCTTCTGCCTTAGTATCACCACTTCTGGGTCTGGCTCCCACTGATGAGAC
This sequence comes from Typopeltis vanoorti, assembly GCF_054136105.1. Lineage (NCBI taxonomy): Eukaryota > Metazoa > Arthropoda > Arachnida > Uropygi > Thelyphonidae > Typopeltis > Typopeltis vanoorti. The sequence continues at coordinate 187,580,237 of NC_143549.1, read as the reverse complement.
CTCAATAAAGGTCGAAACCAGTCTGGGTAGTAGTCCTTTCCTTAATGCACAGCATTATACATGTCTGCAAGGAGATGTGCTTTGCATTATGGGAGATACTGAGACAAGGAGTGATGAGAGCTTGGTCCACCTTTACCACGTGTTGCCTCAGTCCTGAAGATACTTCAGGCACAAACTTTGTATGCTTACACTTGGATAAAGGATTAAATTAAATTTATTATACATAAATAACTATCTTGACAACATGTATATAGCTCTCATCATTATGGACTTAACTAAGTAGAGCTCTTGTAATCCATCAAGCAACCAAGGCAATGCTTAAAAACAGCAAGTTTTTTTTTTTTTTTTGGGTGGAGGCAGCAAAAGCCAACAGAATTGTATCTCAACCATAAAAACACCATATTTTTTATTTTTATTTATTTTTTTAAGGGGCAGCAAAATAGTGCTTGCCTATGGACAGCAGATATCCTAACAACAGTCCTATAACTAAGGTTATGGTATCTATTGTTGCACTGACTGTGGCTATGTAGTTTGATTCCCCTCAGACATTTTTGACCACTACTCATGCAATTCAAACATCTTTGCTTGCAGCATATGGCGCTGTCCAAATCACTTCTTAACTTTGTTTTAATTAGTATCTTTAAATCCTTTTTAAAGCTCTATATATTCCATTTATTATTATTCAGTTCCTCCATGGAGTCATTAGTCATCGTGGGAAGCCCATCTTAAAAAGCACAAAGTGTAGCATACCATTTCTTAAACTTATTCACTATTTGTGCTCTCACTTCCCTTCATGCAAAAAGTCACACCTCACCCTCTTACTCACCCCTTCCATTTGTAATTTCTAGGGACAGTCCTTTGTCCATGTCTTTTAATCTACTATACGAAAGTACCCCAGTTTGAATCCTGTAACTACCTCTCCTCAGTTTAAATGTCTTAATCATATCACCTCTCATTCTTCTATTGACCAAAATGTGCAGTTTGCATGTCCTCAATCTATCATCATATCTGCCTATGCATCCTCTCCAAGGTTAATTTATCCCCTTCAAATCCTGGTGAGCAAATTTGTGCACAATAATCCATGCAAGGCAAAGTCTGATTAGGGTTTATAAATGGAACCAGAACTCTTCTCGGTGTTCTCAGTATTGCAGCAATCCTCTGGGTAACATTCACCACAATATGACTTCTAAACTTCAAGTCACTATCAGTCACTGCCCCAAGGTCCCTTGAATCCCCAACTTCCTGTAGTACAGTTCCTATGACAGAATAGGCAGCTTCCCCACTTATGGATCTCAAATTTCAATACTTTGCATTTAGTGGTTGAAATTTTTTTTCACTTAGTTATACTATAAATTAGATTCCAAGAAGATATTGCGCATGCAGTATCTTCGCAACTGGGTTACTTGTATCTGTATGTTAAGGCTTAAGTGCTGGGAGGGCATCTTGTTGTAGGCTTAATGGATTATTGACAGCATTAGGAAAGGAAAATAATCAATTAATCATCCAATATGATGGGGTTACTTGTATATAGAGGCTAAAAACACTTGCTGTATCCCTTCTGGGTCTGGCTTCCCCTGATATGAGACCTCAATAAAGGTTAAACCTGATCTGGGCAGTGGCCCTTCCCATAATGCATAGCATTATATATACACCCAAAAAGGATGCGTGCTTTGAATTATGGGATACTGGGGCAATTGATGTGAAGTCATTAGCCTCTATATACGAATATCCCAATCGTGAAGATACTTCAGACACAAACTTTGTTTGCTTACACTTGGATAAAGGATTAAACAAGAATATAATTTCTTGGCATCTTTACACTTACATTTAGTTGCATTAAACTGACACTCCGCATTAATTTTCTCACCTGTCCAGCTTACTGAAATCCTTCTGAAGGGCTACCACATTGGCAGTGTTACTAATAACCTTCCTAATAAACTAATAAACCTTCCTAGCTTCATATCATCTGCAAATAATTGAGAATATCTTCCTGTAATTCATTGATATGAAAGGTTAAACAATACAGTTCCGAGTACTGAGCCTTGAGAATCTCCACTTGTAACCTCCTGTCTCTTTGATAGTGCACACACTACTATCAAATAGCCAATCCCCAATCCTATTTACTAACCTGATATCCAAATTCACATGCTATAACTTAATTATGGGAGGAGCGATGACAAGGGGCCACCCTTGGAAGTTATGAAAGGAAGCTGTGAGCAAGAGGGTGAGGAGTGGTTGAATCATGGAATGCATTGCCTGAGAGAGTGGTGAAAGCAAGAACAGTCAATGAGTTCAAGGAGTGGTATGATAGCCTTTGTGTTTCCTAAGAAGGACCTCCCACGATGATTTTCTTGACTCCATGGAGGCCTGAATAATAATAATAATAAACTTATTATGTGGCATCTTGTCAAATGCTTTTGTAAAAAGACAGTATATGCCTGCCCCTCATTAACTACTCTTGTTACTTTATTATCAAAGGCAAATACATTACTAAAATAAGAGTTCCCCATAACAAATCCATGCTGACCCTCACAGATAACATTACCCTCATGTGCCCAATGCTGCACATGATCTCTCAGTAATTTCTCCAAAATCTTCACAACTACAGAAGAAATATAAACTAGCTTATAGTTTGACACTTACATTTTACCACTTACTCTATGCAATGGGACAATCTTATCCTTCTTCCACTCCTTGGGCAGCTTTCTCGTAGCCTCATTTTCATTGAAGAGCAAATCAACAGAGCTGTCAGTCCTTCAGCACATTCTCTTAAAACATGTGGTGAAATCTCATCTAGTATTATTGCCTTATTGACATCCAGAGAACTTAATATTTATAACATACTCTCTTGCACAAACCTTGAACTCTCCCTGTTCCTATAGTAATAAAATCCTTTTTTTCAAGAGTGAAATACCCCAATAAAGTAACCATAAAAGAACTTCACTATGTCTTCTGCATCAGTCACTCTACTCCCATTTTCATCTAACAATGTAATTCTTCTACAATCATCTCTCCTCTTGCTGGCCACATAACGAAAGAATTCCTTCGAATTTTCTTTAGATCTCAGGGCTAATCTCTTCTCATATTCAAGTTTTGATTTCCTTACCATGTCATTTCCTAGTCTATATTCTCCATGGAACTGCTCTTCATCCCTCTCCTTATACTTTTTTCCATAGCCTCCTTTTCATCTGCAGTTCCTTTGTGATATCATTAGTAATCCACTTTACAACAAATCTTTGTTCTCTTTATGGAGTGCATTTTTCTTTTTGTTAAATTAACCCTATGTATTACCTATGAATAAGATGTGTGTGTGTATGTGTGACATAGTGAAAGAGATAACACAAAAACATAAAAAAATTAACATTTTAATCAAGCTGCCTCACATAATGAACAAAAAAATCTGATTTTTTTAAAATCATAATTCCTAAAATTATTTTCACATAATAATGGTTTAATCATGAGAAAATACTATGTACAAAATCTGAAGAGTACATTGATGACATTTAAGTATTCTACTGTTGGACAAGTAACAATGAAAAATATAATTTTTCATTGTTTCATGGATTTAAAAAACAGCACACAGTTTTGATTAAGATCATTGGATATAATGGAGACAATGAAAGTGGTTAAAATAGTAACTTTTAAAGTTTAAGAAATGCATTTAAATAAAAATGAAGGAAAATCGAGTGGCTACAGAAATTTTATAACAAAATTGAAAGCACATTTAGATATATGGCACTTAACATATATAAACATATATATATACAGTATAAGATTTTCAGTAAACATTAAAAGTTCTGTAACAGATACTTTTAGTACATTTGAGTTACATCAAGGTTGACTTCCGTGCTGTTAACTTTGATAACATAGGCTGATATCTGTATTACAAAATATTGCATTTCAAAATCTATAATATAAATGTAAAACATATCTTATTTCATAATTATCAATCAAACTATATATGTATGTGTATAATATATACACGCATACATAAATACATACACACATAAACACATATTCATTTAATATATTGCAGATATATTAAAATTTCTGAGGAATGTTAAATTAATATATGAAGGGTATAGGGGAAAAACAACTTCAGTCCAATTTTTGTGAATTCAACCTAATGCTGCTCTGTTGGGGATTAAAGGAAGGTTTCATCTCATAAATACGACTTTCTGCATAGACAAATGAACGGAGAATATTTCTTAAACTTGGGAAGAACACCCTCAGTCCGAGCGGTTGTATGGAAAAACAACTTTGGTCCAATCACATCAACTGTTATCACTATTGCATTAGCCATTATTTTGGTATTAGTGGTTTGTTGAATCACTATTAGTTTTGATTATAGTTTTACTGTTTTGGTTTTACGAGTATTTTAATAGTAAAAAGTAGTGTGAAAATGATAAGTGATTATTCTAATAATTCTAATGAAAGCGAAGCTGATACTAAAGAAAAACTCACAAAGAAACGAAAAAAGACAGGTAGGACTAGAGATGTAATGAAAATTCTTTGCGCAGCAATGCACGACGTTGGTCCTGACTGTTTATGCAAAAGGTATCATTGTTTCGAAACTATTCCTGATGCCGAATGAAAAAGAATTATTCGTGATTTTAACTTATTAGGGAACTATAATGACCAAAACTCTTATTTCAGTGGACTAATTACAATCCTTCCCGTAATGAGAAAGCGTCCTAGAAAAGGAGTTGATGCGAGGGTGAACACGGCTTCATTTGCTTTTCGTGTCAGATTACTGCAAGGCAGTGATGAGGGAGGGAATAGCGAAGATGTCAGAATTTGCCATAAAGCATTTATTTCTTTGCATGGTATATCTGAAGAACGAGTGAAAAGGATTAAAAACTGTTTGATAAATACTGGTCAGTCACCTAAAGATGGGCATGGTAAACACCTAAACAGATCCCAAAAAATTTCAGAAGAGACTAAGAACAAAGTTAACAGTTTTATTAAAAGTCTGAGGGGACGAAAATCCCATCATTCGTTAAAAGAAACCCAAAAATTATACCTTTCAGAGGATTTGAATATTTCAAAAGTTCATTTAATGTACATACAAAATAACCCAGAAAATAAAGTGTCTTATGAAACATTCCGAGGAATTTTTGAAAATAACTTTAATATCTCTTTTGGGTATCCTAGAAAGGATACACGTAGCAGGGTGTGACCTCTCAAAGGGGGAAATTTCCATTTTGATTTTTTTATATAGGCACAAACTTAGCCGGAATTTACCAGGAAAAAACCACTTCAGTCCGGCAATTTCGACAAAAAGGCCATTATTTGCCATTTGTTTTTTTAATTTTTAAGTACTATTTAAATTAATTATGTTTAATATACATGAATGTACCATATCTATTATTTTTTTATTTTGTTATGCCATGTTTACTTGCATTTTGACAACAAGGAAAATTTAATTACGTTTTTTTCGGAAGTCAATATCGTGGACTGAAGTTGTTTTTCCCCTGCACCCTTCATATGTTAACATATATATCAAGGACTCTAATAGATCAGCTCAAAAATTATACAGTTTCATTCACTAAAAATTAATCTTTTCATCATGCATAATTTCAACATAAAATGTAAATTAATAGTGGAGCCTTAAATAATTAAAATGTGCACTTGAAAAAATTGTATAACTTGCTTTTAATGGATAATTACATTTATAATATAATAATATATAATGTCAGGAAATCTATCTGAATAATGGAATTTTGAATTGCTACTTTGGACATCAGATACTGCCATATCTGATGCTCAAAGACACTTCGGTAATTCTTTTCATGAAAAATAAATAAAAATTACAAGAAAGCCTTTGTTGACAACCATTCTAGATTAGGTTCTTAAAAGCATTCACATGAATACAGTATGGTAAAACTTCAAAGCACCTGCATAAAAGGGCGGAGAATATTAAAGCACCATGCAGTGTTGCTAAATACACAGTATTTAGGACTGCTGAATTTCTGTTTGAAAAAAAGTAGTTTTTGTCATTATAACTAAGGGTTTCTGTACCTACTTTTTGTATGCAAAAAAAAAATTCCTTTATTGTTTTGAAAGAAGTTCATAATGAGTACCATATAAATCCTACAAGCTTATACTTTGCAATAATGACTAAACTTACAGAAAAGCAAGAATCTAATTACAAAGAAATCATTTGATGATTATAGACAGTAGATGAAGACATGTTTACAAGATATAAATCATGAAAAGGATTTACAGAAATTACTGATTTATTTATTTATTATTTTATTCTTGTCATGAATATGCTGTACCATATTTAAAATATGCCTTTTCCCATTAAAAGTGACAATTTTGTAGTGTGTGTATATATATATATATACATACATACATACACATACACACACACACTAGGATCTGTATATATAATTTCTATTTTAACAGGAGCTTACTGATAGAAAATAGTTCAGCATAAAATAGCTGCTATATTATCTTAAAATGCTATTCACTGAAAATATATGCTTACATGTACAATTTCATGAAATAGAAAAAACGACACTTTTTTTTTTTACTTCCAAATTTCTATATAATAATATCTGAATTAATATTAAAGATATTTCCTAAGACATATATCACTGAAGGTACAAACATCCTCAGGCATAGTTTTTTTTTCATACTATATTAGAATTTCAAGCAATGACCAATAACTAACTACAGGTTATTATATCATTTAGTTGCCATATAGAAAATCTTCAGTATTTTCAGAATGACACTACTGCAAGTATCTTCTTTTGATAGTTTTTGGCAGTATTTAACAGTAGGTTACATTCTACAAAAACTACTGTGTGAAATATTCATTTCACACAGTAGTGTATTTTATATTTTTTACAGAGGATAATGTCTTTATGTTTGGCACAACACATGTGATTTTGATATTCATGCTTCGTAATAAATATTAAAATGCATCTTCTACATATGCCCAATGTAATAAATATCAATTCCTTCATTCTCTTCTGTTTCAGATATGTATACAATTCATCTGGATATGCTACTGAAGTTTTATACTATTTTTCCCTCTTGATTAATTAACTGTTTCTCAATTTGATTAAAAATGCTACAAAAATCACAGTCTATTATTAAATAACCCATTAAAGATTTTGTTTACATCAGATATAAAATTACAATTTGATTGGCCATACTGAATTATTATTCTTAATGAATAATGTAGCAACCTAAATTCGATCTGGTTAAAGTAAAAGTTTCGTATCAGAAAAAAAATTTTTGATTTATTCTGCCCCTTGATCATCTTTGTATTATTTTTAAATTTATATCCTAAAAGTTACTAATAAAGTATTAACAATATAATCAAAACAACTATCTTTAAGGAGATACACATGTCTTGTGATATTTTTGCTTCTTATTTTTTGAAGGAAATTATTTTACAGGTATGCTTTTGTTTGCTTATGCTAGATTCTTATCAAGTATAATATAAAGAAGCTACAAAGGTAAAATGATAATTCTCCCTTTGTGTGTGTATGTTTGGGGGGGGGGGGATAAATACATAATGTAAATCCTGCTCTCCAAATGTTGTAAACCTATAGAACTAGTATGAGAGTGGATTATGGATTAGATAATTTGGAATCCCTACTACAGAGCCAAAATATGGAACTTTTTTAAGTCAGTTCAGGCCTCAAATAAGTGGAATATAGTCTCACACTAAGCAATGAAATTCATCTACTATCTACAGACATTCACAAAACATCATAACCAAGGTGAGATTTCAACCGTCTAGTGGTTGGATTTACTATCCACTCAACCAGAGGGCAAATATATTTTATATGAATCCTATCAGATTGGAAACTTGCTGTAAATTAGTATTGTAAGTATACTAAGAATAAATGATTTGAAAACTTTAACTCCAAACATGGAAAATTTTCAAATTGTTTTAGGCTTCCAAATTTAACAGAAAGTTAAAAATATTTGCCACTGAAATATTTTCACAAACATCTGTACTATGGCGGGATTTAAACCACTGACCTATTGGTCTGAGAGTGGATGCGCTCTGCACTTGGCCATACAGGCTGGCAATATATACTTTGCATGGATGAATAAAGTGGTTTTATGGCCATTAGGAAATAGAGAAATTAAATGTCAAAATAATAAACATTTCAATAAGATTTTTCAAAATTAATACTTAAATGCCTTTTAACAACTGCATCATCACCATGTACATACGTACAAAACTACCTGTATAAACATAAAAAGCAACAATAAACGTGAATGCAGGATTGACAAAGTGCATTATTAAATAATTTCTTTATAGAGTATTATATAGTATAGATTATACATACTATAATCACTGCAAGACTATATAAAAATGTTATAAATGATAAAATATCTGTAGAGGGAAAAAAATTGAGAATAACAATAATATACTGTCATTCTCAAATCTCTAAAAACAATATATAGAGTATTTTGTAGATATAACCTCCTGATAAAGTATATACAATTATAATATTTTAAAAATTCTCAAAATGCATGACTTTTATCACCTCATTAATTTCATGCCATCCACATCAGATGGCATGACAGAATTGTCAATTGCCCAGAAAAATATATAGGAAGCTTTTGATTTTCAAATATTAGTTTTTAAGTTACATGTCAGCTTAAGTGGAGTTAGCAGTTTAATGAAAGTAAAACATCCAATTTAGCAGTTAGTTTCTTTCACTATCATCTTTAATGGAAAGTAAGAAATAAGAAAGAAAGAATCTGATAAGAGAATAATAATAATCAGAAAAAAAAAGGATGTGTTGATTACTATTTTAATGTTACTCCATTATACATAAATCTTTTGTTAGGCTATACTATGTAGATGCGTTCTCCAAACACACCTGAATAGGTGATTCCAGAATCCAGTTAACCTTAGGGAATAATAAAAAAAAAAAAAACCTTCCTAGCTACTGTGATCACATTGCCAACTAGATGAATCCTGGCATTCTCTGTATATAGAAAACTCAAACATAGGGAGATACAGTATAGTCAACCAGCAGTTGTGCCACTACTCCTCCCTGTTAGGAGAGGTCATACTGCTGTATAGCATCATAAAAATTTTAATGAACAGAGTAAAATTAATGTCTTCATTAATGAGTTACCCATATACACAATACCTTCTTAGCTAATGAATACAGTCCCTACTGTTTATAAAAAAAATACTGACATCTCATATGTACACATCATCTGTGGCACATCTGATAAGTCAGTAAAAATCCTGAAGAATTACAATCTATTTACCACCTTTACACGCCTCAAAAATACTGACATCTCTTATGGATATATTCACTCTCCTAGGCCATAAAACTATCGGCATCTCATATGTCTATGGTGCATTCAAGAAAATTTATTATTATTATTATTCAGGCCTCCAAGGAGTCAAAAGACTCATCGAGGGAGGTCCTTCCTAAGACATAAAGTCTGTCTAGACTCATCGAGGGGAGGTCCCCCCCCTGAGAAACACAAAGTCTATCATACCACTCTTTAAACTGACTGACCGTTCTCGCTCCCACCACTCAACAAAAATCCTGAAGTACAATCTAGTTACCACCTTCATACCCCCCCCCCACACACATACAAAAATTAGCATTACTCATCCACTCTCCTAAAGACCAGCTATGTTTCTTAGATTTGCTACCAAGGATTGCAAGCATTCTTATTATGGCCAAACAGGAAGAAGAAACAACAATTCTATGGTGGGTATCAAAGGCAAACCATGCCTTGGATATCCACCATAGAATTCACTGAAAAAGGCCACCTTGCTTCACAGAAGCAAATACAAGTATGAAATATTGTTCACAATACCTTCTTAATCTGCCTAAAAAAACAATCCTAACCTGAATAAGTTTGGATGCATAAAACTGTTTCATGTCTAGGAAATGCTTATTCTCAAACCATTAGCTCAACTGCTACAAATATCCAATCAAACCCACTAGGTGGTGTAGTTCAGGACTTTCCCCGTTTCTTTACATTAGTTTCTCTTAATCGTGTAAGATACTGTTCATAGAAGATGCCACTTTTTACTGTAAGTTAAATGTAATAAAAACAGACAACGACAAAAAAAAAGTCACATAAAAATTTTGTGTTTTAAGTGCAAGCTAAAATGAAGCACAAGCTAAAGAAAGCAACTAACTTCTGAGATGGGGAGAGAGAAAGCCTGTTGGTGATAGACATCTTGTGGAATCTGGACTGTCACTCACTTAAGGCATTATTTTGATGAATGGAGTATTGTGATACAGTGAGAGAGAAAGAATTTATGAAGGACAGATGTGGGTAAATGAGATCCTACTAAAGGTATCATTCCTTCTTAGATTAGAATAATTAATGATGACATTATTATTATTAGTATATGAATCTCCATGGAGTCCAGAGATTCATCATGTGAGATCCAAACTAACCATTATACACAAAAAACCTATCACATCTCTCCCTAAGCTCTGTGAGAGAACTCACAACTAATTCTGGCAATCCATTCCACTCATTCACCATTCTCCACACAAAAAATCTAGTCTGCATGCCTCTACTAACTATACTCTTTACACAACTCCCATAGATGACCCCTAGTTCTTTGACTATATCTCATATATTGAAAATTTTTCTTTACATCAATTTTATAAAACCCATTTAATATTTTATAACTTGCTATCATGTCCCCACTTTTCTGCTAACTAAACTTTGCAACCTATACACACCTTCAATATATCCTCATAGGGTGCATTACACATACCTGTCATCAACTTAGTCACTCATCTCTGAATCTTCTCTACCACCTCCTTGTCCCCTCCCAAAAAAAAAAGGTTGATCAAATCTGTGCACAGAGTCAAGATATGGCCAAATCATAACCTTATAAAGAGGGATAATAACTTCTCTATCTTTACTTGTTAGCATGCTTTTCAAGTAATCCTTTCAGCTATTTTACCACCTTTTGCAATATGCCCTCTGAACTTTAACCCTCTGTCCATCATTATCCCAAAGTCCCTAGCCTCATCAATTTCTGGCAATCCAGTACCATCAATATGATACACCATATGCAACCTTTTCAACCCCAAAGTGTATAACCTTACATTTTGCAACATTAAATGGACAATCATTATCCTTTGCTCACAATGCCAATCAAATCATCCTACAGGATATCTACATCACCTTTATCAACTATTTCTCTCCCCAGTTTTGCATCATCAGCAAACAACTCAATATCTCCCCTTAATTCTTATCCTGTATTATTGTTATAGAAATTAAAGAGCAGTGGCTGTAGTACAGAACCATAAGGTACTCCCTAGTCACCCTCACTCTCCTAGATTCCACTCAACCATATACTACTTTCTGGTATCTGTCTCTCACTCCCCCAATCCATGCTACTAGCGCTTCATATCCATTCCCATTACTCCAACTTTTGTAAGTTTTCTATGTGGTATTCTGTCACATGCCTTTGCAAAGTCCAAAAGTATCATGGTGTAGCCATTTCCTTTATTCAATTCTGTTCTCACTTTATTATAAAATGTGAATAAATTATGAAGACAGGGACCTACCTTTTACAAAGCCATGAGCCCCTTTTATGTGGGGAACCTTTATCTAGTCTTTTTCACCCCCCCCCCCCCAGGACAGGTAAACCCAGCCCTGTGAACACACACACACAGATTACAGTCAGGAATACTTGAGACCCAGCCACAGGCCTGATATGTCAGCTATGCCAGTCTCAAGCCTGGATAAAATGGGGGAGGGGGGGGGAATTGAGATGGTGCCATACCTCCCCGTAAAAGGGGCTCAAGGCCGATGTATCATCATACAAAATAAATAAATAAAATTAATAATCCTAACATATCTCAAAGTTTGACAATGTTAGAATCACCACTATCAGAATCTATCGCAAAGATTGTTGTAGGTCAGATGTTGTGCTGAGAGTGCGGATGCTTAGAATGTTAGCCAAGAGAAGTCTACCAAGCAGTATTCTTAATGCTGAAACTCTTGTCACTTTTATAGCAGTTAAAATGTCATTTGCTAGTTTATACAACAAATTTTGGTGTGATATTTACACTCCATATTCTGAGTGGGAAGGGGAAGGTTGAAATATGCAGTATGAAAGAATAAAATATTTTATATATATATTTTTTAAAGATGAGAAGAAATGTCACATGTTACTTTAAGAAATCTACAGCAGCAAGAAAAATGAACTAGTTTCTTGCAAGAGTTTGGATAGGCCATATTCAAAAGCTAGCAAGAAACACTACAGATGCATGTTTATTCAATGTAAAATAAGATTCTATAAATTACAGGGTACACTTTCATATCCTTAATTCATTCAACTAAAATCAGTAGAGATGAGTAACTAGAACAAAGCTGGAATTTCCAGAATTTCCTGGTCATCAACGCTGTATATCTGTTTGAGAGTAAATGCTAATCATGCAAATTTCTTCATATATTTCTTGGCAGACTCAAAGTCAGCATGTTTTTCAGCTGAAGTCTGAGGCAAAGAATACCTGATTAGTAAAACCTTCAGTACAATATCGACAACTACAAACATTCCTGGCCTGATATATATATATATATATATCTATCTTAGGATTTCTAAGTCTTGGCTATTTTTCTGTTCCCAAGGCTCCAGACATTTTTTTCCAAGTCCTGGGCATTTCTGGGACTGTACCATTTCACTAATGAAAATTTTTTAAATATATTTATTATTTATTATATTTTTATGAAATGCATCAACTGCTGCTCAATAAATGGCTTGACTGAATAGCAGAATAAATTTTTAAATGCATTTTCATATTGAAACTTCTGCATCATCCTCACTTTATCTGTCATTATAACCATGATGTTTTTTTTTTTTTTTTTTTTTTTTAATTATTCCAAATTCTTGAATTCTTAATAAGTCACACAATATTTTGAATATCAGCTGATGAATATTTTCTGGGTGTGTGCATATATATATGTATGCAAAATTAAAAAACATTGCATCATCTAATTGAGCAACAATACTGAAAGATCTTTTATTTTCAATACTGGTCTGCTTATTCAAAATAAGACTAAAGTGGTGATCCAATTATATTATAAATTAATATTTTAATTTATAATATAATTTTTGCCTTCTTTATTATTTTCATAGAAATCTAAAATAAACTTTAAGATATCTGCCTGGTTCATTCGTAATACATTATTCTGCTTTGAAAATTATTCACATATAAAAGAACTATTGGAAACTATTCAAATTAAGATGCTATCTTTGGCAGCCAATCATGATACGATCGCACTTAATTTTCTTGTTTACAAAAGGTAAAAATTGACTAATCAGCCTTAATTCTTTTTGAGCTACTTAAAGGTTATGTATTTTCCTCAAGGCTTCTTTTAAAATGCAATGCAATTCATGCACAGTTCTAAATGCATTATCACTCCACTACTGTTCGATTCTTTACATGAAATCTGCTTTGGACAATAACTTCACTGATCTGCTTCCTCATTTTTACATTAAAGTATTTTCAAGCTTTGGATTGATTTGTTTTCATTTTGAAGCTAAAGTAAAAATATTAACATTACAAAATTAAGAAAAATTTAAATTATAAAGTAATTGTTTTTATTTAACAACAAGTTATTAAATGTGATCCAAATTTAAAAATAAAAGTGAAAAATAGTAACTTCACCATACATTAGAGCACTGAAGTCTGTTGGCTACTGGCAGTGCTTTTAGGTGAGTGTGTGTGTTCGTTTAACTAGCATATGGCTTGATAAGAAGGGTAATTATGAGAATGAACTGACTCAGAGCAGCTAAGTGTAATAAAAATGTCTAATAATAGCTATAAGTCTATGTCTAAGTCTAGGTGGAATGGGTTAAACATCAGTCGTTGTATGGGCTGCAGCAAGATAAGCAAATTTTATATTTGATTATCTTGTAGCAGATATTGTTTAAATTGCAGATTAAGTGTTAAAGGGAGATATTTGAGTGTGGAATGTGGTGTTGGGATAAATTTCTTAGGTGATATTATCATAAATTCATTGTTTTTGTCAGCACATTTATACAACATGATGGTGAACAGCAAATCATTGCATATGTCGTAGCAGATAACAAAGTAAACAGCATACATTTCTCAAAATGGTATGGTGCCGTGAATGTAGTATGAATGCACATGGGAAGATGTTATGGATATTTATGTAGGGAGGCTGAATAAGAGAAAAGAACAAGTACGGATATGTAGGAAATTCGATACACTGATGGATCAGGAGGCTTGTTTAAATATGAGTAGGAAACATGGCATCGTATGAAGGTTTGTTTTCCAGGAGGTAAAATGAACAGACTGAAACGTTGGATATGAGGAGTAAGCATGCAAAGGAGTTGGTGGTGGTAGCAGTAGTGACAAATGACTCGACTGGGAACAAGGAGAATGTCAGATTAGATATCAGAAGGTTGTTGAGAAGGATAAAAGATAATAGTGTAATAGGAAAGGTAGTCAAGTGTGTTGCCCAGGTGTGATAGTGATGAGATGAGGCAGAGAACAAGAATTATGGATGATATTAGCAGAAATGTGTGAAGAGAAAGGAGTGCAGTTTGTTAATGTGTGGGTAAGGAGTTTTAAGGAAGAATTGAACTGTACAAGAGTGATGGACTGCATTTGAATGGTTTTAGTGTGAGTCAATTGAAGAGACTGCTGCTGCTGGAAGGGAAAGCAATAAGCGAAGAGAATGAATCAGAGCAAGTAAGAAGTGAAGTGAAAGAGTGTAGAGTAAGGAAGGAGAGATTGAAGTGGTGCTTGTGAATGAAGAAGTGGGTAACATGAGTGTAGTGCAAGACAAACAGGAAAATGGGGAGATTTGGGAGGAACAGGGAAAAACAGCATGAAAAAGGTTAATGCTCTAAGAGGAAGCGATTGCGTGTGTAGACAAAAAAGGGAAGATGACCTGGGATGTAGGGAAAATAGTTTGATTTGAAGAAGATTCTGGGATGAGTAAGTAGTAAAAGAAATGAAGAAATGACTCGAGGAAAGTATGGAGAAGTCATAAATAATAACTGGTATAAGTGAAACTTGTTACAGATCCAGAAATTAGCTATTATGTTTGTATATGAATGCTTGAAGTATCAGAAACAAGAGAAATGATTGCATAGGATGGGTTTGTTCACCCAAAAATCATTAGATAAGTGACACATGGTTTCATGAGGATGACATCCTGACAGGAATAGATGGAAGGGCATGATGTATTTCCTGAAGATAAAAAGGGTAAAAACGGAGGTGGAGTGCTATCAATGATAGAAAAAGAGTGTGTCCATACACGGTAGAGATGCAATGGGGAAATAGTGGTAGTGGTTTTGAGACAATATAATGCGAGATAGAAGTGAATAAAATGAAATACTTTGTTGGATGGTGCTGCAGATCTGGTAATGTGGAAGGTAGTGATTAGAAAATGTATAAGCAAATTAGCAAAGCAAATGGGAATGAGGATCTTGGATTTGATAATCTGATCAGAGGATGTGTTATAAATGAGGTGTCAAATTTCCCTCCAGCTGGTGAAAGTGACCACAAAGTGATTACCTGGATGGTTGCCATATGAGGAAATAGTATAAGTGGAACTATAAGACCAGTAAATATGAGAACTCAGAAGACAGCTTGGAGTTGTAGCATGGAATGAGTTGGGAAGAAAGGAGATCGATGCTGCTTGGGTGATATTGAAGAACCATCTAGTAGAAGCAATGTCTAAATGAATTCCAAAGGTCAGAAGGTTAAATAAGATAGATGTGAAATGGATGAATGAAGAGATTAAGCATGCAATACAGCAAAAGGCATTATGGAAGCAACATAAGATCAGTGGTATTAATTATGTGAGGAGTACAAAGAACAGGCAAGGAGGATAACAGTTAGTAAGGTATCAGAAGTGCAGTATGAGCAGTAATTAGCTAATGAAGTCAAAAAAATTCCTGGGAAGTTCTTTCAATATGGTAGGATGTCATTCACTGGAAAAAATGGTATAAAGATAACTGCATCAAAGGATATAACTGAGATATTAATGAGCATTCATAAAGGTCTTTCATCCTTGTGAATGTGACATCATGGAGTGTTTGAGAGCAGTGGATGATGAGGAGGAGAGAGAGAGAGAGACTGACTGTGAGTGAGCAAGAGGTATATGGGGAGTTGAGCAAACTAGATGTTAATAAGCCTGTGGGACTTGATGATATATCACTGTGTATTTTGAAGGAATGTTCCAGGAAGTTCACATCTACCTTGACATATTTGTTTAATATGAGTCATACATTGGGTCAAGTTCCAAAGAAGCAGAAGGAAGGTAAGATTGTACCACTTAATAAAGGAGGTGACAGAATTCAAGAATCAAATTATAGGCTAATCTGTGTGTCAGGTGTTGTGGTTAAAGTGTTGGAGAGGTTTGTGAGAATCAGGATCCAGAATTAGGTTGACAACAATGGTATTATCTTTCAAGGACTGCACAGATTTTCTAAAGGGAGGTCATGTTTTAGTAAGTAATCCACTTACTTATTACAATAAGGTGACAGAAGCATTGGACTTGATAGATGGATACACAGTAGTATACTTAGACTTATTTAAGTTAAGGGATATTACATCCCATATTGTTTCTTAGCCGAATAAGAAACTCAAAGAGTTTCTTATTCAGCAATTCTCATAGTAGGGTATGTAAGTTCTGTTCGCTACAAACTTGGTATTAACTAGGTCCACCTACTCACTGATGAGACCTCAATAAAGGTTGACACCGGTCTGGGTAGTGACCTTCTCTCATAATGTAGAACAGTAATACAGCTCCTAGGAGCTAAGTTCACATTATGGGAAAAATACCAAGTATAGTGATCGCAGCTTGCTCCACCCTTACTATGAGTTGCCTCAGTGTTGCACTACCAAATGGGTCAGTTGCACTATCCAGGTATTTGCTTACACTTGGAATCGCCGAACTTTATATAGTTTCTACATTCAGCATGAAACTCTTTGAGTTTCTTATTTGGCTAAGAAACAATATGGGATGTAATATCCCTTAACTTAAATAATTTCATGTCGCCGAATTGAAGCCTTTGGCTCTTCATATAATTAGTATACTTAGACTTTTCAAAGGCTTACCACATGATAAGTTAATAGTCAAACTGGAGCAGATGGAGTTGGATATTAGACTAGTGCATTGAATAGGAGATTGGTGGTCTGATAGGTACCAACAATTGTGTATGAGGAAGCAATATCCCAGAAGAGGAAAGTCACTAGTGGCGTGTCTCAGGGATCTGTTTTAGAGCCATTGCTGTTTAACCTGTATGTTAATGATATTTGGGAAGATTTGAATGGGGATATTCAGTTGTTTGCAAATGATGCAAAGTTAGGACAAAATATAAGGAGTAG
Source organism: Typopeltis vanoorti (assembly GCF_054136105.1). Lineage (NCBI taxonomy): Eukaryota > Metazoa > Arthropoda > Arachnida > Uropygi > Thelyphonidae > Typopeltis > Typopeltis vanoorti. The sequence goes on along the minus strand of NC_143549.1, from coordinate 187,562,886 downwards.
AGCAGATGTTGTAGCCTTACCAGAAGATTTGAACAGGCTGAGTGAATGGGCATAGGAGTGGAGATAGCAGTTCAATGTTATGAAATGTAAGGTTTTAAAATTTGGAAAACAAAGATAGGATGTATAATTTACACTTGGTGGGGATATATTGTTGGTGATGGAGGAAAATACAATGAATTCTGGCAATGATGCAGAGCACACTGGCTTGTAGAAGCAAAGAGTCAATTGCCCTGGTTCCATTGTATAAGGCTCTGATTAGAACACATATGGACTACTGTGCACAGATTTGTTCACATAGTTTTCAAAAGGATGATGTTGGAGAGGAACCAGGGAAATTGACTAAAATAGTTTCTGTTCTCTGGAATGTTGAATATGAAGACGATGCAATTTGCAGTCTAGTGGATAGCAGCAAGAGGGGTGATATGATAGAGATGTATAAATTGGTAATGGGTTGTTAGAGGATTAATGTTGAAGATGTTTTTCATAAAATGGTGGGAGATTGGGAGAGAGAACAAGAAGTCATCCATGGAAGCTGTATAAGGAGGGTGTGAGCAAGGAAATGAAAAGCAGGTTTTTTACTTGGAGTATTGTGAATGATTGAAATGCACTGCCTGAGAGCATGGTGTCTGCAGAGAATCTGAATGTGTTTAAGTCACATATTATGAGCTGTGTGTGTGTGTGTGTGTGTGTGCGTGTGTGGCAAAAGGGACCTCCCAGATAAGTCTGTGGCTGCATGGGGGTCTCAGGATGATAATAATAATAATTAAGTATGGTTGCTTGGCTGTGTTCAATTTATAGTAATATAAGTCACATGATATTATTGTACGTTTAAAAGAAACACAAATAGATGTACAAAATAACAAATAACATATTTATTGCAGTTGTTATGTAGTTTAATTTGTAATAAAATTTTAATCATCGTCGATAATCTATATGATATAATACTCATTTTAGTAAATTAAAAATGATAATCAATTACACTTTTTTTTCCTGTTTTGTAAATTTAAATTCATGAAAGGTTTTGAATTATTTTTCCTGTGACTTGAGATGAGACTAGAGAATTAGAAAATTTTCTGTGAATTTCATTCCAGGAATTTCCAGGACAGAAATCTTAATATATATATATATATATATGACTATGTTTTAGTTATTCGATGAGAACAGACAGACTCAGATGCACTGAAAGTGTAACATTAACAGAACTGTTTGTAAACTGTATTTTCCACAAAAGTATTATGAGGTTCGAACAAAGTTTTACAATGCATAAGTTCTTTGAATAGAATTGTTCTCTTCAAATCATAGGCTGTTACCACTCCAACGCTATACTTTTCCCAAAATTTATTAACACTTACTTTACAATCCAGTTTCTTAAGTTCTACTGTTCCAATTCTGAAACTATGTGAAATTTGTTTTCAAGAATGTGGCCTGGGAAATAACTAAGTGGTCAGCCTTCCTAGTTTTTTAAGCTTCTTGCTTTCCATGCTATGTTGTTTGAGAATCGTGTGTTATTTCAGATTTTGTTATGTGTGTGTGTGTGTGTGTGAAGATTATATACAAGAGAGAGGTCCATTAATATATAGTACACTCTTAACAAAGAGTTTCAGGACTGTACAATGTTAGTTATGAGGATCGGCTGAGGGAATGTGGACTGCAGAGTTTGGTGGATAGAAGAAGGAGAGGTGATATGATTGAGGCTTTTAAACTGTTGAGAGGTGGTTACAGGGTTGGGGAGTTCTTTCACTTGGTTCAACAGTGGGAAGGAATGATGACAAGGGGCCATCCCTGGAAGTTACGAAAGGAAACTGTGAGCAAGAGGGTCAGGAGTGGTTTCTTTGTGTGGAGGATGGTTGAACTGTGGAATGCATTTCCTGATAGAGTGGTGAGAGCGAGAATGATCGATGAGTTTAAGGAGTGGTATGATAGACTTTGTGTTTTGTTTCCTAGGAAGGACCTCCCACGATGAGTCTTTTGACTCCTTGGAGGTCTAAATAATAATAATAATAATAATAATAATAATAATAATAATATCCATATTATAATAATATTAATTATAATAATAATAATATCCATAATAATGCCTATAGTGGTAGGTTTATGAAAGATGACATATTTGGTTTTTCTTTTATAATATTAACTTAGTAAAATTTCAGATTATTTTAAATATATAATTAATGCTAAAATAATAAATTTTACTGAATATTATACTTAAATAACAATAATGATTACACCCATAAATAAGAAAAAGTGCAAAAAAAAAAAAAAAAAAAATGCATATGGACACCAAAAGTACTCGTACTTTCAGTGCCCATTTCAATGATATGTCCTGAAATTGTTGAGATCAATTTCAATGAAATTATAAAGATAATCCTGCTTGCCAATCTTATAATGCTAGAGAACATTGGCCGAGAATTTTTGTGTGGGTCATCAGAAGAGAGAAAAAAATCCATGAGCAACATCCTGGAGAGAGAGAAGTCAAGAGAATTTGGGAATGGTCAGGATTATCAGGTATTTTGGTCATCATCATCAAATTCCTGACATGTACCTTCAACGGGGTGTACAGGATATGATAGTACTACATGAAAAATTTACATCTTTACTAACTTCCTATCTACAATTTTCCTCCAAATCAATCTATTACCTGTCAAGACTCCAACATTATCAGATCTTATATTTCTATCTTCTAAGGCACTTTTTACCATATCAATCCACCTATATCTTTGCCTTCCCCTGGGTCGTTCACCTGCCAACTCGGCAGAGAACACTTGTTTTGCTAATCTTTCCTCTCCCGTTCTGTTTAAGATTAGCCTGAGATTAGCTCTGCTAACACATTCCTGGATACTAACAATGTCAAGTTCTTTCCTAATATCCTCATTTTTAATATGATAGTGGCATTGATGCCAACTGTTCAAGCCCCTAATCTTTCTCAGGACTCTCATATCTGCGGCCAGTCTTTGATCAAGTGTTTTATTTCTATCCCAGCTCTTAGATCCATAAGCTAAAATTGATTTGAACGCTATCTTGTGTACAGCTAATTTAGTGTTTTGACCAATTTCTCTCTTATTCCATATAAATTTATTCAGTTGACTTCCCACCATACCAGCCTTGTTGATTCTGTTGTCTATTTTCATATTTAATTTATCATTTTCACTAAAAATCGTACCTAAAGTATTTTGGTAAATGTGAAAAATTTGGGTGAGATTATTAATGATGAACTGCTGATAAGTCAGCAACATGAAGGTAGAAAGGAAGCAAACTGCAACTGGTTAGAATCAGCTAAGAGCAACTAAAGTCAAAGGGCCAATATGTTACATTTGTTAACTGCATATGTTTTCCATAATAAATTTAGTTTAATCCTTTATCCAAGTGTAAGCAAACAAAGTTTGTGCCTAAAGTATCTTCAGGACTGAGGCAACTTGTGGTAAAGGTGGACCAAGTTCTCATCACTTGTCATAGTATCTCCCATAATGCAAAGCACATCTCCTTGCAGACATATATAATGCTATGCACTAAGGGAAGGGCCACTACCCAGACCAACTTCAACCCTCATTGAGGTCCCGTCAGTGGGAGCCAGACACAGAGGTGGTCTTCTCCATTACCTCCACCTTAGTGTCACCTCTGAGTCTGGCTCCTACTGACAGGAGCTCGATGGGGGTCGAAGCCGGTTTGGGTAGTGGCCCTTCCCTTAGTGCATAGCATTATACATGTCCACAAGGAGATGTGCTTTGCATTATGGGAGATACTGAGACAAGTGATGAGAGCTTGGTTCACATTTACCACGAGTTGCCTCAGTCCTGAAGATACTTCAAGTGCAAACTTTGTTTGCTTACACTTGGATAAAGGATTAAACTAAATTTATTATAGTCTACCCAAGTGTAAAAAAACTTCCAGCATATGTTTTCCAGCCAGATTCCTGTTTTGCATAAGTGAAAATTCTTCATCCTATGTGATGATGATGTAACTCTGAAAATGTCATTTATACTGCATGCTCAAACAAGCAGGAAAAAAGAATGTAATATCACTTCCAAGAACTGTTGGCAATTTACATTATATGATGGGGCAAATGCTGATCCTACCTGGAAAATGACTTTGTTAAAAGATTTATAAATATAAGATGTTCTGCTTTCTCATATATGTTCAGTGTTTCTTCTTTATTATTTTTTTCTATGGGTATTTTCATAGACAGCATTCTGCTGAACTGGCCACCATCATTCTTTTACTTTTTTCCACTAACGTATGAACACAAGCAGCTGCTAGTTAATATCTGTTTACTCCCCACAATGAAACTTCCACAACCAACTTCTCTTCCTTCTTATGTTCATCCTCTATCCAAGTGTAAGCAAACAAAGTTTTCATGTGAAATAACTTCATGACTGGGCTACTTGTATACAGAGGTTAATGACTCTACATTAATTGATTTAGTATCACATAATACAAAGCACATATCCTTACGGACATGTTCAAGATATCCTTATGGACATCCTTCCCTTAACATGATGCTATGTTAAGGGAAGAGCCACTACCCAGACCAGTTTCAACCTTTACTGAGGTCTTGTTCGTGAGAGCCAGACCCAGAAGTGATATGTTAAGGGAAGAGCCACTACCCAGACCAGTTTCAACCTTTACTAAGGTCTTGTTCATGAAAGCCAGACCCAGAAGTGATATAAAGGTTGAAGTAATGCAGAAGTCATATTTCCATATGCAAGTCATTAAAAGGTGTCACACCTTATTATTAAAATACTCTGGATTAGAGATGGTTATTGAAAGTTTTTTTACTTGGTTATACTATAAATTAAAGATGGCAAGAAATTATATTCTTACTTTCATCCTTTATCCAAGTGTAAGTAAACAAAGTTTGCACATGAAGTAGGGATAGGTACAGGCCAAGAGGCCATCCTTAGTACCTGCATAAGGAGGATGAGAGTAGGGAGCATTTTTGGCTTGAAACGTAGTGGATGAATGAATGCATTGGCAAAGTGTGATGAGTGCTGAATGAACTAAGCAAGTTTAAAGTGTGGTTTAATGAGAGTGAAGACTTCCCATGATGAATCTTCTGATTTCAAGGTCTAATGATTAAAAAAAAATAAAAACTGGAATCATCTGACTTAATCTTAGCAGCACTCTTTGCACTAGCACTATTGTGCCTCTTTTTTACATTTCTTTGGAACTGTTCATACTGCAAGATTCTTGATTAAACAACAAGATCAAGGACATAATCAACACCTAAAAATACATAATGATATATCATCCAATCACATGGCCTTATTAATATTTAGCCTATTCAAAACTTCATAACACCTCTGACTCTTTTATTTCTAGTATATTTCTAGCATTTGCATCTCAATGTTGATCGCTTTCAACAGTGAAATGAAACTGACCAAGAATCGTTAAGTATTTCTGCTACAACCTTTAGTGGTCTCTTTGTACCATCTTTCTATAATCATTCTTCCTCTTGATCACCATACAAAGGAAGAGCCTCTTAGAATTACTTTTGGTCTGCTGGCTAAATCTGTTTTCATCATATTACACTTCTCCTTACCGTGTTTGTGTCAAATGTTTTAACCACTTTTCACACTTCATCAATCTGTTTTCCTTGCAGCTAATCATCTCATAATACTGATGTAATTTGGCTGCAGAGCTTTCCTTACTCATCTAATAGTTTGCCATAATATCCCTTTTTAACTGAAACCTCCAGTTACCTCATGATTATTCTCACCAACTGCTGGAAGTGTTGATACCTCATTCACAACTATACATTGAAGCTGCCACCAAATCCAATACTTTAAAACTCCACACTTCTTCCATTACTAGTTGTGTCTGAAGTGGTTTTGCTTCTATACACCTACTTCTATATTCCATATCTTTAATCTCATCTCAAAACTGTCCTATTTCTGAATATTTCCATTTATAGTATAATAACATTAGCTATCAAACAGTATACAAAATCAGATGTGATTCAATTTATATCGGATCCCTCAGAACACTTTTTTTTTTGTTTAATGCCACTGAAAACCTTTCTTCAACTTTAGCTTTCCTATACTTCCTCAAAACTGAAGATAAAATCCAAAGAAAATGTACAAACCAATAGGGGCACTTTCAGTCAATGCTACAGAAATTAAACAAATCTTGGACACTGAATTTATAGAAATCACTTCAGATTACTCTCCCTCATAATGATTCCATGAGCAAGTTTTTTTTTTTGTTTGTGTGTGTGGGGGGGGGGGAGCAAGTATTAGCATAAATATATGCATAAATTTAGGAACTCCCATATCATCTCACCCATCTCAAGCATGCCCTCTCCCCAATGAAAATTGCATGAAATTATCAAGAAAGAGAAACATTTAGACCAATCTTCCAATAATGAAGCCCAATGTGTAACAGAATACAATAAGAATACTATAAATGATGAGTTGTTCTGTTGAATGTTTGTGTCATGTGGTATGAAAAGTATTTTTTTCATTAACTGCACATAAATAAATTCTCACACAATGTTCAAAGCCAACTTGCAGATTTGGAAATGACCCTCATAAGAGAAATTTTTTGGAACTTCCATACACTGCAATCAACTACTAAAATGGGAAGTACATCACCTGGTAACCAATCCCTGAGATTGAGAAGAAAACAATTTCCCAATCCTGGTTCTTCCTACCTATCTACACACACACACCCATTAGATATTGCCATGTGTGTGTGTGTTCAAACATCTCATAAGGAAAGGAGAGAGAGAGAGAGAGAGAAGATATGTATGACAAATATTGAAATGCCCTGTGTGTGTGTGTGCGTGTGTGTGTGTGTGCGTGTGCATGCGTGCGTGCGTGCTCAACGTTTTGAAAAATATCATACAATAGCTAAATTTTGATAGGATGGAGGATGCAGAATGTTCAGTATTGTATAAAAATACTAAGCAAATTTTTCTTCAATAAAACATAATCAAGTGTCACAATTGTGGTTAATGTTGATTTGAAAACAAATAGCCTGAACTTTTGTATGTTATTTTTTAATTTAAATTATAAAAGAAAGTGTGAAAATAAGTCATTAAAGAGAGTTTGATGCTTCTATTTTCTAAGCAGTGAAAAGGTTAATTATGAAAAAAAAAAAAAAAAGCTGATGATGGAAGCAATTAAGAAAAAAAAAAATCTAAAACAAATCATGGCTTGAAATTAGAAAAGTCGGAAAGTAGTTATCAACTCAGATTGCAGCAGTGCCCATAAGGGCTGTAGAAAGCCACAAATTGGAATGATGCCTAGAATGACTACTTCTTTTATATTATATTTCATCTCTTAACAATAGTAGATGGTAATGAACAGATAATGGTAACCAATACTATGCCAATGGAAGAAGCCTCTGTGTGAAACACCACCAGCATACAGAGATACGTTATATATGATCAGAATAGTAATAATACTAATCATTAGCCAATAGGCATCTTGAAGATGATGATTATAACACTGATCAGCAACATGCTTCAAGTGTAGCAATTATCTGAAAATAAACTGAATTCTCAACATAAACAGTTAGCAAAAAAATGTATACTACTTTTACTGTATCCTTTCTAAATTTATTATCTACAAAATTTTTGATACTAAATATTTTCTTAACTAAGATTTTAAATCGGAGTGTAACTGGTTTTAAAGAATGCTATATAAAATTACCTAGTCAAAATTTATGCGTTTGCTCATGAAATATTTCACTTCAGTCTATATGAAAAGACATAACATAATCTCATTACACTGTAATAGAAAGAATTTAATCATAAACAATGAATATGATATTATTATATTTTAAAAAGGACACAACTATGCATTTCTACTATTGTTTTCTGTGATAAAATATTTCATCAAAGCTATTTCTTTTATATTATATCTCAAACTATTTAACTTGATTTGCACACATCACATAACTACAACTGCATACAAATATCGATAAACTAACTTTTAACTATATTATTGTATGTAATTTCAAATGCATTTCATTAACATATAAAAATGTTACTACATTTTGACAAACTAATGAAGGGAAATTTAGCATCACAGCATTGAGACTTGATACACTTAAACCAGCAAATGGTCATAACACCAAGTGTATTATCTTCTGTAGCTCTGAAATACAGTAAACAGACACCATTATAAGTGCATGATTTGCAACTTCCCACAACTGAACACATAAAAAAGTGCACAAACACAATGGGAAGAAACATGAAGATTTCATTGGTCCACATCATCCAATCCATTTTTGAGCTGATTGGATGATATCGAACTTTCTTCATAGAAAATACAGTGATGTTAAGTAAGAAGTCTAGAAAGGAGTCACCATAATTTTGAACAACCATTAATCAATAATGATAATGGATTACTTACATAAAAAGGTTTTTATTTATAAAATTTTATTCATTTTAAGACTTGAAAATTGAAACAAAGCCAGAAAGATATATGAGAGAAGATTCACAATGCAGTCACAAGTGTTTCAGAAGAACGGCATGATCTAATTTAGTTATAACAAAGTCCTAAAAAAGGAGTAGTAAAAGGAATTTAAAAAACCTTCAATTTTGGTTTGGGTAATACAACTGAGTCTTGAATTTCTCTTTAAATAGTTGTTCAAAACTAAAATGGCAGCGACAGACAAGATGTCTTTGGCAAAGGAATCTCTGGTCTATGTCAACTCTATGTTGCACAAGACTATCACACATGAAATTTCTTGTAGTGGATGTAGTATCTATGTTCTTGAAGTCTCTTCTCAAGTCCAGTTTGCCCATAATATGTGAGATGACATTCACAAGGCACTTCATAAACCCCTGTGAGAAAGAGAGAGAGAGAGAGAGAGAGAGAGAGAGAGAGAGAGAGAGAGAGAGAGAGAGAGAGAGAGCATAAAAGTTTATGGTGGATGGCAATAATGCAAACAGTTTGTTGATTGGGAAAGAAAGCAGGCAAGAGGTTAGTTAAATTTTATTAGGATTCTTAAGATTGTTCAGAGATTTTATTTTATTTTATTTTTATGTTGAGCTCATACACAACAGGTTGGTTGATCAACCTACAGTACATTAGTACCATGCATGGGTAGTGGGTTGGGAAAGAAGGTACTTGTTCACATTTGATTTAAATGACTGTATATTGTATTCCTTGGGGAACACAGCAGGGGGAAGACTGTTCCATAGTACAGCAGTTGCAGGGATGAAGGAGGAGGAGAAGAAACTTGGATGAAGGGATGTTGAGCAGCAGCTGCATATGTTCCAACAAGTTTAGTACTAAGTGGGGAAATTACTGATGCTATTTCAGATGAACATTTTCCATGGAAATATTTGTAGAATACACATAGTGCAGAGACCAATTGTCTGTGCAAAAGTGTAGGGAGTGAGTTAGTAAGAGATGAGTCATTAATAAGTCGGACTGCTCTCCTCTGTATTGAGTCAAGCATTTTGAGGGAGCTTTTGGGGTCCCCATCTTATATGTGAAAGCAGTATTCAATGGCTGGGCAGATTTGTGATTTGTACAAGGTTAACAGCTGTTCAAGGGTGAAGTAACATCTTGAATGAAAGAGAAATCTTACTTTTTTTAGAAGCTGAGGATGCAATGGTTGTGATGGCAGGAGAGGCTTGCCAGTGAGAGATGTCAGTGAAGCCCTACATTCATGTTGGAGTTACAAGAAATTGGATTTTGTCTATAACATGTTGGATTCTCTCAGTGGTTAAAACTATCTAGTCCTTTTGATGGTGTGAGGATCTTGTAGTAGGTCAACAGGATTGGAACAGATGAAGTGAACATTGAGTAGAGTCTGATGAACAGAATCCTGCTAAATACAAACCAGTGAAAGTTGGTTTATGATATATAGAAATGGATAGGATGCCAGATGTGGAGCAGAATTCAAGGAAGGCTAATTTTCTTGTTGTTAGAGCTCACAGATATTCTGGTCAGCTTTGACATCTTTATTCATAAATTCTAATCTAATTTATGATCTTTATTCTAATCTTTATTCATAAATGTTCCATTAGCCAAAACTCTTCAGTTATTTCTCAAGAATTTTTTTTCCGGACATATTAAAGACCTTTGATTTTGTTATATGAATTCTTCAAAAAAGAGAATCTTCATACAGATGGAGGGTATGGCTGTGGAGAGCTCCTTCTCACCTGCCTACTTTGATCAATAACTATTTAGAACTTCTGGAAGACTGATTTCCTACATACTATCTCAGCCTTCATTTTGGGGTTTGTTACATTGACACAACTTTGCAATTTGGCAACATCCAGGAGATGTTCTGGTTCCCTTCCTAGCAAGAACAACCTACACTGCCATATTAAATTCACTCTTGGAAAACAAACAAACAAACAAACAAACAAAAAAAAAAGATGGAAAATTAGTCTTCCTTATTTAAAACACTGTTATAAAAAACTTGCTCACTGTAACAAAATATTGAATAGTCCTGACTAAAGTCCAATAGTCACAATGCTATTCTGAAAGAAAATCACCATAATGAACTATCAACTATCACAAACTATTTCTATTTATGAGTTGATAAAGCAAGAGTCAACTGTATATGCTTATGCTTTTGTTTCAACTTTCTTACTAAAAATGCCTACAAAACACTAAGCAAAAATTTTATTAATACAAAATGGTTGAACTATGATGAACAATTTGTGACAGAAACCAAATACAATGGCTCTCACATATAAAATATGATATGACAGCATAAAGGCAAAAGTTTGGTAACATTTTCTGGAACATCCTATAAATCTATCAGTATTTTTTTTTTTTTTCAATAATGATTTTTTAACCCCCCCCCCCCCCGACTCTACTGCTTGGAAAAAAAAAAAAAAAAAAAAAAATTATATCTCATGCAATTCAGTTTTGAAACATCGTTTTAGCACTTATATAAATTTATTAACTGCAAATAATTGTTGTTGTTGTTGTGTGGAATTAGCCTAAGCAACTATTACGTGTGTTAACTGCATGTGTTTCATTTTGACTCTTTTTTTTGCAGGACAAACAACCTTGAGTTTCTAGGAGGAATATCCCTGACACCTCCATATGATACAAGTGCAAGCAAAACAAGCACGTGATCTTTAATATAATAAATTTAGTTTAATCCTTTATCCAAGTGTAAGCAAACAAAGTTTGTGCATGAAGTATCTTCAGGACTGAGGCAACTCATGGTAAAGGTGGATCAAGCTTTCATCGCTACTTGTCTTAGTATCTCTCATAATGCAAAACACATCTTGGGACATGTATCATGGCATGTATTAAGGGAAGGGCCACTACCCAGACTGGTTTCGACTTTTATTGAGGTCTTGTCAGTGGGAGTTAGACCCAGAGGTGGCGGAAGCAATGGAGAAGTCATATTTACCTATACGAGTTGCCAAAAGGTGTCTTACCTTATTATTAAATTACTCTGGATTTAGAGAAAGATGTTGGAAATTTTTTTCCACTTGGTTAGACTATAATAAATTTGGTTTAATTCAAGTGTAAGCAAACAAAGTTTACACCTGAAGTATCTTCAGGAATTAACGTGGATGAAATTTTTATTAGGATATCTGGAGATGGGGGAGGAGAATGAGAGGCCATCCCTGGAAGCTGTATAAGGTGGGTGTGAGCAAGGGGCTGAGGAGTAAATTTTTTGCATGGAGAGTGGTGGATGATTGGAATGCATTGCCTGAGAGTGTGGTGAGTGCAGGGACAGTGAATGCATTCAAGTCGAGGTATGATGAGCTGTGCATGTAAGCGTGGGACCTCCCACAATGAATCTCCATGGAGGTCTGTTGATAATAATAATAAATCACATAAATAGTTACTAAAACAACTATCAGCATTTTATACATGTATAATCATCATCATCACCACCAAATTCCTGATATGTACATCAAGGGGTGTATTGGCCACTATGATAGTATTGCTTGAAAAGTTTACATCATTAATAACTTCCTATTAACAATTTTCCTTCAAATGAATCTGTCATCTATCAGTAGTCAAAGATTGTCAGATATTATATCTTGGTCTTCTAGGGCAATTCAAACTACATCAATCCACCTAGATCTTGGTCATTTTCCTGTCAACCAACACCTGTTTTGCTAATTCTTCCTTTCCCATTCTGTTTAAGTGACCATACTACCTTAGATGCTCTGCTTACATATTCCTAATGATGTTAATATCCATTTTCATTTTTTATTATGATTCTGCCATCTGTTCATTCCCCTAATTTTTCTCAGAACTCTCATATCTATGGTCCCTAATCTTTGATCAGCTATTTTATTTCTAACCACTCTCAGATCCATAAGTTAAAATTAGTTTAAACACTGTCTTGTATATTCCTATACTTTAGAAGTCTCACTAATTTCTCTCTATTTCATATAAATGATTATTTATATTATCTTATGCCATATAAATACAAAGCTGGTATAGCAGACAATGAGCTGAACAATCAGCTGAATCACTACTATACCAGCTTTGCTAATTTTGTTGTCTACTTCCATATTTAATTTGCCTTCTTCACTGAAAATTGTGCCCAAATATTTGAATTGTTTTACTTTTCTATAATTTTCCCATTCAGGATGCAGCTAACATCTTCAATGCTGTTGCCTATTTTCATAGTCTGTCATTTTATTGCTGCTTTTCATACCATGTTACAATTTAGTTAAGGAAACTTGCAGTAAGTTTATTTAAGAGTACATCATTATCTTCATAAAGAGATGAGATAAACTTCTCCAATTCTTATATAAGGTCTAATATTTGATATTAATGATATAAGGTCTTACATTTTTACTAACTTGCTATTTTTTGAGTATATGTCTTGTTGCTTGTAAGAGTTGTTTGATTGTTTGTTTGACAGAACTCTTAATTTTATTATATGCATACTGTATTATACATTATGGAAACAGCAGAAGAACAATTTGAATTTGAAGAACAATGATGGGTGATTTTGTTAACTGCAGCATGTGCAAAATGTGTTTGCTTTGTAGGATGAAGGATTTGTGGAAAGAGTGAAGTGAATGTAAATTTAGGAAGTGTTTTGAGAGCAAATGCCAGAAGTGTGGGATGGGGGAGAGTAAGCAAAATAACAACAGAGTTGAATAATGAAAGATAAGAAAATGTGAGTGTGACTGTCAGCATAGTTGTCATTATATATAAAATGTTGAAAATGAGCGAGTGAGGGTACACGAAGTAAATGTTAGCAAGAATGAAACATGGGATATGAAGAGAATAACCAAATGGTAATTGATAGAGAGAGAGAGAGCATGCTTAAGATGGATTTCTTCACGGGTAAAAACGTGAGATAGAATGGCTGGGAAAAACACCTAGCAAGTGGTATGGCAGAAAATCAAAAGAAGAGAGAGGTAAGAGAAAGCAAAGTATGAAAGAGGAGGATGAGGATAGAGTTTTCTGTGGAGACTCCATGTTAACAGCAGTGATTAAGCTGAGCATGATGAAATCATGTTCCTTTGGTGCAAAAATTAAGGATGTTATCAATGCTGAAAGAATGCAGAGAGGGAAAGCAAAAGAGATGATTATTTTAGTGGGCAAAAATGATATCACAGTTGCAAAGTGTGGTATGTGAGAAGATATGAAAGAGTTATTACACTGGGTGTCTGCTGCTGTGGTATGAAAAAAGGGAGCTGAGAAGAAGGGCCATTATTGCAAATCATTCAATGAAGTTGTGCAGGAGGAATAGAGTGGAGTTTGTGTGGAGTAAGTTTGATGAACAAAAAGGACTTATATAAGATGGATGGCCTGTATTTAAATGGACTCAGAGTTAGGTATTTTGAGACGGTACTGTTCAGAAATGCATAGAAAGAGAGAAACTAGAGTGTTTGTGGGCTGCAGGTGTGTGTGCGTGTAGGCATCCTAGAAATGAGTGAGGTGAACAGTGATCACATGATGTTGAATGTAGCCTCCCCACAGGTTCTTAATTTTGTTGGGATAATAGACACAAGGTGTGAGGGAGGTTGTGGAATAAGTTGAGAATAAGACAGAGGAGGTTTGGCACTGGTTAGTGCAACATGGCCAAAGGTTATAGGCATTTGTGAGACTTGGTTGATGGAAGAAGATACAGTCACAGTGACAGAATGCAATAGGGGAGGTATAGTATTTTCAGAAAGGACACAGGAACAGAATGGGAGGAAAGATTTTGTTAATGCAAGGAAGATAGTCAAGGGGTGTTTTATAAAAAGCAGTATTAAACTGTACTTTAGGTTGGCCAACAGTCTCAGTTTAACTGGGATAGTACCAGATTTCATTAATGAGGCATTAAAAAAAAATGAATTTTGTAAACCTGTTTGCCAGCAGTGTGAGGACCTCTGTGAGAAAAGGGTATGTGTGGAACTACAAGGAGGGTGATTATGAAGAGCTCAGGAGACAGCTTGCAGGTGTAGCGTGGAATGAGGAGTTAGCTGGAAAAGAGATCAATGCAGCTTGGGGAATTTTCAAAAACTATCTAGTAGATTCAATGTCTAAATGTATTCCAAGGGTGAGAAGGTTAAATAAGGTACGTGTGAGATGAATGAATAAAGAGATTAAGCATGCGATACAGAGAAAAAGGGCATTGTGGAGGCAGCATAAGAGAAGTGGAAATAACCAATTCCATGAGGTCTACAAAGACCAGGCAAGGAGGGTGACTTGGTTGGTAAGGGCTAAAGTATTTCCAGCACACATTCTGTTGCAGAATGTGTGGTGGAGATACATAATGAGCAGTTCATAAAGGTCTTTCATATCTTGTGAATGACTTCATGGAGCGATTGAGAGCAGTTGATGATGGGGAGAAGGGACTGACTGTAAGTGAGCAAGAGGTGAATGGGGAGCTGAGTAAACTAGATGTTAATAAGGCTGTGGGACTTGATAATATATCACCACATATTCTGAAGGAATGTGCCAGGGAGTTGACACCTGCCTTGACATATTTTTTTTAATATGAGTCTTGCATTCGGTCAAGTTCCTAAGTAGTGGAAGGAGGGCAAGATTGTGCCACTTCATAAAGGAGGTGATCGAACTCAAACATCAAACTATAAGCCTATCTGTGTGTCAGGTGTTGTGGTTAAGTTGTTGGAGAAGCTTGTGAGAACTAGGATCCAGAGTTGGGTTGACAACAATGGTATTATCTTTGATGGGCAGCATGGATTTGCTAAAGGGAGGTCATGTTTTAGTAATCTACTTACTTATTACAATAAAGTGACTACTTCCTTGGACAGAGGAGAAGGATACATAGTAATATACTTGGATTTCACAAAGGCTTTCGATAGAGTACCTCATGATAAGTTGACAGTCAAACTAGAGCAGATGGGGGTTGGATATTAGACTAGTGCATTGGATTGGAGACTGGCTATCTGATAGGTACCAGGAAAAGGAAAGTCACTAGTGGAGTGCCTCAGAGGTCTGTTTTAGGGCCATTACTGTTTAACTTGTATATTAATGATATTTGTGAAGATTTGGATGGAGATATTGAGATGATGCAAAGTTGGGACGAACCATGAAGAGTAGTGAAGGTGTTGTGGCCTTGCAAGAAGACTTCAATAAATTGAGTGATTGGGCACAGATATGGGGATGTGAGTTCAATGTTGCAAAATGTAACGTTTTAAAATTTGGAAAAGAAAGATAGGATGCAGAATTTATGTTTGGTGAGGATATGTTGTTGGAAGTGGAGGAAATAAGAGATCTGGGGATGATATTGGATATGGATCTGAAATTTAGGGGGATACATTGCCAAAATTGTGAAGACAACACAAAGGCTTCTGGGAATGATGCAGAGACACTGACGCTTCAAAGTAGGGAGATTCTTGTTCCGTTGTATAAGGCTTTGATTAGGCCACACATGGACTATTGTGCCTGGTCACCTGGTTTTTAGAAGAATGAAGAGATGTTGGAAAGGGTCCAATGCCTTTTATAGAAGCACCACCACCTTATCCCTACATGTCAATGTACTTTTTATCATAGCAATACAATGTGCGGTCTTTGCAATACTTGCAATGTATCCCCGGAACTTCAGTCCACTATCTACCATCACTCCTATGTCCCAATTCTCATTGATTTCCTGAAGTACAGCTGCACCAATACAGTATGTAGTCTTATTGTTATACGCTGATAAGTTAAGAATGTTAAAATTCCACTTATCATGGTTTAATGAGCAAAGTAAACCACCTATCATGGTTTACTTAATTATTTTACTGGGTTTAAAAACCCACTAGAATAATTAAGTAAACACGCTTGTTTCTAAGTAGGTATCGTTGTAAACTTTAGAAAATATTGAATACATTGATTCAAGAAGAAAGAAATAATTAATTAGCTCAATAGCAAAATTTAATGTAAAATAAAAATAGAGGGGAATTAGATAAATATGTATAAAGGAAAGTTGCCAGATACAAAGTGTAAATTAAGAGAGTTATGGTTTTGTGTTAATGTTAAATTCGATGTAAGGATAATTTGCAGAAGAAACACTAGAACGTATTCTGTGTGAAAGATAGTCCAAGGTTCAAGGACACATTGACGATTGTCTCCCCGGGCGGTCGCGTGGAGTGAACAAGCAGGGAGAGAACGGATGTCGTGAGGTCATGTGACACAGAAAATCAAGGTGCCAGGTGAACAGCGGAGTTTGCGGTATTTACCGATAGATTGAACGTATAAAAGGGTTAGGCACCACCCTAAGGAGCTCTTGGTCTTTCGTTGTGTGGACGTTCTCACGTTTCCTTGAGTAGTGAAGGTTTAACCTGGTGCTGGTTCGGGGATGGCCGAACGATACCTAAAGACTAGGACGATGTTAAACTCTGTCCTAGATTCCCGGAAAGTAGTGGCAGACCATGCCGTTGAAAGGTCAGCAGAAGCATGTGTCCCGAAGTCTAAGCTGATGATCACTATAAAGTCTTGACCCGAGGTAGATTGAGGGAACCAAGGAAATGTCTTAACAAAGCAGAAGATAGACTAAAGCAGATGCAGACGGATAGAGGTACAATCGAGTAGAGATAAGTAAAATTTGTTATTTATATGAATGCAATCTGAATGTGTAGTGATATGCGAAGATTTATTAGTGAAGGACTCAGATACAATTTAAGGTCAGGACTATAGTGCGTGTTTTATAGGAGGTCATGAGTGAATGGTTACTAACTGAATTTGAATCTATGTATGTTGGAGAATGGTTAATGTTACCAGTTGTTAGTATAGAAATTAAATAATGGAATGTGGTAGTAATCTAGATGATACAATACAGATTCGTTTACTTTTGTGTGAATTATTTGAGAAAATTGTGTTTAGAGATCATATCTGATGAAGTAAAGCTAATTAATTGATTTAAGAATGTGTCATATTTAGAATGACGAATATTCTCGTATGTTAAACTGTAAATTTGGAAAAACAAATAAACCTTGCTTGACTTTAACTAAACATATGAGTCTGTGTATAGAATTTGAGGCACCGCTAGGACACGACTGCAACCCTAGGTCACATGAGTATATCTTCTAACTTACTTCTTGATTGGGTAATTATCTTTACTCTAATAATTCTAAGTGGTGCAGTCTAAAAATATAAATTTCTTGGGATTTTAAGAGAGATAAGGTTTGAGGACTCTGTCACCAATAAAATTTGGCTATACCCTGAGGCCATTTCTTTGTGTGATAGGGATACCAGTGACCCATGTAGAAGACACCTCACTTCTAGCAGCCTGATATAATGATTCAAGGAATAATATTGAAAGGGGACACAACATTATATTTCTGTTAACATACCTTGCATTTATTAATGTTAAAACTGCAATCTCATTCATTTGTCTAAGCTAAAAGTCTATTCAAATCTTCTGGTAGAGAAATAATATCAGCACAACTCCTGATAATTCTACCGAACTTTGCATCATTGGCAAATTTTTGAAGATACCCAATCAATCAACATGAAATATCATTAACAAATAAGTTAAACAGTAGGGGGCCCAAGAACAGAACCATGAGGCACATCACTGGTGACTTTCCTTTTCTGAGATGCTGTTCCATCATTCAATTCATCTTACCAATCTGTTAGCTAATACCATCTTCTATGGCTTATACACCAATCTGCCATGTGGTAATTTATCGAATACCTTTGCAAAATTGAAGAAGATCACCGTATACAAATTCTCCCTTATCCAATGCATATGTCACCTTATCATAAAATGTAAGCAGATTGCTAAAACATGACCTACCCTTCACAAACTCATGCTGAACATCACAGCGAATCTAATATCCATCAACCCAATCTCGTAATCTATTTATAACCAATTTTTCCAAAATGTTATTCACAAGTGCAGATATAATAAACTGAATAATAATAAGGGAAAGGCACTAATTCAATAGTGAAAATCCTCAATTTTAAATTCAAAATTCAGTAGTTATTTAATAATGAAGGAAGTCAATCTCAATAAAGTAAACCTTACTTATGTAGATAAATGCTTCATCGAAAAATGAAACATGAACAAATGCATTTATCTTAGTTTCTGTGATAAAGGATGTTTTAATGTTTCTCTAAATAAAATAAATTATTATTTTTCATATACAGAATAGGTGATACTTTTTAGGATACTCTTGTGAGCCCTTACAGCTCATCACCGCATATACTTTATGATAACTTTCAGTATAACTGGAGATTTTTGAAGTCTCTCTTGATCATGAGATGAAGGAATGTAACATGCAGTTCTATCTCAAGCTGCAACAACACAACAACATATACAACAAACAGTAATGAGACATTGGTGTTTAAAATATGAAGAGAAATCAGTAGTGTCAATAAAGAAAAAAAAAACTTTTTAAAATCCATACCACCATTTGATTTGTCATTTTAACATTTTTTTTGTTCATGCAGGTCCAAATATCAGGTACCAGTAAATTTTGGAACCCAGCACATTATTAATTTCTGTTCCACCATTTTCTTGATTCTGAACAATTAATACAATAATACAACTTGCATTTTATATATATATATATATATATATATGAGAATTCATTTTTACTCGGTTGGAATATTATAGAAAAGCTTTAACGACTGTTACCGAGAGATAAAAAGATGACAAGATATATTTAAAAAGATACTACTAGTTTACTAGTTTCGTTAAATAGATCAACATCCTCAGGTATCACAATCAAAGAAGTATAAAAAAAAATTACAAAGACTTAAAATTGTAATAACAGAACAAGTATAAAACGACAGTAGCATGTTTGAAAAACAAATGCGAGTATGAGTTCCAAACAAACGTATACTACACGCTGTCGCAAGTGCGCCAGTACTGAACAGAAGCAACGTGTGCATCAGAGAGAGATACACAATAGAACTAATAATTTATTAAAAACCACCTTAGAGTTACAAAGAAACATTCAGCTTTCTTTTAGGTCACTTCATTTGTTGATACCTCGACTGTATGGTCTCCCCAAGATTCACAAAACTAACTGTCCACTCAGACCTATAGTTGAGGGCATACACTCCCCTACTTATAATCTCTCCAAATATCTCGCGAGTTTTCTAAGAAATCTTTCTGGAATTTCCTCTTCACATATTAAAAACTCTGCAGATTTTGTTTCTAAAATCAAGGACATCAAACTTAAAAAAAACAGATTCAATGGCCAATTTTGATATGGTTTCTCTCTTTACATATGTACCTGCTCAAGAAGTCGTCAATCTTCTCAAGAACAAATTATCAAAAAAACTCTTTGCTCTTCTCTCCCATTGCATAAAGTCAGGATACTTCAAATATGATAATAATATCTATTTACAAAACTCAGGTCTGGCTATGGGCAGCCCACTCTCTCCGATTCTTGCGGATATATTTCTCAACGATTTTGAAGAAAAAGCTATTAACTCCTTTAAACCAAAAGTCTGGTACCGCTATATTGATGATATTTTCCTCATCTGGGAAGACGGTGTCAATAACCTCTATTTATTTTTAGACCACCTAAACAAATGCCATGAAAAAATCTCTTTCACCTTCGAACTGAAATCAGATGACTGCCTTCCCTTTTTAGACCTGAAACTTACCAGATGTGCTGAGAGCATTAAAATCTCAATTTTTAGAAAGCCTACTCATACTGATAGATACCTTCATGCTTCCTCTCATCACTATCCCCCACAAAAATGTGGTATTATTTCCACCTTAGCTCACTGAGCCAAACCATTACTTACAGAAGAAACAGAAATTGAAAATGAACTCCTTTTTCTTAAAAAAACTTTTATTAACAATGGTTTCTCTCCAAAGAAAATTGACAAATTCCCCCCCCCCCCCAAGCACTCAACTACTTCTGAAGATCCCTCTTCCCCAAGAGCCTTCATCTCCTTGCCTTACATCAGCTCTCTTTCACCAAAACTGGCAAAGATTCTCAAGAAATTTAACTTTAAAACTTGCTTCACTACACTTCCAAAACTTCGTTCATTACTTAGCAAACATAAACAGAAACATCTTCCTACTCAGTTTCCAGGAGTGTACAAGATTTTGTGTGATTGTGGAAAGCCATACTATGGGCAGACTGCTAAATCCATCCTTCTACGTTTGGATGAACACTGTAGAGATATCTCCTATAACAGGACTAGAGCTAGTGCTCTCTCTAGCCATGTTCTCTTTTCAGCTAACTCAGACGAAGGCCGCCAACACATTGTAAACTGGACTCAAACTTCTAACATCCATGTGTGCTACGATGAACTCGCAAGAAAGATTGTCGACCAGGGAAATTTCTCTAGATTCCTCTCATATCAACAACAGCCTGAGTTACAATCTCTCTGATGCGCACATTGCTTCTGTTCAGTACTGGCACACTCGCAACAGCGCATAGTATACGTTTGTTTAAAACTCATACTCGCATTTGTTTTTCAAACACACTACTGTCTTTTTATACTTGTTCTGTTATTACAATTTTAAGTCTGTAATTTTTTATATACTTCTTTGATTGTGATGCCTGAGGATGTTGATCTATTCAACGAAACTAGTAAACTAGTAGTATCTTTTTAAATATATCTTGTCATCTTTTTATCTCTCGGTAACAGTCATTAAAGCTTTTCCATATATATATATATATATATATATATATATATATATATATATATATATATATATATAAATAAATACAGCTAATAAAAGAGAATCTACAGATAACAACAGATAATAACAAGAGGAGTTGTAATGGTTTAACAACAGCTTCTCATACTTCTAAACAAACTGATTAAGGGAATGTTTTTATGTTTTGTGTATTAATATTATGCAAGCAATCATTATTGCCTGGTTGAAAATATTTTTAATGTACCCACGTCATATGTATATTATATATTACATTATATACCTTTACATACCTTATATACATTTTAGCAAGGAGTGAGATCTCTTGTAATGCTAATTTTGAAAATATTTTCTTCTTTTCCTAATCTCTAGAATATACAAGTACTAACTAAGCACATTCATGCCACTCCCCATTCACATTATAATAAAAATAACAAGGAATTACATCTTCTACACAATTTCTGAAAAATGGCATAAATGAGAAGGGTTATTCCGTTAGGACAACCAGTCAAAATCACTTTATGTGTAAGAAGTGGAGCACACTGTAACCACCTTTTTCTAATAATGATGGTTTAGAGAGAATAAGACTAAAATAAAGATACTCCTATAGAATAGAAAAAATATCCTATACATCATAGAGACTTAACTAAAATTTTAATAACTTAATAAATTTTTACAGCACATTTTCATTAATTATAAGAATGATATGATAAGATTAAAGAACAGTGTAAAATTATTATGCTTTAGTAAGTATTTTCAGCTTTTTTTAAAAATCTACAATGGATTAAAAGATTAATATAACATTTACTAACATTATATATTTACTGCATTTAAATTAATTAATAATCTGAAATAACAAATTAAATTTTAAATACAGTCTCTACTCAAAAAATAATGTTTTTTGTTGAAAATTAAATAAAGCACTGAATTTTGGAGTGACTTGCATGTTCATCAGATGACAAATCAGTAATTTGATATTAAAAGAAAATTAAATAGTTGTGATCAGTTGAGAACTTTAAACATGATACGTCACAAATAAAATTAATAAAATAGAATATTCAAATAAACTACATTTTACATGCACAAAGAAATCAACTTTGAATAATGCTGAATTCTCAGATATCTGTTGCATATTATATATATAAAAATTTATTATTTTTCTGCAAAATATGTTAAGAAATTGTACATATTTAACTTAGCAAGAAAATAATTCTGAAATATGTAAAAACTGAAAAGATGATAAACATTCCACTTTTTACTTATTATTTTATAATAAATGAATATTCTTAAAAGTCACATTATAAAAGAGTTAAAACAATATTAATAACTGCCACTATGATATAGAATTATGTTAAAAGCTTTTGAATGGGTTGATATGATGGAATAACCTAAAAAAAGACAAAAATTACCTCATTTTTTTAAAAAAAATCAAAAACAGCTTCATTATTATTAATTCTTTCTAGAAACACTTAAAACTGTCAATGCATCAGGGTATTTAAAATGAAATAAAACTATCTTGTAATATCTGTCTAAATGGTTAAAAATCAGAACAAGACAAGAAAAATTTGTTTCCTAAAAATCAACTATTAAATAAGAAACGAGATTCATGTATTTTTTGAAAGTCAGGCTTGTCATGAAGGTTTAACCTACTCATATCTTTTGTCGTTTGAGAAATAAATGCTTCCTTACTTGGTGAATTAGGAATACTGGTCTGCTGCAGTGAATTTTGATAACATATATTTGGATGTTTATATAATGGGGTCTGGCTGGAAGTCACTTGTAATAAAGGACTAATATCCTGTCTTTGAAATGTATCATTTGGCACTGCACTATCTGGATCTTCACTAACTACTAATTTATTTGTGACATCATTCTTTTGGGAATCTCCAGAATTATTTAACTGGAGAGTTTTACTACTTTTTGACTTTTGTGGAGGTGGATTGATCCGTGGAGGAGTCACAACATTTGAGGAAGAGTTACAGCTTTCTGTTTTTGAATTATTTGTTGAGTTTCCTACATATGGCATTATTTTAAGAGAACAAGCTGAGGTGGTAGTATTAAGGTTTATATGTTGCTTGGTGCTTGAATTAAGGTTCATTTTAGTTGGGCTGTTAGAATAAGGAACACTATTTAGATAAGCACCTGCCCTTTCATGAGAAGAATTGGAATTACCAGTACTGTTGAATACAAAATTGGGAAGTGCAGTCTTTTGAAATCTAGTTTCATGAAGGGGTGAATTCTGAGAAACAGGCACAACTGAATTTTCTTCAGAACAAGTACTGTACATTAAGTTTGTCAAATGATGCAATTCATTCTCTGGAAAACTTGCCAAAGTTAGTAATCCAGCTGAAGGAGTTGAGACACTACATAATGCAGATAACTGAAAGAGATCATTTCAAGAATTATATAGTCATTAAACTTTCAAATTTATCAATTAACTAAAGAAACAATAAGAAATACAGCAAAGCAATGCAAAGGCAAATAAAAGAAAAAGTGTATATATGCAGTAATACACTGTTGTTATTTTCAACATACTAAAAGTATTATAGTTATACACTATTATACATATATTAATTCTGATAATGTAGTTTTATTTAATGCAGTGATTTTCTAATATAATTTCCTATTTTCAAATTAGCTTTTTGTTCTTCCATTTTTTTTTATATTCTACTACAGGAATATTTATTACAGTTCACTCTAATTTCATTTAGAACAAAGTAAAAAGTAAAGTAAAAAAAAATACAGTTAAAAATAAAATAAATCAAAAGAAAAGGTGTATACATGCAGTAATACAATACTATGATTTTTCAACCAATTATAGCATAGTTATACTATACAACTATCTACTCAGATAATGTAATAGAGTACAATTAGTGTCAACCAAGGAAGTTTCAGGAAAGCGACATACACAATTGATCAGATACATATTATTAGAATTATTATTATTATCCTAAGACCACCATGGGGTCACAGACTCATTAAGGAGGTTCCTTTTGTCATACATACACAGCTCATCATACCATGCCTTAAACCCATTCAAATTTTCTGCAGACATCATGCTCTCAGCCAATACATTCCAATCATTCACAACTGGTCATGCAAAAAACCTGCTTCTCACTCCCCTGTTCACACCCTCCTTATACATCTTTCAGTGATGACCCCTTGTTTTTCCACCGTTTTAGGAAAAAACCTCTTCAACATTAATAACAACTCCTTACTAACTTGTACATCTCTATTATCACCTGTCTTCCTCTTATTCATTAGACTCTGCAAATAGAATCGTCTCTACCTTTCTTCATATTCAACATTCCAGAGATCAGAAACTATTTTAGTCAATTGCCTCTGGACCCTTTCCAACATCTCTTCATCTTTTTGAAAACCAGGTGACCAAATCTGTGCACAGCAGTTCATATGTGTCCTAATTAGATTCTTATACCATGGAACCAAAATCTCCTTACTTCTACAAGCCTATGTCCTTCACATCATCCCAGTAATTCAATGTGTTGTCCTCACAATTTTGACAATATATATCGTCTAAATTTCAGATCTTTATCCACCATCACCCAAAGATCGCTTATTTCCTCTACCTCCAACAATATACCCCAATCAAGCATAAATTCTATATTCCATCTTTGTTTTCCAAATTTTAAAACCATACATTTCACAACACTGAACTGTCATCTCCACTCCCATGCCCATTCACTCAGTTTATTCAAGACTTCTACAACATCTGCTCTATTCCTTATATTTTGTCCCAACTTGGTATCATTTCCAAACAACTAAATATCTCCATTCAAATCTTCCCAAATATCATTAACATACAGGTTAAACAGCAATGGCTCTAAAACAGATACCTGAGATACACCACTAGTGACTTTCCTCTTCTGGGATATTGCTTTCCCCCCCATACACAACTGTTGATACCTATTAGACAGCCAATCTCCTATTCAATGCACTAGTCTAATATTATTATTATTATTTAGGCCTCCAAGGAGTCAAGCGACTCATCGCGGGAGGTCCTTCCTAGGAAACACAAAGTCTATCAGGACTCATCGTGGGAGGTCCCTCCTAGGAAACACAAAGTCTATCATACCATTCCTTAAACTCACTGGCCGTTCTCGCTCTCACCACTCTATCAGGCAATGCATTCCACAGTTCAACCACCCTCCACACAAAGAAACCACTCCTCACCCTCTTGCTCACAGTTTCCTTTCGTAACTTCCAGGGATGACCCCTTGTCATCACTCCTTCCCACTGTTCAACCAAGCGAAAGAATTCCCCAGCGTCAACCACGTAACCACCTCTCAACAGTTTAAAAGTCTCGATCATATCGACTCTCCTTCTTCTATTCACTAAACTCTGCAGTCTACATTCCCTCAGCCGATCCTCATAACTAACACTGTACAGTCCTGCAGTACCGTAACGAGGGCATGGCAAAAGAGATGCCCGCCACGGGCGCAACTAGGTTTGGGCACAAAACGAAAAAATGTAAAAAATAAAAATAAATAAATAGATATAAAAGTCCACTATGTTATATTGTATTTTTAAATTTCAGCAATATGCCGCTTTAGATGCACAAATTTTGCAATGCACAGCAACTCATTTTGATGGGATTAATAGTAAGTATTTAACATATTGCATTTAGTAAAATTTAACTTGTTACATTTAAATTTGTCAAAATTTTTATTATTTCTAGGTTAGGGGAAGCGCAAGTTAGATACTTGCCACAGGCGATTCATACCCTCATTACTGTACTGCAGTTCTGAAAATTGTCTTTGTTATCTGCCTTTGTACCCTTTCCACAATTAATTTGTCCTCTTCAAATGCTGGGGACCAAACCTGAGAACAATAGTCTAAGTTTGGTCAAATCAGGGTCTTATACAATGGAATGATAACTCTTTTATCTCTGCAGGTCAGCGTCCTTCTCATTATTGCAGCAATCCTCTGTGTTACCTTCACCACCTTTGCAATATATCCCCTGAATTTCACGTTTCTATCCATCATCAACCCTAAATCTCTTGTCTCCCCTACTTCCTCCAGTATAGCTCCTCCAATAGAGTATGCAGCGTCCCATCGATGTGTCCCAAACCTGAAGCCTTTACATTTTGCTGCATTAAACCAGCACCCCCAGTCATTTGCCCATCTGTCTAGCTTATTCAAATCCTCTTGCAGGGCTACTGCATCTGCACTATTACTAATAACCCTTCCCAGCATCACATCATCTGAAAACAACTGAATATCCCTAGCAATCCACTGACAATGTCATTGATATAAAGGTTAAACAATATAGATCCCAGTACTGAGCCCTGTGGGACCCCACTTGTAACCCTCTGCCTCCTTGAAACTGCACCACCATACACAATTCTAATACCTACCAGACAGCCAATCCTGAAACCAGTTGACCAATCTGACATCCAAACCCATGTGCTGCATCTTAAATATCAGCTTATCATGTGGCACCCTGTCAAATGCCTTCACTAAATCCAAGAAAATGGCAGTATGTGCTTTTCCCCATCTAATGCTCTTGTAACTTTATTTTAAAAGGCTAGCATATTACTAAAACAAGAGCGCCCCCTCACAAATCCATGTCAACTCTCACAGGTAACATTACTCTCATCTTGTATACGGTCCCTAACTAATTTCTCCAAAATCGTAATAATTACTGATGACACAAAAACTGGCCTATAATTATACACTTCCAGTCTGCTACTGCCCTTATGCAATAGCACTATCTTACCTTCCTTCCATTCCCTGAGCACTTTTCCCGTAGCCAGACTTTCATTGAAAAGCCATGTCAAAGGAGCTGTCAGTTCCTTAGCACATTTCCTCAAAACTCGTGGTGAAATACCATCCAGTTCCACAGCTTTACTGACATCCAGAGTACTCAGTATTTGGAACATGCTCTCCTCCTGCACCTCTAAACCCCGAACCTGCCCTATCCCTCTAGTATTAAAATTTACTCCTCCAGGATGAAATACACCAATAAAGTGTTCATTGAACAATTCCACTATGTTTCTCTGCATCAGTCACTCTATTCCCATTTTTATCCCACAGTGTCGTTCTTCCACAATCATTTCTCCTTTTACTGGCCACATAGCTAAAAAATTCCCTAGGATTTTCTTTGGATCTTGGAGCCAATCTCTTCTCATATTCCAGTTTTGCCTTCCTTACCATACTAGTAACTCTACTGGCGTGTGTCTTATATTCTTCATGCATCTGCTCTTCACCTGTCTCCTTATATCTATTCCATAGCCTCTTTTTCACATGCAGTTCCTGTTTAATATTGTTTGTCATCCACTTTACACCAAATTGTGTCCTCTTCTTCACTTGTTGAATACCACTTACTATTGCTGCTAACAAATATTCCTTCACAATTTCCCAAGCACTAATGATATCCCAGTCTTCCAATTCCTACCTCCATGAAATTTTCCGAAGTTGATGTCTAAGACTATTATAATCACCTGCATCACCTGCATTATAATTCCACATATGTTCCCATCTTTTTGATACTCCTGCATGTCTATTCATCTTCCAAGTCAAAACCACATGGTCACTCTCTCTCTCCAACTGGTGGGAGAGATGTCATCTCAGTTATTATCAACTCTTCTGATGCTATGACCAAATCCAAAACTCTTGAACCTCTTCTTCCCTCTATTACATGTTGCCTAAAACATCTGTCCCTCAAGAATTCTAGAAATTCCATTCCCTTATTGCTACATGCATCTTCCTCTCCCCAATTTATACTGCTGTAGTTAAAATCTCTCATAACAATCATTCTTCTTGCACTTGCCAAGCTCAACTGTCTAAACATCTCCTGGTTCCCACCCTCTGTGCTCCTTGGTTTGTATCAACACCCCCTAAATATCCTGTCTTGCCTATCTCTACCTCAGACCATATGCTTTCAAAATCATTAGTGTTACTGCCTTCCAAAGAATCCACTCTTAGAGGACACAAGTTGTCACTTATCATAAGCAGTACTCCACCACCCCACTTTTCCTTCCTATCCTGCCGAAAAATGGTGTACCCTGCTACTTCTATTCCTGTGATTATATCCTCTTCTGTCAAGAACATATCTGTGACCCCAATAATCTTTGGCCAGGCTTATGCTATCAGTGCCACCAATTCTTCTCCCTTATTCTGGATAGCCCTGGTATAAGTATAAAGCATAAAAATGCCACTATTTCTATACCCAGCATTATCCCCTCTAGACTCCACTGGGCTCAGTGTTAGCTGATGTTGTCCCCCTTCTCCCAAGTACCCTTTAACGCAAGAGGCCATCCCTGCTACCCATCCACCTTGGGCATTCTAGTTTCCCCTGCATCGACATACTGACTCGTTCAGAACAGCAATCTCTCCAGATGCCTATGTCTTTCCTCATTCAAATGCAAGTGGTCTCTCGTATGCAATTCCTCTCTGTCCTCAAATGCCCTCTAAGCATCCACATATTCCAATCCTCTCTTCTGACACATTCTAGCTATTATGTTATTCAATATTACTGCTCTTCTGCTCAGCTCGTCAGTATCATACCTAGGCAACCCCTCTTAATTGCTATAGCCACACTTTCTATCGTTCTTCCAGGCAAACACTCCTCACGCATCCTATCTTGCACATTCTTGATCATTGATCTTGTCTTGATCCTATCTTGATCATTGAGTCAGCATACATTACACCTCTTACCATTCCCTCTCTTCTGCTGTTCCCATTCTCTCCTCTTCTATCATTCCCTCTCTTCCACACTTATCCTATTATCTTGCAGGAGGATTTAAATAAGCTGGTAAAATGGGCAAAAGAAAATGGATGTCAGTTCAATGTGGAAAAGTGTAAAGTCTTGCATTTTGGGATTAAAAGATTACCAGCTGTGTACTACATAGATGGAAAGGTACTCCAAGAGATTGATGAGGCTAGGGACTTAGGGGTATTGGTAGATAAGGAGATGAAGTTCAGAGGACACATTGCTAAGGTGTCCAAGATTGCACATAGGATTACTTGGTTGTTGAGGAACACACTGACATCCAGAGATAAAGAGGTTATTATTCCCCTTTATAAAGCATTGATACTTCCACATTTGGATTACTGTGCTCAGGTCTGGTCACCTGGATTCCTTGGAGATGAGGAGGCTGTGGAGAGGGTTCAGAGAAGAGTGACCAAGTTGGTGAGTGATATAAAAAATGCTCCCTACATTGATAGATTGAGAGCTTGTGGATTGCAGAGATTGGCTGATAGGCGAAGAAGAGGGGATATGATAGAAACATTCAAATTACTAAAAGGTTTTTATAGGATTGATGCAGGGGAAATGTTTCAGCTGTGTGATAGTGATGGAAGAACAAGAGGTCATCTCTGGAAATTAAAGAAGAGTGTGGTTAACAAAGGTGTCAGAACAAGGTTTTTTGCCTGGAGGGTGGTGAATGAGTGGAATTCATTGCCTGACTTTGTTGTGAGCTCTTCATCTGTAAATGAATTCAAGAAGAGATATGACAGATATTGTTTTGCTAGTTTGGGTCTCCCGCGATGAGTCTACTGACTCCATGGAGATACCCGTAATAATAATAATAATAATAATAATAATAATCTTCTCTTCTATCATTCACATAACTCTCTCTCATTCGCTCTCTTCTACTGTTCCCATTCTCTCCTCTTCTATCATTCCCATACCTCTCTCCTACTGTTTCTATACTCTCCTCTTCTATCATTCCCAAACCTTTCTCCTACTGCTTCTATTCTCTCCTCTTCTATCATTCCCAAAACTTTCTCTCACTCCTACTCCGATTCTCCTTGCATACATCTCTTCCATTCTCCTAATCTCATTCATACTTCTCATCTTGTTCACAAGACATTCCACCTCCTTTTTCAGCTCATCTATCCCTCTCTGCAAGTTAGTCACTCTTACTCGCCATTCATTTACCCAATCAAAACCATCTCCGTAAACTTCACAGTCATTCAAGCCTTCCACACTCCTGACTCTTATTTTCTCATTCATACTTCGCTTTTCATTCTCTCCTATCATACTACTCGTCTCACGACATTCATTTCCTGTCCCTGAAGCAATTAGGTCGGTTATCGAAATATCTAATTCATTGATTTCCTCCCAATGTCTGTATTTTGCACATACACGCATTCTCCTTTCTCTCACCCACCACATATCCAACTCCCGGGAAACATACACGCCACAAAGTTCTTTATTATGTTACGTATAATGGAGTTGTTAAATGGCGGAGGATTTGGTGGCACGCCATTTGTGATTGCAGCTGCATCCACCATCATTCCTTACTGCCAAGTAACTACTAAACTAATCACTAAAAGTGATTAGTTTTGTAGTTACTTGATATATGCACTGTATCACATGAACACTGCATCACAGATATATATATATAAATAAACGCTAAATATAAACATATATATATATATATAAATATAAAGATATATTCAACTATATTAGATAGCGAAAACTTATCTTCTCTTGCACTGTAAATGGTTCGAGAAGACGAGTGTGACCTCACCTTCTCGAACCCCATCTGCCATAGTTTGACTATCGACTTATCATGTGGTAATGTATCAAAAGTATTTGAAAAGTCTAAGTATCCTACTACTGTGTATCCATCTACCTATCCATCTACCCAGTCTAATGCTTCTGTCACCTTACTGTAATAAGTAAGTAGATGACTAAAACATGACCTTCCTTTAGCAAATTCATGCTGTCCATAACAGATAATACCATTGTTGTGAACCCAATTCTGGACTCTAATGAGAATCAAATCAGAGTCCAGAATTGGGTTCACAACACCTGACACAGAGATTGGCTTATAATTTGATGTTTGAATTCTGTCGCCTCCTTTATGAAGAGGTACAATCTTGCCTTTCTTCTGCTTCTTTGGAACTTGACCCAATGTATGACTCATATTAAACAAATGTGTCAAGGCAGATGTGAACTCCCCAAAATATTCCTTCAAAATATGCAGTGATATATCATAAAGTTCCACAGCCTTATTAATATCAAGTTTGCTTAATTCCCCATATACCTCTTGCTCACTTACAGTCAGTCTTTCCTCCTCACCATCCACTGCTCTCAAACACTCCATGATGTCACATTAACAAGGATGAAAGACCTTCATGAACTTC
Organism: Typopeltis vanoorti; assembly: GCF_054136105.1. Lineage (NCBI taxonomy): Eukaryota > Metazoa > Arthropoda > Arachnida > Uropygi > Thelyphonidae > Typopeltis > Typopeltis vanoorti. Next base: position 187,531,806 of record NC_143549.1, on the reverse strand, counting down.
TTATTAAATATTTCAATTATATCCTCTACAGCAGATTACCCACAACACCTGACACAGACCATTTTTTTTCCTTATACCATTTTCTCCAGTGAATGGCATCCTACCACATTCTTTTTTTTTTTTTTTTTTTTTTTTTTTTTTTTTTTTTTTTTTGCCGGTTACTATTGAAAAAACTCGCTAAGAATTTTTTTTTACTTCATTAGCTAATTACTGCTCATACTGCACTTTTGGTACCTTACCAACCATCACCCTCCTCAACTGTTCTTTGTATTCCTCATGGAATTATTACCACTGATCTTATGTTGCCTCCATAATGCCTTTTTTCTATAATAAATTTAGTTTGATCCTTTATCCAAGTGTAAGCAAACAAAGTTTGCACCTGAAGTATCTTCGGGACTGAGGCAACTCGTAGTAAAGGTGGACCAAGCTCTCATCAATCCTTGTCTCAGTATCTCTCCAATGCCTTTTTTCCTTTGTATTGCATGCTTAATCTCTTCATTCATCCATTTCATATCTATCTTATTTAACCTTCTGACCTTTGGAATACATTTAGACATTGCTTTTACTAGATAGTTCTTGAATATCATCCAAGCAGCATTGATCTCCTTTCCACCCAATTCCTCATTCCATGCTATGGCTCCATGAGGTTTCCTGAACTTCTCATAATCACCAGTCTTGTAGTTTTGCATATACCCTTTCCTCACAGAAGTTCTCACATGGCTGGCAACCAAGCAGGTAATCACTTCATGGTCACTCTCACCAATTGCAGAGTTAAACAATTATTAAAGAAGTTGATATAAACATTCGTAAGTATTTTGCTGATTTCCAGCAAACATGTGACAGCATTAACAGAGGAAAATTATATGAGATTATGATACACTTTTGAATACCAGATAAGCTAGTAAGGCTTACAAGGTAAATAATGGAAAATTCAGAAACACAGGTTAAAATACAAAATGATTTCATCAGATCCCTTTCCAATAACTCAAGGATTATTATTATTATTATTATACAGATATCTCCATGGACTCAGAAGACTCACCGTGGGAGATTTGTTATTCACACATTAGCTATCATACTTTTTACTTAAACTCATTCGCTGATGAAGCACACACAACTGCCTCTGGCAACCCATTCCACCACCCTCCAAACAAAATATTTAATCCTAACACCCTTGCTGATTTCCAAACATTGCAATATGCCTAGTGGGATTAATTTCTTACTCTGCTGTTTAGATCCACAACAAGGACTACTTTTCCATTTTTTTTTTCTTTGTGTGTGTGTGTGTGTGTGTGTAGATATCTATGTGTATGTATTCATCTCACACACATGATAACAGCAGTTATCTGAGGTGCAGATAACAGTTGAGAAAGAAGAAACCTATTGACATTCGTCTAAAGAGCTGTAGGTTATAATTGTTGGGAAACACACCATGGGGAAGGCTGTTCTAGAGGACAGAGCTAGATGAAGTAAATGAGGAAAAGAAGAAGCAGGTTCGATGAGTTTGCAGTCATACAGTAAATGGATGTTGAAGACTGCTACTCTTGTTTTAACAGGCCTAAAAGCAAGTGGAAGAAGGATGTTTGTAAATTCACTGGAGCAGTGACCATGGAAGTACCTGTAGAAGAGACACAGACTTAAACACTACATTTGTAAGATAGAGGTTGAAGTGAGCCAGTGAGGAAAGGGTCATCTATGAGCTGAACTGCTCTCCACTGGAAATCATCAAGAATTTTTAAGGAGGTTTTAGGTACACCACCCCAAATATGTGAACTTCTAAGGATGGGTAGATTTTGAATTTATCCTGTTTGGTGATGTGTGCTAGTTACGAGGATGAGGAAAAGTAAGCTGAGATCTCCTTTGCGAGAGAAAAGGCAGAACTGCATTTTGGTAGCATTGAAAGTGACTAGGTTATCCCACTGAAGAATGGTATGAATATCAGCATTTAAGGCACTGGTTGTAGGTGAAACTGATGTAAGGGATGTCTGGGAACTACATGGCTGGTTAAAAGAGTAGGGTGAATAGAGTGTGCTATCATCAGCAAAGCTATGGATAGAGTTTGTAGTGATTGAGAGTAGATCATTTATGTATAAGAGAAAGAGAGTAGGTGAGAGAATGGAGCCCTGAGGCACTCCTGCATTGGTGGCAATGCTCAAAGAGAGGGTGCCATCCACCATGGCACAGTGAACAACCACAGAGAAAGCTGACTATCCAGTTACAGAGGATGGCAGGTAGCCTGAAGGCAGTTTACAAAGCAAGTTTTAATGCCAAACATGACTGAAAGCCTTGGAAATGTCAAAGGCAACATTTCTCCAAATATTTCCATGGCATGTGACCAATGGTGAGTGATGTAAGCTAAGATATCAGGTATGGATCTGGAATGGCAGAATCCATAAGGGTGCTCACTAATTAACTGGTGAGATTCTAGGTAGTGAAGAAGTTGTCTATTGATAATGTTCTCCATTATTTTGGAGAGGATTGAGGTGATGGGATATAGCCGACCAAATTGTATTCATCATCATCATCATCATCATCATCATCAAATTCCTGTCATGTACCCTCAAGGGGTGTACAGGATATGACAGTACTACATGAAAAAAATTACATCATTACTAACTTCCTATCTACAATTTTCCTCCAAATCAGTCTGTTACTTGTCAAGACTCCAACATTATCAGATCTTATATTTCTATCGTCTAAGGCACTTTGTACCGTATCAATCCACCTATATCTTGGTCTTCCTCTGGGTCGTTTTCCTGCCAACCTGGCAGAGAACACTTGTTTTGCTAATCTTTCCTCTCCCATTCTATTTAAGTGACCATACCATCTGAGATTAGCTCTGCTAACGCATTCCTGGATGCTGACAATGTCAAGTTCTTTCCTAATATCCTCATTTTTAATATGATATTGCCATTGATGCCATCTGTTCACGCCTATAATCTTTCTCAGGACTCTCATATCTGCGGTCTCTAGTCTTTGGTCAAGTGTTTTACTTCTGACCCAGCTCTCAGATCCATAAGTTAAAATTGGTTTGAACACAGTCTTGTATACAGCTAATTTAGTGTTCCGACTAATTTCTTTCTTATTCCATATGAATTTATTCAATTGACTTCCCACGATACCAGCTTTGCTGATTCTGTTGTCTATTTCTATATTTAGTTTACCATCTTCAGTAAAAATTGTGCCTAAGTAGCTGAAATGTTTTACTTGTTCCATGGGTTCTCCATTCACAACACAGTTGACATTTTCAATGATTCTGCCTATTTTCATTGTCTTTGTCTTTTTATTGCTGACCTTCATACCATATCTATTACAACAGCTATTCAATTTAGTCAGAGAATCTTCCAGACTTGTAGCGGATTTATTTAGAAGTATAACATCATCCGCATAAAGCAAAGAGCTGACATTAACATCTCCAATTTTGATATCAGGTTGAATACCACATTCCTTCATAATATGATCCATATAGATAATGAATAACAGAGGGGATAATGTACATCCTTGTCTCACACCAGATTTAACATTAAACCATCTTCCTGTACTTCCTTCAATTCTAACTGCTGACTTGCAACTCAAATAAAGACTAAGTATTGCTTGATATAATGCCCCATTGACACCATATAACTGCAGCGTATTGAATAGCTTCTCTCTTGGCACCTTGTCATATGCCTTTTCCAAATCGACAAAACTTAAATACAGATCTTTGTTATATTCCCATGCTTTCTCGACTATTTGTCGTAAAGTGAAGATCTGATCCTGACAGCCTCTATTTGGCCTGAATCCAGCTTGTTCTTCACCAAGCTTTTCTTCCACAATTTTTCTCAACCGTTTCTCAAGTATACTTGCATAGATCTTGCCAGGAACACTCAGTAGGGAAATACCTCTGTAATTCTCACATTCAGTTTTATTTCCCTTTTTATATATGGGTACTATGAGAGCTCTACTCCAATCATCGGGAATTCGTCCCTCTGTCCAGGCTTTCTGAACTATGCAGTGCAGCCACTGTAAGACTCTTATACCACCATACTTCAGCATTTCTGGTCGAATATCATCTACTCCTGCTGCCTTTCCACATTTCAAGCCTTTGATGGCTTTTTCTACTTCAAGTATGGATATGTATTCCTGACTGCATGCCTGGTCAGTGTTTTTTACCACTGTGCTGTCATCACTGCTTGTTTCATTTAGCAGTTTTTCAAAGTAATTACTCCATACTTCAAGGATATCTTTTTCTCCTGTTTTCATTTCACCTTTATCATCTCTAATTCCTTTTACAGCACTCTTTCCTCCATTCCTAAGCTTCTTCAACAACCTCCAGAATATTTTGCCACCTTCTTGATATTTATTTTCTATATTCTTGCCAAAGTCCTCCCATGACTTTTGTTTAGCTAGTTTTACACACTGTTTAGCTTTCTTACATTTGTCTCTGTATTCTGTAAGAGTAAAAGCTGACTTATTTGCCAGGAACTTTTGATATGCTTTCTTCTTTTCCTTCACTGCCTCTTTGACTTCCTGTGTCCACCAGGGAGTTCTAATTTTTTTATCCTTGCACACAACCTCACCACATGCCTCTCTGGCAGAATCAATCAATGTTTCCTTCAGAGTTTGCCACTGAATCTCCAAGGTTTGATTCCTGTTCTCAATCTCTTTCATTTTCTTTTCAATAATCTTTCTGTATTTTAGTCTACAGTTCACATCTGAGAGCTGCTCAACTTTTATTCGCTTTAAAACTTTCTTACATGTTATTCTTTTCAATATGAAATTCAATTTTATCCTGCTCAAGACTAAATAGTGATCACTTCCAATTTCAAATCCTCTGTACACTCTGGTGTCCTGCACCAGGGAGAAAACATCACTATCAACAATAACATAGTCAATGAGACTTTTCTTATTCCTAGCCTCTTCTCTCCATGTGAATTTGTGCACATTTTTATGTTGGAACATGGTGTTAGTAATAACTAGTCCATGTCCAGAGCAGAAATCCAACAGATATTTGCCATTATTATTAGCTTTGCTCTTTTCTCCAAATTTTCCCAAAATATTTTTGTATGTCTCACAATCATTTCCTACTCTACTATTTAGATCCCCAACAAGGACCAACTTTTCCTTTTTCATTGTGTCAGTTGCTTTTTCTAAAGCCTCAAAAAATTCCTCCACTTCTACCTTAGTAGAACCTTCTGTGGGACCATAGGCACAAATAAGTCTCATTGTCCAGTTCCCCATTCTCATATTTGCCCACATTACTCTACTTGAGACTGACTGCCATTCAAGAAGATTAGCCTCGTATTTTGTGTTGAATACTATGGCTACTCCTTCTTTTCCTTGATTGTCATTGCCTGAATATAACATTTTGTATTTATTGCTCAGAAAGATCTCACCAGTTTTGGTCTTTTTTGTTTCAGTCACCCCTATTATGTCGATCTGGTACTTATCTAATTCCTCAGCTAGCTCCATTTCTTTGCCATTCAGGCTTCTTACGTTGATAGTACCGATCTTTAACTCTGGTGATGTTGAGTTGGGGTTTGTTTTCAGATTTGTTCCAGTAGCTGACTTTTCGCTGTTCGCCCTGGTTCCCTGGCGAAAACAACGGGGGCCTTGTTTAACCGGGCGACACCCCAGCCGGCATGAAATTTTGTCATGTTGTACCATCATTTTTTATTTTGGTTTAACCAATAAGAATACAATTTGGTCGGCTAAATCCCAAATTGCCAGCCCATCCTCGTTCGTTCAGTATCAAAGTAGATACCCAACAGGGTGCACCACGAGAAGGTGAGGATTGGACATTAGGTCAGAAGCCCTGGTCGGTTCTCCGCATTCCTTTAAAGGCTATGTGGAGGTCTCCTCTCAGTTATACAGCTTTGACCCTTAAGCACCCCCCAAATTGTATTCTTATTGGTTAAACCAAAATAAAAAATGATGGTACAATATGACAAAATTTCATGCCGGCTGGGGCGTCGCCTGGTTAAACAAGGCCCCGTTGTTTTCGCCAGGGAACCAGGGCAAACAGCGAAAAGTCGGCTACTGGAACAAATCTGAAAACACACCCCAACTCAACATCACCAGAGTTAAAGATCGGTACTATCAACGCAAGAAGCCTGAATGGCAAAGAAATGGAGCTAGCTGAGGAATTAGATAAGTACCAGATCGACATTTTATAGGGGTGACTGAAACAAAAAAGACCAAAACTGGTGAGATCTTTCTGAGCAATAAATACAAAATGTTATATTCAGGCAATGACAATCAAGGAAAAGAAGGAGTAGCCATAGTATTCAACACAAAATACGAGGCTAATCTTCTTGAATGGCAGTCAGTCTCAAGTAGAGTAATGTGGGCAAATATGAGAATGGGGAACTGGACAATGAGACTTATTTGTGCCTATGGTCCCACAGAAGGTTCTACTAAGGTAGAAGTGGAGGAATTTTTTGAGGCTTTAGAAAAAGCAACTGACACAATGAAAAAGGAAAAGTTGGTCCTTGTTGGGGATATAAATAGCAGAGTAGGAAATGATTGTGAGACATACAAAAATATTTTGGGAAAATTTGGAGAAAAGAGCAAACTAATAATAATGGCAAATATCTGTTGGATTTCTGCTCAGGACATGGAGACTGGTTATTACTAACACCATGTTCCAACATAAAAATGTACACAAATTCACATGGAGAGAAGAGGCTAGGAATAAGAAAAGTCTCATTGACTATGTTATTGTTGACAGTGATGTTTTCTCCCTGGTGCAGGACACCAGAGTGTACAGAGGATTTGAAATTGGAAGTGATAACTATTTAGTCTTGAGCAGGATAAAATTGAATTTCATATTGAAAAGAATAACATGTAAGAAAGTTTTAAAGCGAATAAAAGTTGAGCACCTCTCAGATGTGAACTGTAGACTAAAATACAGAAATATTATTGAAAAGAAAATGAAAGAGTTTGAGAACAGGAATCAAACCTTGGAGATTCAGTGGCAAACTCTGAAGGAAACATTGATTGATTCTGCCAGAGAGGCATGTGGTGAGGTTGTGTGCAAGGATAAAAAAATCAGAACTCCCTGGTGGACACAGGAAGTTAAAGAGGCAGTGAAGGAAAAGAAGAAAGCATATCAAAAGTTCCTGGCAAATAAGTCAGCTTTTACTCTTACAGAATACAGAGACAAATGTAAGAAAGCTAAACAGTGTGTAAAACTAGCTAAACAAAAGTCATGGGAGGACTTTGGCAAGAATATAGAAAATAAATATCAAGAAGGTGGCAAAATATTCTGGAGGTTGTTGAAGAAGCTTAGGAATGGAGGAAAGAGGGCTGTAAAAGGAATTAGAGATGATAAAGGTGAAATGAAAATAGGAGAAAAAGATATCCTTGAAGTATGGAGTAATTACTTTGAAAAACTGCTAAATGAAACAAGCAGTGATGACAGCACAGTGATAAAAATCACTTACCAGGCATGCAGTTAAGAACACATATCCATACTTGAAGTAGAAAAAGCCATCAAAGGCTTGAAATGGAAAGGCAGCAGGAGTAGATGATATTCGACCAGAAATGCTGAAGTATGGTGGTATAAGAGTCTTACAGTGGCTGCACTGCATAGTTCAGAAAGCCTGGGCAGAGGGAAGAATTCCCGATGATTGGAGTAGAGCTCTCATAGTACCCATATATAAAAAGGGAAATAAAACTGAATGTGAGAATTACAGAGGTATTTCCCTACTGAGTGTTCCTGGCAAGATCTATGCAAGTATACTTGAGAAACGGTTGAAAAGAATTGTGGAAGAAAAGCTTGGTGAAGAACAAGCTGGATTCAGGCCAAATAGAGGCTGTCAGGATCAGATCTTCACTTTACGACAAATAGTCGAGAAAGCATGGGAATATAACAAAGATCTGTATTTAAGTTTTGTCGATTTGGAAAAGGCATATGACAAGGTGCCAAGAGAGAAGCTATTCAATACGCTGCAGTTATATGGTGTCAATGGGGCATTATATCAAGCAATACTTAGTCTTTATTTGAGTTGTGAGTCAGCAGTTAGAATTGAAGGAAGTACAGGAAGATGGTTTAATGTTAAATCTGGTGTGAGACAAGGATGTACATTATCCCCTCTGTTATTCATTATCTATATGGATCACATTATGAAGGAATGTGGTATTAAACCTGATATCAAAATTGGAGATGTTAATGTCAGCTCTTTGCTTTATGCAGATGATGTTATACTTCTAAATAAATCTGCTACAAGTCTGCAAGATTCTCTGACTAAATTGAATAGCTGTTGTAATAGATATGGTATGAAGGTCAGTAATAAAAAGACAAAGACAATGAAAATATTCAGAATCATTGAAATCATCACTGTGTCTCCTAAATGTTAAACCTGTGGAACAAGTAAAACATTTCAGCTACTTAGGCACAATTTTTACTGAAGATGGTAAACTAAATATAGAAATAGACAACAGAATCAGCAAAGCTGGTATCGTGGGAAGTCAATTGAATAAATTCATATGGAATAAGAAAGAAATTAGTTGGAACACTAAATAAGCTGTATACAAGACAGTGTTCAAACCAATTTTAACTTATGGATCTGAGAGCTGGGTCAGAAGTAAAACACTTGACCAAAGACTAGAGACCGCAGATATGAGAGTTCTGAGAAAGATTAGAGGTGTGAACAGATGGCATCAATGGCAATATCATATTAAAAACGAGGATATTAGGAAAGAACTTGACATTGTCAGCATCCAGGAATGCGTTAGCAGAGCTAATCTCAGATGGTATGGTCACTTAAATAGAATGGGAGAGGAAAGATTAGCAAAACAAGTGTTCTCTGCCAGGTTGGCAGGAAAACGACCCAGAGGAAGACCAAGATATAGGTGGATTGATACGGTACAAAGTGCCTTAGACGATAGAAATATAAGATCTGATAATGTTGGAGTCTTGACAAGTAACAGACTGATTTGGAGGAAAATTGCAGATAGGAAGTTAGTAATGATGTAATTTTTTCATGTAGTACTGTCATATCCTGTACACCCCTTGAGGGTACATGGCAGGAATTTGATGATGATTTATGACTCATTATTTTGATTCATCTTTTGAATGTAGTTAATGGTCTATCTCCCTGATGAAGTCCATGTAACATCAGATGAAATATATTGGAGTTTTTAAATAAAATTCTATATAATCTTTTGCTACATGTGTAAGCTGTAAAGTTGCTATATAATGTTGAGTGCACATGTAGTATTTAAGGTGTTAAGAACTTATTCTACTTGAAATATCTGGTCAATTCTTGATGAACTGGTAATAATATTATCTCTAGAGATGTTTAATCTTACAGAGAGTGTACTGATTCATCTGAAAAAGTTTTTACCACTGTAAATGATAATAAACTTATATGGAAGTTTAATCTTCTAGTTAGCCATTTTTATGCATCATCTTCTACTGTTACAGACTCTGATAAATTTGTTATTAATAATTTCTCGGCCAGCCTCTCACTTCAGAAGAGAGAAATGCCTTATCCAAGATCTTGATTTTGCCAATGTTCCTAAAATAGTCCCAATTAAAGAAAAAAAAAAGAAAATTACATACCTTTAATCCATACCTTATGGACTTAAGACAACATTTCTCTTATGGAAAACTGTTCTTCTTCACACTGCTTGTTCTATTATTTTTAACATATAGAAAGACCATCAGCAGGACTTGAGAACAATGTGGACCATGCCATTATACTTTATTCATGGGTGACTAACATGTCATTATTGATTCTTCAAGCATGCTACTTGTGCCTGTTTAATTTTTGAATTTACACTGAAGGTTCCCCTTGATATCTATGTGAAACGCATATTAAACTTATAACTTAATTGTTCCACTGTATTCATTTTTATTTAAGAGTAAATGTATGATGTATCTATAACATATGTGGTTCACTGTTTCAAACACCTTGTAGTTGGTATATGTGTGTGTGTATATGACATCATACAGAACTTGCTCTACTTTTACTGATGCAATAACTTATTGTAAAGGTTTAATCTACTTGCTCATCATAATGAAGATAATATTGATGTAAAATGATTTATTTCTCTTCTGTATATCAGTTCCATTTCACCAAGTTAGCCAAAATTCTCAAAAAATATAAAATTTGCACTTCTTTCATTCCTCTAACTAAACTCTGTTCCTAGAATTGTATAGCAAAACCAAAACTGACAGCTGTTTCAAATTGGTTGGTTCTCTTCGGAGACCAGGCAGAAACCTTAAGAGAGCAAAATCTTTCATTCAGTAATAAAGAATTTGAAATGTCAGATAAATGTATTTTTCATAAGCAAACTCTCGCTTACAAAAAAAATCTCGCTCTTGGGGCGGCACAGATGTCTGCTAAGTAGTCCACACTAAGGCAACTCGGAAATGCCAATGAGTTGCTGTAAGCTCTCTGGTCAACTTATCTTATGAAACTTTCATAGTTTCTACATTTGGCTTTGAAATAATACTGGCTCTAATACTGGATCCACTTTGCTTATGTAATTTTGCATTGCCAAACTGAAGCCTTTTGGCTGTTTATTTTAATAATTAATTTTACGCACCGATCAAGAGTTCGCTTACAAAAAAAATATTTCTCTGACAATCTTGAAATCAACTTTATGACTACAGGTTTAATAAGAAATTCTGTTTGGATTATTAGTTATTATTAATATGTACAAGCAGATCATGCAATGATAGTTTCATTCACTTAGGACCAGTGGCTTCTTCAGAATGGTAGATTGAGAAAGGATTAAAAACTGAAACAAAACTCAATTGAACTGTTAGAATATAAATAAGGTACCAGTGATGCAGAGCACACATCAACTCTCTCTCTCTTTGGAAATTGAGACTACTGGAGAAGGTGAATTCTAACATAATGAGAGCTGATTTTCCTTAAATGTTTCTATTCTATATAACAGTTTACCTGAGTTTTGTTTCAAATGTTGTAATCTTTTTTTTATTATTATTATTATTTATCCTGAAGAAGCTGCTTGTCTTTAGCATGCAAAACTATTCAGTGAATAATCTGTTTGTATATAACAACAATAATGACTAGTAACTCTCAACATACTGCAACTTAACTTTTTCAACAATCACCTCCAGACTATTAAAAAAAAAAAAGATATATGCTGCATATCATGATGCCTCATTTTGATTGTTTCAGTTTAGAAGTGAGTACATCAGAGCTTTATTTTCATTTTTTAATCCTTTCTCTATCTCCTATCCCAAAGAATCCACTAGTCCTTACACAAAACGTCACTGCATAATTTACTCATATATAACAATAATAATTAATAAACCAAATTTTCTTCCATTAATTTTTTTCTTTTTTTTCTGGTAATGCACATCCAACCCATGAAAGGTTCTAAACATATTGTATATTAAGGTTAGATGAAAATCACTACCATCTAAAGGAAATATCATGCAAACAGATTAAGTATTAAGAAGTGATTTTATGAATTTGGTGTTGAAATTTTCACAGCAATTTTTTTCTTTTTCTTTTCAGTGTTATGGGAAATCACTTTATATTTCTTTTCGCTATGTGAGAGGAAAAAAACTTATAATTAACTTCCTATTAACTGGATGCTTATTTTTTAATATGATCTGTTCATTAAGAAAATAAGGATAAGAAATACTTTTATTTTATTTCAGAGCTACATTAATAATAATAATGGATAACGTTGTACTTTATAAGCTAATATTTACTAAAAATAAACAGCCAAAAGCTTTGAATTGGTGATGCAAAATTATACAAATTAAGTGTAGAGCTGACTACAGAAACTATGGAAGTTTCATGTGAAATATGACCAGAGAGTTTATTCATGGGAATACACTCACCGCCATACTATGAGTCGCCCTAGCCAAACTTAATAGGTGACATAAACCCTAAAGTGCCCATATATTCACCTAATTTTGGTTCATTTTGATAAGGTTTCACTGACCCAACAGCTGTTTCAAATACATTGGTTTTTGTCAAGGATCAGGCAGAAACCTAAGAGAGCAAAAACTCGAAGTACTAAGAAACTTAAAAGCATCCGAGAGGTGTATTTTCCATAAGTGAACTCTCAATCGGTGTGTAAAGTATTTACTAAAAATAAAGAGCCAAAGGCTTCAAATCAGAGATGCAAAATTATACAAATTAAGTGGATATTAAATCCAACATCATTTCAGAGCTGACTACAGAAACTATGGAAGTTTTGTGTGACCTTTGATCAGAGAGCTTACGGGAATACATCCACCATACTACGAGTCACCCTAGCCAAACCTAATAGGTTTGGCTAGGGAGACTCATAGTACTATGTAATACTACTGGTAATATAACTCGTAGTATGGTGGCAGGCATATTCCCGTAAGCTCTCTGGTAAAATTTCACACAAAACTTCCATAGTTTCTGTAGTCGGCTCTGAAATGATATTGAATTTAATATCCACTTAATGTGTGTAATTTTGCATCACCGATTTGCCTTTGGCTCTTTATTTTTAGTAAACCGACTGAGAGTTCACTTATGGAAATACACCTCTCGGATGCTTTGAGTTTCTTAGTACTGAGGGTTTTACTTTCTTAGGTTTCTGCCTGATCCCTGACAAAAACCAATGAGTTTGAAACAGCTGTCGGGTCAGTGAAACCTTATCAAAATGAATCAATAGGAGGCGAATATATGGGTGCTTTAGCGTTCATGTCACCTATTAAGTTTGGCTAGGGCGACTCATAGTATGGCGGTGAGTGTATTCCCATGAATAAACTCTCTGGTCATATTTCACATGAAACTTCCATAGTGTCTGTAGTCGGCTCTGAAATGATGTTGGATTTAATATCCACTTAATTTGTATAATATAAGCTAATAGCTTATGGAGGAATTCACAAACTTTCATATTCAAGTTAGCAAATTGATTTTACTATTGCCCGACAAGGAAAACTGTTATTGTTCTTTAGCTGTACCAAAGCAACTAAAGCAAAGAAGAAAGCATATCCTATAAATTCATATTTCAATTTTAGTTTCTCTGTTTTGAAGGAAGGAAACACTTTACCATCTACATATATGAAACCGTCTAACTTGCTTTTATTTCAAAAGTTATTAAACATTCAAAAAGAATGTTTATAATAAAAGTTATTATAAACATTCTTTAGGTCAGAGATGAAATTCCAACCTATGTTCTTCCAACTATGTTATGGAGGTAGGTTATCAGGGTCAACATAAATTGCAAAATAAAAATTTTGCAATTAAGATTGTTTTTTTTTGATAAAAAAAAATAATTTTTAAACAATCTATTTTTTGTTAAACAGCATATAAATGTAGTTTATGATAGTTATTTCACCGAAAAACATTTTCTGTCCTTACGAAAGAAAAAGAGTAAAAAAAAAAAAATCCATTTTTTTAAATTTTATTTTTATTAGTAGAGTAAGAATAATCTAAAACTCTGCTTTTGAAATTAAACATGTCATTTCAGGGCTTCAATAAGCTGGATAGTCACTAATATCAATGAAAATTATCTACTTCCTAAAAGTTTGATATGAATTTCGATTCTGTTACTAAATGAATAAGATATAACTCTCTTTTTCATGTTTGTTGTTTGTAGTGTTGTCTGACAACATTTTGTTCAATAAGATTTCTTATGATCCATCTCAAAAAAATTTAACAGTCTTGTATTCTTACCTCTGGAACAGGAGAGAGTTCTGGATGCCCAATACCATTTCTTCCTTCTAATACATGAAGTCTCTGTTCTAATCCTTGTACCTGTTTTACTAATCCATGAATATGGTCAAGAAGCTCCTTGTTATGTACCATGAGCTGGTGATTCTGGGCCTGCATTTATAATATTATTAAATTAGAAATTGAAAATTGCATGATACATTCAAATAAAATGACCAGACTGTATGCTAAAAACTACCCAGTTTTTAGTATACAGTCCCACTGCCTTATTAACATCAAGTTTCCTCAATTTCTCATATATCTCGTTCTCACTCACAGTCAGTCTCTTCTCTTATCCACTGCTCTCAAACTCTCCATGATGTCACATTCAGAAAGATGAAAGTAGTTCATAAACAAAATTTATGAACTACTCATTAAATATTTGAATTCTATCCTCTGTAGCAGTTGTCCTTATATTATTTTTTCCAATCAATGCCATCCTACCATAATCATTATTTTTTATTTATTTATTTATTGCTGGTCACACATCAAATGAACTCTCTAGGATATTTTTTTTTTTTGCCTTCATTAGCTAACAGCTGGTCATACTGTACTTTTGCTACCCTCACTAACCGAGCCATCCTCCTTGCCTGTTCTTTGTATTCCTTGTGGAACTGATTATTATCACTCCATTTATGTTGCCTCTATACTACATACTTAATCTCTTCATTCATCAATTTCACACCCACCTTATTTAACCTTCTGACCTTTGGAATAAATTTAGACATTGCTTCTTCTAGATAGTTCTTGAACATCACACAAGCAGCACTGTTCTCCTTTCTACTCAACTCCTCATTCCATGCTACATCTCCAAGATGAGCTTCTCATAACTCACCAGTCTTGTAGTTCCACATATATCCTTTCCTCACATTTTTGGCAATCACTTCATGATCACTCTCACCAACTGGTGGGAGATTTGACTCATCGTTTATAATAACATCTTCTGATCAGATGTTCAAATCCAAGACCCTCATTCTTTGTGTGATTTCTGTTACATACTGCATGAGGTAGTAATCCCTCATAAACTCAAGAAACTCATTTTCTTTATTTCCAGCTGCTATTTCATCATTCTGATCTATATTGCCATAATTAAAATCACCCATAATGATCACCCTTTTCCCCATTTGCTTGTCTAAACTACGCATATATTTCTGGTCATTACCCTCTGTTATGTCGTTGTTTTTCTTAGTTTATATCTTCCCTTTCTATCTTTCAATCGCTATTTTACTTCTTCAGATATCAGGCCTAATATACTTACATCTAAAATTGTTTCCTCTTCGGATACTGGCAAATTTATATTATGCTGTGCCAGCCAGTATCCTATAGCAGAAAAGATCCTTACTCAGGGACACAATACTAGATTCTGAGGCATTCTTACACTATATTTTACTTTAATACGGCTGTATAGATACAGACTGCAGTCATGACCTAAATCTATGATTATATACACTTTCTAATTCCTTCCTGCCAAAAGAGGTTCTATTTTTATCTCATAGTAATTCGGAATTGTAATCAAGAATGACTCAGGTATAGGAAAATAAATCATGTTTATTGGAATATCAAAGCAAAATACACTAAAGAAATTCAGGCATTCAATTTATCTCAATACTAAATAAGGAAACTCGAGTTAAAAGATCAACACACTTCAAATTTAAATAAAAGGTTATAAAGCATGTAAGACACAGTGACTGATAATTGGGATAGATAGCAAATGATATGGTGTTAAGCTAAAATTCCCTTCTGCAAACTATTCATAAGATAATATAACTAACATTCTAATGTTATTCAGTTACTATAAGTCTACAGTCCTAATCTTGTTATGTCAAATCAATCACATACAACACAAAAAACCACTTCCAAACAATTCTTCTTATTCTCAAAAGGAGGCTAACCATCTAATTAGAGTCTATCCACAAAGTTCTTTAGAATAATGTTCATAATTTACATTCACATGTAATTTTCTCTCTTCTAAGGAATTCTAAACACAAAATAGAGTAATTCTACTTTACCGAACTTTTCCCGACATCTTTCAGCACCACGTGTACGTTTGGTTACCTCTTGTCTATTGGCTGTCCCTATGCCAGTGTAGGGGTTACGCTATCTTCATAATTACTGCCGATCACGGACTCGATTCTTTACATATCAGGAAACATCTCTATTCCTCTCGATGGGACTTTTCAGCGAGGGCTCGATTCAGCTAGAGCTGGAAATTTCACCTTCAGCTCTGCGTGGAATCCTACAACATTCTTAGGAAAACTTGCCATTCCGACATCGTAGCACTGACGCTTCATTCCCCTTACTCGAACCACCGGCTAACTTCCGAACCAGGAACCAGGAAAACGATAAGACAAGAGAGAGCCGATACGTCGCTCATTCCCTTATATTCTTCGTTCGAGCACCCCCTTTTTTTGATGTCCCCTTTGCACATGACCTATATCTTTTCTCCCCTTGGGTTTATCCCTTGCTCTCCCCTTTGCTGTTATACTCTTGTATTCACGGAATTCGCATCGACGTACTTTCCGCATAAGCTACTGCCTCCGGCGTTACGCTGGACACGTATAGTTGTATACCTTCTATGAATTGTTACTTAATATCTATCTGGTGACTCACAATCATTCTATACAGCTAAGGTGAGGCTTAAATAATATTAACAAATTCCTCTTTTAAGACATTCTCTAATTCGATCTTGGTATGATCACAATAGATTAAAATACATGGTACATAAAATAAAATGCAATTTTATACATATGTGAAGAAGTTTCACTTTAATTTCGGCTGATGTGCAGGTATTTCTCTTTGTTTGTGTAGTTTAGTATGTTAGACCCTGAATGAATGATTTCTTTGCAAGATTCCTTCATTCAGGATCTAACACCTCCACATTATCAGGTCTACAGCAACATCCAGCAAATTATTTCATTCTATTTACTTTATATAGATTTATCACACCATACTTCCTCAAAACCACTACAACTATTTCCCACTTGCATCCCTACCTTGTATGGACATAACTGGACAATAATTGAAGGTGAGTTAGCCAATCTCATGCAGAGGCAGCAGGGTTTTTTTCTCCCGGAAACTCGGGTTTTTCATCCCGTATACAGACAAATCGGCCCTTCAGAACACATGCAATTTACAGACAAAAATACTTGTTGTTATAAAATCTTTATCAAGTAGCTTTATTTTTATCCTCCTACATGTTTTGCCAATCTGTTTCTATTGGCATCCTCAGGGAAAACAAATCAGTAAGCACAAAATGAAGGTTACAGACTAGGTTATAACCGATGGTTCTAAATCATACAAAAATTGGTATTGCGCGTGACAATGTGCGTCTCGTTAACGTGATTTATTCGTGAGGACTCATGACGTAATTGTTATGAAAGTTCATTTCTTTGATATTTAATGATCTGATAAAGGTTTTCCAAATTTCTGGTAAAATTAGACCTTGATTCTTGTTTAGGTTTTCAGTTTTAAATGAATTAAAATTAAATTAAACTTATGAATAATTGTCAAGAAAAAATACTTGTTGTTCTTGTGGTGGTAGATGGCGCTGATGGAGTTGATTGGTAGTAGAGGTTTGGTAGTGGTGGAGACGGAGAGAGTTGTACAGTAGGTGTTCTCCCACGATGAGTGTTTGGACTCCTTGGAGGTGTCACAAATAATAATAATAACTCTTTTTCTATCATCAATAGCGCTTCACCTCCCTTTTTACTATTTCAATCTTCATGAAATATGTCAAATCTTTCTGTCTCTATTCCTGTCAGGATATTATCTTCATCCAACCATTTCTCACTCCTTCCAACATTTTTTTTTTTTTGGGGGGGGGGGGGGGGTGAACAAACTCAATCAATGCCACCATTTCATTTCATTTCCCTTGTATCTGATACTTCATTCCTGAATCTATAACAAGTTTTACTGATACCACTTATCAGATGTGACTTCTTTATACCTTCATTGAGAAATTTCTTTTTCTCCTTACTCATCCCAGAACATTCTTCATATCCAACTGTTTCCCCTATATCCCAGGTCATCTCCTTCCCTTTTTGTCTACACATGCATTCACATCCTCTTGGAGCATCAACCTTTCTAATACTATGTTCTCCTGTCTACCTTGAGTCTCCCTGTTTCTCTGGATGTCTTGCACACTTGTTCTCCACACTCATGCTATCCACTTCTTTATTCATAAGCATCACTTCAAACTTTCCTTCCTTACTCTACCACTTTCATATCACTTCTTACTTGCTCAGATTCATTCTCTGCACTCATTACTCTCCTTTCCACCAGGAGTCTCTCCAAATGACTCCCACCAAATCCATTCAAATATAGTCCATCACTTTTACTATTCAATTCTTCCTTCAAACTCATTCCACGTATCAACAAACTGCACTCCTTTCTCTTCACACATATCTAATTATTAAAACATCATTAATAATTCTTGCTCTCTGCCTCATCTCATCACACTGTCATACAATAGGCAATACACTGACTATCTTTTCTATCACACTGTTATCTTTTATCCTTCTCAACAACCTCCTGATATCCAATCTTACATTCTCCTTGTTCTAAGTCAAGTTATTTGTCCCTACTACTACCACTACTAACTCCTTGCTCGTTTACACCATATATATCCAATGCCTCAATCACTCTGTTCATTTTACTTAATGGAAAACAAGCCTTGTGCATCTTTTCATTTACCACACCTGTAATAATTGAATCACCATGCAATTATTATTATTGTTATTATTATTCAGGCCTCCAAGGAGTCAAAAGACTCATTGAGGGAGGTCTTTCCTAAGAACATAAAGTCTGTCAAGACTCATCGAGGGGAGGTACCCCCCCCCCTGAGAAACACAAAGTCTACCATACCACTCTTTAAACTCACTGACCGTTCTCGCTCCCACCACTCCATCAGGCAATGCATTCCACGGCTCAACCACCCTCCACACAAAGAAACCACTCCTTACCCTCATGCTCACAGTTTCCTTTCGTAACTTCCAGGGATGGCCTCTTGTCATCACTCCTTCCCGCTATTCAACCAAGCGAAAGAACTCTCCAGTGTCAACCCTGTAACCACCTCTCAACAGTTTAAAAGTCGCAATCATATCACCTGTCCTTCTTCTATCCACTAAACTCTGCAGTCCACATTCTCTCAGCCGATCCTCATAACTATCCTTGTACAGTCCTGAAACCATCTTTGTCATCCGTCTTTGTATCCTTTCCACAGTTAATTTATCCCCTTCAAATCCTGGGGACCAAATCTGAGAACAATAGTCCAAGTGTGGTCTGATCAGAGACCTACACAACAGAATGATAACCCTCTTATCTCTGCAGGTCAGTGTCCTTCTCATAATAGCAGCAATCCTCTGTGTTACCTTCACCACCTTTGCAATATGTCCCCTAAACTTCAGGTTTCTATCAATCATCAACCATAGATCTCTTGTCTCCCCTACTTCCTCCAGTATAACTCCTCCCATAGAGTATGCAGCATCCCATCGATGTTTCCCAAACCTGAAGACCTTACATTTTGCTGCATTAAACTTACACCCCCATTCATTTGCCCATCTATCTAGCTTATTTAAATCCTCTTGCAGGGCTACCACATCTGCACTATTACTAATAATCCTTCCCAGCTTCGCATCATCCGCAAACAACTGAATATCCCCCTGCAATCCACTGGCTATGTCATTGATATAAAGGTTAAACAATATAGGTCCTAGTACTGAGCCCTGTGGGACCCCACTTGTAACCCTCTGCCTCCTGGAAACTGCTCCACCATACACAACTCTCTGATACCTATCAGACAGCCAATCCTGAATCCAGTTGACCAATCTGACATCCAGACCCATGTGCTGCAACTTAAATATCAGCTTATCATGTGGCACCCTGTCAAATGCCTTCGCCAATTCTAAGAAAATTGCAGTATATGCCTTTCCCTCATCTAATGTTCTTGTAACTTTATTATAAAAGGCTAGCATATTGCTAAAACAAGAGCATCCTTTCACAAATTCATGTTGATTCTCACAGATAACATTACCCTCATCTGCCCAATGCTGTATACAGTCCCTTAATACTTTCTCCAAGATCTTAACAACTACTCATGACACACAGACTGGCCTATAATTAGACACTTCCAGTCTGTTACCACCCTTATGCAATGGCACTATCTTACCTTCCTTCCATTCCCTTGGCACCTTTGCCAAAGCCAGACTTTCATTGAAAAGCCACGTTAAAGGCACTGTCAATTCCCTAGCACATTCTCTCAAAACTCGAGGTGAAATACCATCCAGTCCCACAGCTTTACTGACATCCAGAGTACTCAGTATCTGAAACACACTCTCCTCCTGTACTTCCAGACCTCGAACCAGTCATATCCCTCTAGCATTAAAACTGACTCCTCTAGGATGAAATACTCCAATAAAGTGTTCATTGAACAATTCCACTATGTCCTCTGCATCAGTCACTCTATTCCCATTTTTATCCCACAATATCATTCTTCCACAGTCATTTCTCCTCCTACTGGCCACATAGCTAAAAAATTCCCTAGGATTTTCTTTGGATCTTAGGGCCAATCTCATCTCATATTCCAGTTTCGCTTTCCTTACCACACTAGTCACTCTTCTGGCCTGTGTCTTATATTCCTCATGCATCTTCTCTTCACCTGTCTCCTTATATCTCTTCCATAGCCTCTTTTTCGCATGCAATTCCTGTTTAATAGTCATCCACTTTACTCCAAATCGTGTCCTCTTCACTCGTGGTATACAACTTACCATTGCTGCTAACAAATATTCTTTCACAATTTCTCACGCACTAATGATATCCTCGCCTTCCAATTCCTCCCTCCATGAAACTTCTCCAAGTTAACGTCTAAGACTATTATAATCACCTGCCTTATAATTCCACATAAGTTCCCGTCTCTTTGATACTCCTGCATGTCTATTCATTTTCCAAGTCAACACCATATGGTCACTCTCTCCAACCGGTGGGAGAGACGTCAACTCAGTTATTATCAACTCTTCTGATGCTATAACCAAATCCAAAACTTTTGAACCTCTTGTTCCCTCTGTTACATATTGCCTAAGACATTTGTCCTTCAAGAATTCTAGAAATTCCATTCCCCTATTGCTACATGCATCTTCCTCTCTCCAATTTATACTACTGAAGTTAAAATCTCCCATAACAATCATTCTTCTTGCACTTGCCAAACTTAGCTGTCTAAACATCTCCTGGTTCCCATCCTCTGTGCTCCTGGGTCTGTAGCAACACCCCACTAAATATCCTGTCTTGCCTACCTCTACCTCACACCATATGCTCTGAAAATCATTTGTCTCACTTCCTTCCAAATTCTCCACTCTTAGAGGACATAGGTCATCACTTATCATAAGCAGTACCCCACCACCACGCTTTCCCCTCCTATCCTGATGAAAAATGCTATACCCAGCGACTTCTATTCCTGTTGTTATATCCCCTTCTGTCAACCACGTCTCAGTGATCGCAATAATTTTTGGCCAGGCTGATGCTATCTGCGCCACCAATTCCTCTCCCTTATTCCGGATACTCCTGGCATTAGTATAAAGCATATAAATGCCATTGTTTCTATACCCAGCATTATCCTTTCTAGACTCCACTGGGCTCAGTGTTACCTGACATTGTCTCCCTTCTCCCAAGTATCCATTCCCACAAGAGGCCACCCCCTGCTATCATCCTCCCTGGGATACACTGATTCGTTCAGAACAGCAATCTCTCCAGATGCCTACGTCCTTCCTCATACAAATGTAAACGGTCTCTCGCATACAATTCCTCTCTTTCATCAAACGCACTCCAAGCATCCACATATACCAGTCCTCTCTTGTCACACATTCTTGCTATTATGCCATTCAATATCACCGCTCTTCTGCCCAGCTCATCATTATCATACCTAGGCAACATGCACACTATTTTTCTTCTCTCTGTCTTCTTCCGTACAGTCTCAAGCAAAAATCTCATATCTCTCGCTGCCCGACTTACATTACCACTCAAGTCATTCGTTCCTACCATCACAATCATCTCATCCACCCTTTCACCTCTCTTAATTGCCATAGCCACCCTTTCTATTGTTCCTCCTGGCAAACACTCCTCACGCATCCTATCTTGAACACCACGGATCATTGAGTCACCATACATTATACCTCTTACTATTCCCTCACTCCTACTGTTTCCATTCTCTCCTCTTCTTTCAATCCCATACCTCTCTCTTCTACTGTTTCCATTCTCTCCTCTTCTAGCACTCCCATACATCTCTCTCATTCCCTCTCTCCTACTGTTTCCATTTTCTCCACTTCTAGCACTTCCATATCCCTCTCTCATTCTGTCTCTCCTACTACTGTTTCCATCCTCTCGTCTTCTAGCATTCCCATACCTCTCTCTCTCTCTCTCATTCCATCTCTCCTACTGTTTCCATCCTCTCATCTGCTAGCATTCCCATACCTCTCTTCTACTGTTTCCATTCTCTCCTCTTCTAGCACCCCCATACCTCTCACTCACACTCCCTAAATTCTCTCTCTCTCCTACTCTGATTCGCCTTGCATTTATCTCTTCCATTCTCCTAATCTTATCTTTCATACTTCTGCTCTCATTCACAAGACATTCCACCTCCTCTTTCAACTCATCTATCTCCCTCTGCAGGTCAGTCACTCTTAATCTAAATTCACTCTCCCAAACAAAACCATCTCCTAAACTTTCACAGTCACTCACACCTTCCACACTATCAACTATTATTTTCTCATTCTCTCCTATCACACTACTTGTCTTCCTACATTCATTCCCCGTTCCTGGAGCAACAAAGTCGGATATTGATATATCTAATGTACTTATTTCCTCCAACTGCCTGCATTTTGCGCACATACACTCTCCACTCTCTTTAACAAGCCACATATGTAATTCCCGAGATGCATACATGTCGCAAGTACTGCATGCCACAAAATATCCGACGGTACCAAAATATATTATATCATGACAGCAACTAACTTCCAAAAAACAACCACTGAAGTACACTCGTATTCAGAGAAACAATTTAGCACTCAAAAACGTAGAAAAACGGGGAAAAAAGTGGACTATTCACCGATTAAAAATCACTTTCTTCTGCACAGCTCAAATTCACCGCCACGTGCTATGGCGACGCTAGCGCCACTAATACCCCTCATGGGTCTTTCGTTACCTTTTTCATACCAGCATCATTTGTTTTTGTCTTCTTCACTCTTACTTACATATCTACAATTCTTTTCATTTCATTCTGCATCTGCCTCATCTTTACCAATCAGCTTTGAAATCATGTATCCTTTTTTCACCATCATTCACTCTTACTATTTTATCACCAGTTATGCAAACTTGTTCACTTTCGACCCTGCTTGCCACATTACATTAATTGTACTCAGTGTTTCAATATCATTAATTTCACTCTTTTTTTTTTTTTTTTTAAATATCATTATCGCTTGCTTTATTGAAAGCACCTGTGTAGCTCAGTGGGAGTGATGTTTGCACTCCTCAGCATTAGACCACTCAAAGAAAGGACACTGTGAGTTCGATTCTAGAGGCCTAACATCTTATCACAAACATCACCACCAAAAAGAAATCTCTCCAACAGCCAGCTACATGCTTTATGTAAACTCTGAAAAGCAGCAACATAATTATTATGAGAGCTGACCACAGTGATAGTATCACTGTCTTCAATTCCAGTGATTATAATAGAAAAATGAGTGTTTTACTCAGAGACTGCACCACTTACAAACTGCTGGATTATGATCCTACTAAATCTCAGGAAAAAAAATGTTAAAAAAGCTTTTAAAAAATGCCACATCTTGGCCTCCTGAAGTTGTTAAAAAACTAACTTTTTAGTCTCCCCCACCCCGAGATATACAGATTGCCAAAAATTCATAAACTCAACTACCCTCTCCTTCCACAGTAGATGCTACCGATTTGCCCTCCTTTAAATTAGCCAGTTAGCAAAATCTTTGATTCCACTTATTGTCCACATATAAAAAAATTCCACTCATTTCAGATCTTTCATCCAGAATTTAGTTATAAACAATAATGATATCATGGTGTTCTTTGATGTTGCCTCCTTATTCACTAATATCCCTCTTTCTGACACTCTTAATTTACTTA
The DNA here is from genome assembly GCF_054136105.1 of Typopeltis vanoorti. Classification (NCBI taxonomy): domain Eukaryota; kingdom Metazoa; phylum Arthropoda; class Arachnida; order Uropygi; family Thelyphonidae; genus Typopeltis; species Typopeltis vanoorti. The sequence continues at coordinate 187,508,005 of NC_143549.1, read as the reverse complement.
AAAATGCTTCCCCCTTTCCGACATTACTGATCTTTTTAATTTTGCTATCCATATTGGTTACTACTCCTAGAAGGGCACTTTATGTAAACAGATAGAAGGTACCTCCATGGGCTCTCCCCTCTCACCCTCTTTGGCCAATTTCTGTATGGGGCATTTTGAAAAAAAAATGCTCTTGACACTACCAGTCTCAAATCTTCTATTTGGTTATGATAGGCCACCATTACAGGCAGTCCCCAGGTTACGAATGAGATATGTTCCTGGGAACGTCTTTAAGTCGGATTTGTGCATAACTCAGATCCCTGATAAACAGCGCACATGCGGTAATAATAATAATAACAATACGATAATGGCTCATATGTGGCAATAATAATACAGTGTAATAATAATAATACCCTGTACTCTAATAATAAGTTACAGAAACTATTATGCTCTTTCTTTTAATTCATAAAACACAAACTCATACATGTGCAGAAGAAACTAGTTCCCGAGTTATTAATTTAATTATTTAATTCAGTGGTTCCAAAACTTTTTTGATTCACGACACCCAAAGTCAGAATATAGGCCTACCTAACAGTTGCAGTGCACAGTTGGTGTGGTTATTTCAGTGAAAATATTGGAATATTTCGCAGTGCACAGTTTGGGAACCACTGATTTAATTATCCTTGCAGGGAGCCTTGGGAGTCCATTCGTAAGGTACGGAGCACTGTAAGTCGGGTCGTCTGTAACTCGGGGGACTGTCTGCATTGATTGTGTTTCCTATTTGGCAGCATGACTCAAACACATCACACTCTTTCCACCTCCACCTCAACACCCCAGAGTCCAGTTCACTATTGGAAAAAAAAAAAAAAAAAAAAAAACAGCTTGCCTTTTTTAGATACTGTAATCAGATGTCTGCTCAATGGTCCCTTTCTTTCTCTGTATACAGAAAACACACCCACACAGGTAGATTTGTATATATACATAAACTTTCCCACCATTCCCCTTCTCAACAATACAATATGGTATCATCAAAACCCTTGCAACAGAGCCTCCAACCTCTGTTCCACCTAAGCTTCCCTTGTGGTAGAACTTGCCTTTATTCAGAAAACTTTCCTTTCCAATGGTTATGATGCCAAAAAAATCTATAAATTATCTGTCCCTTCACAATCCTTTCAACATAAAGACTACAGTAATGCCATTACTATTCCCTATATCTGGGACACTTCAGAAAAAATAGAACTTTGAAGAAATACAATCTCTGCACTGCTTTTAAACTTCATCCTCATTTGAAGCTGGTTTTCCTTCTCAGCTGTCCTAAGGATCTGCTTCCTCCCCTCTCTATTCCAGGTATTTACAAAGTTCCTTGTTCTTGCAAATTATCATTATGGACAGACTGAGAAATCTGCTAACATTTACATAGAAGAACACAAAATATACACTGGCCATACAAACTATGGTCAATCAGGTCTAGCAGACCATGCCTTGGATACCTTACACAGAATTAGATGAAGGAAAACTGCCATGCTCCATCACAGCAAATACAAATTTAAAAGACTCAAGCAGAAAAACCAGCCTAATCTTAATAAATATGGTTGTATTAAACCTCCCAAAATTTGGGAAACTTTAATTCTTAGGCCTTCCATACAGCATCTAAGACTAGCCAACAGAATCCATAGAGGACACCCATCATAGGATTTAGTCTTTATTTATTCTACCTCATTTCTTCCACTTATTGTTACTTGTGTATTATTACAATTTTAACATTGTATTCCAGATGATGTCTCCTGGACTGAGATGAAATATTGAAATCAATTAACTTGTTTAATTATTTCTCTTCGTGCTGTAAATTATTCCATTAAAGTGTAACAAAATAAATCACCTGTGATTTGCTGATGTCATTCTTATTTTAGGAAACTCTGCAGAAGAACTTCAACAAATGATCACTGAATTGAATGCAGAAAGTAAAACGAAAGGATCAAATATCAACAAGGACAAAACTAAATAATGTATAATAAATACATTACCAAAAAAAGCCAGTATGCAGTACAAATGGAACAGGAACACCAGGAAATTGATATAGTAACCTTCTATGCTCACCAACGACAAAAAGATCACAGTAGAGGGTGAAAAGAAGAAATGATACATAGAATTCAACTTGGTTGAATAGCCTTTTGGAAAACACTGTGAAGCACTCAAAGGAAACATCCCATTCTGTCTTAAAAGAAAAATATTCCACAGTAACTTTGGTCATGACATATGGAAATGAAACACAGACTTTGATAAAAAAATTGACCAACAAGTTGAGGACTACCCAGAGGAAAATGGAAAGATCATTACTCAGTATTACTGTTCTAGACAGAAAACACAATACTTAGATCAGAGCTCAGACTAGAGTGTGAAATATTATAAGCTATTAAAAGATCCAAATGGCAATGGGCAAGTCATATTGCAAGAAGTAACACTCAAAAACATCTGCCTAGAGTAACACAAAAATAGCATGGTCTGTCAATCGGGACTTGCCACGATCTTCTCTATGGCAAGTCCCGAATGGCAGACCATGCTCAAGATACTCCTTTACATAGGATCAGATGAAGGAAAACATCTTCACTACATAGAAATTGTTATAAGTGTGAGAGACTAATTTTAGAATCAGTATCAGCTATGAGCACACTCTCCTAACCTCAACAAGTATAGGTGCATTAATTTACCAAAGATCTGGGAGACTGTCATTTCATGAGCCTGACTTCTCTGCTTTAACTTTATGGTTATCTGGTCCATAGAAGGTGCCATGTAAGGACATTAAGTTCAGTTTTTACTTAAAATTTTACTTGAATTTATTTTCCCAATTACTTAGTTCAGTGTTGTGTGCCTGTCAGTGTTGTAATTGTGATCCGATGATGTTAAGTAGAAAACCAGAAAAATATTAGTGAGTTTAATAAATATTTTTTCCTCTCTTGGTGTTGTTTATACTGTAAAACATTATTATGAATCATCAATGAATGACACCTGAGCCTTTCTATACCTAAAGCTGCTGGGTGTAACTTTTGCCCTTCCTTGTTCCTCTTTCTCTCACACGCACATACATCCTGATAGTACCATGGTAATCTCACTCAAGGATAAGGCAGACCTCTTGATATCAGTTTTTTCCTCCAACTCTTGTTTAGATGACAAGGTTAGATGACTTATGTTTATATCTATTATCACAGTTAGGATTTTCTTTGTATTATCAATTATAAAGTATAATAGCAATATACAATTTAGTGTTGTATGGATTCATATTGCACTCTATTCCTATAATTAAATTGAAATATTTCATTTTACTTTGTTCATTTTAATACAAATGACCAGAACAAGAACATAGTCTGAATACTAGTTTGGAATAAATGTATGCAAGTTGTTCTAATTATTTCAATCATTCAATATGCCTTGGTTCATTATAAATAGTATAATGGCATCATATTATCATTATACTATTGTAGGAATAAAAACTACAAATTATAAAAAAAATGGGAGGGGTGAATATTGGCGAGATGTCACATGTTTAGGATAGTGCCTCTTCACAGTTTGAAAGATTTAGGCAATCCAAGGTAATCCTATTCAAGATAAATATGAGTACACTTAAATCCAAAACCAACAAGGAAATGATCATTGGAAACTGATATGGAGTGCTGAAAGGACTAGGAATCTAAATGAAATACGAAAGAAGCTATAAATAAATCCAACAACACAAAATAAATAAATGAATGATTAAATAAAATGATGAAAACAACAACAACAATGATAATAAAATATATATAAAAAAAAAGAATCCGAGAGAAGAATGTGGTTTAACATTTGGATACCTAAGATTCTAACTTATCAAGTTTTTGATACAATAGGACACACTGATAAAGAAACCAAAAAAAAATATTTTTTTTTTCTGTTGATATAAGTTGATCTGGCTGCATCCAAAATTAAAATAACAAAATAAATCAAATAAAATAAATATTCTGATACCTAGCAATCATATTTCATTAGAAAATGACAAAAGCATGTTTCCAAGGTGCAAAGATTAAGGATATTAGCAAAACTGTTAGTTTGCAGAAGGGAGAAGTGAAAGAGTTGATTGTTTTGGCAGGAACAAATGATCTGAAAGAAAAGAAATATGCAATGAGAGAAGATATGACAATGTTGTTGAAAAAAGTGAAAATGAAGAGTAAGGAAGTAAAAAATGTGAGTCTGCTGCCTTGGTATTATAGGGCAGAGTTGAGAAGAAGGCACATGAATGCTAATGAGTAAATGAGAAGATTGCAGAAGAGGAATGGTGTGCAGTTTAGAGCCTGCCTGGTTGGCCGAGTGGTTAGCGTATCCGCTCTCCAGCCAAAAGGCTGCGGGCTCGAATCCCACCATGGGCATGGATGTTCGTGATTTTCTGTAAAAATACTAGTGATAGTGGTGGGCAGTAGAAGGCATTTGGAGTGGATGATGATGGTAGCTGCAGTTCCTTATTCCTCCCTCAATAAGTCTGGACTCCCTAGAGGTGTCATGTAATAATAATAATAATAATAATAATAATAATATATGCCTGATGGATTACATATGAATGGTTTGGAATTCGATATTTGAAGAAAGAGTTGTTTAGTGAGAGTTCAGAAGTGGAAAATCAGGAAAACTACAGATATTAGGACGAGGCATGTGTCTGGCCATCCCTGGAATAAGTGTGAATATAGAAATGATAATGCAATGCTGAATTCACAGGTTGCAGATTCAAATAGGTTGGTAATGATATTACACAAGGGTAATTTTGGGTACAAGAGGATGTTGAAATGCAGAAAATGATATAATTACTGTATTTTCAGGGATGACAGAAGAACAGGAGGTGGAGTATTGCTGATTATATCTGAAAAACTAAAATCAACAAAATTCAAAGTTAAAGACAATTTTAGTCTGGGGGAGATGGTTCATTTGAGGCTGCCTTATGTAAGATAGAGGCCAATAGGACAAAATATATTGCTGGTTGCTGATATAGACCAGGAGGTCCATAAGAAGATGTAGATGCCATGCATCAGCAGATTAGCACAATGAGTGCAGGTCGAACAATTATTATTGGATGTTTCAACTATGAGGACATAGATTGGAGGAAAGAGGGAGAGAATCTCCAGATAGAAGTGGAATTTATAGAGTTGCTAAGGGATAATACTGGCATGTTATAGAGGGAACCAGAGGTTTGAGAGTGCTGGTTCTGGTAATAGCATCAGAAGATTATCCATAATCAAGGTAGACACACCTTGCCTCTAATCGGAGAGAGTGACCATGCGGTCTTGATCTGATAAAGTTGCTAAACATGTGGAATTCTGCAAGAAAGATGGTAATTATGAAACTTAGGCGGCATCTTGGAGAAGTGCTATGGCTTGAAAAGAAAGTGCATAGGAAGTGATCAGAGATTGTTTGAAATAAGCAGCATCAGACTGCATACCAAAGGTCAGGAGGATAAACCAAGTAGGGATTATGTGAAGGAGTAGAGATATAAAGCAAGAGCTGCAAAAAAAAAAAAAAAAAAAAAAAGAAAATTGTGGAGGAAATATAAAGAAAAAAGTGATCAGCATGCTCATGAGCAGTATAAAGTCAAGTAAGAAGAGCAACTATTATAGTAACAAAGACCAAACCAGATTATGAAAGAAAATTAACTAAGCAGGTTAAAGTAAACCCAAAAGAGTTTTTTCATTATGCTACAAGTAACAGGAAAAATGACTATGATAGGATGCCTTTAATCAATGCTGATGGTAGGAAGGTGAGAGAGGCAAAAGAAATAGTTGAGTTGCTGAGTGATCATGTTGCAAAGGTGTATCATTCAGGTGGAGATTTTGCAGTTGCTGATGTAACAGAGGTGCATGTCAAAATTGAAGAAGCTGAACACCTCTTGTTCAGCATATTGAAAAATATCAGTGCGAACACAGTGGGGGGACTGGATGGCATGTTAGCCCATGTAATATGTGAATGAGAATTGGCACTGTCTTTGATGAAGTTATTTAATCTAAATCTCAGTTCGTAAGATTCCAAGGGAGTGGAAAGAGGGTAAGATAGTTCCTTTACATAAAGGTGGTTCCAAGACAAAAGTAGCAAACTACAGACCAATTATTATATCAGGAGTGGTAGCTAAAGTATTGGAAAAGTTGGTTAAAGGTAAAATCCAACAGTGAGTGGATAGGGATACAACACTCTATACCAGGACATGGCTTTGTAAAGAGTAGGTTCTGTTCTAGTAATTTATTTACATTTTATAATATAGTGACAGCAGAACTGAATAAAGGAAATAGCTACATCAATATATTGCTGGACTTTGCAAAAGCATTTGACAGAATACCACATGGAAAATTATTAAACAGAAGTTGGAGGAAATGGGAATAGATATCAGGCTAGTAGCATAGATAAGAGGATAGCTTATGGACAGACCCCAGAGAGGGTCTGTCCATCCCCTTATTCTCTCCACCAAGTATATGGTGGAGTGGAATCTAAGAGAATGAGGGTGATTAATGGAGTACCTCAGGATTCTGTACTAAGGCCACTACTCTTTATTCTGTATATCAATGATATAAGGAAAGATTTAAAGAGGGATGTTCTTCCCTCTTGTAGAAAAACGAGTTCACAATTGCCAGATCAAATGCTACTGCAAAGTCCACAGGATGATTTAAATAAATTGCAGGATGATTTAAATGAATTGCAGGATGATTTAAATAAATTGGTATTGGGAGCAAAGGATAATGATTGTCAATTTAATGTTGCAAAATGTAAGGTTATTATGCACTTCAGGTTAAAAATTGAACCAGGATCTGGTTCGAGGCTATGTGGTGAAAAGACATGCTGTTAGGAAGTTCCTGAAAGATCGGTGATTTCTGTTGATTTATTGAGTATTTTCTTAGATTTACTGGTGTAATTTTTGTATATTATTGTAGTTTTTAGTGTATTTATTGTACTACAGTATTTAACGACAACTGTAGAAATATTAGATTTTACTACTCTTAAGAATGGCAGCAAAAACTTGTCACAACAGGGCAGTGTCTGAAGCTGAAGTTATTACTTGTGAGGAAAACATTTGTCCAGGTGAACAAAAGCTGTACTGCAGTGATAATGGTAATTTATCTGAAGGTAATCCGACATTGGAAATATCCCAATTAAAGGAAATTATTAGAAAATTGACCAGAGAATTAGAAAAAGTGGAAAAATGCTGAACGAAACTTAGGATAGGAAAAAGGATCAGAACAAGAAGTAGGAAAGTAGTGAACTTGGTAATCAAAATGTTAATAACAGCAAGGTATGTCAATTAAAATCTAAGAAAAAAGAGGTGATATGGTATGGCAATTCAATCTTAAAATGTGCACTTGCTGAAGGAGTCACTACTTCTAGTTTCCCAGGAGCAAAAATTAAAGATATCTTCTTCTTCTGCAGCTTCTCCCACTTAAGTGGGGTCACTGTTGATAATGAGTCTCCTCCACACCTTCCTGTCTTGGGCTGTCACCACATCCAAGTTCTTCATCCTCAAGTCCTCTTCTACTAGCTCCCTCCATCTCTTCTTTGGCCGCCCACGCTTCCGCCTTCCTTGCACATCCATCTGCATGACCGTTCTTCCCACATATTCGTCCTCCCTCCTCATCACATGACCAAACCATCTCAACCTTGCCTCCTGTATTTTCGCTCTTAAGTTCATAATTTTCATTGTTCCCCTGACATAGTCATTCCTCAGACGATCCTTTCTGGTCACACCGCACATCCACTTAAGCATTCTCGTCTCTGCTACTTCCATCCTGCTGATGTTATTTTTCCTCAGGGCCACAGTTTCTATAGCATATGTCATAGCTGGCCTCGCTACTGTCCTATAGATTTTGCCTTTCAGATTGATCGGCACCTTCTTATCGCATAACACTCCAGCCATTTCCCTCCAGTTGCTCCAACCCACTTGTATCCTGCATCGCACTTCCTTCTCAGCTCCTCCATCTTCTTCCACTGTTGAACCTAAGTATCTAAAGTCTCTCACTTTCCTGATGACATTTTCTTCCAGCTCCAGATCTGTCTCCTGGCTGCCACCCACTGTGCAACACATATACTGTCTTACTTCTGCTCAGTCTCATACCTCTCTCTTCCAGTACTTTTCTCCATCTTTCCAGTTTAGTTCCCACTTCTTCTCTTGAATCTGCAGACAGCAAGATGTCATCTGCATACAACATTGTCAAAGGCGCATCTTCTCTCACCTCCTCTGTTACCTCCCCATCACAATATTAAACAGAAACGGACTTAATGCTGATCCTTGATGCAAGCCAACTGTTACTTGAAAACTTTCTGTCTGTCCCAGACAGGTCCGAACACTTGTCTTCACATTTCTGTACATTTCCTGCACCAACCTGACATATTTCTCCGGAACCTTCTTCTCCCTCAGACACCTCCAGACTTCTTGCCTTGGCACTCTATCGTATGCTTAATCCAGATCAATAAATGCCAGATGTAGCTCCCTTTGTTTCTCTCGATACTTTTCCATCATCTGCCGTAACCCAAAGATAGCATCTGTTGTTGATCTACCAGGCATGAAGCTAAATTTTTCCTTTGCAATCTCCACCTCCTTCCTCAATCTACCATCAAGAACCCTTTCTAGGATTTTCATTGTGTGGGACATCAATTTTATTCCTCTGTAATTTTTACAGTCTTGTGCATCCCCTTTACATTTGTAAATGGGGACAAGAGTACTCTCCCTCCATTCCTCGGGAATATTTTCCTGTTGGCAAACTTTCATGAATCCCACAGCAGGTCAATTCCATCTTCCCCCAGTGCTTTCCATGCCTCCAATGGAATTCTGTCGGGGACCACCGATTTTCCATTCCTCATGCTCTTCATGGCCTCCTTCACTTCCACTCTACTGATGTTCTGCACCATCCCCTCAGAAGGTTGCCCACCTTCTCTGTGAGTCCTTGCATTTTCCTCATTGAAAAGTCCCTCAAAGTATATTCTCCATCTGGTTCTTTTGTTCACGTACCTCCATAATACTCTTCCTTCAGCGTCTTTGATCTGCCTCACATGCAAGATGTCCTTTGCTGCTTTATTTCTACATTTCACTAGTTGGTAAATTTTTCTCTGTCCTTCCTTTGTTTATAATTGATCATACAGATCTTGATATGCCATGGCCTTCGCCTGTGCCACAACTCTCTTGGCTTCTTGCTTTCTCTCTCTGTCCTCTTCCACTCTTGACTCATCCCACTTCTGCTTTGCCTTCCTCTTAGCTGTCACTGCCACTTGTACATTATTATTCCACCACCAACCCTCCTTCTGCTCTCTAATCTTTCCAGATGTCTCACCAAGCACCTAGATTACACAGCTCAGGATTACTTTTGAATTATGTTTCCACCAATCTTGTACAAGATTGTTTCCACCAATCTTGTACACTTTCCAGTCCATCTGAAATCCTCTCTAACACATTCTCCCTAAAACGATTCCTCACACTCTCCTCTTTTAAGTGAAACCACTTAATTGTCTTCATCCCATGGCATCCAGAGGTTCTTATCTTCGATCTTATTTTAAAGTCTGCGCACAGCAGTCGGTGTTGCTGTGCGCAGACTTTATTCCAACTTGATCTGTTGGAATTTGTCAACAGATCAAGTAGCACAACTTTACAATTTGTCACAACCTTAAAATGTTTTCTTCTAGTCAAAATGTAGTCAATTTGTGAACTGTTGTTACCACTCCTAAATGTTATCAAATATTCTTCCCTCTTGTAGAAAAACGAGTTCACAATTGCCAGATCAAACGCTACTGCAAAGTCCACAACCCTCTCTCCTTCCTAGTTCATCATTCCCACTCCGTGGCCACCATGCCCCCCCCCCTTCACAGTCTCTATTCTGTCTCCCTATGTGTCCATTCAAGTCTCCTCCGAACATCACCATCTCATTTTCTTCCAGTTCCCTCATTTCTTCATCTAACACGTTCCAGAACTCATCTTTCTCCTTTGCTGTACAACCAACTTGCGGGGCATATACACATAATACGACCACCCACTCTTCTCCAAGACCCAATTTCATTCGCATGATCCTGTCGTTCCTTCTACCCACTTCCAGTACTTCGCCCTTCATTCTGCCACACACACCACAATTCCTACACCATTTCTTCCCTCGTTATTCGCTCCAGAGTAGAACAATTTATATCCATCTCCCAGTTCCTTTGCCTTTCCCCCCCCTTCCACCTTGTCTCCTGCACACATAAAATGTCCAACTTCCTCTTCCTCATCATGTCTGCCACCTCTCTTCCCCTTCCAGTCATGCTTCCAACATTCAGTGTTACCACTTGCAACATCCTCTCCACCTGCTGGGCTCGCTTCTTTAACCACACCTGCCCTTGATGCGGTAGCCCTCGTTCACTTCTCGCAGCTGTAGGGTGATGTGGCTGCACGTCGCTTAAGGGATACGCCCTAGCCCGTATATCATTTTCTCTTTAACTCATATCATAGTTTGAGCTGGCATTGAAATTTTACGACCGGATGCCCTTCCTGACATCAACCCTCGCCATTTATCCGGTCTTTGGACCTGCCCCTATTGAGGCTAGCTTGCCTCCTTCAGTGGCGGCATAAGACGAAATGACTTAGCAAGATAGGAAAGACTCACCCCTAGCCCTCGAATACTCTAATAGCATTAGGGGGAAGGAGTAAGGAGAGGAGAAAGAAGCAAAGAAAGAAGAGGAAGGACCAGTCTACAAAATAATATAACAGATGTATATTACATGAAGTAAGGCATGGTTCCAGCATCTGGTACCTCGGGTTTGCCATGCCCGTACTCACTAAAGTGAGCCCTTGAGGTATGCAAAAATTAAAGATATGACAAACATAATTTAAAAACAGAAAAGAAAAGTAAAACAGATGTAGTTCTGGTAGATACTAATAATTTAAGCAGCAACAAATAAAGTATGAGAGAGGATGTGAAAGGTCTGTTGGAAGAAGCAAGAAAGAAATGTAAGAGAGTAAAAATTGTAGGTTTGCTACCCAGATACGACAGTACTGAAGTTAAGAAGGAGGGCAATGATAGCAAATGATTCCATGTGCAGGCTGTGTAGAAGAAATGGATGCAAGTTTTTAGATGTATGGTATGTGTTTGATAGTAGAAAAGACTTGTATAAGAGGGGCAGTACGCACTGAATTCATTTGGAATCAAGAGTCTGGAAAATTTACTTATTAGTATGTGACTTAATTCAGAGAGTCAGGGAAACTAGATCATCAAGGGAGGAATGGGAAAAATATGCTTTGGGTTACATGGTGGTCAGCATTTATAGCGAAGAATTTATAGAGACAAAAAAAAAAACAAGTGTTGAAATAATTACTTTACTTATAATTAAGAAAATAATCCACATTTCAACCTCTGTATTGAGGTCATCTTCATCAGGAAAACACATATGTACAGGATACAAGCTAAAAATGACACTTCAAAAAAGTAAGATGAATCTAAATGCTTTGTTAATCTAGCCTGACCTCTGGAAAAACACTTTAAATAAAAAAATAATATTACTAAACAAAATATATACAAAATTAAAAATTAATTCACAAAATAAAATAAACTTTTCATACATATCAGTATAATAATATACTGATGATTTAAAGAAAAAAATTATAGCAGAACTACATTAAACAATTTCTAACGTCTTCTCATATTAAGATATAAGGTTGGTCGATTGGTAGAGCCTCTGCTACTAATGGCTCAGCAAAAAGTTAAGCAAGTTTGAGCGTGGTTAGTAGTTGGAAGGGATCAATCATTCGATGCTGTTGGCACACTCTCCCTCGATGAGTGTTTGGACTCCCCTGGAGGTGTTACGATAATAAAGATTCTCTTCTGTTTGGGGTTGTTCAGGATGCTATATGGGTTGAAGATGGGTTCTTCAGATTCTTGGAATTTAACCCACCATTTTTGTTTAGATTTGGATGATGTTTCAGTATATCACAGGCTTCTTTGGACTTTATTTCAAACCAGGTTCTAGTGGAGTGTAGAGACTTTCCAGTTAATTCTGTGAGATGTTTGAAGTGCGTGGTCTGACAGGCCTGTTTTACCATAGTGGAGGCATTTAATGTGGCATTTATATTCATCTTTTCTTATTGGGATGATGCACCCTGTTTCCCCTATGTAAGGCAGGTTACAGGTGCAATGAATTTTGTAAACCTCTGGGTGGGCAAGATATGGAAAAGGATCTTTGGATGAGCTGAGTAAATTTCTTAATTTTGCAGAAAGTTTGAAGGTTGCCTTAATATTGTATTTATGTAGTGTTATATTTTTTCTGATATGCTCGTAATGTATGGTACCAGCCACAAACACATACCAAATGGTTAATTACAACCCTATAAATTGCATCAAAAAGAAAACAGAATAATCATGTCAGAATTAATTTAGATCACATGGACAGAGAAAACAGTTAAACTATTACTGCATTATGTCCACACTCCAAGAATTTATGGCCTGCCAAAAATGCACAAAACAACACACCACTATAACCAATAGTTGAAGGAATCGACAGCTATTCACTTAGCCAAGAAACTAGTGGCTACATTCATGGAGTTGGTAGTTAATTTTCCCCTTCTACATAACACAACACTTCATAAACAAAATTAGAAACATCACATTCAATGACAAAGATTTATTAGTCAGCTTTGACATAACTGCCCTTTTTCACTAATGTCCTGATCAATGATATTATTCTTCTCATATAGAACATATTTCCACCCAATATCATGGCCCTCTTTGCCCATATACTTCGTTCTGGTTATTTCCTGTGGCAAAAAAATTTTTACTACAAAAAGAGGGTACGGCTATGGGCTCACCACTTTAACCCCACAGCTAACTTTTACATGAAAGACTGAGCAATGAGTTCTAGATTCAGCAAGTCTAAAGCCCAGTCTGGCTCATATGTTGATGATATTTTTGCCATTTGGCCCCATGGCCACAAAACATTAAATACATTCCTAAGCTACCTGAACAAACAACAAAATGTATCCAATTCACCATCAGGATTGAAAACAAAAACTCTCTCTCTTTTCTAGACACACTTGTTACACGTCTTCACTCAGGCTGTCTCTCCTTCATGGTCTACTGCAAACTACACACACACACAGGCCAATATATACATAAAAATTCATACCACCATCCAACACAAAAATTAGGGATCAAAAGCATCCTCAAACACAGAGCCCTAACAATTTGCTTCAATCAGCAGGCGCTGAACAAAGAATATGAAATTATTAGCAAAATGTTTGTAAAAAATGGCTACAATAAAAAAACAGTTCATAAGATCCTCCACAAAAATACCATTAACAGCAAAAAAGATTACAAGAATTAGGGGCATATCAGAAAAAATTTCTAACGCTATATAAATACAATATTAAGGCAACCTTCAAACCTGGGAGTGTTAGCAGACAAGGAGTTAAAGTTTAGGGGGCACACAGCGAAAGTGACTAAAGCAGCTCATTAGATCAATTGGTTATTTGATGAGCAGAGACAAGCAGGTTGTTCCTCTTAATCGAGCCTTGATAAGACCTCATCTTGAATTACTGCACATAGGTCTGGGCCAAGGTTTCTTGGTGATGAAGAGGAGGTGGAGAGGATCCAAGAGGCGAGTGACCACGATGGTAACAGGTTTATGGAAAGAACCTTATGAGAACAGGTTGAAGATTTGTGGGTTACAGAAACTGGTAGATAGGCAGAAAAGGGGTGATATGATTGAGACATACAAATTACTGAGGGGGGTTTTTACAAGATTAATTCAGAGGAAATATTTCAGAACAGATGTGTTGGTGGGAGAACTAGGGGCCATCCATGGAAACTGAGTAAGAGTGTAGTTAGCAAAGACGTTACAACTAGGTTTTTGCTTGGAGAATGGTGAATGAGTGGAATAGATTGTCAGAGTCTGTTGTGGGTGCAATGACTGTGAATAAGTTCAAAGCAAAGCATGATAGATACTGTGCAAATGTTGGATAGTTCTTGACATGATGTTTAGGGCCTCTCTCTCTCTCTCTCTCGAAGAGTCTAAGGACTCTTTGGAGTTGCCTGTAATAATAATAATAATAATAATAATAATAATGGGATTTAGATTATAAGGAGAGATTGCGAGCATATGGATTGCAGACTGTAGTTAACAGGAGAAAGAGGGGCAATATGATAGAGGTCTATAATGGATGTTATAGGATATTGTCTGATGAAATATTTTGTTATAAGGAAGGTGGGGAGAGACAGTCATCCACAGAAGTTAAATTTGTTCACAGTCAAGAAAGGGAGAAAGGCCCTGAGAGAAAAACCTAGCTCGTAAGCTAGGTTTTTCTCTCACAGAGCAGTGGGTGAGTGGCATAGTTTGCCTTTAGTGGTAATGAGTGCATCTAGTGCAAATGAATTTAAGGGAGAGTATGACAGCTGGTTTGGGTGGTTTATAGCCTCCCTCCTTGACTCCCTGGAGGTCTCAGATAATAATAATAATTTAAAAAGCTTGCATACTGTGTATCACACTGATAATATTGGATGTAGGAAATTCATAAGGCTAGAGACTTGGGAATAATGGTGAAGTTCAGAGGGCATACTGCAAAAGTTGGTAAAATAGCTCAAGGATTACTAGGATGTTGAAAAACACACTAATAAGTAAAGATAGATGTTGAAAGTTTATTTTTTCACTTGGTTAGAGTAAAGATAGAGAAGTTATTAACCCTCTTTATAAGAATATGATTTGGCTGCATCTTGAATGCTGTGCACAGAATTGGATAACTGGGTTTTTGGGGATCAGGAGGTTGTAGAGATGATTGAGCAAGCTGGTGTTTGCTTAGAAAGACAGTGTAAGTCATACACTGACAGGTCTGTGGAATACACCCTATGAGGATAGGTTGAGGGTGTATGGATTACAAGAGAAGAGGAGACATGATAAAACTTATAAGATATTAAACAGGTTTTTATAAAATTGATGCAAAGGAAATTTTTCAATACATGACAAATAGTCACAGAAGTAAGAGTCATTCGTGGACGTTGTGTAAGAGTGTGGTTAGTAAGGGTGTGTGAACTAGATTTTTTTGCATGAAGAGTCGTGAATGAGTAGAATGGATTTGCAAGAAGTACAGCAATCCCTTGATTAATGCATTTTCAATTAGTGCATCATTTTTTTTCGATACCCAAATTCGATTAGTGCGCCTATAAAATTTATATCTTAAAAATAAATGTTACAGATTTTAAAAATTTTTGATCTATACAAAATTTTTTATGGCTAACTATTTTAAAAAATCACTCACCAGGATGAAATAATTTAGTTACCAATTTGAAATATTTTACAAATGTTATTTTTTAATGGCATACTACATTATTTCCATGTACACTATGTTCCAAATTTACGGCCAAAATATATGTGGTCTGCTTTACATAGCATTTAGCATTAGGAAAATAATTTAAAATAAAAAAGTAAGGAAAACAATTTTAAATTATTTTCCTAAACTTTAATCATGAGTAAAAGAATTAGTGAGCAAAAAATAGAAGTGTGAAAATGATTCGAAAAGTAATCTGATTGGAAGAAAACCTTGAAATGATAAAGAAAAATGAACAAGGCAAGTCCAGAGCAAAGATAGGACAAGAACACAAAAATGGGTGAATCAACTGCTGAATACAAAGAGAAAGGTAAGGCTGCTTCAAGTTGATCCCACTAAACACTGGCCTTATTAAATCAAAAGCATTGTCTCTTTGTAACCTGGAAAGAAAGGGCTATCAATGATGGAAAAGAAGAAGAATTCCATGTTAGTGCTGGGTGATTTGAGCGTTTCAAAAAGAGAAATAGCTTAAATAATGTTCTAATCACAGGCGAAGCTGCAAGTGCGGATAAGGAGATATGGAGAGATTTTGAAGAAAATTGTGTAAGAAGGGGACTATTGTGATCAACAAATATTTAATGTCGATGAAGCTGGCCTTTTTTTTTGGAAGTAAATGCCTTCCATGACTTTTCTAGCCAAATCGGAGAAATCTCAGCCTGGTTATAAAGTCGCAAAGTCGAATAAAATTACTGCTAGCAATATGCAAGCCGTTTGGAAACAGTGTGCAAATGATTTTAGAGGCTTTTCAAATGTAGAAAGTATTTTTACCTTGGGTATAATTATGTTAAAGATACCAAGCAATTTTAAACCTGGTTTTACTCCATTTTTCCCAAGTAAGCAAACAGACAAAAATGTCAAGTTTGCGCCTGCAAGTGATGCAAGACTAGCTGATCCTACAGGTAGTGCAAGACCAAGGCAACTTGTGGTAGAGGTGGAACAAGCTCCGATCACTAATCTTAATATTTACCCTTAATGCCAAAACACATCTCCAAGAAGGGGATGTATGATGTTTTGTATTAAAGGCAAGGGGCCACTACTGGGACCGGTTTCGACCTTTATTGAGGTCTCATCAGTGGGAGCTAGGCTAGAAATACCAAGATTTAGTAATACAGAGCTTGTAAGTATTTTACCAAAATGAGTTACCATAAGGTGTTTTAACCTTATTAAATAAAATTCTCAGGAGGAGATCTAAATGTTGAAAGTATTTTTACCTTGGGTATAATTATGTTAAAGATATCAAGCAATTTTAAACCTGGTTTTACTCCATTTTTCCCAAGTAAGCAAACAGACAAAAATGTCAAGTTTGCGCCTGCAAGTGATGCAAGACTAGCTGATCCTACAGGTAGTGCAAGACCAAAATACTTTCTACATTTAGATCTCCTCCTGAGATTTTTATTTAATAAGGTTAAAACACCTTATAACTCGTTTTGGTAAAATACTTACAAGCTCTGTATTACTAAATCTTGGTATTTCTAGCCTAGCTTCCACTGATGAGACCTCAATAAAGGTCGAAACCGGTCTGGGTAGTGGCCCCTTGCCTTTAATACAAAACATCATACATCCCCTTCTTGGAGATGTGTTTTGGCATTAAGGGTAAATATTAAGATTAGTGATCGGAGCTTGTTCCACCTCTACCACGAGTTGCCTTGGTCTTGCACTACCTGTAGGATCAGCTAGTCTTGCATCACTTGCAGGCACAAACTTGACATTTTTGTCTGTTTGCTTACTTGGGAAAAATGGAGTAAAACCAGGTTTAAAATTGCTTGGTATCTTTAACAGGCTTTTCAAATGAATCTAAGTTAATTAAATCTCATTCTGAGAAGTTGAGTGATTCTGACCTGCTAAATTTAGATGCACAGCGAGAAGAATATGAAGAAAATTTAATCATTGACAAGCCCAAAGAGGTTTCACAGAAACAATTTGAAAATAGTTTTCGTACAATCAAAGTTTTTAAGCAGCAATGCTTAGAGACTGACCCTGGTGAAGAGAGAACCAGTAAAATTTGCAGAAGAGGCAATAGGGCCATACCATCAGTTGTATGAAAAAAAAATAAACAGAATGCCTGCCAAACTACGCTAGCTCAATTCTTTCTTAAGAAGCATAATAATAAATTTATATTCTGAATATGTTTTATTGTCTTTCAGCTTCATGGTTTTCTTTTAACTAGGCCCTGAGACATACCTTAATTCTTGTATAAAAAAAATTAAGGGTCAAAAAAGAAATCTGAGGAATGAATTATACATTTTCCCATATGTTATTATATTCGATTAGTGCAATTTCGATTAATGCACCTGTTTTAAAGAACGCATTAGATGCATTAATCGAGGGATTGCTGTAGTTGTGAGTGCCCTGAAAGTAAATGCACTAAGGGAGAGGTATGATAGGTTTTTTGTGTGAATGATATAATCACGTAATCACAAGAAAGATATTTATTTAACCAAATATTTCGGTCTGGAAATAGCAGACCATCGTCGGTGGTATTACAAGAACAGTTTAAAAAAATATACAAGCTAGAATACTAACAATATTTGGTTAAATAAATATCTTTCTTGTGATTACGTGATTATATCATTCAGTCTTATGTCGCAAGTATCCTTAAAACAACAAGGTTTTTTGTGTATAAACGTTAGTGTTGGTCTGCCACAAAGACTCCATGGAGATATTATATTATAATAATAACATAAGCACTGTACAGCAGTTACAGTGGCGTTACTTCATGTAAGTTCACTTTATTCTGTAGCTACGAAACAAAAGCATGGTTAGCAAGGTCCAACTTACCAACAAAGAAATATGATATAATTTAAGTGCTCTGCTCATAATTTCTGCAGACCTTCTAGTCTGTCTAATGTAACCTAAGTTACAATAGCAGAGGATCTGATAAACATCTCATAAAGTGACTATGAATGGAGAAAGTCTCTAGAGAGAAAAACTCTAGTAGGCATGGCATGTTGAGATTTCAATCAAAACATGGATACAAAGTGTATCATTGAAATACCATGAATATATCATTGGAATACCGTGGTTACCTTATATGGATTATGTAATATAAACTTGGAAATTCTGATACATTCTAATTTAATATATAAGAAAAACAGTTTGTTTACATTTCAAGAAGGGATTTCACTGGTGAAGATAATTTACTTAATTTATTATATCTGTTACTACTTTTCGATAAATATTTTCTAGTTTAAGATTCCACTGATGTAAGATAGCGTTTACTTAGAAAGACAGTGTAAGTCATACACTGACTTTCTTTTAGTAACAGCATATTTTTAATCTCTTTTGACAAACTAAAGAACACTATAAAAACTTATTGTGTCAGCAAACATATATTTTGGGGCTTAGAGATAACTTTGTTTGGAAACGTTTATTTTATGTAGAATTTTTACTTTGTAAAAACTGAGTTGTTCAGTATGGCAGACTGATATTTACATATAATGATAATTACTGGTGATTGCTTAAATAATTTTTTTTTTTTTTTTTTTTTTTTTTTTTCAGACAAGAAGAATTCCACCGTCAGCACATTTCTACTGTAGTGATACCTTTCATCAAGTCAATTTCTTATCAAATAGCAAGAATACTAAGAGCCCACAACATCAGAGTGGTCTTCAAACCAACCACCAACATCAGACAAGTTTTAGGATCTCCAAAAGATAAAGTTCCGTTCTACAAATATCCAGGAGTATATTACATTCCCTGCTCCTGTGGTATTGCCTACATCGGACAAACTTCACGAAGTTTAGAAATTAGACAAAAAGAACATGTTGGTGATGTAAACCACAACAAAAGCATCTCTTCCGGCTTAGCACATCATTTCTGCATGTCTAACCACACGATAGATTGGCAAAACAGCTCCATGCCATATCTCAATGACAACTACAGGCATCGTGTATTTAAGGAAGCCACAATAGTACTAATAACCGGTGGAAACCTCAACAGAAATCAGGGTGTAATTCTAAACAGTTCGTTGAAAAACTTGATCCTCTCTCTCTCTCAATCAATCTGAACTACAGCTAGCCAGTAATCACATTACAAGTCTACAACAAACACACATGCGTGATAATGAATAAGAACAATAAGTCATCTCTGTCATGCGAAACCATAGATACTAGTTTGGTTTACAACGTTTTTTATGTTCCTTTTAATTTGCATTTACTAACTTTCATATCTTCGTAATGCCTTGAAAAAGCCAGACAGTTTGCTGGCGAAACTGGTAGGTTTGAATAAATGTTTTTATTGTAAAATACTAGTCTGTATTAATAAAATTGTATTTCTATTATAAAACGACCAAAAATGTATAATTTAAATAGTTTAATGAAACACAAAGTTCGGTGCATGGAAAGAGAAAAATGTAGAAAGGCCAAACTTTTGAACCACTTAACGTTCTTTAAACGTTGCAGGGAATTCTCCATCATTCCTAAGTTCCTTATAGTCAGAGGTCATATCAACTCTATATCAGCTAAAAAAATTTATCTACGCACTTCACTGGCGCTTGTTAGAGAAAGGATCCAACACACGAGATACGAACTTAATAAAAGTGATATTAATTGCAGCAAGTTCTTTGATGAAATTTCCAACAACGTAGAATACACCATGTGGAATCAATTAGATCAAATGATACAATGCAATCATTAAGTTTCTAAACTTTTGAATGGTATTTGTCCAAATACAGGTGTGAAAAGCAAGCAGATTTTCCATTGAATCAACAATGACAGAATTCAATTCATACTGACAAGGTCTATCCACATTATTTTTTTTTTCAGTGATAACATTTTTCAGCTGAAAAAAAATATCGCATTTATGGTGAATAAAGCAAGGCAGAAAATTGAAGCAAAAATATGTACAATTAAACTGTGAGGTGTGATCCATTAAAATTATGAAGATTTTACATCATATCAAGAACAACACCCTGGATATATGGTTAAAACTGTTAATCAAGAATGCTTTTTTTAAAACAGGATACATTAAAAATTATAATACTTGCAATATGTTAGAAACTTAAATTCAAACAGTTTATCAAATCAAAAACTATATTTACTTGTGCTTCTAAACGTGCAGCACTCTCGGCAGATAACTGATCTTTTAACAATTGCACCTGTGCAACAGCAGCTTGAGTCTGTTGGTTTTGTTGCTCTAGTTGATGCCTTAATAACTGTAGTTGATGATATATACTTAAAGGTGTCCCTTCTGGTAATATTGCTCCTGTCAGTGGCAAAGGTTCACTTAGTGGTGATGTGTATGTCTCTCCAATCTATAAGTAAAAAAAAAAAATTAACTAATAAAGAATTTCATTATTAATCAAAATATTTAAAAAAAAAAACTTAGAATGTAACCTCTGTTATTATTATTATTATTCGTGACACCTCCAAGGAGTCCGAAGACTCATCGTGGGAGGACACCAACTGTACAACTCTCCGTCTCCACCACTACTGAACCTCTACTACCAATCAACTACATCAGCGCCATCTACCACCCACCACCACCACCACAAGTATTTCTTGTCTGTAAATTGTTCTGAAGCACCGATTTGTCTATGTGGGATGAAAAAACCCGAGTTTCCAGGAGAAAAAATCCTGCTACTTCTGTATGAGATCGGCTAACTCACCTTCAATTGAAAACGTCCATATAAAGATTCCTCCCATTATGACAGGAATCAAACTCAGGTTTTCCAATCGAAGGGCACAATGTACCGTCGTTCTTCCAATTGAGCTAAGGAGGCGCTTAGTAAAGTTACTTTCTAATATGCAAATTTATATTATTTTAACATTAAAAATAACAAATCTCTACCCCTTCCAAAAATTAAGATCAAAATATTGTTTATGACAACAAAAGATAAACATACGTAATATTTTATCTAGGAAGGACAACTTTTTTTTACTGGTTCCAGAGGACTATGTATTTATGCCAGGAATGGCACAAACATGAAAAAACTTGAATCGCTGCCAAAAATTTAAAAACAATAAATACCGGTTGCCCAATTTCCAGCACTGTATGTTCCAAAACAAAACTCCAAGTAGATTTCTAGATATTAACCTTTCCTTCATAGTTACAGAGTAATCAGCATTCATTGTTAAAAAATTATGAAAACCACTACTGTGTTATACTAAACCTTCATTTTAATATAAACCAAAATAATCACCAGCATTTCAACCTTCGTATGAAGGTTATCATCTGGAATATACAGATATAACCTTCTTCTTCCTTATACCCTCTTTTACCTTGCGGTGTCGAGGGTCCATTGATCATCGGACCTCACTCCGTTTACAGGATAAGGTGGTCAGCCTTATACAGATATATACAAAGAAAAAAAACTACACTGCAATCTACATAGTATGCTAAAGTCACAGTGATTTGGTCACCTGTTAACACTACTGTCATGACCTCTGGTGGAAAAAAAAACAACTTACTAGATTAATGTAAGAGTCATGCTATTATTATTATTATCTGTCTGGTTGCAAATCATTAAGAGATACATTAAGCTAGAGAGTAGCAACAAGCTCACACATAATTATTTTGCCACACGAAGTATTCAGAATGTGGTAGGAAAGCAAAGAAAGCCATAATATTGCACGGGGGGGATTTGTTATGTAAGAGAAGAACTGTGTCACTGATTGGGACATATGTGAAAAGGACAGAAACATCAAAACTGACTAATACATTATCTTTGCTGAGCATTATGTTTTTAATTTTGTTTATGAAGTGTTGTGTGGTCTTTATATACTAGGAGGAATAACCTACTAACTCCTTGGGTGCTAATGCTAATTTCTTGATTAGGTATTAATTAGGATGGTGTCTGATGGCCAAGAAGTGACAGATTTAAGTAATTTACAGTTTTCTTCTTCATCCTGTTAGTTGGATTATAGTTCACAAGTTGATAAGTGCTGTCATCAGAGACTAATTGATTCATTTTCTATCATTAACACAAATGTCCCAATCAATGACACAATTCTTCTCTTACAGAACAAATTTAATTTCCACACGATATTATGGCTCTATTTGCCCACGTACCACAATCTGGTTACTTTGTGTAGCAAAATAATTTTTACCTACAAAAAAGAAGGTACAGCCACGGGCTCACCACTCCATCACACCAACTGCTAACTTTTATATGGAAGCTTTTCAGCAAAGTGGATTCCTTTCTTTAAAACCAACAGTCTGGCTTAGATACACCTTCCTCAGTCATCTGAACAAACAATATGAACCCATACAATTTACTACTGAAACTGAAAATCTACTCACTTCCATTCCTCGATACACTGGTCACACGCCTTCTCTCAGGCAGTTTACCCTTCACTGTCTACCAAAGCCTAAAAATACCGGCCAATATATACATGTTAACTCTTATCATCACCCTTCATAAAAAAATTGAAGTCAATAATACCCTCAAAAACAGGGCTATAACAATTAGCTCTAATGAAACAAGCTCTTAAAGAAGAATTACAAATTATTAGCGCTACCTTTATAAATAAAGGCAACAACAACAACAGCATAAATACCACCAAATAAAGCTTTTCGTTAAACTTCATTATTATGGCAATATAGACTGGAATGATGAGATACCAACTGGAAGTAAAG
The DNA here is from genome assembly GCF_054136105.1 of Typopeltis vanoorti. NCBI lineage: Eukaryota > Metazoa > Arthropoda > Arachnida > Uropygi > Thelyphonidae > Typopeltis > Typopeltis vanoorti. Next base: position 187,485,126 of record NC_143549.1, on the reverse strand, counting down.
AAAATGAGTTTCTTTAGTTTTTGAGGGATAACTACCTCAGACAGTATGTAACAGAGGGTACGCAAGGATTGAGGGTCTTGGATTTGGTAATCTCATCAGAGGATGTAATTATAAATGAGGTGTTGGAAGTTTTTTCCCACTTAGTTAGACTATAATAAATTTAGTTTAATCCTTTATCCAAGTGTAAGCAAACAAAGTTTGCGCCTGAAGTATCTTCAAGACTGAGGCAACTCATGGTAAAGGTAGACCAAGCTCACATCACTCCTTGTCTTAGTATCTCCCATAATGCAAAGCATATCTCCTTGCAGACATGTATAATTGCAGACACTACACAGACCAGTTTTGACCTTTATTGAGGTATTATCAGTGGGAGCCAGACCCAGAGGTGGTGATACTAAGGTGGAAGCAATGGAGAAGTCATATTTACCTATACGAATTGCCAAAAGTTGTCTCACCTTAATTATTAAATTACTCTGGATTTAGAGAAAGATGTTGGAAGTTTTTTACCACTTGGTTAGACTATAATAAATTTAGTTTAATCCTTTATCCAAGTGTAAGCAAACAAAGTTTGCGCCCAATATGAGTTGCCAAAAAGTGTCTCACCTTATCACCTTTCTCTAAATCCAGAGTAATTTAATAATAAGGTGAGACACCTTTTGGCAACTCGTATAGGTAAATATGACTTCTCCATTGCTTCCACCTTAGTATCACCACCTCTGGGTCTAGCTCCCACTAACGAGACCTCAATAAAGGTCGAAACCGGTCTGAGTAGTGGCCCTTCCCTTAATGCAAAGCATTATACATGTTCGCAAGGAGATGTGCTTTGTTATGGGAGATACTAAGACAAGGAGTGATGAGAGCTTGGTGCACCTTTACCACGAGGTGCCTCAGTCCTACTGAAGATACTTCAGGTGCAAACCTTGTTTGCTTACACTTGGATAAAGGATTAAAAATTTAAATGAGGTTTCAAATCACCCACCGATTGCTGAGAGTGGCCATGAGGTGATTACCTGGGTGGTTGCCAGCATTGTGAGGACCTCGGTGAGAAAAGGCTATATATGTGGAACTACATGGGAGAGGGGGTGGGGTGATAATGAAGAGTTCAGGAGACAGCTTGCAGGTAGCATGGAATGAGGAGTTAGCTGGAAAAGAAATCAATGCAACTTGGGGAATTTTCAAAACAATGTAGTAGATGCAATGTCTAAATGTATTCCAAGGTTAAGAAGGTTAAATAAGGTAGGTGTGAAATGGATGAATAAAGATATTAAGCATGCGATACAGAGAAAAAGGGCATCATGGAGGCAGCATAAGAGAAGTGGAAATAACCAATTCCATGAGGATTACAAAGACCAGGGCAAGGAGGTGACTTGGTTGGTGAGGATGGCTAAAGTGAGGCATGAACAATAGTTAGTTAATGAAGCCAAAAATAATCCTAAGGAGTTCTTTCAATAGCCAGCAAAAGAAAGAATGATTATGGAAAGATGAGACTGATTGGAGAAAATCGTATAAAGACAGCTGTTGCGGAAGGTGTGGTGGAGATACTTAATGAGCAGTTGATGATGGGGAGGAGAGACTGACTGTAAGTGAGCAAAAGGTGTATGGGGAGTTGAGCAAACTAGATGTAAATAAGGCTGTGGGACTTGATAATATATCACCATGTATTCTGAAGGAATGTGCCGGGGAGATGACGCAGGCCTTGACATATTTTTTTAATACGAGTCTTGCACTGGGTCAAGTTCCTAAGGAGTGGAAAGAGGACAAGATTATGCCACTTCATAAAGGAGGTGACAGAATTCAAGCATCAAACTATAAGCCTATCTGTGTGTCAGGTGTTGTGGTTAAGTTGTTGGAGAAACTTGTGAGAACTAGAATCCAGAATTGGGTTGACAACAATGGTATTATATTTGATGGACAGCATGGATTTGCTAAAGGTAGGTCATGTTTAGTAATCTACTTACTTATTACAATAAGGTGACTACTTCCTTGGACAGAGGAGAAGGATACACAGTAATATACTTATATTTTGCAAAGGCTTTTGATAGATTACAACATGATAAGTTGATAATCAAACTAGAGCGGACGGGGTTAGATATGAGATTAGTGTATTGGATTGGAGACTGGCTATCTGATAGGTATCAACAAGTTGTGTATGGGGGAGTGATATCCAGGAAAAAGAAAGTCACTAGTGGTGTGCCTCAGGGGTCTGTTTTAGGACCATTATTGTTTGACTTGTATATTAATGATATTGGTGAAGATTTGGATGGAGATATTTAGTTGTTTGCAGATAATGCAAAGTTAGGACAAACCATGAAGAGTAGAGAGGATGTTGTGGGCTTACAAGAAGACTTGAATAAATTGAGTGATTGGGAATGGGGATGTGAGTTCAATGTTGCAAAATGTAAGATTTGGAAAACAAAAATGGGATGCAGAATTCTTGGTGAGGATATATTGTCAGAGGTGGAGGAAATAAGAGATCTCGGAGTGATGATTTATAAGGATCTGAAATTTAGGGGACACATGGCTGGGATTGTGAAGACAACACAAAGGCTTCTGGGAAATGATGCGGAGGACACTGACTTGCAGAAGTAAGGAGATTCTTGTTCCATTCTTACACACATGGACTACTGTGCCCAAATTTGGTCACCTGGTTTGCAGAAGGATGAAGAGATGTTGGAGAGGGTCCAGAGGTGGCTGACTAAGGTAGTTTCTGGCCTCTGGAATGTCGAGTATGTGGAGAGATTGAGAAGATGCAACTTGCAGAGTCTGGTGGACAGGAGGAGGAGGGGAGATATGATAGAGACCTACAAGTTAATAAGGGGTTGTTATAGGTTACAGGATCAATGCTGGAGAGGTTCTACAGAAAATAGTGGGAGATCAGGGATCATCTCTGGAAGCTGTATAAGGAGGGTGTGAGTAGGGGAGTGAGAAGCAGGTTTTTTTCATGCAGAATTGTGAATAATTGGAATGCCTTGCCTGAGAGTGTGGTGTCTGCAGAGAATTTGAGTGTGTTTAAAGCACGGTATGATGAGCTGTGTGTTTGATAAAAGGACCTCCTAGATGAGTCTTTGACTCCATAGGGTCTTGGGTAATAATAATAATAATAATAATAATAATAATAACATCCATTCAAAGGTGGATGATGATGATGAACTGAAAGAGAGAGCTGTCCGTTTCACTTTTAAGATGAACAATCTAGACAAGATAAAGTTCCTTGTGATTCTTTTCTCAAGAGTAAATTTCATTCTAGAATGCACATTTGCAATTTCTGAGCTGACATTTAAACTTTATAAATAAATAGCATGGATTCTCGTTTACTCCTAATTCTTGCAAACTATTGTCTAAAGCATTTGGAAAAAATTTCAGTCTTCATAATACAAAGCTTACCCTCTAGATCCATTATGCTAATAACATTGCTATTAGTCTTTGAACAGAAAGTCAATAAACTACATTCTACAATCAAATTTATTCTTGAAAAATCATCACAAGGAACTTTATCCTTTCGGGACAATTAGCATAAACATGAATTAGACTAAATTCATGTGATTAGACTCTCTATATCATTTGTAGGTAATTCACTATGAGTAGATTTGTATGAATAATTAAGACAGTTTTATCTCATAGACATTTTTTTTTATTAACACTAGATGTATTTCCTCGACATGTTATATGGTTGGCAGCATCTTCAGGAGGTTATTTAAAAAAACCAATAAAAAAATTAAAACATTTCTCAACAGCCAATATTTCTGTAAATTGAAAGAAGTGGAATGCTAGTTTAATCAAGCGTATCATTAGGAATGTTACGTGCAGTCTCTATATTGTTGTGTAAACTCTGTTTATGATTGATGGCATAGAAGAGGTCTTGAATGATACATATAATTATAATCCTTGGTTTTCTATTTAGTATATTTTGAGTGAATGACCTCAGAAGTTTCCTTGAACAATCTGTCGAAGTAATTCTCTTCTAAGTAAGGCATGTAGGATGCTTACCAATTTATGTGTGATGTTCTTTGAGAATGTGTGTTACGAGTCCACTGTTTTCTTCTCTTTTGTTTTGAACATCACTTATATGTTTGTTTTTTTTCATGGATTTCAAAACTTTTTCCGGATTGACCTATATACATCTTTTCACAAGAACATGGAATCTTGTAAACTCCAGGATGTTTATCAAATGAAACTTTGTTTTTAGGAGAATGTAGGAAATTTTGCAAGGTGTTAACTGGTTTGAAGACCATTCTAATGTTAAGTAATTTTAATATTTGGGCTTTTTTTCTTGAAGGCATTACCAACATATGATACGGATATCATACTATTTTAATTAATTTCAGGGGTTATAACAGGATGGTTCATCAACAAATCAAAAAAAAGTTTCTTTAGTACCCATTTTAGAGGAACTGATTACACAGGATTTGAAGTTCTTTTCTTTTAATTTCATCATTTTTAGTATATTGAAAGCTCTATTTTTAAAGCTCCATAAAGACCTTGAAGATATTTTTATATTTCCTGAATCATCTCCATCCAAAAATCAAATTCACATTAGAAGTAAAAAAGGACAGAAAATTACCATTCCTAGACATATCAACAAAAATATCGATGGAGGATTATCATTAGAATACAAGCAAGTACCTACAGACAAGCTCGTTCCAATCATCCTCAACAAAAAGTAGGTATCTTCAAAATCTTAAAACACGGAGCTTTAAATACACTAAATGATGATGAAATTAAAAGAAAAGAAGAATATGGAGATGAGGATGGCTATGAAATCCTAGGGAATAATACTAAGTTACTTCATAGTAGTATTTTTCAAACATAAATACTTATTCACAGAAAAAGTTAAAGTCCTATTACATCAAAGAAAAAATAAATAGACTGGTGCAAAAACCAAGTGATGCCACTAGCAGCCACCATGGAAACCAGTATGTAGGCACTGCATAGGAAATGTGCAAGACCCTTGCAGTCAAATGTATGGCTCACAAAACCCTACATATCCACTTCACCAACATCCGTGGACTTAACTCCAACCTTATTAGTGTCCACTACCACCTTCAGGCTACCAAACCCCTCCTACTCTTTCTGGCAGAAACTCAAATCTAACCTCCGCCCAGCACTATTTATCTCAACCTTCCAAACTACTCACTCTTTAACAACTTTCATCTCAAGGGTGGTGTCTGCACATACATCCACTCTGACATACTTTGCCAGACAGCACCCAACCTAGAATCACACAACTCTGACCTTCTTTGGTTGAAAATATCCCTTCTCCACTCAGTCAAATTCATTTGCTGTCTCTATCGTGCCCCCCCCCCCCTCAACACAACCTACCACTCTGAGCTCTAATTTCCTCTCCTTAAAAATTGACCTCCTCCAATCCCACTTCCCCAACAGTGAAATTATCCTCCTAGGAGATTTTAATGTCCACAACGCTAGCTCGCTTTCCTGTTCCAGTTGTACAGATATTGCATGCAGAGATGCCGAAACATTTGCCATCACTAACAACCTTACACAACTTGTTCAGATGCCAACCAGAATACCAGATAATCCAAACCACTTCCCAAACACCCTAGATCTCTTCCTAACCAATGACCCTTCCAAATACACAGTGAAAGTAGTGAGCCCCTGGGTAATTCAGACCAAAATCTAGTGCTCATCTCCTCCCCCATGCAACAATGCTTACACAGACACTCCCATACAAGACTACTTTAGCATTATAACAGTGCCAAGTGGGACAGCCTCCACAACTTCTATATCACATTCCCCCATGGTTGGACTATTGCTTCTGGCCTTCCAACCCAAACATATGCACTGAACTTATTACCAAAGTAATCCTCACCAGCATGGAAAGATACATTTCACACAGCACTCTGAACTGCCATTCCCTAACAAAACCCTGGTTCTCCAAAAGATGTGCCAAGGCTGTACAGATGAAACACCAGACATACCATAACCGGCTGAAATCAAAACCTTCATCCTCCTTTAGAGCTTATACCGAAGCCTGAAAGAGATGCAAAAATACAATCAATGTTTCCAAAACAGAGTTCGAAAGAGCAAAAAAGTAGGAAACTAGCAGTCTGTCCAAATGGCAGCCGAGTCTTTTGGTCTCTCTCTGGCAAAAACAATTGGCCATAAATTCTGCCCAACACTATTCCTGACCATATCATACCCAGATGGCTCTATTGCATCATCACCCACAGAAAAAGCCAATCTTCTAGCTTCACACTTTGCTTCCAATGCATGCATAAGTGACCATAGTAAATGTCCCCCAACCATTCCAGACACCCAGCATACAATGTCCCTATATCCTTTTGCCATGATGAGAAGATCAGAAAAATACTGTCCAAATTAGACACAAAAAAATCTCGTGGCCCTGATGCATTCCCCCAATTGTCCTGAAAGTTTACGCACCAGAACTGACTCCTATCCTATGTCGCCTATATATACTCTCTTACTCCACTGGAATCTATCCCACAAATTGGAAATTGGCCTATATTCAGCCCATCCCCAAAAAGGGTGACAAGTCACTGCCATCCAACTACCGCTCCATCTTGCTTACCTCAGTCCTCTCAAAAGTAATGGAAAAAATCATCAATTCCCAGCTCCTACACTACCTTGAAGACACCCACCTAATAAATGACTGCCAGTATGGATTCTGTTGCTGCCAATCAACAGGAGATCTGCTCATATATGTCACCGATCTCTGGACAAATGCCTTGGAGAAGTTTGCCGAATCTCAAGTGGTTGCACTTGATATCTCCAAAGCCTTTGACTGGATCTGGCACAAAGGCTTACTAAACAAACTACTATCATTCGGTCTGACCGAGGACTACTACTGTAGTTGGTTGGATTGCCAGCTTTCTGATGGATGCACACTGTGTGTGTGTGTGTGTGTGTGTGTGTGTGTGTGTGTGTGTGTGTGTGTGTGTGTGTGTGTGTGATGGCTTCCTATCCTCTCACTATTCAATTAATGCTGGGGTTCCACAAGGTTCTGTTCTTCACCAACCCTCTTCCTGCTTTATATCAACGGCCTACTTCAGTTGACCTCAAACCCAATACACAGTTTTGCAGATGACAGCACACTGCACTCCTCGCTTTCATTTGATAAACCTTACCCTACACAACTCACCTCAACCTACAGAACATCAATCACCACTACCACCCCTCAATTCTGATCTCCAAGCAATCCTACAATGGGATTCGGATAACCTCATCAATTTCAATGCTAATAAAACCAGTCCTGTACTATTTCCCATAAAAAAGAACCATTTTTTCCCAGTATCCTTTTTGACGATACACAAATTTCCAAACGGTTTGAGATTTCTCTTCTTGGAATTACCCTCGCATCAAACCTCTCCTGGCATAAACACATCACAACCATTGCATCCTCAGTTTAAAATCATGCTCACGACTTTCATGAGAGTGGTAAATTTAAAGGCGCGTTAATTAAAACTCTAACATATATAAAGGGATTGTTGCAATTAATTTCACTGCATTAATCAAATCCCGCGTTAAGCAAGGGATACCTGTACTAATGTACTATAGGTTGATCAACCTTGTGTAGCACAACATAATAATAATAATAAAAAAAAAAAAGGGGATGTAATACTGTAATTACATTATGAGGAGAGGTCACTACCCAGACCGGTTTCAACCTTTTTTGAGGTCTCATCAGTGAGTAGGTAGACCTGGAAGATAACAAGGTTTAAGTGAAAAGAACTTACATACCTTTACTATACGAATGCCATAAAGGTGTGTTTGTATATTATAACATAAATTGAAAGTCAAACGACTATTTTTCTGGCATCCCTAATAACCTCTCCTCATAATGTAATTACAGTATTACATCCCCTAGGGGCTGTGTTTTTACATTATGAAAAAATATCAAGGATAGTGAGGGAGCTTGCTCCACCTTTGCTTCGAGTTGCCTTGGTGTTGTACTACCAAGTAGTCATTTACACTTGGATTTGCCGATAGTTTTTTGGTATATATGAAACTCATAGATTCGTAATTCTCGATCTTAGAGTTTTGCTTACTGGCAGTTGAACAACAAGGGATTTGAATCCCCTTAATTATTATTAAGGATGCCAGAAAAATAGCCATTTGGCTTTCAACTTCCTTAACTTCTATTTTTGTTGATTGAAGTTCTTCAACTATCATTAATAATACCCCTTCTTCTGTCCTATTTCTTCTATCTTCTCTGAAAATACAATATACATTACATTCTATCTTTGTAACTACATCATTCTCTGACAACTAGGTCTTGCTGATTTGAATAATTTTTAGCCAAGTTGAGCTGATCAATGCTTTAAACTCCTCACCTTTATTTCTGATACTTCGAGCTTTTGTGTACATGCATTTTGACATTCCCTTGTGTCCACAGTAACCCTTATATAATGTCATTACCTGCCCATTCAGATTTGAAACCTGGGAAACTGCACCCAGCTCTTCACAATCATTCCTGCACTCACACTCATTTGTCCCAAAGGTGGTTTTTGCACTTCCAGCCTCTCACTGAACAACACTTTCTCCAAGCATCTAACTCCACAACCATTTAAGTGTAGTTCGTCAGGCATATAAAGATTCTTACATCCATCAAATTCACTCCACACATCTATACACTGCATACCATTCCTCCTGCACAATTGTCTCATTGACTGATTGGTAATCGTGGTTCTTCTCAATTCTGTCCTATCATATCAAGACAGCAAACTCACAATCTTCACTTTCTTACTCTTCATTTTCATCTGAATCTATCAGATTCAAATTTATGATTTGTTTTGTGACACAAAATGAAACATTTGTTAATGAATTTTTAATTAATCAAATGAATTTATCTTTTACTGTGGTTATGTGTTCTTCAAATCACATATGAAACAATTCATAAATCTTAAATTTCCTATGCTTCTTTTAACTCTGATATCCAAATATCAAAGTGTAAATAAACTTGAAACAATACCTCAGAGCTCCTCAAAGATCTCTCACTCAATGGTGGGGCTAGTGGTTCAAGTTTATTTGGTCGTTCAATTGGTTCTTGATTACTTGTATTCAGGAGATCTTCTGTTTGAGTAACACAGCTATGTGACTCAGATACACCATCATTCTGCATTCGTCCTGAAATTGAAGAATAATAAAACCTAATAATTTATGACAGCAAGTATCACTTAATAAATAATAAGTGCTAATACCAGCCTTTTTTATTTTTAATAACATTTAAAATATTTAAGATAAATGTCAACTATGGAAAACTCTAAAGGAATATCACATTCCAAAACAAACTATACAATGCTCTATTGAACATATACCATAATAATGAAACAGCAATAAAGCAAAATGATACCATATCTACTTGGAAACCAATAAATAGAGGAGTCCAGCAAGGCTGTCCTTTATCACCCATATTATTTAACATATATGTGGACAATATTATCAAAAAATGGAAAGAAGTTAATACATGTGGCTTCCAAATTAATCGATATACAAAAATAAACACACTGCTCTTTGACGATGATCAGATCATCTTTGGAAGGACTGAAGACGAACCGCAAAAGGCAATCTATAACTTAAATAATATTATACAACAATATGGCCTAGAAATGTCAACAGAGAAAATTAAAGTCATGGCTTTTTATGGAAATAACCCTGTCAGAAGTAAAATAGTAATAAATAATAAAATAATTAAACAAGTTAATAATTTTAAATACTTAGGCTGTAAACTATCTTACATAAATGAAATAGATATTGATTTTAAGATGAGAAACTTTATAAAAATCACTGGATTAATTAACAGAACATTTAAACTTAACTACGTACAGAAACACACAAGACTTAGAGTCTACAAAACAATAGCCAAACCTACACTATTATTTGGAAGTGAGATATGGACCTTCAAAGAAAGAGATATATATATAGAGAATTCAGGCAGGAGAAATGAAATTCCTTAGAAAAACAGAAAAACTAACCCTATTAGATAAAAAAAGAAATAGTGAAATAATTAAAATTCTTAAAATTAATTCCATAACAGACTCAATGATTAAATATAAGGAAAAACTGGCTAGATCATATAGCAAGAATGTAAAGGGAAAGATTACCAAAAAATATCTTAACATATAAGCCTAGAGGAACAAGGGCCAACCAAGAAGAAGATGGACTGAGTCTGGAACAGGCCACTTGGCCTAGAACCTGGATAGAAAGAAGAAGAAGATAAAAGATTACAGACACTAAAGGTAATAATTATAAAAGCTAAAAGAGACTAAAGTTTGATGCATTTTTAGTGACTAAAAATGGCTGATATCTGATTTTTTTTTTCTCTGATATCAAACATCAAGCCTTGCAGAAGTCCAACCACATGTCTGAGGTATTTGCCCATGTGCAAGGCTGAAGTGGCAAGAAGTAAGGGATTGCTTTGTAGGGTGAAGCTCCAATATGGTAGCAGGAAAAACTTTCTTCCTGCCTAATCCTACTTCCCCCCTCCTCTCCACTTTCTGGTTTGGTATCTTATCAAAGTTTTCTTTTGTTTAATCCTACTAACACCTTTTTTTTTTCCCTCACTTGTATTGTTACATTGAATCCTGGAGAGAACTCCCTGAAACTTGCTGGCAAATGGGGCTCTGGCACACCCAATTCTATGAAGAGTGTCTGTTCTGATCAGAAACATGCTACCACGTCCAGGGCAGCCGACACATCGAGAGTTGCAGTCCAGAATCTTGATGAGAAATATGCTAAGAGGACTCTCAATATACTTCAGCTAAACATCAACGGCACTCAAAAAAAGATGGAAGAGTTTAAGAACATTTTATACAAAAAAATAACATCCACATTGCATGCTTACAAGAAACGAAACTAAATGAAAATCTGAAGCTTCAAATCAAAGGCTATTCAACATTAAGGAAAGACAGATCAGATCGTTCTGGCAGAGGTCTAGCTATACTCTTACAGATCAAACACATTAAATATAAAGAAATCGTATCAACTACAAACTGCAATATAAATAGTAAACAGAGGCTCAAGCAGTCAAGATATTTCTACCAAAACGCATTATTACAATAGTCAATGCATATCACCCAGATAACATAGATATCAATACAGAACTAATTAAGCAACTAAGTCAAACAATGTCAGATACAATGATCCTTTTAGGAAGATCTAAATGCCAAAAGCTCAAATTGGGGCTCTCCACAACTAGATCGGAAAAGAGCACAAATAAAAGACATAACTGATGATGTAAACCTTGATATCATAAACAACAAGCAAAATACATATCTGTCAGTTTCGATCATGTGAATCCTACCTATAATCCTCCGAGATGACAATAACCATTAACACAATTACCAGGATAAAGTGATAGTGCAGATAATGCGAGAATGACAGATAAAATCTTAAACTTTAGTTTCAATTATTCAGAGATTTGGGGCTCCCATGGGCTACTGAGCGCATCTCCTAGGTGGTGGAGGGGGGGGAAACCCTGACTACCATCCTTTGGATTTCAGGGCAAATAAAGAGCCTCCTATCATAATGGTTTTGAGAGTGGCGATCCCATGTGAAAATATTGCCATTCGCCAACCCGCACTTGGCCAGCATGGTGAATTTATGGCCTACCCTTCCAAGATGAATCAGACAGAAATAAAATGGCCCTCATTCCCCAGAGACCAGATTGTTACCACCTATGGCAGCAGGCAGTTAAATATGAAGGCAGAGGGTGCTAAGAATCCCTGGGTAACCAGATCATGCTGCCAATGGAAAATAGACCTTGGAACATTAAACTGTAGGACTCTGAGCAGTGAAGCATGGCTAATTGAACTAACTGAGAGCTAAAGCGACTAAAATGGGGCATTCTTGGACTGTGCAAAGTTAGATGTAATGATGAAGAAATTCTTCAATTAAAAAATGGAGACATATATTATAGAGGTCAAGATAAGGAAAGAATCAGCAGAGCTGGATTCTTGATCAACAAAAAAACTGAAGAACAACATAATAGAATTTGACAGTGTATCCGATCAAATAGCAAGTATTGTTTATGCACCAACAATAAGTCATACTGATGAAGAAATTGAAGCCTTCTATCATGATGTATCCCAACTCTACAATAAAGGAAAACATCATTTCAGAATTGTAATGGGAGACTTTAATGCTAGAATTGGTATTCAACATTCAGATGAAAGCTCAATGGGAAATTTGGAAATGGCATGAGAGGTGACAGAGGAGCAAGGCTAACAGAATTTGCAGAAAAATAAAACCTGTATATCATGAATTCCTTTTTCAAGAAAAAAAAACACACAGAAAGTAGACATGGAAAAATCCAAATGGAAAAACTAGTGAAATTGATTTTATCCTCAGCAATAAGAAAAACATCTTTCAAGACTGCTCTGTTATAAACACCTTCAACATTGGAAGTGACCATCGTATGGTATGCAGTAAAATCCAAATAAACTACCAAAAAGAAAGAAGAATATGTTTCGGAGATCAAAGCAAAACATAGATGTACACAAGCTCAACATTAAAAAAGATATATTCCAACACAAACTAAACATAGATTTAAACATCTTATTATAGATGACAATGCTGATCTATCAGAAAGTAATGAGATTATTACCCAAAACCTTTTACAATGCTCACTTGAAATAGTTGGTACCACAGAACAGAAACATGACAAAATCTCTGAAAAAACAAAACCGCTTATGAAGAAACGAAGAGAAATGAAACACTCAATTAACCTACAGAAGAAAATTGAATACACTGAATTGTGCAAAACGATCAGAAAATGCATCACAGAAGAAATAAGAAAATCTAATTGTAAATTCATAAAACAAACAATTGAAAACAACTGTAGTCTCAAAAAAGACAAGCAGCAATTGATGAACAGCAACAAACAGATGGTTGCAGTTAAACTACAAGACGGGACCATCACCAGAGATAGATATGCTATAGCAAAAAGAGTTGAAGAATTCTAATCAATTTTGAATTAAGTGAATTCCATTATGCCTGAAGAGAAAAGTTTTTAACCAGTGTATTCTTCCTATACTGACATATGACTGTGAAACATGGATACTGAATGCAAAGGAAATTCAAAAATTAAGAACAACACAATTTAGTATGGAAAGAAGCATGCTTGGATCACAAAAGGAATACATGGATAAGAAATCAAACCAAAGTCTCAGACATCATAGGAAGAGTGAAACATCTGAAGCGGCAATGGGCTGGGCATATTGCTCAAAGACAAGATCAACGATGGACAAAAGAAGTATTGGATTGGATTCCACAAGAGGAAAAATACAACGGAGACCTAAATCATGGTGGATTGATGATATTGTTATTTATAATGTGTATTTTTATATATACTTCCCTCTTTATGTACTCTATATACTTATGAGGTGATTTATTATATAAATCTCTTTTACTAACAATTATTTTTATTTTTGACTCCGAGCGTCCCTATATGTTATTATATTTGCACAAAGAGTTCACTCCAATTGGTGCAATGACTTTAACTCACTCTTTCAGAATCCAACTAATCATTGACTCAATACCAAGTACAAAATAAACACATTTAATAAAACTAAAACAATATATATATACACTTCTAGTAATAATACATAACTATAATTACAGATTATATGGATCCAAGGCCTTATTTAAAAATATAAACTTATTCTTAAGACTGAACACTTTTTCTTTCACAATCACAAAAAAATGTTCATAGTCTTTTTCTATTTCTGTTAAGGCTCTTTTCCAGAAATTACAAGGCTCTGTACTTCATTTTCAGGATCCTTTTCATCAATCAATATAACATACATAAAGTCTTCTTGACTATATCCTGTTTTCCTTTTAGTAGTAATACTCATCAGATCAGGCACCTTTAATACCTAAAAATCTTCTTAATTCAATATATTTTCTAAACTTTCACTTTCAAGCATTCTTAATACTTATAAAACTTCCTTATCATTATTTTCTCTAAGAAAAACATTCACTTTAGAATGTAAGCAACAAGTTCTCCTTTCATTCACAATACTAAATTGACAGTCTTAACTTATTTCACCGTAAAAACTTACAGTTTCAAGATTTCCTTTTATTCATTACTTATTTCTCCTTGAAACCTAATATTTCCACTATTCCCTTTTCGGAATACACTATAAAATATCGTCCGACTGCCACACACAAAAAAATATCAAGTTCCTTCTAACTTGAATATTTACCGGCCAATTTATAAAAACTTATAGTTTCAAGACTTCCTTTTTATTCTTTAATTATTCCTGCTTGAAACCTATTTATTTTCACTATTCCCTTTTCGGAATACATTATAAAGCTTCCTTTGACTGCCGCACACAAAAAATCAAGTTCCTTCCAACTTCAATATTCCTCGGCCAGTTTATAAAAACTTATAGTTTCAAGACTTCCTTTTTATTCTTTACTTATTCCTGCTTGAAACCTATTTATTTTCACTATTCCCTTTTCAGAATACATTATAAAACTTCCTTTGACTTCCGCACACAAAAAATCAAGTTCCTTCCAACTTCAATATTCCTCGGCCAGTGTTCTAAAAACTTTCCGAACGCTCTCTTGTTTACAACTGTAACTTGGATACGCAACGCTTTCCTTGTCAGCTGTCAATCACACATCAAGTTCTCTCCGGGAGCATGCGCACTTCACAAAAGTCAGAAACTACGCACTGCAATAAAATGGCTGACTCGCTGTATCCATCAGAGCTAAGAGAAAGTCTTTCACAAACACAAAATTCAACATTTCAAAATACAACAAACTTTCTTATAAGTAACACAAATAATCAGTTTAGTAAGTACTTCAATATTTTTACTTCTTTACATGTTACTTCTAATATAACATTTTCATAACGAGCACATCACAAGTGCAGACACTGCATGTATGAAAACAAAAACTAACAAGCATAATTAATACGTAAAAATATTCAGAATTTTTAATATGATTATTTTTACAATATCATCAGATTTGTAGGAATGACATGGAAAAGAAGAACCATGTACAGACAGTTTTGGAGTAATCTTGGAAAGGCCTTCATCCGGCAGTGGATCGACAATGGCTGATAATGATGATGATACATATCAAAAATATGAAACTCAAAAGACTGTCTGGAATTTATTATTATAAAGATCTTAACTTTTTGTTGTTGTTCATTTTTGGTTTAATGGATCTGATATTCTGTCATTGAATTATCAGGGATACAATGTAAGAATTGTGATCTGCAACTCAAACAAGAGATGAGACTAAAAGCCTACGGTTTTAGGAAGGAGCATCCTCAACTGGTGCAGGTAAGCAGCCTTAGACATTGGGCAGGAAGTCTAAGAATTACAGTTTCTCATGTCTTCCAGAGTTCAACACAATAATATTTATTGAGATAAAGTTAGTTTTTAAGATCTGCTGTTGATTTCAAAAACGTTGCCTGCAGTAAAACGCAGTAGTTTGTCTGTGGTATGATCTCCTAGATCTGACTGACCATTACTATGGTGATGGATGTAGTTCTTATGGCCTTCTAGATGGATGTTGGCAGATCTTCCAGTATGTCTGAAAAAAATGGCAAGTGACAACTATAGGGAACTTTAGATATACTTAGAAGGGTGAGAGCTAGTCTTTAGAGGAGTAGATAATGGCAGCAAGCTTGATACTGAGTATCAAAGCAGTGATGAGGTTATATTTCTTTAAAGTTCTGGCTTTTTTTTCTTAGGTGTCTCAGATATAGGTAATAGTAATAGCAATATAATAATAATGTAATAGCAATAGTTGTTATCATATTATTACATTATGATACTTGCCAATCATTCTCACATGAGCCATGAGAGAATGATTGCCATATACAAAGGAGAGAAAGAGAAGGCATGAGATGGGAGAAACCAGTATGTTGTTAATTCTGTTGGAATTATAGCTATCAGATAAGAAAGTGTAATGAACATGATTAAGATCTACTTTGAGAAAAGCCCAGTTAGAATAGAGGCTGTTAACTGAGTCGTCAGCATTGCCCATGCTCTCAGAATTTATAGCCTGCTAAAAATACACAAAACAAAAAAGCCACTATGACTGATAGTTGAAGGAATCGACAGCCATAATTATCACTTAACCAAGAAATTAGTGGCCACACCCAAGGGGAGTTGGTAGGTCATTCCCCCCACCCACCCACACACACACAAAAAAAATACACAACACTTCATAAACAAGATTAGAAACATCACACTCAACAACAAAGATTTATTAGTCAGCTTTGAAGCAACTGCTCTTTTCACTAATGTCCCAATCAATAATACTATTCTCTTACTAAACATGTTTCTGCCTGATATCACGGCCCTCTTTGCCTGCATGCTCCGTGTGGCAAAATAATTTTTACCTACATAAAGAAGCTACAGCCATGTGCTCACCACTTTCCTCCCCAATAGCTAACTTTTACATGGAAGACTTTGAGCAATGAGCTCTAGATTCAGCAAACCTAAAATCCAAAGTCTGGCTCAGATATATTGATGATATTTTTGCCATTTGGCCCCATGTCTGCAAAACATTAAATACATTCCTAAGCCACCTGAACAAATAACAGAAATGTATCCAATTTACCATCGAAATCGAAAACAACAACTCTCTTCCTTTATTTGGCAATACAAAATGCGTACTGCCAATTTCTTTGGCAATACGCATTTTGTATTGCCAAAGAAATTGTCTTTCATAAGGTGGAATAGTAAGAAAGATCGGTGCCTGATATACCCAAATTATAATCCCTAACGATATTTGGTTTTAACTGAAATTTACCATTCCGATTTTGCACTTCAACCATTTCAAATTTGTGCATATTTGAAATGGAAAGAATGTCCCTCTTATCCTTCCATTTGCTGACTACAACAGGACCTCTTCTTTACCAGACAAATTCCCCTTTCTTTAGTTTCTTCTGAATAACATCTGGTGGATTGTTTTTCCTATTATTTCTCAGCATTCCACACACGTACGTTTTTCTGTCGGTAAGCGATTCCGTCAGCTACAGAATTATAAAAATTGTCCATATGCAATACATAACCCCTGTCTAAATATTCTTCCATCAAGTGGAATACAATATCATATGCATGACCCATTTTCGCTAAAGAGGATTCAGATTTTCCTGTATAAATTTTTATTTTTATCACCAATCCATTCGATTCGCATAGTTCATAGAATTTCACGCTATATTTATGTTTTTTGTTTTTTATGTATTGCCGAAATGCCAGTCTACCACGCCACAACACTATTGACTCATCAATACATAAGTTTCTGTCTGGTGTGTAGTTATCTCGCATTACCCCATTAAAATGATCTAGGACTGGTCTTAATTTGTGCAATTTATCATTAGCTGCTTGGGAATTATCTGCAAAATGCAAATGATGAAATAAAATTTGAAATCAATTTCGGTTCATTTTAGAGTGCCAAAATCGCAAATTGTAAAGTTGATTTGTACTCCAATAATGCTCGAATAGATGGTAAATTACAAGGACCCATATGAAGTAAAGGTCCAAGAAATAATTTCATTTCAGGTATGTCTGTTGCTTTCCAGTTTGAAATTCTTTGACTTTTTTTGATCAGTGCTCGGCTTTGCTCAATATTTTGTAAAGCATATAAATTGGTTTGTTCTACTAAAATTACGAGAAAATCTTGAGAAAAGAAAAGTTCAGCTAACCTTTTGATACGGAAATTTTCAGTAAACCTGCAGTTTCAACAAAGTCAAATTGTGGGGGCTCTTGTTCTCAATTTTCCCAATAAGTAGATGTTGATGTATTTGGCTGGATGCTACTTCATCTTCAAAAGTTTCTTCATCATCTGAGTCACCGCTAGAGTCGTCTGTAGGATCATCTTCAGAATTGGAACCAAATATTTCATGAAATTCATCATCACTCACATTAGCATAAGCTTCTACTTCTATATCAGTAAGTTTTCTTTTACTGGCCATGGCTAAATTGAAGGTTCTTAGAGACTAGAAACTAAAACTAGACTAGACGCAACAAACACCATTGTCAGTGCATGTAATATACAGGTGGAAGTGATACGAGAGTACTCGGAGTTGGCCTATTAAACAAAATTCTGCCTGATAAGACGGCTACGAGATTACTTGTAGTGACCTTGAAGATGGAAGTGATACGAGATTACTCGTAGTTGGCATATGAAACAAAATTTTCTCTGATAAGCCGGCTACGAGATTACTCGTAGTGACCTTGAAGACGCGAAAGCGCTTGACATGCGGGAACAAACTATGCCTGAGGAGCATGGCAGCGAACGTGTTAAATACAACATTAAGACAACCTTCAAACCCCTGGCAAAACTAAGATATTTACTTAGCTCCTCCAAAGCTCCTCTTCCAACCTTGTTCACCCAGGGGTTTACAAAATTCAATGTACCTTAATAAATTTAGCTTAATCCTTTATCCAAGTGTGAGCAAACAAAGTTTGCACCTGAAAATATCTTCAGGACTGAGGCAAGGTGGTGCATTTGTTGGCAACTTAGCAAAGGTGGACCAAGCTCTTATCACTCCTTTTCTCAGTATCTCCCACCATGCAAAGCACATCTCCTTGCAGACATGTATAATGCTATGCATTAAGGGAAGGGCTACTACCCAGACTGGTTTCGACTTTTATTGAGATCTCGTCAGTGGGAGGCAGACCCAGAAGTGGTGACACTAAGGCAGAAGCAATGGAGAGGTCATATTTACCTATATGAGTTGCTAACTGGTGTACCGCCTTATTATTAAATTACTCTGGATTTAGAGAAAGATGTTGGAAGTTTATTTTGCACTTGGTTAGACTGTAATAAATTTATAATGATAAAAAGGTTATTTTTTAACTGCAAGAACTATAGGAGAGATTAACTTCTATTTGGGTTTATATAGGTCAAATTTATTTCAAGCTACCGTAAGTTAGAAAATACCGACAAGTTTCACCAACTTTAGCTGTTTGGCTTCGTCAGGGTAAAAAATAGATGTAAGACAACTTAAATGCTAAAACTGTCACACTAAAACTATAAATGAAGGAAAAACTGAATACAATTGTATTTTTACAAAAAACAGAAGAATGTGTGAGATCATACACGCATGGAGCGTGTATGATCTCATTTGTTATTATGTAGGAACGTTCTGTAATTGGCAGCAAGATTTAATTCTGGAATGCTTAAAGATCTTATGAGGGTCTTCCAAATCTCAGGCAGAATTAATCCTTGGTTTCTATTTAGGTTTTGTTTCGAACAGATAACTGTTATGGCTTCTTTTATGATTTGGGAGTGGAAATCCTTCTCTAAGTAGGGCATGGAGCTTTTGTCCCATTCTATGGTATGGTTTGTCCTGGAGAAATGAAAAGCTAACTCCGATTTGTCTTCTCTATTATTGTTTACGTCTCCTACGTGTTCTTTTTTCTGATTTCAAAACTTCTAGAGGTCTGATCAATATAGTTTAAGCCGCACGAACAGGAGATGTTGTAGACTCCGGCATATTTGAAAAAAGGATCACTGTCTTTTGGAGATCTTAAGAATTGGCGGATGGTCTTTGAAGGTTTAAAAGCCACTCATATTACATGTGGCTTGAGGAGTGTAACAATCTTACTGGAAACTATCCCTGTATACAGAATCATGATAGTGGAATTATAATGTATATCCATTCAAAACAAAACCTAAATAGAAACCAAGGATTAATTCTGCCTGAGATTTGGAAGACCCTCATAAGATCTTTAAGCATGCCAGAATTAAATCTTGCTGCCAATTACAGAATGTTCCTACATAACAACAAGTGAGATCATACATACTCCATGCATGTGATGTATGCGTAGAGCATGTATGATCCGAATACAATTGTATTCGGTTCTTCCTTCATTTTTAGTGTAACATATTTCTAACTTAGTTTGATATAAATTTGACCTATATAAACCCAAATAGAAGTTAATCTCTTCTATATAATAAATTTAGTTTAATCCTTTATCTAAGTGTGAGCAAACAAAGTTTGTGCCTGAAAATATCTTCAGGACTGAGGCAAGGTGGTGCATCTGTTGGCAACTTGTAGCAAAGGTAGACCAAGCTCTCATCACTCCTTGTCTCAGTATTTCCCACCATGCAAAGCACATCTCCTTGCAGACATGTATAATGCTATGCATTAAGGGAAGGGGCCACTACCCAGACTGGTTATTGACCTTTATTGAGGTCTCGTCAGTGGGAGGCAAACCCAGAAGTGGTGACACTAAGGCAGAAGCAATGGAGAGGTCATATTTACCTATATGAGTTGCCAATCGGTGTACCAACTTATTAAATTACTCTGGATTTAGAGAAAGATGTTGGAAGTTTATTTTGCACTTGGTTAGACTATAATAAATTTTGTTTAATCCTTTATCGAAGCATGAGCAAACAAAGTTTGCGCCTGAGGTTTGAAGATATTTTCAGGTGCAAACTTTGTTTGTTCACACTTGGATAAAGGATTAAACTAAATTTATTATAATCTAACCAAGTGCAAAATAAACTTCCAACATCAATGTACCTATAAGCTACCTTTACATAGGAGAAACAGGATGCACCATCCCAATCAGAAAAGAGGAAAAAACACAAACACCACATTAAATACCTCCACTATGGTAAACCCAGGCCTATCAGAAAACACTCTCCAAACATGCTACAGAATTGACTGGAAAGACACTAAGTCCCTATACTAGACCAAAACCTGCTATGAAAGAAAATTCAAAAACGCTTGTGAAATGCTAAAACATCATCCAAATCTGAACAAAAATGATGGATTAATTATTCCAAAATGTGGAGGATCCACCTTCAACCCATATAGCAACAAGAACAACCCCAGACAGAAGAAAATCTCAATATGAAAGGACTGTAGAAATTGTTTAATGTAGTTCAATTTTTTTTTTCCTCACCAGAGGTCAGACTAGGATAAATGATTAACAAACATTTAGATTCAGTTTACTTTTGTATAGTGCAACGGCATGTAGCTTGTATGTTGCCCATATGTCTGTTTCCTGATGATGACCTCAATACAGAGGTCGAAACATCGATTACTAAATGTTAAGGAAAGTAATTATTCTAACATGTGTGTTGTGTCTCCATAAATTCTTCACTATGAAAGACAGTGATATGTTTTTTCATATTTACTGTTGCATATCAGCAGACATATCATATATTGTGATGGGGTTCTTTGATTATAACCAAATCTGCATGGGGGGACAGAAGCAATGTATCTGTTTCAGAATATATTAGAAACCATTAATTATGGAGAATTCTACATTTAGTTAGTATATTTAAATGACTGAAAGGTGTAAATACATTACCCAACATTAACAAGCCACAGGCTATGAGAGAATGATTGGTAAATATAAGGGAGAAAAGTAATCGGTGTAAATAGAAATGCTTTCATTAAAAGCAAACAAATTAGTAATAATTTATAGCTGTGGTATTATATGTGTGTGTATCAAATAAGTTGCTTGAGTGGAGTGGATTATAAGCGATCCTATAGCCTCTATAACACACATGTACATTCAGATGGCCATAATTTAAAAAAAAAAACTCATGAGAAGAAGAAAAGGGATTTGTTTGCAAAACATAAATCACTAATCACTAATAAACAACAACTGTACACGCTTTTTGGTAAACAGATAGAGTTTATGCCCTTCCCACATTGGATAATGTGGGAAGGCCATAAACCTTCCCACATTGGATAAGGCTATTCAAGGCATGGCAGGAACACATGTGGATTGGTGGAGCAGCAAATCATCTTATACAATTTGTTGTGTGCTTGTTATATGTATTTATTTCTATTATTTCTATTTGTCAGAATTAGATAACTCACTCTCTAAAATATTATTATTCTTATTACATTCTCCATGGAGTTGACAGACTCATCGTGGGAGGTTCATTCAACTGACAGCATATTCATCACATAGAATCTTAAAATCTTTAACACTCCTTCCATTAACAACACATTCTGGTAATGCATTCCATTCATTGACAATTTGTGTTCTTCCGGTTCGGATCCATCAAACGTGTACAAAGATGTTTACATGTATAAGGCAATAAAGAAGAATAGAGATCTGCAAGTTGTCTAACTGTGTCATGCAGACTGCAGACAAGAGTACACAAAAGAACATGCAGGTAGTTTATTATGTCTAAACACAAATGTGAGGAATATAAGAAACAAAAGGGTAGAGTTTGATGTCTGGATCTAGTGAGACCTGGCTATCAGAATCAGACACCAGTATTGAGTGTAAAGGGTACATTATTTTTAGAAAGGATAGACAGGATAGGAGAGGAGGGGACATGCTGCTAACGATATCAGATGACCTTGAATCTAGTTAGTGTTGAGACCTATAACTGTAGTACTAGTAATAGTATTTCATGTGGCAGTGAATTTGAAGCCATCTAGTGTGAGGTGGGATCTAGCAAGATCAATTACACAGTGGTATGCTGTTACAGACCTGGTGGATCAGTTGCTAGCAATGAAGAAATGCATCACCAAATAGAGACGATGGGTGAGAAAAGAGTAATCATAATGGGAGACTTTAATCATCCAAATATTGATTGGGTAGCAGTAAAATTTCATGAGAAGAACGAAACCGAATTTAATGAGCTGTTGCAAGACAACTTCCTCAAACAGCATGTGACATATGGAACTCAAGGTCAGAGTGTTAGATTTGATTATAGTGTCAGAGGGCGTTTCAGTTAAAGACAACTATTCTGCTTCCGGTTGGTGACAGTGATCATGTGATACTCAAATATATCATGTGATACTCATATAATATTATAAATAATGCTGTGCACCCCACATCATGGGATGTGGGGTACACAGCAGCTAGGTTCTCGTTCGTGCACCCTATTAGTACCCATTAGAGGAAGCTAAAGCTGCTATCAACCAAACGCAAGTGATAGAACTAAAATGCTCCCAAATTTCTGCCCTAAAGGATCATACCTGGGGCCAGGTCTAAAAATAATATCATTTAATATTGAAGGTTTCTCCAGTGTCAAGCAAGATCTCATTGCAAATATTTGCAGAGATAATGACTGTGATGTGCTCTGCCTGCAAGAAACTCACAGAGGAGAAGGTGTTGCAAGACCTTACATCCATGGCATGAAACTCATCAAAGAAATACCCCACGATAAATATGGTAGTGCAATATTTACAAAAGAAAACTTGATCCCATCGTCCATTGACTCAACGAACAACAGAAACATTGAGATTATTACAATCACATTTAAAAATATCTCAATCACCTCAGTCTATAAACAACCAGAAGAAGCTTTTTCCTTCCTTGACATCCTCTTCAATAATAATGCATACATGACTAATGTTGTATTAGGTGACTTTAACAGCCATAGTGTTAACTGGGTTACACAAAGTCCAATGAAGACTGAGAACTTGTTGAAAAATGGGCTGAAAACCTTTCTCTAAACCTGATATATAATCCAAAACTCCCTGCATTTTTCAACAGTGGCAGATGGAAGCGAGGCTATAACCCTCACCTCATATTTGTTAGCTCAAAAATATCTAACATTTGTGTTAAAAAGGTTTTAAATCCCATTCCACATAGACCTATAATGCTTCAATTCAACCCCAGCAATTATGCCTAACACAGTCCCTTACAGACAACGATTTAATTTACAAAAAGCTAATTGAAAGGGTTTCATGGAAGATCTTGACTGCTCCATAGAACAAGTCCCTCCAAATCCTCAAGAGTATCCTGAATTCATAAAAATACCAAGGAAAATCTTCACCAAATACATCTCCTGAAGATGCCGCACAAACTACATTCCAGGCCTTTCCAGTAACATAAAAGCCCGGTATGCTTATACTTACAACTTTACAACACCAACCCCTTCTCAGAAGAGACTATCCAAGCAGGAGAAAAATTTATGCTCCAAGATGGCAGAGGAAAGGCGTTCCTCATGGAAAAAAGAAATAGAAGCCCTTGATATGACCCATAGTAGCAAAAAGGCATGGAACTTTATCAACAGAATTAGGAAGGATTTCACTAAGCCATATGAGCATCAATAGGTAACAGCTAATCAAACTGCTCACCAGCTGCTGCTAAATGGAAAATTCCCTAAAAAGCACACAAAAAATAAGATACTTAGAATCCCAAGTGAGGAACAAAATGTGATTAACTCAGATTTCACCATCACTGAACTCAACGCTGCCATAAACCTATTAAAACCTAGAAAATCTGAAGGCCTTGATTATGTCTGTAATGAACAGATTAAACCATTTTGGAACTAGGACTAAAGAGTGTTTATTAAACCTATACAACACTTGCCTCAGAACCCTAAGGATACCAACTATCTGGAGGCATGCCAAAGTGATGGCCTTTCTGAAACCAGGGAAAATTTCAACAGAAGCAAAAAATTACAGACCTATATCACTACTCAGCAACCTCTTTAAACTCTATGAATGATTAATTTTGAATAGGCTACAACCCCTAATCGAACCCCATCTTATTGCTGAACAGGCTGGTTTTAGACCAGGCAAATCCTGCACATCACAAATTCTCAACCTCATTCAATACATAGAAAATGGTTATGAGTAAAAACTAGCCACAGGAGCAGTCTTTGTAGACCATAAACCATTTCACACTCAGAAATAAAATATACAGAAGAACTAGAGACTATCACCTTGTCCTCCTGATCCAATCACTCTTGGAAAACAGATGCTTTTATGTGGGCCTAGGGGGGTAGGAAGAGCTGCTGGCACCGCCAGAAAAATGGCCTCCTCCAGGGAAGTGTGTTATCACCATTACTTTTCAACATCTAGGTCAGTGATCTCCCCAACTTTCCAGGAACTAGAAATTTTATCTATGCTGATGACCTTGCCCATAGCTACTCAATCAAAAAATTTCAAGTCCATTGAAACTACTCTATCACTTGCCTTAAATAGTCTAACCACATACTATACCAGCAATCAACTAAAACCAAACCCCTTGAAAACCCAGACTGGCCTTTTTCCACCTTAACAATAAGGAAGCCAACAGGAAGCTACAGATTTCTTCGGAAGGCTCTAATATAGAACATTCCTGGAACCCAATCTACCTCGGTGTGACTCTTTATCGCACCCTCTCATATAAAACACACATAGAAAAAACAAAGGCAAAAGTGAATGCAAGAAACAATATACTAAGAAAGTTTACCTCCTCCAAATGGGGTGCCGACCCTAGCACACTGAGATCTTCTGCCTTGGCCCTTTGCTTCTGCTAAATATGCCTGCCCAGCTGCCCAGTATGGTCCAGATCTTGCCATGCTGAAAAACTTGATCCAACATTGAATGAAAGCTGCTGCTTAATTACAGGATACCTGAAACCAACACCACTAAAAGACCTGTATACTTTGGATGGTATTGCACCCCCTTCAATTTGAAGATCTGCATTCTCAGCTGATGAAAGAAGCACACAAATGAATGATGAACGCCACCCACTATTCGGCCAGACCGCAGTGTCCCAAAGACTAAGATCTCGACATAGCTTCCTGGCAACTGTTGAACCACCTAAAAACCTCCCAGAGATAATACTTCAACAATGGCTTGCACTATATCCTGAAAATAAATACTGGTATTCCAACAGCCGAACATCTTCCACGTGGTGCCTACTAGGACTGGAATACTTGGAAAAGCCTCAACAGACATTGAACGACAGGACGCTGCAAACAAAACCTCATTAAATGGGGCTACCTAACTGGCCTAGACAATTGTGAGTGTGGGACAACCCAGTCCATGGAACACCTTCTTTCTTGTCCCTTTCTTCCATCACCTTGCACAAAAGAGGATCTTATATCCTGCACAGAAAGAGCAGTTGATTGTGCAAGATACTGGAGGAACATCTGACCATATTTATTGTATATAAGTTATGTATAGTTTCCTTTTTTTTTTTTCATATTTAATTATTATTCCATGTATAATTCACCTACCAAATCTAAGCTGATCTCATTGTAATGTATCCTAATTTGTTGTAAATCATGTTGTACCACTTACTTACTACTGAACCACTTGTTTTTGGATACAAAATAAATAAATAACTTGGGATGTGACTACGTTTATGAATGTTCCATTCAGGAAAGGTTACATGCTGAATTACAAAGCAGGAAATTATGACCAACTGAGGAGTACACTGAGTTCAGTGGAATGGGATCAGTTGCTGGATGGGAAGAATATTGACATTGCATGGGAAGCATTTAAACAATACTTAAATGATGCAATATATCAGAATGTGTCCAGAGAGTTTGAAGAATAAATAGGGTAAGAGTCATATGGGTGTGTAATCTTATTAAGCAAGAGATTCATAACAAATTGATGATTTGGAAGAAATACCATGTGCATAAGGATGATGTCCATTATGAAAATTATAAACAGCAAGCTGAAATAGTCACAACAGTTGTATGGAAAACTAAGTCTGAGTATGACTTATGAGTAAGTCTGCAAGCTAAAGACAATCCAAAAGAATTCTATTGATATGCTACAATTATTATTATTATTATTATTATTATTATTATTATTACGGGTATCTCCATGGAGTCAGTAGACTCATCGCGGGAGACCCAAACTAGCAAAACAATATCTGTCATATCTCTTCTTGAATTCATTTACAGATGAAGAGCTCACAACAAAGTCAGGCAATGAATTCCACTCATTCACCACCCTCCAGGCAAAAAACCTTGTTCTGACACCTTTGTTAACCACACTCTTCTTTAATTTCCAGAGATGACCTCTTGTTCTTCCATCACTATCACACAGCTGAAACATTTCCCCTGCATCAATCCTATAAAAACCTTTTAGTAATTTGAATGTTTCTATCATATCCCCTCTTCTTCGCCTATCAGCCAATCTCTGCAATCCACAAGCTCTCAATCTATCAATGTAGGGAGCATTTTTTATATCACTCACCAACTTGGTCACTCTTCTCTGAACCCTCTCCACAGCCTCCTCATCTCCAAGGAATCCAGGTGACCAGACCTGAGCACAGTAATCCAAATGTGGAAGTATCAATGCTTTATAAAGGGGAATAATAACCTCTTTATCTCTGGATGTCAGTGTGTTCCTCAACAACCAAGTAATCCTATGTGCAATCTTGGACACCTTAGCAATGTGTCCTCTGAACTTCATCTCCTTATCTACCAATACCCCTAAGTCCCTAGCCTCATCAATCTCTTGGAGTACCTTTCCATCTATGTAGTACACAGCTGGTAATCTTTTAATCCCAAAA
This sequence comes from Typopeltis vanoorti, assembly GCF_054136105.1. Classification (NCBI taxonomy): domain Eukaryota; kingdom Metazoa; phylum Arthropoda; class Arachnida; order Uropygi; family Thelyphonidae; genus Typopeltis; species Typopeltis vanoorti. Next base: position 187,457,950 of record NC_143549.1, on the reverse strand, counting down.
TGCAAGACTTTACACTTTTCCACATTGAACTGACATCCATTTTCTTTTGCCCATTTTACCAGCTTATTTAAATCCTCCTGCAAACTTTCAACATCAGCTTGATTTTTTATTGCACTACACAACTTTGCATCATCAGCAAACAACTGAATATCTCCCTTTAAGCCGTTTCCTATATCATTTATATACAAATTAAACAACATTGGCCCAAGCACAGAGCCCTGAGGCACACCACTGGTCACCTGCCTCATTCTGGACTCGGCTCCTCCATACACCACCTTATGGTATCTCTCCCTGAGCCATTCTCCTATCCATATCACCAATTTAATATCCATTCCCATCTGCTCCAATTTGCGTAACAGTGTTCTATGGGGTATCCTGTCAAAAGCCTTAGCAAAATCCAGAAGTACCACTGTGTAGCCAGTTCCTTTGTCCAACTCTGATGTTATTCTATTATGGATAGTTAATAGATTGCTAAGGCAGGATCTACCTTTAACAAAACCATGTTGGCCTCTATAGAGTATCATATCCTGATCCACCCATTCTTGAATTTTGTCTTTAACCAACTTTTCCAATACTTTTACCACTACTCCTGAGATGGTGATTGGTCTGTAATTCAATACTGCAGTTTTAGAGCCACCCTTATGCAAAGGAACCACTTTGCCTAACTTCCACTCCCTAGGGACCATACCAGAGTTCAAACTTAAATTAAATATCCAGGTAAGAGGGGTTGACAATTCATTTGCACATTCACGCAACACCCGAGCTGATATTCCATCTAAGCCTACCGCAGTGTTTGCATTTAAGTTTCGCAATATATTTAATACCTCTGATTCTTTAGCTTCAATTCTCACATTAGGTATTGCTATAGGTATAGAGATATCCTCACTTGGGTGATAGACTTTTGAGAAGTGATCACTCAGTAACTCGACTATTACATCTGATTTTGTCACCTCAATACCATCAGCACCCACTAAGGTTATCCTTCCGAAGTCATTCTTCCTCTTACTTGCCACATAGCGGAAGAACTCTTTGGGATTACCCTTGATCTCTTTGGCTAAGGTCTTCTCATAATCTGATTTAGCTTTTCTTACTATGCTGGTAACCTTCCTAGCTTGAGCCTTGTACTGCTCATGGGTATCCTGATCGCCCTTCTCCTTGTAAATTCTCCATAACATTTTCTTTTTTTGTAGTTCAAGCTTGATACTACTGCTCATCCATCTAATGCCTGCCTTGTTTGACCTCCTGACCATGGGGACACAATCTGATATTGCTTTCCTCAGATACCCACTGATTTTATCCCAAGCACTGCTAACATCTTTCCCTTGCAATATGTTCTGCCATGGAATGGCTGCAAGCTCACTCCGAAGCTTGTTATAATTGCCTAACCTGTAGTTTCGTACATACCCCTTCTTAATAGAAAAATCCACAGATTTTGCAACCTCCCAAGTCAATACCACATGATCGCTTTCACCAACTGGAGGTAACGAGGTCACCTTACTTATGCACATAACCTCTGAACCAATAACCAGGTCCAACACTCTCACACCACGTGTCCCTTCAGTTACGTGCTGTTTCAAGTAATTATCTCGTAGCAGATGTATGAACTCCATTTCCTTTTTGCTACGTGATATTTCCTCCTTCCAATTGATATCACCATAATTAAAATCCCCCATAATAATCACTAAGCCTTCACTCATTGCACTAAGTTGCTGATGCATGAATTCAATATCTCCCCCTGTACTCCCTGGCCTATAGCAGCATCCAACTGTATATTTGGTTGCGTTGGTCACTATTTCGCACCAGACTGCCTCAAATGAACTCTCATTCACATGTCTATCATCATGATATACTACTTTCTTTGGCTGCAACACATCAGCTATCATCAACAGTACTCCTCCTCCTGTTCTATCTTCTCTATCCTCCCTGAAAATACTGTACCCATCACATTCAATTCCAGTGACCACATCTTCTGCTGACAGCCAAGTTTCACTAATGCCTACAACTTTTGGTGAGATTTCACTGACTAATGCCAAAAATTCTTCTCTCTTATTTCTAATGCTTCTAGCATTGGTATACAAAAATTGCAGATTCCCTCTAGATCTTGTACCGGCTTTAGAACTGATATATAAGTCACTAACTACCGTAGTCCTATGCCGATTTTTTCCCCCTCTCTTCTGCAATTTATTCTGCCTGTAAGGATCAATAAATACACAATCAGTGCTAAAGTTTCTCTCTCTTACACTCAACCTTTTCAATATTAGTTTCCCTGCCCAATAACTTCAACCTGTTCAGAAAACAATAACTTCTTCAATCTCTTATGTCCTTCCATGTTAAGATGCAGTCCATCTCTAGCATACAACTGCCTTTTTCCTTCAAACACACTCCAAACATCAACAAACTCCAGACCTCTTTTTCTGCACATTCTTGCAATCATATCATTCATTATCATTGCTCGTCTACTTAACTCGTAATTGTCAAAACGAGGCAGCACACACACTATTCTCCCATTGACACTTTTCCTCTTCACAATATCTAATAATGTTCTTAAATCTTTTCCTACCCGATTTATACTACCTCTCAGGTCATTCGTACCCACCATAACTATCATCTTGTCTGTTTCATGCCCTCTCTTTATTGCTAAAGCCACTCTTTCTATTGTACCATCAGCCAAGCATTCCTCATGCATACCACTCTCCATACCCTTAATCATAGAATCACCATATATTTTACCACTATTAACTTCATTCAAGTTCACACTCATGGACTCATTCTCTACACTATTCAGCATGACTCTCCCAGCTTCATTACTCAACTCTCTATTACTTACCCCCCCACTCTCACTACATCTCATTTCTTCTTGGCCACTTGTGGTTTTATTATGTTGACTCCCAATCACTCCCATACTATTTATTACTGAATCATTCACCAAAGACTCACCCATATGTAATCCTGTTCTAGTTACTTCAGCTAAAGTAATCTCTATAGTCCTAATTTCTCTGTTTAACACATTAAACTCAGCTTTAACTTCCAGTATCTCCTTACCGATCACTTCCACTTCCTCATGAAGAAGATGAAGGTCATTTTTCATTTTCATTTTCATACAAGTAAAAGAAAGAATGAATATGAAAGAATAACTCCTCTGAATGCAGATGGTGTGAGAGTGACTGATGCAGAAGAGGTTGTTAAACTAATGAGTGCTCATTTTGCTAAAAGTTATCAGGCTGGTGTATGTAACTAAATTCACTGCTATCTCTTCACTGAATGAGGAAACTCAAGTGTATGAAGAGGAAGTATTAGAGCTGTTGCACAAACTGAATAACAATCAGCAATAGGGACTGATGGATTATCAACATGGGTGCTAAAAGAGTGTTCAGCTAAACTGGCTATTCCTTTGATCAGGCTGTTTAACACGAGTCTCAGAACAGGGAAGATTCTACCGGAATAGAAAGAATGTGTAGTAATTCCATTGCACAAGGGTGGTGCAAAGACTGATGTATCCAACTATCAACCAATCGGTATCTCAGGAGTGGTGGTGAAGATTTTGGAAAAATTGGTTAGGGCTCACATTCAGAAATGGGTTGACAGTGAATCACTACTTGGCAATGAACAGCATGGGTTTACTAGAGGAAAGTCATGTTTTAGAAATTTGCTCACATTCTATAATAATGTTACAACTGAACTAGACAAGGGGAATGGATACCATGATATTTTTGGATTTTGCTAAAATACAGCATGGAAAACTGTATTTTGGCTTTTGCCAGAATACAGCATGGAAAACTGCATAAATTGGAGAATATGGATTTGGATTATAAAATATTAGCGTGAATAAGAGGATGGCTCATTGACAGATATCAAAAAGTGGTATATGGGGAAGTGAGTCTGCAAGATTTAAGGTAACTAGTGGTGTACCACAAGGATCAGTGCTTGGTCCGCTGTTATTCAATCTGTACATTAATGATATTGGGAAAGATTTGACTGGCGATATAGAGCTATTTGCTGATGATGCAAAGATAGGTAGGGTAATCAGGAATGCTGCTGATATGCAGTACTTGCAGAATGATCTGAATAGGCTGGAACTGTGGGCATGGGAAAATGGATAATAGTAAATGCAGAGTCATGCACTTCGGCTTCTTGTAGAAAGGATTATACGTTGGCAACACATGACTATTAAATTATTTAAGGAATTTACAACGTATACTGGAATATTAATTAAAAGACAATTTAATTAATATTTCCTATATTTCGGCAATGTCACATTGCCATCTTCATGGGAACATACAAATAGCACGTGCACGCAGGCACTACAAAAAGCAAAAGGGAAATGCCACTATGGTTCTCAACCAAAAGGACTACACAGGTAAGCTTAATGCTTTATTATTAGATCGGTCTGCCTACTTCCCTATTGAATATAATCCTACCAGCTCTCAAATTAGAACACTCCATAGGCTCTTTAAGAAGGTCACTTCTTAGCCTGTGGAGGTTACCAACAAACTAAAACCTTATAACTCTACACCCCTCCCCCTATTATATGGACTTCCAAAAATACATAAAATAAATGTGCCATTACATCCCATATTGGATGGCATTGATTCTCCCACATATAAATTAGCCAAACATTTAGCCAAAGCACTCACACACTATACTGGCAAAACACCATAACACAAAAAACTTAGCCCACTTCAAAGCCAGTATAGAAAACCTCTCACCCCAACATAATGGTCGGTTTTGACATCTCCTCCCTATTCACAAATGTCCCACTCAAGGACACCTTAGAGTTTTCATACATGTCAAATTTCTTCCCAATATCTTAGCCCTATTTCAGTTCGAAATGAACTCAGGCTATTTCGTTTGGCAAGGAAAATTCTACAAACAGATAGAGGGACAGCCATTGGTTCTCCACTCTCCCCACCCTTGGCCAACTTTTATATGGAGACTTTTGAAGAGAAAGCTTTAAACTCTGCACCACAAAAACCAACCATTTGGCTTCGCTATGTTGATGATGTGTTCGCTATTTGGCCACATGGCTCAGATACACTCCACTCCTTCTTAACACATTTAAACAGCCAACATCCCAGAATCTTATTCACCCTGGAAAAAGAGGAAAACAACAGCCACCATTTCCTAGACACTCTAATCACTTGCCAACCTGATGGATCCTTGGTTTTCTCTGTTTACAGAAAACCCACCCATACAGGCAGATACATTCACCAGCAATCCCTCCCCCCACAGCAATATGGGGGTTATTAAAACACTATATAACAGGGCAAAATTTATCTGTTCAGATGACAATGCCCAAACCACTGAACTAAACCACATCCTTAATACTTTCTTAGCCAATGGCTACAATCCTCAAAAAATATTAAAACCAGTAACCCCTCCCCCCTCACAATCAAGATTACACTAAATCTATCACTATTCCCTACATCTGGGGCACCTCTGAAAAAATAACCAAAATCATTAAAAAATATGATCTGACTTCTTGTTACAGACCATATAAAAAGTTGGCATCCCTTATCCACTCTACCAAAGACCAACCACTTCCCCTAGACCTACCTGGGGTATACCAGGTCCCTTGCAGCTGGAAATTGTCCTACTTTGGCCAAACAGGCAGGTCAGCGAATATCAGGATTTCAGAACACAAGTACTACATCCGGTTTCACCAGTATAGCCACTCTGGTCTTGCAGACCATGCTCTAGATACCTGCCACAGAATACGTTGGAAGAAAGTCAAAGTAATACACTGCAGCAAGTTCAAGTACGAAAGATTATTCATGGAATCACCCTCAGCTCTAAAAAACATTCCAAACCTCAACAAATTTGGGTGCTTGAGACTGCCTAAAATTTGGGAGACTTACATCATGAAAACATCAGCCCCAATGGCCAAGACAACTCAATATAGACCACTAGGGGGCACCATTAGGACTTTAGGAAGAAAAGTAGTTTCTTATCTTCTGCCTCATTTGCTTTTTGTAGTGCCTGCATGCCATATTTGTATGTTCCCATGAAGATGGCAATGCGACATTGCTGAAGTATAGGAAGCATTTATTAAGTTGTCTTTTAATTAATATTCTACTATACGTTGTAAATTCCTTAAATAATTTAATAGGCACTTTGGCTTCATTAGATATCCAATGTCGTATTATATTGGTGGGATTATGCTAGAAGAAACTGATCAGGCTAGGGAACTTGGAGTGTTAGTAGATAGGAAGTTGAAGTTCAGGAGCCATGTAGCAAAGATTGCAAATACAACTCAAAAAGATAACTGCAATGCTGAAATGAACATTCACATGTAAAAATAAGGATGTCATTTTGCCTCTTTACAAGGCCTTGATAAGACCTCATTTCGACTATTGTGTACAAGTCTGGTCTCTGTTGTGATTCTGATACAGTGGAAAGAGGGAGTGCAAATGAGAGTTACAAATAATATCAGGATTGTGGAATACTGATTATGAGGGTAGATTGAGAATTTGTAGAATGCAGACACTAGCAAGCAGGAGAAAGAGGGGTGATATGATGGAGAAGGTCATTGATATATAGAAGGAAGAGAGGTGAAAGAACAGAGCCTCTTAAAACACCAGCATTAAGTGCCAAGTATGACAATAAAGAATCCACTATCACCTGTAATGTACCTCTCAACAGAAAGCTGGCAACTCAGCTTTAGAAGTCAGACACATGATAGAACATTATTTTAACAGGCCTTTGTGCCAGACCTAATCAAATGCCTTAAAGATGTCAAGAGTAACCACTTGCAATTGACAAATAGACAAGAAATCAAGAGAATAATAATAAAAAAAAGAAACTGTATTTAAATTTTTGTAGCTGTGGAAAAATCATATGAAAAGGTGCACATAGAAAAGCTATTCAAAATGCTATAATCATAAGGTGTAAATGGGACAATAAGTCAGTGATTAGAATTGAAGGATGTACAGAAAGATATGACCTAAAATTACATGCAAGAGAAGCATATACAGACTATCTTCACTGTGTTTCATTATTTATATGGATCACATTATGAAGGAAATGTGGCATTAAAGCTGATACTAAAATCAAAAATGTTAAACTCACCTTCCATTTATTTTTTGCAGATCATATTATACTTCAAAATAAATACAGTATAAATCTTCAGGGATTCTTTAACTAAATCAATTAATTTCTATAAAATTTGATGTGAAATTCAGCAATAAAAATACAAAAACTATTAAATAAGCAAAAGCATGAAAACATCAATTGCATTCTCAATGAGAATGCAATTGATGTTAATTGATGTGCAATTGAAGAAAGCACATTAAATATGGAAATATTATTATTATTCATGAGAGGGCTTCTCCAAGGACTCAAAGGGTTTGTGAGTGAGATCCCTCCTATGTCACTCACTGCCTAAATACATATTACATTGAATGCATTTACTAAAGATGTAAGTACACCATGTAATCGTAACCCCATTTTATATACCTACCACATGCCATAAGAAGAATCTTGACTTCACATGATTCCTTGTTACACTCTTATGAGGGGATGAAATAAATATTCCAAGAATGAGTCCTTTTTGATTCTCAGACAATTATTCCAGAGTGAACAAGGGTTTTTTTTTTTTTAAATATATTTCCATCTTATTGAAATAATGTTTAGGTTCTAAGATATCTCCTATCTTTGAAGATTTAATCCAGAGGAGTAAAATTTTTTTTCACTGTCAGAAAATAATGCTCCATCTGAAAAACACATGCACACAGATACTGTGTGTGTGTGTTTTGCAGACAGAACATTATTTTCTGAGAGTGAAATTTTTTGCTCCGACCCAGAAATATATCTTCAGAAGAACAAATAAAACGTTCCAATCTGAACAGATAAAAAAATCAATGATAACAAAAAAATTTCTATCCAGGATTATTAATTCATGCAATTAGGGGAAAAAAAATCCTTTGCAATGTTCCATGAGGATGGGTTATGTAGCATGTGACAAGTGAAGAATAACCATGAGTTCTTCTTCACTTGTCACATGCTACAAAATATCACGTGTGTCTATAGTGTAAGATCCCCCCCCCCCTTCTCAACTTGTATATTTCTGTCATATCTCCTCTCCTCTATCTATTTCTCAAACTTTGAAGATCCCATTTTTCCAATCTGTATTGATCTGCATAATTTCATAAGCATTATTATTGGTTACTCTTCAATAGACCTTTGTGATTGTCTTCTCACCTGTACACATAGCACAGGCAATTATATCTGAGTATGATAGTCCAGATGTGACCTTAACAAAGAAACAAAGAACAGAATAAGCAAAGCTAGTATGGTGAATGGAATGAATTCACCAGGTGAATAAAATTAATCAAAACACTAAATTAGCAATAAACAATAGAGAGTTGAAATCAATTTTATGGATCTGAGAATACATTAGAAATAAAACAGTTGATCAAAAGGCCAACTATAGATGAAAGCGAGAGATTTCCTAGACAAATAAAGGAAGCAAAGTGCCTGGTGTCAATAGCAGAGTGGTATTAAAAATTACTAAGTAACTGATGTCTTCTTTTCTAGAAAAGAACTTGATATTATTAGCCTTCAAGAATGTGTGAGCAGAGTGCAATATATATATCCTCTAATATTGATTAAGCCAACCCTATTTTCTCAGTGTAGCCTGTTTCTCCAAGTGGAGCCCTCACAAATTCAGCAAGTACTATTATAAAGACACATCTTCCCTGGTTTGAGAAATGACAATCAGCCTGCAAAGTGCAAGGATGACATTCATTGCCTGATGAAGCAATACCCCTTATGTTGGTCTCCAGAGCAAGAACTCTGGTTTCTGTTCCTCATGCTTTCTTTTCTTACATGCAATATGGGTGACAACCCAGTTTGATTTGTTAAATACAATGGAGGGATAGAGATCTCCCCCCCCCCATTCAAGAATAGAGCAGTAAAATAGTTCTAAAGGACAGCAGGTAGATAATACACAGGAAAAACCTTGACAATAATGAATTGGGAAGCTTCTCAACTGGCTAGTGAAAAATCCTGCTCTCACTTACTCTGCCAGATCATGTACAAAGAAAGTCTAAGTATGCAGGGGAATTGTCACCGTGCATGGACAAGAGACTGGATTATCTCTCTATGTGACTGTTTCGCTGCCCATTGCATGCTCCATTTCTTTATTTAGCTCTTTCTCCACAACAACAATGAAAGATAAAATAATGAAATATAATTTTATTGAAGATCACAAAAAAATCCCCAAAACCTACAAATAACATCAATAGTACTTACAAATTAAAAAAAAAAAGTTTCCATATTCACTTTACCAATATTCATGACCTTAACAGCAATATAAATCACGTGCATTTCTTGTAGAAAGTCTTATACGCTGGTTAAACATGATAACTAAATACTTAAGGAATTGACAGCGTAATTTATATTTCTAGTGTATGCTGTCAATTCCTTAAGTATTTAGTTATCAAATCATGTGCACCACCACCACTTAGAGTCATCCAACCCAGATCTGTTATTCCTAATGGACAGTGGTAACCTCAACTATCTAAACTACACCTTACATAGTAAAGTGCAGTTTGGACAGTCCCTACCATCACAAGGGAATCACATATACATCCATTAGGTCTGACCATCCCATATCATAAAATGCCAAAATCTTGAAATCCCCCAGTTTGATCTGCTCTGTTTCAAAATTTCCATTCCATACTTTGTTACATTCCATTGCTCTTTCTATAATCTCCAAACTAATAACTACTCTCAACTCTTTAATTACCTATCTTTAAAGCTTGATTTTCTGCACTTCAAATAACCATAGGGACTACTTCAACACTTACAACTCAAACTGGCTTCCCTTTTTCAATTCCACAGATCATGTTAACAGAGATAATGAGCAAAATGCTGTGAGAAATGACCTGATACAAAAAGTCCATCTACCCAACAAAATACAGATAATCCTTGTTCTTGGTAATCTTGACATTTTTTTTAACAAATTGCTTTTCAAATCCAATGCAGATGTCAGTTATTAAGAAGGCAAGAAAGGTCACTAGCATGGAAGGAAAACAAAATCAGATTACATGAAGAATTAGCTAAGCAGGCCAATGAAAATCTCAAAAAGTTCTTTCGCTATGTGGAAGGTGTGGTAAGTAAAAAGAATGACACTGTAGAAGGATAATTTTAACCCGGCACTGGTGAGGGTGGAAAAAAGGTAACAAAAGTTGTAAGATGGGGTTCCACAGACCCACCCAAATAATGTAGTGTATTATAAAAATCCATATCTTTTTAATCAATATTAGATTACGTATTGTTGTCCTGTAATTTTACAGAATAAAAACGCAGATTCACAAATTAAATTTTTATTACCCAAAAATACTTAACTAATTAAACATCTTTATTTTTACTTTTAGCGTCATCTATAAGTTGATATAACTTCTGTTCTTCCTGCTCATAACTCATCTAGTAAAAAAAAAATATATTATTCTCAAAATACCCTCTAAAACACAGCAGTAACGATAATATTTTAGTAGAATATACATGAAAACAACTTACGTTTTGGAAATAAATATAGTCACACTTTTGGTAAGGTGGGGTCTGGTGGACCCCAGCACACTTTACACCTTTGCACACTAAACTTGCTTGCACACAACAGACTGTTGTCTATGGCACTGAGTAGCAGATTATGGGAGGGGAAGCTATACTGAGGCATGACTCACTGCCACGTGTTGTTAAAAAGTTATAGTCAATTTAAAATCTTTGGGGTCTGTGACACCCCACCTTACTAATGCCGGATTAATGAGTACTGATGGCAGTGAAGTGATGAAAGCAGAAAAACTAGTTGAGTTACTAAGTGACCACTTTGCAAAGGCCTGTCATTCAAGTGAGGATATTGGTGAGACAGCTGCAAAAGAAGTTGATATGAGAAAAGAAGTTGATGAAATGGGAAGTAGTTCCAATTCATCAACCACTCAATGCAAATATGGCTATAGGATTAGATGGGATATCATCTTGTGTATTATGAGAATGTATCTGACACTACTGTCTACCTAAGTCACAGCTCTGTTAAGTCCTAATAGAGTAGAAGGAGAGCAAAATAGTTCTATAGCATAAATAACTGCAGTAACAAATCAAATTACAAACCAATCTGTATCCCTGGAGAGGTGGTAAAGGCACTGGCAAAGTTGGTACAAGATAGAATTCAGGAGTGGGTGGATAAAAACATAATATTGTAGGGGAAGTAGCATGGCTCTGTGAAGTAAAGGCCGTGTCTTAGTAATTTATTAACTTTTTATAATAGAGTGAAAGCATGAGTTGGATAAAGAGAATTCTACATGATGATATTGTTGGATTTTGTGAAGACATTTGACATGATATCACGTGGAACTTTGTTCATGCAAACTGGAACAAATGTGGAAGGATATGAAGTTTGATTTGGACATGAGGATAGCTGATGGAGAAACTCGCATGTAATTAAGAATTATCTACATGTCAGCACAAGAAAAGTATATTTAATATACTGCCAGTTATTTCAGTTTGAAAATAACAAACTATCATCAGTGGCTAGATAGACAGAAAACAGTTTTTTACAAGGTAGAATACAAACAATTGATCATTCAAAATTAGAGAGAGCCGAGTCATAAGTTGTGGTGTGAGGGAGTGTCCAGTAAAACAACAATACCCCCAGGTTATTAGTTACCAGGTTAACTGACATCATCATTCTTTGTGAAACATTCATCTCTCACAACATTACTTTCTGCATTCTCACAGGATTACAGCAGAGGCACGCCTTCACAGCCCTCATAGGCTGTTGTGTCTTAATGCAGTGTGGTCGACCTTTTCTTTGGCAGTCAGATAAGTCTTCTCTATTATTATAATGGTTAATAGTCCAATACACAAACATCCTACTGATCCCAAGCATTTTTATTATGTTGAAAATAAGAGGTAGCTGCATTCCAACTTTGTGAAGTGCTAGTCCTCATAATCTCACTGTTTCATGTTAACCCATACAACTGGATAACTCTCTCTCTCTCTACTGATAAACATGCAAATGTTGGCTATGCACAGTGCCACCAGCAAAACCATACTCGTCCAATTCTGTGGGCAGCATAGGGGGAGGGGAAGACTGTGTAATTAATATTTAGTATATGTTTGTTATTTCATGAAAAATAATAGTTATGGATAGTCGACATATAAGCCTTTCAACCACAATTAATTATAATGTTCTCTACTATAAATTTTACCTGGTAATTTTTATTAAAATTATTTACAATTAAATGGGGGGGGGGATAAAAAAAGTCAGCAGCACAGATTACATTATAGGTACTTCTATAATCTCAATAAATAAAAATGAATGAAAACAGCATCAATTTTTTGAGATATTGATACCTTTACTTGATGAATCATTGCTCACATTATTCTTTTCATTAGGAATGTCATCCTGGCTTTCAGATGCAGCAGCATGAGTAAGACTAAGTTTATGGCATACTTCAAAAGCTTGACCTACAGTGCGAACTATTCTCATGGCTTGACTCTACAGAAGAGAAATAATTTATTTTAAGAACCATTTTAAGATACATAAAAGCAGATTTTTTTTATATAGTTCCTGCACAAAACAGGTTGTAGGCTTATATTAAAGTACAGTGTTTGGTCTCTATTGCAGGGATTATTTTTTTACAACAATTCAGAATCCCTGCATTAGGGATCAAACACTGTACTTTTTTTTTTAAGCCATTTCAGGCCTCAAACAAGTGGGATAGACATCTTACAATGGGTAATGAATGTCTCCCACCTATAAACGTTCACAAACATTCATGCCCATGGAGGGATTCGAACTTGATGCCTATAGGTTGGAGAGTGGATAGTTTAATCATTTGAACAACTGAGTAGGAAATACATATATAATATATGTATGTAGGAAATATTCAGGAAATAATATACACTATGTTGACAAAAGTATTTGGACACCTTACTTACCATGCAAATTTCAGATCCTACCACATGCAAAACATTCAGGGAGTGTCTGCATAAATCTGGTAATAAAAGGTAGGATGTGCTGCATGATTTGCACTGTACTCAATGTCAAGTTGCCACGTTCAGCTGAACTGACAAACTTCCAAACTGTGGAATGATAGTTGAGTGTCACAGTGTCACATCAGTGGTCTTTCTGTTTGTGACATTGCTACCCATCTCAGTATAAGCTACCACTGTTGCTTACATCAATCATAGATGGAAAATTGAATGGTGCTGCCACAGCAGGAAAACATCCTGGGAGGCCATCGATGCTCACTGACCGAGATCAACTCTGTCTCAGAATATTCGAGCATCCTGCATGCCATCCATGGCTGACCTCACAGTCAACCTGGAAAATGCTTCCAGGACAACTGTCTGCAGAAAGTTGCATGTCTTAGGTTACCATGGCAGAACTGCTGCAAACAAGTCACACATCACCCCCCCCCCCAAGTATCAAATGGTGTTTTGACTGGTGTGTTTCACATCATTCCTGGACTGTAATGATTGCTAAAAGGTTCCGTGGAGCAACAAATCATGCTTCCAAATGTTTCAACTCTGATCATTATGTTTGGATCTGGAAATTACGCACGAAATAATTCTGGCAGGATTGCATCATTCCAATTGTCAAATTTAGTGGAGGCCCAGTAATAGTATGGGGATGTTTCAGTTGGATGTGTCCAAAACCATGGCATCTGATGGCTACTTGCATATCTTGAACAAATTTATGCTTCCAATGCTGTGAAAGTATTTGGCAGTGACTGCTGCATGTTTCAGCATGACAATGCTACATGCTATACTGCACTGTGTGTCTGAGAGTGGTTTTATTATCTTAATGTTAAGATAATTTTGAAGTACCAATAACCTATAAAGAAGTACATGAAGCTATATACCAAATGAAAAATGTAAAAACTCCAGGAGAAGATGAAATCCAGATTGAGTTAATAAAGACTGCTGGTGAAGAATTAACAAAACATCTAACAAACCTTATGAACTTATGTATTGATAAAGGAGAAATACCTACAATCTGAAATAATGCAATATTGACATTAATTTATAAAAAATGAGATAAAGAAGAAGCCAAAAATTAGACTAATTAGCTTATTATCAGTTCTGTATAAAATACTTACAAAAACAATAAGTAACAGAATAACACCTATTCTACATTTAAAACAACCAGTAGAGCAAGCTGGATTCTGAAAAGGATATAATACAATTGACCATATACATGCACTGAGCCAAATCATGGAAAAAAACAGAAAAATATCAAAAACTCCCTGTTTAGCATTTAGAGTTGATGAAAAAGCCTATAGAAATAGCATATATTTCAGTAGCTGTGGGACTGACTGACTTGTGTGTGTGAAGAATCATTTGCAAGTGGATTTCAGTTAATCATTTGTTAAACATGGGTTGAATGAGTGGCATATCAGAAGCTAAGAAGTTTCATATTGTGTCTTTACACAAAGAAGGCCAAACTCAACAGTTTATAACTAAGGAACTGAAATGTTATCAAGCAAGTGCGAGTAGAATATTCAGACAGTATTCTAATAATCAGTTTTCAAAATAATCGCAACAATAGCGGTCGAAATGTAATAACTACATCAAGAGATGACAGGAGATTGAAGAATATAGTGAAGAAAAACTGCTCCTGAAGCATAAGGTATTTTCACAGGAAATGGAAAGAACTAGAAGTGAATGTGTTTAAATCTACGATATTGAGATGACGTCACAAATTAGGTTTTAAATCACATGCGCCTAAGATGAAGCCACTTATGACTTCCATGTAAAAGGCAGCTAGAGTGTCATGGTGGAAGCAAAGACTGTTATGATGTCAAGAAGACTAGAAAAAGGTACTTTTTAGCAATGAAAGTATGTTTTGTGTGTCCCATGGTCATCAAGGAACATACACAAATAAGATTGGCATCTTAAACAAGAAGCATCTGATAAAGAATGCATGAAACATTCGGTGAAATTTGGAACTTCTGTCATGGTATGGGCTTGTATGACTATGACTGCAGAGGGTCCAGGTAGGCTGTGTATTGTGTACAAAAGAGTCAATTCCAAAGTGCACCAAGAAATTCTTGGCACTTTATGTTACTGGCATCAGAAGATTTAAGTGATGGTGATTTCCTTTTTCAACAAGATTCGGCTTCTTGTCACACTTCCAAGACCACTACTAGGTGGCTCAAAGAAAGGCAAATCAATGTAATTCAGCCAGGTGAGGTACAATGTCGATTATTAGCTGTCAACAGCTGATTTCCCATGGCATGTAGGGTATACTATACCCCACATACCTCTGCATACCATATAAACTTTGCTTGCTGATGCTGATTGGACCTACAACATTGATACTGGATGCGACAAATCACATCCAGTATCAATGTCATATCTGGATGTGATTTGTTACATTTGTTACATTGATTTGATACTGGATGTGATTTGTCACATCCAGTATCAATTTGCTCACTGGGTGCTGGCACATCCATTGATCGTATACTCATGGTAGACCATTGATATGGTTTTCCTTAAGAACACTAGGGTTCTTACCACTTGAGCAATAGAACCACCCATCTGTCTTGCACTGATAATATGTCCACAATCAAAATCGCTAAGATTTCCACATATACCCATGTTAGGCGGTTGCAATACACTGTTGGGAAGCCTTGATGTCTGTCTATTTACCGTCTGCATTTAGTTTGGGTGTGTTTCACTCTATGCAGGGAATGCCAGTATCAACTACCCATCATCCTTATCTCTAATGTTTTGTCCATTGAGTGTATAAGATAATGGTCAGACCACACATCTACTATTGTGCTCAGATTTAGTCATCTTATTTTCATTATGATGTGAATACATTAGACAGGATCCAATGACGAATGATCAAAGTGATATCGGGAGTCTGGAGTGGTGGTTATGAAGAGTGGCTGAGCGAATGTACATTAGAGTTTAGTAGATAGGAGGAAAGCAGAAGATATGATAGAGACCTTTGAGTTGGTTAAGGAAATTTACCAGATTAATGGAAAATGAACTATAAATTTAAAAAAAAAATGGTAGGTCGAGAAGTATGACAACCATCCCTGGAAGTTGTATAAAGACGTGGTAAAGAAGAGTCTTAGAAGTAGATTTTTTACAAGGAGAGTTGTTGGTGAGTGAAATGCATTTCCAAAGTGCATTATGAACATAGAGTGCAAATAATGATTTCAAGGTTCAATAAGATAGACATGTCAGATTGCGTGGGCCTCCCATGATGTATACTCACTCACATGGAGGTTACTATAATAATAGTAATAATTTTATACAATACTGTGTAATGCAGATATTAAAATTTGTCCAATTTAGCCTAAAAATGAAAAGGTTGAAATTTTTTTAATAATCTAATATACCAAATTACAGTATCAAGAGGGGAGAAGGTTACAAGTGGGCTCCCACAGGGCTCCACACTGGGACCTGTATTCCTTAACCTTTATATCAATGACATTGTCAGTGGATTGCAGGAGGATATTCAGTTGTTTGTATATGATGTGAAGCTGGGAAGGTTAATTAGTAATAGAGCTAATATTCTATTCTATTAGTAATAGAGCTAATTCTATTAGCTCTATTACTCTATTAGTAATAGAGCTAAATTCAAATCCTCTTGCAGATGCAGCAGCTCTGCAAGAGGATTTGAATAAACTAAACAGATGGGCAAATGAATAGGGATTTTGGTTTAATGCAGCAAAATATAAAGTCTTTGAAGTTTGGGATATGTCGATGGGAGGCTGCATGCTTGATTGGAGGAGCTATACTGGAGGAAGTAGGGGAGACAAGAGATCTGGGAGTGATGATTGATAGAAAACTGAAATTCAGGAAACATATTGCAAAGGTGATGAAGATAACCCAGAGGACTGCTGCAATACTGAGAAGGACACTGACCTGCAGAGATAAAAGAGTTATCGTTTCATTGTATAAGACCCTGATCAAACCACACTTAGACTATTGTTCTTAAATTTGGTCTCCAGGATTTGAAGGGGATAAATTAACTGCAGAAAGGGTACAGAGGCGGATAATAAAGATGGCTTCAGGAACATGGACTGCAGAGTTTGGTAGATAGAAGAAGGAGAAGTGATACGACTGAGACTTTTAGAGAGATAGTTACAGAGTTGACACTGGGGAAATCTTTCACTTGGTGGAACAGCGGGAAGGAGCGATGACAAGTGGCCATTCCTGAAAGTTGCAAAAGGAAGCTGTGAGCAAGAGGGGTGAGGAGTGGTTTCTTTGCATGGAGGGTGGTTGAACTGTGGAATGCACTGCCTGATAGAGTGGTGAGAGCAAGAATGGTAAATGAGTGGTATGATAAACTTTGTGTTTCCTAGGAAGGACCTCCCCACGATGAGTCTTTTGACTCCAAGGAGGTCTAAGTAATAATAATAATAATAATCTAATATACCAAATGACATCAAAATCTGTTCCAGCCAGAAGATTGTACCTCATCTAGCCATAAATACTGTTACAACTTGAACAAAGCATAAACCTTCAATCTATCAGTAAATCATTTACAGTTTTCAGCACATATAAACCACGTGTATAACATACATATAGCAGCACTCAATGTTCGAAATGTCCCTCTTTTGTCTTCCTGCATGCCTGAAATTCTGTGAAGCAACATATCGATGGTGGCATGGACAACATCCAACAGAATAGCTGCCACTGCTTGCTCCAAATCGACCTTCAGGTTGGCAATGGTGGAGGTCTTTTTGGATGGATTCAGATCAGGACTACTAGATGGCCAATAAGATCGTGATATGTGGTCAGGCACATTTGCCTACAAATACTGTTGGGTGGTTCTGCCTTGTTTGTAGGAGATGAGTCCAATTGGAAGGTCCACTGCCTACTATGAAATAAGGTGTTCTTCAGGGGCTGTAGCACAGGTTCCAGTACAGAAAGGAGTCAAAACTTCTGTCAAAGAGGTTTTGACTCCTTTCTCCCAGAAATGCAACTTGGATATCCCTGATACATCACCTACCTGATCAAACCATCACTGAGATGGGGTGGTGTTGATGAATCCTGGATACTATGGCACATGCTGTGTGAGCATCCGGGGTATATACCTGATCATTTTGGCAGTTAAGCGATTCTTCAATGATGAAAATTTTCTCATTTGTAAAGAGGATATCTGTTTAACTATGTTTGCATACCACCAGAGAAGTGCTTTAATTTTATCACCATCTGCCATATAAGTTTTAGTGTTATGAAGTGCCCAGTAGGACAGCAATAGGCTCTCACCTCTAGGCCATCCGTTAGTACATATGGCATAATTTTGTTTAAAACGTTCATCTTTCACGACATCACTTTCTGCATTCTCAAAATGGTGGAGGCATGCCTTAACAGCCCTAACAAACTGTTGCATCCTAAGACAGCATGGTCAACCTTTTCTTTGGCAGTCAGATACATCTGTATCGTTATAATATTAATAGTCTGATACACAAACATCCTAGTGATCCTGAGTGTTTTAGCAAGTTGGGTAGGGCAATAGTGAATGCAGATGACGTCAAACTTTTGCAGGATGATTTGGATAGATTGGAGGTCTGGGCTAAGGAGAATGGATGTCAGTTTAATGTGGCAAAATGTAAGGTTATGCATTTTGGGGTGAAAAGATTGGCGACAGTTTACTGCATTGGTGGAACCGTGCTCCAGGAAATTGATGAGGCACGAGATTTAGGAGTGTTGGTAGATAAGGAATTGAAATTTAGGGGACACATTGCAAAAGTGACCAAAACAGCTCATCAAATCACTTGGTTGTGCTGAAGAATACGTTGACAAGCAGAGACAAGCAGGTTATTGTTCCTCTGTATCGAGCCTTGATAAGACCCCATCTAGACTACTGTGCTCAGATTTGGTCACCTAGGTTTCTTCTTGATGGGGAGGAGGTGGAGAGGATCCAGAGGCAAGTGACCAAGATGATAGCAGGTCTGTGGAATGAACCGTATGAGAACAGGTTGAGGATTTGTGGGTTGCAAAAATTGGTTGATAGGCGGAGAAGGGGAGATATGATTGAGACATTCAAATTACTGAAGGGTTTCTATAAAATTAATTCAGAAGATATTTTTGAGAACAGGGCTGGTTGTGGGAGGACTAGGGGACATCCATGGAAACTGGGCAAAAGTGTGGTTAGTAAAGGTGTTAGAGCTGGGTTCTTTACTTTTAGAGTGGTGAATGAGTTTAATGCGCTCCCTGAGTCTGTGGTGGATGCTGTGACAGTGAATGAGTTTAAGGCGAGGTATGATAGATACTGTATGAATGTCAAATAGTTGTGATGAATATGATTTGGGGCCTCCCTCGATGAGTCTAATGACTCCCTGGAGTTTCCCGTAATAATAGTAATAGTAATAGTAATGTTGAAAATAACAGGTAGCTGCATTCCAACCTTGTGAAGTGATATTATAACTACAATGTTTTCATAATTTCCCCACTACACATTAGCCTGTACAGCTAGACACCTCCCTCTACTGAACACGCAAATGTTGGCTGCACTGCTAACGGAACCAGTAAATTAAAGATCCCAAGAAATTATATACTACTTGGTTTAATCCTTCATCCAAGTGTAACCTGAACCTGAACTATTTTCAGGAATGGGGCAACTCGTATAAAGAAACTAAGACTTCAAATCACTTGTCTTAGTATCTCATAATGCAAAACACATCTCCTTGCAGACGTATAATGCTAAAATGCTCTGGATTAGAGATAGTTGTTGGAAGTTTTTCCACTTGGTTATACTATAAATTAAAGATACCAAGAAATTATATACTTGGTTTAATCCTGTATACAAATGTAAGCAAAAGTTTACACCTGAACCATTTTCAGGACTGGGGCAATTCGTATAAACAAGCTAAGACTTCACATTACCTGCCTTAGTAGACTTCTGCATTACTTCAACCTTAGTATCACCTCTGGGTCTGGCTCCAACTGATGAGACCTCAATAAAGTCGAAACTGGTCTGAGTAGTGACCCTTCTCATAATGCATAGTATTATACATGTCCATAAGGAGATGTGCTTTGCATTATGGGATACTAAGGCAAGTAATTTGAAGTCTTAGCTTCTTTATAAGAGTTGCCCCAGTCCTGAAAATAGTTCAGGTGCAAACTTGTTTGCTTACACTTGGATAAAGAAACAGAACCAAGCATCAACAGAACCGGGCTTGTGCAATTCTGTGAGCAGCAATTCTGTGATCACAATATCAGATAGTAGGGCTATATAATGTTAAGTCATCTGTCTCCACTTGAAATAGCCTAGTTGTGAAGATATTTTATGTGCAAATTTTGTGTTCTTGCAACTGCATAAAGTATTTAAACAATAAAATAAACTTATACAAGTCTAATCTGTTGGAGCTAATCCAGTGTATTTTAATAGTATGATGATACACTTACATCATTTTCCTACTTTTATACAAAAAATATGACTACTGAAATTTATTTAGCTCTTAGTTTCTTTACAGGTTTAGCTCCAACTCATAAGACCGAATAAAGGCCAAAACGCTCTAGATAGCGACTCTTCACCTACAATGCACAGCAATATGCACATCCAAAAAAATATATACTTTTACATTATGGGATACTAATGCAATTTGATGGAAGTCATTTTCAGCTATATACAAGTAGCTTAATTGTGAAGATGTTTTCTCATACGAACTCTGTACATGCTTGGCTAAAGTATTAAAACAAGAATATAAGATACTAGGAAGTGTTTATGCATTTGCAAAACACCTAAAAATGCTACAAGAAAATCTAGTGTTCAACTATATTCTACACATCTTCAATGGAAACTCGATACTCTATTTGTGGATAATATTAGTATAATTTGCCTTCTTACACACAGCTAATTAATGCCATTATAATAAATTATGTTTTGCTTAAGATAACCTTAAATGTATTCTTTGCAAGAGGCATTTATTGTGGATTAAATTTCAAAAAAAAAAAAAAAAAAAAAAATCAGCTAACGCCTTTTTATTCCCGTATATATAGGAAGTAGGCGAGGCCGTTTTTAGCCCTATCTAACTTTTGGAGACTGAGTGGGCAGTTCAATCTCTGCTGGTACCCAATCAGAGATAGCTGGCCCAAGGCTATCACTAATTAAGCGGCACACAGTGAAGAGTGACGGCTCAACAAGTGCCGCCATCTCGTGGTCCCTAACACTCGTATTTAATGTCTGAAATAATGTGGGTTCTACGGTCGATTTTCTTGAGTTTACGGAAGAAAAAACCCACTTGCCCGTGCCAGAGATTGACTAACTCGGGAACCGGTCGAAAAAAGGCTTAGAAAGATTTCCTCTAGTTGCCCGACTAGATTCGAAACACCAAGTCTTCATTCGTGCAGTCATGCGCCATGGTGTGTAAATGCCACATTCACTGAGCTACACTAAGTTGGATCTATATTTATGTATAATAGAAATTTAATGAGTTATGAGCTTTTATCCAATGGAATGGATAATTGTACATCAATAAAATGGCTTGAAGAATATGATTAATATATTGTGTCAAAAAGTTTAATACTTTTACTAAAAACCTAATAAGCACATAAATTATTTGTTCATCAAAACACAGATATGAATTTAATCAATGAAATAAATACCTCCAAACTTAAGTCCTCCACACTTGCACTTTGTCTTCTACTGTCTGACTTTAAACCAACAGGTGGATTATGTCTAATTCTTGGAGTTACTGCACTAGTTATTCTATTCTTAGTTACACCAAACTGATTTGGTTCCTTAAAGTTCTGTACTATTTCTACCTCTGGTTCTTTAAATGATAATTTTTTTCTAGGTCGTTTCATATCCTTTTCTTTCAGCATTTTAATGGTATCTACTGGCATATTTTTATTGGAAAGCATAAATAAATGCAATTACAAAATGGACACCACTGCAACAATACACCAAATAGAAGCCCAAAATGAAAAGCCCAAAAACCTATCCATTATGTTGTACGCAGTGTCTAAATAAGACCTTAAGGAATAAAAAAATAATAAGATCTAAATGAAATAAAGAAAACAACTGCAAATTAAATCATTGGTCTTCTTAATATTCAAAAAAGAAAGAATATGAATGTACATGCAGGTGTTTGCATCCATGCTAACCCTTTTTTTTTCCAGATGGTAGAAGATTAAAATTAAATTAAAAACTGGAAAAAAATGCTCTGATAACAGCATGTTATTTTATGTTGCATCATTAGAGAGAGAGAGAGAGAGAGAGAAGGGGGGGGGGGGGGGTTTCTTCTTCCTTTTGACACTAATGTATTTCAAAACTGTTATTAATTAATAACATTTCTCATTTGTTGGCTTAAAACCATGTAACATCTTTCAATATTTAACATGTGAAAAAAGAATATTCTGATGAATCAATGCAAAATACAAGACTTTTATGCTTAGGAAATGAACATATTCATAATCAGAAAATCAAAATCAAATAATACAGATAATGGAAATACTAATTCTGTGTAATGTTAGGACAGATATTGGACACTTAATGACATGGATTTAACTTAAACCTTTTCTTTAATGCTAGAAATCATGAATGTTTGCCAAGTTAAATTTTGCAAACCAGTATTTTAAAATATAATAATTGTTATAAATTTAGATGAAACAGTGAAAATCAGTGCTCCCTTTTGTAAATGAGAAATTACAACATTTCACTCACTTTACTGTGCACTATATACAGTCATTTATCACCCGATACACTGATTATTAAAGTAATGAGAAATTATGCTTGTAACACAAAGTGATATGTGGGCTAAGACTTGCCTCTCTACTTCCTCTGAACACAAGCCAAGAAACTGTGCTGGGATCCATATTTAGCAACTGGAATCCCTATCAACAGCAGCTGTCAAAAATAACATCACCCACTGATTGGCTTCAGGTGAGTTCCTAGATTATGTTATGCCAAGTAATGCCATGTTATGCCATGTTTAAGTATAAAAGCAAATATTAATTAAAAATTAAGTTCTTCTGTCCACAAATGAAAATAAGTTGTGAATTATTATTTTTTTATGACACTTAAAATTTGTTCTGCAGAATACTCATTTTCTCTTAAATTTATGGTGAAACAAAAGTGGTTAATTCACACTTTTATATAAGTTTCAACATAACTGAAATTATATCTTGCCTAGAGAATTATTTATGCATCTACATAATAATAAGCAAAAGACTACATTAAAATTAGATTTAAAAAAAGAAAAAAAAAATTTTTTAGCTTACTATTAATACACAAAATAATTCAATAAAAATCAATTTTCTAAATATTCAATATAATTTAATTCATTCTTATTAACTCCATAAAAAAGAAGAAATCTTAGCTAGAAGTAAGAAATATAAATAAATATATAAAACTTTGAACGTTACAAGTATCATACAACGGCTCTTCAGTAATGTGACGAATGTAAAGAATGGAAGGTACTGGTGTGACCGTAAGCAATTTGGTAACACAACAAACTGGTAACCACTTTTTAAGATTGATTTTAAGATTTTTTTATTAAATTTAAATTTAAAATAACATTCATAATTTGAACATTTAAGATTCAATAAAATAATTAGATATATAGTTATTTTCAATATTACTTAAAACTATTTAAAATTATTAATTTAAAATTTTTAAAAATAAAAAAGTGATGATGGAAAAGTACACTAAACAGTACAGAATATTCCCAGATAACGTACCATTCTGAATTTCTGATAATAAAATAAGTTCTTTATCATCATCATCATCAAATTCCTGATATGTACCCTCAAGGGGTGTACAGGATATGATAGTACTGCATGAAAAACTTACACCATTACTAACTTCCTATCTACAATTTTCCTCCAAATCAATCTGTTATCTGTCAAGACTTCAACATTATCAGATATTATATTTCTATCTTCTAAGGTACTTTTTACTGTATCAATCCACCTATATCTTGGTATTCCTCTAGGTCTTTTTCCTGCAAACCTCACAAAGAACACTTGTTTTGCTAATCTTTCCTTTCCCATTCTGTTTAAGTGACCATACCACCTGATATTAGCTTGGTTAACACATTCCTGGATGCTAACAATATTAAGTTCTTTCATAACATCCTCATTTTTAATATGACATTGCCCTTGATGCCATCTGTTCACCACTCTAGTCTTTAGTCAAGTGTTTTATTTCTAAGAAGTTCTTTATATATATGATGTAAATGTAAATTATTATACTACATAATGCTTCCAAGGAGCAAGAATCATTGTAGGAGACAACTCAACACTACAACATGACCTATTCCCCATGAAGTCAAAGACTCATCTAGGAGGTCCTTTTATCATAGCATTCCAATCATTCACAACTCTGCATAAAAAAAACCTGCTTCTCGCTCCCCTACTCACACTATCTTTATACAGTTTCCAGAGATGACCTCTGTTACTCCCTTGATCTCCCACTATATTCTGTAGAACCTCTCCAGCATTGATCCTATAACAACCCCTTACTAACTTGAAGGTCTCTATCATATCTCTCCTCTTTCTCCTGTCCACCAGACTCTGCAAATTGTATCTTCTCAATCTTTCCTCATACTCAACATTCCAGAGGTTAGAAACTACCTTAGTCAGTCACCTCTGGACCCTTTCCAACATCTCTTCATCCTTCAGAAAACCAGGTGACCAAAAAAAATCTGGGCACAACAGTCCATGTGTGGCCAAATCAAAGCGTTATACAACAGCTTGGTGTTGTCTTCACAATTTTGGCAATGTATCCCCTAAATTTCAGATCCATATGCACTATCATCCCCAGATCTCTTATTTCCTCCACCTCCGACAATATATCTCCACCAAGCATAAATTCTGCATCCAATCTTTGTTTTCCAAATTTTAAAACTTTACATTTTGCAACATTGAACTCGCATCCCCATTCCCATGTCCAATCAATTTATTCAAGTCTTCTTGTAAGGCCACAACATATTCTCTACTCTTCATGGTTAGTCCCAACTTTGCATCATCTGCAAACAACTGAATATCTCAATCCAAATCTTCACTAATATCATTAATATATAATAATAATAATATACAAGTTAAACAGTAATGGGCCTAATAGAGACCCCTGAGGCACACCACTAGTAACTTTCCTTTTCCTGGATATCACTCCCCCATACACAACTTGTTGATACCTATCAGATAGCTAGTCTCCAATCCAATGCACTAATCTAATATCTAACCCTATCTGCTCTAGTATGACTTATCATGTGGTAATCTATCAAATGCCTTTGCGAAATCTATGTATATTACCGTGTATCCTTCTCCTCTATCCAAGGAAGCAGTCACCTTATTGTAATAAATAAGTAGATTACTAAAACATGACTTCCCTTTAGCAAATCCATGCTATCCATCAAAGATAACACCATTGTTGTCAACCCAATTATAGATCCTAGTTCTCACAAGCTTCTCCAACAACTTAACTACAACACCTGATACACAGATAGGCCTATAGTTTGATGCTCGAGTTCTATCACCTCCTTTATGAAGAAGTGGCACAATCTTGTCCTCTTTCTTCTTCATCGACTAATTCTTCTTCAAATGAAAAATCCCAAATGAATTACATCATGATGAGAATCAAATCAAAGGACTGATATCACATCATTCTTCCATAAAAAAATAAAATAAAAAGCATAAAGTTAAAATTTGCAAACTTCTACACACAGCATATCTGTATTTTATTTATTTCATATGATGATACAATGGCCTTGAGCCTCTTTTACAAGGAGGTACAGCACCATCTCAATCTCCCCATCCATTTTATCCAGGCTTGGGACCAGAAAAACTGTATGAATCAGGCCTACAGCTGGGTCTGAAGTATTCCTGACTGTAATCCATGTGTGTTCACAGGGCCGATTTGCCTGTTCTGGGAGACAAAAAAACCCGAGTTCCCGGGTGCCTGAGAGTGTCTTCTATCACAAAATTTATTGCAGCCGTGATTCTGGTTCCGAGCTCATTCAAATTAGCGGCTAATGGAGGAGCATAAACACAATCTTTCACGTATCCCCATAAAAAGAAATCACAAGGTGCGATGTCTGGAGATCTTGGAGGCCAAGAGTGTAGTGCTAACTCGAAGGGTCCCGTGTGTCCAATCCAATGCTGAGGCAATGTTTCGTTTAGAAACCGATGAACTTGGAGATTCCAATGTGGCAGTGCTCCATCTTGCTGAAAAATGTAATCTTCAGATTCTTCATTCAGCTGTGGAAGTAGCCAGTCCTGCAGCATTTCAAGATAGGAATTTCCCATAACAGCGTTTTCCTCAAAAAAGAAAGGGCCATAAACCTTTCTAACAAAAACCGTGCAAAAAAACATTAAGTTTTGGTGAATCACGTTCATGTTGTACACATGTGGATTCTCTAGTCCCCATATGCAAACATTGTGGTGTGAAACTTTACCGCTTAGATGAAAGATTGCTTCATCACTAAAAATCAACCTTTGTAGGAAGGCATCATCCTTCATGTCCTCTAACAGATTAGCACAAAAATCTGTTCTTATTTTTTTCACCTACATGAAGAGCTTGCATCAGTTACAATCTGTATAGCATCATAAGCAAACGTTATCGTAACACACACCAAACAGTCACATGAGAGATGGTAAGTTCTAGGCTAGCACGACAAGTGGACTTGCACGGGCTTCACTGAAAAGCCTTTTGAATTCACTGTACATTCTCCCTCTGAGGTGCATGGTCATCCAGGACTCTTTCCCTTACATAAACATCCTGTTTCTTGAAATTTTCGATACCAACGACGAATGTTTTTGTCCAGTGGTGGATCAATTCCGTAATGTTGTCTAAATGCACGTTGCACCATAATCATGGACTCAGTCTTGCTAAATTAGAGAACACAAAACGCCTTCTGTTGACTAGACGTAGCGGCTATTTGGGCACTAGTAGTGGTCATTATATGAAACTCTGGGCCAAAGCCGTTCACATGGTACAAGTCGCATTCATTTGTGGTTCGTGGTTGCAGAGATATACAATTTTCAAATTCGGACATTCTTTTTGAAATACCCTGTATACTGTTACTGCTTGAACAGTGCATAAAGCTTTACTCTATCAGTAAATCTTTCTGATGTTATGTGCACATACAAGCCAGATGAATAACATGCACACAGCAGCACTCAATGTTTGCAATGTTCCTCTTTTGCCTTTATCCATACCCAAAGTCTGTGAGGCCACATATCGATAGCGGCATGCACAACATATAATGCAAATGCTACCAGTGCTTGCTCCAAATCCACCTTCAGGCTGGCCATGATTGGGTGTCATTTATTGTAGGCTACACTCCCTCAAGCTCCACCACAATTTGAAGTCCAACAGATTCAGATTTCCAGACAGACAATCAGATGGTGATGTGGTCAAGCACATTCGTATCTAACCACTGTTGTATAATCCTCACCTTGTGTGCAGGGACTGAGTCCCATTGAAAGGTCCACTGCCTACTGCGAAACAAGGTGTTGGTCAGGGGGGGCCATACCACAGGTTCCAGCACGGTGTCTTGATACACTCTGGTGAAGGTTTGACTCCTTTCTCAGAGAAATGCAACTTGGAAGTTAGACACCAGTTTTTGCAGCAGCTTTCAGCTTTTGTACAAGACTCATATGTTCTTTACATTCTTTTTGGGATCTTTCCTGAGTTGAGAATAAAATTATACAACCACATCACAGGTCCAACCAGTTCAGTTGAACATTCCTTTAGCATATATACTAATATCCCATCTGTGTCTATTGATGAATTCTCATCCAGTTATAAAACAAATCTAGAATATTCTTCTCATTTATCCTTTCTTTCATGCTTACACGGCGATCAGAATAAATTTTGAAAAATTATGGAGACAACTACCGTGTTATAGAGTAAAACTTTAGTTTAATTTAAACCACCTATAAAATTAAAAAAACATACTCAACTCCTCTAAGGATCCTCTCGTCTCATTGGCACATCCTGGAGTTTATTGCATTTTATTGCATCTACTGCACCTGTAACTTACCTTATACAGTGGAACCTCGGTTGTCAAACGCCTCTGTTCTCGAACAATTCGGTTCCCGAACAAAAAATGCCCCGGTTTCTGAACAGGCAAACGATAACCACGTGCTCCGCGTGCTGAGCTGTAAGGCGGGAAAGCG
Organism: Typopeltis vanoorti; assembly: GCF_054136105.1. Taxonomy (NCBI): domain Eukaryota; kingdom Metazoa; phylum Arthropoda; class Arachnida; order Uropygi; family Thelyphonidae; genus Typopeltis; species Typopeltis vanoorti. Next base: position 187,429,855 of record NC_143549.1, on the reverse strand, counting down.
TCAGACTTTGTTCGGTGCAGATACCTGCTCGAATTTGCAGTAAGTTTTCTTGATTTTCTATGTTTTTTTTTTTTTTTCATAAATTATTATTAATTAAGCCACCATGGGGCTGCAGAAGAATAGTGATAGCAACAAAGCAAAAAGAAAAGTTGTTAGGACCACGACAGAGTTGAAAAAAGAAATCATATCCAAACATGAAAATGGTGTTCGTGTCTCGAATCTTGCTATGAAGTTCGGTATGGCGAAATCAACGATATGTACAATACTCAAAAATAAAGAGGCGATCAAGAGAACTGATGTTGCAAGAGAAGTGAAAGTTCTTACTAAACAAAGATCGCATATGATTGAAGAAGTGGAAAAATTGTTGCTGATTTGGATAAACGAGAAAAAGTTAGCTGGGGATAGTGTTTCTGAGGCTATAATTTATGAAAAAGCAAGACGATTACATGATGACCTGTTAAAGAAAAACCCTGGTACGAGTGCTGATACTGATATGTTCAAAGCTAGTAGAAGGTGGTTCGAGAAATTTAAGAGGAGAAGCGGCATACATAGTGTGGTTAGGCATGGGGAGGCTGCGGGGTTTGAACCAAGAAGCTGCTGAGAAATATGTGCAAGAATTTAGTAACTATGTAAAGGCTGAGGGTTTTCTTACCCAACAAGTGTTCAACTGTGATGAAACTGGCATATTTTGGAAAAAATTGCCAAAGAGGACCTACATCACTCAGGAGGAAAAAGCATTGCCAGGACACAAGCCAATGAAGGACAGGCTGACTCTTTTGCTATGTGGAAACGCAAGTGGGGACTTCAAGGTCAAGCCATTGCTTGTGTACCACTCTGAGAATCCGAGGGTGTTTAAGAAAAATAACATGATGAAAAGTAAATTGCCTGTTATGTGGAGGGCTAATAGTAGGGCTTGGGTAACCAGGCAATTGTTTATTGAGTGGATCCATGAAGTCTTTGCCCCAAATGTGAGAAAATACCTTCAAGAAAAAAATTTGCCAATTAGATGCCTTCTTGTGATGGACAATGCTCCTGCTCACCCTCCAGGATTGGAGGACGAGTTAGTAGAGGAGTCTGATTTTATCACAGTGAAGTTCCTGCCCCCTAACACAACTTCTCTAATTCAGCCCATGGACCAGCAGGTCATTTTGAACTTTAAGAAACTCTACACCAAAGCACTGTTTCAAAGGTGTTTTGAAGTGACCTCTGACACAGAATTAACACTCAGAGAATTCTGGAAAAATCACTTCAACACCTTACATTGCTTAAGTATCCTTGACAAAGCCTGGGCATAAGTGATTTACAGGACGATGAACTCGGCCTGGAGGAAATTGTGGCCAGACTGTGTAGCAGACAGAGACATAGAGGCTGAGCATGTTGCTCTTGCCGATGATATTGTGTCTCTGGGCAAAAGCATGGGCTTGGAAGTTGACAATGCTGATGTGGACGAGTTAGTGGAGGATCACAGGAATGAGCTCACCACTGAAGAACTGGAACACCTTCAGAAGGAGCAGCAAAAGACGGAGGTGGAGGAAATGTCTTCAGACACAGAGGAAGGGATTGAGGATGTTCCTAGTTCTTCGATCAAAGAAATGTGTGCAAAATGGGGGTAAGGTGCAAAGTTTTGTGGCAAGATATCACCCTCACAAAGCTGTAGCAAACCGCATCATAAACCATTTCAATGACAGTGCCATGTCTCACTTCAGAAACATTTTAAAACGCAGGCAAAATCAAATGCCATTGCACAGAGGCCCAGTGTGTCTCCAGCAGAGTTGAGTGGTGCCAAGAGACAGAAAAGAGAAAGAGGAAAAAACCCAGAACAACAGTAACCTGATGTTTTTATGGAAGGGGACTCCCCCTTACTCACCTCCTTCCACTTGTCAACTCTCCTCCGTATGTATAGTTAAAGTAAAGTTAAATTTTTGTTTTTATTTTATCTATTTATTGCGTTTATTCTTTTTTTGTAAGATTTTATGCATTTTCATTATGTTTGTATATGATCGTATGCATGAAGTACTGTTATAAAGGTTTAAATCATCTGGGGTTCGGGAACGGATTAATCCATTTTACATTGATCCTTATGGGAAAATGGTTTCAGTTTTCGAACAGCCTTTGGGAACGAATTAAGTTCGACAACCGAGGTTCCACTGTATTGGTGAAACTGGACATACAATCCCTATACATAAAAAAAAAGAACACAAAAGACACATTAAATATAACAATTTTGGTGAAGCAGACCTCTCAGATCACGTTCTCAACACCCTACACCAAATCGATTGGAAAAGTAACTACTCTTTACATCATACAAAAACCTGGTATGAAAGAAAATTTAAAGAAGCCTGTGAAATTCTGATTAACCATCCTAATCTCAACAATAATGGTGGCATAAAAATTCTAAGAATTTGGATGGCACATATTCAGCCCACATAGTATCTAGCATACTTTAGGCCTTTAGGAAACTATTCCAAATACCAGTTGGTTGAAATTTATATGTATAATCACATTTAAAAAAATTAAAAAAAATAATAATAAAATATATATATATATACACACACACTTGTTGCTCTCCAGCCCAACTCTTAGTTTTGTAACCTAATAGATAATAATAAGACTCTAGCTTTGATGTACGTGGGCTGTTCCATAAGTAATAAGACTAATTTTACTGTGGCGAAACCACTCATCACAATATTAATTCCTGTGGAATAAAGAAATGTTGCTGTCTGTATGAACAAAAGAGGTTGATAGATGGCATATATGGGCTGATATGCCAGAGTGTCACGTGACTAAACGCAACTGCTCATCGGCATGCCTACAAGGCCCGACCAGTCTTCGAAATGGAAGCGTCCTTGGAATAGCGTTATGTGATTAAATTTTGTGTGCGTTTGCAAAAATCAGCATCAGACACTTTTAACATGATACGCGAAGCTTTCCACGATGAAGCAATGTCGAGGGCAAGTGTTTTTCGCTGGCATAAAACTTTTAAGGAAGGAAGGCAAAATGTGGAAGATCTTGAACGTGAGGGAAGACCTTCAACGTCCATCACAGAGACAATGGTCAGCACAGCAGCGATTATCATCAAGCATGTCAAAAGGACGCGTCCATTGCTGAAGAATGGCTTCTTATTGCACCACGATAATGCAAGGCCACATATTGCTGGTTGTGTAGTGGACGTTTTGCAGAAGAACAACACAGATATCCTACCACCCATACAGTCCTGATCTCTCACCATGCGATTTCTGGCTGTTTCCTCAGCTCAAGAAACCACTAAGAGGCCGCCATTTCGAAAGCAACAAAGCATGTGTAAAAGCTGCAGAGGCAGTTTTGAAAGAACTCTCAAAAAACAGACTCTCACATGTGTTTAAGAAGTGGACGCAACGTTGGGACAAATGCATTGCGTCTCACGGTAGTTACTTCGAAAAAGACCATGTAAATGATAATGATTAAAGGTAATCTGTTTTCGGTATAAATATAGTCTTATTACTTATTGAACAGCCTACATAGTAAAGGTTTTTTTTTTTTTTTTTCCCACCAGAGGTCAGACCAATAATTGTAGTAACGGTTGGTCAGTAACTTTAGCAAACCATGTAGATTGTAGTACAACTTGTATCTCTGTATATATTGTGTATGCTCCAGCGTCTCACGGTAGTTACTTCGAAAAAGACCATGTAAATGATAATGATTAAAGGTAATCTGTTTTCGGTATAAATATAGTCTTATTACTTATTGAACAGCCTACATAGTAAAGGTTTTTTTTTTTTTTTTTCCACCAGAGGTCAGACCAATAATTGTAGTAACGGTTGGTCAGTAACTTTAGCAAACCATGTAGATTGTAGTACAACTTGTATCTCTGTATATATTGTGTATGCTCCAGAGTTCTGTTTCGAACTTGATATGGTATCTCATCATCAAGAAGAGAGCAAGCACGATGTCCTAGAGTAGAAATGATTCCAAACTTCTGAGGAGGATAATGATGGGAATGACCATGGAAATATCTGTTAGTGTGTGTGTGTGTGTAGGTTTTCTGTAAATCGAGATTTTAAGTTTTTCTGAGGAACGGGTCAGTTTGACATCCAAAAAAGGAAGAGAACCATTAGCTTCAATCTCAGCCATAAATTTTATGTTCTGGCTCCAAATCAGGAAAATGTCATCAATATATCTTTTCCAAATTCTTGGTTTTAAAGGATAGGAAGAGATGGCTTTAACTTGCAGATCTTCTAGATAGATGTTAGCAAGTACAGGAGACAACAGATTACCTATTGCAAGACCATGATTCTGTTTATAGAGGGTATCCTGAAATTTGAAGTATCCTGAGTTGATGCAGTGAGTAAGTAAGGCCATGATCTTTTTAGATAATTTAAGACCAAAACATAAAATTTACGGCTGAGTTTGAAGCTAATGGTTCTCTTCCTTTTTTGGACGTCAAACTGACCTGTTCCTCAGAAAAACTTAAAATCTCGATTTACAGAAAACCTACACACACTAACAGATATCTCCAAGGTCATTCCCATCATTATCCTCCTCAGAAGTTTGGAATCATTTCTACTCTAGGACATCGTGCTCCCTCTTTTCTTGATGACAAGATAGAACTTAATAAAGAACTCAATTTTCTCAAGTCTACTTTTCAGCTAAATGGTTATTCTCAAAAAACTACTGAAAAATTCCTATTTAATCCTCCCGGTCACCATAATGAAGAAACCATTAGTGTAAAACGCAATATTTCTATTCCATACATGAGCTCTGTCTCACCCAAATTAGCCAGGGTTCTTCCTAAAATCCACTCCTTTGTGAGCCATCCGAAACCTAGACATCATAATCTTAAATATCCTGGTGTTTACCAGATATGGTGCAACTGTGACATACCTTACTTTGGCCAAACAGAGAAGTCAATCAAGTTACACATTGAGGAGCACAAGAGAGAGATGTCACTTACAAGAGAATGCGAGCCAGTGCTTTGTCTAGTCATGGTCTATTCTCGTCCAATTCAAGACAAGTAAGTCAAGTTTACGCCTGCAATATGATGATTAATATGATGCTATGTATTAAAGGTAAGGGGACACAACCCATACCGGTTTCAAACTTGACTTACTTCTATGTTTGCTTACTTGGGAAATGGATAAAACCAGGTTTAAAATAACTTGGTATCTTTAACATTTATTATACCCAAGGTAAAATACTTTCTACATCTATCTCTCATCCTGAGATTTTTATTTAATATGGTCAAAACATCTTATGGTAACTTGTTCTGATAAAATACTTATAAGCTCAGTATTACTAAAATCTTGGTATTTCTAAGCCTGGCTCTCACTGATGAGACCTCAATAAAGGTCAAAACATGTATGGGTAAAGGCCCCTTGCCTTTAATACATAGCATCATACATCTCCTCCCGGAGATGTGCTTTGCATTAAGGGTAAATATTAAGAATAGTGATCAGCGCTTATCTACCTTTACCACAAGTTACTTTCACTTGCACTATGTGCGGGGTCACCCAGACTTGCAATACTTGCAGGCGCAAACTTCACTTACTTGTCTGTTTGCTTACTTGGGAAATCGAGTAAAACCAGGTTTAAAATAACTTGGTATCTTTAACATTTATTATACCCAAGGTAAAATACTTTATATATCTATCTCTCATCCTGAGATTTTTATTTAATAAGGTCAAAACACCTTATGGTAACTTGTTCTGGTAAAATACTTATACCCAAACTGCCTGTCATGGTTTTACTACCTGTGCTCGATCTGGTAGTAAAGAGCATGATAACAAATCTTGCTGTGCAAAAAAAAACTAAATGTCAACTGTCAGGGAGATCATCCAGCTTACTCTTGTGCATGTCAGAAATGGAAAGATGAAAAAGAAATACAAAGAATGAAAACAGAGCAAAATACAACATACCAGGATGCAAAATGAAAGCTACCCACTATCACATCTGCTCTGAGATCCTCTTATGCTGAGAAAGTAACAATTAAGAAAGTGACAGTAGCAACTCAAACTTGTATGTCTGTTCTACCATCTGATAATTTCACCATACTTGCACCTTATGATCACAAGTACTTCTCTGTTGAGCGCATCAATCACATGACCTAGGCCTTACTCCAGAGACAACTCCAAAAATGATCCCACTCAATGAAAACCCACTTGTCAAAATATTATGGCAAAGATATCACTTAAAAATAAACTACCAGATACTCCCAACAGAAAAATTGGATACTTCAGTACCCAGGGAAAGTAAACTAAACTTACCAACTGACCCTAACACATCAGACAAATTGAATACTCTATTAGACGAAGAGATGGACACTGGCCATCCATACTTCCCCAAAAACAATTGATAAATATAAATATGACAAAGGTAAGTCCTCAACCTCACGAAAAACCAGACAAGTCTATAAAACCAAAACAATAGGAAAATTTGTACGATGGAACTGTTGTGGATTTCACCAGATTATCAATGATATCAAGATTTTGTTGCAGAAACACAAACCTTTCTGTTCTTGTCTACAGGAAACGTACTTAAGATCCAATGAGGACACTACCTTTAGTAATTTCACTGTTGTACACAGGGATAGAACTGGACGTGGTCCTGCTCATGGAGGAGTAGCTATCCTAGTGGGCAGTCATATTCTTTTCCATCAGGTCCAACTTAATACTTCTCCCTGGAAGCAGTAGCGATTCGCTACTGTTAAGTGCTAAGTTAAGTGAAATTGATCTTGATAACCTTATCTCGCAACTGCCTGAACCCACACTTTTGATGGGTGACTTTAATGGTCACAATACTTTATGAGGTAGTGCCAACACTAATAGACGAGGTCGAATCATTGAAAGAATTCTTGATAATAATAACCTCTCCCTTTTAAATAATAAACTCAATACTTTCTTCCTACCCGTTCATATTCTGCAACTAATCTTACAATCTGCTCCCCTTCCATTCTTCCACTGCTCACGTGGGACTTTGAAGAGAACATATATGGAAGTGATCACTTTCCTGTTCTCTGCACAATGTCTTCACAGGAACCATGTTCACCCACATGGATGCCTATATGGAAAATAGACCAGGCTGACTTGAACACTTTCTCTCATCTTACAAAATTTAATGCTGATGCCATCAGTCAAATGCCTATCAATGAAGCGGAAAAATATATATCAGAGTGCATTGTCCAAGCAGCAACAGCCTCCATCCCAAAAAACATCACTTCAGTTTCCACTCTATCCAAAGTCTTGGTGGAACCCAGAATGTCAGACAGCCAAAAAAAATCAACATAGAGCATGGGATATATTTCGTAGATATCCTACCACATCAAACCTTATAGATTTCAAGCGTGCTCAAGCCAAAGCACACTATGTGAGGTATCAGAGTCAAAAACAATTGGTGATCCAATTTACTACATCAATTAATCAAATGACCAGTCCAAAAATCGTATGGGATAAAATCCGTAAAATGAAATGCAGATATAGAACACATTGTTTGTCTACCTTAGACCATAATGGAAGTGTTATTGCTGATCCCAAAGCCATTGCAGACACTCTGGGAGAAACCAGAATCTCAGCAACAGCTTCATATCCTCCTGAATTTTTCTACCAATGTTCCTGAGCCATACAATCAGCCATTTGTTAAGGAGGAACTAAAAAGAACTCTCCTACTATCTCACCCTAGTGCAGTAGGGCCTGATGACATCCATTATGATATGATAAAATATCTACCATCATCTTCTATGGATCTCCTTCTCTTACTATACAATAGAATACTTGCAGAAGAAGAGTTGTTGTTGTTGTCTTGTCCTTTGAAGAGTCTTAGATGTTTCCGTGTGCTCTTTGTACTGCTTTGGCTATGTCTGTGATTTTGTTTGTAGAGCTGTTGTTCAGGATTAGGATCTATTTCTTGCAAGGCTGCTGTAATTGCTGGACAGGTAAAGATGTGAGTGGGTGTCAGTTCAGTATTGGGGCAGTTTCCAAGAAGAAGAGTTTCCAAATTCTTGGCATAAGTCAATTGTCACTGCTATCCTATAACCAGGAAAAGATCCAACACAAGTAAATAATTATCGACCCATTGCTCTGACCAGCTGTCTTTGTGAGATATTAGAGAAAATAGCTAATGCCAGTCTTCTCTGGTATTTAGAAAGCAATAATCTTCTCTCCAATACATAATGTGGGTTCCGTAGACATTGCTCAACTTTAGACCATTTGGTTTGTTTAGAAACTTGTATAAAAGATGCATTTCTGAAGCAAGAACACCTTGTTTCAGTTTTTATTTGACATGGAAAGAGCTTATGACACAGCCTGAAGATATGGCATATTAAAAGACCTCTATAACCTGGGTCTTAAAGGACACCTTCCTGTATTTATTAAACTTTCTTTCCAGGTGAATTTTCCAAGTCAGAGTATGAAATATACTATCTCGATCATATCATCAAGAACAGAGTGTTCCCCAAGGCTTTGTCTTAAGTGTGACACTTTTCACTGTTAAAATTAACTTAATCACCGAACAGCTTCCTCCCATTGTAGACAATGCTCTATATGTTGATGACTTCACAATTTACCGTCACTCCCGTAACATGAGATCTCGTAATTGAAAGACAACTTCAGCAAGCAACTGATCATGTTTCTCTGAGGGCTCTTAGTAATGGGTTTCACAAAATGAAAATCCTTAATTTTAATGTTCAGTTGTGCTGGATTCCCAGCCACATTGGAATTAAGGGAAAGAGGCTGAAGCTGCAGCTGCTAAATCAGCTCAAACTTTCTTCAATACTGTTTGACAGTACCATATACAGACAATTTATACAATCAAAGCTAATTGCTCAATGGCAGTTCATCGTGGCAGGAAGCATTAGCAAACAAATTATATGACATTAAACCTGAAATTAAGCATTGGCATTCTAGTCGACAAATAAAGAGAAGAGAGGAAGTTGCTCTCACTAGGCTCCACATAGGTCACAGTCATCTTACACATTCTTATTTACTGAGCGCAAATGACCCTCACATGTGTGAAAAATGCAATACACATCTCACTATTTATCATATACTGGTAGAGTGTACTTTGCACAAGGAGGAATGAAATTTTTGCCTACCTAGTCAGACCATATACACTCAGGCAGATGCTGACAGACTCAAGCAGATTGCACGATGTTTTTAATTTTTTACAAAGAATTAATTTATACAAACACATTTGACTGTAATTTTGTTTATATGTAAATACTGTATTGCTTCACTTAATTTTTGTATGTATAACCACAAAACATTATATATACAAAATAATAATGTTTTGTGATGTATATGTGCTGGAGTTGAGTACTAATGTATATATTATTCATTAATTTAATTTTTGACCAATCATGTATCTCTGTAGCCTTGTGTTACCCTGTTGTAATTTTGTTAATATGTAAATACCACACTGGTAAACTTAATTTTTCTGTTTCCATGTAGATGCTGCTTTGTAGAACCTAATTTTTGTACAGGCATATTGTTTACAATTTTCTTTAACTTTGCTTATGTATAGTTGTAACCGTAGTATGGCACAGTATGACCTTTGTAGTTTTTGTGCCAAATAATCTATAAACTAACCAAACCAACCTTAGTGTATGCCAAAGCTATTGGCAGCTATTTTATTGCTAATTATTACACTCCTTATATGTGCAGAAGCTAAGACTGCAACCTACTTTCTGAGTAGCCCTTACAGTTCCAAATTAATATATTCCTGTTCTTATTCATACAATAAATGTGTTTCTCAGGTAATCTTCAAATTATCTGTTTCTTATGAACACCAGTGGCCAGACACAGGAACATCAGTTTGGAAACCACAGTAGATTTAAGTGTGTTCAGCTTATCTTTTGCTCCTGAAGCTGCCTGATGTGTCTCCAACATACAAGCAGTATAACAAGAATATGGCAGTAATATGACAAGAATATGACAAAATATAACAAAGCTGGATAACTGGGAAATGACCTCCATGTAGCCTTTTAAGGAATAAGAAGAAATAACTAGGGCATCTAAAAATCAAAAAATTTGGCCTAATGTCCAATACTTACCTTCTCAGGGTGCACCCTATTATACAGTATCTATATAGATACTTAACAAATGAGGATGGGTGGCAATATGAGATTTAGCCAACCATATTGTATTCTTAAAATATTAAACCAAAATAATATGACAGTACAAACTGACAGATTTTCAGGTTGGCTGGGACATTGCACAGTTAAGATCCCTGCTCTTTTTTGTCAGGGAACAGGGCAAACAGCAAAAAGTCAGCTACTGAAACAAACCCCAACTCAACATCAGCAGAATTCAAGATTGGCACCATTAATAAAAAAAAAAAAAAAAAACACTAATAGAAAAGAAATGGAAAAAGCAGAAGAACTGGGTAAGAACCAGATCTATATAACAGGTATTGCTGAAACAAAGAAAACAAAAAAAGGTGAGATTCTTCTAAGGCAACAGATACAAAATGTTATATTCAGACAATAACGATCAGGGATAGAAAGAAGTAGTTATAGCATTCAATAAACACAAGGATATGTTGAATGGTAGACAACATCAAATAGAGTGATGTGGGAAAATATCAAATGGGGAAACTGAACAGGACTTATTTGTACCCATGGTCCACAAAAGATTTTACTAAGAAGGAACTTACTAAGGAGAATTTTTTGGAAGCAGTTTTCAATAGTCTTCTCTAAAACTTGCTTCTGCGACATTGCAACCAAATGCAACGCATTAAGAAGGAAAATCTTTTTTGTAATTGCACTTGCATGAGACTGATCTTTTATATAATCAAGTTCAGCTATAATTCTTGCACAAACTTTCCTGGGATAGTAAGCTTTAAAAGGTCATATATGCCTTGGTCACATGGGTGAAATAACAATGTAGTGTTCAAAGGCAAGAAAATTACCTTGATGTTCTTTAACGATAAATTGTTTGTGTGGGCAGTGCAGTTGTCCACTAATAAGACAATTTTTCGTTTTAATTTAAGTTCCCACTTAACTAACCAATTGTTGAAAATGTCATTAGTCACCCAAGCATTTGCACTAGAACAGTAGTCAATAGGCAAACTTTTGACACCTTTAAAACACCAAGAATTTTTACTTTTTCCAATTGCTAGAAGCTCTTGTTTCTCACCTTTCATATTAGCACAACAAAGAACTGCCACTGGCTCTTTTAAAGATTTAAATCCTTTAGTACTTTCGTTTTTAAACAAATAAGTATGCTCAGGCATTGCACGAAAATAGAGTCCTGTTTCGTCTGCATTGTAAATATCCTTGGGAGAATATTCAGCAATAATTTTTGGCCACTTGGTCTTAATCTACACATCAGCTGATAAAAAATCAGCACTTTTTTCTTCACCATGTAGTTTCTTCACAATATGCTTGTACACAATATTCTCTTGCTTTTTCCACCTATTAAACCATCCATCAGTTGCAGTGAAATTTTCTTTGTCCATTGTTTTTGCAAGTTCTTCTGCTTTTTGAAGCATCAAAGGCCCATTAATCGAAGCATTCTTTTCACGAACATTACTAAATCAAATTTTTAATGCTGATTCAACTTGAGTATCCTTGCCAGATCGGGCTCTCTTCCAATCCATGTTCTCACTAGTAAGAGCTGAAGTTTCAATGTTTGATCCGTTTTTCAAGATCTTACACAAGAGTGGTTGTGAAATTTTTAAATGTACAGTTGCACTATGCTGACTCATTTTGGCCAACTTATCGCTCCAAAATTCTTTGCTTTTCTTGAAAAGATAAATCTATACGTTTTTTACTTGCTTCTCCCATAATGCTAAGGGGCTGTTTTAACGAGCACTTTAAGTCAAATTCACTTACTGAAAGGGAGCACAAAATTAAACTTCAAAAATCACAATTAGACTGTATTTATACCCCTCCCCTGCATTTGCCTGGAAGATATAAGATTTACGGGAAGAATAAGATTAACAAAAAAAAAAAGGTGAAGTTATAATAGATGGATTATTTTTAATTCATTTTAAATGGTGTGTTTTGGAACCGATTGATTTTGATAACAATAGCCAGTTGATAATATTATCTGTGATCACAATAAGTGGATTCTACTGTATCTACAGTATATAATAAAAGTTACTTAACATTATAATTTAATTGCATGTTGCATTTGTTAAATGATGCATCGAGGACACAGAGCTTTGAAATAATAATAATAATAATAACAATAATAATAATTATTGGAAACAACTTTTTACCTTTTTGTTAGATTTGAAGACATTGCATTTAAATACATTACTACCACCATCTCTGGCAATATAGCTAAAGATCTTCAAGTCTTGAGAATCATGAGAAACATAAAATATCCTATAAAAAAAAGTATACATTTAGTTATTTAATGGTTAACTTATATAACAGTATCTTTAATAGTATATAATAGTATATTTATATACTATTATATATAAATACTTATATAATAGTATATTTAGAATAATAGTATATTACTCAACTGACAACATACTTATCATATAGAATCTTAAAATCCTTAACACTTCTTGAATTAATAACACATTCTGGTAATGCATTCCATTCACTGACAATTCTCCATGTAAAAAATCTGCTCCTCACATCCCTCCTCACCACACTTTTACACAACTTCCAGGAATGACTTCTGGTTCTTCCCCTCTCACCATCTACTCATTTTATAATCCCCTCTGGATTAATCTGATAAAATCCTCTCACTAACCTAAATGTCTCTATCATATCACCTCTCTTCTTCCTCCTATCCACCAAACTCTGCAATCCACATTTCTTCAACCTCTCTCCATAGCCAGCATTCCAAAGTCCTGATATAGTCACTCGTCTTTGGACCCTCTTCAATGTCTCCACATCACATTGAAAACCAGGTGACCAGATCTGAGCACAATAGTCCAAGTGTGGTCTGACCAGTGCCTTATATAGTGGCACAATCACTTCCTTATCCTTACATGTTAGAGTACTTCTTATCATAGTATGATGTACAGCCTTTGCAACACTAGCAATATGCCCTCTAAACTTCATTCTACTGTCAACCATCACTTCCAAATCTCTAATCTCATCCACTTCCTGCAGTATGGCACCATTGATATGGTACACAGCCTTAAATTTCTGCACTCCAAAATGCAACATCTTGCATGCATTTTTGAAAATTATGGAGACAACTACCATGTTTGAATGAAAACTTTAGTTTAATATAACTAAAATCTACAATTTGACGTTTCGACCTTTATGTCAAGGTCATCTTCTGGAGCATACAACTATACACAGAAAACAAGCTACACTACAATCAAACTGGTTTGTTAAAGATACTGACCAACCGCTACAACAATTGTTGGCCTGACCTCTGGTGAAAAAATAAAATAAAAAATAAATAAATAAAATAAAATTTTTAAAAAATTATTTATTTATTTATTTATTTTAGTTCCACTGCATAAAGGTGGTTCCAAGACTGCTGTTGTAAATTACCGACCGATTAGCATATCAGGAATCATTGTCAAGGTCTTAGAGAAATTAGTCAAGAAAAGAATACAGGATTGGATAGATGAAAATGGGATATTGTATGGGGGACAACATGGTTTTGTGAAGGGTAGATCATGCCTCAGTAACTTGCTCACGTTTTATAACACAGTGACGGCTGAACTGGATAGGGGTAGTGGGTTTACAGTCATACTACTGGACCTTGCCAAGGCCTTTGATAGGATACCACATGGAACCCTAATCAGTAAACTGGAGCAGATGGGGATGGATAGGAGGGTGGTTGAAGGAGAGATGCCAGAGAGTGGTTTATTAAGGAGTGGAGTCAAAAAGACGTCTTGTGACTAGTGGAGTGCCGCAGGGCTCTGTTCTTGGACCACTGCTTTTCAATTTGTTCATCAATGATATTGGAAAGGATCTGAGAGGAAGTGTTCACTTGTTTGCTGATGATGCAAAGTTGGGTAGAGCAATTGTGAGTGCACAGGATGTCAAAATTTTACAGGATGATTTGGATAGTTTGGAGGACTGGGCTAGGAAAAATGGATGTCAGTTTAATGTGGCAAAGTGTAAGGTTATGCACTTTGGGGTGAAAAGAATAGCAGCAGTATATCGCATTGGTGGAACCGTACTCCAGGAGATTGATGAGGCCAGGGATTTGGGAGTGCTGGTGGATAGGGAGTTGAAATTTAGGGGGCACATTGCAAAAGTGACTAAAACAGCTCACCAAATCACTTGGCTTCTGAAAAATACTTTAACATGCAGAAACAAACAAGTTGTTGTTCCTCTGTATCGAGCCTTGATAAGACCCCATCTGGACTTCTGTGACCAGTTATGGGCACCAGGGTTTCTTCGTGATGGGGAGGAAGTGGAGAGGGTCCAGAGACGAGTGACCAAGATGATAGCAGGTCTGTGGAATGAACCTTATGAGAATAGGTTGAAGATTTGTGGGTTGCAGAAATTTGACGATAGGCGAAGGAGGGGTGATATGATTGAGACATTCAAATTACTGAAGGGTTTTTATAAGATTGATTCAGAAGATATTTTTGAAAATATGACTGGTGGTGGGAGGACTAGGGGCCATGCATGGAAGCTGGGCAACAGCGTGGTTGACAAGGGTGTTAGAGCTAGGTTTTTTACTTGGAGAGTGGTGAATGAGTGGAATAAGCTTCCAAAGTCTGTTGTGGGTGCTACGACCGTGAATGAGTTCAAGGCAAGATATGATAGATACTGTGTGAATGTTGAATAGTTGTTCCAGACATGATGTTAGGGCCTCCCTCGATGAGTCTGTCGACTCCTTGGAGTTTCCCGGAACAATAATAATAATAATAATAATAATTAGCTAACTGCTGTTCATACTTCTCTTTAGCTACCCTCAAACCAAGTCACCCTCCTTGCCTGGTCTTTGTAGACCTCATGGAATTGGTTATTTCGATTTCTCTTATGCTGCCTCCACAATGCCCTTTTTCTCTGTATCGCATGCTTAATCTCTTTATTCATCCATCTCACACCTACCTTACTTAACCTTCTCACCCTTGGAATACATTTAGACATTGTATCTACTAGACAGTTTTTGAAAATCCTCCAAGCTGCATTGATCTGTTTTCCAGATAATTCCTCATTCCATGCTACACCCGCAAGCTGTTTCCTGAGCTCTTCATAATCCCCCCCCCCCCTTGTAGTTTCACATATACCGTCTTCTCACAGAGGTCCTCGCACTGCTGGCAACCACCCAGGTAATCACCTCATGGTCACTCTCACCAATTGGTGGATGATTTGACACCTCATTTATGATTATATCCTCTGATGAGATGACCAAATCCAAGACCCTCAATCCTTGTGTGCCCTCTGTTACATACTGTCTGAGGTAGTTATCCCTCAAAAACTCAAGAAACTCATTTTCTTTACTTCCAGTTGCTATCTCATCATTCCAGTCTATATTGCCATGAAAATTACTGACTCAAGACCAAATACAAAAAATATACACATTAAATAAAAGTAAATCAATATATACACTTTAAATAAAATTACATAACCACAGAATACCGGATCCAAGACCTTCTAAAATAAATCTACACTTTAGAGATTTTCTTATCCAAAAATATTAAAATCACCCATTCTCTAACTCATTCTATTACTGGATTATTTAACATATACTTAATCACATCGACCAGACTAAACACCTTGTTTTCATAATAACAAAATGTTCATAATCAGTTTCTTTGTTAGGGCCTTTTCTGAAAATATAAACATTTTCTTCTTTTCCATGGGATCCTTTTTTATCACCCTTATGTAGCATACAATATTATTCCTCCTGTCTCTGAAGTATAAATACTCTGAATTCACTGAAGTATAAATACTCTTACCTCTTGCAGTTCAATTTGATGTACAATTTACTAATTTTTGTATCAGAGAAAAAAAGTTTCTTCTACTACTTTATAAACAACATATCTAAGTTGAGCTAATTCCGCCACCTTTTCCTGTAGAAATAACAAATAGATCTGGCATCCTTAAGACAGATGAAACTTTCCAATCAGTGTTTCCTCGAATATTCAATTAGAACATCGACTACAATATCTTTTATTTACTAAATACTTGTTGACAGTCTCAACTCCTCCAGTTTAAAGACTCACAGTTCTACGATTCCTTTTCGGAATAGTCTATTAATATTTTTCCAAGCATTACGGTCTGTGTTCTTAAACTTCCATTAGCTCTCTCTCTTGTTTTCCTCATTTCCCCGATACTGAATGCTCTCTGTGAGATGTCAATTACCCATCAAACTCCTTGGCGAGCATGCACACTCCCTGTAAATGGCAAGCGCGAAGTAGCATATAATCGTTGACACGTTGTCTCCATTAGCATAACGAGAATGTCCTTTCAAAACACAACACTTAATAATTTTAAATTACAATAAAAAGGATTGAAAGTAACACAACTATCAAAATCTAGTAAGTACATCAATTTTTCAAATGCTTTAGATTTCATTTTGACAATAATAATATCAATAACAGGCACATCGCAAGTGCTGATATACGTGTTACAAAACCAGAACTAATAATATATTAACCTAAACAATTTGTAAAAATATTTATAATTTTAAATTATGATTATTTTTACACTTGCCATTTTTATATAACAAAATGATCAATGATTTATGCTATTTAAGTGGAATTTTTTCAGCAGTTAAAATATCATTGAACATATTCAGCATAACCTCATGAAAGTGTTGTTTTATGTGTTCTGCTAATATACCATCTTCTCCAAGAATTTTATTATTCTTTACTGAATCTGAGGACTTTTCACAGTTCTTCTGTTTTAATGTGGTTCTGTATCTTCCTCAATAAATTTGGTAGAGAATATATATCTGTTTTCTTGTGTATAGGTCATATAAAAATCATTGCATATTTCCATTATTTTTTTGCTATTGTACTATTCCTTGCTTATTTTATAATTTTGGAATACATTTTTGTTTTTCCATGTAACTCCTGTTTGAATATTTTTTAGAGATTATTTGTTTTCTATTATGTTTTGAACTATTCTTAAATTATATTTTCTTATGTCATTTTCGATATCTTTTTCATGTTTTATTTCCATATTCATACATAAATAAATAGTTCTAAGGTTAACGTCTGTATTATAGAATCAATGTTAGGTTCAAGATTATTTTTTTTTTGTTTTATTGAGTTTTTTTTTTCCTTAGAACAATTAGTGTTTTATAGCATATTAGAATAGATTTTTCATGTTTTTTTGAGTATTTAGTTTCTTTATAACATATTTTTATTGTGATATTTTAATATTAAATACAGCTGTAAAATGGCCAAAAATGCTGAAGAAACGGAACACTAACAAGAACAGCGAAGTAGTGAACAAGGCTTTGCCAACTAAAGACGATACAAAAACTAATTTAACCTCTGAGATCACTAGGTTAAATTATTAGACAGATGACAAGGGAACTACATAAAGTTGAGCACCGTTTAGAGGAGACATAGGAAGAATAAAAAAATTTCAACAGCAAAACAAAGCAGGAAATCAGGTTAGTGTGTAATAAAAAACATCGGTAAGTAAAGTTGATTATAAAAATAAGGATGTTATTTGGTATGGTGACTATCATAAAACCATGTCATTGATTATAATGTCAAGATTTCCTGGGGCAAAAATAAAAAATATAACTTAATAATTGAAAAACAGAAAAGCAAAGCAAAAAAGGTCATAATTCTGGTAGGTACCAATGATTTAACTAGCAATAAATTCAGTGTGAGAGGATATGAAAAGGTTGTTGGAAGAAACAAAAGTGAAGAGTGAGAAAGTAAAAATCATTAGTATATTACCTAGATATGATGGAAATGAATTACAAAGAAGGACTATGATGGCAAATGATTCGATGCAATAGACTGTAGGCTGTGTAGAAGGAATGGATGCTTGTTTTTGGATGTATGGAGTGAGTTTGAGGGAAGATTAGATTTGTATGAGGGACAGCCTACACCTGAATGCGTTT
Source organism: Typopeltis vanoorti (assembly GCF_054136105.1). NCBI lineage: Eukaryota > Metazoa > Arthropoda > Arachnida > Uropygi > Thelyphonidae > Typopeltis > Typopeltis vanoorti. The sequence goes on along the minus strand of NC_143549.1, from coordinate 187,411,919 downwards.
GGTATCTGAAGTCTTGAAACACTAATAACTGGTATGCAGAGACCTAACACAGAGAGTCAGGGAAACTGAATTCTGATGGGAGCACTCATGAGAATCTGTGTGTAAGAGCGATAATATTAGATAACTATATTAATGATGGGAATGGTTATTATTATGAAATGATTATGAAGAGAAAACGATTCTGTGTTCATCCAGTTCAGACCTATCAAGCATTTGTAATGATGTCAGCATAAGTAAGGAACTAGATAAGAACAGAGATCTGCAAGTTGTTGAACTGTGCTATGCAGGCCACATTTAGGGAGGAATTGGAAGGCTGGGATATCATTAGTGCATGGGAAATTGTGAAGGAACATTTGTTAGCAACAATAGTAAACTGTATTCCACAAGTGAAGAAGAGGAGGACACAATTTGGAGTAAAGTGGATGAAAAACAATATTAAGCAGGAACTGCATATGAAAAAGAGGCTATGGAAGAGATATAAGGAGAAGAGCAGATGCATGAAGAATATAAGATACAGGCCAGAAGAGTAACTAGTATGGTAAGGAAGGCAAAACTGAAATATGAGAAGAGATTGGCCCTAAGATCCAAAGAAAATCCTAGAGAATTTTTTAGCTATGTGGACAGTAGGAGGAGAAATAATTGTGGAAGAATGACATTTTGGGATAAAAATGGGAATAGAGTGACTGATCCAGAGGACATAGTGGAATTGTTCAATGAACACTTTATTGGAGTATTTCATCCTGGAGGAGTAAATTTTAAAACTAGAGGGATAGAGCTGGTTCAAGGTTTAGAGGTGCAGGAGGAGAGTGTGTTCCAAATACTGAGTACTCTGGATGTCAGTAAAGCTGAGGGACAGGATGGTATTTCACCATGAGTTTTGAGAGAATGTGCTAAAGAACTGCCAGCTCCTTTAACCTGCCTTTTCAATGAAGTCTAGCTATAGGAAAGGTGCCCAGGGAATGGAAGGAAGATCGTGCCATTGCATAAGGGTGGTACTAGACTGGAAGAGTCTAATTATAGGTCAGTTTGTGTGTCATCAGTAGTTCTTAAGATCTTGGAGAAATTAGTGAGGGACTATATACAGCATTGGGCAGATGAGGGTAATGTTATCTATGAGAGTCAACATGGATTTGTCAAGGGGTACTCTTGTTTTAGTAATATGCTAGCCTTTTATAATAGTTACAAGAGCAGTAGATGAGGGAAAGGCATATACTGTCATTTTCTTGGATTTAGAGAATACATTTGACAGGGTTCCACATGATAAGCTGATATTTAAGTTGCAGCACATGGATTTGGATGTCAGGTTGGTCAACTGAATTCAGGATTGGCTGACTGATAGGTATCAGAGAGTTGTGTGTATGGTGGGGAAGTTTCAAGGAGGCAGAGGGTTACAAGTGGGATCCCACAGGGCTCAGTACTGGGTCCCATAATGTTTAACCTTTATATTAGTGACATTGTCAGTGGATTGCAGGAGGATTATTCAGTTGTTTGAGGATGATGTGAAGCTGTGATGGGTTATAATAGTGCAGATGCGGTAGCCCTGCAAGAGGATTTCAATAAGCTAGACAGATGGCAAACAACTGGGGGAGGGGGTTGTTGGTTTAATGCAGCAAAATGCAAGGTCTTGAGATTTGGGACACTGATGGTATGCTGCATACCCTATTGGAGGAGCTATACTGGAGGAATTAGGGGAGACAAGAGATCTACGGTTGATGATTGATAGAAACCTGAAATTCAGGGGACATATTGCAAAGGTGGTGAAGGTAACACAGAGGATTGCTACAGTATTGAGAAGGACACTGACCTGCAGAGATAAAAGAGTTATCATCCCGTTGTATAAGACCCTGATCAGACCACACTTAGACTACTGTTCCCAGATTTGGTCCCCAGGATTTGAGGTGGATAAATTAACTGTGGAAAGGGTATAAAGGCATATAACAAAGATAGTTTCAGGATGTACAATGTTAATTATGTGCATTGGCTGAGGGAATGTGGACTGTACAAGAGTTTGGTGGATAGAAAAAGGAGAGGTGATATGATTGAGACTTTTAAATTGTTGAGAGGTATTATATTTACAGCTATTTTGCCTGCTTCTGTTTAGAAGTGATCCTGTTTAAAGGTCATTGGCTTTTTTACTCATGGATTCTTAGGGCATTGTAGATGTATATTTACCAATAAATATATGTAGCATAAAGGAAGAGAAATTTACACATACCTTTTTCTTGGTGTTTTGGCTTTTCTTCTTTCTGTGATGTCCAAACTACTGTGTTTGTGTGGAGGGGGGGGGGGGGGCGGTTAGGCAATGTGGGAGAATTAAATATAAATGGGAAAAAAACGGATTTTTTGAATTATATACATACATATATATTATATTATTAGGGATGGGCAGAGCATTTTTTTTTATATTTACATAGGGTGGGAAAGGGTGAAGGGGGTTGACAGGGTGCGGTCCGTTTCGATTATGCTTGGTCGTCATCTGAACCCATGGAGGAAGTGGATGCTATGTCAGGTCGGGTAGGTGCTTCTGCTTTTGAAGTGTTTGTGTTACCGCCTATTGGTTGGGGTTGTGACCTCAATTTTATGTTGTGAAGCTTCTAAACCGCAGACATTATGTAGGGCCTGTGGACGTTGATAGAATTCGCGTCACATTTTATGGCTATTATTTCCGATATTCTAGGCATTGTTTCATTGTCTTGTCTGTCTACTATGCCTTGTCGATCTGTGGGGTATGTTTTTGTTCAAGGGCGTGAACAACTATTTCCGTTTTTCCTGTGTTTTGTATTTGATTTTTCTTTTTGAATTTTTTAGTGTTTAAATGTTCTAAAATAGGGATGTTACAATCGCAGAAGTGTTCTTGTAGTCTTGCCCATAAAGACCTGATGGTGGAATCCGTGTAGGTGATATCACAGTCTTTTTGGCAGGGAAATTTATAGACTACATTGTGGTGTTCAAATATTTCTTTTTTGTGTGTGAGATTTAGTGGATTTAGGAGATTTGCCAATTTTTGGTTTGTGGTGAATACCAGTTTGTAGTCAGTATGTTTGAAGATGTATTTATAGGATTTGTATGTGTTTTGGGTGTTATGGTAGTTTGATAATTTTTTGTGTTGGGAAGTTTGTTTTGGTACTTGGGTTGTTTTGGCGGTTTTTGGCCATCCTGTTTGCGTAATTTATTAGTTGTGATTTTGAAGATCTGTGTTAGTTTTTTATTTCTGCATTTAGAGTACTCTGATTGCTTGAAAATTTGTAAGCATTTATGAATTGTGATAAGATGACCGATTTTTTAACAGAATATGGATGGTTTGAGTGGAAATGGAGGTAGTTTCTGATATGCGAGGGTTTGTGGTATACTTTCATGGCTATTTTGTTGTGTGTTCTGATTAATGTAAAGTTTAAGAAAATGATGGATTTGTTCTGTTCAGTTTCTATGGTGAATTTTAGTCTGTTGCTGTAACTGTTTAGGGACGCTTTTAAGGTGGGATTTCGATAGCACCTTTATCAAAATTCGTTGCAAAACTTCTCAACCCATTAATTTCAACTTCTAACTTCATGATAAAAAAACACAGATAACCTTTTCAAAAAAATAAAAAACCTAACCCTATCCCAGGAAGACATCCTCACTTCATTGGATGCGGCCTCTTTATACACCAATGTGGACGTCCCCAGAACTTTAGACATCGTACACACACTACTCACAGAAGACCACGCCCTACACTCTTGTACTAAACTAATGCCCAATGACATTATTAACTTAATAAAATTAATAATCTCGGCAAACTTCTTCAAGGTCAACAACAACATGTACATTCAAATCTTCGGACTCCCCATGGGCCAAAACATCAGTGGACAACTAGCAGAATTATTCCTAGCACACATAGAATCACTCCTCCCCTCCCTTCCCCTGGCATCACCTTTTAAGGCAGATACATGAATGATATTCTGTGCACTGGAAATCCTACACACATCACCACCTTAAAAGCGTCCCTAAACAGTTACGGTAACAGACTAAAATTCACCATAGAAACCGAATAGAACAAATCCATCAATTTCTTAAACTTGACATTAATAAGAACATACAACAAAATAGCCATGAAGGTATACCACAAACCCTCGCATATCAGAAACTACCTCCATTTCCACTCATACCATCCATATTCTGTTAAAAAATCGGTCATCTTATCACAATTCATAAATGCTTACAAATTTTCAACCAATCAGAGTACTCTAAACGCAGAAATAAAAAAACTAACACAGATCTTCAAAATCACAATTAATAAATTACGCAAACAGGACGGCCAAAAACCGCCAAAACAACCCAAGTACCAAAACAAACTTCCCAAAACAAAAAAATTATCAAACTACCATACACCCAAAACACATACAAATCCTATAAATACATCTTCAAACATACTGACTACAAATTGGTATTCACCACAAACCAAAAATTGGCAAATCTCCTAAAACCCACTAAATCTCACACACAAAAAAGAAATATTTGAACACCACAACGTAGTCTATAAATTTCCCTGCCAAAAGGACTGTGATATCACCTACATGGGTTCCACCATCAGGTCTTTATGGGCAAGACTACAAGAACACTTCTGCGATTGTAACATCCCTATTTTAGAACATTTAAACACTAAAAAACTCAAAAAGAAAAATCGAATACAAAACACAGGAAAAACGGAAATAGCTGTTCACATCCTGGAACAAAAACATACCCCCGCAGATCGAAAAGGCCATCATATAGACAGACAAGACAATGAAACAATGCCTAGAATATTGGAAACAATAGCCATAAAATGTGACGCGAATTCTATCAACGTCCACAGGCCCTACATAATCTCCGAGGTTTGGAAGCTTCACAACATAAAATTGAGGTCACAACCCCGACCAATAGGCGGTAACACAAACACTTCAAAAGCAGAAGCACCTACCTGACCTGACATAGCATCCACTTCCTCCATGGGTTCAGAATGACCAAGCATAGTCAAAACAGACCGCACCCCATCAACCCCTTCCCCCCTCTAAAAATCAGTTGCTGTTTTCAACCCCTTCACCCTTTCCCATCCTATGTAAATATAAAAAAATGCTCCGCCCATCCCTAATAATATAATATATATGTATATATATATTATTCAAAAAACCCGGTTTTTTTCCATTTCTATTTAATAATTCTCCCACATTGCCTACCCCCCCAAACACACAGTAGTTTGGACATCGCAGAAAGAAGAAAAGCCACAACACCCAGAAAAAAGGTATGTGTAAATTTCTCTTCCTTTATGCTACATATATTTATTGGTAAATATACATCTACAATTCATGAGTAAAAAATACACCTAAGAATTCATGAGTAAAAAAGCCAATAACATTTAAACAGGGGCACTCCTAAACAGAAGCAGGCAAAATAGCCATATAATAGTTTGTTAAGAGGAGTAACATGGGAGTTTTCTCAGAAATAATATCCATAATTGTTGAGAGGTGGTTACAGGATTGACACTGGGGAGTTCTTTCGCTTGGTTGAACAGTGGGAAGGAGTGATGACAAGGGGCGGCCATCCCTGGAAGTTACGGTAGGAAACTGTGAACAAGAGGGTGAGGAGTGGTTTCTTTGCATGGAGGGTGGTTGAACCATGCCTAACAGAGTGATGAGAGCAAGAATGGTCAATGAGTTTAAGGAGTGGTATGATAGACTTTGTGTTTCCTAGAAGGGGCCTCCCGTGATGAGTCTTTTGACTCCATGGAGGCCTGAATAATAATATAAGTGTATACAAAAGAGAACGCAGATAATTTATTATGTCTGTACACGAATGCTAGCAGTATCAAAAACAAAGATATAGAGTTTGTTGCCTTGATTAATACATTTGGACCTCATACTGTAGGCATTAGTGAGACCTGGCTATCAGAAACAGACATACTAACTGGTATTGAGTGCAAAGGGTACAGTATTTTTAGGAATTACAGACAGGATAAGAGAGAGAGAGAAGGGGGGGGGGATGTTGCTAATATCAAATGACTTGAATCCAGTTAGAGTTGAGACCTATGACTGCAATACTAGTAACAATATTTCAGGTGGCAGTGATTTTGAAGCCATCTGGGGTGAGGTGGAGTCTAACAAGATTAAATATATAGTGGGGGTATTGTTACAGCCTGGTGGATCAGCTGCTAGTGATGCAGAAATGCATCACCAAATAAATACGATGGGTGCAAAAAGAGTAATAATAATGGGGGAATTTAATTATCCGAACACTGATTGGGTAGCTATGAAATCGCATGAGAAGAATAAAAGTGAATTTATTGAGTCAATGTGAGACAACTTTCTCAAACAGCATGTGACAGGAACTCGAGGTCAAAGAATATTAGATCTGTTTATAGTGTTGTCAGAGGAGGTTTCAGTTAAAGATGTAATTAATTTGCCTCCAGTTGGTGACAGTGATCGTGCAGGACTCACTTTGGAAGTGGCTAAGTTTATGAATGACCATTCAGAAAAGGTTACATGCTGAACTACAAAGCAGGAAATTTATGACCATCTGAGAGTATGCTGGGTTCTGTGCCATGGTATCAGTTATTGGATCGGAAGGATATTGGCAGTGTGTGGGAAGTATTTAAAAAATAATGAATCAGAATGAGTCCCTAGAGTTTAAAGAATAAATAGAGCAGGAGTGAAATGGATGTATAATCTAATTATGCAAGAGCTTCGTAAGAAAAAGATGATGTGGAAGGAATATCATGTGCATAAGGCTGATGTCAGTTATGATAATTACAAACAGCAGGCTAGAAGAGGCACAAGAGTTGTATGGAAAGCTAAGTCCGAGTAAGCAAAGAAACTGGCTCTGCAAGTTAAAGACAACTCAAAAGAATTCTATTGTTATGCTGCAAGTAAAAGAAAGAATGAATATGAAAGAATAACTGTACTAAATGCAGATGGTATATGGGTGACTGATGCAGACGTGATTGTTCAACTAATGAGCAGCCATTTTGCTAAAAGATATCAAACTGGTATATTCAACATTGAATGCACCACTACCTCTTCACCATATGAGAAAACTCATGGATGAAGAGAAAGATCTAGCTGTTACAGATACTTAATAAGAATTCTGCAATAGGAACTAATGGGATATCAGCACAGATGCTAAAATAGTGTTCAGCTGACTGTCTATTCCTCTGACCAGGCTATATAATTTGAGTCTCAGAACAGGGAAGATTCCACAGGAGTGAAAAGAATGTATTTTAATCCCACTGCAAAAGGGTGGTGCAAAGACCGATGTATCCACCTATCAACCAATTAGTATCTTGGGAGTGGTGGTGAAGATTTTGGAAAAGTTAGTTAGGGATTGCATTCAGAAATAGGTTGACAGAAAATCTCTACTTTGCAATGAACAGCATGATTTTTCTAAAGAAAGATCATGTTTTAGCAGCTTGCACACATTCTATAATAATGTTACCACTGAGTTAGACAAAGCGAATGGATACACTATGATACTTTTGGATTTTGCTAAGGCTTTTAACAGAATACAGCATGGAAGACTGTTGCATAAATTGGAGAATATGGAATTGGATTATGCATTGACATGGATAAGAGGATGGCTGCCTGACAGATATCAAAAAATTGTAATCCAGGGTGTGAATTTATAGGATTCGAGGTAACCAGTGGTGTGCCTCAAGGATCAGTCCTTGGTCCATTGTTATTGTCTATGCATTAATGACATTAGGAAGGATTTGACATGCAACATACAGCTATATGCTGATAATGCAAAGATAGGGAGGGTAATCAGGAGTGCTGCTGATATGCAGTACTTGCAAAATGATTTGAATAGGAATTGTGGGCATGTGAAAATGGCTGTCAATTCAATGTTAATAAATGAAAGGTTATGCACTTTGGTGTGATTAGATAGATGTCCAATGTCGTATTATATTGGTGGGATTATGCTTGAAGAAACTGATGAGGCTAGGGATCTTGGAGTTTTAGGAAGTTGAAGTTCAAGGATCATATAGGAAAAATTAAAAATACAACTCAAAGAATAATGGCAATGCTGAAATGAACCTTGACATGTAAAGATAAGGAAGCCATTTTGCTCCTTTACAAAGCCTTGATAAGACTTCACTTGGACTATTGCATGCAGGTCTGGTCTCCTGGTTTCTGTGGTCATTCTGATATAGTAGAGAGAGTGCAAAGGAGAGTGTCAAAAATGATATACAGTAAAACCCTGTTTTTACGTTCCTGCAATTTACGTTTTCCTGCCATATACATCATTTTCCATTGGTTCTGTCGTAAGGCCTATTCTTACGTTATATTGTTTTCCCGCCATTAACAACTTGATGTGGATGTTATTTCCCGTGATTTGTGTTTTTTTTCTAGGGTGGCAATACTGATTTTCGAATCGATTTCTACGGAAATATGCACATTTCTGTTCCCAGATGGCGTTGCTTTCGGCTGTAAGTTTTGTTTCTGCTATCACGGTGACTTGCACGTTTGAAGCAGTAATGTAGTGATGAGCGATACCGTGATTTTTCAATCACAGTATGAATTGATATTGCAGAATTTCTGTTACGTAATTTAGCGTCTGAAAGTTGCTTTCAAGTTGCGGTGGTGGATTTATCCATGTTAGTAACATGGAGAAAAAAAAAAAGAAAATGTATTTCAGTAGAAGAAAATATGGCAATTCTGCGACGTGTAGATTGGCATGCCGGAACACGTGTGCATTTAGCAAACGATCTTGGACTCTCCGTGCCCACTTTGAACACGATAGTAGAAAACAGGTCAAACATTGAACTCAATGCAAAACAATCTGGCGCTATGTAAAAAAAAAAAAAAAAAAAAAAAAAAAAACAATCAACAATTAAAGATTTTTTTAAATAGATAAATGTAAGTAATTTTAAATTCATTTATTTTCAGTTATTAAATTTTGTAATCGAGTATGTAGACTCGCATACTAGCAGCAAGTCATCTTTTAGCTTTTTTTAAATGTTTTTTTTTTACATTTCCTGATATTTACACTTTTTTCCATCAGTCCCCTGAAAAGTGTAAAAAAGGGGTTTTACTGTATAAGGATTGTGGAATACTGATTATGAAGACAGACTGCGAATTTGTAGGCTGCAGATACTAGCAAACAGGAGAAATAAGGGTAATATGATTGAGACTTACAAACTTCTGAAAGGGTTATACTTCTGTATAACCCTTTCAGAAATTCCAGAAGAGTTTCAGAAATGAAAAATTCATTTTTCATTTCTGAAAAATTTCATTTTTCATTTTATAGAGGGTGGGGGAAAGGAGGCAAGGGCATCTTTGGAAGTTGAGAATGAATATATAGCCTTCACCCTCCCTAAAAAGGGAGGGTGAAGGCTATATTTTTCTCTCCAAGAGTAGTGCGTGATTGGAATGGATTGCCTTTGGATGTTGTGTGTTAGTAGTGTGAATGAATTCAATAATAGGTATGACAGCTGGTGAGGATACTATGGCCTCTCTCAAATATTTACATGCCAATGTTTCACTACCTCAATCTAGCATTGAGTAATGATTATGTTAGTAACATGGAGAGTACATGCTTAACAAAGACTGGAATGAAATGGCTTAGGGAACAAGGTCAGTCATGTCTACTACAGGGAGCGACAGTGGTGTTCTCTGCAGTGGTTGTCTATACTTATTGCTGACAGGAGGATAGGAAGGTGCACCAAAATTTGTGTGGGATTATACCATCAGTTCTCTTGCATTCACTGAGTTCTATAGAATGACGTGCTTTCAGGAATAATCTCTGTGATTTGAAACGCAGTCCGTGCAGCAGAAGACTGGCTTTCTTCCATCTGATGAAACTGCCTTTTTCTTCTAATCCTTTAGAAGAAACAGCAGACCATTTTTCACTTTTAGTCTTCTTTTAGGTTGCCATTACTGAATATACTTTTTTAAATTATTTTCTTCTTACCCAGGTGTTTCATCCTGTCTGTCCAAAACACCGGATCTTAAATTGAAAGGGATACTGCTAATTACATTTATTAATTACATTTATTACATAAATGTAATTAGCATTCTGTTAATTACATTTATTTTCTCTTGTTTCACTATTAAAAAACCAGAGTTTGTGGAGAGGCTCTACCACCTTCATATCAGACCAGTTAACTGAACTCATCTTCAGCAGAAAAGCCTTTATAAAGGTTCCTTGCATTCTAGACAGGATCTGAACCTAGGTCTTTCCAACCAGCAGGCAAATGCTGTATTGTCATCATGAAAGAAGTATGATCTATTACAGAAGACAACCAAACCACCTATACAAAACAGAAAACTGTACTTACAGACAAAACATTACTGGAAATGGTCACCTGAAGATTACAATATGTCATATGATCTGTGGAGCCAGATTTCGATTGCACTATCATGATGACAAGGAAAAAAACAGTACGAGTCTATTGGACTACTGTGTGTAGTCAGAATGCTGTCAATAAGTAGAGAGTGTAATGATCTGGGACAGTTTTTTTTTTTTTTTTCTGCAATGTACTGGAAGGGTTTGGGGGAACTTTGCCTTTTTCTGCATATAATCTATTTTCTTTTTCTTGATTTTCAAGACTGTTGAAGAATGTTGAAAGTAAGAGATATGGAACAGATAATAATGGATTCTTTGCTTAGCCATACACATAATTTTAACCCAATCTGTTCAGCAAACTGTAGTTACAATACAAGTAGAGTACAATACTATCTGCACAGAGTAAACAGCTGAGCTAAATATTTCCAATGTTAATATCAGGCCTAATGCCACTTTCCTTCATAATGTAATTCATATAAATGATGAATAATAGTGGAGATGCACCTTGTCTCACACTAGATTTAATTCCGATTTTCTAATGTTAATTAAATTAACATCAGAAAATCTTCCTGTACCTCCTTTAATTCTAAGTGCTGATTTACAACTCAAATATAGACTATGTATTGTCCAATATAATGTCTCATTTACACCAAATAGTGTTTTGAATAGGTTTTCTCTTAGTCCAATATAATCTATTTTCTCATACCTTATCATATGCCTTTTCCAGATCCACAAAACTCAAATACATTCCTTCAGAATATGCCAGGGCATTGACACCTGCCTTGACATATTTTTTTAATATGAGTCTTGCACTTGTTCAAGTTCCTAAGGAGTGGAAGGAGAGCAAGATTGTGCCACTTCGTAAAGGAGGTGATCAAACTCATGCATCTATCTGTGTGTCAGGTGTTGTGGTTAAGTTCTTAGAGAAGCTTGTGAGAACTAAGATCCAGAGTTGGGTTGACAACAATGGTATTATTTTTGATGGACAGCATGGATTTGCTAAAGGGTGGTCATGTTTTAGTAATCTACTTACTTATTACAATAAAGTGATTGCTTCCTTGGACAGTGGAGAAGGATACACAGTAATATACTTAGATTTCGCAAAGGCTTTTGATAGAGTACCTTATGATAAGTTGACAGTCAAACTAGAGCAGATGGGGCTGGATATTAGACTAGTGCATTGGATTGGAGACTGGCTATCTGATAGGTATCAACAAATTGTGTATGGGGGAGCGATATCCTTATCCACTATCTGGGGATGATAGTGGATAAGGATCTGAAATTTAGGGGACACATAACCAAAATTATGAAGACAACACAAAGGCTTCTGGGAATGATGAGGAGGACACTGACGTTTAGAAGTAGGGAGATTCTTGTTCCGTTGTATAAGGCTTTGATTAGGCCACACATGGATTATTGTGCCCAGATTTGGTCACCTGGTTTTCAGAAGGATGAAGAGATGTTGGAAAGGGTCCAAAGGCGACTGACTAAGGTAGTTTCTGACCTCTGGAATGTCGAGTAGGAGGAAAGATTGAGAAGATGTAATTTGCAGAGTATGGTGGGCAGGAGGAAGAGGGGAAATATGATAGAGACTTACATGTTGGTAAGCAGTTGTTATAGGATCAATGCTGGAGAAGTTCTAGAGAAAATAGTGGGAGATAGGGAGAGAACCAGAGGTCATCCCTGGAAACTATAAAGAGGGTGTGAGTAGGGGAGTGAGAGGCAGGTTTTTTTCATGCAGAGTTGTAAATTATTGGAATGCCTTCCCTGAGAGTGTGGTGTATGCAAGGAGTTTGAGTGTGTTTAAGACATGGTATGATGAGCTGTGTGTGTGATAAAAGGACCTCCCAGATGAGTCTTTGACTCCATGAGGTCTTGTGGTAATAATAATAATAATTTGTCTTAAAGTGAAAAATCTGATCCTAACAACTCCATTTGGCTTGTTTGTCCCCAAGTTTTCCTTCACAATTTTTCTTAACCTTTTTTCAAATATGCTTGTATAAATGTAAATCTTACCCGGAATAATTAGTAAGGAAATTTCTCTGCAATTCTCACATTCAGTTTTATTTCCTTTTACAGATGGGTACCATGAGAACTCTACTCCAATCATGAAATTTGACCCTATGCCAGGCAATCTGAATTATACATCTGTAAAACTTTTATTTATTGGTATGCTTTCCACACATTAAAGCTTGTAAAATCTTTCGGATGCCAGTACCATGAGTGAGATATGGATTTTTTCTATGGATGTTTAATAATTTTATGTTTTTTTGTATTTTTATTTATTTATTTTTTTTTACAAAATGTGGAAATCCTACAGAGGAAATGTAAGTTTTGCAATCCACTTCAGGCCTCCAAGAAGCAGGATGGTGGTCTCACACCAGGCAATGAAATTCATCTCCATCTAAAATCCTCACATCTCATCAAATGTCATTTATTCCAGCTGCCTTTACACATTTCAGGTTTTTGGTGGCTTTTTCTACCTCAAGTACTAATATGTCCTTCTTATTGCATTTCTCTTGACTGTTTCTATCGCTGTTCTGTCGTTTCTTCTATTATTCAGTAATCTTTCAAAGCAATTACTCTAGACATTTCAAATATTTTTATTGTCAGTTTTTATGTCACCTTTATCATCTCATTCCTTTTACAATATTCTTTCCTGCATTTTTAAGCTTTTTCAACAGCCCCCAAAACATTTTGCCATCTTCCTGATATTTATTTTCTATATTCTTATCAAGATCTTCCAGTGATTTATGTTTGGCTGCTTTTATGCATTGCTTTGTTTTCTTAAATTTTTATGTGTATTCTCTTAGAGAACATGCTGATTTACTTGTTAGGAACTTGTGATTGGCTTTCTTCTTTTTTTTTCATTATTGCATCTTTAATTTCTTGAATACACTATGAAGTTCTGATCAAAAGGTATTACTGGAAAATAAGTGAAATTTGCAGAAGAATTCAAGAAGTATGTTGACATAATTTTTATTACTCAAAAGAAAAAAAAAAGTGAGATACAACTAAATAATAAGATGTCTATCTATACTGTGCATCTGGAAAAGGTGTCGCAAATTGCCAAGAGAAAAGGTTTTCAAATGGCTATGATTATATGGGAGAAATGGAATATTATACAGAACAAACACATAGTATATATTTAAACTGGAAGTCAGCAGTTAGAATTAGAGAAGGAAAAGGAAGATGCTTTGATTTTAAATCAGGTTTAAGACAAAGGGTGCACACATCTCCACTCTTATTCAACATCCATATAGATTACACTGAAAGTTTTTTTCACTTGCCAAGAAATTATATTCTTGGTTTAATTCTTAATGCAAATGTAAGCAAACAAAGTTAGCATGTGAAGTAAGCAAATAACTTCACATCAATTAATTGCCTTAGTATCCCATAATTCAAAACACACATCCTTTTACTAAGGCAAATGATGTGACATCATTAGCCTCTATATATAAGTAGCCTACTCGTGAAGATACTTCATGTGTAAACTTTGTTTGCTACACTTGGATAAAAGATAATTTCTTGGCATCTTTAATTATCTATATGGATCAAATTATGAAGGAAAGTATATTAAACCTGACATTAAATTTGGAGTATATTAAATCTGACATAAAATTAAAATACTCCTAAACAAATCCAGTCCAGTACAAGTCTTTGCAATTTTTTTAAACAGAAATAACTGTCCAAATAACGCAATAATAAAAAAAATAATAAAAAAAAATATTTTAATCTATGAAAAACAGACAGGAGCATAGAAACCATCAACTGCATTCTGAATGAAGAACATACAGAACAAGTAAATTTCGGCTATTTCATGCCCAATTTTAGTGAAGATGGCAAATTAAATATGGAAATAGACAATAAAATAAGCAAAACTGGTATAGTAAAAACCAAGTGAATACATTTATATGGAATAAGATAGATATTAACCAAAACATTAAAGTAGCAGTATACAAGGCAGTTGAAACCAATTTTAGCATAAGAATTCTGAGAGTTGGGTTAGAAATAAAACAGCTGATCAAAGAAATCACAGATATGAAAGCCCTGAGATAAATTAGAGGAGTAAACAGATACATCAATGGAGTAAACAGATACATCAATGGTAGAACATTAAGAAAAATTAAAACATTAGAATGAATTTGACATTACTGGCATTCAAGAATGTGTGAGCAGAAATAACTATTATATTATGTTCACTTAAACAAATGGAATAAGAAAGTTAACAAAACAGATGTTTGATGCAAGGAAAAAAACACCCATAGTATCACTAATATCTATTTGGATTAATGTAATACTGAAGTACTAACAAAGAACAGATTAATTTGGAGGAAAGTCATTGACAGGAAGTCAGAATAATCAAAACTTAATCATGCAGCACTATCATAGTATCCTATACACCCCCCCCCCTGAGGAAACACATCAGGAATTTAATGATAAGCTCATAAGATTAAAATAGAACAAACAAGCTAGAAAATATATAAAATATAATATAGAAAAATAAAATAATATAAAATAAAATAAAATAAAATATAGAAAATTGAGGGCACTAGTGTTGTTAATGAACGTGGAGGTCGTGTCGAGTTATGCTAGAAAACATGTTTTAAATTAAAGTATAGTGTGGCTTTTTGTCTCAAATTGTGCAGCATTTGTGCTTTGGTTGGAACAAGTGTCCTTCAGTGGTGTTATTGTTTGAAACTCTGTTGTATATATTATGTTTTCACTGCTGTTTCACTACTTCAGTGTCTAAAGATGGCGTACAATGAGACGTACGTCAGCGGCTCGGAGGACTTCTATATGAAAGTCTGGCTCTTCGTTGGATTTTCTGAAATGGATGCGTTGTGGAAACTGCTACATGTATGTGCCAAAGAATGTGAAGGATCTGTAGACTGTTTGGTTAATGAGAAGAATGAAAACGTCGATATGTGAGAAGGGTCGGGATAGGCTGGAATGATTAGGAATGGAAGCAAAAGTCAGGACCGTAGCGGAAGAACTTCGGCAGAGGTTCATGAAAATGAAAAGTGACCTTAATCTTCTGTAAGAGGAATTGGAAGTGCTCAGTAAGGAGGTTCTGGAAATTAAAACTGAGTTAAATGTGTTGAAGAGAGAAATTAGGACTATGGAGATTACTTTAGCTGAAGTAACTAGAACAGGATTAAGTATGGAAGAGTCTTTGGTGATTGATGAAGTAATAAATAGTATGGGAGTGATTGGGAGTCAACAGAATGAAAGCACAAGAAGTCTAGAAGAAACGAGATGTCGTGAGAGTGAGGGAGTAAGTAAAAGAGCGTTGAGTAATGAAATTGAGAGTCATGCTGAATAGCTATAGAAAATGAAGCCGTGAGTGATACTTGTTTGGACTTGAATGAAGTTATGAGGGGTAAAATATATGGTGATTCTATGATTAAGGGTATGGGGAGTGGTATGCCTGAGGAGTGCTTGGCTGGTAGAACAATAGAGAGAGTGGCTTTAACAATAAAGAGAGGGCATGATGCAGACAACATGATAGTTATGGTGGGTACAAATGACCTGAGTGGTGGTATAAATCGGGTAGCAAAAAATTTAAGAACATTGTTAGATATTGTGAAGAGAAAAAGTGTAATGGGAGGATTGTGTGTGTGTACGCTGCCTCATTTTGACAATTATAAGTTAAGTAGACAAGCGATGATAATGAATGATATGATTGCAAGAATGTGCAAAAAAAGTGGTCTGGAATTTGTTGATGTCTGGAGTGTGTTTGAAGGCAAAAGACAGCTGTATGCAAGAGATGGGTCGCATCTGAACATGGAAGGTCGTAAGCGATTGAAGAAGTTACTGTTTTCTGAACAAGTTGAAGTAATTGGGCAGGGAAACTAAAATTGAAAAGGGTGAGTGTAAGAGGGAGAAACTTAAGTAGTGATTGTACATTTGTTGATTCTTATTCGTGGAATAAATTGTAGAATAGAGTGGATAAAAATCAGCATGGGACTACTGAAATAAGTGACATGTATATCAGTTCTAAAGCTGGTACAAGAACTAAAGGGAATCTGCAATTTTTTTATACCAATGCAAGCATTCGAAATAAGAGGGAAGAATTTTTGGCATTAGTCAGTGCAATCTCACCAAAAGTTGTAGGCATTAGTGAAACTTGGCTGTCAGTAGAAGATGTAGTCACTTGAATTGAATGTGATGGGTACGGTATTTTCAGGGAGGATAGAGAAGATAGAACGGGGGAGGAGTACTGTTGATGATAGCTGATGAGTTGCAGCCAAAGAAAGTAGTATATCAAGATGATAGAGATGTAAATGATAGTTCATATGAGGTGGTCTGGTGTGAAATAGTGACCAACGCAACCAAATATACAGTTGGATGCTGCTATAGGACAGGGCGTACAGGGGGTGATATTGAATTCATGCATCAGCAAATCAGTGCACGGTTGTGATTATTATTGGGGATTTTAATTATGGTGATATCAATTGGAAGGAGGAAATATCACGTGGCAAAAAGGAAATGGAATTCATACATCTTCTACGAGATAATTACTTGAAACAGCACATAACTGAAGGGACATGTGGTGTGAGTGTCGGACCTGGTCATAGGTTCAGAGGATATATGCAAAAGTAAGGAGTCCTCGTTAACTCCAATTGGTGAGAGCAATCATGTGGTATTGACTAGGGAGTTTGCAAAATTTGTGGATTTCTCTCTTAAGAAGGGGTACATGCAGAACTACAGGTTAAGCAATTATAACAAGCTTTGGAGTGAGCTTGCAGCCATCCCATGTCAGAAAATATTGCAGGGGAAAGATGTTAGCAGTGCATGGGATAAAATCAGCAGGTATCTGAGGAAGGCAATATCAGATTGTGCCCCAATGGTCAGGAAGACAAACAAGGTAGGCATTAGATGGATGAGTAGTAGTAGTATCAAGCTTAATCTGCAAAAAAAGAAAATGTTATGGAGAATTTACAAGGAGAAAGGCGATCAGTACACCTATGAGCAGTACAAGGCTCAACCTAGGAAGGTTACCAACATAGTAAGAAAAGCTAAATCAGATTATGAGAAGATCTTAGCCAAGGAGATCAAGAGTAATCCCAAAGAGTTCTTCAGCTATGTGGCAAATAAAAGGAAGAATGACTTAAGAAGACATTAAGAATGACATCAGTGGGTGCTGATGGCATTGAGGTGACAAATTCAGATGTAATAGTAGTTAGTATGGTAGCGGTGTTTAAGGGTCAAAGCTGTATAACTGAGAGGAGACCTCCACATAGCCTTTAAAGGAATGTGGAGAACCGACCAGGGCTTCTGACCTAATGTCCAATCCTCACCTTCTCGTGGTGCACCCTGTTGGGTATCTACCTGGATACTGAACGAACGAGGATGGGCTGGCAATTTGGGATTTAGCCGACCAAATTGCATTCTTATTGGCTTAAACCAATATACAAATGATGGTACAACATGACAAAATTTCATGCCGGCAGGGGCGTTGCCCGGTTACACAAGGCCCCGTTGTTTTCGCCAGGGAATCAGGGTGAACAGTGAAAAGTCAGCTACTGGAACAAACCCTAAAACACATTCCAAATCAACATCACCAGAGTTAAAGATCGGTATTATCAACATAAGAAGCCTGAATGGCAAAGAAATGGAGCTATCTGAGGAATTAGATAAGTACCAGATCGACATAATAGGGGTGAATGAAACAAAAAAGACAAAAACTGGTGAGATCTTTCTGAGCAATAAATACAAAATGTTATATTCAGGCAATAACAATCAAGGAAAAGGAGTAGCCATAGTATTCAACACAAAATACGAAGCTAGTCTTCTTGAAAGGCAGGCAGTCTCAAGTAGAGTAATGTGGGCAAATATGAGAATGGGGAACTGGACAATGAGACTTATTTGTGCCTATGGTCCCACACCTCTGTGGAACCATATGACACAATGAAAAAGGAAAAGTTGGTCCTGGTTGGGGATCCAAATATCTGAGTAGGAAATGATTGTCAGACATACAAAAATATTTTGGGAAAATTTGGAGAAAAGAGCAGAGCTAATAATAATGGCAAATATCTGTTGGATTTCTGCTCAGGACATGGACTGGTTATTACTAACACCATGTTCCAAAATAAAAATGTGCACAAATTCACATGGAGAGAAGAGACAAGGAATAAGAAGAGTCTCATTGACTATGTTATTGTTGATAGTGATGTTTTCTCCCTGGTGCAGGACACTAGAGTGTACAGAGGATTTGAAATTGGAAGTGATCACTATTTAGTCTTGAGCAGGATAAAACTGAATTTCATATTGAAAAGAATAACATGTAAGAAAGTTTTAAAGCGAATAAAAGTCGAGCAGCTCTCAGATGTGAACTGTAGACTAAAATACACAAAGCTTATTGAAGAAAAATGAAAACGTTTGAGAACAGGAACCACACCTTGAAGAAAACCCTGATTGATTCAGCCAGAGAGGCATGTGGTGAGGTTGTCTGCAAGAATAGAAAAATCAGAACTCCATGCTGGACACAGGAAGTTAAAGAGGCAGTGAAGGAAAAAATAGAAAGCATATCAAAAGTTCCTGGCAAATAAGTCAGCATGTGCTCTTAGAGAATAAAGAGACAAATGTAAGAAAGCCAAACACTGTGTAAAAATAGCTAAACAAAAGTCATGGGGGGACTTTGGAAAGAACATAGAAAATAAATATCAAGAAGGTGGCAAAATATTCTGGAGGTTGCTGAAGAAGCTTAGAAATGGAGGAAAGAGTGCTGTAAAAGGAGTTAGAGATGATAAAGATGACATGAAAATGGGAGAAAAAGATATCCTTGAAGTATGGAGTAATTACTTCGAAAAATTGCTAAATGAAACAAGCAGTGATAGCACAGTGGTAAAAACACTCAACAGGCATATAATCGGGAATACATATCCATACTTGAAGTAGAAAAAGCCATCAAAGGCTTGAAATGTGGAAAGGCAGCAGGTGTAGATGATATTCAACCAATTTTCAAACAATTGATATTCAATCATAAAATGCTGAAGTATGGTGGTATAAAAAAAGTCTTACAGTGGCTGCACTGCACAGTTCAAAAGGCCTGGACAGAGAGACGAATTCCCGATGATTGGCATAGAGCTATTATAGTACCCATATATAAAAAGGGAAATAAAACTGAATGTGAGAATTACAGAGGTATTTCCCTATTGAGTGTTCCTGGCAAGATTTATGCAAGTATACTTGAGAAACGGTTGAGAAGAATTGTGGAAGAAACGCTTGGTGAAGAACAAGCTGGATTCAGGCCAAATAGAGGCTGTCAGGATCAGATCTTCACTTTACGACAATTAGTTGAGAAAGCATGGGAATATAACAAAGATCTGTATTTAAGTTTTGTCGATCTGGAAAAGGCATATAACAAGGTGCCAAGAGGGAAGCTATTCAATATGCTACAGTTAAATGGTGTCAATGGGTCATTATATCATGCAATACTTAGTCTTTATTTGAGTTGTAAGTTAGCAGTTAGAATTGAAGTACAGGAAGATGGTTTAATGTTAAATCTGGTGTCAGACAAGGATGTACATTATCCCCTCTGTTATTCATTATCTATATGGATAACTTTATGAAGGAAAGTGGTATTAAAAATGATATCAGAATTGGAGATGTTAATGTCAGCACTTTGCTTTATGTGGATGATATTATACTTCTAAATAAATCCGCTAAAAGTTTGCAGGATTCCCTGACTAAATTTAATAATTGTTGTAATAGATGTGGTATGAAAGTCAGCAATAAAAAGACAAAGACAATGAAAATAGGTAGAATCGTTGAAATGTCAACTGCGTTGTGAATGGAGAACCTGTGGAACAAGTAAAACATTTCAGCTACTTAGGCACGATTTTTGTGAAGATGGCAAATTAAATATGAAAATAGACAACAGAATCAGCAAAGCTGGTATGGTGGGAAGTCAATTGAATAAATTCATATGGAATAAGAGAGAAATTAGTCGGAACACTAAATTAGCTATATAAGACAGTGTTCAAACCAGTTTTAACTTATGGATCTGAGAGCTGGGTCAGAAGTAAAACACTTGACCAAAGACTAGAGACTGCAGATATGAGAGTCCTGAGAAAGATTAGGGGCATGAACAGATGGCATCAATGACAATATCATATTAAAAAGAGGATATTAGGAAAGAACTTGACATTCTCAGCATCCAGGAATGGGTTAGCAGAGCTAATCTCAGTAAGAAAGTTTTGACCATACTCTCAGGTGGTATGGTCACTTAAACAGAATGGGCAAGAAAAGATTAGCAAAACAAGTGTTCTCTGCCAGGTTGGAAGGAAAACAACCCAGAGGAAGACCACGATATAGGTGGATTGATATGGTACAAAGTGCCTTCGACGATAGAAATATAAGATCTGATAATGTTGGAGTCTTGACAAGTAACAGACTGATTTGGAGGAAAATTGCAGATAGAAAGTTAGTAATGATATAAATTTTTCATGTAGTACTATCATATCCTGTACACCCCTTGAGAGTACATGTCAGGAATTTGATGATAATAGAGTTACTGAGTGATCACTTTTCAAAAGTCTATCACCCAAGTGAGGATATCTCTGTACTTGCAGCAATAACCAATGTGAGAATTGAAGTTAAGAAATCAGAGATACTTTGTATATTGCGAAATTTAAATGCAAACACTGCTGTAGGTTTAGATGGAATATCAGCTCGGGTGTTGCGTGAATGTGCAAAGGTCAATACCTCTTACTTGGTTATTTATCTTAAGCTTGAACTCTGGGATGAGGTATAAGAAGGCAGTTCCTTTGCATAAAGGTGACTCTAAAACTGTGGTAGTTAATTACAGGCCAATCACCATCTCAGGAGTGGTGGTAAAAGTATTGGAAAAGTTGATTAAAGACAAAATTCAAGAATAGGTAGAACAGGATATGATACTCTATAGGAGCCAAAATGGTTTTGTTAAAGGTCGATACTGCCTCAACAATTTATTAACTTTTTATAATAGAATGATCTGATAAGTTTAAGGGAGATGGTAAATCCCATATTATTCTATAGCCGGGTACGAAACTGGGATCGAAATCCCAGAGTTTCTTGCCGAAAAAAACTATCGGTGAGCCCAAGTGTAAGTAATCACTTGGGTAGTACAACAGCAGGGCAACTCGGAGCAAAGGTGGAGCAAGATCCGTCACTCTGTCAACATCCTTAATATTCTCTCATATTCTCTCATAATGTAAAACGCAGCTCCTAGGAGATGTATTACTGTTTTACATTATGAGAAGAGGTCACTACCAAGAACAGTTTCAACCCTTTTTGAGGTCTCATCAGTGAGTAGGTAGACCTGGAATATCAAGGTTTTAAGTGAACCGAACTTACATATACCTCTACTAACGAATTGATAAACTGGTGTACTTATATATTGTTATTACTACTATAACAAGCCAAAAGGCTATTTTACCGGAAACATAAGTTAAGTTTAAGGGAGATGGTAAATCCCGTATTATTCTATAGCCGGGTACGAAACTCGAATCGAAATCCCAGAGTTTGATGCCGAAAAAAACTATTGGCGAGCCCAAGTGTAAGTAATCACTTGGGTAGTACAACACCAGGGCAACTCAGAGCAAAGGTGAAGCAAGCTCCACCTTTAAGGACAGTGACGGAGCTTGCTCCACCTTTGCTCCGAGTTGCCCTGGTGTTGTACTACCCAAGTGATTACTATTGCCCATTTTGCCAGCTTATTTAAATCATCCTACAAACTCTCAACATCAGCTTGATTTTTTATTGCACTACCCAACTTTGCATTATCAGCAAACAACTGATTATCTCTCTTTAAGCCATTTCCTATATCATCACTTGGGCTCGCCGATAGTTTTTTCGGCATGAAACTCTAGGATTTCGATCCGAGTTTTGTACCCGGCTATAGAATAATTCAGGATTTACCATCTCCCTTAAATTTATCTTATGTCGCTGATAAAATAGCCTTTTGGCTTGTTATAGTAGTAATAACTATATATAAGTACACCAGTTTAGAAATTTGTTAGTAGAGATATATGTAAGTTTGGTTCACTTAAAACCTTGATATTCCAGGTCTACCTACTCGCTGATGAGACCTCAAAAAGGGTTGAAACCGGTCTGGGTAGTGACCTCTTCTCATAATGTAAAACAGTAATACATCTCCTAGGAGCTGTGTTTTACATTATGAGAGAATATTAAGGACAGTGACGGAGCTTGCTCCACCTTTGCTCCGAGTTGCCCTGGTGTTGTACTACCCAAGTGATTACTTACACTTGGGCTTGCCGATAGTTTTTTTCGGCATGAAACTCTGGGATTTCGATCAGAGTTTCGTACCCGGATATAGAATAATACGGGATTTACCATCTCCCTTAAACTTATGTCGCCAGTAAAATAGCCTTTTGGCTTGTTATAATGACATCTGAGTTGGACAAAGGAAATGGCTACACAGTAGTACTTCTGGATTTTGCTAAGGCTTTTGACAGGATACCGATGGAATGCTGTTGCTCAAATTGGAGCAGATGGGGATGGATACTAAACTGGTGATATGGATAGGAGAATGGCTCAGCGAGAGATACCAGAAGGTGGTGTATGGAGGAACAGAGTCCAGGATGAGGCAGGTGACCAGTGGTGTGCCTCAGGGCTCTGTGCTTGGGCCATTGTTTTTTAATTTGTACATAAATGATATAGGAAATGGCTTAAAGAGAGATATTCAGTTGTTTGCTGATAATACAAAGTTGGGTAGTGCAATAAAAAATCAAGCTGATGCTGAGAGTTTGTAGGATAATTAAACAAGTTCATTGCCAATCACGCGATATCGCGTGATATGAGTTCTCGCCTGCTGGCCGATCATGCGTTATCGCGTGGACGTCGCTATCAAGTAAAAAAAAATTGGCCACCACACGAAATTCCAATTTTCAGCTTGGCAATGAACGTGTTAAATAAGCTGGCAAAATGGGCAAAAGGTAATGGATGTCAGTTCAATGTGGAGAAGTGTCAAGTTTTGCGATTTGAGATTAAAAGATTACCAGCTGTGTACTACATTGATGGAACGGTACTCCAAGAGATTGATGAGGCTAGGGACTTAGGGGGTGTTGGTGGATAGGGAGATGAAGTTCAGGGGACACATTGCTAAGGTGTCCAAGATTGCACATAGGATTACTTGGTTATAGGAACACACTAACATCCAGAGATAAAGAGGTTATTATTCCCCTTTATAAAGCGTTGATACTTTCACATTTGGATTACTGTGCTCAAGTCTGGTCATCTGAATTCGTTGGAGATGAGGAGGTTGTGGAGAGGGTTCAGAGGAGAGTGACTAAGTTGGTGAGTGATGTTAAAAATGCTCCCTACATTGATAGATTGAGAGCTTGTGGATTGCAGAGGTTAGTTGAGAGGCAGAGAAGAGGGGATATGATAGAAACATTTAAATTACTAAAAGATTTTTATCAGATTGATGCAGGGGAAATGTTTCAGCTGTGTGACAGTGATGAAAGAACAAGAGGTCATTCCTAGAAATTAAGGAAAAGTGTGGTTAACAAGGGTGTGAGAACGAGGTTTTTTGCCTGGAGGGTGGTGAATGAGTGGAATGCATTGCCTGACTCAGTTGTGAGGTTCTTTGTCTGTAAATGAATGAAAGAGATATAATAGATATTGTTTTGATAGTTTGGGTCACCTGCGCGATGAGTCTACTGACTCATCGTGGGACTAATTTTAATCACATGACTAATTTTCGTTTTCATGTAAAATGGTAGTATTATTACCTGATTTAGAAAACTTATTTATTTGTGAAAGTTTTAATTATTAAGTTGCATCAAACTTCGTTCATATGGTGTCAAGTTGTTTAGTTCAAATGATGGAGAAATAGATGGAACAACGATGAAATTGACAGGTACTGTTCTATTACAAATGCATAGCAATAAACCCAAGTACCCCTAATACTCATCTATGGGAAAGATCGTTTAGAATAAAGACTAGCTAATCAAACTTTATTCATATGTAAACAGGTGCTTGTTATCTGAGACTGATAAATATATATATATATATTTATTTTTTATTTTATATTATTATATATATATATATATATATATATATATATATATATATATACACACACATACACACAAGTATCCCTCGATTAACGTGGTTAATTAATCCCTTGATGTTACCACGTATATCAAAATCGCGTTAATCAAATCTAATAATCAATGGCAAAAATTACAATTTGTCCATGATTGATTACTGTATTAATAATTCGTTTTATATGGTACTCTTTTAGGGAAGATAAAAAATGAATGCAAAGTAAATGTTTAATAAATACTTGTACCTACATTATTTACTGCAATTTTTTTATCAAAAGAGTTACCAAGTGTCATTTGAACAGTTTAGTTTTTTTTCTTATCAGCATAAATTCTACAATAACAAGCAAAATGACTCTCCAGACCTCAGGCAAACAAGCAATAAAACATAAAGAAAAATCACTGAAAACATAATACATGATGGTACAAATTAAGTGGATACTGAATCCAACATTATTTCATAGCTGAATATAGAAACTACAAGAGTTTTGTGCCGAATATATAGAAACTAAAAGTTTCGGCGGATGCAAGCATAAGCAACCTTATGGACAACTCGTAGTAAAGGTAGAGTAAGCTCCAGATCATTTTCCTTAGTATTTTCCATAATGTAAAGCACATCTCCTAGAGGACATGTATATGATAAATAAGCTTTTGGCTCTCTATTTCAGTAATACATGATGGTTTATTTATTTTCAGCTACAATCTCAAAACTACAAATTATTGAACAAAGAATTAAAAAAAAAAAAACTAAACAATACTATACTGACATCGGAGGTCGCAATATCTCTCAGATACAATTTACTCTCAAATATCACAAACCTTTACATAGCATGCGTTAAACCAACCTGAAAGCAAAAAAACAGTGCAGAATATCACTCGTAACATATGAATGCACAGCTACTCATGACCTCCAAGCTATACACCGAATTGTGTAAGAATATTTATATTAAACATTTTGCATGTATCTGTCAGATCAGCTGCAAGCTCCGCAGGGTTAAAGGCACGTTAATCAAAATTCTCGCCGCGTATATCAAGGGATTGCCGCAATTAATTTTGCCACGTTAATCAAATCCCACGTTAAGCAAAGGATACCTGTATATATATTCTGCTTATTTACTCTTAAATCCATATACTCTCCAGACACATACCTATATATTGGATGTTGCATTATTAACAATCTATTCTCTTCTAATGGTAACTGATTTTTCTGAAAGAAAATTTTTAAAAAATCAAATATAAATTAATTTTCTGAAATAAAATTAAATAAAAAATATTTCTGCAAATTAAATATGTACTGATATAAGTAGCGAGTTATGGCACTGTATATTAAAAAAAAAAAAAGTTATAAAAATGTTACAGAATAATGTGCCAGCTGATTCTCTCTTATTTAAAAAAAAAAATATATATATATATATAATATATATATATTTACAGAGTAATTAACTCGGTTAAATGATGTTTATAATTATTAACTGACTTAAACACTGAGAAAAAAAATATAAGAGATTTAATAAAGTTTCACTACTAGTTCCATCGGAAATGCCGACTTTGTCAGGTGAATACAGTACCATGAAGAAAACAATATCTTAAAAATATATTGTACTTTAACAAATACAGAGTTTAGAGCAAGTAGTAGTTGTGTTTGAAATAGACTCCGAGCATTAGTTCTGGCGTGAAACACATTGCATGTGAATGAAATCATGAGAGTGCCAAAACTGGATGACAGCACTAAGTGAATCAGGTAAAGCTGTAACTGAGATTGCTGTTTAGATGAGCAGGGTCGAGAGCTATTTCTTTGGATTCCAAGATACGTCTCTCTAATTCATCGGAGCATTTATAGATATTTGAAGTTAAGTTCCTGTCCACTTGATGTTGTCATCCTTCAACACTGGTATTGGCTGCGAATAAAATATGGCTGGATAGGGCACTAGCACAGACTCTGTTATAAGAAATGTCACGTTGGTGTTATAGGCGGAGAGATAGATGGACTTTTCTGTCTGGCCAAATTATGGTTTTCTGCAACTGCAAATGATTCTGTATACTCCTGGGAACTGAAGAAGGTTGTGTTTTACTTTAGGTTGACTGAGGCGAGATCGGAGTTTTGGAAAGGTGGAGAAATATGTTTTAACATTAAATTTCTTCAGGATTTTTGCCAGTTTAGTTTAGGAGAAAGAGAACGTATATACAGTAAGGAGATGTAGGCTGTTGGGTTTGAGTTATCTTCATTACTGTGTTGATTAAGTACACTAAGACAATTATAGATATTTTTAGGAGAGTAACCATTATTTAAGAAAGTCCTTTTGAGGTGAGCAAGTTCTTGTTGAAGTTCCTCTTCTTCTGACAATAAGGATCTTGCCCGATGAGCTAGTGTGGAAATAATTCCTAATTTCTGAGTGGTGAGACGAAGCATGTAGGTATCTATCGGTGTGTTGGCTTTCTAAAGATAGAAATCTTGAGCCCATCCGTTGTTCTATTATGTTTTATATCTAGAAAAGATAAAACACCATTAACTTCTGGTTTGGATGTGAAGTTTATATTTTGATGAAAATTGTTTAAATGATCCAGAAAGGTTTGTAAGTTTTCTGGGCCGTGATCCCAAATTAGGAAAATGTCCATGTAAAGTAGCCAGATTTTGGGTTTAGTGTCGCTGAGGAAATGTCCTTTTACTCAAAATCTTCCAGAAAAATTAAAACACACACACACACACACACACACACACACTTAATTATATTCAGGTGGAAACAGAAAATTATGATATTATTTCTAGACTTATACAATTAATACATTCTGATTCAGAACATAAAAAAACAAGATGATAAGTAATGAATATTGAATTTGTTAATTATCTATTTAATAATTCATCTGAATACGAACAAACTTCTGAGCACTAGGCTGAGCATAAAATAGGCTGCCATACCCTACATACAGGACTGTCCTGTTAGGATGCTCTGTTCCACGTACAGAAAGCTCTACTATAAACAAATTAACAGTGTACAAGTGATGAATCATCACTTGGTATAAGGTAGGATGGCACTTTCCCATTAGACAGTTTCCTTCAGTTCACTTATTGTCAGTGCAGTCTAATGCCATTCATATTATGCTTTTATTTATAATACTAATTGTTTCAAACTATACTCCAAACTGTCCAATTTGCCTTCTCTTCAATAATTTCTAAACTAATCGAGAAGTTTACAGTCTGTCTCTAGATGCCCTGAAAGCTACTCAACTAATAAACAAGTGCTAGTATATATTCTACGGCTGTCAATTAACTGGGAATCTTCTTGCATGCATCACCCATCATTGGATGAACGGCATGGAAAAGTTTGGAGAAACTCAAATTCACTCTTGTTATCGCTAAGAAATAAAATTAAATAAAGAATATTTCTGAAAATGAAATATGTACTGATAGAACTAGCAAGTTATAGCACTGTGTATTAAAAAAAAAATAAATAAAAGTTATGGTAACTGATGGTAAGGGAACCAAAGCGTATAATGGAGTGCCCCAGAGCTCTGTACTAGGACCTCTGCTCATTAATTTGTACATTATTGATACAGAGGAAGATTTGAGGGAGGTTATTCAGTTGTTCACTGATAGTAATAGAAAAGATGTTTAATGCTAAGCCAGAAGGGAAAAAAATTGGAAGACCTAAATTAAGATATTACGGTTTTAGAAGTCAAAAACTGGAGGAGTTTGGCAGTGAATAAGGAAGGCTGGCAGAGAGTTTCTGAAGAAGGTCAGGACCCACGTATGGCTGTTGAGCCAATGATGATGATGCTGATGATATTCAGTTATTCACTGATTATGCAAAACTGGGAAGGGCAACGGTTGATAAAGGTGATGCAGATATCTTACAGGATAATTGAAATAAACTGGCAGTGTGGGCAAAGAACAATTGTTATTAATTTAATTTTGTAAAATGTAAGGTAATGCACTTTGGAATGAAAAGATTACATGTTTCACATCATATTGATAGTACTACACTGGTGTCCAAAAGCTAAGGAAGAACTACATGTTTACCTGTATGTGAAAATATTTCATGACTACAGCTTAATGTGGACATAAATTTATTGACAGAATACCAATAAATTACATTACACAAAAAATGTGTTATAACTTTTGTACAAATTAAATTACAATACATTTTTGGCAAAAGTTACAAATTTCCTAAGGATGTAGTTAAGGAATTAATGTATAATGCTTACAGAAAACTATGCAGAGAAGCATTTCAGTATGGAATATGTCTACCCTGAACTGTGATGCAGCTCTCACAATGTCATACTATGCTTAGCACCAAGTGATTCAGGAATTCTTGAGGCAAAATGATTGTGTCCCAAACATGTTCTATGGGATTGAGATCTGGAGAGCATGCTGGCTACTAGAATCAATTAATATCCTTGGTCTCCAGAAGTATCTCCACTGCTCGTATACGATGTGGTCTGGCATTGTCATCCACAAAAATTAATTCCTCCCCTACAGCACCATGGAACAATCAAACATGATGTCGAAGAACTTCATTGCAATATCGTTCAGTCGTAGTCCCTTTTTCCAGCACTTGTAGCTCAGTGCATCCATTGAGCATAATGCCTCTCCAAACCAGGACCCCAACACAACACCATCGTATCTATCCCGTTCAAGAACATACTCGCAATGGTAAGCAGTACCACTTTCACGTCAGATCAAGTGTTGTCTAGAATTGGAGGAAAGAATAAAATGACTTTCATCTGTAAAGAGTACATTTGCCCATAGGTGTATTGCCCAATTTTTATGGATACAACACCACTGAAAATGTGCTCTACAATGAGCTGTGATAAAGGGATACTGATTACTGGCCTTCGAGCATGTAGGCCTACTTGTTGCAAACATTTTGCTGCAGTTTATTGAAATATCTGTATACCTGTGCTTGAATGGAGTTGTCTTGCAAACTGAGCTGCTGTGGTGTGTCGATTATGTTTTGCTGTTATACCCAAAATCTGGCTTCATGCTACATGGTAGAACAAGGCCATGACCTCTTAGCAAATGTTTGGAATACATTCCATTGGTTTGAAATGTTGCCCAGAGCCTCGATACAATACTATGTGATATTCCAAACTCTCTGGAAATATCAGTAATTCTACATACTTCTTCAAGCTTTATAATAATTCTTTCCTGTGTGAAATCATCTAGATGATGTCTTTGAGACATTACAAGTCATTCAAGTTTGTAACTTCATGTGACCACTTTCTGTAAGCATCTGCAACACAGGTGCTTACAGAAAAAAATCATAGAGGAAAACCAAGCAGGATTCAGGACACATAGATCCACTATAGACCATATCTTCACCATTAATAATATAACAGAAAAATATTGGGAATACAACCTGCCCATATACTATTGTTTTATAGATTTCGAGTCTTTGACTCAGTTAATAGAAACAAATTGATCACTATCCTAAAAAAAGTAAAAATGGATTCTGATATTTTAACATTTATTACAAATTATTATGGAGACACCAAAGCTTTTGTTAAAATGAACAACATTAAAACCGAGGATTTCAGAGTCGAGAAAGGTGTAATGCGGGGATGCCCTCTCTCACCTCAATTCTTTATCATCTTCCTAGAAGATGTCTGTACAACCATCGTTGATGAACCAAGTGTAAAAATCAATGGTACCAACATTAATCACATAAAATACGCAGATGATATCATTATTTTAGCAGATTCTAAACCACAACTAGAAAAAACTATTAATATTTTAAATGACTCTTGTAAAACTTATAGTATGAAAATAAATCTTCATAAACCAAAAATAATGAAGATAGGTAGAGAAGAAGAAAATATTTCTATAAATCTCGAAAATCACCTGCTGGAACAAGTTAATAAATATGTTTATCTTGGCAGTCTTATATCTAGTAACTTCAACAATATGGAAACAGTAAAACACAGGCTAAACCTGTGTTTTACTGTTTACTGTGTAGCATGTTTTACTGTGTAGCATGTGGCGGGGATTTTGAGCTGTGCTGAAGAAAGTGCTTACTAATCGGTGAATAGTCCGTTTTTTCTACGTTTTTGTAGTGCTAAGTTGTTTTCTGGAATACGAGTGTCCATCAGTGGTTGTTTTTTGAAGTTAGTTGTCGCGATATTGTGTATTTTGGTTACCGAGAAGACGGGGTTGGAATCGAATGTGTAACGGTGGAAGACAAGACGAAGGATAAGTTTTCATTATTTAGTTATTTCATTTTATTTATATCTAGTATACGTAAATGTTCTGTTTGAAATTGTTTGTACTTATTTAGCGTTTTTTTTATTTTTTGACACTAATTAGCGACACTATTTTAAATAATGGCGGTAGCGGCAGTTAAATTTACAAATGGTGTATCGCCAAGTCCCCCATTTAAGGACTCCATTTTGCGCGATATCATACAGGATTATGTAGCATGGGGGACTTCCAGAATGTATGCGTCCCGACGATTGTATATGTGGCAGGAGAAAGAAGCGGGGAAATGCAAAATATGCATTTTCCCCCTTGCAATAGGAGGAACTTGGTGATTTAGAAATGACAATAACTGACCTCATTGAGTAGAGACGGGAGATTCTCCACGTAGAGAGATGACGGGTATGATAGAGGGCAAGAGAAGTATGAATAAAATAATAAGAGTGGGGAGTATGGAAAGGTAGAATGATTCTGAAGTTTTAGGAGATAGTCTCAATTTGGAGGATGAATGGCAAACAAGAATGGCTGACTTACAGAGAGAGAGAGAGAGATAGATGATGAGATGAGAAGTGTGAAAGATGAAAGTAAGCAAATGGAAGAGATGAATCACAGGAGGAGTGAGAGAGAGAGTTATGGGAATGAGAGAAGAGGAGAGAATAAAAACAATACTAGCAGAAAGGGATTGAGAGAAAGTTATGGGAATGGCAGAAGAAGAGAGAATAGGAACAGTATAAGAGAGGGAATGAGAGAGAGTTGTATGAATGATAGAAGAGGTGAGAATAGCATAAGTGGAAGAGAGGGAATGAGTGTCAGATATAGGAATGATAGAAGAGGAAAGAATGGAAACAGCAGGAAAGAAGGAATGAGAGGAATGCAAGGGAGCACAGGGACTAGAGATAGAGTGATGTCAGGAAGGCAGGTAAGTAGGGGGAGCACAGAGAGAAACTGTTACAAGAGAGAGAGAGAGAGAGAGAGAGAGAGAGAGAGAGAGAGAGTGAGGGATGGATGCGAGCAATCGAGGAATATGATGGTAAGAAGTGAGATGTACAGGGACTCAATGATCCGTGGTGTTCAAGATAGGATGTGTGAGGAGTGTTTGCCAGAAGGAATGATAGAAAGTGTGGCTATGGCAATTAAGAGAGGTGAAAGGGTGGATGAGATGATTGTGATGGTGGGAACAAATGACTTGAGTAGTGGTGTAAATAGGGCAGTGAGAGATATGAGATTCTTGCTTGAGGCTGTACGAAAGAAGACACAGAGAGAAAAGATAGCGAGTGTGTTGCCTAGGTATGATAATGTCGAGCTGAGCAGAAGAGCGGTGATATTGAATGCCATAATAGCGAGAATGTGTCAGAAGAGAGGATTCGAATATGTGGATGTGTGGAGTGAGTTTGAGAGCAGAGAGGAATTGTATGCAAGAGACCACCTGCATTTGAATGAGGAAGGACGTAGGCATCTGGAGAGATTGCTGTTCTGAACGAGTCAGTGTGTCCCAGTGTGGATGATAGCAGGGGTGGCCTCTTGTGGGAATGGGTACTTGGGAGAAGGGGGGACGAAATCAGGTAACACTGAGCCCAGTGGAGTCTAGAGGGGATAATGCTGGGTATAGAAACAATGGCATTTTTATGCTTTATACCAATGCCAGGTATTCGAAATAAGGGAGAGGAATTGGTGGCACTGATAGCATCAGCCTGGCCAAAGATTATTGGGATCACAGAGACGTGGTTGACAGAAGAGGACATAATAAATGGAATAGAAGTTGCTGGGTACAGCATTTTTCGGCAGGATAGGAAGGGAAAGCGTGGTGGTGGAGTACTGCTTATGATAAGTGACGACCTATGTCCTCTAAGAGTGGAGGCTTTGGAAGGCTGTGACACTAACGATTTTGAAAGCATATGGTGTGAGGTGGAGGTCGGTAAGGCAGGATATTTAGTGGGGTGTAGCTACAGACCAAAGAGCACAGAGGGATGGGGACCAGGAGATGTTTAGACAGTTGAGCTTGGCAAGTGCAAGAAGAATGATTATTATAGATTTTAACTACAGCAGTATAAATTGGGAAGAGGAAAATGCATGTAGCAATAAGGGAATGGAATTTCTGAATTTTTGAGGGACAGATGTCTTAGGCAACATGTAATAGAGGGAACAAGAGGTTCAAGAATTCTGGATTTGGTTATAGCATCAGAAGAGCTGATAATAACTGAGATGACATCTCTCCCATCAATTGGAGAGAGTGACCATATGGTTTTGAGTTGGAAAATGAATATCAAAGAGGAGTATCAAAGAGATGGGAACGTATGTGGAATTATAAAGTAGGTGTTTATAATAGTCTCAGACATCAACTTGGGGAAGTTTCGTGGAGGGAGGGATTGAAAGGCTGGGATATCATTAGTGCTTGGGAAATTGTGAAGGAATATTTGTTAGCAGTAATGGTAAGCTGTATTCCACAAGTGAAGAAGAGGACACAATTTGGAGTAAAGTTAATGACAAACAATAATAAACAGGAGCTACATGTGAAAAAGAGGCTATGTAAGAGATATAAGGAGACAGGTGAAGAGAAGATGCATGAAGAATATAAGAAACAGGCCAGAAGAGTGACTAGCATGGTAAGGAAAGCGAAACTGGAATATGAGAAAAGATTGGCCCTTAGATCCAAGGAAAATCCTAGGGAATTTTTTATCTATGTGGCGAGTAGGAGGAGAAATGACTGTGGAAGAATGACATTGTGGGATAAAAATGGGAATAGAGTGATTGATGCAGAGGACATAGTGGAATTGTTCAATGAACACTTTATTGGAGTATTTCATACTGGAGGAGTCAATTTGAATACTAGAGGGATAGAGCAGGCTCAAGGTTTAGAGGTGCAGGAGGAGAGTGTGTTCCACATACTGAGTACTCTGGATGTTAGTAAAGTTGTAAAGAGGCTATGGAAGAGATATAAGGAGACAGGTGAAGAGTAGATGCATGAAGAATATAAGACACAGGCCAGAAGAATGACTAGTATGGTAAGGAAGGCGAAACGAATATGAGAAAAGATTGGCCCATAGATCCAAGGAAAATTCTAGGGAAGTTTTTAGCTATGTGGCCAGTAGAAGGAGAAACGACTGTGGAAGAATGACATTGTGGGATAAAAATGGGAATAGAGTGACTGATGCAGAGGACATAGTGGAATTGTTCAATGAACAATTCACCATTTGTTCGTCATGTTCATCATTTCACCACGAGTTTTGAGAGAATGTGCTAAGGAACTGACAGTGCACTTGACCTGGCTTTTCAATGAAAGTCTGGCTGCAGGAAATTTGACCATGGAATGGAAGGAAGGTAAGATAGCGCCACTGCATTAGGGCGGCAGCAGACTGGAAGTGTCTAATTATAGGCCAGTTTGTGTGTCATCAGTAGTTGGTAAGATCTTGGAGAAAGTAGTGAGGGGCCATGTACAGCATTGGGCAAATGAGGGTAATGTTATCAGTGAGAGTCAACGTGGATTTGTGAAGGGGCACTCTTGTTTTAGCAATATGCTAGCCTTTTATAATAAAGTTACAAGAGCATTAGATGAGGTAAAGGCATGGACTGCCATTTTCCTAGACTTAGCAAAGGCATTTGATAGGGTGCCACATGATAAGCTGATATTCAAGTTGCAGCACATGAGTGTGAATGTCAGATTGGTCAATTGGATTCAGGATTGGCCAATAAGTGTCAGAGAGTTGTGTATGGTTGAGCAATATCAAAGAGGCAGAAGGTTACAAGTAGGGTTCCACAGGACTCAGTACTGGGACATATATTGTTTAACCTTTATATCAATGACATTGTCCGTGGATTGCAAGGGGATATTCGGTTGTTTGTGGATGATACGAAGCTAGGAAGGGTTATTAGTAATAGTGTAGATGTGGTAGCCCTGCAAGAGGATTTGAATAAGCTAGATAGATGGGCAAATGAATGGGGGTGTCAGTTTAATGCAGCAAAATGTAAGGTCTTGAGGTTTGGGACACATCGATGGGACGCTGCATACTCTATGGGAGGAGTTAAACTGGAAGAAGTAGGAGAGACAAGAGATCTGAGTTTGATCATTGATAGAAACCTGAAATTTAGGGGACATATTGCAAAGGTAGTGAAGGTAACACACAGGATTGCTGCAATAATGAGAAGGACACTGACCTGCAGAGATAAAATGGTTATCATTCCGTTCTATAAGACTCTGATCAGACCACACAGACTATTGTTCTCAGAACTGGTCCCCAATATTTGAAGGGGATAAATTAACTGTGGAATGGATACAAAGGCAGATAACAAAGATATGTCAGGACTGTACAATGTTAGTATGAGGATCGGCTGAGGGAGTGTGGACTGCAGAGTTTGGTGGATAGAAGGAGGAGGGGTGATATGATTGGGACTTTGAAACAGTTAATAGGTGGTTACAGGGTTGACACTGGGGAGTTCTTTCACTTGGTTGAACAACGGGAAGGAGTCATGACAAGGGGCCATCCCTGGAAGTTACGAAAGGAAACTGTGAGAAAGAGGGTGAGGAGTGGTTTCTTTGCATGGAGGATGGTTGAACCATGGAATGCATTGCCTGATGGAGTGGTGAGAGCGAGAACGGTCCATGCATTTAAAGAGTGGTATGATAGACTTTGCGTTTCCTAGGAGCGACTTCCCTCGATGAGTCTTGATAGACTTGTGTTTCTCAGAAAGGACCTCCCACGATGAGCCTTTTGACTCCATGGAGGCCTGAATAATAATAATAAACCTAGTTTGGACCAACATGAATAAACTAAACAAAATATGGAAAAATAAAAAAATCCCAATGAGTCTAAAATTATATAAAACAATTATTATCCCAATGGCTACTTATGCTTCAGACGTCTGGAGATTAACTAAACAACCAATCAAGAAACTTCAAGCATTTGAAATGAAATGCCTCAGAAAAATTAATAACACCTACTGGATGCAACAGAAGACTAATGATCAAGTCAGAACAGATTTAAACTTTCCAGATAATATAATAGACACAATCATTAAGCATCGACTGGGATGGTTTAGTCATATTCAGAGAATGGCCCCTCATAGACTCCCATATTTAGCTCAGAATGGATATATAGGAAGAAAAAGACCTAGAGGTAGACCAAGAAGTACTTGGATAAAGTTGCTGAAAGAACATTCCCATCTATAGAGTCATGATTGAGATGCCTAAAGATCGCGATAAGTGGAGAACCTTTCTTCTTAGTGGACTCAACCCATTATCAAGTGGACGAGATGAGAAGAAGATTATTTTATCATTTATTTTTTGTACTCCAATTTTTTATCATATTAAGGGATGTGCAAGCAAACTACACTGTGTGAATCTGATTTGACTTAAGAGCTGTATGCAATTCTCTGTATGCTTTCTGTTCTGTTAATTTTCTCTTAATTAAGGAGGTTCCCACAACATTTATTATTGATATTACCATTATCAGACCTCCATGTAGTTCACAGACTCATCAAGTGAGATACCACTCTCTCTCTCTCTCTCTCTCTCTCTCTCACACACACACACACACACACACACACACACACACACACACACACACACACACACACGGATATTCATCATACCATGCCTTAAATGCATTCAATGTCTCCATGCTCAGGCAATACATTCCAATCATTATCTCCATGCAAGAAACTCACCACCTGCTCATACCCCCACCATACAAGAAACCTCACTTCCCCTGCTCACACACATCCACATTAATCTGATAATACCTCCTTACCAACTTTTATATCTCAATCACATATCCCTCTCCTCCTCATATTATATTATTTTATTTATTATTATTTCTTTTTTTTTTTTTTGCAGTAATCAATCAGGCAATCACACCTTCTAAGTACTAATTGGGTTGGGTTTGCTTAACTTCAGCATTCTCAATAGTTCCTTAAAAAATTTCTCCTAGCAAATGAAAGTAACCTCAAAGTAATGCACTTCTCAGAGTAATTTTTAATGAGAACGGTAACAACTAATCTAAAGTTTTGTTAATGCACATTAAGAATGATACCAGAGAGCCAATGCATAACTTTATGAATGGAAACTGTTGTACATCTATTTCTCATTTTTGTTTTTTTAATTCTGATTTTGACCAATGAGATACCAGTGAAAGAGTGCAGCATATCATTAAAATATCTGTTTTTAACTAATTTTTCAATTTATCTGCTTTAACCTACAATTTTGAAGATCAGAACTTACTTAATTAAGCCAATTAAAATGTGTAAGTCACTGCAAGCATATCAATTAATACAGTAATCTACCATTCATCCAAACCTTCAAAACAATTATCTTTCAATTAACCAATCCTTGCATGTCAACCGATTTCTGGTTGAGCACCAGCTTCAATTAATTAATTCAAACTGAAGAGTCAGATAAATGGTAATTACTCTAAATAATATAAAAGTAACTGTATACAAAATATAAAAAACATACAATATATTAAAATTATAATATAAATTTTCCTAACCTTTGTTTTTTTCCGAAGCATAACTTTGACACCATCCACAGAGACAGTAAAGGTCACTTTTTTCTTCTTGATTCCCTTTGCTTTAAATTCATACTAAAAATAAGAAATACAGAATACATTTCATTTTTGTTCTACAATATCCAGATAAATATAAAATCTTATATTTAGAAACATGTAACCAAGACTATTGGTTACTGGCTATAATTTAGTTCTGAACTGTATCTAGCATCCAATAAAAAAGAGAAAAAAATTCTTTTGGTTTAATGTTACCTGTTGATCATTCATAGTAATAGCAAGTTACAAATCACAGGCAAACATATTTTAGCAAAAATAAAATATTTCAGGAAATCTTTCTTAGAATGATACCAAGAAGTCAATATTTTGTTCACAAATGTATAGCTGCCATTGTCAAAGAGTAACAAAATCATGCAGTAACACTGAAAGATTCTTAATACTTTCATGGTGTATTTCTTTTAGTGTTACTGCATGATTTTGTAATTTTGAAAATTTATTTATTTATCTGGAAAAGGTGGAAAATAAATTGTCAAATATTAGTTGTCAAGGAGAAATGCTTATTATATGAATATAATTTACTTCAATTTTTAACTAATGAAAGATCCCACCTAGATTCAACTAACAAGACCGCAATAAAAGCAGAGACAAAGCTGGTAGAGATAATGCAAGATATTATACATGCCTCAGAAGGGAACATGGTTTAAATATGCTTATGTGTCAAGAGCAACTTCAAACAAAATAAACTCTGTATACAACAGTGGCATCACATGCCCGTTTAAGTTGGGTGTACTGCCGTGTGGCTTATGCAACCTGTGCTACAAATTCATGTCAGTTTGACTATGTGATTGCATTCTTATTGATGTATGAAAGTTTTAAGAGTGCATAGTGCATCAGCACTCATCTTAATTGGTCCAAAGCAATTAATTATGAGATAATTAATTGCATATAATTAAATACTTATGGGAGTGAACAGATGGTATCAATAGCAAAATCATATTAAATAATGAAGAAATTAGAATGGAATTTGATATTGTTAGCATTCAGAAAGGTGTGAGCAGAGCTAACTGAAGGCAGTATAGTCATTTAAACATAGTGTGAGAGTAAAGTTTAGTAAAACAAATGTTTAATGCCAATAAGTCATATAAAAGAGCAAAGATCTAGATTATAGGTTCCCAAAGTGGGTGGTACCCCCCCCCCCCCAGTGGACGCTGAAGCCTTCTAATATTGGGATCAGAAACATTTGGCATTGATATTGTTGATATTGTTAGCATTCAGAAAGGTGTGAGCAGAGCTAACTGAAGGCAGTATAGTCATTTAAACATAGTGTGAGAGTAAAGTTTAGTAAAACAAATGTTTAATGCCAATAAGTCATATAAAAGAGCAAAGATCTAGATTATAGGTTCCCAAAGTGGGTGGTACCCCCCCCCCCCCCAGTGGACGCTGAAGCCTTCTAATATTGGGATCAGAAACATTTGGGGGCATTCAGGCGGTCTAGGGGTCGGTGGCTCTTTATAGAAGAAATTAATAATATATATTTAAAAATTAATTATTTTCGTGATTTTGCGATTAGATAATCATTTAAAATTTAAATATTGCATTTTAATTCATCTTATGCCCGTCTTATATAATCAATTTTTTTTATCAATTTTCTATTTCAATTATTTAATCATTTGAAAATTTACCATGTCAGATAGAAATAGATGTCAATTTTCTATGTCAGTGAGAAAATAGAGCATGTATATATGTGTGTATAATAGGTTATGTTTACAGTAGCAAATATATTCGTTATATTTCATTTCAAAATATATATAAAACCACTTTTGTAATTGATTTGTACAAAAATAAACCCAATTTTATATAATTTAACATTACAAGTAAAAATAATAATGGCAAGAAAGAAATAAAATCGTAAATTTTAGTTAGCACTAACTTATATTGCTAACTAGAGGAAAAAAACAAAGCAAATATTATTCGAAACTTATTATACTGTTTTCTGTGGTTATGATTTGTAGTTTTGTTGTTTAGATCTTATGTAATTATTTTATTTATTAATTATTATTTATAATTATTCGGACAATGTCATGGTTGGACGAACAAAATGCGCATGCATGCAAAATAAAAAATTGAACGTGTCATACAGGATATTTTAACTTCTATTTTTTATATACTTAAAAAATTTATGCATTTTTTGCTATTGTAAAAATTGATCGTGCCATACAGGCTTTAGTCTATCCACGCAGCAGACGTGCTGCGTGGACTGACATACTACTAGTCTTAACTAGTAGTATGTCGGTCAACTATTACGTAAGTAAGTCACTCAATTCAGCATGTTTTGACAGGAATATGGGTGCTTGCAGCAACTTGTTCAAAGCACGACTACGATGGTATTGCAAACAAGTCAATGCATGCAAGTCGATTCGGGCTAGATTTCAAATCTATAAATACCAGTGGTTTAGGAATAAGTTTCATTATTTTTTTGTGTGCTTTGCCAACAATCATCAGTCGAAAGTGTGATAGATAAGTGGAGTCATACAAAGTGCAAATTAAATCTTTTATTTTGTGAATATTTTTGCAAATTTTATTACTTCATTATGTCTGAATATAAGAAGAAATGTCGACAGTAGAGTATTAAGTATTTGAAATATGGTTTTATTCAGTCGCAAATATCTGAAATATGGTTTTATTCAAACTGTTATAATGGGGGCATTACAAAATTTATGTCTTGCAAAGTGGGCGGTGGCCCAAAAAAGTTTGAGAACCTATGATCTAGATGGAAGATGATGCAGTTAGAAGTGCCTTAGAATACCAAAGTATAATAATGGAGTTCTGACAAGTAATAGAGTAATTTGAAGGGAAATTGCCAATGGGAAGTTAGTCATAATGTAAACTTTTCATGTAGTATTATCATTGTATCCTAACTTCAGGGTACAGGTCAGGAATTTGTGATGATGATAACGAGCCTTTGTTATTTCTTGTGTCTTCTCTCCATGTGAATTTGTGCACATCTTTATGCTGGAACATTATATTAGTAATGACTAGTGCAGGTTCGAAACAGAAATACTTACCAGCATTACCATCATCATCATCACCATTATTATTATTATCATTAATATCTGACCTTCATGGAGTCAGAATGGGGGAGATACACACTATTACACATAAAGCTCATCCAACCGTGCCTTAAACTGATTTAATGTGTTTAAATTCACAACATATTCAGGCAATGCATTCCACACATCAACCACTCTCCATGCAAAGAACCTGCTGCTCAATGCTCTGCTCACACCCTCATAAAGTTTCCAGGGATGGCCTCTTGTTTTATCCCCTCTCCCATTCTATGAAAAATCTCTTCAATGTTAACCTGATAACAACCCTGACTAACTTATATGTCTTAATCATATCCCACCTCCTCCTCCTATTCACCAGGCTTTGCAATTTACATTCTCTCAATCTGTCCTTGTACTATTTTCATCCATTAATGTCATTTTACCATAATCATTCTTCCTTCTTTGTGTTGTTATGTTCCATTGAGTTATTTATGACTCCTGGTGATTCTATGACTCTCCATTCAGATATGTCCCTGGCCATATCTTTCAGAATTTCCAGGTGCATTCCAATTGCTTCTTTAACTCCATCTACCCATCTAATTCTTAGTCTTCCTCTTCTCCTACTTCCATCAACTTTATTATTATTATCACCACTCAGGCCTCCATGGAGTCAAAAGACTCATCGTGGAAGGTCCTTTCTAAGAAACACAAGACTCATTGAGGGAGGTCCCTCCTAGAAAACACAAAGCCCATCATACCACTCCTTAAATGCACTGACCGTTCTCGTTCTCACCACTCCATCAGGCAATGCATTCCATGGTTCAACCATCCTCCATGCAAAGAAACCACTCCTCACCCTCTTTCTCACAGTTTCCTTTCGTAACTTCCAGGGATGGCCCCTTGTCATGACTCCTTCCCGTTGTTCAACCAAGCGAAAGAACTCACCAGTGTCAATCCTGTAACCAACTCTCAACAAAAAATGAAAACTTTAGCAAGCATCATCATCTTCGCCAGACTGTCATTTGCTCGTATAATATGTCCAAAGCATGATGATTTGCTTGACCAAATTGCTTCGAGGAAGCAATTTGGCTTTATTCTGTGTATCACTGATTTATTAGTTTGCTTTGCAGTCCATGGTATTCTTATTAAGCATCTCCAAACCCATAATTCAAATGCATCTATCTTCCGTCTTTTACTCTTTCTCAGGGTCTAACTTTCACATCCATACAGTACCACAGGAAATACATTGCTTTCACGATTCTGATTTTTGTTGCGAGGCTAATATCTTTAAAGATCTTGCTTAAATTTGTCATTGCTTTCTTTCCGAGTAATAATCTTCTAACTTCTTCAGTACAATACCCATCTTTATCAATTTGGGATCCTAGGAGCACAAAATTGTTAAGTTCCATTTTCTCCCCATCTACTTCAAAATCATTAAGTTCACATGTTGCCATAACTTTTGTCTTTTTGAGGTTAAGTTTAAGGCCATATTTAGCACTTTCTTCTTTAATTTTCATAATAAGTTCTTCCAAATCTTCTTTGCATTCTGTTAGCAAGGTGGTATCATCTACATACCTCAAATTAATAATATTTCTTCCACCAATTTTAATTCCAACTGAAGACTCCTCCAGCACTGCCATTATTAAAATGTATTCACTGTACAAGTTAAACAGGTATGGAGATGAAATACATCCTTGTTGCACCCCTTTACCTATTGTGAAATACTCAGTTTCTCCAAGATCTGTCTGAACAGATCTTGGAGAAACTGAGTATGAACAAGTAGCTTCTTGTTCATAATAAAGACTCCTCAGAAGGATAATGAAATGCTCTGATACTCCCATTGTTTTAAGACATTCCACAGTTTCACATGATCTACGGAGCAAAAGCCTTACTATAGTCAAGGAAACAAAGGTAGACATTCTTTTACTCTTTCTATTATCCATCTCACATTAACGATCTGATCTCTTGTTCCTCTGCCTTTTTGAAATCCTGCCTGTTCATCTGGCATTTCTCTCTCTCTCCATGAATGGTTCCAGTCTTTTCTGAATGATCTTAAGTAAGACTTTACTTGCAAGAAATCAGTGGTATAGTTCTGTAATTTTCGCACTCTCTTGCATCGCCATTCTTCAATAAAGGTATATAAACATTCCCTAGGCCATGTAGTTGTGATCCAAATTCGCTGACATAGAGCTGTCAAAATTTTAACTGTCTCTTCTCCCAGGGCTTTGAGCAGCTCAATAGGTATTTCATCCCCTCCTGGTGCTTTCTTACTGAATAGCTGTTGCAGTGCCCACCTCACTTCACTCTCCAGTGGTACTGGCTCCTGTGCATAATCCTGCTCTTCAAATTTCTCAGTAATTTTGGAGTCCTTTCTGTAAAGGGCTTCGGAATCTCTTTCCATCTTTCTTTGATGTCTGCAGCTTCTGTAAGATATCTTTTGTGCTTACTTTTCAAAATTGTCACCTTGGCACTAAACGTCCCTGTCAGTTCCCTGATCTTTTTGAAAAGATCTCTTGTTTTCCCTTTCCTGTTTTTTTTTTGGTCTTCTATTTGTTGGCATTCCTGGTAAAAGTATTTTTCCTTGTCTCGTGTGGCTTGTCGTTGAAACTTTGCATTCAAATGCTGCACTTCCTGCAAATTTCCTGTGGCCTTCATTTTCCTCCTTTCCTGAGCAGTTTTGATTGCATCTTCTGACAGCCATTTAAACTTCTTCTTCTTACAAACTGTTGGAATATTCTTCTTTGCTTCTGTTTTAATTATATCTTGAATCTCTTCCATAGTTCATCTGGTTCTCTTTCACACAAATTGAGTGTGTTGAATCTGTTCTGTATAATAATATTGTATTCAGCCAGTATGTTTCCAAGATCATATCTGATCGACATTTGTGACGTTTTCAGTTTCCATAATTTCATATGTATCTTAGCCACTAATAATTCATGGTCTGTTCCACAGTCTGCACTTGGAAAAGTCCTGACAGACTGAATTGCACTTCTCCCTCGTCTTTGTCCAAGTATATAGTCAATTTGATTTCTGTATTGTCCATCAGGTGCAGACTGTGTACAATCTCCTTTGTGCTGTTTCAAGTAGGTGTTAGCAACAAACAAAGAATTCTCTGCACAAAACTCACTAGTCTCTTCCCTGCAGTGTTACAATGGTATTCGTAACACTGCAATGAATTCTTCCTTTTACTTGCCACATATCTAAAAAAACTCTTCAGTGTTTTCTTCACCTGGTTTGCTAATATCTCATATTGCACTCCTGTTGTCCTTACTAAGTGAGTCACTCTCCTGGCTTGTTCCTGGCTTACCATTATTCATCTTGTACTCCCGCCAAAGTTCCTTCTACTTCTAGATTTCATTCATCCATTTTACACCTACCTTATTCAGCCCTTTGACCTTCGGAATACATTCGCACACTGATGCTGTTATGTATTTCTTTGTCAGTTCCCAAGCAGCATTTATTTCTTTTATTTCCTTACCACTTAACTCCTCATTCCATGCTATGACATGCTTAGGAGACAGCTTGACATAAGCCTTGTACTTCCATATATAGCCTTTCCTCACAGAAATCTGAATATGGTTAGCCACAACCCAGGTGATCACTTCATGATCACTCTCACCAACTGAAGGAAAGTGCAAAACTCCACTCATAATTACATCCTGTAATGAAATTATCAGATGGAAAACTCTCAATCCTTGCATGCCGTCCTTTACATGCTGCCTGAAATAGTTCTCTCTCAAGAACTCAAGAAATTCTTTTTCCTTATTCCCAAATGCTATCTCTCTCTCTTCATTCCAATTTATATCACCATAATTAAAATCCCAAATAATAATCACCCTTCCTCTGTTCACTAATCCAAGTTATTTATACATTTTTTCATCACCTTCCACATTTCCTGGCCTATAGCAACATCAAAAATATGTCTTCCTGTCAACCTACACTTCACACCACACTGTCTCATAACCACTGCCACTATTTCCCTCTTTCATGTCTATCTTATGTGGACATAATTCCCCTGATGCCTTTTCCAATACACCCTTCCTCAAAAAAAATTTCTATTTTCAGCCCCCTTCTTCCCCTCCAAAAAAGTGCTCTGCCCACCCTTAATAATATTATATATATATTATATAAAAAACCTGGGTTTTTTCAAATTAATTCTCCCACATCGCCTCAATCCCCCTACTTTTTTCAACACCTCCCCTTCCTTTAACAGTCTAACAGCAGAAATATGCACATCAAGAAAGAAGGCAGTCAACAACGTCCAAGCAAGGTATGTCCAAAATTTCTTCCTCTATTATTCTGTATATATTTGTCTCTATAATACATTAGTAATGCCATAAGTATTTTTGAGTAGAAAGCCGATTACACAAAAAAGGGGCACTCCTAAATGAAAGCAGGCAAAATAGCCATAAAAATAATAGTTTTTAAGAGGAATAACATGGGAATTTTCCCAAAAATTATACCTATAATTCCCCTGCTATCATCAGCAGCACTCCCCATCCCTTCTTGTCCTTTCTATCCTCATGATAAACATTGTACCCTTCCGTTTCTATTCCTCTTAGGATATCATCTTCGTTCAACCATTTTTCACTTATTCCAATGATTTTGAGACAAACTCAATCAGTGAAACCATTTCTCCCTTATTTCTGATACTTCTGGCATTTATAAATATACACAGCAGTTCAATTTTAGGTTTATAACCAGTCCTACCCAAGCCACTTGTTAGTTGTGATTTCCCCACCACACCTGCCCTTGCCCAACCACCTTTATCACTGCTTACCACATTTATCCACTCAGTCTCAACTTCCCCACTCACATCCCAATCTA
Organism: Typopeltis vanoorti; assembly: GCF_054136105.1. NCBI lineage: Eukaryota > Metazoa > Arthropoda > Arachnida > Uropygi > Thelyphonidae > Typopeltis > Typopeltis vanoorti. The sequence goes on along the minus strand of NC_143549.1, from coordinate 187,367,008 downwards.
TTGCATTGCTATACTGATCATCCCTGTACATATATTCACTAGTACTTCTAACATCCATTCTTCCTGTACCATGTCTCCCTGTCCATCTGGGCTCCCCCCCCCCCAAATTTCCCTCTTCCCCTTGCCAAGCACTTCTGTTTCTTCATTACTACTCTCCGATCTTTCACTTCATCTCTTACTTCTGGTCTCTTGCTTGAATTGCACATTGTAACTTCCATCTAGCAACAGTTTCGCCAATGCACTCATACATCCACAAACTGTACTCCCTTCTCCTCACATAGCTTTCCATGAAATTTGTCAAAAACAATTTTATGTCTGGTATTTATTTCTAATTGTACTGTTTAGATCTCAAACAAGAATTAGCTTTTTCCTTTTTGTTTAAGTTAGCTGTCTTCCCTAATGACTCAAAAAAATTCCTCCACTTCTTTGTTAGTAGAACAAAAGGCATAAATAAGTGTCCTTGCCATTCATGTTTACCTTCATGTTTGGTGCTGAATACTACAGTTCCTCCTTTCTTTCTTTCTCCGATCACTCATCCTGAATATAACATCTTGTAGTTATGATTTAAAACACTCTTTTCTTTCTTTGTTTCAGTAACACTGATTATGCCGATGTGGTACTTTATTTTTATTTTTATTTTTTTTTTTTTTAGTGTGGCTGTATATTTTTTTTGTATTTTTCATTTATTATTTTACCTTGTCTGGAAACCCTGCTCTAGAAAACCAAACATGGAACTTTTACAAGCCTCTCAGGCATCCAGTAAGCAGGATGAGTATTCACATCGGGTGATAATTCTTTAAGTCTTCTGACTGTTTCACTTTTTTTTACATTAGTACTGCTTATGATAATGATGCTTGTCTGGAATTTTGCTGATGTTCGGTTTATTCTAGTAGTGCACTTTTCATGGTTAGTCCAACCTCTCTGATGAAACCGTGGAGCCTTGATTAACAAAGTTCTCCAGCCGGATGACATTTCATGATGTTGTGCCATCATGTTGTTTTTGGTTTAAAATAAAGCAGAATTCAATTTGGTCAGCTAATTTCCTAATTGTGGGACCCATCCTTGTTTGTTCAGTATTCAGATAAATACCTACTAGCAAGATGCACCACTAGACAGTGAGTATTGAAGGTTAAAAATTGAGGTTAAAAACCCAGTTCACCAGAGCTGTGAACTGGGTTTATGGAAGAGTCCACCCAGTTATCTTCCTTTGACCTTTAAACGACTCAATGGAATTCTTTAAAATTATAAATCATCACAGTTATTAATCATATAAATTATGAAGACTTTATAATATAATAATAATAATTATTATTATTATATGGGAGTCTATGGAGTCAGAAGACTCATCACAGGAGACCCACAATAACCTATCATACCTCTCCTTAAACTCATTCACTGTCAGAGCACTCACAACTAACATTCCACTCATTCAGCACACTTCAAGCAAAAAATCTAGTCCACGCTCTAACTAGTAACATTTTGACACAACTTCTGGGGGAAAGTGATACATAGTTCTCTCTATTTGTCATGTATTGAAAAATTTCTTTTTTCTCAATCTTATAAAACCCACTTAACAATTATAAGTTTCTATCTCTCCTCTTTTCACCTATTAACTATTTATAATGCAAGATATCTACACCACCTTTATCTAACCACAATTGTGCATAGATATGGTCACATGGTTTTCATGGTGACGATGATATGTTAGAAAGGGTCTGGAGAAGATTACAAAGGAGGTCAGTGGTCTTTGGAATGTGGAGTACGAGGATAGATTCAGAATGTAAATTGCAAAGCCTCAGAAATAGGAGGAGGTTGGATATGATTAAGACATATAAGTTAGTCTGGGTTGTTATCATGTTGACATGGAAGAGATTTTTCATAGAATGAGAGAGGGGGGGGGTAAAACAAGAGGCCATCCCTGGAAACTTTATAAGGAGGGTGTGAGCAGAGGAGTCAGGGAAAAGTTCTTTACGTGGAGGGTGGTTGGTGTGTGTGAAATGCATTGCCTGAGTGTGTTGTTAAATTTACTGAATCAGTTTAAGGCATGGTTGGATGAGCTTTGTGCAATAGTGTGTACCTCCAACGATGAGTCTCTGACTCCATGGAGGTCAGATGTTAATCATAATAACAATAACTAAACTATGCAACCCACACACCTTCAACCTATCCTCATAGGGAGCATTCCACAGACCTGTCACCAGCATGGTTACTCTTCTCTGAATCCTCTCCAACACCTTCTGATCCCCAAGAAACCATCATCAAATTCCTGCCATGTACTCTCAAGGGGTGTACAGAAAATGATAGTACTAGATGAAAAATTTACATCATTACTAACTTCCTATCTACAATTTTCCTCCAAATCAGTCTGTTACCTGTTGAAAGTTTATTTTTCACTTGGTTAGAGTATAATAAATTTAGTTTAATCCTTTATCCAAGTGTGAGCAAACAAAGTTTGCGCCTGAGTGTATCTTCAGGACTGGGGTAAGGTGGTACAACACCAGGCCAACTCGTTGCAAAGGTGGAGCAAGCTACCAACACTCCTGTCTCAGTATCTCCTATAATGCAAAACACATCTCCTTGTGGATATGTCTAATGTTATGCATTAAGGGAAGGGCCACTACCCAGACTAGTTTCGACCTTTATTGAGGTCTCTTCAGTGGGAGCGTAGAGATGACCTGCTAATGCTCCTGCCTGGTATCTCAACTTGGGCCTGGCTCCCACTGAAGAGACCTCAATAAAGGTCGAAACTAGTCTGGGTAGTGGCCCTTCCCTTAATGCATAACATTAGACATATCCACAAGGAGATGTGTTTTGCATTATAGGAGATACTGAGACAGGAGTGTTGGTAGCTTGCTCCACCTTTGCAACGAGTTGTCCTGGTGTTGTACCACCTTACCCCAGGCCTGAAGATACTTTCAGGCGCAAACTTTGTTTGCTGACACTTGGATAAAGGATTAAACTAAATTTATTATATTACAGTCTGTTACCTCTCAAGACTCCAACATTATCAGATCTTATATTTCTATCTTCTAAGGCACTTTTTACTGTATCAATCCACCTATATCTTGGTCTTCTTCTGGGTCTTTTTCCTGTCAACCTGGCAGAGAACACTTGTTTTGCTAATCTTTCCTCTCCCATTTTATTTAAGTGCCCATACCACCTGAGATTAGCTCTGCTAATGCATTCCTGGATGCTGGCAATGTCAAGTTCATTCTTAATATCCTTGTTTTTAATATGATATTGCAATTGATGCCATCTGTTCATGCTAGGAATCTTTCTCAGGACTCTCATATCTGCAGTCTCTAGTCCTTGGACAAGTGTTTTACTTCTGACCCAGCTCTCAGATCCATAAGTTTGAACACTGTCTTGTGTACAGCTAATTTAGTGTTTTGACTAATTTCTCTCTTATTCCATATAAATTTATTCAGTTGACTTCCAACCATACCAGCTTTGTTGATTCTCTTGTCGATTTCCATATTTAACTTACCATCTTCGGTAAAAATCATGCTTAAATAGCTGAAATGTTTTGCTTGTTCTATAGGTTCTCCATTCACAATGCAGTTGATATTTTCAGTGCTTCTGCCTATTTTCATTGTCTTGTTATTTCTGACCTTCATACCGTACCTATTACAACAGTTATTAGATTTGGTCAGGGAATCTTTCAGACTTCTAGTGGATTTAATTAAAAGTATAACATCTCCAATTTTGATATCAGGTTTAATACCAAAACTTTCCTTCCCCCAAGAAACCCTGGTGATCAAATCTTATACACAATTGTCAAGATGCAAGCAAATCATAGCCATATAAAGATAACCATCCTACTTTATTTGTTACTATGTTTTCCAACATCCAAATAATCCTTTGAACTATTTTAACTTTTACAATATGTTTTTCAACTTCAACTCTCTGTCCACTCATTATTCTCAAGTACTTGGCCTCATTAATTTCCTGCAAGTCAGTACCATCAATGTGACACACAGTATGTAACCTTTCAACCCACAGTATTGAAAAGGTTACATACTGTGTAACCTTCAGACTTATTTGTATGTGTGTGTTATATATAAACCTTACATTTTGAAACATTAAATTTACTGATAGCCATTATTCTTTGCCCACAATACCAATTCATTTAAATCATCTTCACAGGATATATATACACCACCTTTATCAACTATTACCCTTTCCAGTTTTGAATCATCAGCAAACGACTGAATATACTATTTTCTGTTACCAATTTCCATTCATTCCCATTTTTCTGCAATAGTTTTCCATATGGTATTCTGTCAAATGACTTTGCAATTTGACAATGCAGACTTCTGCATCACTTCAGGTTGAAGTGATGCAGAAGTCTGCATCACTTCAACCTGTGTATCTGGGTCTGGCTCCCACTGACAAGACCTCAACAAAGGTCGAAACCGGTCTGGGTAGTGACCCCTTCCCATAATGCATGGCATCATATATGTCCACAAGGAGATGTGCTTAGCATTAGGAAAAATACTAAGGAAAGTGATCAGAACTTACTCTTACTCCACCTTTACCACAAGTTGCCCCTGTCCTGAAAGGTTGCTTACGCTTGGATCTGCCGATACTTTTATAGTTTCTATTTCTATATTCGGCATGAAATAATGTTGGATTTCATGTATTCGGCTATAGATTCAGCTTTGAAATAATGTTGGATTCATATTCATTTAATTTGTATAATGGTGTAACCATTTCTCTTATGTAATTCTGCTGTCACTGTTATAAAATGCAAGTAAACTACTAAGGCATGACCTTCCTTTTACAAAGATTTAGAAAGTTTTTTACCTCAGGTTTATTACACATTAAAGATACCAAGAAATTTTATACTTGGTTTTAATCCTTTTCCCAAGGAAGCAAAACAAAGTTTTGCACATGAAGTATATTCATGTCTGAGCTACTTATATATAGAGGCTAATGACTTCATATCACTTGCCTTAGTATGTATCCCATAATGCAAAGCTCCCCTCCCCTTTCAGATGTGTATAATGCAATGCATAATGGGAAGAGTCACTACACAGATCAGTTTCAACCTTTATTGAAGTCTCATCAGTGAGCGCCAGACCCAGAGTCATTAGCCTCTATATACAAGTAGCTCAGACATGAACATATTTCACACGCAAAACTTTGTTTTGCTTCCTTGGGAAAGGATTAAAACCAAGAATAAAATTTCTTGGTATTTAAATTCCTTTTACAGAACCATTCTGCCAGCCATAGAGCATCATATTCCTACCCTCCTGTTGCTTTATTTTACCTTTAACCAACTTTTCTAGTACTTTTTATCACCACTTCTGAGATATTTAGTGCTGTAATTTGCTACTTCTGTCTCGGAGCTACCTTTATGTATCTGAACTATTTTATCCTCTTTCCGCTTACTTGGAAATTTGTGAGATCTGAGACTTAGATTAAACAACCTCGCAGAGTTACTGCCAATTCTCTTACACTCACGCATAGCACACAGGCCAACAAACCATCCCATCCTACTGCTGTGGTCATGTTGATATTTTTTAATATGCTGAGCACCTTCTTTTTATCTACCTCAATTCTGAAATCAGTCTCCATCACATCAGCAACTGCAAAATCTCTACATGGATGATACACCTTTGCAAAGTGATCACCCAGCAAATTCAACTATTTATTTTGCTTCTGTTACTTTCCTTACCATCAACATTGATTAGATTTGCTTCCATAGTCATTCTTCCTCTTATTTGTTACATAATGGAAAAAAAAATAATCTTTTTGATTTATTTTGGCCTGCTTTGCTTTCCTTACCATACTAGTTAATCTTCTTGCCTACATTTTGTACTGCTCATGAGTAAGAGGATTACTTTTCTTTACATATCCTACACAAACTTTTCTTTTTCTTTTTTTTTTTTTGCAACTCTTGCTTGATATCTCTACTCATCCACTTATCCCGCCCACACACACTTGGTTTATCCCCCTAATCATGAGTGTGCAATGTGATACTGCTTCTTGCAAACCACTCCAATTTAGCTTCTTGAGCCATAGCAGTGGGGCCAAACTGTTTTCTACATCTGCATAAACCATTTCTTGACAGAGAATTCCACATGTTCAGCAATCTCCCAGAAGAAAACTGCATGGTCATTCTCATCTATTGGAGTTATAGTGTCTACCTTGGTTATGGATATATACTGCTTGGAAAGAAGTCAATGTGAGGAACATTGACTTCTTTCCATACCATCCACCTTAATAAGATGAAGGACCTCCTTTCTCTGTGATGACTGCAGCAATTCTATGGGACATATGCCAGCCTGTTGGCCGAGTGGTTAGCGTACCTGCTCTCTGGCCAAATGGTTGCGGATTCGAATCCCTTCTTGGGCATGAATGATTGTCTTTAGAAATACTAGTAGTGGTGTGGTCGGCAGTAGATGGCATTGGTGTAGTTGCGGTCAGTTGGTGGAGGAGGCAGAGTTGTGGAGCAGGTGCCCTCCCTCGATGAGTCTTTGGGCTCCCTGAAGGTGTCTAATAATAATATTTTCTAAATGGGAATTTTGGACTATTCTTTCTGTAGGAATGCAATGAGGTGCTGGATTGTTGTGGGAAAAGATGCCCCTTGACCTTACCCCAAAGCTCCAGTTCATCCCACCAATGTTTAATATGAATGAAATCATGGTTCTGTGGAGGCCAGTCAAGTGTGGGATGTTCATATCCACAAATCAAGCAGTCTTACCAGAGTGCATAACACCAACTATGTAGCAAGCATCCACTACACCCACACTTACCCATCTACTCAGTAGAGGGTGTGGCTTGATTTTTTGCTCAATAACACAGCTTTTCAAGCTTCCACGTCAGGTAATGCAGGGCTTGTATATTATGGTCCTATCATGGAAACCCATGTTACGAGTCCTCAGTTATGAATGATTTTGTGCAGATTCATATTCCAGCTGATTCCCAGAACTCCACATTCAGTATGTCAGATTTTATATATTATCCTTTATAGCACTCTATGGTCATGTTCTGTGAGTGTCCTCTGCAAGTAGCTCTTGCAGTTGACTCCCTAGTCATTGACCTGGGATGGCATTTGTTGACAATTTGCCAAAAGAGATAGGTGCATCATGGCATCCTATCACAATGCCTTTTTCAACTCCGTCAGTTCTTTCTCATAACCATTTCACCCAGACACAGTTGCACTGACTTGGGAGCAACATATTCCACAAATTTACACTGGTTACAAATATGTAACTTGTTACATGACACAGTGCACCTTGCTCATAGGAATGTCCATTTGACTTCTTTCCAGGCAATGTATCTTCAGATGCTATTACCAGATTGACATTCTCAAAACCTCTGGTCACCTCTATAACATTTATTTCAACTAATTATCCCTTAGCAACTGTATAAATTCCACTTCCATCTTGCATACCTTTTCCCAATCTAAGTCTCAGAGTTGAAGTCGCATAATAATTGCTTGGCATCGACATCTTCCTGAACAATATATTTTGTTCTGTCATCGATCTCACACAAATTGCCTCAAATGAGCCCATTTCCACCACACCTGAAATCCTCCTTAATCTCTATTTTTGTTAGCTAAAGTTCTTCAGCTGACATTAGCAATACCCACCTCCTGTTCTATTCTCTAAATAGTACAATACCCGTTACGTTCTATCCCTGTAACTATATCTTCTACTTTGTTTTTGTGCCTGGTGAATACCATATGCAAGTTTTTAAGAAATTATTATTTAATTACTAATTCCATACACTATTTTGTGTATGAAAATAGACAATTAGAGTAGTTAACTCTGAAATCTCTGTGAAAAATTTTTTATTTGTTTTTTAATCTGAGAATGTACATAAGAATGGTGTATGAAACTAGTAATTAAATAATAATTTCATAAAAATGTTTCACATGGTATTTGTCAGATACAAAAGCATGAAAACTTCAAACTGCAGAAATCTTGTTATATAATTTTCTGTCAAGGTCTCACTGATGCCCATAATTTTTGGCTGAGTTGAGCTGACCAGTGCCAAAAACTCATCTCCTTTACTTCTCATACTTCTGGCATTTGTGTACATGCATTTCAACATCCCCTTGGACCAACAGTTACCGTTGCACAATGTCATTACCAACCCAGTTGGATTTGAAACCCAAAATGGCATTCAGCATTGCATAATCATTTCTATACATGCACTTGTTTGTGTCAGGAGTGGCTGAATCTGCACTTGACCGCATCCCCCCCCACCCCAATACTTCTAGTTTCCTTGATTGTATGCTACTCTAAACACAAATTACACAAATAACCACAGTAATTAACTTTAATGAAATGATAGTACAGATATTTTGTACTGAAATAATAGTACAGTTACGCCCCGAGTTGTAACAAGCAACGTACATAAATTCGCAGTTACGTAATAAATCTACTGGTGCGTATGAACATGTTTGCAGCTTTGCACAGGTGCGTCTTTGACAGCCTTATTGCAGTATAGTAGCAGATGCTTCACACGGTTAGCTCAGTCACTTGTTATCACTGCTATTTTCATTGTTTTTTTTACCCTTAAAATGGAATGCAAACGCAAAACCGAATGCGCTGGTAATAAATCTAAAAAAGAAAAGGTCTGCAATTACTTTGGAAGAAAAGTTGAAAATAATTCATCACAAGACCTTTTTTTTTTTTTTTGAAAAGTGGATATTTCAGTTTGTTTTTATATTCTTTTATATTATGTATTTTTCATACTTTCATATTTAAAGTATGAAACACAATATTATTTATTTAAATACAATATTATTTATTTAAATACAATTTAAAGTATGAAATACAATATTATTTATTTAAATACAATTTAAAGTATGAAATACAATATGAAATTGTAATATTCAAATACAATTGATAAATTTTTTATAATTGAATTTTTTTTAATCATCCCAAAAATGAAAAATATTAAAAATGGAAAATATCTGATTAATGGCAAAAAAATTAATGAAAGACAGTGGTATGCATAGCCATTGAACATTTTAATCCATGTATGAAATTTACAAATTATACTTATGTAAAATTCAAGTTACGTAAAGGTTTATGGAACATATCACTTACGTAACTCGGGGTGTAACTGTACATCATCAGTGAGTAGAAATAAGCAAATCAAAGAAATGGGAATACAAGGTACATACAACAATCAGTTTATCAATTAAAAATGGTTTAATATATTAATAAATAATATTAAAACTATTTTTTGATGGTTACATAAAATGAGAATCTCCCAAACTTTTGGAATAGAGCGAGACAATCATTCTAATTCAGATTTGGCTAATGTAAAAGGGTTTTACAACTTTCTTTGACAAGGATACGTGTGTAGAGGCTTAATGGATTTTTTTACAAAACTCAAAAAGATACTAAAAAAGTACAACCTACACACAGCATATAATCCCCACCGCAAACTTGCTACCCTTATCCGTTCTACGAAAGATCAGCTCCCTCCTCTCTCTCTGCCTGGAGTTTACAAAGTACCCTGTTCATGTAAGCTGGCGTACTTTGGACAGACAAGCAGATCAGCATCCATCCGTCTAGAGGAACACAAGTCGTACATCTTCAAACACAACTATGGCCATTCAGGCTTGGCTGACCATGTTTTGGACACCATCCACAGGGTATCATGGAAGAAAACCACCATGCTCCACCACAGCAAATTCAAGAAAGAGAGACTTTTCTTAGAAGCAGCAGTAGCTCTCAAAAACCAACCAAATCTCAATAAATACGGTTGCATTAAGCTTCCGAAGATTTGGGAAACACTCATCACCAGTTCCCACCTTACATTCCAGGCCACCTACTACTGCCCTTAGAGGGCGCTCTACCTAGATAGGACTTTAGTGTCACCCACGTGGTTGGGCTTAGTATTGTTTGTTATTTGTATATATGTTACATTAATTGTTTTTGTAATCCCCGTAGATGTCCTAGTGACTAAGACGAAATATAGGAAGTATTAAATTCTATTTTAATTCTTTTTGAGTGTTGTAAAAAAATCCATTAAGCCTCCAACATGAATTTCTTTGACAAGGCATTCATATTCAATAGCCTTCATCATCATCATCATCATCATCATCAAATTCCTGCCATGTATCCTCAAGGGGTTTACAGGATATGATAGTACTACACGAAAAATTTACATCATTACTAACTTCCTATCTACAATTTTCCTCCAAATCAGTCTGTTACTTGTCAAAACTCCAACATTACCAGATCTTATATTTCTATCATTTAAGCCACTTTGTACCGTATCAATCCACCTATATCTTGGTTTTCCTCTGGGTCGTTTTCCTGCCAACTTGGCAGAGAACGCTTGTTTTGCTAATCTTTCCCCACCCATTGCGTTTAAGTGACCATACCACCTGAGATTAGCTCTGCTAACGCATTCCTGGATGCTGACAATGTCAAGTTCTTTCCTAATATTCTCGTTTTTAATATGATATTGCCATTGATGCCATCTGTTCATGCCTCTAATCTTTCTCAGGACTCTCATATCTGTGGTCTCTAGTCTTTGGTCAAGTGTTTTACTTCTGACCCAGCTCTCAGATCCATAAGTTAAAACTGGTTTGAACACTGTCTTGTATACAGCCAATGTAGAGTTCCAACTAATTTCTCTCTTATTCCATATGAATTTATTCAATTGGCTTCCTACTATACCAGCTTTATTGATTCTGTTGTCTATTTCCATATGTAATTTACCATCTTCACTAAAAATTGTGCCTAAGCAGGTGAAATGTTTTACTTGTTCCACAGGTACACATCTGAGAGCTGCTCGACTTTTATTCGCTTTAAAACTTTCTTACATGTCATTCTTTTCAATATGAAATTCAATTTTATCCTGCTCAAGACTAATTAGTGGTCACTTCCAATTTCAAATCCTCTGTACACTCTGGTGTCCTGCACCAGGTAGAAAACATCACTATCAACAATAACATAGTCAATGAGACTTTTCTTATTTCTTGCCTCTTCTCTCCATGTGAATTTGTGCAAATTTTTATGTTGGAACATGGTGTTAGTAATAACCAGTCCATGTCCTGAGCAGAAATCCAACAGATATTTGCCATTATTATTAGCTTTGCTCTTTTCAACAAATTTTCCTAAAACATTTTTGTATGTCTGACAATCACTTCCTACTCTGCTATTTAGATCCCCAACAAGGACCAACTTTTCCTTTTTCATTGTGTCAGTAGCTTTCTCTAGAGCCTCAAAAAATTCCTCCACTTCTACCTTAGTAGAACCTTCTGTGGGACCATAGGCCCAAATAAGTCTCATTGTCCAGTTCCCCATTTTGATATTGCCCAAATCACTCTACTTGACACTACCTGCCATTCAAGAAGATGAGCCTCGTATTTTGTGTTGAATACTATGGCTACTCCTTCTTTTCCTTGATTGTTATTGCCTGAATATAACATTTTGTATTTATTGCTCAGAAAGATCTCACCAGTTTTTGTCTTTTTTGTTTCATTCACCCCTATTATGTCGATTCACCCCTATTATTCCTCAGCTAGCTCCATTTCTTTTCCATTCAGGCAAAGAAATGGAGAAAAACATGGAAAAAGAAAAGACTGGTTGTTTACCAGTCTTGGAACATCCTTCTTATGCACACAGCCCCCCAGTAATTTATCAACCGGTGTTTATTAAAAACCTACTCAAAAATTGGTGTTATCAAGTCTTTAGTTAATAGAGCACATAATGTGTGCTCCTCTCCCTCAAGCTTTCAACAAGAACTTCTCACTATCAAAACTTTAATGGAATTTAATGGTTACAAATCCATCAAATAACTGCTTCCTATGTTCCAACACCTCAGGATTCTTCAACAGACCGCAGGGTTTCAATTCCTTATATTTCTGGTATCTCTGAACCGATTGGCAGAATTTTGAAGACGTATCACCTTATTTCGACATATTTTTCTATCAACAAAATCTCTCATCTGTTGCCATCTACAAAAGACAAACTGTCACCTCTATCATTAGCTGGCATTTACCAGATACTTTGTGAAAGTAATCTGACATACTTTGGGCAGACAGGCTATTCTGTGGAAAAAAGAATTAATGAACATCAATATTATATTGAATAAATAAAACCTCAAAAGTCTGGTGTGGCACAACATAGTATTGACACTAAACACAGTATCCGGTAGAATGAAGCTCGTCTTCTCCATAGAGGCAGTTTTAAATATGAACATCTTTTCAAAGAAAATTGCAAAGCTCTTCTACATTGGCCAAATCTGAATCAGAACAACTGTCTCTCTCACTCTCTCAAAAGTTTGGGAGATTTTATATAACCATCAAAAATAGTTTTAATATTATTTATTAATATATTTCTAGCAAGCGGCAACCATTTTTAATTGGTAAACTGATTGTTGTATGTACCCTGTATTCCTGTTTCTTTGATTTGCTAGTTCCTATGTACTGATGATGTACTGTTATTTTCAGTACAAAATATCTGTACTTTCATTTCATTAAAGTTAATTACTGTGGTTATCATGTAATTTGTTGTTTATAGTCATGCCACAGGTACTTTTAAAGATTAATCTCTCACTCTGCCCAAAATTTAATTCCAAAACCATTCAAATGCAGTTCGTCAGGCATATAAAAGTCTTTTCATCCATAAAATTCACTCCATTCATCTATAAAACTGCATACCATTCCTCCTACACAATCTTCTCATTCACTCATTAGCAATCATGGTCCTTCTCAATTTAGTTCTGTCATTCCAAGGCAGAAGACTCACAGGCTTGTCTTTACTTTCTCACTCTTGTTTTTTGCTTCTATCAGCTTTCATTTCTACTCTTTCACATCTTCTCTCATTGCACATTTCTCACCTTTCAAATCATTTGTGATTTGAAATTCTTTCACTTCTTTCCTCTGTAAACTTTCAGCTTCCCTAACTACCTTGATCTTTGTACCAAGGAGCTATGCTTTAGTCACTTTCTTACACCTCTTACCATTGAATCTCCATACAATACTTTGCCCTCACTCCCAGTTTTTCACATTTTCATACTTTCCCATTCACTTTTTCTTTCATTCTTCCTCCTGATGTATCACATCACGACTGTTTCTCCAGTCGTGTTTTGTCCAGTGAAGTATGCCATGTAAGCGCACTATTTCATTCCTCGCTGTCACATCATCATCCATTTCTTTCATACTCTCATTCACATTTCGTGCACTATCGTTCACTCCTTCCACATTCTCTATCTTGATTAATCAAGACAGTGATTAATCACGATTAATACTAGTTACTTCATTCTCCCAGTTTCCACATGACTTGTGTTTCTTGCAATTAACAAATTAAATGTGTACCTCCAAACATTAAATTATTATTATTATTATCCCAAGACCTCATGGAGTCAAAGACTCATCTGGGAGGTCCTTTTATCACACACACAGCTCATCATACCATGCCTTGAACACATTCAAACTCCTTGCAGACACGACACACTCTCAGGCAAGGCATTCCAATCATTATATTCCAAACAGTTTCATTATGACATGCATCTGCATGTATCTGCATTTGGGTTGTGCAAACACAATCCAAATGCAGACTTGCAGCACTCAAAACCTCATATATCTGATCTAAACCTTATTCGTCACATTAGCATAACATTTAACAAAAATTTAACAGGAACTCGTATATATACAAGTTCCTATTAAATTTTTCAGTGTTAATCAATTTTGTTTAAAAAAGTAAGGTATTTAATATATTTGTATGAATCTGAATATTGTATCGCAATCATAATTCTGAAGGATTGTAAGGTTTCAAGATTCACATACAGGATGACTTTAAATTGATAATGTGTTTTTCTTTTTTTTTTCCTTTAAATTTAGCACAATGGCTTTCTAGAGCTAATTACTTAATATAATAACTCTCAAAGAAATCAGAATATACAATATCTGTTACATTGCCAGTAAAACATCCCAATATATTTGATCTCTCCATTATTAACAATTAATGCTGCTAGTGCTAATTGTTATCTGAAAAAGAAGTTTCCATGATTAGTAAAGCAATCTGAACTGTGCTACTGGCAGTAACACAGTTCAGATTGCTCTTATAAGAAGAGGCAAAAAATCTTGGAGAAATGAGGAACTAATCTCTGATGGTTAAATACCAAAACAACTTGTAATAATATAACATCACTTGTCCTTTACACGATGATCAGCATTCATTTTAGACAAATTATGACTCTACAACTGTGTTATAAATAACATGGTTGTAGAGTCCATAATTTGTCTAAAATGGACAACATTACTTGTAATTGACAACTAAAATGCACGAAAAGGACGATGAGCATCACAAGCACATACAAGTAACATTTCCTGAATTTTGGCTATAAAAAAAACATATAGTAATGTGCACTTACTCGGATTCTTCTCATTGCTGCAACAATTTCTACTCGGCTGCTGGGTCTAGGAACATCTAAGGTACCAATATACTAGAAAATTAAATATTAAGAGCATATTAGATAAAAAAATTTCTTTAATTAAGAACATTTCTAAATTAAAGAAAATAATTAACATTTTGTTATTTTTCAATGACAATAAAAAAAAGGTCAAAATTCAATTTAATGCATTGTGAGAAACACATTTCATAAGCAAAATCTCGCATTTCTTTTAATGTGTCAATAATGGCCAGTCACGGTCAGTTTCATCTGACCTAACTAATACTTTAATGAGGAAAGGAGGAGTATTCCTATCTGCACTGTCTTCTGTGTCTGTTAAGTTAGAATTTACATGCATTCTCTGTCCAGTTTATTTGTTTTACAGGTATAAAATACAATATGAAATTGCTCAGAGTTAAGAATTTGACTACCAATCTTTCCCACTTTTTTTTTTTTTGAAAATTATTAGTGTCTATGACAAATTTATATTACAGTTCTACTGAACAGGTATACTTCAAAAGCCAGAACATGGTTCATAAAACTATAACCTTCATTTAGCTTATGCTGCATACATATGTATTGAAAAGTTGTGATAATCACCATGCAGGAATTGAGGTAGAAACAATGTAACTTACACATTATTCTACATATTCCCACAAAGTGTTATACACTTGTTATTACAATGCTGCTGCACCATTTGCAATCATCTGAGAAAAAAGTCTTTCCCTTGTTGCACAAACCATTCCTCAGCTACAGATATGACTTCATCTGTGGTAAATTTTGTTCCTTTCAATTGGAGAATAGGAAATAGTCAGATGGGACCAGGACTGGCGAATAGGGTGGGTGAGGCAGACATTGAAAGCCCAAGTTGTGTATTATCTGTTGGGCCTCATGAGCAGTGTGAGCAGGTGCATTGTCCTGCAAAAGCAATACGCCTCTGCTCAGTTTCCCATGGCATTTTTCCTTCAGTACCTCCTTCAATTCCTTCAGAGCTGTTGAATAAATTGCCGTTGTAACAGTTTCACCTTTTTTGAGGTACCTGGTAAGAATTGCACCATCCACATCCCAAAAGACAATGGCAAGAACCTTCCCTGCTGACTTTGGATTTGGAACTTCTTTCGCCATGGAGAACCTTTGTGTCTCCACTCCATTAACTGTTGTTTGGTCTCTGAGTGATAGTGATGAAACCAGGTACATCAACAGTCAAAATACGAGCCTAAAAATTTGCACCTGATTTCTCAAAATGACCCAAAATCCCTTCAGATAATAGCACACATTCTTGATTTTGGTCAGAATTCAAGCATTTGAGGACCCACTTCACTGAGAGCTTCTGATGTCCAAATGTTGGTCATTGCCTGGATATCCCCAGAGTATTTGGAATATTTTTCACTGGTATTCATCTACCATCAAGAATTATGGCATGCACTGCACTGATGTTTTAGGTATGATTGCTGTGGAAGGTCTTCCTGACCTGAGGACATCTGTTGTCTCAGGATGCCCAGTTTCAAACTTGGCCACCCAACTGGCAAATGTTGGGTATGCTGGAGCACAGTCCCCTAAAGTCCCAAACAAAGTTTGGTGAATAAGCGCCTCCACAGCACAATTGGAAGAATGACGATGCATTGCACCCTTCAATTGGAAAAGGCCAATTCATGATGGGAGGAATCTTCATATGGAATTTTTCAACTGAAGGTGAGTTAGCCGGGCATACAGGCATCGGCCTTTAGGACACATGCAATTTACAGACAAAAAATACTGATAGTGGTGAGCAGTAGATGGCATTGGTATAGATGATGAAGACGAGGAGTTGTAGAGTGGGTGTCCTCCCTCAATGAGTCTTTGGACTCCTTGGAGGTTTCATGAAATAATAATAATAATTTCAGTTGTGGACTTTTCTTGCAGCACTCAAAACTTGATGATGGCCCACACCTCCGTGTCTTTGAATTTCTTCAACACCTCTGACATGTCTTCTTATAGACCCTAAAACAGGGGTCTGCAACTGGCGGCCTGCAGCCCAGATGTGCATTTTTGGCAGCACAGAAAAGGTTGACCATACTTACGTGGCATGTGGCCGTATGTTGAATTATTTAAATAACACATTTTATAATATGAGTAATAAATTAAAAATAATTTTATACCTATACTTTGTGACATTGCCATGCAACTTGGCGTGATTCACTGTGTGAATCATCATGAGTGAGGATAACAAAGGCAATTTCATCCAACAACAACCAAGATTTTGCTGAGATTTTAAGATTGATATAATAAAAATTCATAACTCAAGTATTTTTTCACTCACTATTTTCTCTTAATTAAAAGCTTGTGGCCCGATTATTAAAAATAAAAGTTGAATGTGGTTCGTGAGGTCTGAAAAGGTTGCCAACTCCTGCTCTAAAAGAAACAGAACAAATTATTACAATTTGATGAAACTTGGGGCTTAGAGGGTTTTAAGATATGTTCTTTCTTATGGTTATATGAGTTGCTTTAATATCATTTTTGTTCTAGGTGTTAATCAGAACTTTTGAGCACCCCACCCTATATAATTTTTCCTCAATACTTTTGGCACTACTACACATGTTCCAGACTGAAACCAAAATTGAAAATACTTGACATAATTTGACAGAGATCTCTAATGCTAAATTTCATCCATTTGGTATGGAGCTAAGAAGGAGGGCGATGATAGCAAATGATTTCATGTGCAGGCTGTGTAGAAGAAATCGATGTGAGTTTTTAGATGTGCAGAGTGAGTTTGATGGCAAAAAAGACTTGTATAAGAGGGATGGCCTGCACTTGAATTCATTTGGCATCAGGAACCTGGAAAAATTACTTCTTGGTATGAGACCTAATGTAGAGAGTCAGGGAAACTAGATCTTCAAAGGAGGAATGGGAAAAATGGGAAAGGTGTGTGAAAGTCAACTATGGTAAGCAAACATGAAAAAGATATGAATGTCTTTGAACGTGGTTATGTGTATGGTGAAGGGATGGAAAAATATGCTTCGGGTTCGGATTTTTTGAGTATGCCTGGGAAGGGAGAAGAGAAAGTTCTAGAACAAGACCAAATAGATTGCATATCTAATTATAAGAATAGGCCAGGTGGTAATCTATTATGTCTATACACAAATGCTAGGAGCATCAGAAACAAAGGGGTTGAGTTCATTGCTTTATTGAATATGATGTGGCCTAAGGTTGTTGGCATTAGTGAAACCTGGCTATCAAAATCAGATATGGTAACTGGGATCAGGTGTAATGGGTATACTATTTTTAGGAATGATAGAAGAGATAGGAAAGGAGGAGTACAACTAATCATATCAGATGACTTAAGTCCATTAGGGTAGAAATGAAAGAAAACAATGTCCCATTTAGCAGTGAGTTTGACTCTATCTAGTGTGAAGTGGAGGTTAACAGAATGAAATATTATGGTAGGGGTGTTGCTGCCAGGTCTCAGTAGTGAGACCTGGCAGCTCAGTTTCATGGGACAAAGAAATACATCACCATTTTAGCCTTATGGTTATCAAATGAGTGATCATTATTGGTGACTTTAATTTTCTAAACATTGATTGGGTAGAAGAGAAATCTAATGATAAGAAAGAAGAGGAATTTATTGAATTGTTGTGAGACAACTTTCTCAAACAGCATGTGAAAGAAGGAACTCGAGGTCAAAGAGTGTTGGGTTTGCTTATAGCTTCAGAAAAACAGATCTCTGTCAAGAATATGGCTATTTTAATATTTTAACAGGAGGATCATTGTCACCAGTTGGTGACAGTGATCATCCTGTGCTTTCTTGGGAAATATCTAATTGTGTTGATGTTCCAATTAGAACAGGTTACATGCTGAACTACAAGGCTGGAAATTATGATCAACTTAGGAGAATATTATCTTTGGTTCCATGGTATCAGTTACTGCATGATACCATGAGGTGGTATCTGAATGCATCCCTAGTGTTCAAAGAATAAATAGGTTGGGAATGAAATGGATGTGCAACCTTATTAAGCAAGAGCTCCACAAGAAGGTGATGCGGAAAGATTATATTATGAGAATAAGAGTGAGAGGAGCTATGATATATACAAAGCTCAGGCCAGAAAAGTAACAATTACTGGAACGCTAAATCGGAGTATGAAAAGAAATTGGCCATGCAAGCTAAAGGTGCATAGTGCTACTGCTACATTGAATGAAGAGTTAGAGTTCATGAAAATGAAGTTGAAGAGCTGTTGAATAACCTGGATAAGAATTTGTCTATAGGGACAGATGGAATATCAGCCTGTTTGCTAAAGGAATGTTCAGCTGAATTGGCTATGCCTTTCACATGTTTGTATAACTTGAGTCTCAGCTCAGGAATGATACCACATGAATGGAAGGAATGTATGATAGTTCTATTATATAAGGGTGGTATAAAAACTGATGTGTCTAACTACTGACCTATCTGGTGTGGTAGTGAAGATTTTAGAGAAGTTGGTAAGAACTCGCATACAGAAATGGATAGACAAGCAAGCTATACTCATCAAGGAGCAGCATGGGTTTACTGAAGGAAGGTCATGTTTTAGATTTGCTCATGTTATGGCTGAGATGGATAAAGGAAATCGATACACTATGATAATGTTGGAATTTCTCAGGCATTTGATAGGATACCACACGAAAGGCTGTTGCATAAACTGGAGAATATGGGAATGGAACATAAACTCTTGACTTGGATCAGGGAATAGTTGATAGACAGATATCAAAAAGTGGTATACAGTGGGTGTGAATCTGCCAGATTTAAGATGACCAGTGGTATACCCCGGGTTCAGTCCTTGGGCCATTATTGTTCAATCTATACATTCATGATACAATCAGGGTCTAACATCAGATGTGCAATTGTTTGCCGATGATACAAATATAGACAAGGCAATCAGGGATGCTACTGGTTTTCAGCACTTACAAAATGATTTGAATAGACTGGAAATTTGGGAAAACGAAAACGGCTATCAGTTTAATGTCAGTAAGTGTGAAGTTATGCACTTTGGCATGATTAGATTTCCAGCAGAATATTATATTAGCAGGGTTATGCTACAAGAAACTGAGGAGGCAAGGAATCTTGGCATATTGGTAGATAGGAATTTGAATTTAAAGGTCACATAGCAAAAGTTGTAAATACAACACAGAGGATAATTGTGATGTTGAAGTGAACCGTGATATGTAAGGATAAGGAAGTCATTTTGCCTCTTTATAAGGCTTTTATAAGACAACACTTGGATTATTGTGCACAGATTTGGTCTTCCGGATTCCAAGGAGATAAAGAAGCTGTGGAAAAGAAAGCTGTTTCGTTATATGGAAGGTGGGAAGAGAACGCGGCATCCATAAAAGTTAAGTTTCTTCACAGTCAAGAATGGGGTAAGAGTTAGGTTTCTCTCACAGAGCAGTGAGTGAGTGGAATAGTTTGCCTTTAGGGGGCAGTGAGTGCATCTAGTGTGAATGAATTTAAGGGACGGTATGACAGCTGGTTTGGGTGATTTATAGACTCCTTCGATGAGTACTCGACTCCCTGGAGGTCTTAGGTAATAATAATTACTATCGTTGTGAAGTATTTTGATAAAAATAATCTAAATGCAACCAAAACCGAACCACATAAAAGTGCCTTTTATTTTTCTTTACTTTAATGCCATCTAACATTTGTGAAGACAAGTGAGGAGTTAAACTCCACCACATACTCTGGTGTATATCCCAATTCTTTCTTTTACGGTTACAGAGCAGTCAGCATTCATTGTGAAGAATTTATGGAGACATGACATACATGTTAGAATAATTACTTTACTTATCATTGAGGTCATCATCAGGAAAACATACATATGCACAGAATACAGGCTACATGACACTAGACTACACAAAAGTAAGATGAATGTAAATGTTCGTTAATCATTTACTCTAATCTGACCTCCAGTGGGGGGAAAGAAAAACTACATTAAACAATTTCTAAAGTCCTCTCTCGTATTAAGATTCTCTTCTGTTTGATGATGTTTCAGCATTTCACAGGTTTCTTTGATTATCTTTCAAACCAGACTTATCATTTACACAAAGAGAATGAAGACGCCAGCTTCGAAGACAACTCGAAGAAAAACGTCAAAATGGTGACAACAGTTGGACCATCAACTACAGACAAGATAAACTGGTGAAAAAACCAAGTAATACCACTAGCAGCCACCATGGAGACCAGCAGGCAGGTACTGCATAGGAAATGTGCAAGACCCATGCGATCCAACAAACGTCCCACAAAACCCTACATATCCACTTCACCAACATCCATGGCCTAAACTCCAACCTGAATAGTGTCCACTACCACCTACAGTCTACCAAAGCCCCACCTACTCTTCCTGGCAGAAACCCAAATCTCACCTCCCCCCCAGCACCACTTATCTCAACCTCCCAAACTACTCACTCTTCAACGACTTTCGCCCCAAGGGTGGTGTCTGCGCATACATCCGCTCAGACATACCTTGCTAGAGAGCGCCTAACCTAGAATCACCCAACTTTGACCTTCTTTGGTTGAAAATATCCCTTCCCCACTCAGTTCAATTCATCTGCTGCCTCTATTGCTCCCCCAATGCAACCAACCACCCTGAGCTCTTTAATTTCCTCTCCCTAAAAGTTGACTTTCTCCAATCCCACTTTCCCAACAGCGAAATCATCCTTCTAGGAGATTTTAATGTCCACAAAACTAACTGGCTTTCCTCCTCCAGTTGTACAGATCTTGCAGACAGAAATGCAGAAACATTTGCCATCGCCAACGACCTTACACAACTTGTTCAGATGCCAACCAGAATACTAGATAACCCAAACCACTCCCCAAACACCCTAGATCTCTTCCTCACCAATGACCCCCCCCCCCCCAAATACACAGTGAAAGTAGTGAGCCCCCTGGGCAATTCTGACCACAACCTAGTGTTCATCTCCTCCCCCTATGCAACAATGTTTACACAGACACTCCCATACAAGAGTAGTTTGGCACTATAACAGTACCAAGTGGGACACCCTCCACAACTTCTATGCCGCATTCCCATGGTTGGACTATTGCTTCTGTCTTCCAACCCAAACATATGCACCGAGCTTATTACCAAAGTAATCCTCACCAGCATGAATACGTACATTCCACACAACACTCTGAACTGCCATTCCCTAACGAAACCCTGGTTCTCCAAAAGATGTGCCAAGACTGTAGAGATGTAACACCAGACATACCACAACTGGCTGAAATCAAGAACCTCATCCTCCCTAAAAGCTTACACTGAAGCCTGTAATAGATGCAAAAAAAAAAAAAAAAAAAAAATCAACGCTTCCAAAACAGAGTTCGAAAGAGCAAAAAGCAGGAAACTAGCAGCCTGACCAAATGGCAGCCGAGCCTTTTGGTCTCTTGCCAAAGCAATTGGCCGCAACTTCTGTCCAACACTCTGCCCACCCCTATCACACCCTGATGGCTCTACTGCCTCATCACCCACAGAAAAAGCCAATCTGGCATCATACTTTGCTTCA
Organism: Typopeltis vanoorti; assembly: GCF_054136105.1. NCBI lineage: Eukaryota > Metazoa > Arthropoda > Arachnida > Uropygi > Thelyphonidae > Typopeltis > Typopeltis vanoorti. Next base: position 187,345,132 of record NC_143549.1, on the reverse strand, counting down.
AATGCATGCATAACTGACGATAGTAAATCCCCCAACCATTCCAGACACCCAATATACAATGCCCCGTATATCCTTTTGCCAGGATGAAATCAGAAAAATACTGTCCCAATTAGACACAAAAAAGTCTCCTGGCCCCAATGGCATTCCCCAATTGTTCTGAAAAATTGTGCTCCAGAACTGACCCCTATCCTATGTCACCTCTATATATATACTCTCCTACTCCACTGGAATCTATCCCGTAAACTGGAAATTGGCCTATATTCAGCCCATTCCCAAGAAGGGTGACAAGTCACTGCCATCCAATTACCATCCTACCTCGCTTACCTCAGTCCTGTCAAAGGTAATGGAAAAAATCATCAATTCCCACCTCATACACTATCTTGAAGACACTCACCAAATAAATGACCGCCAGCATGGATTCTGCCACTGCCAATCAACAGGAGATCTACTCACATACGTCACCCATCTTTGGACAAATGCTATGGAGAGGTTTGGCGAATCTCAAGTGGTTGCACTAGATATCTCCCAAGCCTTTGACCGGGTCTGGCACAAAGGCCTACTAGGCAAACTACCATCATTCGGTCTGACGCAGGATTTCTGTAGGTGGATTGCCAGTTTTCTGTCTGAATGTACACTGTGTGTGATGGTGGATGGCTCCCTATCCTCGCACCACTCAGTTAATGCTGGGGTCCCACAGGGTTCTGTCCTCTCACCAACCCTGTTCCTGCTGAACATCAACGACCTAATGCAATTGCCCTCCAACCCAATACACAGTTTTGCAGATGACAGCACACTACACTCCTCGCTTGTATCTGATAAGCCTTACCCTACACAACTCACCTCATCCTACAGAAAATCAACCACCACCGCCCTCAACTCTGATCTCCAAGCCATCCTACAATGGGGTTCGGATAACCTCATAAATTTCAATGCCAACAAAACCCAGTTCTGTACTATTTCCCATAAAAAAGAACAACTTTTTCCCAGTATCCTTTTCGACGATACCCAAATTTCCAGACAGCCTGAGATCCCTCTCCTCTGAATCACCCTTACATCAAACCTCTCCTGGCACAAACATATCTCAAACATTGCATCCTCAGTCTCAAAAATACTAGGATTTCTCTTCCACTCAAGACATTACTTCACCCCTGAACAGCTACTACCATTATACAAGTCACAAATCTGCCCAACTATTGAATACTACTCCCACATAGGGGGTGGTGCTCCTAAAAGCTCTCTCAAAATGCTTGGCTCAATACAGAGGAGGGCAATTAGACTTATCAATAATCCATCCCTTACCAACCCCCCCCCCCACTTTCACACAGACATTTGGTCTCTGCAGCAAGTATATTCTACAAATATTTCCATGGGAAATGCTCATCCGAAATAACATCAATAATTCCCCCGCTCAGTACTATAAGCTCATTGGAACACATGCAGCTGCTGCACAACATCCCTTCACAGTACACCCAGAAACAAACAGAACAAATTTCTTTTCCTGTTCCTTCATCTCTGCAACTGCTGCACTGTAGAACAGTCTCCCACCTGCTGTGTTTCCCAACAAATACAATTTAAAGTCATTCAAATTAAATGTAAACAAATTCCTCCTTTCCCAACCCACCACCCATACACAGTACTAATGTATTATAGGTTGACCAATCAACCTCCTGTGTATGGGCCCAACATAAAAAAAAAATAAATAAATAAATAATAAAAAAAAAAAAAAAAACAGGTTTCGGTGCAATGTAGGGACTTGGTGCCTTTCCAGTCAATTCTGTGACAGGTTTGGAGTGCGTCTGACAGGCCTGTTTTACCACAGTGGAGGTATATAATGTAGCGTTTGTGTTCATCTGTTCTAATTGGGATGGTGTGTCCTGCTTCCCCTATATAAGGTAGGTTACAGGTACACTGAATTTTGTAAAACCTCTGGTATGGAAGAGATGAGTAAATTTCTTAATTTTGCATGGGATTTGAAGGTTCTCTTGATATTGTATTTAAGTAGTGTTCTATCTATTTTTTCTGAAATGCCCATAATTTATGGTATGGTATTCATTTTTTAAAACGTTTGGCTAATAATTTCAAATTCTTGGTTCAGAACCTGTTCATTAGAGCAAATTGTTAGGGATCTGTGTTTGAGGGTGGTGATGACCCCTAGTTTTTGTGTTGGATGGTGATTATGAATATACACACACATATATATAAGTGTATGAGAGAGAGAGTGAGAGAGTGAATGTGTGGTTTTTTTTTTTTTTTTTGGTTGGTTGGTTTGCAGTAGACTGCTGTGATGGAGAGGCAGACAGAGGGAAGACATGTAACATGTGTCTAAAAAAGGAAGAGAGTTATTGTTTTTGATCTCGATGGTGAATTGGATACATTTGTGTTGTTTGTTCAGGTGGCTTAGGAAAGTATTTAATGTTTCATGGTCATGGGATTTTCTTTGGATCTTAGGGCCAATCTCCTCTCATATTCCAGTTTCGCCTTCCTTACCACACTAGTCACTCTTCTGGCCTGTGTCATCAGTAGTCGTTAAGATCTCAGAGAAAGTAGTGAGGGACCGTATACAGCATTGGGCAGATGAGGGTAATGTTATATGTGAGAGTCGACATAGATTTGTGAAAGAGCCCTCTTGTTTTAACAATATGCTAGCCTTTTATAATAAAGTTACAAGAATATTAGATGAGGGAAAGGCATATACTGCAATTTTCTTAGACTTAGCGAAGGCATTTAACATGGTGCCACATGATAAGCTGATATTTAAATTGCAGCACATGGGTCTGGATGTCAGATTGGTCAACTGGATTCAGGATTGGCTGTCTGGTAGAGCAGTTTCAAGGAGGCAGAGGGTTACAAGTGGGGTCCCACAGGGTTCAGTACTAGGACCTATATTGTTTAACCTTTATATCAATGATATTGCCAGTGGATTGCAAGGGGATATTCGGTTGTTTGCAGATGATGCGAAGCCGGGAAGGATTATTAGTAATAGTGCAGATGTGGTAGCCCTGCAAGAGGATTTGAATAAGCTAGATAGATGGGCAAATGAATGGGGATGTCAGTTTAATGCAGCAAAATGTAAGGTCTTGAGGTTTTGGGAAACATCGATGGGATGCAGCATACTCTATGGGAGGAGTTATACTGGAGGAAGTAGGAGAGACAAGAGATCTGGGTTGATGATTGATAGAAACCTGAAATTTAGGGGACATATTGCAAAGGTGGTGATAACACATAGGATTATCATAGGATTTCTGCATTTATGAGAAGGACACTGACCTTCAGAAATAAAAGGGTTGTCATTCCATCGTAAAAGTCTCTGATCAGACCACAGTTAGACTATTGTTCTCAGATTTGGTCCCCAGGATTTGAAGGGGATAAATTAACTGTGGAAAGGGTACAAAGACGGATGACAAAGATCGTTTCAGGACTACAATTTTGGTTATGAGGATCGGCTGAGGGAATGTGGACTGCAGAGTTTGGTGGATGGAGGAGTGAGAGGTGATATGGTTGAGACTTTTGGACTGTTGAGAGGTGGTTGTGGAGGGTTTACACTAGGGAGTTCTTTCGCTTGGTTGAATAGCGGGAAGAAGTGATAACAAAAGGCATCCCTGGAGGTTGTGGGGGGGAGACTGTGGGTGGGAGGGTGGGGAGTGGTTTCTTTGCGCATGGAGAGTGGTTGAACCGTGGGGTGCATTGCCTGATGGAGTGGTGAGAGCGAGAACGGTCAATGAGTTTAAGGAGCGGTATGATAGACTTTGTGTTTCTCGGGGGAGACCTCCCCCCTCGTTGAGTCTTTACAGATTTTTGTTCTTAGGAAGGACCTCCCACGATGAGTCTTTTGACTCCATGGAGTCCTGAATAATAATAATAATAATAATGGGGTCAAATGGCAAAAATATTATCAACATATCTGAGCCAGACTTTAAGCTGCCAGAATCTAGAGCTCACTCCAAGTCTTCTATGTAAAAGTTAGCTAGCTGTTTGGGGGGGGGGGAGTGATGAGCCCTATGGCTGTACCTTCTTTTGCAGGTAAAAATTATTTTGCCATGTGAATTACCTGGAACAGAGTATGTGGGTAAAGAGGGCCATAATATAGGGCAGAAGCATGTTCTATAAGAGAAGAATAGTATCGAGACATTAGTAAAAAGGGCAGTTATGTCAACGCTGTCTAATAAATCTTCTTCGTTGAATGTGATGTTTCTAATTTTGTTTATGAAGTGTTGTGTATTTTTATGTAGTAGGGGGAATTTGCCAAAAAATTTAGACACCATCTGTTTTTATTTCAGTCAGATTCTTTGCAAATACATAAATGGACAAAATGTATTCATTAGTTATTAAATTAATATTGAAAATTGTGGTGTTTGTTACATTGGACAAAAGGGACATTCAGAGAAATCCGTCAGAATGAACATGCCAAAAATGTGGAGGAAAAAAGTGAGCATATAAATGAGGATTGGCCTTTTATATCACCAATGAAAACCATCAAGTCAATTGGCAAATCACCAAAATACCATATACAGAATTTAACACTTATGTATGCAAATTTAAAGAGACTAGTGAGATGATACAATATCTGACCTAGTGTAATAAAAACCAAGGCCTGATATTAAATCAACTCTGGGCAGCATACATAAGAGATCTACATACTGAAGAATTAGGCTAGGAGACAACATATGTCATATCCTGTAACAGTGACCTACTCTCATCTCCTTCTTACATTCAGCATCTGTCACATGTTGAATGAATTAAAAAAAAACGATAGTTTTTGTAATTTTGAAATCTCCATATTAATACCGCTTTATATTTGCGTTTGTTGTGTCAATCTAATGAAGTATACAATATTGTTGTGCAAAAATAATCATTGAATTTATTAAATTGTTTTACATTTTTACATTTTTTTTTTGCCAGTATTAATTTAATAATTATGAATACTGTAAGCCACAGGAAGATTATTATTATTGTGTGACACTACCAAAGACTCATCATGGGAATGCACTCTGCTCTACTCTTCTGCACACATCTCTCCTACTACTTAATTCTCCACCTACACATAACGACATTACTACCAACAACACTGTCTACTGTCCATCATCACCAACAATAACCATTCATTCCCCCCCATTACATAAAAATACACAACACTTCATAAACAAAATGAGAAACATCACATTCAATGAAGAAGATTTATTAGTCAGCTTTGACATACCTGCCCTTTTCACTAATGTCGCAATACTATTCTTCTCTTATAGAACATATTTCTGCCCTATATTATGGCCCTCTTTACACATACTCTGCTCCAGGTATTTCACATGGCAAAACAATCCTCAGTCACCTGAACAAACAACACAAATGTATCTAATTACATTTGATCCAAAGGGGTCACACTTAGCTTCCAAGTGTGACCCCTTGTTTACCCCCCCACTCTCCATGTATCGAAAAATTTCTTCTGTATCCCTTTAATAACTTATAAGTTTCTATCATATCCCCTCTCCTCTGCCTGCCAGCTAAACTCTGCAACCCACATACCCTCAATCTATCCTCATGGAGAACATTCCACAGACCTGTCACCAGCTTGGTTACTGATCTCTGAATCCTCTCCACCAACTCCCTATCCGCAAAGAAACACACAATTGACCAAATTTGTGCACAATAGTCAACATGTGGCTGAATCATAGCCTTATCAAGACCTAACCGTAATTCTCTGACTGTTTGTCATATATTGAAAAATTTCCTTTACATCAATTTTATAAAACCCATTTACTATCTTTTAAGTTTCTATCACGTCCCCTATTTTCCACATGTCAACTAAATGTTGCAATCTATGCACCTTCAACCTGTCTTCATAGGAAGCATTCCACAGACCTGTCATCAGCTTAATCACTCATCTCTGAATTCTTTCTACTACTTGCTGATAATGAAGAAACTAAGGTGACCAAATCTGTGCACAGTAGTCAAGATGTAGCTGAATCATAGATTTTATAAAGAAGGATAATAATCTCCCTATCTTTACATGTCAATGTGTTCTTCAGCATCCAAGTAATCCTCTGAGCTATTTTACAACTCTTGCAATATGTCCTTTGGATTTCAAATCTCTATCCACCATCAGATCCCTAGTTTCATCAAGTTAGGGATCTTTTCATCCCAAAGTGAATTATATTACATTTTACAACACTGAAATGACAACCACTGTCCTTTGCGCACACTGCAAATTTATTTAAATCATCTTATAAGATATCTACATCATCTTTATCAACTATTGCCCTCTCTAGGTTTGCATCATTAGTGAACAACTGAATATCCCTCCTCAAATCTTCTGCTATATAATTAATGTGCAAATTAAAGACCAATACAATGGTCCTAGTACAAGGCCCTGTGGGGACTCCACTAGTCACCCTCATTTGCCTTGATTTCACTCCACTATACACAACCTTCTGATGTCTTTCAGCTACATCCCCTATCCATGCCACCAGCCTCATATCCATTTCCATTTGCTCCAACTTATGTAATAGTTTTCAATGCATATTATGTCAAATGCCTTTGCAAAGTTCAGCAGCATCATGGTATAGCCATTTACTTTATCAAATTCTGCTGTCACCTTATTATAAAATGTGAATAAATTACTGAGGCAGGACCATCTTTTACAAAGCCATACTGCCCAATATAGTTTCATATTCCTATCCACTCAATTCCTGAATTTTACTTTTAACCAACTTTTCTAATACTTTAACCACCACTCCAGAGATACTAATTGGTCTGTAATTTGCTACTTCTGTCTTGGTGCCACCTTTATGTAATGGAACTATCTTACCATCTTTCCACTTCCTTGTAACCTTGTCAGAACTGTAAAAGATTAAACTTCTTCAGAGGCACTGCTGGTTTACTCACATTCTCATAGCACAGGAGCAGACAAACCATCCAGGCCTACTGTGGTATTCACATTGATATTTTTCAATATACTAAGTACCTCCACAGTTCATCTACCTTAATGCTAACATCAGTCTCTGTCATCTCAGTAACTGCAAAGTCACCACTTGGATGATATACCATTCCAAAGTGATTACTTAATAATTGAATTATTTCTTCTGCTTCTATTGCTATCCTACCATCAACAATGAGTAAAGTTATCTTTCCATAATAATTCTTTCTCTTCCTTGCTACATAGCAAAAAAACTCTATTGGATTTACTTTAACCTGCTTAGTTAATTTTCTCTCCAAATCTGATTTAGCCTTCCTTACCATACTAGTTATCTTTCTTTCTTGTGCTTTATTCTGCTCATGGGCATGTTGATCCTCTTGTTGTTTATATTCCTTCCACAATGTAGGGAGGATATTCGGTTGTTTGCAGATGATGTGAAACTGGGAAGGGTTGTTAGTAATAATGCAGATGTGACAGCCCTGCAAGAGGATTTGAATAAACTAGACAGATGGGCAAATGAATGGGGTATCAGTTTAATGCAGCAAAATGTAAAGTCTTGAAGTTTGAAATACATCAATGGGTGGCTGCATACTCAATTGGAGGAATTGTACTGGTGGAAGTAGGGGAGAAAAGAGATCTGGGGATGATGACTGATAGAAACCTGAAATTTAGTGAACATATTGCAAAAGTGGTGAAGGTAACTCAGAGGATTGCTGCAATACTGAGAAGGATGCTGAACTGCAGAGATAAAAGAGTTATTGTTCCGTTGTATAAGACCCTGATCAGACCATACTTAGACTATTGTTCTCAAATTTGGTCCCCGGGATTTGAAGGGGATATATTAACTGTGGAAAGGTTTCAGGACTGTACAATATTAGTTATGAGGATCAGCTGAGGGAATGTGGACTGCAGAGTTTGTTAGATAGAAGAAGGAGAGGAGTATGATTGAGACTTTTAAACTGTTGGGAAGTAGTTTACAGGGAGTTCTTTCGCTTGGTGGAACAGAGGAAAGGAGTGATAACAAGGAGCCATCACTGAAGTTAAGAAAGGAAGCTGTGAGCAAGAGGGTGAGGAGTGGTTTCTTTGCGTGGAGGGTGGTTGAACCGTGGAATGCATTGCCTGATAGAGTGGTGAAAGCAAGAATGGTCAATGAGTTCAACGAGTGGTATGATAGCCTATGTGTTTCCTAGGAAGGACCTCCCACTATGTCTTTTGACTCCATGGAGGCCTGAATAATAATAATGCTTTCTTTTTTAGCAGCTCCGGCTTTATATTGTTAGCCATCCACTTAATCCCTACTCGGTTTATCCTCCTGATCCTGGGTATGCACTCTGATACCAGAAACAACATGTTATAGAGGGAACAGAGGTTTGAGAGTGCTGATTCTGGTAATAGCATCAGAAAATATATCCATAATCAAATTAGATATATAATTGTGGAGTTAAGGGGTGCATAGATTTCAATCTCAGAGTAAAGTTTCATATTTACTCTCAGAGTAAAAATGAAATTTTGAACATATAATCACTTATATTCATGAAGATAGCTGAATTGTCTTTATCTGCTTTAAGTATTATAATATCTTTGCTCTTTAAATTTGAAAGTGTTCTTTTTTCTGAGGAATTTATGTTCTTTTTAGGAGGATGAGAAGAAGAAGAGAGAAGGATTGCAGTCTTCAATCTAATATCATTTGCAACAGGTTGAGATAAAAAGTAAAGGTCTTTTCTAAGCTGCAAATAATATCTATTTTAGGAATGTGCTCTGGTGTGACTACAAAGTTGAACTGTCTTTAAAATGCTAGCTTCTGCTGATGTCAAGTTATAATTAGAAATCTTAAACAGTACTTTTTCATTAGGTAGGACAACTCTCAGGATGAAACTTTTCTTGTATATAGCATTAAATTTTTTGATTTGTCTCTTTTTGAAGGCTAGAAAAATATTGTAAGTGGCGTTGATCATATTTTCTAAACAAGAATAGGTCAGCATCTATGCAATTAGATAGATTATAGTGCAAGTAAAGACACAATGAATCAGCTTGGTTAAGTGTATACCTTGGATTGTATTGTCTTGTATAACAGGGCAAACATCACTTTTTGATAGATCTGTTTAGCTCTTCTTGTTTGCCCTGTTACGTAACAAATAACATTAGATTGAAGACTGTGATCCTTCTCTCTTCTTCTCATCCTCCTAAAAAGAACATCAATTCCTCAGAAAAACAGAGCTCTTTCAAATTTAAAGAACAAAGATATTATAATACTTAAGGCTGATAAAGGCAATTCAACTGTTATCATGAATATAACTAATTATATATCTAAAATTTCATTTTTACTCTCAGAATAAAAACGAAATTTTTATTAATATAATAACCTATGGGAAAATGTATAATTTGTTCCTCAGATTTCTTTTTTGACCCTTAATTTTTTTTATAAAAGAATTAAGGTATGCCTCATGGTCTAGTTAAAGGAAAACCATGAAGCTGAAAGACAATAAAAGCTATTCAGAATATAAATTTATTATTCTACTTCTTAACAAAGAATTGAGCTAACATAGTTTGGCAGGCATTTTGTTTCTTTTTTTTCATACAACTGACATTATGGCCTATTGCCTCTTCTACTCTTCTGCAAATTTTACTGCTTCTCTCTTCATTAGGGTCAGCCTCTAAGCATTCCTGCTTAAAAACTTCAATTGTACAAAAAATATTTTCAAATTTTCTTTTTCTGTGAAATCTCTTTTGGTTGACTATCAGTCAGTGGTTAAATTTTCTTCACATTCTTCGGGATCTTCCCGCTGTGCATCTAAATTTAGCAGGTCGGAATCACTCATTCTTCAGAATGAGATTTGATTAACTCTTGGACGTTATCATTAAAGGGAAGAAAGAAATGAAGAACGTACGAATTGGTTGCCAACATGCGAAATCACATGCTTTATAGATAAAATTTCCCAACTGTTATACAAGCAAAATAGTTACCACTTTAAAAACTACAATGATCATAAAAGAGAAGTTAATTTTCCGACGTGTAATAATAAACAACTCATCCCAGAAGACGGATTGATTACCCTATTATCAGAATGGATTATCCTTTTTGTGACATGCGCAGAAGTGTCGAAGGGTCTAGAACCTGTGGCCGTACTATAGCAGAAGACATAAATTTTGGCGGTGAAAATTTGAAACATAGTATACATATAGCGTACATGGAAGTAGTGTAATATGCCATTTAAAATAACTTTGTAAAATGTTTTAAATCGGTAACTAAATTATTTCATTCTGGTGAATGATTTTTTAAAATAGTTAGCCATAAAAATGTATAGATAGAAAATTTTTAAAATCTGTAACATTTATTTTTAAGATGTATATAGGTTCACTAATTGAATTTGGGTATAAAAAAAAATGATGCACTAATCGAAAACGCACTAATCGGGGACGCATTAATCGAGGGATTACTGTACTATACATACACTGGAAAAAAAAAAAAAAGGCAATTTCTATTACAGGAGATGAACACTAAAAGAAAAATTACATTCTCTTCTCCAATTATTGGTGAGCAATGGATATTCTAAGAAAATGGTACAAAATTCTCTACTGCTTCACAACAAATTCCAGACATTTGCTACAGAGCCTCAGTTTCCATCCCTTATATTGGTTGACTTTCTCTCAAAATTGTCAATCTCCTGAAATCTCATGACATAAGAGCTGCTTTCAAGCCCACTGTATCTATACAAGCTCTTTTACATTCACCTAAGGCCCTTTCCACAAACATTCTGGAGTTTATGATCTTCCATTTTTGTAGAAAGGGCCTTAAGTGAACATAAAAGAGCTTGTATAAAGACCTTCTTAGAACATGTATAGACAAACTTCTAAAAGTTTGGGAATTAGATAAAAAGAGAGCTTATTGCAAAGTTAATAACAACAGAGAAGAAGTTAATAACAACAGCTGAAGCCTATTTTCTACATCTTAAACACTCACCACAATACTGAATGGGACAAGAGCTCCATGCCTTACAAAGAAGAGAACTTCAGTATCTGCAACATCAATCTACAATGGTTATCCACTCACAAGGTATACTCAACAGAAACACAAGGAATGATTTTATCTGATATTTGGAAGTCACTTATTAGATCTTCCACATATCAGACTAACTTTTCTCTCAAGTATCATGCATACTTACTGAACAATGAATGACCTGTGCCATCTTCCATGCTCTATGTGTTTCTGCTTTTTTTTTTTTTACTTTTAACTACTGGTTCCTTAATGTTTGGTTTTAATTATGTAATGGCTCATGTTTACCGCTTATTGCATTTTTTTGTTCTTCCTAACCCAGAAGAAGCCACTAGCAAATGTAGCAAAACTAATTAGGTTTAACTATCTATATTATTAAGACCTATTAAATCCAATGTTATCCACTCACAATGTACACTCAACAGAAACAAGGAATGATTTTATGTGATATTTGGAAGTCACTTATTAGATCTTTCCACGTGCCAGACTAACTTTTCTCCCAAGTATCATGTATACCTACTGAACAATAATGACCTGTGCCATCTTCCATGCTCTATGTGTTTCTGCTTTTTTCCTTTATCATTTGTTACATTATATAGGCAAAGTGGATACTAGACCCAACATTATTTCAAAGCCGAATGTTTGTAGAAACTATGAAAGTTTTGTAAGTTGACCTGAGAGCCTGCGAGAATACAATCATCAGCATCCCTGAGTTGTCTTAGCTTGCACTACTTAAAAGATATAGGTGCTGCCCAAGCATCCATACATTTGTCTTTTTATTAGTGCATTTGACAAAGGTTTCACTGGCCTGACTGCTGTTTTGAAATAGTTAATGCTCTTCAGAGATCAGGCAGAAACCTTAAGAGAGCAAAAACTTTAAGAAGCCTTATGACTATTCCTTTTAGTAATCATTTATCATATTTGTTTTTTTTGGTTGAAAAATCTACATACTCATCATAGGTATACATGTACGAGGGTGATCTGAAAAGTTCTCGGCCTAATGAAAAAACAAATTCATAATTTCAAAATTATTTTTATTTTTCAAAATTAAAACTTTTTCATAATCTCCCTTAAGACTAATACATTTATTCCAGCAATGCTCCAGCACTATTATCCCATCCCTGTAGTGGTTCTCAGTAAAATCTGCAAAATACCATTCTACACTGTAATCACCTCTTAATTCGAAGAAAAACGCTGACCAACGAGGAAGAATTTTAATTTTGGGAACAGATAGAAGTCACAGGAAGCCAAATCTGGGGAATAGGGTGGATGTTCCAACAATTCATAGTGCAGATCCCTTAATTTTCCCATTGCCAAAACACTTTTGTGGGCAGGTGCACTGTCCTGATGAAAGATAATTTTTTTTTTCTTCTGCAAACCGGGTCTTTTCTCATGAATTTTTTTCATCTAGTCTGATTAAAAGATTGGGCTAATATTCCCCAGTTATTGTTTTACCCTTTTCAAAATAATTAATAAACAAAATGCCATGACCATTCCTGCTAATGGAACCGACTTTGCCTTCTTGGGCGCTGAACAACTGGCTTCTGTCCACTGTTTTGACTGCTGTTTGGATTCTGGTGGGTGTGGGTAATGGTGAATCCAAGTCTTATCCATGGTAATAAATCAAAGCACAAAATCAGTTTTATTCTTGTTAAAATGCTCCAAGCACTGTTCAGAGATTTTCATGCGAGTGTGTTTTTGATCTGCTGTGAGCAAGCACGGCACCCATCTTGCACAAAGCTTTTTCATATGCAATTCTTAATGCAAATACATCCTACAGGTTCTTTTCAAATGCCAATAGTCTCAGCAATTTCATGCACTTTGACTCGCCGATCATCCAATACCATATCATGCACTTGATCAATGATTTTTAGTGTTATTACACTTTTTGGACATTCTTCACGTAGATCATCTTCAACGCTGGTATGGCCACGTTTCTTAATTGTCGAAAACGAAGGAGAAAAGTGCTTATAAACTTTTATGAACCTCGAATGAATTTCTTTTGCTGTTAAATCTTCTTTTACAAAGAATTTTATAACCGTACGATACTCAATTTTATCCATTTCAAGGGATACAGACAACACTTTTGCTTCAGACAGCTGTATAAAACAAACTACTTGATAGAATGACTTGCAATTTCACATGGATGCTTATGTGACAGATAGTGTTGCCATCTATGGTCAAGGCCGAGAACTTTACAGAACACCCTCGTATGTGTATGTGTTAACATATCTTTAACAAAAATATATATATATTTTTGTTAAAGATACCAAGCTATTTTAAACTTTACTCCATTTCCCAAGTAAGCAAACAGACAAACAAGTCAAGTTCGCACCTGCAAGTGTTGCAAGTCTAGCTGACCCTGCACGTAGTGCAAGACCAAGGCAACTCATGGTAAAAGTAGAATAAGCTCTGATCACTAATCTTAATATTCACCCTTAATGCAACACACATCTCCTGGAGGAGATGTATGATGCTTTGTATTAAAGGCAAGGGGCCACTACCCAGACCGGTTTCGACCTTCATAATGGCCCCTTGCCTTTAATACAAAGCATCACACATCTTCTCCAGGAGATGTGTGTTGCATTAAGGGTAAATATTAAAATTAGTGATCAGAGCTTATTCTACTTTTACCATGAGTTGCCTTGGTCTTGCACAACGTGCAGGGTCAGCTAGACTTGCAACACTTGCAGGTGCGAACTTGACTTGTTTGTCTGTTTGCTTACTTGGGAAATGGAGTAAAACCAGGTTTAAAATAGCTTGGTATCTTTAACATTTATTATACCCAAGGTAAAATAAAATACTTTCTACGTATATATATGTGTGTGTGTGTGTGTGCGCGCGCGCATACATACACATGTTAAATTAAGTAATAGAACATTATTTTAGAATTTTTACTACCAACATCTTTAAGAACCTCTTCAGTAAACTTAGTCATAAACATGTTGAAACTATATCAAGCATGAAATTCTAATGCAACATGCAGAACTAAATCAACTTCTTGTCTCATATTCACTTTTATTTTTCTGCTGCAAAGACTATAGCATACAATTGAAGTTTTAAAAAACTGTACTTAACAATATTGCAAATATTTTGAACATTTTCATGTAAATTCTAAGATTCTGCTGATTTAAATTTGCTAAGTTTGTTAACTCTGAATTTTTCTTCCTCACCAAAGAAATCATCTTCTAAATTATCAGATTCTCAAAGCCTTCATTTTCATCAAAAGTCATTGTTTGACAGAGAACATCACAAATGGCTAAATATATGGTATATTAAGTATATTAAATATATTAAGGCATAAGTCATACAAACCCAGCAATTCACGACCATGATGTTAACACTGTATCCAACTGATAAAACCAATATGCTTCTCAAAACTCATATTGAACAAGCTCAAAATAATTCATGACCAGTTATACCAATTCAGATGTTCAAAATTATGTGTAGTGTTAGAATTGTAGATATGACAATAAACAAAGCATTGTTAACAAGAAATAGTAAAAATAGACAAAATCTAATCTTTTATCTATGATCATTAACATAAACAAAATCTGGATTTGGACATTCCAAGTTTTAAACTGAGTAATGAGTTTGAGCAAAAATTAAAAGACATGCAGAGGTTGAGCCTGAGCATCAGATCTGAAACTCCCTAATGGAAATTTTTACTAGACTGTACAGAGTCCCAATCACAACCCAGTAAAACTCTGGGATAAACTAAACATCAGTTGTGAGCCAGATCAGTGCATCCAACAATATAACGAAGACTGGTGGTTATGCTGAATGAAGAATAATCCAAAATACCTGAATGATTATCACAAACTGATGGAGATGTATGCTAGATGAAGAAAAGTGATCGAGAACAAAAAAAAGGGGGTTCACATGTTACTGAGGTATGTACAATTCAGGTTTCTCTGAAATACAGTGCTCACTCAATGCTTATTTCAACAAGTATTATATCACATATATCTGTGGCATGTGGAAGACAAAGACGACCTTCGCTACCATCTTATATACTGATGGCCCAGAGTTGTATTTTTTACCAGGAGTGCAGTCCATAGACTAAGATTTTCATCTTAGTCTGTGGACTACACTCATAGTAATTTCCTCATTCTTCATTTAACATTACCCTTACATACACACACACTGTTTTTACATTCAGTGGCATTCTTCAAAGATACCATCTTTCATAATGCAGAGACCTGTAATTCCTCTCCCTATTCAAAGGTATTAAAATGTATAGGAAACATTATCTACAAGCAATACATGCCCCTACTTATAATTCTTCTCCTCCTCCTCCAACACCACTATTATAAAGTGAATAAAAAATACGTTACTTGTTTATTCTACAAATATTCTACTCATTTTACTGCCAGGTAAAATGAGTAGAGTGATTGAGGCATTGGATATGAGGAGGGAGTGAGCAAAGGAGTTGAAGGTTTTAATAGGTATGAATGATTTCACAGAGGACAAAGAAGCACGTCAGAATGGATATCAGGAGGCTGCTTAAAAGGATAAAAGAGAATAGTGTGACAAGAAGGGTAGTAAGCATGTTGCTTAGGTATGACTGTGGTGAGATGAGGCGGAGAGCAAGGATTATGAATGATATGTTGGTTGAAATGTGTGAGGAGAAGGGGAGTACAGTTTGTTAATGTGTGGAATGAGTTTGAAGGATAAAGTGAACTGTATGGGAGCGATGGACTGCATTTGAGTGGTTATGGTGTGAGTCGCTTGGAGAGACTGCTGCTGGAAGGTAGAGAAGTGAGTAGAGAGAATGAATCAGATCAAGTAGGAAGTGATGTGGAAGAGCAGGAGAGTAAGACAGCAGAGATTGAAGAGGTGGTTATGAATAGGGAAGTGAGTGGCATGGCTATAGAAAATGAGAGAATGGGTGTGCAAGAGGAACAGGGAAATGGGGAGGCTCAGGGTGGACAGGGATAAACAGTGTGAGAAAGGTGGATGCTCCAAGAGGATGTGAGAGCATGTGTAGAGAGGAAAGGAATGGGATGACCTGGGATCAAGAGGAAACAGTTGGAATTGAAGAGGGTTCTAAAATGAATAAGTAGAAAGGGAAATGGTCCCAGTCGAGCAAGGAGAGATGACATCGAATGAGTGGTATCAGTGGAACTAGCTGTAGATCCAGAAATGAGCTGTTGTGTTTGTATACAAATGCTAGAAGTATAAGAAACAAGGCAGATGAAATGGTTGTGCAAATTGCATCTGTTCACCCAAAGATTGTTGGAATAAGTGAGACATGGTTGGAAGAGGACGACATCCTGACAGGAATAGAGATGGAAGGGTATGATGTGTTTCATGAGGATAGAAGGGGTAAAAAGAGAGGGGGGAGTGCTATTGATGATAGAGAAAGAATTATGTCCATACAAAGTAGAGATGCAAGAAGGAAATAGTGCCAGTGATTTTGAGGTAGTATGGTGTGAGATAGAGGTGAATGGAATCAAATACTTGGTTGGATGTTGTTATAGACCAGGTAATGTGGATGGTGGTGATAATGAAATGTATGATCAAATTAGAAAAGCTAATAAGAAAAGGGTGATCATTACAGGTGATTTTAGTTATGGCAATATGGACTGGAATGATGAGATTAGCAACTAGCAGTAAAGAAAATGAGTTTCTTCAGTTTTTCAGGGATAATTACCTCAGACAGTATGTAACAGAGGGCACACAAGGATTGAGGATCTTGGATTTGGTCATCTCATCAGAGGATGTAATTATAAATAATGTGTAAAATCATCCACCAATTGGTGAGAGTGACCATGAGGTGATTACCTGGGTGGTTGCCAGCAGTGTGAGGACCTCTGTGAGAAAAGGGTATATGTGGAACTACAAAAGGGGGTGATTATGAAGAGCTCAGGAGACAGCTTGCGGGTGTAGCATGGAATGAGGAGTTAGCTGGAAAAGAGATCAATGCAGCTTGGGGATTTTCAAAAACTATCTAGTAGATGCAATGTCTAAACGTATTCCAAGGGTGAGAAGGTTAAATAAAGTAGGTGTGAGAAGGATGAATAAAGAGATTAAGCATGCGATACAGAGAAGAAAAGAGCATTATGGAGGCAGCCAATAAACAATAAATAACCAATTCCATGAGGTTTATAAAGACCAGGCAAGGTGGGTGACTTGGTTGGTGAGGGTAGCTAAAGTGAGGTATGAACAGCAGTTAGCTAATGAAGCTAACAAGAATTCTAAGGAGTTCTTTTGATGTAGCCAGCAAAAGAAAGAATGATTATGGAAGAATGGCATTGACTGGAGAAAATGGTATAAAGACAGCTGTTGTGGAATGTGAGGTGAAGATACTTAATGAGCAGTTCATAAAGGTCTTTCAACCTTGTGAATGTGACTTCATGGAGAGACTGAGAGCAGTTGATGATGGGGAGGAGAGACTGACTTTAAGTGAGCAAGAGGTGTATGGGGAGGTTGAGCAAACTAGATGTTAATAAGGCTGTGGGACTTGATAATATATCACCACGTATTCTGAAGGAATGTGCCAGGGAGGTGACACCTGCCTTGACATATTTTTTTAATATGAGTTGTAAGGATTTTTGTCACGAAGACTTGCGAATTCTCTTTAAACTGTGTACTGGTGGCGAGGAGGTGTGACAGTCGTAACAACGGAAGCAGACGACGCTTAGGACTTCTTTTAGCAAAGTTTTCCGCCGAGTGGTATCCATTTTTTTTTTTTTAAATGTGCCTGAAGTGAAAGAACAAGTACAACATTAGTGTTTGAAAGCAAATATAATTTTCTAGTTAGATCATATACTACAGTATAATAGGTCATCGGCATTGCAAAAAAGAGCTATGAGTTAATTTCAGCAAGCATTCATTCTGCGTAATGATCAAGACTTTCACCGCTTTACCATTCATCACGAGTCCGAGTTTTACTGGCACAGTCTATAGGACCTACAAGGTGAGAGCAATTCGTTATGTAAATGCATGCTCCCATGTTTTAGAGTTCTATTTTGATTATTTCGGCGAAAGTCTGTTTTAATATAAAACAAAATAAAATGGCATTCGGAGTTTGTTCCATCCTGGAACAGTAGTAGTTTTGATTTCTCGCCAGAGAAAGAATACATCAGTATTCAAATTTTGTTCCATCCTGGAACAGTAGTACAATAGTTTGGATAAAAGAAAAACACGCCAGTGTTCAAGCTATATTTTCGTCCCAGATAAATCAGAATAGTTGTTTTTTTTTTCATTTTAAATTTATTTTGTTCTGTTCTGCATTTACCGATTTTGTTCCATCTTGGAACAGTCAGTACTTGTGATTTCTCGCCAGAGAAGGAACACGACTGTGTTATCATAGTTCATTTTTGCATACTGTTTTGATAGTTCTGTTTCGAGATTTAAGTTATTATATAGTAGCAGTGTAAAATCGAAACTATTTCTTTTTTGTTTTGGTTTTGTTTTTATATATCCACATATATATATATATATTTGTGTATTTGAAAGTGTAGTAAATTGTGTAGTTGAAGTTTGTTTTTTTTTTATCTGATAATATTGTAAGATTTATCTATGTTTACAAATGATATGTTGAATTTAGTTATGGGTCCCATAATCGCCAAATATATACATCTCTTTCTGGGCATTTAAAAAAAAAAAAAATTGCAATTGATTCCTTTTTAAGGGTGATTTTTTGTTATCAGTAAAGAGAGTTATTGTTAAGCACCATGGCTTATTTAACCAAAGGTAGAAAGGAAGATTTACATAAATTGGCTGAGGAATTGGGAGAGAAGCCAACTGTTGAAATGAAAGTGATAGATCTTAAAATGATTATTATGGGAAGTAAATTTTATGAAGAAGAATTTGTTAAAGGGATGTTGTAGACGATTATTAGTACCAGACTCGAGGAAGAACTGATGAAGAAAGAAGAATAGAATCTCAAAGGCGGAAGGAAGAACTAGAAGCCCAATGCTGGAAAGATGAATTGGGAGCCCAACAGAAAAGAGAACAAATGGAGTTCGAGTTGAAGAAACTGGAAATTGAAGCGCGTGTTCAACCAACCTCAACTCCAGTATCCAGTGACAATAAACCATATTGTCTTGAACTAATTAAGCTAATGCCTAGGTTTAGATTACAAGAGGATGACATTGTGATATACCTATCCCTGTTTGAAAGACAAGCTAAGAGAACCAAAATAGATGTTAAAGACTGGATATCATGTCTCTTGACTTTGTTACCATTTGAGATTGTCCAATTAATTGGTAGAGAGTCAGAAGAAAATTGTGAAGATTATGAATATATTAAAACAATTCTACTAAAGAGATTTAGACTGAATCCTGAAAGTTTCAGAAAAAAGTTTGTGATGCACCAAAAGGTTGCTGAAAAATCTTGGAGGGATTTCTGTTATGAAATAACTAATTATTTCGAAGAGTGGATTGGTGGCCTTGATATCAAGGATTTTGAAGGGTTAAAAGATCTAATTATTACGGATCAACTGAAGAAGAAAGTACCACATGAAGTGAGAGAACATCTCTTAGACGATTGGGCAAAATTCGTTTCTCCAACCACGTTAGTTGACAGATTGGACGAATACGACAGTCGTAGTACATCAAGGAAGCCCATTGGAGCTATTCCGAAGGACAAGGTTATTGAAAAGTAGACCTTATACTCCACCTGCTGAGCGAACATTCAAGAATGTTATTATCTCCCTCTCAAAGTCCCCCGAGATGGTACCAGCCACGGCGAATTGATGATTCATACAAGCCTCACTACAAACCAACTTGTTTTACTTGTAGAAAGGAAGGTCATATCGCCAAATTTTGTATGAAAAATAGTCAGCCAAAAGGTACTCCTGCTACAGCACACAGTAACCTAGTTCAAACGTCTACCACTGGGTTGACAATAAATCAGGTATGTTGACTGCCAAAATTTCCATTCCAGTATCCAAATCAGTGGACATTGGTCGAAACGTAGATGAGTTGAAGGTCGTCAAAATCAAATGCAGAAGTAGGATTTTAAATGGAATAATAGATACGGGAGCGCAAATATCGGTAGTGCACGAAGATTTAGTGGCAGATACGCCCCATGATGGAGAAAGTAAGATAGAAATATCTTCTGCTTTTGGAGAAAATGAAATAACACCCTTGAGAATTTTTGAAATGAAAATTGATGATAATTTACATGATAATGTTCCAGTCACATGTGCCGTCTCAAGAAGACTGGTTACCGATCTGCTACTGAGCTCCTCTGCCTATGAAATACTGGTCAAAAGCGTCGAGCTACATGAGAGTAGTCATCATTAGGAGACACCAGTTCTGAAATCAAAAGATTTAGTGATAAACAGTCAGAAGATGATGAAGACAAAGACATGCCTTCGAAAATAACCAATACAGCATTGGCAGTCAGTACGATAGAGTCCCCACCAGGTGCAGAAAATGAGTGTATACCAGAAAAAACAAAATTTGAATTCGGCAAACTTCAAGAGGATGATGAGACGCTCCGAAGGTGTTTTTAATGGACAAAAAAGGCAGAAAAATGCCTATGCGTTTGACAATGGGGTTCTGCTTCATAATGAACATATTTGTGGTGAGAATATTAGACAAGTAGTGCTACCGTGTGTGAAACGAGAAAATGTCTTAAAGATAGCACATGAAATCCCTCTTGCTGGCCATCTCGGCAAAAAGAAAACCCCATCAGCGAATCAAGTACTCATTCTTTTGGCCTACCATTAAACAAGATGTGAAAAAATACTGCAAAAGCTGCAAGGATGTCAAATGAGAAGGACTGCTACATATAGAGATAGAATCCCCATATGACCTATCATCAGACCAGAACCTCCGTTTGAGGTATGGAGTGTGGATTGTGTCGGACCGTTAGAACCTCCATCGGGAAGAGGACATCGATTCATAATATGTGCTGTTGATTTATGCACTAGATGGACCGAAGCCATACCTGTCAAGGAAATAAGTGCTAAAACTACATGTAATGTTCTGATGAGGATTTTTACTCAGACGGGATTTCCTAAAATGGTCTGTACCGACCAAGGTACGAATTTCACATCTAAACTCACTCAAGCTTTTGAATATCTGCTAGGCATGGCTCCACGTTTTTCCACTCCAGGACATCCTGAGAGTATGGGTGCTGTCGAACGTTGGAACAGAACCTTAAAAGAGATGATGAATAAGAATATACAGGAGCATGGAAGAAACTGGGATTTACATCTTCCCTATCTTCTATTCGCATACCGAGAAGTACTACATAGCACTACTGGGTTATCACCTTTCCAGATGGTATACGGAAGATTACCTCCAGTCCCCTTATCTTTCTTAAAGGAAATTTGGACTGGTGGATGAGGCATCCCAACCACTGCCTCTCGCTCGAGTGAAAATTATTTACAAGAACTTCTTGAAAATCTAAGATAAGCTCATGAAATTGCATCCGAGAATGCCAAAGGGTCTCAAGAACAATACACCTCCAGATATAATCTTCGTTCCAAAGAAAAATCCTCCATTGTTGGTGAAAAGGTTTTAGTATTGTGACCTTCATCCTCTCATAAGCTTCAAAATACTTGGACAGGACCTGCAACAGTCGTCCAACTTACTAGACCACATTCTGCGAAGGTTGAGATGAAAGATGGAAGTATCAGGGAGCTCCACATAAATAAGCTTCGACCATATATTCAAAGAATTAATCATGTCGGTCTAGTTTTCGAGCTAGATGAAGATTTCGGAACACTCCACTATGCACCCGCTGACAAGATGAATAAATCAGTTGAAGATATTAGGAAACACCTTGAGGATATGTAAGCTCTCTTGACGGGAGACCAAAAACAAGAACTTTTTGACATCCTCCGGAAATATGCAGATGTTTTTAGTTCCAGACCTGGTCATGCCAAAGTTGACGGACACTCCATTAAAGTTACAGAGAACTGTTCCCCCTAAGATACTCAAACCCTATAGGGTGCCAATCACTCTACAAAAGGAAGTAGATCGACAAGTCAAAGAACTGTTAGATATGGGTCTCATTGAGCCAAGTGTCAGTGAATGGGCTCATCCCGTGGTTTGTGTGGCTAAGAAAAATGGAAGTGTCAGACTATGCATTGACTTTAGATTGCTAAATAGTTTTACTATTCCAGATGCTTATCCAATGAAAATAGCTAGAGATTTATTATTTGAGGTAGGACAAGCAAGATTTATCACTGTAGTTGACCTCACCAAGGGATATTGGCAAATCCCTATGGAAAAGGAAGCAAAGCCCTTCACCGCATTCGTGACACATTCTGGTCACTATCAATGGAACGTCTTACCGTTTGGAATGAAGAACGCTGGAAGTACATTCCAGAAATCATTGGATAAAGCACTAGCTCCTCATAAGGCATACTGCCGATCTTATATCGACGATTTGGCTATATTTTCTAAAACATGGTCTGAACATCTCACCCACATAGATGAAATCTTCAAAACATTAAACGAGGTGGGTTTAACAGTAAACCTAGAAAAATGCAAATTCGGGAAAAATCAAGTGAAGTTCCTAGGTCATTTGATTGGATCCAGTCAACATTCCCCAGACCCAGAGAAGGTCGAGGTTATAAAAGGTTTAGCGACACCAGCAACAAAGAAGGAAGTAAGAAGTCTACTTGGGCTGGCTAGCTACTACCATGACTACATACCACGATTCTCCCAAATTATATTACCACTGACAAATCTGACTAAGAAAAGTGTCCCAAACAATATTCCTTGGACTACTGATGCTGATGAAGCTTTTACGAAACTCAAAGAAGAGCTTATAAAAATGCCTTCTTTGCATACTCCAGATCTCGACAAGCCGTTCCAGTTGTATACGGATGCATCAGCAACAGCAATTGACGCATGCTTAGCTCAAAACAACGAACAAGGAAAAGAATTGCCCATTGCTTTCTTCAGTAAGAAATTAAATTCCTGTCAAATGAAATGGTCAACCATTGAAAGGGAAGTTTTTTGCATCTTGGAGGCATTGAAAAAGTTTGACACATGGGTATTTGGTGCTGAAATACAGGTAATTTCAGATCATAACCCTCTGATCTATCTAACTAAAAGTGCCCTTCATGGTGCCAAGTTGTCCCGATGGGCTTTAGCCCTACAACGTTATAATATGACCGTTACATATAGAAAGGGTAGTCATCATGGTAACGCCGATGCCCTTTCCAGATTAAAAACTGATATAATTAATTAATGTTATTGGCTTGTTTCTTAATAATGATTATATATTTTCTTCATGTTTAGTTAATGATGATTATATAGTTTTTTTTTGTTTAGTTTGTTTGTGGGAGCTGCATCGCACCATAAAGCTCTCACCTCATTTCTTGTATTTTAGAGTCAATTACTCGCCTGAGTTTTCTTTTAGATGCAACATCGACACTCCTCTGACAGATGTGCTTCCCCCAAAGGGAGTTGTAAGGATTTTTGTCACGAAGACTTGCGAATTCTCTTTAAACTGTGTACTGGTGGCGAGGAGGCGCGGCAGTCGTAACAACGGAAGCAGACGATGCTTAGGACTTCTTTTAGCAAAGTTTTCCACCGAGTGGTATCCATTTTTTTTTTTTAAATGTGCCCAAAGTGAGAGAATAAGTACAACATTAGTGTTTGAAAGCAAATATAATTTTCTAGTTAGATCACATACTACAGTATAATAGGTCATCGGCATTGCAAAAAAGAGCTACGAGTAAATTTCAGCGAGCATTCATTCTGCATAATGATCAAGACTTTCACCAGCTTTACCATTCATCACAAGTCCGAGTTTTACTTGAGTCTTGCTCTCGGTCAAGTTCCTAAGGAGTCGAAGGAGGGCAAGATTGTGCCACTTCATAAAGGAGGTGATCGAACTCGAGCATCACACTATAGACCTATCCGTGTGTTGTGGTTAAGTTGTTGCAGAAGCTTGTGAGAACTAGGATCCAGAGTTGTTATTATTATTATTACGGGCGACTCCAGGGAGTCCTTAGACTCATCGAAGGAGGCCCTAAACATCATGTCCACAAAACTATATGGCATTCTCACCGTATTTATCATACCTTGCCTTGAACTCACTCACCCACAACAAACTCTGACAGTTTATTCCACTCGTTTACCACTCTAAAAGTAAAGAACCCAGCTCTAACACCCTTTCTAACTACACTCTTTCCCAACTTCCATATGTGTCCCCTAGTTTTCCCACCACTAGTCCTGATCTCAAAAATATCCTCTGAATCCTATAGAAACCCTTTAACAATTTGAATGTCTCAATCATATCTCCCCTTTTCTGCCAATCAACTAATTTCTGCAACCCACAAATCTTCAACCTGTTCTCGTAAGGTTCATTCCATAGACCTGCTATCATCTTGGTCACTCGCCTCTGGATCCTCTCAACCTCCTCCCCATCAAGAAGAAACCTAGGTGACCAAATCTGGGCAGTAGTCGAGATGAGGTCTTATCAAGGCTTGGTACAGAGGAACAATAACTTGCTAATCTCTGCTCGTCAACGTATTCTTCAGCAACCAAGTGATTTGATGAGCTGATTTAGCCACTTTTGCAATGCGCCCACTAAACTTCATTTCCCTATCCACCAACACACCTAAGTCCTTGGTGTGTTGGTGGATAGGGAAATGAAGTTTCCCTATCATGGTCATCAATCTCCTGGAGTACAGTTCCACCACCAATGTGGTATACTACTGCTAATCTTTTCACTCCAAAATGCATAACCTTACATTTTGTCACATTAAATTGACATCCATTCTCCTTAACCCAGAACTACAATCTATCTAAGTCTTCCTGCAAGATTTTGACATCTTCTGCATTCACTATTGCCCTACCTAACTTTGCATCATCAGCGAACAAATGAATTGTTCCTCTTAGATCCTTCCCTATATCGTTAATGAGCAAATTAAACAGCAGTGGACCAAGAACAGAACCCTGCAGCACACCACTAGTCACAGGCCGTCTTTTGGACTCTACTCCTGAATAAACTACTCTCTGATATCTCTCCATCAACCACCCACCTATCCGTCTCACCAACCGTTTATTCATTCCCATCCATTCACAAAGCCATGCTGTCCTCCGTACAGTATCTCATTTTCATCAATCCATTCCTGTATTTTTCCCTTGACTACTTTCTCCAAAACCTTGACAAAGACTCCTGATATGCTGATCGGTTGGTAATTTGCAACAGTAGTCTTGAATCCTCCATTATGCAGTGGAACTATTTTCACCTCTTTCCACACCTTTGGGACTAAACCAGACCCAAGACTCAGATTAAACAACATGGTCAAGGGCACTGATAATTCTTTAGCCACTTCACGTAAGACCTGTGCCGGTATACCATCCAATCCCAAGATGTATTCACATTAAGGTTCTGTAATAGACTATTCACCTCCACTTCATTCATCAAAATTCCCGTATAAACTAATGGTTCCTTCATTTTTTTTCAACGTCACCACCTGGATGATATACTCTTGCAAAGTGCTCGCTCAGTAATTCCAATATATCAACTGATTCAGTGACCTCCTTACCATCGTGTACCTGTGAAATGAGTTTGATGGGCGAAAGGATTTATACAAGATGGATGGTCTGCATTTGAATGGATTTGGTGTGCGGAGACTGGAAAACGTGTTGCTGAATGAAGTGAAATGGATGTGCAGAACCAGGGATACTAGAACTACCAAGGAGGGGGGGGGGGATATGCGGACATCAGTGAGCGCACTGTGTATGAGTTGGGTTGACAACAATGATATTATCTTGGATGGACAGCATGGATTTGCTAAAGGGAGGTCATGTTTTAGTAATCTACTTACTTATTACAAAAAAGTGAATGCTTCCTAAGACAAAGGAGAAGGATACACAGTAATATACTTGGATTTCGCAAAGGCTTTTGATAGAGTACCTCATGATAAGTTGAGAGTCAAACTAGAGTAGATGGGGTTGGATATTAGATTAGTGAATTGGATTGGAGACTAGCTATCTGATAGGTATCAACAAGTTGTGTATGGGGGAGCGATATCCAGGAAAAGGAAAATCACTAGTGGAGTGGCTCAGGGGTCTGTTTTAGGGCCATTACTGTTTAACTTGTATATTAATGATATTGGTGAAGATTTGGATGGAGATATTCAGTTGTTTGTAGATGATGCAAAGTTGGGACGAACCATGAAGAGTAGAGAAGATGTTATGGCCTTACAGGAAGACTTGAATAAATTGAGTGATTGGACACGGATATGGGGATGTGAGTTCAATGTAGCAAAATA
Source organism: Typopeltis vanoorti (assembly GCF_054136105.1). Taxonomy (NCBI): domain Eukaryota; kingdom Metazoa; phylum Arthropoda; class Arachnida; order Uropygi; family Thelyphonidae; genus Typopeltis; species Typopeltis vanoorti. The sequence continues at coordinate 187,319,026 of NC_143549.1, read as the reverse complement.
TAAGGTTTTAAATTTTGAAAAACAAAGATGGGATGCAGAATTTAGGCTTGGTGAGGATATATTGTTGGAGGTGGAGGAAATGAGAGATCTGGGGGTGGGGGTGGATAGGGATCTGAAATTTAGGGGACACATAGCCAAAATTGTGAAAACAACACAAATGCTTCTGGGAAGGATGCAGAGGACACTGACTTGTAGAAGTAGGGAGATTCTTGTTCCATTGTATAAGGCTTTGATTAGGCCACACATGGACTATTGTGCCCAGATTTGGTCACCTAGTTTTCAGAAGGACGAAGAGATGCTGGAAAGGGTCCAAAGGCGACTGACTAAGGTAGTTTCTAACCTCTGGAATGTTGAGTATGAGGAATGATTGAGAAGATGTAATTTGCAGAGTCTGGTGGACAGGAGGAAGAGGGGAGATAAGATAGAGATGTAGTTAGTAAGGGGTTGTTACAGGATCAATGCTGGAGAAGTTCTACAGAAAATAGTGAGAGATCAGGCATCCCTGGAAACTGAATAAAGAGAGGGTGAGTAGGGAGTGAGAAGCAGGTTTTTTTTTTTTCATGCAGAGTTGTAAATGATTAGAATGCCTTGCCTGAGATGGTGTCTGCAAGTAGTTTGAGTGTGTTTAAAACATGGTATGATGAACTGTGTGTGTGTGTGTGTGTGTGTGTGTGTGTGTGTGTGTGTGTGTGTGTGTGTGTGTGTGTGTGTGTGTGTGTGTGTGTGTGTGTGTGTGTGTGTGTGTGTGTGTGTGAGAGAGAGAGAGAGAGAGAGAGAGAGAGAGAGAGATAAAAGGACCTCCCAGATGAGTCTTTGACTCCATGAGGTCTTGTGGTAATAATAATATTTTTTTTTAATCTGAACAAAAAAACATTTAAAAAACATAAAATGAAAAAATACATATAAACAAAAAATTCCATACAAAAAAAAAAAAAAAGTACTTCTACACCAGCATTCACAGGGTCTAAATATAAACAAATGACATAGATCCTTATACCATTCAAAGTCAACTTTTTATTTCTAACAGAACTTTATCCTCACTTGTCTGAATTTTATGCTACATAACTCCTATCTCAGGCATATATCAGAGTTTACAAATGTGCAAGTATCATCCTAAGGCACTCTAGACTCAACACTTCCTTGACACATTCTGTGATGATCTCTCAATGATCCAACCTCCATATGAACAAGCCTTCAAAACTAACAACTTCAAAGGTAAGTGTGTCAACTAATTTCTCATACAGCACCATGTAACTCTTCAGTTATTAGCCCTTCAAGTAATCAACCTGCAGACTGATTATAACCTCATGCATATAATTGAGAGATTACTGTATATATCTGTTTTCTTAAGAACTCTGCTAATTGTGATAATCACTAACATCTCTGAATTTTTATCTCTAAAACTTATTTTTTTTTAAAGTCTATCAAACAACAAGATTATCTTCCTTGAAAGATAATCTTATTGTTCATCATCATCATCAAATTCCTGCCATGTACCCTCAAGGGGTGTACAGGATATGACAGTACTACATGAAAAAATTACATCATTACTAACTTCCTATCTACAATTTTCCTCCAAATCAGTCTGTTACTTGTCAAGACTCCAACATTATCAGATCTTATATTTCTATCGTCTAAGGCACTTTGTACCGTATCAATCCACCTATATCTTGGTCTTCCTCTGGGTCGTTTTCCTGCCAACCTGGCAGAGAACACTTGTTTTGCTAATCTTTCCTCTCCCATTCTATTTAAGTGACCATACCATCTGAGATTAGCTATGCTAACGCATTCCTGGATGCTGACACTGTCAAGTTCTTTCCTAATATCCTCATTTTTAATATGATATTGCCATTGATGCCATCTGTTCACGCCTCTAATCTTTCTCAGGACCCTCATATCTGCGGTCTCTAGTCTTTGGTCAAGTGTTTTGCTTCTGACCCAGCTCTCAGATCCATAAGTTAAAATTGATTTGAACACAGTCTTGTATACAGCTAATTTAGTGTTCCAACTAATTTCTTTCTTATTCCATATGAATTTATTCAATTGACTTCCCACGATACCAGCTTTGCTGATTCGGTTGTCTATTTCTATATTCAGTTTACCATCTTCAGTAAAAATTGTGCCTAAGTAGCTGAAATGTTTTACTTGTTCCACAGGTTCTCCATTCACAACACAGTTGACATTTTCAATGATTCTGCCTATTTTCATTGTCTTTGTCTTTTTATTGCTGACCTTCATACCATATCTATTACAAGAGTTATTCAATTTAGTCAGAGAATCTTGCAGACTTGTAGCGGATTTATTTAGAAGTATAACATCATCCGCATAAAGCAAAGAGCTGACATTAACATCTCCAATTTTGATATCAGGTTTAATACCACATTCCTTCATAATGTGATCCATATAGATAATGAATAACAGAGGGGATAATGTACATCCTTGTCTCACACCAGATTTAACATTAAACCATCTTCCTTCAATTCTAACTGCTGACTCACAACTCAAATAAAGACTAAGTATTGCTTGATATAATGTCACACTGACACCATATAACTGAAGCGTATTGAATAGCTTCTCTCTTGGCACCTTGTCATATGCCTTTTCCAAATCGACAAAACTTAAATACAGATCTTTGTTATATTCCCATGCTTTCTCGACTATTTGTCGTAAAGTGAAGATCTGATTCTGACAGCCTCTATTTGGCCTGAATCCAGCTTGTTCTTCACCAAGCTTTTCTTCCACAATTCTTCTCAACCGTTTCTCAAGTATACTTGCATAGATCTTGCCAGGAACACTCAGTAGGGAAATACCTCTGTAATTCTCACATTCAGTTTTATTTCCCTTTTTATAAATGAGTACTATGAGAGCTCTACTCCAATCATCGGGAATTCGTCCCTCTGTCCAGGCTTTCTGAACTATGCAGTGCAGCCACTGTAAGACTCTTATACCACCATACTTCAGCATTTCTGGTCGAATATCATCTACTCCTACTGCCTTTCCACATTTCAAGCCTTTGATGGCTTTTTCTACTTCAAGTATGGATATGTATTCCTGACTGCATGCCTGGTCAGTGTTTTTTATCACTGTGCTGTCATCACTGCTTGTTTCATTTAGCAGTTTTTCAAAGTAATTATTCCATACTTCAAGGATATCTTTTTCTCCTGTTTTCATTTCACCTTTATCATCTCTAATTCCTTTTACAGCACTCTTTCCTCCATTCTTAAGCTTCTTCAACAACCTCCAGAATATTTTGCCACCTTCTTGATATTTATTTTCTATATTCTTGCCAAATTCCTCCCATGACTTTTGTTTAGCTAGTTTTACACACTGTTTAGCTTTCTTACATTTGTCTCTGTATTCTGTAAGAGTAAAAGCTGACTTATTTGCCAGGAACTTTTGATATGCTTTCTTCTTTTCCTTCACTGCCTCTTTAACTTCCTGTGTCCACCAGGGAGTTCTGATTTTTTTATCCTTGCACACAACCTCACTACATGCCTCTCTGGCAGAATCAATCAATGTTTCCTTCAGAGTTTGCCACTGAATCTCCAAGGTTTGATTCCTGTTCTCAAACTCTTTCATTTTCTTTTCAATAATATTTCTGTATTTTAGTCTACAGTTCACATCTGAGAGCTGCTCAACTTTTATTCGCTTTAAAACTTTCTTACATGTTATTCTTTTCAATATGAAATTCAATTTTATCCTGCTCAAGACTAAATAGTGATCACTTCCAATTTCAAATCCTCTGTACACTCTGGTGTCCTGCACCAGGGAGAAAACATCACTATCAACAATAACATAGTCAATGAGACTTTTCTTATTCCTAGCCTCTTCTCTCCATGTGAATTTGTGCACATTTTTATGTTGGAACATGGTGTTAGTAATAACCAGTCCATGTCCTGAGCAGAAATCCAACAGATATTTGCCATTATTATTAGCTTTGCTCTTTTCTACAAATTTTCCCAAAATATTTTTGTATGTCTCACAATCATTTCCTACTCTAATATTTAGATCCCCAACAAGGACCAACTTTTCCTTTTTCATTGTGTCAGTTGCTTTTTCTAAAGCCTCAAAAAATTCCTCCACTTCTACCTTAGTAGAACCTTCTGTAGGACCATAGGCACAAATAAGTCTCATTGTCCAGTTCCCCATTCTCATATTTGCCCACATTACTCTACTTGAGACTGACTGCCATTCAAGATTAGCCTCGTATTTTGTGTTGAATACTATGGCTACTCCTTCTTTTCCTTGATTGTCATTGCCTGAATATAACATTTTGTATTTATTGCTCAGAAAGATCTCACCAGTTTTGGTCTTTTTTGTTTCAGTCACCCCTATTATGTCGATCTGGTACTTATCTAATTCCTCAGCTAGCTCCATTTCTTTGCCATTCAGGCTTCTTACGTTGATAGTACCGATCTTTAATTCTGGTGATGTTGAGTTGGGGTTTGTTTTCAGATTTGTTCCAGTAGCTGACTTTTCGCTGTTCGCCCTGGTTCCCTGGCGAAAACAACGGGGGCCTTGTTTAACCGGGCGACGCCCCAGCCGGCATGAAATTTTGTCATGTTGTACCATCATTTTTTATTTTGGTTTAACCAATAAGAATACAATTTGGTCGGCTAAATCCCAAATTGCCAGTCCATCCTCGTTCGTTCAGTATCAAAGTAGATACCCAACAGGGTGCACCACGAGAAGGTGAGGATTGGACATTAGGTCAGAAGCCCTGGTCAGTTCTCCACATTCCTTTAAAGGCTATGTGGAGGTCTCCTCTCAGTTATACAGCTTTGACCCTTAAGCACCCCTAATCTTATTGTTTGATAGCTTTAAAAATATATATCTGAATGTTCACTAATTCAAATTGAAAAATAAATCCAAATGGATTTTCTTTTCCAATTCTATGAGTCATGATGGAAGAGATGCCAAGATATAGCTATTAGCAATAAGCTAATGCAAATCATTCACTTGCCAACTTATCGCCTTTACTTAACCAGTTCTCCTTTCAGATATATTATTATTAATATTATGGACTACTCCATGGAGTCCTTAGACTCATCAATGAAGACCCTAACCATCATGACAACCAATTTCTGTAATCCACAAATCTTCAACATGTCCTCATAAGGTTCATTGCATAACCTGATACTATTTTGGTCACTTACCTCTGGATCCTTTCCACTTCTTCATTCCTCAAAAACCCAGGTGACCTGATCTGCAGGCAGCAACCTGCTTGTCTCTGCCTTTTTCCAAATAATCTGATAACCTGCTTTAGCCACTTTTGCAATATGTCCGCTAAACTTTAACTATCCTATCTACTATTAGCACAAATCTCTAGCCTCATCAATTTCTTGAAGTACAGTTCCATTAATATGGTACACAACTGCTAATATTTTCACCCACATTAAACTGACATCCATTCTCCTTTGCCCAGACTGCAGTCTATCCTAACATATTATTATTATCCTAAGACCCCCATGGAGTCATGGACTCATCCCTTTTGTCATAACTCACGACACCATGCCTTAAACACATTCAAATTCTCTGCAGATGCAGACACCACACTCTAAGGCAATGCATTCCAATCATTCACAATTCTGCATGCAAAAATCCTGCTTCTCCCTCCCTTGCTCACACACTCCTTATACAGCTTCCAGGGGTGACCTCTTATTCTCTCCCAATCTCCTACCATTTTATGAAAAACCTCTTCAGTGTTAATTCTATAACAACCCCCTTACTAACTCGTATGTCTCTATCGTATCACCCCCTCTTCTACTATTTGCTAGACTCTGCAAATTGCATCGCCTGTACCTTTCTTCATATTTAACATTCCAGAAATCAGAAACTATTTTGGTAAATTGCATCTGGACTCTCTCCAACATCTCTTCATCCTTTTGAAAATTTCCAGAATTCGTTATGTTATCCTCACAATTTTGGCAATATGTCCTTTAAATTTCAGATCCTTATCCACCATCACCCCAAGATCTCTTATTTCCTCCATCTCCAACAATATATCCCACTAAGAGTAAATTCTACATCCCATCTTTGTTTTCTAAATCTTAAAACCTTACATTTTGCAATATTGAACTATCATCCCCACTCCTGTAGTCTATTCTTCTTGTAAGTCCACAACATCAGCTCTACTTCTCATAGTTTGTCCCAACTTTGTATCATCTTCAAACAGCTGTATATCCCCATTCAAATCTTCCCTAATATCATTAACATACAGGTTAAACAGCAATGGCCCTAAAACAGATCCCTGAGGCACATCACCAGTGACTTTCCTTTTCTGGGATATTGCTTCCCCATACACTACTTGTTCATGCCTATCAGACAGCAAATCTCCAATCCAATGCACTAGTCTAATATCCAACCCCATCTGTTCCAGTTTGACTATCAACTTATCATGCAGGTATTTTGCAAAATTTTAACATAATCTTTATTAACTATTGCTCTTCCCTATTTTATATCATTGGCAATAACTGAATAATTCCTCTCAGATCCTTTCCTATATCGTTAATGTACAAATAGAATAGTAGTGGTGTGAGAACAGAGCCCAGTGGAACGCCATTAGTCACAGGCCTTCTACTGGGCTTTATTCCTAAAGAAACTACTCTCTGATATATCTCCATCAATCACTCTTTTATTCACTTCACCAAGGTGTTCAACATCCAAGTATTCTGATTAGCTATTTTGGCCACTTTTAAAAATAGCTCTCTAAACTTTAATTTCATGTTCATAATTAGCCCCAAATCTTTAGTCTGTAAATGTTAATACTGGCAGTATTGGCAAAGAATAATGGCAGTCAATTTCCATTAATGAAGTGCACAGTATACTTTGGCTCATTAAACTGGCAGCCTTTATTCTTTGCCAATATTGCCAGTCTATTTAAGATAGAACAGAACAGAGCTCTGTAGTATACTATTCATCAAACTAAATAAATAATAATCATAATTTGTCAGCAAAATGACATGTTTCCCCAATTATTATTTTTTCACTATTTGTCTACAGTGCATATTCAACATATAAAATATTTCTTTTCTTATTATATCAGATTTCTATACCTTGATTATTCAAAATATTCCATTAAAGTTTCATATCTATACACTGAAGAATGTTGCCATATGTGAGCAGTCCTGCCTTCTACAGCTATTTATTTTCATTTCCCTTATATATAACTGATACTTTTTATATAATATATCAATGTCCTGATACTTATCGAATGAAAACGTATTTGATAAAACAGGCTTTCATTCGATCATGAGCATTTTGATCAATGTTTATATTTTATCAATTTTTTTTCGTTCCATTACCATTTGAGTTGTGTTTTTTTTTTATTTGTTTAATTTCCCTCTCCATACATGAATATTATACATATCTTCATATGTCAAAAGATTTATATTACTGCACTGAAATATGTAATTAATATTCAGCAATTTACCTTAGCCTGAAAGGCGATTCCATGCTGGAAGGCTTCCTCGCTGTGTAACGGAATCCTACTATCGTACGCATCATCATTTACTAAATTATATTGCTTCTTTGATGGCATTGCCGCTAAAGAAATGCCACAGACCTGCTTTATAACCTTTACTAGGCATTATTCATTGCGAAGGCTGTAAAAACTAATACTCTGAATCACTGATAAACAATGAGCCAAGTAATTTGACATATCTGTACAGTAAAACACTTGCAATGATAACGAAAAATGAACTTAACTCGTGTCAAAATTATCACTGTTGTCTCTAAGTTTTTCTCAAGATAACAATGTAGTCAGTATTTCAAGACAATTTTATACATAGCACAGCCGTTTATTTTTTTTATATGAAAAAAAGTAAAAGTTTGGATCTTAAACAAACAGGCGGTAACAATATTATGAAGTATGGATCTAACTGTTCTGCCATAATAATAAGTTTAATGGACAGTATTGTACATCATCTTTACTAATGAGTTTGATTTTCCCAAAATAATATAAAAAAATTAACAGTATTTCACACGCATTAGTTTCTGTCAACTTAAAGCATCGTTAGTTCCCTTGACAACTGTAACATTCTAAACTTTGGCACAAATCCAAAATAGCACGTCGCACACCACACATATCCCAAAAGTCAGTTAGCCTACAAGGTAAATACAAAATGTACAATCTCAAAAATTAAATATAGTACAAAGCGCCCTCGCGTTTTGAGAAGCATCTTTTGACAGTTATTGAATAAATGTTTAAGCAGTTAGAAGAAAGGGATAGAAACGATTACTGCAGAAGCTAAGTGCCCTCGCACAATGGCAGTCGTTTTTCTCGGAGGGAGCAGGGAGGGAAGCAACGTATTAAACATGAATTTTTTTATACAGTATCTTGCATCATTGACATCAATTATTATTATTATTATTATTAAAGAAGTGTTCCATGACATGATTGCCAACCTTCTTCTAGGGGATGACATTTGAAGAAGAAGAAGAATTATTACTTTCAAGTACCAGGCTCGGGTACTTGAAAATACATATATACATAATTAACAGCTGTAATGGCACATGTACACTAGACAATAAAGTAAGTTTCATGGCTTACATATATAACAAAAATTATATAGAATTTATTCAAAAACTCCAACATATTTCCTACTACGTTCAATGGACATCGTCAGGGAGAGAGACCGTTAACTGCATTCAAAAGATTAATCAAAATAATGATTCATAAATCATGCGTATATTACCTCGTGTCAAGGTTGCAGATGAAGTGATTTGGGAATCACTTCCCAAAACTTGGATATTGGCATACAGTCTTATCGGTTAAGGTTCGGAAGATTTCCTAGCGTTTCACATGTTTTAAGGAAAAGACAATCGAATTTGAACCTGCTGGAGTGAAGAGGTTTTGTCTAGTTCCTAAGAACTGCGTGTCTAGTTTCAACGGTGTTAGAAGCAAGGCGAGACTTGTCAGATTCCAAATATATAATATAATCTTGATGTTCTTGAAATCTAAACAAGGTAGAACGGCCAGGATGTCCAAAATAGGAAAGATGACACGAGCAGGTCACTTGATAGATAACTGAGGAGGAAAGAGATGATAATGTATCCTTTGTTGATGGTAAAAGGGAAGATCATTGCCAAGCTGGTCTGAAGGAAGCATATAGATTGAACTTACGACGAATCCTTGCTATCTGTTCCTAGATTCCTTTAAGGTAGGTATTGATAATATTTTCACATCGGATTGTAGTCTGATAGAAGGAGGATTTTTTTTTCTGAATGGCATTTTGTTGTATTCATTAAATATCGGAGTGCTATTAATTTTATTCAGTTTATCTAACAAAAGGGAATTCGAAGAAGAGCTCTATGTACAACACACTTTATAATACTTGGTTTTTGTGATAAATAAGGTGGGAGAATTGAACGTATTCGACAGTACAGGTTGGCTTCCGATAAACTGAAAATTTGAATAAGTTTTTCTCTATTGATAGAAACAAATGATTCTTTAAAATTCATAAAACAGCGATAAAGGTATTTCCCATTGTCCCATATTATTTCAGCCAGATGATGAAAAGTAAAGATATGGTCAATTGTTTACTGGTTTTTTAAAAAGCCAGCTAATTCCTCTTCCAATAAATGTATGTAAATCAGTGTACGATTATGTACACTGATAATGTACTCTAACAAGTCCAAAAGCTAAGGGAAAACTACATTTTACCAATATGTGAAAAAAGTTTTCATGACTACAGACAAATGTGGACATAGATTTATTGCCACCATACTAATAAATTATATTACACAAAAATTCTCACCTGCCAGTCACAATCTTGAGTAGTAATGACAGCCCTTTCATCAATTCAGGTGAATGTGTGTATAACAGTGTATTTTCAGTTTCTGATGCTACAGTTAATTCTCACCTGAACAGTCACAATCTTGGGTAGTAATGACATCACTCCTTTATTTTCTAGTTTTGTTATGTCATCTGAGTCAACCATTTCTTCTGTAGTTGCTAGGGATGTCAATCCAGATTACTTAACATCTTTATCATCTTGTGTTTATATGGTATCCCCCTTTTGAATCTGATGTCAAGGTAGAAACGAAAGATTGCGCACTCCATTTCACATCTTCTAATATATCAAATGTTTTACCTGTATTAATTAATTCGTATGATCACAGAAGTTTTAATGTAATATATGATGATACATCTGGTTTGATTAATATCCCAAGTTTAAGTGATCATCAAGACTTCTCAGTTAGCTACCAACAGTCTCATAGGGAACATGTTTTATACAGCCATATCCCAATGTATCTGATAGAAGCATGTAGAGTAGACTGTGTTGTGCAAGTTCTCCTGAAACAAATGGACATTTTCAAATGACTGTAATAAATTTTATAATTTGATCAGACCAAATTGTATAATCTATCTTTTAGAATTCCAATATGTTCTAAAGTTTTTTATGGAATAGAAAGTATGGAGGGGATTAAGAATGACAAAGTATGAGAATGACAGAAGTGAATATGTGCATGGAATTAATAGTGCAGAAATAGATACACACAGATTGCTGAGTGATATACTAAAGAATGTGAGAGAAGATCAGGAACAAAAACAAGCATCACTGGGAGTAAACGATGTCAATGTTAAGAAGAAGCAAAAAAGATGTTGTGCTGTATGGGAATTCTATAATTAAGGATGTGAAGGATGGTACAGTAATTAAAGCGTGTTATCCAGGGTCAAAGATTAAGGATATATCTGAGGCTGTAAAATTGCAAAAAAATAGAGTGAGTGAAATTATTACAGTTATAAGGACGAATGATCTAAGTAGCGAAAGATTTACTGTAAGATGGAATTTGAAGGATTTAATGATAGCAATGAATGCAAAGAGTGAGAGTGGAAAGATCATGAGTGTGCAACCACGATTTGATTGTGATGAAATGAACAGAAGAGCAATTATAGTAAATGGAATGGTGTCCAGATTGTGTAAAAGGTTTTGCAAAGAAATGAATCTGAATATTCATTTTATGAATGTCTGGGATGAGTTTGATAAAAGGAAGGAGTATTTTAAGAGAGATGGTTTGCACTTAAATGGATTAGGAGCTTGGCATTTAGAACATTTATTGATAAAGGACAGAGTAAAAGGTCATAAACAGGGAAATGGGATTTGCTAGGGAGTCAGCTGTAAATACTAAAGTCATTAATCGCTGTGAATTTGGAATTAATTGTTCGCAGAAGGTGAACAGTATACAGAGTGGGCTAATTCGCACACAGGGAGATTATGGGAGGAAGGGAGTATTGCAGTTTATGTATACTAATGCTCGAAGTATTAGGAATAACTGTAAAGAATTTTTGTTATTACTTAGTACAACATGGCCAAAAATTATAGGAATTAGCGAAACTTGGTTAACCAAGAATGATATAGTTATTGGGATTGAATGTAAGGGTTACAGTATTCTCAGGCATGACAGAGATGACAGAATTGGGGGAGGGGTTTTATTAATGATAGATGAAACATTAAAGCCAAAAAAGATAGAAGTACCTCACTGTAACAGGTATGTAAAGGGCAGTTCATTAGAGGCTTTTTGGTGTGAGATAGAGATTAACAAGGCGAAATATGTAATTGGTTGTTGCTATAATCCAAGGGGAATAAGGGAGAATGTAGATAGCATGTATTGGCAAATTAGCATGATGAGTGAAGGTCAAGTAATTATTATGGGGATTTTAACTTTGGATACATAGATTGGGGGGAGGAACGGTCACAAGGAACAAAAGAAATGGAGTTTATACAGTTGTTAAGAGATAATTACCTGAGACAGCATGTGATGGAAGGAACAAGAGATTCTTAAGTGTTAGATCTGGTCATAACATCGGAGAACATAACAATAAGTAATTTAGTTACAATGTCTCCATTTAGGGAAAGCGATCATATGGTCTTGACCTGGGAGATTATAAGATGTGCTGAATATTCTATTAAGAATGGATATATGTAGAATTACAAGGCTGGTGATTATGGCAAGCTGAGAAGTCGGCTTTCAGCTGTACTATGGCATAAGAAATTCAAGGGGAGAGATGTCGATGGTGCGTGCGAGATTCTCAAGGAGTATTTGAAGAAAACTGTATCAGACTGTATTCGCAGAGTCAGATGGAATAATCAAGTAGGAGTTAAATGGATGAATAATACTATTAAACAGGAGCTGCAGGTAAAGAAAAGGTTATGAAGGACATATAAAGAAAAAGGTGATGATCGTTCCAATGAGCAATATAAGGTACAGGCAAAGAGAGTAACCTGTATGGTAAAGAAAGCCAAAGCTAATTATGAGAGGAAGCTAGTTGATGAATCCAAATGAAACCCTAAAGAGTTCTTTCGCTATGTGGCTAGTAAAACGAAGAATATCCATGGAAATATTTCTTTAAAAAGTATTGATAGTAGGAAAATTACTGAAGCTAATCAAATAGTTGAGTTGCTTAGTGATCATATCGCAAAAGTGTACCATCTTCGTAGTGATAGTGCAGTGTCAAATGTGCCATTGACTAATGAGAGTATAGAGATAGACGAAATTGAGGTGATTAATATATTAAAGAATATATTCCTATATATATAATTATATAATATATAATAATTATATAATTATATAATATATAATTAATAATAAATATAATAAATAATTATATAATATATAATTCCTATATATATTCCTATATATATAAAAGAATATATATATAAAGAATATAACACTGCCATTGGGTTAGATGGCATATTGGCCTATGAATTACGAGAATGTGCAAGAGAATTAGCAACTACTCTAACCAGGATGTTTAATTTAAGCCTCAGTTCTGGTAAAGTGCCAATAGAGTGGAAAGAGGGGAAAATAGTTCCATTGCACAAGGGAGGCTCTAAAACTGAGGTTGCAAATTATAGACCAATTAGTATATCTGGAGTGGTGGTTAAGATTTTGGAGAAATTAGTTAAAATTAGAATTCAGGACTGGGTAGACAGCAACATGATACTTTAGAAGGGGCAACATGGTTTTGTGAACGGTAGGTCTTGCCTTACTTTCAATAATAAAGTAACAGAGGAGTTGGATAAAGGAAATCCTTACTCAGTGATGCTGCTTGACTTTGCGAAGGCTTTCGACAGGATTCCACACGGAACTCTGTTACATAAATTAGAGCAAATTGGTTTGGATCCGAAGATGGTGATTTGGATTAAAGGATGGCTGGCAGATAGATATGAAAGAGTAGTTTACGGAGGAGCTGAGTCCAGGAAAAGGCAAGTGACTAGTGGTGTACCTCAGGGCTCAGTTCTTGGTCGTCTATTGTTTAATTTGTACATCAATGATATTGGAAATACCTTGAATGGAAATATCCATTTGTTTGCTGATGATGCGAAATTGGGAAGAGCGATAATCAATTCAAATGATGTGTATATTTTACAGAATGGCTTAAATAGGCTGACGGTATGGACTGAGGTAAATGACTGTCACTTCAACGTGGCTAAGTGTAAGGTGATGCACTTTGGGAGGATGACATCGCATGCTGTTTACTATATTAACGGAACTGAACTACAGGAAGTTGATGAGACAAGAGACTTGGGAGTTATTGTGGACAGAGAACTTAAGTTTAAAGGGAATATTGCAAAGATTGCCAAAACATTACATCAAATTACATGGTTGTTGAGGAACACACTAACAAGCAGGGATAGGGAAGTTATTGTTCCACTCTATAAGGCATTAATAAGGCCGCATTTGGACTATTGTGCACAGATCTGGTTGCCAGGATATCTTGGTGATGTGGAAGTGGTGGAGAGGATTCAGAGGCGGGTTACAAAGATTGTTGCATGTCTGTGGGATGTTCCCATGAGGATAGATTGATGATCTGTGGGCTCCAAAAACTAGCTGATAGACTTAGGAAAGGAGATGTGATAAAGGTATTTAAATTGTTACAGAGATTTTACAGGATTGATACTGATGATATTTTTAAGACCAGTGCAGGATGTGAGAGAACGAGGGGCCATCCCTGGAGATTGTGTAAGTGTGTGGTTAACAAGGGTGTTAGGACTAGATTTTTTACTTGGAGAGTTGTGAATGAGTGGAATGCTTTGCCAGAGGTGGTCGTGAATGCTTCAACTGTGAATGAATTTAAGGAGAGGTATGACAGGCATTGTGTAAATAATGGTTAGTGTGTCAATGTCGGGTCTCCCGCGATGAGTCTTTTGACTCCATGGAGACACCGTTAAAATAATAATAATAATAATAAAATTTCGTAGAAATTAAATTACAATACGTTTAAGGCAAACGCAATATTTCCTAAGGACTTACTTAAGCAATAAATGGACAGCGCGTAGAGAAAACTATGCGGAGAGACATTTTAGTGTGGAATATGTTGGCCCAGAACTGAGATGCTGCTCTCACAGCATTGTACCATGTTGTAGCTTGGTGCGCCTATTAAGCATAATGCCTCCTCACACCATGACCCCAGCACTGCCGTAACTATCCTTTTTAAGAACATTCTTGTGATGGTAAGCAGTATCAATTTCACGACAGAATAAGTGGGTCTGCAATCAGAGAAGGACTAAAACGACTCTCATCTGTAAAGAGGAAATTTAGCACATTGGCGTCTTGTCCAATTTTTTTATTCAACTTCAATGAAAAGGAACTGTACGATTAGCTAGATAAAAATGTGCTGTCTGCAACAAGTAGGTCTATACCCCGAAGGCTTGCAGTCCGCAGATAATTGCCACAGTATGCTGAGATTGTTCTTGAATAGAGCCGACATGCAAGCTGTCCTGCCATGGTGCGTTGGTTACGTTTTGCTGTTATAATCAAAAGTCTGTCGTTATGTTACGTGTAAAGAGAAATCGGCTTAGCAAACATCTGGAATACATTCCATTGATTTGAATCGCTACCCAACGCCTAGATACAAAGCTATGTGCGATTACAAACTTTCTAGCAATATCAGTAATTCTGCGGTCTTCTTCAGTCTTCCAATAATTCTTTACCACGTTAGTCATCTAGATTCTAGATGATGTCTTTGAGACAATACAAGACATCCTAGTCTGCAAATTTATTCTTTCATGAAAGCGCTTCCTTGGAACACAATTCGCTTATCATGGCCTTTTGCATTTTATCATGTGGAGTGCTAGCACTTGACTGTTTTGTGCGCGATTGAGAAATTTAACATCTGTACCCGATTATTACTCGAAATCGTCAGTTACACAAATTCCCACATGTTGATTCATTTGAATTTGCAGTGGTAATCTTTCGAAAAAGTTTTTGCCCTTAGGTTTTGGACCCCAGCATATTTTTATTACAACCATTTTGAGAGTGCCAAAGAAGAGTAATCTATAATTGTTACCTTCTGTAACATCACCTTTTTTTTTTATATACTGGCAATATTTTGTCTTTTTTCCATTCATTTGTGATAGTCCCGGTGAAAATAATATTATTCAAAAGTTGGGTAAGTTGTTTGATGAGATCCAGTACTCCATTGTTAGAGAGCTCTAAGGGTATTTTATCAATTCCAGGTTCTTTTGATGATTTCATTTGATTAAGTGAAATGATTACTTCTGCCTCTAGGATTATGGGTGCTGTATATTTCTCACTGTTCGTTTTATGTGGATGAAAGCTTCTCTACCATCTTTAAATATAGGAGAGAAGTAAGTGGATATAAATTTGAGTAAAAAAAAAAAAAAAACTGAACAACATATACGTAAACAAAAATAAAAAAAATGCACAGACATGATATCCCCTACTTTTTGGAAAAGTAGGGGAAAGGCAAATTGGAGAAAGACATGAAAAGACAAATTTGTCTTTCCATGTAAAGAAATGGGTTCGTTTTTTGTTTCACTATGATATGGACATGCAGCCATGATCTAATGGTTACAATGAGTTCTACCTAGGCTGACCATGTGTAACGTTTTAAACGGGACAGTACAGGTTTTTTTTTTTTCATATTTCCCGGCTGTCCCGTTTTAATAAAAATGTCAATTTTTTCCCGTCTTTAATAACAACAATAAATATACTTTAATTTTGGTCAATTATAAATCATTATTCATAACCTATAATCGTATATCAATATCATGGATAGTAGTAATTTGTATAACTATGGAATCGCATTGTTCGATATCTGTAGTGATTTATTCAGAGAAAATAACAAATACATGTTGGCATCACTTGCACGTCTCAGACGGCGTCTGTTTTGCTGTAGCTTTAGTTTTTGTTTTGCTTGTATGCTAACCAGTGGCTTTGTTATTCAATGCCAGTGGTTTAAATTTCATATTTTTTTAAGTTTGAAGTTTAATTTTTAATGCAATCAGTCTATCCTTGCAATGTTAAAGAAGAGAGACTGCAGTTTTAATGACGATCTCCAGAAAGAATTCAAATTTTTTAAACTGGACAAGCTATGCAGTGATGGTACAAAAGTAGTATGCCAACATTGTAATGTCCATTTCTCCGTTGCTCATGGAGGCAGAAGCGACATCAACCGACATCTGCGTAGCCAGAAACATAAGGATAATGAAAAGACTCCGGCTTCAGTTAAAAACATCAGCACCTTTATGGTGAGACGTGATGGTGAAAGTGAAAGCGATAAAATTGCAGAAAGTGAAGCTGTTTTTGCTTATCATACTGTACGTCACGGCCAAAGTTTTCGCACAAATGACTGCTTGTCGGCATTGATAAATTTTAAACTGGACAAGATGTGCAGTGATGGAACAAAAGTGATACATCGACTTTTAAAATTTTATGGAAAAAAATTTTTTTCTTCGCATGTACCAAATCAGAAGCAATAATTACAAACATTTTATGACCATACATATTGGGCGAGGTAATAGAGGATTTCAATACCACAAAAAACATTACAGTCAGCTTAGATGCATCAAGCAAAAGAGACCTCAAATTTTTTCCAATCGTTGTGAGGTACCTTTTGCCAAATTGTGGTGTTTAAGACAACATTATAGACTTTATTTCCTGACCTGGTGAAACATTCGAACTATAGTGTGCTATGTAAAGAAGTGACAAATTTGCCTAACAAATTAAAATTGCTGCTTTGTGTCCAGATAACACGAACACCAATTTTGGTGGTTGCAAAAGACTTGGCAAAAATAATTTGTGGCAAAAACTTGAAATTGAAATGAAGAGGCAGATTATCGGTATTGGTTGTGTGGCACACATTATACACAATTGTCTCCAGTGTGCTGTCGACTATGTACCAATTGATATTGAATGTTTTACTGTGAAAGTATAAAAATACTTCAACATATACACAGTCCGAGTTGAAGAACTGAAAAGGGTTTCTGACTTTGAAGGAAACAATTACGTTAAATTGTTAGAGCATGGAAATACAAGATTTTTGTCCTTGGGTCCATCAATTGACAGAATTTTAAGCATGTTTGATGGGTTTCGTTCTCATTTTCTTTCTCAATAAAAATGGCCTGTTATGTTGCAAAAATTGTTTAATAATCCCTCTTTGAAATTGTGGTTGTCATTTGCAAGAAATCAAGTGTCTACGTTCCAAACCAGTGGCGGACAGTGAAAGTTTTAAGTGGGGTGATGCATATATAAAATGAGAAAAAAAATTAATTGTTTCTAATCAGTAACGAATTAATTAATAAATAAATTTAAATATTACAAAAATTGATTGATTAAAAATATTTCACCCTCACTACGAACACACACCAAAAATAAAAGTTTCGTACACAGAAATAACGAGTACAAGCATTCAATATATCTGTAGCGACACTGAATGTACTGTCGGTTTCGACATTTTCCGACGGTACGTTAGATCGCAGTGCATTTGTGTCGTGTAACGATAACTGACAAAATATAATTCTTTTCATATTTTCAGCAGTGACACTCGTCATAATTCAGCCTTGTATCTATGATAAATGAATAATTATATGTTATTTTAACAGAATAATCAAAAATATTTTACCCTTGCCACGAACACGCACCAATAATAAAAGTTTCGTATCTCAGTCAGAGCCAGCGCTAGGGTCTTTGCCGCCCACATGCAATGTCTATCTAAGCGCCCCTGTAACGATCCAGGCTTGTGTGGTTCTTTTATGATAATAATAATAAAAAAAAATCAGTTAACGCCTATGTTGTCCCCCTATAGGGAGTAGGCGGGACCGTTTACCCTATCTAACTTTGGAGACTGAGTGGGCAGTTCAATCTCCACTGGTAGCCAATCAGAGAGATAGCTGGCGCAAGGCTATCACAGATTCATCGGTACGCAGTGAAGAAGGCGGCAAGCCTAGTGCCGCCATCTGATAATAAAAAATTTAAATTATTTGAAACTTTTTAAATAAATTTTGACAGAACAGCCACACGTTGGTTCGCTAAATGTAACGAACAGCGGGTGTTGACTAAGCAGGATAATCGTTAAAAACCCGAATATTCAAAAAATTCTCAAAAGTTAAAGCACATTTTGATAAAGCCACATCATTTAAATCGTTGAATATAATGATACAGGGATTATAGCCTTCTCACCGACCCGAATCGCTAACAAAATTAAAATGAATTTTAATTAAAGTTAAAATTTATTTAAACTACAGTTTAAAAAATTCTTGCATTTTACAAGTTACTAAATTCTTAGTAACTTGTAAAAAGTTTTTATTAATTTTTATAAGTGGAACTATCTTTTAGGAAAATAAAAGAAACTCAAGATAGATGAGAAAATAAGAAAATAATTCAGAAATAATTAAAACATTTAATAGAAGTATTCAAAAAATAACATATTTACAGAATAACAGAAAATAAATTAAATTACATAAATATACTTGACATTTTTTTAAATTTAAATTTTAGGTTTTTTTGATTGCATATTCATAAAATTAGAAATAATGGTCTTAACATCTAATACCGCCACATATATCATTTTCAATAACTATAAACGCCAAAGTAACAAGCTTTTTAGTGCCATACTTGTTCTTAAGTAGGTTTTAAATTAAAACCTACTTTTAATCAATTTCAATTTGGAAAAGGAACGTACACCGCTCGCTACACTGACTGGTCAGGTTAATAGTATTCTTAAAGCAATTGAAAAGTTAGGGAAAGATTAATTATTCGACACAATAAAATTAAGAATATCGAAAAGGCTTTTGAATATTTAAATTATCCTTCCGAAAAATATCCCGGAAAGTACGTAACTCGTCATACAGTTCTATTGCATTTATGTCTTTGTTGTCGCCGTCCTTCAAGAGAATCTCTAAATCGTCATAATTTTTCCGTAAATCTTCGTTATTAATTTGTAGTAATCTATACAAGAAATTAAAATTATTATAATGTGTTTTTTTTTTGTTCAAAACGTTCTATTAACGAACACATTGCAACGTCTAGAAGTGTATAAAAAACATTCACTCTAAATGTATCTTCTGGCGATTGTGGCGTTTCGTCATGACGCTTGCAATCAAATTGCCGTGTCTTCTTTCGTCGTCGGACTTCCGTACTAGTTTTAAATTCTTGTTCTCCGTCCACCACTTCACTCAGTTCTTTTGCCGTATTAAAACTTCTTTAAAATTTGTATCTGATCGATACTCTTGTAAGAATATTTTTAAGTTTTCGATAGATTCTAAAGCAAGTGTAATGTTCATATTTTTGTCTTGAAGCATTTTACTCACAGGGTTTATTCTGTTAAGTAAATCATGCCCAGTTATAAGAGAGCAAATAAATTTGTAGTCCTTTATTTTAGCACAGAATGTTTGTGCTTCGTGCTGAGTTACTTTATTAAAATCTTGATTATTTAAAATTTCAAAAAGTGCATCGAAAATTTCTCGTAACTGATATCGTAGAGGGCGAATTGCATTAATTTTACTTTCCCATCGCGTATCTGATGGCTGTTACAATGTTAATTTTTTTACGAACTTCAAAAGAATTGCCCAACGTTTGTAAGGGAATGAAAAGAAATTTTATATTTCTTGAATAATTGCAACGAAACTAATTGTATCTGCATTCCTTTTGACTGAATTGTTAATGATTAAATTTTGAGTATGAACAGAACATGGCACGTAAAAAGCTCGAGGATTTTTGTTAAAAAGCAAATTTTGGAGCCCATATTTTTCACCCTTTCATATTTGCTCCATTGTTATACCCTTGACCTCGCATGTCTTCATTGGGAATGTTCCATTTTTCCAGTTGTTCCATTATGGTTGCACATAAACCATGTTCTGTGGAATCTGATATATCTGCAAAACCTAAAAAGTTTTCCCTCATCTTGACAATTCCATTGTCACAGGAAACAAAGCGAATAATAATGGTCATTTGTTCTGTTTTACTTACATCAGGTGTGCAGTCTAAAATTATGGAATAATATTTAGATTTTCGAATTGATAATAAAATCATATCCCTGATTGCGTTACTTAAAGTTTCCAATATTTCATTTTGACTGTCTTTGCTCAAATAGTATGCTCTATTGCTTCGTTCTAGGGTCCTTTCAACATGATTTTCCATAACAGGATCAAATTTCGCAAACAGTGACCAATTTTAAAAAATTTCCGTTATTCCTTTCATATAATTTATCAGATGATCCGCGAAAAGTTAAATTTTGGCTTTTATAATTTCAATCAAGCGTTCTAAACACTCGTCTAATGTTTCTTTTCCATTGAGTCTCTCAATCAATAATAGTTTTGTTTTTTAAATTTTTATCAATTTCCTTCCATTTTAAGAAATTTTTCATGTGAGTTAAACTAGTCTGATGTATATGCAAAGTTATACTTACATTTCTCCAATAGTTATAGCCTTCTACAAGACTACTTGATTCGGTAGGTGCGAAAGGTTTGCAACAAAAGCGAAAAACAGCATTTAAAGTTTCGAAATAAACGAGCCATGTTCTTGGCACAAGGTCATCGTTTTCCATTTTTCAATTATAATACGTGTCGCCAAATTTATGACCATATGTATCTCTGGGATATATTATATTTTACTTTTGAACAGGACCCATTTCAATTAAAACAACTCGCAAATTTTCATCAATATTACCCCATTCACCTGGATCGTCTAAATTTACAGAGACTAACAGTGTGTTAGTTTCGTGCTCAACTACAACTAAATCATCTCCTAACTATTTTTCACTTAAATCATGCATCTTGTTATCTTGTTCAATAGTTGTAATAGTACTTTCATGAAAACTGGATGATGTGCACGGTTCTTCAAATCGAATTTCTGATGTATTGAGTTGGTTACAGTCTGCATCAGAATATTTTAATATTTTAACAAATTTATTAATAGCCATAGTTCGTTTCTTAATATCTGCTTCTTTTGCAGCATAACGCTTACGATTTTGTGCACCGGATAACATTTTTTTAATTTTTGATTCCATTTCTATTTTATACCCACAAGAAATTATTACACAACGCCACACAGAGACGAAATGATAGTCCGCACTGCGCTACCATCAGTAGCCTACTGAGATGCGTACCATATGACTGGTTAACTAGCAACAAATGTTTTGTACAAAAATTCGTTTCTGAGCATAAAAACCGTTCACCGTTTCACTTTAGATAGACTGCAGTAGACACAACATTCTTTAGGCAAGCATTTAGCCTGCTCTTGTAACAAGTGTATCTAACAAGATACACTTGTTACGTGCAGAAACGAATATCGCCGAGTCTAACCGGAACTGACAGAACGTGATAATTCCGACACTACGTTATGCATTATAAATGAACTGCGTTAGATCGCAGTGCATTTGCTTCGTAATCTAAAGCGAATGTCAAAACATAAGCTGTAATCTTTAACATGTTGTATTGCATTTATATAATGTTGTAAGCGTCTTTATTATTTATAAACACAAACAAGATTTTATTTTTTCATTTTTTTCTTTGAGGATTCTGTAGTGTCGCAGTCCTTATGTACAAGCTGTTACTGTTCCAAACATACATTAGCTAATTTAAACAGATAATATTTCAGCTACAGAAGTAGCCAGGAACACTGAAAATCTTGTAAACAATTTAGAGTCCAGAAAGAGTGAAATGTTTGTAATTACTGGTGCAAAAAAAAAAAAAACCTGAAAATGTTGGTAGATTCAGGAGCAATTAATGAGGCTGAGGTTTGAGGTAGTTGAGTGTTTCTATGAAACCAGTTTATAATATGTCAACAAGTGGAAGTGAGGTTTAGGAAACACCGAGAGGTTCAAATGGGTGCAACTAAGGATGGCACCTGAATGGAAAGAATTATAGGACAGCGTGAAAGAGGAACTCGTCACAAGCACAGAAACAGAAGAAACTCGTGTATTCGATCAGTGGACCCTCATAAAATCTATAATTGTGAGGCAGTTGGATACATGGAATAATAAAAAAAAAACATTCCTGTACATGATAGATGGGTACAGGTATTTTCTGAAATGAGCGAGAAACACCTAGACTTTCAAGATTTTTGTAATACTGTAGTGTTTATTCTTTGTCTTCCATGAAGTACACATTTCATAGAGCATTTTCTGTTATGAACAGCATGTGGTCAAAGGAGAAATCTAGATTAAGTATTCAGAACAATGAGAGATATGTTATTTGTAAGACAAAATTGTATCATAGAGTGTCAGACGTTTTATGATAAAGTGTTGAAAGACCGAAATTTGTTGCGTAAGATCACTTCATCGGAGAAATATTCATGCTACGATCGTGGTGAAATACAGTCCCCCTCCATGTCTGCCTAAATTTTTAAGCCAAAGAGTACCTTTTAGATTTTCACCATATCGCTCTATTCTTATGGTTATAACTCCCAAACGAACGAAGAAAATTACCTATTCATTACTTATATATCGATTGTTTGAAAGGTTATAAATGCCTTATAAATGGGAATAGAAGGGGCTTTGCTGATAATTTAGGTTTAAGGATGTGGATAAAGGATCTTTATCTTGGTGATTCTTTTTTCTCACGCATTGAAACAGATTCATTCTGATCTTCAGTGACTTTGAGTTCGAGATTTGTCTACGATTGCATTTCCAACTATAAATGGGAAATCCACAGTGGAAAAGTCTAGAGTTCGAGCAGTCGGTCTCACACATCATGCGTTTCTATGAGATTCTGTAGACAAAATGTTCCGCCAGACTGCAAGTATGCTTAATATGCCAATAGAAAACAGATGTTGAGCACAGAGCAGAGTCACAGACTTTCTATCTAAAAAACGACCATAGATTTAAACTAGGTTACGGAACATGACGAGTTTCACGACGTCACCAGGGGAAAATAATGAAGTATCTAACTTCTATCGAATCCGCAACTCCCATGGAAAGTGAAGCGAACTGCAATAAGGAATGAGTTCCTTTACTGCACGGTAAATCACAATCGCCGAAAAAGTCACAAGAAACTTCCAAATCTTGGAACTAAATGATGTTAAATTTAGCTGTATGTGCTGTGCAGAGAGATGGCCAATGCTTCTTTGCCTGTTGGAAATCAATAATAAATACCGTGAATCTGCGAAATAAAACCATCTGCGATCTGTTTATAAAACCAAAAACGTTACGACGATGGGCATCAACCGGACAATGGCACAGTTGTCAAAAATTTGGCCATTCGCAGCGTTGCTGCTACAAGGCCGGTTCCGATGAAGGAAATGCAGGGAAAACAACGTTAAATGCACCAACTGCTGCAGATCACATCCTGCCAACTGTAGAGAATGCTTGGGCACACGAAAACCAAGAACGAAAGTAAATCCAAGAGCTTCAGAAACAACTGCATGTGCATCCACAGCATATGCTGATGATCCCTAAACAGCAAAGCGAAAACCACAAACCAAGCGTCTCGTACTCGGAGGTGATGGCGTCAAATCTACTAGAAAATTGCGAACTCAAACTCCCAATTATATCCAGCAAAGCTACAATCATAGGAGCTACACTGGGAAAGATCATGATCGAGTTCAACAAAGGACACGTTCACGTAATTATTTGTGAGACACAAATCTTTATTGCAATAGTTGATGATTAACAAACTTCGAAGGCAAAACTCTCTGCATATTGTCTTCTGGAGTATCAACGGTCTAAGAAATAAAAGATATGTACTACAAGAATTTACGATCCGCACCAGTGCTGAAATAACCCTTGTAAACGAAACACACCTCCGACCAGTCGACAAACCAAGTCTCAGGAACTGTGTTCTATACGCAATGATAAGCCTAGTGCCAACAGCGGTAACATTTTTATCATACACAATAGAGAATAGTATAATATTGTAAATCACACCACTTTCAACCTACAAATCACAGGGATGGAGGTATATACTGCAAATGCAGAGACCCGGAAAATCAATTTTCCGGGTCTCTTTCAATCAGGTCTGGAAAATCAGACCTGATTGAAATTCTGGATAATAACCAAGCAGTGCTTAACAAGCTACCTGAATGACAAGCACATAACCTTAAAAGCAACTACAAAATGAAATGATGGTACTCCTAACGACATTGCCACCGCTAGGAATACGTATCTTTCAAAGATTCCTAATGCTCTTGTCATTTGGATACTACAACATATAGCTCACCCAATATCAAATTAGTTCGATGAACAACCTCAGTTCCGATCAAAAACATCTTTCACTTCAACTAGGCTCACAATGAGAAAATATCCCATTCAGCTATCAACCGTCAACTTGACAAAGATATTGCTGTACATTAATCTGTTGAACTTAATTCCAACTTTCACTCAAAAAGAGAATGACTCAATTTTGAGCTTGGAAAAGCAGTTAACAACTGCATTAACAGCTGGCACTGAAGAATTCACAATCGAAACGCAAACTGAATTTCAGAAGAGATTAAAACTCTTCCTAAAAAGAACAGAGCCAGACGCGTGTCCTAAACACAAACAAACTCCCAAGGGTACGAACGACAACAAAACCCCAATCCTTAAACACAGAGGCTTAGACGCACTGGAACATGATCAAAGCTCCACGAACTAACTGGAAACCTCTCCACCAGTATGATCACTGTCTAACTCAGGATATTTGAATCCACTGAAGGTAGGCAGTAGATTCAAACATGAACAAACTCAGATAATCCATAAAAAAAGTTTAAAAATAGCGTTCAACATGCAATGGCTCCTAAAAACGTATACAGTATCACCGAGAAGCCGTATCCCTCATATCAAAACCTTCTTAAATGAAAGAGCTGCAAAATGATTTGCTAGTGCCACCGTCCACCGTAACCTATTAATCCGCAAAGGCGATTGAATAGAGTGTGCGTCATCCTGCCAAACACAAACGCGCCAAATCATACTGAACAGCTTTTTTTAACTCACTGCCAGAAACACAACATAGGCGAGCAAAACTTCAAGAATATCTCAAGATACTGCAGAAAACAAATAGCTCGTGATATGTATTCCCAAACCGCACCCATTAGGTAGTTGTTTCTTCTAAAAAACAACTTCCTGCCAGTAACCAATAATAGGAGAGCCAAGTGCTCAATAGACGATATTTAATCTGCAACAATTTATTTCTCATCCCATAAAGCGATAAGGGACCAAAGAACCAATTCATTCTTCATACGAGAACATTTATCAGAAAAGGTAAGAAGCGGGAAGCGTTGCTAATTATGCGGAAAATGAAGTTACGTATTTTTTTTTGGACAAGGCCAAACTGAAGAGAGCAAGAGAGGGGTAATATGATTTAAAAGAGACAGGAGATAAGAAATTTGAAAGTATTTTGCTATAATGAAATTTATCAAATTTTCTACTTGTGTGTACAGTTGGTGTATATTATGCTTGAAGTGGAAACGTAACACATGTTATAAAGCAGGCCTGCACAACTTGATTGTCTTTAAGGGCCAAATCCAATTTGTACCACCTGACCAAGGGCTAGATCACTTCAGACCTAGAATCTTAGACTAGTTCACTGGAGCTAAACTTAAGTAAATTTATTAGTCGGTCTACAGTAAATACTAATTAATATGCATATTTAAATTTTTAGAGTTATTATTAAAATTGTAATCAAAATTATTTACAAACAGATATAGTTGCAAACGTTCTCAATAAAAACCACTTAAACATAAACACAAAGTTTACTAATAAGTTCACTGAGAATATCACACTTATTTTCAGTGAAATATCAGTGACTGAATGTCACAATGTGATGCATTGCATTTCTTTTTGCCACTATTTTATCAAAATTTATCAAAAAACGTTTATCAAAGTTTGGTGTCATGTTTGAAGTGGCCGTTCTTAATATGGCCTCTAAATTGATATCACTTAAATATGAACACTGTTTGGTTTCGTTCAAGTTCATGACCGAAAATATTTGTTCACAAGTATAACTGCTCCCAAATACAAAATACCTGGTAGGCAGTACCCAATAAACTTTTAAATTCATCCTGATCCAGAATACAACAAAACTCTTGTAAAGTACTCCCCCTATGCTTGACCCAATAGTTTTCAGGACACTGGAGATCAATAACTTCCATCTGGAGTTCGACAGGTGGATTTCCTGCTTCGACAGAAAATGGATCCTCAATCACTTTTATGCGGACTTCGTCTTCATTACTCAATGGCATTCTTTTCTGAAACTCCTCGCTTAGAAGTGATATGTGCTTCTTATATTTTTCGCCCACCATTGAATGATATTCTGATGGAATATTCTGTCGACAAGTTAAGAAATGTGGCATATCCCCCTTAGCAAGTTGATTTTCAAACTTAATTTCATTTTGAATGCCTTTATAAGAGACTTTAACTGAAAAACAAACTTATTTTTTCCTTGAAGCTGTAAGTTAAGGTCATTCAAGTGACCCAAAATATCACACAAGAAAAAAAAATCTTGATTCCATTCTTCATCCATTTTTTCTGGGAATTTTTCCATATCTTCTTGAGATTCCAAATATTCAACTAGTTCATTTTTTAGAGCGACAAAGCGTGACAAAACTTTACCGCGGCTCAACCAACGTACATCAGTTTGGCATGGTAGATCCCCGTACTTGGCATCATTTTTTTCTCTGAAACATTCTGTGTTTCAAGCCCTGAGCTCGAATATAGTTGACCAGAGCAAATACTACTTTAATCACATGATCAAACTGCAAAATCTTTGAACATAAAACCTGCTGATGAATTATGTAGTGAAATGTTATCAATGGTTTACCTGCATACTGGTCAATAAATGTTACAGCACCAACATTTTTTCCACACATAGATGGGGCACCATCAGTGCAAACTACTACTAAATTCATGAAATTTATGAATAGTTTTTCGGTTACACACATCTTTACATTTTCTACGATCTCCTTTCTTGTTGTTCTTCCTTTCATTGAACACAAACCAGCAAGCTCCTCTGTCACCTTAAAATTCTTATTTACGCCTTTTCAGTAAAAATTCAGATAACGCCTTTTGTTCCCATACAGGGAGTAGGAGAGGCCGTTTTCAAGCCCTGTCTAACTTTTGGAGACTGAGTGGGCAGTTCTATCTCCACTAGTAGCCAATCAGAGATAGCTGGCCCAAGGCTATCACTAATTAATCGGCACGCAGTGAAGGCGGCGGCTAGTAAGTGCATCTGGTGGTCTCTAACCCTAACATAATATTTCTAATGTCTGAAAAAGTGTGGGTTCGACGGCAGATTTTCTTGAGTTTACGGGACAAAACAAACCCAGTTCCCGGGATGAAAAACTCTCCAGCCGGTGTCAGAGATCGACTAACTCTGGAACCGGTCGAGAAAATGCTTAGAAAAAGTTCGTCTAGTCGGTGATTAGATTCGAACGCCTTTCGTCGTGCGTTCAAGCGCTGTAGAGTGCAAACGCCACTTCTACTGAGTATATTTTTATTAACACTAAAGCATCTATGTACAATCAAAATAAATATATATACAACTATTTACAATATATATACATTTGTACATAGAATGCTTATTCTAATTGATATTTTGATTTA
This sequence comes from Typopeltis vanoorti, assembly GCF_054136105.1. Classification (NCBI taxonomy): domain Eukaryota; kingdom Metazoa; phylum Arthropoda; class Arachnida; order Uropygi; family Thelyphonidae; genus Typopeltis; species Typopeltis vanoorti. Next base: position 187,291,263 of record NC_143549.1, on the reverse strand, counting down.
CATTTCTTGAGGCTACTTCTACTGAGGTTATTTGTATCAACAACAGCAGCTGTGTACATTTAAAAATAAATATATATACAACTATTTACAATTTGTACATAGGCTGCTAATTCTATTAGGCATTTTCATTTACTCGTTACAATATACTTATGACATTTTACAATCACTGTTTAAATAAGATACAACATCACATGCTCAATTTCTATTTTCCTTATTGTCCTATTGAATTGCTTGAGCTGTTATTTTTGTTGGTATATATTACATAGTGATTTCAGTCTATTTATAAGTTCCATTATCAGATCAGTCTATTCTCGTTTATATATTTATATATATATATATATATATATATATATATATATATATATATATATATATATATATATATATATATATATATATATATATATATATATATATATATATATATATATATATATATACATATTCATACATACATATACATATATACATACATATACATATACATGTACACGCACACACATACACACACACACACACACACACACACACACACACACACACACACATACATACATATACATACATATATATGTTAGCATTGACATTTTCCATATGTACAATTCGTTTTACATATATCTTCATTTTATATCTTTGTTCACATATTTTAGAAGACTATTTTATTAACTTAATTTAAATGCACATCTTATTCTTAAAATACATACATTGCTTATGTTTTTATTTACATTTATATATGCATATATTTCGGTAGTATCTCTGTATCTCATGCAGATTTTATTTTTTTGTAGGCACTCTTATTTTTACAAAAAAGAATTCCATCTTGCTTTAACATTATATTGTTTGCTTAACTTAAGAGGTAAATCTGTAGTTTCTTATATACAAAGTTTTCTGAATTGCAGAATTAGTTACAGGTCTATAAATGGATAATAATAATCTGGTCGATTTCAATCGAAGGTGAGTTAGCCGATCTCATATGGAGGTAGCAGGGTTTTTTCTCCCGGAAACTCGGGTTTTTCATCCCGCATACATACAAATCGGCCCTTCAGAACACACGCAATTTACAGACAAAAATTACTAGTTGTGGTGGTGTTGGAAGTGGGCGGTAGATGGCGTTGATTCGTAGTAGAGGTTAGGTGTAGAGAGAATTGTAGATGTCCTCCCATGATGAGTCTTCGGACTCCTTGGAGGTATCAGGAATAATAATAATAATAATAATATCCTATTAACATTTTGGCTTATTATCATGTTATGAACTTATGTTATCTGCATTTCTTACAATTGACATTTCTACCGTCCTTGTGTCTGTATATACAAGAACATATACATATGTCTGGTAGTATATCTTAATCTACATATTTATTACTAGAGTAGTATTGACTTATCTTAAGGAGTAATTTGCTATTAACTTTTCATTTTTTTTTTTACACAATTAGATACACACACACACGCACGCGCGCACACACACACACACACACACACACACACACACACACACACATATATATATATATATATATATATATATATATATATATATATATATATATATGTAGGAAGTATTTTTACCTTGGGTATAAATATATTAAATTAAAGATACCAAGTGGGAAATGGAGTAAAACCAGGTTTAAAATTACTTGGTATCTTTAATTTAATATATATATATATATATATATATATATATATATATATATATATACAGGGTGTTCGGGATAAATTTGACAGTTTCGTAAGGAAAAAGAAAATCTTCTTTGTATCTATTAAATTTAATGAATTGACAAAAAAACATTACAGGCAGAGTTAATTACAATACTATCAACAAGATTTACTCAAAATAACCACCATTAGCATCGATCACAGCTTCAATTCTGCTTCGGAACCTCGAACAAGCTGATGCTACAGTCTCCCTGGGAAGGGCCGCAAAAACTGTTTTAATTTTATCCATTAACTGGGCTTTTGTATTACTGGAAGTGCGATTGGTGTCTTTTTCAACTGCGCTCCATACAAAATAATCCATGGGGTTAAGGTCTGGGGAGTTTGGAGGCCAAACATTTGGACTGGTGAAGTCGTAGAAATTTTCAGACAACCATTTTTGACTTTTCCCAGAGGTGTGGCAAGGGGCCGAATCCTGCTGCCATACATACGGCCTACCATTGGCTACCCTTGTTATCCAGGGCTTGACTACAGTTAGCAACTCCACGAACAAAGCCTGAATTCCAATGCCAGGGTTCTTCAACACCTGTTCCTGCAGATTTGCGAGGAATTCTGCTGTACGAACGCAATCAGATCGTCTGCTAGGGATCTTTCTTCTTGCTACATCCTCGTAGTCACCATTGCAAGTCTCTAGTTCATGCCTGATTGTTTTTACTGTATTCAGGGAGCATTGGGCAGCAGTCGTAATATCCTTATTTTGATGGCGGGCACGAATCATCATGATACAAGTTATTCTCTTCCATGATTCAGGTGGGTTCCAGCTATCCATCCTTTCTGACATCTTCTATATGAATGAAGAAGGGTCCAAACTTTTAAATGAAGAGAAGTGTGTGTTAATACATGTAACTTACGGAAAAATATAATTAATTATAAATATGTCAAATTTATCCCGAACACCCTGTATATATATATAACATTCTTATCCCTTATATATAGGCGTACCTATATATTATTATTAATATTTTATTATTCTTTTAAACTTTTACTTATTTATTGATTTTAATTATTTTATATACATATATACTTTTTTTTATTTTATTTTTATTTTATTCATTTTTATTAGATTTAATATCTTGTTGTCATTATTCCTCTCGTTGTGGCGAATGAGCCTACGTTAACAGCACCTTTGTCTGGGATTATGCTTTTTGTTCAGATAGTGGGTTATCATTATTGTCTACCACTAACTATGGGGGTTCCATTATCGGTATAAGTTTTATTTTTCCTTCTTCTTCTCCTTCTTCAATTAGGCCGAGTTTCCTCCATTGCTGTGTTGTTATGCTTTTGGTTTGTGTAGTGTTTATGATAATTTCCTTTAAATAATTGTTAATTTTTGCTAGTATGTCTGGTCTGGTGTCTCTTCCATGTATTTTGTCACATCTGTGGGACCATATTGCATACATTGTTATTATTATGATTATTAGTTCTGTATTTTTCATTTTTTGGTCTTCCAACCAAAATAATGTGTTTTCAGAGAATGGTTGTGTCATATGTAGGAATTTCTGTATGGTGTTCCATACTGTGGACGTTTTGCTACAGAACATCATAATATGATATATTGTTTCTGGGTCGGGACAGAAATGACACTTCGCTGGGCCTTGTAGTGGGATTTTTTTTGCTACACACCACATTTTTGTGGGGAGACAGGCATGGTGTACTTTATAGAAGAATGTTTTGTATTTTGGTGATATTGGAAGTCGGAAAACTTTGCTAAGCACTGGACTTAGCCTAATTTCTCCTTTTCTTATTTCCCTGTGTTGGGGAGGTGGGAATGTCACTTGACTTCATGTTTTATATAGTTTTCTTGGTTTAATTGTCAGTAAGGTTTCGGTATCTGAGTGTTTCATATATATATATATGTGCCCTTCGGCTATTTCTTTGAACATTCTCGGGCTTGGTTTTTTTATATCTGGAAATGAGCTTATAAACCTATGCGGCAAACACTTTTGTAAGAATGTTGCCGCATAGGCATGATAGGTTTTTGTGTGTGCTCGGGCTGCTATTATTGCCCTGCCGATGAGAGTTTTCAGATGGATGTTTAGCAATACTAAACCTCCAGCTTCAACTTCATGGAAGAGTTGATCTGCGCATGGGTTCATACTGAGAGCCCCAGATGTATGTAGCGCATAGCCTGTGTATTTTTTCGGCCCACCTTCCGTGATACGGGGTGTTGTGTATCTTGTACCACAGGCGAGATGTTAGGTAGATGTTGCCAACCCGGGCTCTTCCTCTAACGGACAGCTGTCTAGGGCGCACTGCATTAATTTTCTTCTTTATGCCGTCATGGAGTTCTTTCCACTGTTCTTCATGTGATTCTGAGCTTCCGATGTTGATGCCCAGAACTGGTATGTAATTATTCACCTGTATTCCTGAGGGAATCCTTGGTTGGTTTTCCCATTTGCCAATTATTTTGCAGTGGGATTTTGCCAGATTCACATTCAGTGCTGAGGCTTTGCTGAAGTCTTTTATTATTTTGAGTGCTGTGTCCAAGGATTTTTGTGTTCCTAGTGTTAAAGTGACGTCATCAGCATATGCTAAAATTTTGGCGTCACTTTCTCCGTGTATATGTGTTCCTTTAATATTGTTGTTTGTGTTAATGGCTATAATGTGTGGTTCTAGGGCTAGAACAAATAGAGCCATGGATAGTGGGTCTCCTTGCCGGATGGAACATTTTATCAGGAAAGAGGCTGAGAGATTTTTATAAATGATCAGCCTACTTTCCGCGTTTCTGTACAAAAGCTTAATCGTTTCTTTCCAGTTTACTCCAACTCCTATTCGGTCTAGTGTTTCAAACAGGTATTGGTGGCTAACTGTGTCAAATGCCTTTTGAATATCTAGACCCATTACAATACATGGATTTTCTGTGAGACTGTAATAATCGTAAATGCATTGGAGGTGCATTATTGTGTCAAGAATATATCTTCCTTTCACTGCACATGATTGTGCTGGTGAGATAAGTTTATGGAGGTGCTTTTGTATTCGGTTTGTAAGTATTTTAGATATTATTTTGTAATCAGTATTCAGTAGGGTTATACCTCTCCAGTTTTTTATGTCTTGTAACTTCAGTTGATCCCCAACCTTTGGTAGTAGTACAATGTGTCCTGTGTTGAATTTTGCTGGCGTTGTCTGTGTTGTAATCATCGTGTTGATCATTTTAATAAAAATATGTTCAAATTTTGGGAAGTATTCTTTATAGAATTCGCCTGTTAGTCCGTCTTCACCTGGTGATTTGTTATCCGGGAGCTGTTTCATTATAAGACGGCATTCTGCTACGGTGATTGGTGCGTCGATCTCCTCAGCCTCCTGCTGGGTGATTTTGGGGAGGGGTGAAAGGAATCTTTCTCTTTCTTCCTGACTGCTGGGTTTTTCTTGAAATAGTGAAGAAAAGTATTTTTGAACACCACGAATTATTTCGGAGTCTTTATTTAGGCTTTGGCCTTCGTATGTTATGGTTTTTATTCTCTGTTTTGCGTTCCGTTGTTTCTCAAACAGCCATGCTGTCGAGGTCTTCCCTTCGTCATTTTCAATTATTTTGAGACCAGCACGTAGCCACGCTCCTTCTATTTCCTGAAACTGTTTCGCTGTTATGAGGTTTTTAATTTCTTCTATTTCTGTTCTGATGTTTTCATTATTTCTGTCATGGTGGTGATACAATTTTGATAATTTCTTCGTGTCAGCGTTCTGTTTGTTCCTTTGTTGCTGCTTTTTTATTCTACTAATTTTGATTGCTGTTTGTTTTGTCATGTGTTTAAATTTCACCCAGGCTGTTACAGCATTTTCTATGGATTCTATTTCCTCAACTATTTTCTCTATGTTATTGTTGAATTCATTTTCATCTTTAAGGTGTTTATTAAATTTCCATAGGGGGAAATTTCTGTTTGTAAACTTATCAGCTGCCACTTCTACTGAGCTACACAACACCTCTTACATATATTAAAAGCTGTGCAGTATCTTTCAGGAAAGTACTTTTATCTATAGCAAGCGAATAATAGACAAATTCACTAGCCGATTTTTGCAGGTTATCTTTAAGATCCTCGGTAATATCAGCCACCCTGCGCCGAACAGTCATACGGGACAAACTGATATTTTCAAAATTATTTTTCTTATCAGGACACAATTCGGAAACAGCAATCATCAGACACTTTTTTATCAACTCTCCGTCAATAAATAATTTGCCAGCACAAACTATTTCTTGTGATATTTTTAAGCTTACCTTTGTGGCAACTTCATTTACAGATGTCAGTTTTTCAAAGGCTTGTTGCTCACCGCTAAGGACTTTCAATTACTTTGCTGCTTTTCACTTGCATCCAACTTGTCAAGGTTAGGACGCTTCAGTTCAAAATGACGTCTTAGATTGTACTCTTTTGGCACAGCGATAGATTCCAGGCAAACAATTCACACTATTTTGTCCTTAAACAACGTAAAAAATATTTGCTTGTCCACTCAGGGTTAAATGCGATGTTCCGAATCTATTTTACGCTTTTTACTTAAGCTCGCTGTGTTCAGATTGACAATATTAATTACAAAAAACGAATGATGAAAAACTCACAATATTGCAGGTTATGAAAAAGTTACGTAATGTATTGCTCCAGCTGCAACCAACCCCTACACTGCCAAAGTCAGTCAAGGCACGACCAACTTTGTGTAATACGATTCGTTCTGGTTCGTAGACATCAAGTCGTTATCACTGAGATGTTACTTTGAATATCCCCGCAGCGACACTAGCGCTAAAAAAACCTCGAAGCGATTGTAATAATTTGTTATTAAATACGACAATGGGAATAACTCCAAATGCAATTTATTGTCGAGTTGAAAGAAACATGATTATGACATTAATCGCATGAACGTAAACATGCAGAGTCTTAGTAAAAATTTAATTCAACACTAGAAAAAAAACGTCTAATTTCATATTTCCCCGTATAATAAATAATTCAATCAGGCAGACGGGCCAAAACAAATAGCATTGTGGGCCGCATGTGGCCCGTATGTTGTGCAGGCCTGTTATAAAGTATTTCTCTGCACTACTACTATCATCATACGATCTGTACTATATTAATCCGCTGTCGAAAGGTTCATACTGCTGTCTATGCTTTTTGTATTAGCTTTCAATAAAATTTGTACCTTCGAATAAGCATAAAATAATACATTAAACATAAAACAGTCTTAACTTATGTTACTTTTTATGAAATTAAAATTACATCGGGTGAAATAAAATATTCGAGAAATGAAATTATTCAAGAAAGAAACCCAAAAATGGAATTATGCACACAGAGTAGAAAATATACAAGAAAGTTACAAAGAAATCGAAATGTGCATGAAAACATTTCAAAAACTTTGATATACTTTGGTATATCTAAAATTAACAATTTTAGATATACAAAGAAAGGAATGGAAAGTAATAATGTGCTACTTAAATAACGGAGCTTTAATAGTTGAACACAGAAGAAAAGGAATCATTCTACAACACAAACATGCACAGATATAGAAAGGCAAAAGAAACTACTATAGAGATAAATTAACCCCTGCACAAAATGATATTAAATGAACCTAACATTTCGTTAACAAGATACTTGATTGTACATTCACAACCAGGGCCGACGCTAGGGTGGATATTGCCCGCCTGCAAAGCTGAAATGGGCGCTCCAAATAAATGGCAATTTATTTATTTATTTTCATTTATGTCATAATCATGTGGAAAGAATTTACAAAAAAGAAATTAAATTACACATTTGTTCTTGAAAACCTTTTAATAATTAAAATTTAAATTTCCTAGTTTTGATATTAAGAAAATTAGCGGCGAAATCAGCGCGGTAGTAAATGATATATACTACTTATGTATCAACAGTAACCAGAGCAAATATAACTGAATTTTATTGTTTTCATTTCAAAATAGAAACCATCCCCTTGAAACAGGCCATTATAGTTGTCAATCTTAAAATCCTATATCACATTACACCTGGTTAGAATCGTTAGAATTACTTACATTGGCAACATGACGATTTCGCAGAGTTCTGCACTGGTTGAACCGGGCCAAACGACTACTAGCACTTCAGCAGAATGAGACTCAAGGTCCGTAGAAAATATATTACGGGATAGGGTCGTTGTACACGGCTGCTCTGAGCCGAGCGAAGCAGTGCGCTTGCTGCCTAAGAAGGCGCGTTCATGACAATCTTAGTGGGAGAAAATCTGATCTATTTTTATGCAGAATATATAAATTTGCAGCAATTATATTGACTTACCTAATTGTTATTACTTAATTCGTTTACAAAAATTTAAAGAAAGAATGAAACTTCATACTATCATTTCGAAACGGCGTCCGCCTTGTAGTGGCGCACCCTGCATTGCCGGCCCGATCCTGCAAGTTCACTTCTGCCGGCCCTGCTCACAACGATTCAATGATTTTGTAACGATAAACATGGCTTAATGAAAATGGCCAAACCTTTTCTTTGGCGTGCTTTGCAGACTTCATTCTATGATGAATGAGAAGTGAATCTAAAACTACACAGGCTAAGAACAATGGTCCATGGTCCACAAATGCAACACATGCTAATATGTGCAATATCGTTCTGTGTATCAGTGTGTCCAATGCTTTGAATAAGTCAAATACAACTACTACGTTTTGTGTTTATATAAAACAAGCAGTATGAATTAGATCTGTGAAGTCCTCTTGGAGCGATTTCTTCTTTAATTTTTGAAAACTTTTTTGTATATATAAAAAAACAAAAAACTTTGAAAATTTTTGTGTATATATATATATATATATACACAGAGAGAGAGAGAGAGAGAGAGAGAGAGAGAACAACTGGGCCTGGGCTAATTGAATTTATTTTGATGCCTTTCAGTCCATTCTATCAATACCAATTCTTTCTTTGGAATAACTGCATGAATTGCAATATTTTCATCCGAAAACTACAGGAACTAATCCTTCTCCCTCTCTCGCCATTCTAAGAGCAGTTCACAAAGCGTTGGTTAAAATCATTTATCAGCTATTTGAGGGATTTTGTCGTGTATGTCGACCTGTGTTTCATGGTTTCAATGCTTTACGTGTATTGCTTAGCATCTCGTTGATTTTGGTTTTTTCAGGTTTTTCAGGTCAGGTTTTTCTTATGTCGGTCTGTGTAGTTTGTTTCTTATAGCAGTTTCTTTTGTGTGTGTGTGTGTGTGTGTGTGTGTGTTTCTAGTCTGCATTGCTTGATAATTCCGTTTTCTTTAGCATTTGTTTTTTAATTATGTATCATTAAGAGATTCGATATCTTAAGTATTTCCATAAAGCATTTCTCTTTTGTGTAAATTTTATTTTATAACTATGCTATATATTACCTATGAATCATATTTTTATTTTCTTTATTAAATATGTCATCAAATGCGAAGATTTATGTATGCTTCGATAAAGCTAATATTACTTTTAGTACTTTGAATGTGGCAATTGTTCTTCATCATCATCAAATTCCTGACATGTACCCTCAAAGGGAGTTTTCAGGATATGATAGTACTACATGGAAAGCTTATATCATTACTAGCTTCCTATCTACAATTTTTCTCAAAATAATCTGTTACCTGTCAAGATTTCGACATTATGGTTTCCTTTTATGCGCATAATTCATATTTCTTTTGGCCAGCCTGATTGGCCGAGTGGATAGCGTATCCGCTTTCCAGCCAAAAGGCTGCGGGTTCGATTCTCGCCATGGGCTTGAATGTTTGTGATTGTCTTTGAAAATACCAGTGGTAGGGTGGGCGGTAGATGGCGTTGATGTAGTTGTGGTTTATTGTAGTTGGTGGATTGTGGGTGGTGAAGATAGAGAGCTATAGAGTAGGTGCCCTCCCTTGATCAGTCTTTGCACTCCCTGAAGGTGTCAAGTAATAATAATTATTATTATTAGTAGTAGTAGTAGCAGATCTTATATTTCTGTCTTCTAAGACACTTTTTATTGTATCAATCCACCTATATCTCGGTCTTCCCCTGGGTCTTTTTCCTGCAAACCTGGCAGAGACACTCTTATTTTGTTCGTTTTTTCCCTCTCCCATTCTGTTTAATGAGATGCTTAAGGATCAAAAGCCTGTATAACTGAGAGGAGACCTCCACATAGCCTTTAATGGAATGTAGAGAACTGACGAAGGCTTCTGTCCTAATGTCCAAACCTCACCTTCTTGGCGCATTCTGTTAGGTATCTACGAGGATACTAAACGAATGAGGATGGGCTGGCAATTTGGGATTTGTGACCCAATATGTGACAATTATTGAGGTCTACAAAATATTTTATTTGAATCGGCTTGGATTCTTTTGTCTTTTAAAGGAACAGCTTAGCACATCTTATCCATAGAAACTTGTAATTTATTTCTGCTTTTTCATTTTTGTTATGTAACACACAGATTCTGATAAAAAATTCGTCAGATATTTAAACATTCAGATTGGGATATATTGTTGTAAGCTACGCTAAGGTTGAATGTTTGTGATCAATTGTTTATTTATTGATTTTTTTTGTTTGTTTTCCATTCCTACTGGCGTTTATGAAGCTGTCTTTTGCAGTTGTGTTTATAATTTTAAGTATAACACTAACAGGAAGTGCATTCTGAAAACTCTTTTTTTTTGGTTTTTGAAGTGGACGAACAGACTGGATGTGATATTAATGGAGGGGGTGTCACTAGTCTGGCTAATTACTGTATTTATCGCTTAAGTGCTGTTTACGATTTTACCGAAGCACCGACTCAGAGGAGACCTTTTTATTGTTACAGAAGTTCGTACTGCTGTTTCGAGCATTGAGTTCTTGGCGCTCTACAGAGGTATCTTTTATTGTACAGTTCGTTATCACACTGACCATCTGCTGGACATCTTTTACAGAGTTATCATCAAACTTGTTAACGCCCTCATATGCGTTAAGATTATTTTAATTAATTTATTTTTTAATGTGCGGAGTTAGTTGGACCAACAATGCTTGCATAAATCGGTTTAAACTGTCTTTTGTATTTTGCAGACAGTTCGTTTTCTATTTTCTTAAAAAATAATAAAAATGCCTCTGTAGTGTTATAAAAACATTTCTGTTTATAATGTTAAACCTCTATGTGAAAAAAGATTATGGGTTCGATTATAGTCGCTAACTAGAAAAGGTTTTCTGATTCTTTCTTATAACCAGTTCTCGAAATAGTAGTAGATTTCTAGAGCAGGCAAGTAGAGTTTTTATAAAATAAATAAAGAAATCCGCTAATGCTTAAGAATCGATCGTAGAACTCACATTATTTCGTAACTTTGGATCATGAGATGGATGTGGATGACCGCTAAGGCTAAAGACTAGCTACCTCCTGATTTCGAAAGTAAGGATGAAAAGAGCTTTGTTTATTGGTTTTGTGGAATAAAAGGTGTTACATGATTTTCAAAAATTTAACAATCCACAGATGTTCTTTAAATAGCGCTATACCAAGCAAACATTACAAGCGTGTCCTACCACGACAAGGACTTGTCGCGGTAGGGCACGCACGCACACACACACACACACACACACACACACACACACACACACACACACACACACACACACACACACACACACACACACACACACACACACACACACACACACACACACACACGTCGCTATCTACTACCACTTGCCGTCCAATAATAGTAGTTTTGCCTGTTAACTGAGTGTGATTTCTGATCAATTTGCCTGTATGCAAGATGCAAAATTCTAGTTTCTGGGAGGAAAATCCTTCTACCTCTGTAGCCTACCTCTGTAGGCTAACTCGCCTCAAATTGAAAAATTCCTGTCATAATGACGAGATTTGAACTCATGTCTTTCCCACTCTTCGTATCCCTCTTTCAACAATGCTAAGGGGTCCTTCTATTTATAAGAAGATTTTATTTTTAAAAATTTCTAACGCTTCTTCATGTTTCTAAAGGCGTAGGTTTCATTCTGTTAGTCCAAAGTTTTTTTTTTTTTTTTTTAAACTAGTAGACAGTCATATACAATTTTTAGCATTGTCGCGGTATACTGCATTTCTGCGGAAGGAAGATGAAGGGCAATGTATCTAATCCTGACTGGTATGTATGTGTATATACTGTGTGCTCCATGGATTTTTCGGAGTTTGCAGAATGAAAAAACAGCGTTTCTTTCTGGAGAATGAAGCCTATTCACCTGTGCCAAATGCTATGAATCGTGAATTTAACTCTGAAATCTGCAAATAAATAAATTAATTAATTAATAAAAGGTCTAGTAGTTGGCTAGAATAGAACTTTGTGTGTGTTTGTTTGTAGTTGTGGCTATGCAGGCACTCAGTACTTGACATAAAGCAGTGAGGAGTATTTATTACCTCAATTTCATTATATGCGATGTTGATATTAACATATCTCCCTTTGAAATTCCTCATAAGAGGGGTTGGCAAACTTATGAAATAGGCAGTTCCAAAAATGGATGTAAGAGGGTGTTGTATGCATTAGTGACCTATCGGTTCACAACTGTGGAATGTTTTACTGAAGGGTGAAAGTGTATTTAAGGGAAATGAATGTGTTCAACATTAAAGAAGTGTTTAAGGGGTCATCCCTATGTTTATTTTGTCGGTGTTGGTCACGATGGTTAATTTAAATTCATTTGGTTGCTGTGTTCATTGAAGGAGAATGACGTGATTTCATGCGACGTTGTGTTTTCCTTAGATGAAATGTCGGGGAAGAACGAAAAGTCGGGTAAGGAGAAGGTTTTGTTTACACTGTTTGATTAATTTCTGGATGGATATGGTTGCTAGTTTCAAGTTACTTAGGCTTGATGTAGATTCCTGTTTTATTATGAAATATTATTATTGTTACGTTGATAGTGAAATATTAACCCTTCTTCAAAATGCTTGCTAATGGAAAACCGTGGTATTTAAATAGTGCCTTGCTAAGGCAAAGTGTACACACTGCATAATCTGCAGTTCAATAATTTTACTTTCTAAATTTTATCGAAAAAAAAAAAAAAGGATATATTCACAGACGATATATTTTGATTTAAATAGTGACATTTGTGCGTATTTCTTCAAATTAAAACTTTGATCCTGAATGGTGCAAACATTCCGGAAATGTTCACTTTACCAGGAGGCTTTTACCAACATAATTTTAACCTGTCAAATTAAATATTCAAGCCCGATTGTCCTGTTATCCATTTAGTTTATTAAAAGCCATCTCCTTCCAATTGATTTGGTTTTGAGAATCCACATGATATAATAAGATCCAGACTTATACAACTTTAAGCTAGATATTCCATTTGATGTGAGATTTAGATATATTATTGTCTCAGTACTGCATACAGTTATTATAAAGGCATCATTTGTTTTTATATAAAAATGCCCCTTTGAACTGAATTTGTTTAAATTTTACCCCATTCCTCAGCATCTTTTGCTCTGGATGAGCAAAACACTCAAAACGGCTGAAAGAACATACAGTTAATATATTATCTGTTGACCTCATAGTTGCTTCAGCTGTAATCCTTTGGAATGGGCTATATGCTATTTTTTAAAAAAATTATTTGTAAGTGCCATTAAGATTATTGACATTTTGAGGATAAGAAAAACCTTTCCATCTTCTGACCAACTGACTTTCATATGAAAAGCCCTGATAAAGGTTCTTCACATACATATTAGATGGGATTTTGTTTACTCTGTTTGATTAATTTCTGGATGGATATGGTTGCTAGTTTCAAGTTACTGGGACTTGATGTAGATTCCTGTTTGTTTTGAAGGGCATCATTGATACTGACTACAGAGGATCCCTGATAATAGTTAGTGATTAGCATACTCACCACTTGTCAAATTATATCTACAATATACGTTTGATTTTTTTTAAAAAAATGGGGGGGGAGGGAAGGTAAGTAATCAAGCTTACCGCAGTTGCACGGTATTCTTATTTGAAGGAAATAAGATGGCTTCTCCCTGTCACATCCAATAGAAACTTATCTCTCTCTCTCTAGTGATTATAATTTATACATGAACCAAAAGTTAAGAAAAATTCACCTTTCTAGTATGAGATTGCTACAATATCGAACAGAGGCATTCTTGCCTTAAGATTTCTGTATAGTCTCTGATGAGAATCCATTTGTGTGAAACAGCTGTCATGCATTTTTTTTATTACCCCCCCCCCCATGGAAAGGCTGTAAGCTTATGTGTACATTAGTAGGCTAAAGTTTTTTCTTTCTATTTTTTTCATTAATTTTATGTTTATTTATTTATTTATTGACTGATGTTTTTACACTCTAGAAACCAAAGATGAACTTTTTTTTCAACCCACTCCAAGCCTTCAGTAAGCAGGGCAGTGGTAAGGCTTATACTTTGACCATTCATAACTGTATTTTTTTAAGGAAATTACAATGTAGACTACCAGGGGCGAATGCTGGTCTTGAAATTCACGCTTGCTCTTGTTAGCATTCAGGGAGTGAGAGGTGCGATTGACGTCTGATTAGCAGAATAATGAATTGCTGACCATTTAAAACTATATATTTAGACATTTATGTACATTTAATCATACAAATAGAATATCATTTGTAAAATAAATGTTGTATCTTTTTCAATTTAGCTACGTGAATACAAATTCTACCCTATGGTTCTTCTTTATGAACTGGTCAGTAACATCATCATAAGAAGTTGGTTGTAACTTAATTTTCCCAAGCAACATGTACACTTGTAAAGGCTGGCTGAAGTTCACTGGCTAGAGCTACATTGACTGTGTATGGCCTGTGTTTAAGACGAAGTGAAGGCAGTGGAAATGACTATGCGTGCGCATGAAATCACAGTGCTGCAGCGAGAACCTGGAAGCTCCTACAACCGAGCAAGCCAAGGTAGCATTGACTAGACAAGAAAGCATCGGCCTTCGATGCACAATGCAAAGCTCAATTATTGCCACACAAGCTTAAGACGTCTTCTGTCTACAAAAATAACAGCCTAAATGGAATGCTTATAAATCGATGCATTTATTAACATCATCATCATCATACGTATCAAGGATTTAGGCCTAGTATGGCCTGTTCCGGCCTTAGAAGTCATCGTTTAAGAGGACGTCCTAGTTTTTTTTTTCCTAATGGCTTGTTTTGGTAATCATTCTGTTTTCATTCTTTGAACGTGTTCCATCCATCTATGTTTATATTTTTTAATTTTTTCAATTACTGGTTCTTGGTTTAATTCTTTCATAATATCTTCGTTTCTTTTGTGATCAAATAGGGTATACTTTGCAGTTTTTCTCATAAACTTAATTTCTGCTGTTGTTAATCTTTGTTTGTCTTTTTGTTTTATTGTCCAGATTTCGCTTCCATACATTAAGACCGGTAGGGCTAATGTATTGTATACTTTTAGCCTGGTTTGTTTTTGAACTAAGTTTGGTTTAAATATAGAGTTAATTACTCCTGTTATTTTTAAATATTTTGCATTTTTTATGTTTATATCTTTTTCATTTTCATAAGTGATCATACATCCTAGGTAGTTGAATGAATTCACCTGTTCTAAAATCTTGTTATCTAATACTATTTTAGTTCTTGCTGGATCTTGTCCTTTAAAGGCCATAGTTTTTGATTTTTCTGTTGATATTATCATACCATAATCTTTGGATATCTCATTTAGATTTATTAACAAATAAATATTACTTCTTTCTCAATTAATGAGCTTGCACAACAAGCATGGAGAATTCGCCTTTGTAGACTACTGTATTAACTAAAATAAATTTAATTTATACTTCTTGTATTTTGGGAAAATCAAATTGCTATCATCAAGGAATAAAAAACATAAAATATATGCATGCAGGCACTATACTAAGTAATGAAGATGAAGCATGCCCACTGAAAATAGGCATAAACTCCTAAATGGTACCCTCTAGTGGGCTAAATTGGGCATCCTTGGTCATTGGGCTGAAGTGCAGAGGATGATAGCTTCCCAGATTTGGGGCAGTTTCGTGCAAACCAAACTTGTAGAGATTAGGATAGTTTCATAAGGCAGAAACAGATTCAAGGTAGTCTTTTATATTTATATATGCTGCAATAGAGTAAAGTCTGCATTTCAGCCCAACAGCCAAGAACACCTGATTTAGACACTAGAATAATTTTGGACTTTAGGCTTACTCTCAGTTGACATCCTCCATTACTTGTGTAGTGTATGTGTGCACATATCTTTTGTTTTTTTTTAATTGATCATTTGATCAATTAATTGATGATAGCAATTTGACTGAAGAAATATAGGAAGCTCTAATTAAATTTAGTTTAGTTAATATAATAATGTACATTTTTAATTTCCTTTAAATTATAGGATGGTCAAAATTAAAGTATCCCTGTTTTAAGACCTTGTGGAGCACCATCTAGTAATCCAAATGCTGCAGAACTTCACAGGAATACATTTAGCATCGTGCGGAAGCAATAACTGCAGGGAAAAAAAAGTAGTTCTAAAAATTAACCTCCAGGGACATTGTAAACACCAAATGCAGGGAATTTGCATATCACACAACTTGGCAGGTGTTGGAAGGATTTAAAAAGATGGACATGGGTTTTTTCCCCTTCATTCTGGTTGTTAATATTGTTTCACAGTGATGGCAATAATCTTGTCCCAGTATGCTTTTTCTCATGAAAATATTGCAATTTTGTTGCTGCACCCTGCGAATTTAACAAATGTCATTGAAGTCCATTATCTTTATATGCTCTGCAACAAATGATTAGTCATTTTGAAGAAATGGGATCATTGGGAGTTAGACCTGGCAGAGGTAACAGGTGAATGAAGTTGTTGCTGCTGTTGTGGAGCAGGCCATGAATAACAGTGTTTGGTTCCTACAGTGCATATGCTGGATCAAGACATGTGGATGTGTCCTGTACAACTGTCTGTAAAATTCTATGGAAGATTTTGCATTTCTACCCATTCAAAATAACCCTGACTGCAATGGAGTAAAGTCTACACTAACCTAAATGTCAGTCGACTTTCAAAGTCAGGACTTTGAAAGTCCACTGACATTTGCTTTAACATTCCTTGCTCGAGTGGAGTTGGGGAAACAAGGCTCACTTTCACCTGAAAGAAGCTGTTGGATACCCACAATTGCTGGGTACGGGCTATACAAAACTTGCATGTAATCCAACAAATTCCTTTGCATTCACCCAAAGTTACTGTCTGGTGCAAGTTTACAGCTTTATCATTGGACCATTCTTCTTTGAGGACATTTGCCAGTCAGGTCATATGACCTGCTCAGTTGTTGCTGAGAGGCATCACAATATGATGAACAATTTTGTTGTGCCACAGCTATAGCAGCACCTGTGCATGGATTCAGTCATTTTCATGCAGGATTGGGCCTCCTACACATTCGTCAATCCATACAGGAGGTTCTTGAGAACATTTCATGGAAGCTAGAGTGATCAGCCATGTGTTTCTCACTCCATGGCTCTTGATCCTTGTGACTTCTGCGCTGGAGATTTCTTAAAGGCAGAGTTTATCAGGATCATCCTGATAACTTACCAGCTCTGAAAGACATCATAATGCAGCATGTGTGTGCAACATCAGTTCCAAGCAGTTGCATTCTGCTGTTGAACACACTGTGCAAAAGATGCAGTTTGTGACATATCGAGAAGGGCAGCACATTGAACAGTACAGCTCATGAAATGCATAATGGAAGTAAATAAAATTGTGATATTTATGCTTGCCACTTTTCTCCTTCTTACACAGAAAAATTACATCTACATTTGGTACATCATATAGCATCCCTGGTGGTGTTGGAATTTTTTTTTCTCAGATATCACTTCCTCATTACACATAATGCATTCCTGCAGTTTTGCAGAATTTGGATCACTGGATGGCACTCCACAAAGCCGCCTTAAACATGGATGTTTTAATTTTGATCATGTTGTATGCTAGTAGTAAAATTCATCTCCCACCTGAAGACAATTACAGACATTCTTGTTCATGGTGGGGGTTCAAGCCCTCAGCCTGTTTGGAGAGTAGGTATGCTAACTACCAGGCCAGCATTGATGTTTAATCACAAATAAAAGATGAATATACTGACTATTCATGTCTTAAATAGTGCAATGCAAATTCAACTCCAATGATGCTGGAGGTTGTATTTTTATAAGCTCCACAATTATTTTAATTATTTGGCTATGAAATAATGATGGCTTTATAATATTATCCATTTCAATCATTTTACAATTTTGCCAGTTTTTATTAAATTTTGGCAGATTGATACATTGCTCTACTGTTAACAGATCTTTCACTAGCCATTTAATGTACCTAGAAGCTATTTATTTGCTATTACTCTCAGCAGTTTTTTTTAAATTTTTTTTTATTCTTCAGTTCTATAGTATTCTAACTTTATGCACATGAGCTGAGACAGTTATGTGTAAACATCAGATAATAAATATGATTTTAGGATTGCTTATGTGCTGAGAAAGTGGAAATTTCAGATGTATAACAATTATTTTTAAATATTTATTCATAAATAAGTCTTTAATTATTTTCATTTGTCAAAGTGAGGAGGCCACACTCTTCTTAACTCTCAGTTTTTGGAAATAAGTAGGCATTGATTTCTATTTGTTTATATTTTGTCTACTCTGATAACTCGCATTCTAGAGCCCTGAATGTTGAGTATGTTCCCATGGCTTGCAAAGATGGGATTAGGAAACATCACTTCTTAATGTTGATTTATGAGTGAGTGTGTGTCTGTCTGTCTGTCTGTCTACACACACGCATGCACTCGCACGCACAAAATACAATATATATATATTAGTGTATTTTCTGAGTTGATTTTACTGAATTGTGGGATTAAAAATCCATTCGTTTCTTCCAGAAGAAGAGACTTCTTGATTGCGTCAAAGATCATCAAGACCATTATCAGCCTCAAAATACAACTAGAAAATGTTTACCAACTACAATTGCAAAAAGTAACCACTTTTCATTTAGATTTAAGTTTGGGGACATTTCCAGGAGATTATGCAGACTTTCTGACAGTTTTTCATACTGTGTGTACACTAATCTACCAATTATATGACCGTATCGGAAGAGCAATTTGCTCTTTTGACAATTGACCAGAAGTCACAGGACATGCAAGGGTTGATTAATTGAAGGGTCATATTTTGATGATTGGATAAATGGAAGACTGCTCAGTATAGTACAATTCACTATATGGCTGCTTGTTAGAATAAGCAGCCATATAGTGAATTGTACTGAAAAGGCTATTGGCACTGAAACCTCAATATGGAGTACAGTAACATTATTTGTTGTTATTATTAAGAGTGACTTCCAGGGAGTCAGACTCATTGAGGGAGGCCACATACTACATACACCAACATACTTATTCTTGAATTCATTCACATTGCTTGCACTCGCAACATCCAATAGCAATCCATTCAAATCGCGCACCACTCCATTAGAGAAAAATCTAGCCCTCACCCCGTTCTTAGCAGCATTCTCTATTCTCAATCTGTCTTCATAATCAGTATTCCACAATCCTGATATAATTTGACTATTCTACCCTGCTGCTTATCATTTTCATAACGGACATCATCCTTATTCACATGGTATTCCTTCTATATCATCCTTTTCTTATGAATCTTTTGCTTAATAAGATTACACGTCCATTTACCTCCTTCCCTATTTATTCTTGGAATTCTCGAAGGGACACATTCTGATATTGCATCATTTAAGTATTGTTGAAATGCTTCCCATGCACTGTTGATATTCTTCCCCTCCAGCAACTGATCCAGTCTACTGAACTCGGTATACTCCTCAGTTGGTCATAATTTCCTGCTTTGTAGTTCAGCATGTAACCTTTTCTGAATGGAACATTCATAAACATAGTCGCTTCCCAAGTGAGTACCACATGATCACTGTCACCAACCGGAGGCGGAATAGTTATGTATTTTAACTGAAACGTCCTCTGACACTATAATCAAATCTAACGCTTGCCTAAAATCGCAAAACCCTTTCTGGTTCATGGATGAACTTTCTTCAGCTGCCTTACTATTAACACCTGACATGTGGAGAGAATAATGGTTCAACAAATGGTTTCCTGGTTGAAGAACCCTGTGCTCTGCAGCCTGGCTTTGCCCTTCCTAGGAAGATTTGGTCATCTATCAACAGGATCAGAACTAACCAGGGCAGATGTGGCTACCTACTGCATAAATGGAAACTGTCAGACTACCCTTACTGTGACTGTTCCCCTGTGGCCCAGTTGATTACTCATATTGTGAATGACTGCCCAATGCACCGATTTCATGGTAGTGACCTCCAGGACATCCATGCGGTGACAGATGAGGCCCTGGATTGGCTTTCTGGTCTGGACATTGACCTATAGCTGCTTTTGCCATAAGAATAAATAAATAAAACTGCTGTCCAATCAATATTTGGATAATTAACGTCTCCCATTATGATTACTCTTTTTGTGCTCATCTTTTCTATTTAGTGATGCATTTCTTTATTAGTAGCAATTGATCCACCAGGTCTGTAATAACATGAATGTAAATTCATGTTGTTGTTGTTAATTTATGGATGTAAAAATTAAATTACATGCAAATTTTTTAAATTTAATGAGTTCCTCCCCCCATAATTCTCTTTATTTGTACACTTAAACTGTTTTACTTTTTTGACATTTAATAAATAGATTTGCCTTTTTTGTGTGCTTGTAGCATGATTGCACTGGATTCAGTATACCTCCACAGAGTCAAAAAGGCTCATCTTAGAAAGCATTATCCTTAATGCTACAATATCTACATCTAAGGTCATGTTTATGCTCCAACAATGTATTCCATTCATCTACAACTCTATGTATAAAACTCCTAAACTCTACCATTCAGGGATGTCTTCTAGGATGTTCTTGTTATTTCCATACTTTGAAAAACCCCTTTTTATCTGTTTGGCAAGTTTCTTTCGATATTTTATGTCTTGATATGATCAAGACATAAAATATTGAGATCTTGACAAATGCATACATAAAAAAAAAGTTCCACTCCTATCTTGCAAAATGTAGTTAGGATCATCATCCGCAGCCATTTACTGTCCACTGCTGGATGAAGGCCTCTCCCAAAGTTCTCCATTCATGCCTATCTTGAGCTGCCACTGAGTTCTTATCATCTCTCTAATCTCATTCTCCAGCTGTCTCTTTGGTCTTCGTGTAGCTCTCTTGCCATCTCTAGGATACAATTCTGATATCAACTTTGTCCATTTTTGAGTGTTACTTCTTATAATATGACCTGCCCATTGCCATTTGGATCTTTTAATGGTTGTTATAATGTTGCTCACCCTACTTACCTGATGTGGAAATGGGAGATGGATGAATTAGAGGTTTTTTGAGATATTTCAGAATCTTAATGAATACAGCTGTGGGATTAGATGAGATATCAGCTCAGGTTTTGTGAGAATGTGCAAGGGAACTGGCAATACATCTGCCAAGGCTCTTTGCATCTCAGCTCTAGTAGAGTTCCAAGGGAGTGGAAAGAGGACATAATTTTCTTGCATAAGGGAGGTTCTAAGATTTTGATTATAAGCAGTGTATATTGATGGAACTGTACTCCAGGAAGCTAGGGATTTAAGAGTGGTGGTGGTAGACAGAGTTGAAGTTTAGAGGGTATATTGCTAAGGTAGCTTATACGATTACTTGGCTATTGAAGAACACTCTAACAAGTAGAGATAAGGAAGTTATTCCTCAGCCTTGATATGCCCACATCTGGATTACTGTGCCCAGGTCTGGTCTCCTGGGGATGTGGAAGCAGTGGAGAAGAATCAGTCTGCCATGTCACATATGTCACAGTAGTAATCTCACTTGGATGATATACCCTTGCAAACTGGTTCCTGAGTAACTCAACCAGGAAGCCAATTCCTCCTTGGGATCTTGGATTGTCACCATCACTTAGCCCAATGATATTTTATTTTTACTGCTTCCAATATTCTTCTAATCTTGTTTGTCCTAATAATGACCTACATTTGTAGGTACACACATGATTTTCTGTTATTAGTTCTATTAATTTTATGTTCTTAGTCTAGGTATAGTGTTTCTCATCAAGAGCAGACCTCCCCAAAGGATTTAAGTCTGGTCTGCATACGGTTGATAGCAGATCACATCTGTGATTTTTATATGCCCATTGTGGCCTTGGATTCTGCAGCCGCTTTTATACTTATTATTCATCATTTGAGGGGGGGGGGTATTGGTCTAATCCT
The DNA here is from genome assembly GCF_054136105.1 of Typopeltis vanoorti. Taxonomy (NCBI): domain Eukaryota; kingdom Metazoa; phylum Arthropoda; class Arachnida; order Uropygi; family Thelyphonidae; genus Typopeltis; species Typopeltis vanoorti. The sequence continues at coordinate 187,269,429 of NC_143549.1, read as the reverse complement.
TCCTTGCTGACTAGGCTTCATGGAAGAACAGCCTTCTTAGGTAAGTCAGATTACTGGGAGAGAAGGCAGACTCCCGCTGCTGTGAAGTTCGGTAAGATAGGAAAGATACACTCATAACTCTTGAATGCTCTAATAGTGTTGAGGAGAAAGAGCAAGAAAAAAGAAAAAGATATAGATAATATAGCAGATGTATATTATGTGAAGTAAGGCTTGGTCCAGCATTAGGTACCTCAGGTTTGCCATTTCTGTGCTCACTAGAAATGAGCCCTTGAGGTAGTTAGGATAGTTCAGGTGAACTCAGTAAAGAATAAGAGATCAGGCTTTGATGCATGCAAGCAATGATACACATCATTAATGTTTTGTGGAGGTCTTGGGCTTTGAAATGTGGAAGCATTTTTTTTTTTTTTTTTTTTTTTTTTGGCAGAGGAGATTGTTTTCTGGAAAATTTTTTTGGTTACTGTGATTCCCTCCCTTCCATTTAGATTAGTATGGTGTGTGTGTGGGGGGGGGGATATGTGAAAGTTCTCATAGTCCACTCCACGCATGGCCTTTACATTGTCTTCTACATGTAGCTATACTTATAGTCTCTCCAGGAATAACCTAGCAAAGCAAATAACAGCAGAATTATTCACGTTGGCTGAGAAGCCTTCTGATGCATTACCATCAGTTTGGTGTTAAGAACCATCTAATGGCTGATCAGCAGAACTGCTTTATTTTTCTCTACCTTCAAATGGGAGAGATGATTTCCTAATTAGTGTTGAGCATTCCTATCAATGTCATTACCTGTCCTGCCCTTTATGTGTGAAGAGAGAGGGGTGGGGGATGGATCTGAGCAGGGGCGAATTCTGGTCTTGAAATTCACACTTGCTCTTGTTATCATTCAGGGAGTGAGAGGTCTGATTAGCGGAATAATGAATTACTGACCATTTAAAACTATATTTAGAAATTTATGTACATTTAATCATACAAATACAACATTTATTTTACAAATGATATTCTATCTTTTCAATTTAGCTACGTGAATACAAATTCTACCCTACGGTTCTTTATGAACTGGTCAGTAACATCATCATAAAAAGTTGGTTGTAACTTAATTTTCCCAAGCAACATGCACACTTGTAAGGGCTGGCTGAAGTTCACTGGGTAGAGCTACTTTGACTGTGTATGGCCTGTGTTTAAGATGACGTGAAGGGAGTGGAAATGGCTATGCGCACGCATAAAATCACAGTGCTGCAGCGAGGACCTGGAAGCTCTTACAACTGAGCAAGATAAGGTAGCGTTGACTAGACGGGCAAGCATCAGCCTTCGATACACAACTCAAAGCTCAATTATTGCCATGCAAGTGTAAGACATCTTCTGTCTGCAAAACTAAAAGCCTAAATGGAATGCTTATAAATGCATGCATTTATTAACAAATAAATATTACTTCTTTCTCAAATAATGAGCTTGCGTAGCAAGCATGGAGAATTTGACACTGGATCTGAGACTCTTCTTTGGAGAGCAAACTTTTTGCTAGCCAGTTCTGGTCTTCAATGAGCAAGCAGTGGTGTGTTTACCAGGTGGTGAGTCATCTTCTGTTCATTTCTGGCCTTCAGTGAGCATGCAGTAATGTTTTACCAGGGAGTGAGCCATAGGCATGCTTATAAGCAAGGTTTGAAAAATATTGTGCTGGCTCAGCAGTCAGGTAAATATCTTGCTCATTAGATGCTACTAAGATGAACTAATATATCTTAGTCATATGTTTATTCCAGGATCAAGTCAATTTATAAACTTTTGTTGATGCAGCTTATTTTAACCCTGTATATAGCTACAAATGTTGAAGCAGGCATGTTAACTACTGAATGTATTAGTGTGTTAAAAATTAAATTATGCATTTTATAAGTGATACAAGACCCTTTATTTTTAATTAATATCATTTTTTCAGTATGTTTTTTGTTCCTAACACTTATGATGTCTCCATATACAATATAGAGACATATGAAAAAATGCTAACAACCCTTGGCTTTACACATATAACTACATTAATGCATTTCGTAATTCTGTTTGACTCTGAAACATTGTTGGATGGTCAAGGCCAATGATGTTATGCAACTTAGAAAAACAGTCAATCTTTAGGTTAGGATCAAAATGAAGAAGTATTTTGGGGAAATGAACACTTCTCTTTTTTCAAGTTTTAATATCCAATATTAACAGCCAAATTCTTCATATTCCATTATTGCGTAAGAAATAAGCTAATTACTGCTGTTCATTGTGTATCTTTTTAGGTTGCTGTGTCATGATTAACTGGTCACCTTGTGATATAACTGAGTATTGTGTAAGATAAAATGATTCATGCATATCCTTTTCCACTGATTGATCATATTCCATTACACAAAATCAGTCATAATCAACGAACAGGTATTTGTAATATATAAATGAAAGAATCCAAGAAATTATCTGTTCATATTTTCAGTGCATTGCCAATAGCTCTATCCATCAGGCAAACACTGAATATTCCCCTTAGAAATGTCATTTACATATCCATCGAATAGCAGCAGCAGCAGCCTATGCACGTAGCTCCTCCATTGAGATATTAACAATGCTATCAACAAATTTTTAATATACAGGGTATATGATAAAGTCTGTGCAGTTAAAAGTTTTAATTATTTCACTTCTATATAACACAACAATCTTAAAAATACATACAACTGAGAGAATTTATTCAAGATTTAGCATATTTAATTTTAAGAATGTTTAACTTTCATCATTTACAACAGTTCCTTCAAAACAGAATGAATCGTGTTTTTTTTTTTTTTTAAGAGCACACTATTATTATTACGGGTATCTCCATAGAGTCAGTAGACTCATCGCGGGAGACCAAAACTAGCAAAACAATATCTATCATATCTCTTCTTGAATTCATTTACAGACGAAGAGCTCACAACTAAGTCAGGCAATGAATTCCACTCATTCACCACCCTCCAGCCAAAAAACCTTGTTCTCACACATTTGTTAACCACACTCTTCTTTAATTTTCAGGGATGACCTCTTGTACTTCCATCACTATCACACAGCTGAAACATTTCCCCTGCATTAATCCTGTAAAAACCTTTCAGTAATTTAAATGTTTCTATCATATCTCCTCTTCTCTGCCTGTCAACCAACCTCTGCAATCCACATGCTCTCAGTCTATCAATGTAGGGAGCATTTTTTACATCACTCACCACTCTCCTCTGAACCCTCTCCACAGCTTCCTCATCTCCAAGGAATCCAGGTGACCAGATCTGGGCACAGTAATCCAAATGTGGAAGTACCAACGCTTTATAAAGGGGAATAATAACCTTTTATCTCTGGATGTCAGTGTGTTCCTCAACAAGCAAGTAATCTTATGTGCAATCTTGGCCACCTTAGCAGTGTGTCCCCTGAACTTCACCCCTAAGTCCCTAGCCTCATCAATCTCTTGGAGTACTGTTCCATCAATGTAGTACACAACTGGTAATCTTGTAATCCCAAAATGCATAACTTTACACTTTTCCACATTGAACTGACATCCATTACCTTTTTATCCATTCTACCAGCCTATTTATATCATCCTGCAAACTTTCAACATCAGCTTGATTTTTTATTGCACTACCCAACTTTGCATCATCAGCAAACAACTGAATATCTCCCTTTAAACCATTTCATATATCATTTATGTACAAATTAAACAACAATGGCCCCAAGCACAGAGCCCTGAGGCACACCACTGGTCACCTGCCTCATTCTGGACTTGGCACCTTCTGGTATCTCTCCCTGAGCCATTCTCCTATCCATATCACCAATTTAGTATCCATTCCCATCTGCTCCAATTTGTGTAACAGTGTTCCATGGGGTATCCTGTCAAAAGCCTTAGCAAAATCTAGAAGTACCACTGTGTAGCCAGTTCCTTTGTCCAACTCAGATGTCATTCTATTATAAAAAGTTAATAGATTGCTAAGACAGGATCTACCTTTAACAAAACCATGTTGGCCTCTATAGAGTATCATATCCTAATACACCCATTCTTGAATTTTGTCTTTAACCAACCTTTTCGATACTTCATTACTCCTGAGATGGTGATTGGCCTGTAATTAACTACCGCAGTTTTAGAGCCACCTTTACAAAGGAACCACTTTGCCTAACTTCCACTCCCTAGGGACCATACCAGAGTTCAAACTTAAGTTAAATATCCAAGTAAGAGGGGTTGACAATTCCTTTGCACATTCATGCTGATATTCCATCTAAACCTACAGCAGTGTTTGCATTTAAATTTTGCAATATATTAAATACTTCTGATTTCTTAACTTCAATTCTCACGTTAGTTATTGCTACAGGTACAAAGATATCCTCACTTGGGCGATAGACTTTTGAAAAGTGATCACTCAGTAACTCGACTATTACATTTGATTTTGTCACCTCAATGCCATCAGCACCCACTAAAGTTATCCTTCTGAAGTCATTCTTCCTTTTACTTGCCACATAGCGGAAGAACTCTTTGGGATTACCCTTGATCTCATTGGCTAAGGTATTCTCATAATCTGATTTAGCTTTTTTTTTACTATGCTGGTAACCTTCCTAGCTTGAGCCTTGTAGTGATCGCCTTTCTCCTTGTACATTCTCCATAACATTTTTTTTTGCAGATCAAGCTTGATACTACTGCTCATCCATCTAACGCCTACCTTGTTTGTCTTCCTGACCATGGGGACACAATCTGACATTGCTTTCCTCAGATACCCACTGATTTTATCCCATGCACTTTTGTCATGGGATGGCTGCAAGTTCACTCCGAAGCTTGTTTTAATTGCCTAACCTGTAGTTCCGTATATACCTTTCTTAACAGAAAAATTCACAGATTTTGCAACCTCCCAAGTCAATACCACATGATCGATTTCGCCATTTGGAAGTAACGAGGATATCTTACTTATGCATATATCCTCTGAACCAATAACCAGGTCCAACACATTCACACCATGTGTCCCTTCAGTTATGTGCTGTTTCAAGTAATTATATCTTAGGAGATGTATGAACGCCATTTCCTTTTTGCTACGTGATATTTCCTTCTTCCAATTGGTATCACCATAATTAAAATCCCCCATAATAATCGCTATACCTGCACTAATTTGGTGATGCATGAATTCAATATCTCTCCCTGTACCCCCTGGCCTATAGCAGCAGCCAACTGTATATTTGATTGCATTGCTCACTATTTCACACCAGATCGCCTGAAATGAACTATCATTCACATGTCTATCATCTTGATATACTACTTTTTACTAGACCTGGGGTCAGGAACCTTTTTGAACCAAAGAGCTATTCCACCAAAAAAAAATTACCGGTAATTAAAACAAAATTTTGGGAGCCGTAACTTTAATTTGATTTTTCCCGGTGACTCAAGGTTGCAGTTAGTTCAAACTTAGGTAAATTTTGTTTTTAATTCAGTACTTCCAGATATCAAACACCACTTTTACGTTTGCATATAAATTTTTTGTGTTCAATAAATAAAACATTAAGTTTGATTAAGTTTTTAATCACAAAACATGTTTAAGTGAACAGGAGGTATATGAGGAATTGAATAGACTTGATGTAAATAAGGCTGTGGGACTTGATGCTATTTCACCACGTGTCTTGAGGGAATGTGCCAGAGAGTTAACAACAGCTCTTGTATATCTTTTCAACATGAGTCTCTCACTGGGTCAAGTTCCAAAAGAGTGAAAAGAGGGTAAAATTGTTCCGATTCATAAAGGAGGTGATAAGAGTAAGGCTTTGAATTATAGACCAGTCTGTGTCTGGAGTTGTGGTCAAGGTATTAGAGAAGTTAGTTAGGAATAAGATTCAGAATTGGGTTGACAACAGAAAAATACTCTTTGGCGGCCAGCATGGATTTACTAAAGGAAGATCGTGCTTTAGAAACCTGCTTACTTTTTATAATAAAGTGCCAAATGTGTTGGATAAGGGTGTTGCATATACAGTGGTATATTTAGATTTTGCAAAGGCATTTGATAAATTGCCACATGATAAGCTGGTAATTAAATTGGAATGGATGGGGGCTGAACAGTAGATTGGTTCGCTGGATTGGAGATTCGCTGTCTGATAGGTATCAGCGAGTTGTCTATGGAGGAGCGATATCCCAGAAGAGGAAAGTTACTAGTGGTGTACCTCAAGGGTCTGTTTTGGGTCCGTTGCTGTTTAATTTGTATGTAAATGATATCTGGAAAGGTCTGAATGGTGATGTGCAGTTATTTGCAGATGATGCAAAGTTGGGGAGAGCTATCAGGAGTAGTGTGGATGCTGTAGCTTTGCAAGAGGACTTGAATACACTGGCTGAATGGGTAAATAAGTGGGGATGTCAATTCAATGTTTCAGAGTGTAAGATTTTGAAATTTGGGAAGCAGAGATGAGATGTAAAGTACACAATTGGTGCAAATATCTTGGAAGAGGTAGAGGAAATGAGAGATCTGGGAGTGATTGTAGAGGACCTAAAATTTCGGGGACATGTTACTAAAATAGTGAAGACAACACAGCGGATAATGGGAATGATGCGGAGGACATTGACTTGTAGAAGTAAGGATGTTATGGTTCCTTTATATAAGGCTTTGATCAGGCCACATATGGATTACTGCACAGATCTGGTCACCTGGTTTTCAAAAAGATGAAATTGTGTTGGAAAAAGTTCAGAGGCGATTTGACTAAGGTGGTTTCTGGTCTCTGGAATGTAGAGTATGAAGACAGATTGACAAAATGCAATTTGCAGAAATTGGTGGATAGAAGGAGTGGGGATATGATTGAGACAAATAAGCTGTTAAGAGGTTATTACTAGATTAACGTCGGGGAGGTTTTGCACAGAATGGGTGAGGATAGCAGGAGATCAAGAGGTCATTCCTGGAAGCTGTATAAGGAGGGTGGGAGTGAGGAGCAGGTTTTTTGCATGGAGAGTGGTGAGTGATTGGAATTCTTTGCCCGAGAGTGTGGTGTGTGCAGAGACAGTGAATATATTTAAGGCACAGTATGATAAACTGTGTGTATAACAGTGGACCTCCCACGATGAGTCTTTGACTCCATGGAGGTTTTTATAATAATAATAATAATAATTAAGTATAATATTGCAAAAAAAGTCGGAATTTGTATTGCAAAAAGAATTAGTCCGAACAAAAATACAGTATGTATTTTAAGATATTTGATTGTTTTAATTGAAAATTCACTAATGAGACTTTTGATTTTGCATCTTGTCAGCCAGCCAATTTACTTAAATCTGGATTGTATGTCATGCACTTTAATAGTAATTCAGCTTTCAAACTTTCATCAGTCAATTTGTTCCTATACTTATTTTTAATGTAATTCATTGAAGAGAAAAATTGTTCACAATTGTACGTTGAACCGAAAAGAGTCAAAACCCCAAAAGCAAGTCGGGAAAGAATTCCAACATTTAAATATAATTTCCTATGGTGTTTCTTCCATCATTTTCTTCAATTTGTGCTATCATTTCCTGAAGTTTTTTTACCCGGATGCTTTTATTCTGAATTTCCAGAAGCTCCATTTGTAGTTTTGTAATTGATACTCCGGGAAAAGCTTAAATATCTGTTAATTTTAACTTGCAGTTTAACAGATGTAATATAAATTTCATCATCTCCTGATGGTTTTTTAAAATCCTGAAATCTGTTTGTAAATGAATCTAAAATTACAGTAATCATTTCAGCGAATATTTTGCAATCAACTTTTTCTTGATTTAAATTCAATCCATAATTTTTTAGATTTTCAAAATATATAAATTTTTCTTCAGTAACATCTTCGGAAAAACACTCTTCATTTCTGTTCAAAGGTAAGGACTTCCTCTAGTAATTGTAAGGCTGTGTTTCCCTTCCCTTGCAACTTCAAATTTAGCTTATTAAAATGTTCTGTCATATCAAGCAAATAACAAACATTTTTTTATCCATTTGGGATTACTGAGACGTTCCACATGATTTACGTTATAATTTTTAGTGGTTAAGTAAACTATTACTTCTTTTAAGCATTGAAAAATCGTTTTAATGCTTGCATTATTATTCCATGACACCTCCAGGGACTCATTGAGGGAAGGTTGCTCTACTCTGCTACACACAACTTGTCATGTCACAGTGCCATCTACCACCAAATAGTATTTTGTCTTGCATAAAACTAAAGATAAAATACCTGCATAAAAATTTCTTTTCTCCTCATCTTTGTTCTTTTATATCCAATCACTTTTTTACAAGATAGTAAAGATTAATAGCGTCATACTGAGATCAAATTATGATATATATTTTCTTTTCTGCATTCAGAGTTCACTTCCTTCCCATTAATATGAATACCATTTTCCTCACACAAGTTAGACATTTCTTCTGTGCTCAGTGAACAAATGGTTTCGATTTTAATTAAAAAAAAAAAAAAAAAGTTGCATATTTGTTTGCATGGTGTACAGTAAAAAATTTTAAAATTGGAGGCATTTTTGTTTTCCAAATGAAGTATTTAGAGCAGCTTTTAGATATGAACTGTAGACTGAAATATACAAATATTATTGGGGGGGGGTGAAAGTTTGTAAATAAGAACCAAACTTTAGAGACCCATCAGCAGAATCTAAAGAAAATATTAAAGAAGGATTTAGGGAGGATTAAAAAAACTGCCATAGTTCTTTAGCCTCCAGAAACCTTAAGACACTGCTTCTCATCACTATAACTATCCATGCCATTTATATGGATGAATAGTTTTAGTGGAGAGTGAGAATCCCAAATCCATCCAACCCTGGAATACTGTTCACACTTTTTTGGGGGGGGGGGGGATATTCCCTTCTAAAAATCTGCTTTTTATCCAGAAGAAGACAGACTGATTAATTTGTGACCTGCCTCTCTCTCTCTCTCTCTCACAGATGTTTTGTTTCTTCTGTGGGTATTTTCATTCATAGTGTTCTGCTGAATTGGTCACCCTCATTAAACTGATTACCATTTGTGCAATCACCACATTGGGAAATGCAATCCAACCACCCCACTCTCTACCTATTAACTATTTGATAAATATCCCTAGTTTCTGTCTGGTAAGATGTTCACAGTGTGTGTAATGGTGACAATCCAAGAGAAAACTGGGTTTGAAGGAAGGCAGACGATAAAATGGCAATTTGCTAAGAAATCCTTGAGGCCAAACCCTATTAACACACATTGGAAATATTGAGCGCAACAGCAGAAGTTTCTCAATACTCCATATGGCCATAGATGGGTGATATAGACAAGGAAATCTGCTCTGGAACTTGATTGGCAGAATTCATATTGGTGATCACTAAGCAACAGTTCTCCAAATGTGGAAGATGTTGGCTGTTAATGGCCTGTTATTTTTGACAGCAGTGTGATGAAAGCAGTCAATAATATAATGGTAGACATAACTTTTTCTGGAATTGGCTGTGTGTGCGTGCATGTGCTGTGCAGTGGATGCCTGAATGTAGTATAATGAAAAGGAACAGGTGTTAGTTCAGGTGCACGTCTCATGAACACAGTTGGTGGGATACCATTGATCAAGACCAGAAACCTTTTTGGAACCCAGGTAGTTAAAAGATTCTTCTGATGTCTTTCTGGTAGATGGTTATAGGAGCTATGCAATGCAGTATTCTAGGTAAAGTAGGAGTGATTTACCTTGATCCTATCTGTAGGAGTTGTATGGAAAAAAAAAATAAATGCCAGAAGTCATCTCAGTCTTTAGGTGATGTTGCTGTCATTTGTCGAGAGATTGGGGAAAAACTTATGAGAGCATATAATTTTGCAAGGGACCAAGAAGGCAAGATTGCCATTGGAGCAGCAGGTGAGTTTGCTACATTTCACTCTAAGCTGTGAATTAAGCTGGAGATTTGTCTTAAGCCACTAAGCAACAATGTTTTTTAATTACTTTGACACTTCTTGAAAAACCATGGCTTGGATATTAGGTGTGTATTTTGAGCAGAATGGAGGCATTTATTCTAACATGAATAATTTCTGTAACAGGACCACAAGTATCTGGTTCTGGAGGATGGAAATGATAATCTGACCATCGAAATGAGGAGTAAGTCTCAGAGATCTTCCCACTTGGCATTTATAGTGCCAAAATACATGAAGTTGTTGAATGGCCTTCCACTAGAATTGAAACTTGTATGCCATTGGGATTTGAATTACCAAGAGGAGTGTGTACCTGAAAGGAAAAGAACTATTAAATGACGCTGGTTGTTGGGTAAATGGAGAGGGTTGTTGGAAGATGAAAGTTTGCTTTAGGTTATTGCTTATAGTAAATAACTCAGTCAGTGGAATTGGAACAAGGGAGATAGTTGGATTTTTGAACATTTTTAAAGTTGTCCAAGGAAGATGATTTCACTTTTAGAGTATTTAGATTGCAAAAACTCGAGCTTGAGGGACAAGAAGTAAAAGATTTCAGGATTTTTCAGAATTGAGGTAGCAGGTGAATGATACATAATGAGGTAAAGAAATCTTCTTCCATAGAAGAAAAAAGAAGAAGCTCAGGGTTAGGCTTCTTCTGGAAAAGAATAGATTACACTAAAACACACCTTGTGTTAGAAGGAATCGCACAGTTAAGATGGATTGTGGCCGCAATTTTGGTTTCGATCAAAAACACGAAATCTGATTTGGTTGTCTGTAAATGATGGTGCACATCACTTAAGTTGTTTTATACTATGAATTGTGAAGTGCATGTGAAAGAGGCTTTAAGTTTTGGGAGGGTGGTATTTTAACCACGGTAACACTATATTTGGGTCGAGTGTCATGTTAATATTTGAGATTAAGAAAAAAAAACAGGGGTGCTTACTGTGAGATGAGATATTCTTAGACATGTCACTCGTATATAGAGAGAAAACATTTGATCTCCGTGCTTTAACGTAGCATTGACGATGCCCTTTGCATACCACTACACAGCCCCCCCAGACAAGATTTGCAGCGAGATTACATGTCAGTTGATCAAGTAGCCTCCTAAATGCGTTACCATGAAGTTCTGTTCCACATGCTATTTGGCACTTGTGGAACTGCTGTCTTTAGTGGTCGCAGATGGAGAATCTGGATCTCCACAGTGTATTTGACATGCCCTTGGAACCTGCTCTTGTTTCTCTCCTACCAGTAAGTAGGCTCTTTCACTGACACTTGTTAAGTTTAGGTAGCTTTTCCTTCAAGTAGGAAGATTTTTTTTAGAGGAGGAATGCTTACCAGTAGGACCGATCTTTGGAGTAAACAGGCAACACCTCGGGCAGGGTGGAAATTCAACTGGGAGAAACTATGTTGTGCATTACTGTCCCATACTTGCCCAAGTTAGGAAATTAGTATATGTTTTTAATTTCAACATAGCTACCATCCTAAACAGATGATTAAACCCTTTACATAATAGCAGGCAAACTGATAGAGAACAACTGGATCGCTCCAAACCAGTTCTTCCTTATATTAAAGAAATACCTGTAGAGGGAAAAAAAATCAAACACTCTGAATAAATGCCAATTACAAACTGCCTATAAACCAATATTAACACTCCTTATCTGCTCTCGAAAAGATGTTCACCTGTTATCTAGAGTATACAGGATATATTGCCAGGAGAGAGTAATAAAGATATTAAAGGACTGGAATATCAACTGCAAGGATAGGTTAAAGGAACATGGCTTGATTATGTCAAGTCCAGCTGACCTGCAGCGAAACAGAGAGAACACGAAGATTATACAGCTTAAGAACAATTACAGACAAAATTGATTAGCAGACAATGTGCCCTGATGCGCCACATACTTGAATACCTGCTTGATATTCTGTGTTCTTATTCTATTTACTTATCTTTATCCTTGCATTTGCCCGAGTTACTGTTAAGTGAAATATTGAATTACAATATTCAAATTTTCCTACTTCATTAGTTAACCATTAAAGTTTTTTTTTTTTTTTTTAAACATGTACGATCAACACAAGTCTGTATTCCCTTTGATGTGTTTATTCAGTAGTAGTAGTAGTACATTCTAGATTTGTAAAGGCTAATTTGACAATTTGTATATTGCATATTAGTGCACTATAAGTTGTGGCAACTCTGTTAGTGGATTGGATAGGAGTTAGGCTGGTTGGTTGTAATTATTACCTAAGCAGCTCAGACTATGAAGTAAGAGACTCTTTTTAATGGATATCAATGTAGATATGTACAGAGATGTTTCAGAGGAGGATCACTAGAGGTCCAAGGACATATCCTCATGGTATATGTTGAATACTGCTTGGATAACCTATCCATGTGGACAAGAATGGAGATGCCAGTTCTCCACTCTTGCCCACATGTTAAAATAAATGTTATTTTTTTTTTTTTTTTTTTTTTAATTTTTCATTTTGGTATTCCAAAAATATAACAATATGTACCATATTTTTGCATAGTGCTAATACACTATAAAATGAAGGGAAAGATATTGCTAAACAGGGAAGTCAATACCAGAGAAGTCAGAGAACTTCTCCGCAATAACAAGAAAAATATTGACGAGTCAAGTTTGCTTTGACCATATGTGGATTACCACATTTGAGGATTTATCCACAGGACTTCGATGAAATGAACTTTGGAAAGTCAGGAGAGAGAGAGTGATAAAGATATTAAAGGACTGGAATATAAACAATATAAACTGCGAGGATAGGTTGAAGGAGAATGGCTTGATCATGAGGAGTTAGAATGTGTGTGGGTGTGCGCACGTGCGATTGAGATTTATGAGAGTAATTTACTACTACTTAGGAGGGGTGGTGTTTCAACCAAATTTCTGGACTGGATGGATGGTGTCAACAGGCTGTGGGTTCAAATCCCCTTTTCTGGGGATGGAGGCATGATGCTTTTGCTATTGTCGTTAGGTAATAAGACTTCCATTTCCCACTTCAGGCGCTCCAGTAAACAGGTAGCTTTCTGTTTATTGGAGGCCTGAAGCTTGAATATGGTTATGTATATCATGAGGGGCATTTCTGGATCTTGATTATCTAACCTTTTGCCTTCAAGGTATTAATGGACTAGGCGTTTTACAATTTTGCATGGGGGGGGGGGTGGAATTCACATTTAAACAAATATTCTCCCAATATATTTTTCAAATGGATGAAGGGAAGGGCAGTAAAAGAGACAATCCTGAAATTGGGCTAATTGAGACATAGATTTGCTTGAAGAATTGCATATCATTGGAATGAGTTATCCATGAGGTAAAGTGCAGAAACTTTGGATCAGTCTAGACACAGTGGCGCACTCAGGATTTAATCTTGGGGAAGGGGGTCAAGTTGAGTAGGCGATTTGAGAAGACATACTATGCATTGCATATGACCTATGACGGAGCATCTGCAGTGATCGCCAATACATGAAACCCCCTGATCTCCTCGGGCAAACGAAGTAGCGCTCGGTCCGTCCGAGCACTACTTCGTTCTCCTTGTGTTCACAGCAGCCTTGATTCCCGAGAGCTATAGGGTGTTATGAATTAATAGGGTTCCCACCTTATTAATTCATAAGTAGTGTAGAAATGGAAAATACGACACAACATAAATTTAAAAAAACGAATTTTAATTAGGAAAAGATTTTTGGGAAATTTTCTAGTTTTTTTTCCCCTTTTTCTTTTTGTGGAGGCAGGCCCCCCCCCCCCCCCATGGGTGCGCCACTGGTTAGATATATTTTCTTCTCTTAGTTATTGCCAGCGGTGAGTTTCTATTTGCAGGGGATATTTGTTGTTAGAGCAACCTGTTAACTCAGCAATGTTTACCACTTTATTAATCCGATAAGTCTTAGCTTATTATTATTACATGACACTTCCTGGGAGTCAAAGATCTTATCGTGGGATGACACACTACTCTGCTACACCCAACTCATGATCTCCCCTATTTGATCCTCCACCTATGACACCACTACTCGTCAATAAACAACGCCATATACTGTGCAGTAATAGCGATAAGAAGTGCCACTGAAAGTGAGTCCACAAAATATTATGCGCGTAATGAAACGTGAAGGCGGAGGCGTTTATTTAATTACTCATTAAGCATTTCGCTTCAAGAACCTTTACTAGACTGATTATTTTGTCCTTCATTAACTCTTTTCAGCCTGGCACGTTCCTCAAATATTTCCTCACCTCGAAATGCTGTTATCTCTAATTCAATTGTGAAAAAGTTTTTTCTTATATTGATGACAAATTGCTTTGGCAGAATTAAAAAATAAACCACTTCTTGGGACAATACTTGGGGCATTCTACATCGATATCCAAGCCTGCGATCATTTATTTCACTAGAAAATATCAACTTTTAGTACTGACAATTTCCCTGTCATTTTAAAGCTGTCTGCATGTTTTGTCATGGATATATATATATCCAAAATATAATAAAAATCTTTCTCTTCGGGCATTCTTTTGCCTTTTGATTTCCATTCATCGTTTTATCATCCTGTTATCAGCCGTGTTTCGGAAATGTTGTTTTTGTATGATTTTGCCTTCATTCCTCGTTTTGTCTAGTTTCGTTCTCATCTATTCCTGCAATGTTCATCTGATATGCCTATCATCTATAAAGCTTTCTTTTCCCTCCCCTTTATCTAATAATTAATTTATATATTTTAACATGAAGGGAATTTTTGTTTCCTTATGAGATCATTTAAACAATTTGAAACTGTTTCAAAAATAGTGTTCACTTTCTTTTTTGTTTAAATGTTTTCGTTAGGATCTCTCCGGGTATCTCTCGTTAATATTTTGTAATAATAAAAATAATTACAAAAAAAAGGCCATCTAGTGTAGCACTACACATTTAAATTTGCTAGCTCGCATCACACAAATTTGCTTCATATCGTTTAGATAATCCCTGGTTTAATTATAAACGTTACTTTATATGCTCCCTATGTTATTCCCTTAGGTTAGAGAGAAAGAGTAGTGTTCAAAATATTGGATATCCCCAATAAATAAATGCTAAATGGAATCTGCCATTAACAGATTAGATCTCTCCTAATTTCTTCTTACTTTAAGCAGCCATGTGGAGAGAAATAATTACATGCAGTAATCTTCTCTCTCTCTTAATGGCCAAACTCCCCCCCCCCCCCAAAAAAAAAAAACTACTACAGTAGCGAACAAATTAATCCAAATTCACATTTTAAAGAAATATTTTAATTTCGCAACTAATAAGTACAAAAATTAAACTCCAACTTGACCTCATAATTTGTGCTCCTCTGTTCCTAATAAGTTCATTAATTCACTTAGGCATGGACTTTATCAACGTAGAACACATTTTTCTCATTTCTGCATCTCGAAATCATAACTTTATAATAGATTGTAGTAAGTTATCCTTTGTCTTCTTAATCTTTCCATCTTTTACTTTTTTAAGGTGTCGAGAGTTTCTATTCCTTATAACCGCAACCGTTATACAAGAATAAGACATGATATACCGGGAGGCCCTATGCCTTATCACAATTTAATTTTCCAAATCTCTTTTTCACAGTGAAAAAGAGATTTATCAGGAGAGTTATCACTGACCTCTGAAGAAATTGGAAGTTGTGATTTTTGAGGAACTCACTTTTTTTGAAGTGTGGCATGGAGGGAGATAATGTTGGAAGACGAGTTCTTTGTTTTTCTAGATCTGTAGGACCAATATTTTCTCCAATATTTTTATGTATTGTTCACTTTTCATCGTACCATCAATAGGCACAAGTGATCCCGGAGAATCATGTGTAAAACAACCCCAGAACATCTTTTTTATCTGCGTGTTTAGGAGCTTGTTGAAGGTAGGCAGAAGTTTTCTCACCACTGATTTGCAAACAAATGATCCTCGTTTTCCTTGGACAAAAAAATGGCTCTCATCTGATAATATGACCTTCTTCCACTTCTCAACAGTCCAATCTTTGTATACTTTTACCCAGTGGAGACTCATTTTCTTAGCATAGCCTTCATCAACAGTTGTTTCTTTTCTCTCTCTTTTTTTTTGGTTTGTAGGCAGTCCTCCCTGCTTCCAACAATCTTTGATGGACTGTCATGTCAAATTGGATTCATTTTGTTTTTCTAACTAGTAAATGAATTTGAGTAAGGAGAGGAGTGTCCTGGGTTCGATTCCCGTCGCTGACGTGAGGAGCTTAGGATCTTTCTCAGACATAGCCAAGAAAATTAGTAAGTGTAGTTTTCCTTTTTCACCTACATTTTTCTTTTCTGTCAGGAGAGAAGGTACCTGCCTCCCTAAACCTCTTTAAAATCGCATTAACACTATCCAAATCAACACCATACTCATTGACTTCGAGTCATGGATTTGTGCTGAGAAAGAGAACATATTTTTGAACGCTTTCTTGGAGATGTATCCATTTTATAGCTACACAAAGTATAAAACACTACTAATGTCAGCTTCTTTACACTATTAATAAACATCTTAGAGATAGTTAAAATACTCAGTACTCAACCAAAATATTAAACTGAAATCATTGTAAACTAAACCAAAACAAAATAAAAATCGACGAAAGTTTGGCATGTTCAGATTAATTTGTTCGCTACTGTAAATACTCTTCGAAAATCGCTGCCTCATTGATAACATTCATCTATACATACTGTCAAACCATGTGTACGAGGGTGGTCTGAAAAGTTCTCGACCATAGATGGCAACATTATCAGCAAGTTTTTTTTTTTTTTTAAGTTGGTACATCTCTCATAAGCATTCATGTGAAATTGCAAGTCATTATATCAAGTAGTTTGTTTTATACAGCTATCTGAAGCAAAAGTATTGTCTGTATCCCTTGAAATGGATAAAATCGAGTATCGCGCGGTTATAAAATTCTTTGTAAAAGAATTTTATAACCGCACGATAAGAAATTCATTCGAAGTTCATAAAAGTTTATAGGCACTCTTCTCCTTCGTTTTCGACAATTAAGAAATGGGCTAGCGAGTTTAAACATTGCCGTACCAGCATTGAAGATGTTCCACGTGAAGTACGACCGAAAAGTGTAACAACGCCAGAAATCATTGATGAAAGTGCAAGATATGATATTGGATGACCGGCGAGTCAAAGTGCATGAAATTGCTGAGATTATAGGCATTTCAAAAGAACGTGTAGGCTACATTTTGCATGAAGAATTCCAAATGAAAAAGCTTTGCGAAGATGGGTGCCACGCTTGTTCACAGCAGATCAAAAATGCACTCGCATGAAAATCTCTGAACAGTGCTTTTAACAAGAATAAAACTGATTTTTGTGCATAGATTTATTACTATGGATGAGACTTGGATTCATCATTACACACCAGAATCCAAACAGCAGTCAAAACAGTGGACAGAAGCCGGTTATTCAGCGTCAAAGAAGACAGTCGGTTCCATCAGCAGGAAAGGTCATGGCATCGGTGTTTCGGGATGCTAAAGGCATTTTGTTTATTAATTATCTTGAAAAGAGTAAAACATTAACCGGGGAATATTATTCTGATCTTTTAACCAGATAGGCGAAAAAATTCGTGCAAAAGGAGCCAAATCCCCAAATTTGGTTCCTTCTGCATTCTGTCTCTTCCCAAAACTAAAACACTTCGTCACTGGTCAGCGTTTTTCTTCAAATCAAGATGTGCAGCTGTAGAGGGGTATTTTGCAGATCTTACTGAGAATCACTACAGGGACGGGGTAATGGCGCTGGAGCATCGTTGGAATAAATGTATTAGTCTTAAGGGAGATTATGTTGAAAAATAAAAATAATTTTGAAATTATAATTTTTTTTTTTTCATTGTTAGGCGAGAACTTTTTCAGACCTCCCTTGTACTTTTCCAAACACAAACCTAACCCTTCTTTATTCGCTGCTTATTTAATATGTATCCTTCCTCTCTTAAAGTTAGTATTTGTGAATATATTCTGATATTCCTGTGTGTGATAGAAATTCATTAATAGTTACCTTCTTCTATATCTGGAAACCTCCCGATCAATAAAGGGATTGATTAGTTTAGAGAATTCCACTACTTGTCGATCAATAGAAAGTCTTTGTCTTTATAATGTTCGCAATTCCGGTGGTGGTGGTGGTAGGAGGGTTTGATGTCATCAATTTTGAATATAGAAAACCATCCGTTAAATCATTTTATGGTTTGATACTAAAGACTTAAGTAAGTTCCAGTCTTATGGTATGCTTTCTAATTTCTCCAACATTTGGGTTGTTGGCCTTCTCTCTGTTCTGAGTATATAGATGAATCCCACTCTGTGATTTGCGATTCATCTATATACCCAGATTTTTAAACAGATTCTGGTATGCGAGTGCTATTTTCTTTCTCTTAATCTCCTCTTTCTGTATACCAGTTGGCTTTGAATCCAATCCATAGTTCTGCTTTGCATTTCTTGTTCCCCAACCTTAGAATATCCATCCTAAATTTCGATCTCCAAGCGATTTTTAACTTTATTAGTTTCACTGTTCTTCAGAAGAAATTTATACATTACACCGTTCCACAGGTGACACGTACCGTACTGCAGCCACAATTGCTCTAATCTATAAATATATTATTGACTCGCTGTTCAACCTCAACCCGTCGTATCACCGTTTTGGTGGGTAATCTCGACCTGTTATTTTTAACCACTTGCTGGCAAAGGCTGTTAGCGACACGTTTTGTATTATGTTGATACTCAGACCAGAAACCAGTACTAGTTTCCGAGAGCCGGGCTAAGGAGAGAGAGAGAAGCTTTTCTCCATCGAGGCTACCTCACTTAACCTACCTTTTTTAAGATGCAGATATTACATATCTGCATCTTAAAAAGTTACCTCTTCATACAGACGTGTTCCTATATATAAATTTTAATTTAGGTCTCTTCCAGGCAAATAAAGCGTCATGATATTATTCCCATCTCGGAGGTTTTAATCTGTATGGTAGGCTGAACTCAGAAATTTAAAAAATAATAATACTTACCAAATCACAGGATAGACATGGATTTTATTTTATTTTATTTTATTTTTTAAATACATTTCCCAGTATTACAAGAACACGCATTCGTGTCCAGAAAATTCATGAGATCAGACAGACAAATTCTGTTGAACTTAATCCAGAAGCAAGTTTATCTCTTGAAAATTTAGTCAAGTTTTTTTTTTTCTCCTTAAGAATTACACATCTTTGTTAAACAAAAGTGAAGAAATATGTGCAGTTACTACATTTTAATGTTAGCTGAAAAACTCGCATTCGATGTGAATAATGTTATATCCAGAGCTTGAAAGTGCGCTGATCTACTCGTCGTGACGAAAGAGATTTTTTTTTTTTTGACGAGTAAAAAATCATGAGTTTCAGTTTAGTCGTCAGTTTTATTTGAGGAATACCGATTCTGTTTTATGTGGTAAATATATTTTTACATGTTTGCCTTGCTCATCACGTCTAATGGGGATTACTGGTCATTACAAATGCTGTTTTGTCGATGAACACTGATTTTTGCCATGATGGAATACGACCAATGACAAGATGGAATACTGATGCAGCATTTTATCTGTAGAGAATGCTCAGTCATATCACCAGGTAATCGATCAATCGCGACACGGCAACCTAAAAGATACACATCGGTAATTAGCTTATTTCTTATCCAGTGAATGGAATATACAGGATTTGACCGTTAATAGTAGATAATAAAACTTAGTCAAGAAAGGGGTATTTATTTTCCAAAAATAAATACTCCTTACTTTATACTATATTTCTTTCTAACCTAAAATTTAATTTAATTTAATTTTTTAATTAATTTAAGTAAATTTAATTTACTTAAATTCTAAACGAATAAGCTCCGGTGCCCTTAAATTAAGAATCATAAATGTGAGGCTATTGCTGGGTTGTCGCAACATTTTTTAAATTTTATTTATTTACTTATTCTGGTGGAGTTAAAGCCACCAGACCTTCTCTTCCACACCACCAGAAACATTAAATACAGATACAAATACAAAATAATATAATACTTATTAAAAAGAGTTCTGCTCTACAATGTGTCATAATGAATTCTCACTTTTAATCCTAATAATGGCCCTTTTTGAGATTTGTATCTCTATGCTCGTAAATTTTCTTTCTGAGTTGCTTTTGTTGGCATTGTTTAGACCCTTCCTCCTTTAATACGTATTAATCCTTTTATCCACTCTGATGCTAAGTGAATACCCTGATATGAAGAACTTGCGCCTAGGGTCTGTACCTCTGCACGTGTTATACACCCCAAAAATCCGTCATTACAATATAACCAGTACAGGCTGACAACATGTCCGTGGTAGGTCTACAACATTATATTTACCCTTTGAATGCTATCCACTGGTGGAGTGTCCAGCAAGTCAGCAAATCTTTCCTTTCGTTCAGCGTATTAATAATATCGCATTGCAACTGATGGGAATCCTGTGTTTCTGTGGGTTCGTTACAGACTTCTTTCCCTTCAGAAACTACACACAAACTATCATTACAAACTCGTTTTGTATTATCACTCATCCGCGCTATTTTTCCCGTTTAAAGAAGGTACCAATGTACTATCCATAGTTGAAATAGTAGGCCTACATAAACACAAATATTACACGATTTTCTTTGTGCTTCTCAGAATCACGAGCTCTGATAAACAACTACTAATCTGCTTGTTCTATTGTTGGTTGGTGACAGTGGTGCCAACCAGAAAAGACAAAATATTGCTACTAGTCTGTCAAAATTCCGCGACACTACGCTGCAATAAGGTTTGCTTGTCAATCACTGCAAGATAACGCATTGCAGGACGCTTCGGACTTCCCCGTCCCTTTCATCACGCTTTCGTAATCAGGCGACTGTTGATATTGACTTTATATACATTCAAAACTGTAAATATTTTTTGAATAATAGCAGAATGTAGGCATAATTACCGTAAAGGGAAAAAAGTCACAAAACAGAAAAATGTTCCGGGCCCAGTGCATAAAAAAAGTTCCTGGATGAATTTAACCACTGGCAGGTGTGTCATATGATGTCTCACTCCCCCGTTCGTTGAGCATTGTTTCGGAGCCTCTCAGAATTCACAAGCACACTAATGTAGTTATGTGTAGACTTCAGGTTATATGCACTACTTAGGAAGAAGTCAACGGACACCCCCCATTGACAAGATGCATCGTGCTATGTAACGAGTTACGTTTTGTAGTCTGTATAAATTAGAGGAATATGATGCCCCCAAGTCAGTGCAACTCTGTCCAATTGAAATGACTTCGAGAAGGGAATTGGCGAAGTTTGAAAAAGGCATTGTGATAGGATGCCATGTTGCAGTCATCTCTTTCGACAAATTGGCCCATCCCAGGTCAACAATCAGTGATTTCCATACTGAGATGGAAGCGCAGGGAGTCAAGTACTATCCGCAATGGACACTCACCAAACGTGATCGTATGGTACTACGAAGGATTCAAAAACTGCCATCCGTCGGCTGATACGGGCATCAAGTGGAATACGAATCTTGACAAAAACATTCAGAACCGAGGCTAACAAGTCCGTGGTAGGAGCACAACATGCAAGTCCCACATTATCCGAACCAACATGCAACGTTGTCTTCAGCGGTACAAAGAGCTGTGTTATGACGAATCACGCTACACCCTCTACCGAGCAGATGGGCTGGTGTGGTGGATGCTCGGTGAACGTCTCTTACCAGAATGCGTAACTCGAACTATGAAATTCGGAGGCGACGGTCTGATGGCATGGTCCTGCTTTGGCCTCTTACCGCTCTTTGTGGTGCCGCAAACATTGAACTCCTGGAGGTATCTGCACATTCTGGACAATGCTTCCTACTTTATGAACTACGGAACTGACCATTGTCCCTTTCATCAAGACAGTGTACCGTGTCATACGGCTGCTGCAGTAACTGTGGTTTGTGGACATGAACGTCACCACACTTGACTGTGTAGACAGTCAAGTGTGGTGACTCCACAGAGCCCTGATCTCAACCGTATTGAACATCAGCGGGATGAACTGGAGCGTTGGGTGAGGCCAAGGTATGTTCTCCCCACAACAGTCTAGGACCTCATTACACGCCTACAGGAAGAATGGTCTAAAATTCCCATTGATCGCTATCGTATGCTTGTGGAAAGTATGCCCCATAGGATTGCTACAGTCATCGCAGCGAAACGAGGTCCTACATCTTCAGGTGAGCGCCGTGGATGTTTGTTCCTCCCACTATCCTATGATGTTCGTTGAACTTTTTCCCAAGCGGTGTGTGTGATACTGAATGTTTTTTAACGTTTGTTCATAATGGCAGAGAAGAAAACTTTTCCCTCCCCCGCATGAGAGCGATTTAAGACATAAATGTTAGAAGCGGAAACGTAGCATCATTAATACCAAATAATAATAAATGGTCTTCTGTCATTTATAAAATGCACGAACGTTTTCTTCAGACTGCTAAACACTAATATGTAAGTAGCCAGCATATTTGTTTCAACACCAATAGTTTTACAGGTTAAAAATTAGGCATATCATTAACAAACTTTATGAATTGACCAGGCCCAGGGACAAACACGTGACTATGATATTTTTGGCGACCATTGTCGAGTGCAGGTAGGATATTTACCTGACTAGCGAGCCAGCACAAAACTTTGGCTGTACAGTATTTCTTTAATTGTGAACTTTAGTTTGCTGTTAAAAATACGATGTCCTGTAGGTGTCACATTTCTAAGAAAATTTATATAGCAAGGTTTTTTGCTTGCTGTGTACACGCGCTGTAATAACACAGGAAGGAAATGACGAACATTTTTTTTTCTGCCCACGAAAATTGTCAACGTATATAATACATCATTACCATGAACGGGTTAAAATAAACCGGAAACTTTTGTTTATAAACTGCCTGCTCTATAGAGCAAACTGTAATACTTTTTCAAGATGTTGCAGGTCTTCAGTAATCAAAATAATGGTTTCACACCGAGAGATAAAATAGGTTTTTGCTGCCTTCCTTTCCATTATATCGCACAATTTAATTAAAAAAATGAAAATAAAATAGCTAGTGTAAAAATAAAAGAATTTCTGTTGGAAATAGTTGATATGGATTAACTCCCTAAGGTGATAATAGGTAATAAGCGTGGAGATGGACTCGCACCGGACGTTGAAATTCATATTAATGAATTTCATCGTCCGATGTGAGTCCACCTCCGCGCTTATTTTAGACCTTAAGTGGCTTGAAAAAGTTTTTGTATTCTTTGTTTGACGGATACGGATTCGTTGCACAGCAAACATACAGGCAAACCTTTATTACGAATAAAATAATAATCGTCCGTCCAGTTGTCTTGAAATTGACGATTCTCTGCATCTACTTTTCTTTTTTTTTTTTTTTTTTGCGATAACCCCCTGACATTGTCCCAAATTTATAAGCGATATTCAGAACTGTCAAACAAAACTGTCTTCTATACCGCAGGCACTGAATAGAACACAACATCAACGCAGGCATCGAACAGAACATAACATCAATGCAGGCACTGAAAAGAAAGAAAAACTGAAAGAAAGAGAACTTGGTTGGAGAAAACATAGTGTGTTTTGCGCAAGTCATATGACGTCAGCTTAATGTGAGTTAGTAGAACACACCATGTTTTCTCCCACCATGAATCAGACAAACTTCGCTGAAATAGATTAGGGCCGAATCAAAAGAAGTAGAGGACCGGGGATTTCCCATATGTGCTATAAACTGTTGTACGTAATCGTAAACAGTTTAGTGTGTGTGTGTGTGTGTGTGTGTGTGTGTGTGTGTGTGTGTGTGTGTGTGTGTGTGTGTTTTACATATCTGGAATTTCTAAGGTGCTTCTTAACATTACAGAAAGTTAAAATTTCGCATGTGCTTATATCTGATTTACTAAAATCGAAGGAAGGGGCGGGGAATCAAAGGAAAAAAAATTATTTTATTTTATTTTCCCACGGGTAGGCAACCTACTGTTTGGGTAAGGGTAAACGTAAAACATCGGAAGACTTAAGAGAATAATGCAGGGTAGTTGGATTTGAAGTGCACTAAAGCACCCATTACTGCAGATTGATTAGTTTTTTTAATACTAATACAGGTTTGGAATCCCTAATCAAGAAAGGATATTGATACGCCAGAGAAAGTGCAGAGAAGAGCCGTATTAATATTTATCATGAGTGGCTGCTCATATCAGTAGGCTTTTTGGTATTGCTAGCGGCTCGCGAGAAAATTTTGTAAATAAGTGTGTGCGTGCATGCATTTAATCTTATATATATATTAAAAATTCTATTAATTAATCCTATTAGCCACTCGGCGAGAAGAAGGGTTTTTCTGCATGCGTTAAATCAATTGTGCACCGTTGGTATCAGTAACGCTATTGATGAAATAAATTGTAGCATTCACCGTGAATAACTTGTTGCTAAGTTGTTCACGATGAATGCACGCATTTCTTTAAAATCTTGTGCGAAGAAATGAAAATCAAACACATGTCACTTTCATTTGATACTTCGCTCGATCTCGTGAAAAAGTTCTTATCCTTAGACTTTGATCTCGTCTTGCATTCAATCTTCTTGATAGTGAAAGTCAAATATTTTACCTCTCCAATCGCATTTATGAGCTAGCTTGTCCGACTGTTCATACCTAGTCGATATTTTCCAGTATTAATTATTTTTAAACAGTAATTGTTTTAACCTGTATTGCAAGGAAAAGATGTCGCCATCTGCAATGTTCATGATAATGTACGAGCGATTTGTACAAAAATGTAAGTATGCTAGAAATGTTTCGATAATCAAGATTTTGAGTTTTTCCTACTAAAGTCTGGATTTTAAAAAAAAAAAAACTAACCTGTTTTTATCGAAGACATCAAACAGCTCCTACGAGGCCGATGCGATCAATTGAAATAATAATAATAATAGAACCAAAGAGAGGATTTGAGTGAATCAGGAAATTCTTTTACATGGAGTGCAAACAAAGAATTAAAAATATATACTGTATATATATCGAGGGTAAGTTTTCATCGACAGATATAAGACAACCTTGTAGAAATAGCTTTAGGCATGTGACTGAGAGCTTGTTCAGAGAGAAATGTTTGACAGACTTGTGGCTCCATGTACAGTCTGAATATTCTGGACTCAACCAAAATAGCAATAAAGCATTTATTGCCATTCTCCTGAACTGCGAAGTTTGGGGTTTTACAACACTTTTTCTCCGACAACAGAAATGGGCTAAACGTGTAGCCAGATATGCGACTAAACACTGTACCTTGGAACTGGGCATATGTTCACTGGCTTTTAAAAGAAAGCAGCGCTATTCTTCACATTTAATATATATTAATATATTTTGTACTTTTTTTTTATACAAACTTAATTCCTTGAATGCCTGAACTTAAATAAGCCATTAAATAATTTACAAGTGTCTCGCTTTTTGGTATAATTCCATATATATATATATATATATATATATATATATATATATATATATATATATTCCTCTCTTAATTTTCCACGGAGAAATATTAAGGGTGTGTATGTTTTTTGCCAGCTGCTCCATCAAATTTGCACTAAGTGGCGGCATACAACGGCTCGCCTCTGGTGGTAAAGGATTGAGATATGGGAGCTGGTGGGCCTCAGAGTTATGTTTTATCCAAGTGGGCCGCGGCCAGAAAAAGTTTGAGAAAAGTTTGTTGATTCTAAACCTAGAAACAAGGTTTGTAAGATTTTGTAACCTTTAAGGAAACATTTAATTATATAAAGCTGTTCAGAACTGATACAGTTCTTTGCAATTACGACGGAAGTAATTAAAGCTATAAAGCCAGTGAATTGTTAATTGCGTGTGTGTTCTAGCTGGCTTGCGGGATATCATTAAAAAAAAAAAAAAAAAAAAAAAAACGGAATGCGGGAGGAAAACTGTTCTACTTCGGTATCAAACAGGATAAAGCCACCTTTAATTGAAAAGCTCTAAGAAATGTTATTCGCGTTCTAGGCGAGATTCGATCGCAAGTCTTTTCAACCAGAGCATCGCTGACACCAAGCTACCATCGAATTATGTGTTGTATGGAATCGCCCGCGAAGGTTTTAAACCACTGAAAAGTGGCTGTAAGTTAAACTTGAGGAAACTGGAAATATTTTAATAATTGTTGCCAGTCACTGGAATAAACTTCCGGAGTGTTATACCCAAAATTCAAAGGGACGCTGACCAAGTATTTGGAGAATATTTAGTTATAACTGATGTCTTTTTTTATTTTCAATGATTACTGTATTGAGGTCATCAAGAGCATTTTCTTCTTTAGAATTATGTTTTTGTGTTAGGACATGGATTGTGTGTAAGCTCTGATTTCCTGCACCAGATTACTTAGAACAGAGCAAAATTTTTGATACAGTATAGTGATAGTTCATGTAGGTTTCTACTTGTACATATAGGTAATTAATATCCTTGCAATACTAGCTTGTATAGGTTGCTAACCTATACAAGCTTAGTTAAAACTGAAGCCTTCAAAGTACCAAACAGATTTGAATTTTAACCTATTCTCCGGATTGAGCTAGCCCTTTCCCCAAGAAATTAGATTTAGATCGAAAACATAAATGTTCGCTTAAATCACAGACCAAAGCATATTTTATATATAAGGTTTTCTTGAATTATCGTACAAATTTGAAATGCTACTACGAAAAAATTGAACATTTATATTAATAGTAATACTAAAATAAACAGATTGTTATTTTCGCCTCTCTTCCCTGAAACTTAAATTCGAACTTGTGCATTAGTGCGTCTAAAAATCTCAAGTCGAATAGGTTCTGCTGACTAGGTCCACATTTTGGTAAATTTAAGTTACATATTCCGCTGATCTTTTAGGGTATTTTGTTAATCGCTTGCCTGTCTCAGTAGCTCAGTCGGATGTTTTGTATGGCTTCTTGAATTTATTGAGCTTAGTTTTTTTAATAAACTAAATTAAAAAAAATATTGTTCTTGAAAATATTGAATAGCTACTATCAGGATTACATTTCGTAATAATTTTATTAATCACAATACTATCGTCTATTCGTATATAGTTTGGGTTACACCACAAACGAATGAACCAAATAAAAGCAAGTTTAGCAATTAACGAGTTTAAGGGCTCCATGACTTGATATATCCATGATTTTTGTGTCTGCCAAATACCACACGCAACTTTTTTTTTGTTTTTAGCAAGAAATTACTTTAATTACTAGTTTCGTACATGTGTTTCTTACTTCTTCAGCTTTAAAACAAATAAAAAAGGTATTCACAGAGATTTCTGAATTAACAACTGCCATTTTCAATAAATAGCTATCAATACGTACTGCACACGTCAAACTAAGAACTGTGGCTTAGGTATGTCGGTGACATCGTCATTTGGCCAGGCTCGGAAGATACTCTCCACAAGTCTACGGAATTCCCAAACAGTTTAAACCAGAAAATCAAATTTATATTAGAAGTAGAAAAACACAGATCCTATCTTTTAACGGCAATCTTTCATTTGAAGTTCGCAGAAGAAAAATAAAAGCTCGGTACTGGACGATGTCTACATACCACAAGATGCCACCACCTGGTGCAAAAGGAAGGCATCATCAGAACTCTCAAAGACGGGGCAATTACAATATAGCGATGATAACAAAAAACATACCTTAAGAACGTTCGAAAAAAAAATGGATACAATCTCAGAACTATCAACAGAAAAAAAAAGATTATGGTTCTCAAAGAAAATACAGACAGGGAAGCTCGCTCCTGAGAGAGCTCCTTTTTCTGCATTAAGTGTACCTTAATCGAGAAACAATTGAAGTCAGCAAGTTCGAATACCAGGGATCCATTATTAATATGAAAAATTGCTGTTCAGAAGATTAGGGATGGCTAAAACAACAGAAACTTGTCTCAAATCTGGAAGGATGGATGGATCTATCTCCACAGGAACAAAGTTGAGAATTTTGGATGCAGCTGTTTTTTTCAACAGCTACTTATGAATTTAAGACTTAAACCTAAAGAAGTTTGATATGAAAAGGATAGCTGGTTTTGAGATGTGGTGTTACAGAAGGCTCTTTAGGATATCATATACTGAAAGGCGGACAAACGGATGGGTTCTAGAAAAGATCGGAAAAGATTTTTTCCAGTTCCTGGAAAAAAAGAGGAAGTGGTTGATCGTCAGTGATCTTCAGAGTTAATCTCCAGAAAAGCATACAACAAGACCATCTTGTGAGCACTGGTGTGGCACATCACCAAGCATCTGAGTGACCGGAGTAGTAGCGGGGTCACTAATAACCAGATCAAGATAAGGATTCATGGCGTCATTGTTTGGTAAGATTGGTGACGTCATGAGTATGGAATGCTTGGAATTTCGCTGGGGGACCCATCTGTCAGTGACATTACCTTGTGTGTTTTGGTTCGCGTATGGAATTGTGGTTGATGATTAGAAATAAGATCGAGTATGGAATCCTTGGAATTTCTCATGGTGACACATCGTCATTGACGTTACGTTGTGTCTTTGGTTCGAGTGTGGAATTGTGGGTAAGGTTCGCATGTGGCATTATGGGTAATGATTAGAGACTGGAATTCTGGGAGGATATTTGGTCATGTGTTGAAATTGGTTCATAGTGTCTGACCAATCAGACACTATGAACTAAGCACGAATCCTTATCTTCACTAGATCTGGTCACTAATAACCAGATTTTGATCTGGTTATTGGTGACCCAACTACTACTGACTGGCATCTGATGATGTCCATTGAATAGATGGATGGAAAACAAAATAAAAGTTGCCTTTTGACAACAACAAAAATATCCATGATGCTAAGATCTCCGAAACAACTTCACCCACTTTACCAGAAGTGTAAAAAAAAAAAAAAAAACTGGTACACAAATCAGAACTGGAATTTCACACTACCAAAGAAAAAACTAAGTAAATTGGCAGCTCACAAAATTGCTATACATTGAATTCAGCAGTTCACCTGCGCGTAGATTTAAAGAAACGAGCTGACATCTCGCTTTGGTATTCAGTATCTTATTCATTTTTTTAATTTAAATAATGAGCTATTAATACAGAAATTTCTATGTGAATACATTTTCTTAAAATTTCATTTTTAAATGAAAAAGTTGTACGAAAGTAGTAACTAAATAAAGTAATTTATTGTTTAAAATTATGTGGTACATAAAAATGTTACCAATTTTTATTTACGGGATGTATGACATTTGGCTTCGGAGGTTGTTATACCAACAGTTCATATAGAGGCTACCAATCCTTTTGATAACATTTTCATAACTGGTGTGGCACATCACCAAGTTATCATCCACCAGGAAAATAATTCCTGGTGGATGATTTTCAGCGCATGATGTGAAATTTTCTTAATGAAATCATAAAGCTGTTTTTGGTTTCCGAGCAAGATTCTGTCTTATCTAGCCCTTGGCTCAAACAGTTTCGATAACTTTTTTGGATAAGCCTGACATTAATCTCAGGCTGTGGTTGTCAGGCTAAGGTTTATTAACCCCTTAACATACAAAGACGTCTGTGACACGTCTTTTGTTAATTGCACCAAAATTGATTTTGAATTTTGGTTTCACATATAAATACAACCGAATATAGACGCTAGACAATCTTGTGCCTATTTCCTTTCAGCCGAGAAAAGTTGCCAACGGCGTGTATCGGCTATTTCGTTTGCGTTTGCATAAATTCATCATTATTTTTCAAATAATTCTTTCAAATAATTCATTATTTTTCAAATAATGATGAATTTGATCCAGCAAATTCATTATTATGCCCAAAACATTGACAGAAAAACGACCGCTTTCTGATTTTTCATTAGTACGTTAAGGGATTAACAAGTAGTAGGCCAAAGTTAGATATTCAAGTATGGAACGATGTCACTTCATATATGGAATGTTTTCTTAGGGGGGAAAAAATGTTTTCAGATTAGCTACAGCACCTTAATACACTTAAAAATTTTATTCATTAGTTGTTTAAAATTTTAACTTTCATTTCAATTATTCATTTATCATATAATTTCAGGAAAGTGTGGGCGGGTGGGTGTGTTATTGTCTGTAATTTAGCTAAACTGCAAACACAAAAAACACAAAAAAAAAAAATCGAGTGAATGGAATTTTAAATATTTTTTTAAAACTTGACAAGATTTTCCTCAGGATAACGGAACTATGGCCATGGAGCTATGGAAATCAGGCTAGCTTTTTTATTATTGTCATTATTTTTAAACAATATTTTTGAAAGTGACCTGTGTGCGTACGCGCGCGCGAGAGAGAGACTAGTAGGAAATGAGGTAAGGTTACATGACGAACAAATGAATGACATCCGCATCTTCTTCCTGGAAGTATTTGAAAACGGATGACAGGGAACCCACGTTTTTCAATAGGAGTGGGCTGCGGAAAACTTGCATCAGCAATAGTCTGTGCCCCCCAAGAATGTAAAATGTGTGAAATACCAATATCTTACCTTTCAGTAATAATATACAAATTTGTTCCGGATAAATAAGAGGATTTATTTTAATACTTAGACGGAGCTCCTTTAGCCCTAACTTTTTTGAACACAAATAGGCAGCCAGCCTCCGGCCTACACTGATAATGAGCTTAGGATACCAATGAACTAAGACTTTCAAGATAGGAGTATGGTAGACAGCTGCCACTATTTTGTAGCCCTAACACTCGTATGGGTCGATTTTTCTGAGCGGCGCTGTTATAAATCCGAGTTTCTCGAAGAAGAAAAATATCCCTTACCCGTGCCAGAGATTACTTGGGAGTCGGCGGAAGAAAGGTCTACAAAAGTGGCTCTAGTCAGAGACTCAAATCGAACATATAACGGTCTTTCTGTGGGAGGCCTAGCGCTATAGAAGCAAACGTAATTGGCACACTACCTACACAGGCACCTAAAATTTATTTCATGCAAAAGTTATTTTATCAGTTGTCTTCTTTTAGTAGAAACGATGGAATCATTTGAAATACAGTAAAAGTTGTCTACAGCGCATTAAGCTCTATTTAGTAAAATAGAGCTTAAAGTTAAGTAGAGGACTTCTTGCTTGTATTTTCACTTCCTTGCCATTCAAGGAAAGAGGAGGAGAAATATTATCCGGTCGTTAATGTCAAAATGTAACTCCCCCCCCCCCCGCATCCTTCACTTCAGTGTGGCTGCTAACATCTTTCTCACGCTACTCATACTGGATATAGAATAGAAATATCCGCGAAGTAATATAGGATGTAATAGACAGTTAAATAAACCCTCCATTTTAATTCTAGGTATTATTCAGTGGGTTATTTATTTATTTATTTATTTTTATTATTCTTCTTACAAGGTGGTCTTTTGATGTCTAAATGTTCTCTCGAAAGAAACAACTAATGAGTTTATGGGTACCGAAATGTTTCGCAGTTGATAATAAAATAAATTGACAAACACCTGTTGATGAGAGTGTTCATCGGGATGGCAAAGCTCATCATTGCCGAGTTTTAAGAATTAAGGCAGTACCGGTAGAGTGTCACTGATTGACTCTTAAGAATGATTAAAGCCAAAATCTAGTTCATTGTAACTTCGGTTCTGAGTGGGGTATTATCAGGTTGCCGTTTTATTCGACAGAGGTATTTAACAGGACACGGTGTGCCAGATTTGAACGTTAACTCCAGTTAATAATTACAACAGCAGCTTGAAAACACTGAAAATACAGGTTGCACCGTTCAACCGATTTTCACCAAATTTGGAATAGTGTTTCTTACTTTGTCGAGGATTGCCTAACGTTACGTAATCTGAATAAAATTAAAGGTGGTGGCTATTGTTGGGTGGACGGGTACTTTCTTGGCAGGCACATCATTCAACCAGTTGGATCAAATTTTGGATATAGTTTTATGCTTCCCTAACAATTTAAACCTAATCGAAAACAAAAGGGTATTGTAAAGAGGTTTGTCCTTCATAAACGCCCCAGTTCACATTGTCGAGCTGATTTTAATCATATTTAGAATATAGCTTGTACCTAACTTTACTTTATGGATTTCTGAAAAATTCAGACTATATTAACTTCTTTCGCAGAATTACTTCTACAGATAGTCATTGTACAGCCACTTTCGACAATGTTTGGATTACAGTTATTTTCTAACATTTGTAAAGGTAGAGTGAGAAATTGGAGGGGAGGGGGGGGTCCCATTCATTGTTCAACCGTTTTTGACCAAATTTGGAATTAATTGTTTATTTAGGTGGTTTAAATTTTCTTTCCTGGCCATTTTGGAACTTAAAACGAAGAATGGGATCTAAGCATGGCATAAAAAGTAAAATGCGAGAGACACCGCTTGCAATAACGCCATTAGCTAATTTCGGCAAAAAAAAGAAAAAAGAAAGCCAAATGCTGAGGAACCAGGAGAGCTGCAACTTAGCCGACATTATTTCTTTAATTTGCTAAGATTGTGCATTATCCTCTGAAATTCGAGTAGGAACTATAACAGTATAACTTGTCGTCGGTAAAGTAGCATCTTCTAAATTGTAGCCAGCCTTCTGCTTCCTCAATATACTTGGCTTTTGAAATCAAAATTTCCAGCAGTGACTAAGTCAAGGGCTGTAGCTAGTTACTAACCATTCTTATTATAAAAATTATTAAGGCCAAAAGTCGATTTTTAATGCGAATCCTATCCCCGCGAAAGATTACAAACCAGTTGTACATTGGTACCGTTCGCATGTTAAGGGGTTTGGATACCGAAAAGCAATTAAATTGCTTTCAGAAATGAAATTTGTTTGTTATTGTTTTAAGGAAGTTCCCTTTTGAAGTTCTAAGTGTATCAGAACAGCAACATCACTAATTATTTAAAATAGTAATAATGTAACGTGGCCACTTCTAAACTGTACCCGCCTACCTTCTCCAGTACATAAAATAAAGGTGTGGGAGCGCGCACACTCCCCAGTTTATATTTAATTTAAATTGCTCAGAACGTTTGAATATTCTTTTTCTTAAAATGTGTAGTATGTCTGTTTTTGTTCATTCATGTGCATGCATATAAATGGCTCCACTTTCTTCTGAACAGTTCAGTTATT
The DNA here is from genome assembly GCF_054136105.1 of Typopeltis vanoorti. Taxonomy (NCBI): domain Eukaryota; kingdom Metazoa; phylum Arthropoda; class Arachnida; order Uropygi; family Thelyphonidae; genus Typopeltis; species Typopeltis vanoorti. The sequence continues at coordinate 187,236,611 of NC_143549.1, read as the reverse complement.
TTCTTTTTTTATTTTGCTTATTTTTGAAATGTATTGAGCCAGCTCGCCTTAGTTTTGGTATAAACAGAAATAATTGAAAGGCAAAATTGCCTGTTATAAATGGGAATAAGTACATAAAAATGCCTACATAAGCCAAAAACGGCTAGCTCCAGGTTCGACTGCTCTGATTTTGATGTCGCTATACCGAGATGTAATGCAGAACGCATCTTTTATTATATTGGCACCTCCCTGGACTCACTGTGTGAAGTCCATTCTACATGTAACATCACCACATTTACACGATAAGTTGCTGTAATTTACAGTACATCCAATCTTGGAGCCTCTTTTTCTGCATAGCTTTCGTTAACGGTTGTTTCTTTTTTGGTCTATGGGCAGTCCTCCCTGCTTCCAACAATCTTCGACGGACTGTCATGTCAGAAACATTAATCTCGCTAGCTGCCAAGTCTCTATTTAAGTCTACAGTAGACAATCTTTTTGATTCATTTTGCTTTTCCTAACTAGTAAACGATCTTAAGTAAGTGTAGTTGTCCTTTTTCGCCCATATTTTCATTTTCTGTCAGGAGAGAAGGTACCTGTCTCCCTAAACCTCTTCAAAATGGCATTAACAGTACTCAAACCAACACCACACTCGTTGGCAGTTTGTCTTTGAGCCATGGATGTGTGCTGAGAAAGAGTACATATTTTTGGAACGCTTTCTTGGAGATATCAATTTTATAGCTACACAAAATTAATAAAACACTAGGAATGTCAACTTCTTTACACTATTAAAGATGCACAACACTATTACGAAACATCGTGGAGACAGTTAAAACACTCAGCCAAAATAGTAAAACAACCAAAATTATTGTGAACTGAAACCAAACCGAAAACTTGACGAATGTTCGGATTAATTTGTTCGCTATTGTACTATCTCTCAAAGACGTCTAGACGATTTCAAACAGGGAAGAATTAGAAAGCTTGAAAGAAGGCCACAGAATTACTGATATTGTCCGTGTGGAATACTGACAAACTATGGCAAGACGACTGCGACAAATAAGGACGCAGACTACAGGCCCGAAGGCCTGTAATCTGCGTCCTTTTATCCACGGTTCATCGTAGTGCACGTTTTCAGTGATGTTGTATCAATAGAAATTGGACAAGACGCCAATGAGCTAATGTATTCATTGCAGATGAGTTGTTTTAGTCATTCCTCCAATTCTAGATGACACCTGGTGAAAATGGTACTGCTTACAATCGTGAGAATTTTCTTGAAAGGGATAGATACGGCGGTGCTGTTGTCATGGTGTGAGGAGACCCTTTTGCCAAAATTTGCTGGCAAAAGGGACTCTGACTGGTGAACGATATTGCAACGAAGTTCTTCAACGTCATATTCTATTATTCTTGTGCTGTAAGCGAAGAATTCATCTTTATGGATGACAGTGCCACACTATATCGTACGCGGACAGTGGAGATTCTTCTGGAGACCAAGGATATTAATCGAATCGAGTGGTCAGCCCCAGATCTCAACCCCATAAACACGTTTGGTACTCAATAGGGAGACGCACTGCTGCACAAAATTCCCCCCCATAAAGCAAACAAGGCCTTATCCTTGCTCTGAAGGAGGAGTAGGCCAGTTTGCTTCAAGAATTTCTGAAAATCGCTTGGTGCTAAGCATGATACTACGTTGTGAGAGCTGCATAGCAGTTTGGGGTGGACATATCCATACTGAAATGTCTGCATAATTTTCTGTAAGCACTGTACATTAATTCCTTAGCTACGTCTTTCAGAAATTTTTAACTTTTGCCGAAAGCATATTTCTAATTAAATTAAATAAATTAAATAATTAAAAAACGTATTACGAAATTTATAACACATTTTTGTGTAATATAATTTATTAGTATGTTGGCAATAATTTATGTCCACATTTGGCTGCGGTCATGAATTTTTTTTCATATACACGGAAAAAAATGTAGTTCATCCTTAGCTATTGGTCACGACAGTATATCAGAGAATAAATCATTTTGTGCAGTAATGGTACGTTATCAATCAATTATCTCTGACTTCGCGTCAGACAACTAGCTGGTAAACAAATTAGTGCGTTGCCCTCTTTTCTTCTACTGTAGAACTGTATAAACACTGAATGTCGTTTTAGATGCATTGCTTTTATCGGCCCCGCTCTCATGACTAACACGATTACCATTCCTAGAGAATTTTTTATTTTTACCATAAGAGGTGGGTGGTTGTGGTGGGAGGAATGTGATCAGGACAGTTTTTACGGACAACTTTTTATTTTAAAATTAAAACAATGGATATTTTTATTAACATCACTTATATTCGAAAATCCGAATTATGAGCAGATAAATTATCGAATTTATTTTCGAAGGATATAAGTGAATTAAAAAACTTTTTTTTTTTTTTTTTTTTTTTTTTTTTTTTTTTTTTTTTTTTTTTGAAATCAGTATGCTCAAACAGATCTGGAGACAACTCACCATGAATGGTCACTAGAATCCAAGGTACAAATTGTCGTCATATTGTCTTAAGCTGATATACCTTCTCACCACCTCCTTATGTAATACTTTTCAACTGACGGTGAGTTAGCCGGTCTCGCACGGAGTTCCCTTCTCCCCTCAGACTTTTTTTTTTTTTTTTTTCATCCTGCAAAACCGGCTAGGATACGTGCAATTTTTTTTAAAAAAAAATGCACCGTTTTTTTTTTTTTTTTTTTTTTTTTTTTTTTTTTTTTTTTTTTTTCAAACTGTGCTCCGAAGCACCACAGCACACAGTTTGAGAACCATTGATCTAATGAGTATCCTTGTTTTGTCCAACTTTTCATAATCGAAAAAAAATTAAATATCTCCTTGCAAACCATCACTGTCGATTAACATGCAAGTTTATTCTGAATTTCAATGACAGGGCCACCTGCGACTACGCCGATAACTTGCCCTTATATGCTGCTCCTCTTATACACTACTCTTTATCTATTACCGAACCATTCTAATCATATCCATTCATTTAACCAATTATCAAATCCTTGTGGCTCAACTTGCATACAAATCAGGGGTGTGTGTGTGTGTGTGGGGGGGGAAATCTGTCAAATGCTTTTTTTTTTTTTTTTGCAAAATCCAGAAATTCTAATCATCATGCTTATCAAGGATTTAGGCCTAGAATTGCCTGTTCCGGCCTTAGAGAAGTCATCGTTGAATCGTTTAAGAGGACTTCCTGGTTTTCTTTTTCCTAATGGCTTGTACTTTAAGGCTTGTTTTGTTAATCTTTCTGTTTTCATTCTTTGAACGTGTTCCATCCATTTATGTTTATATTTTTTAATTTTTTCTATTACTGATTCCTGGTTTAATTCTTTCATAATTTCTTCGTTTCTTTTGTGATCAAATAGAGTATACTTTGCAGTTTTTCTCATCAATTCCATACATTAGGACTGGTAGGGCTAATGCATTGCATACTTTTAGTCTGGTTTGTTTTTGAACTAGATTAGATTTAAATACAGTATAGAGTTAATGGCACCTGTTATTTTTAAATATATTGCGATTTTTAGGTTTATATCTTTTTCATTTTCATAAGTGATCATACAACCTAGGTAGTTAAATAAATTCACCTGTTCTAAAATCTTGTTATCTATTACTATTTTAGCTCTTACTGGATCTTGTCCTTTAAAGGCCGTAATTTTTGATTTTTCTGTTGATATTATCATACCATAATCTTTGGCTATCTCACTTACATTTAAAATAGCTTTCTGTAGTTTATCTTCAGAATTTGTAATTATTATTTGGTCATCGGCAAAAAGAAGTGTTTAAGTTAACAGTAGGAGAAAGTTTAATACCTTAATGGAAATTTTTATTCCATTTTATTATTATTAAAAAAATTGAGTAAATATTAAAAAAAGTTGCTGAAAGGGGACATCCCTGTCGGACTCCTTGGTTTATCTCTCTCGTATATGATAGCTCATGATTTAATCTTATTTGTATTTGGTTATTTTCATATATACTTATGATAGCTTTTAGGATATTATTTGGTATTTGTCTTTCTTTTAATATGTTAAATAAAATGCTTCTTTTAACTTTGTCAAATGCTTTTTCAAAATCAGAAAATCCAGAAATATCACAATATATACATCATCTGTATCCAGCAATGTAATTACTTTATTAGATCTGTTATAACGTAGCTAAGTACTAGATGCATTTTTGTCTATCTTTATGCAAGCTATTCTGCTACTTGATTGGGTGTTAATGAAATTTGATGTTTGGAATCATTACAAAAATTTGTTGAGCAGTCTTGTTTCATTCAGATCATTTGTGATCTGAACGGGCAAAACGTGTCGAAATTGTATATTGCAGTAATTTCACTCTGTGTGAAATTTAAATAAACTTCGGATTTAGAATGAACACAAGATGTCCCTGCTGATTTTTCAGTTTTGGTTTCAGTTACACATTTCAGTTCGATCGTTTTAATGAAAGAAAAACAAAATTATGTACACAGTCCATATGCCAACAAGTAAATAAATGATTGCATCTAATAAGTAAGAAAATGGTCGTAGTCAATTGTATAGTTGGTATAGTGACATCATTTATCAACAATTGAATCTAGAATGTTTTTGGTGTATGATTCTTCAAAGTTTTATTTCGTCTATTACAATGTTCCAATTAAGAAATTAAGTAGAAAAGTTTTTTTAATAGTGATCCTAAATAAAAACTGTCGTCAAGCCAGGAAAGAATAATTATTTCGAATGGGTTTTCTCCGTAAAAATGAACTTATGACAAATATACATCAGTCTTGAATTAAACCAATTTAAAAACAAAAATTACTCTTCTACTCTGCGCATTACGCCAAATGAGCATTAGTTGTTTCGTATGTCTACTTGCACGTATAGGTGAAATTGCTCAGAGTTGAGTTTTCGATTATCATTAGGATAGTTTGCACGCAAACCACAGAAATTGTCCGCAGCAAGTTACCTTGTGGTGAACTGTATTAAGCAATGGTACTTGGAAGAAAATCTGATGGGTGTATGCCAAACGCGTTCTCTTAAATTTCAGTCTTTTTTTTTTTTTATTTATGTAATCTAGACATTAAATTTTATTAAAATTAATTTTAATTTCATAATTAATTGCGACTGGACATTATAGTAAATGTCCAGTCGCAACGAAAATTGGACTCCAGAGATTTTTAAAAATCTCTCGATTCCAATTTTCGTTGCGACTCGAGAGTTCAAATTGCGACTCCTTAAATCCACGATTTCATTAAACCGGTTAATTTTTAACTATGAGAATCGTTTTGCCAGTTTTCTGTTAATCATTTAGAGATAAAATAAATACTAACTTTTATCTCAAATTTTATTAAATTCTATCCAATAAATCGGAGTAATATATCACCAGTTGTATAGTTTAATGCATGCAACAAAACTGACGATCCACCGCCATAATTCACCATGATGCTAACACCATCGTCCGTTGATCCAGCAATTGATATTGAACGTGCTCAAATTTCTGATCATTCCTACCAGTTGAGATGCTGAACACGAATTATAAATTTTAGCCAAACTTAATTTCGCTATAATTTCCACAAATTAACATTGAAATAACGTTACTCTTCATCTTTGTTCTGGTCCATTCAACTCGGATGACACTAAACTTTCGAAATGTTTGCTTGGATCATCTTCAAGGCTGGTACGGCCACGTTTAAACTCGGCAGCCCATTTCTTAATTGTCGAAAACTAAGGAAAAGAGTGCCCATAAACTTTTATAAACTTCGAATGAATTTCTTTTGGCGTTAAACCTTCTTTTACAAAGAATTTTATAACCGCACGATACTCAATTTTATTCATTTCAAGGGATATAGACAACCTTTTGCTTCAGACTGCTGTATAAAACAAACTACTTGATAGAATGCTTACAATTTCACATGGATGCTTATGACAGATGCACCAACTTAGAAAAAAAAATCTTGCCTGCCGCTAGCGTTGCCATCTATGATCGAGGCCGAGAACGTTTTAGACCACCCTTGTATATTATATACACACTGGTGTGTATGTATGTATGTACACACACCCCTGTTATTTGACGTTATGGAACATTCCAGGTTTGTTAATAAGATGAAAACTTGTGTACAGATAGTAGGAAGCAGTATTTCATCGTAGCAGTTTAATACAGGTGGTATGGCCACACGACGTGAACTCAGTGACTTCGAGAGGTGTCAGCATGTGCTGCCACATTGGTGGCATGACCATACGTGCCATTACCTCTCAACTGGAGCGTACAAAACAACGGGTGGCGATGTGATCAACAAATGGAGACGTTCTGGCATCATTAGTACAGGGAAACACCTAGGGCGGCCGCCGAAAATGACTGACAAGGACAGGTGTTAAAACGGGTCTCATGCAAAAACCAGCTACAATTGGCACAGACCATCCGTGATGAGTTCCAGAGCGTCAGTAACACCATGGTGAGCACTTATACTGTACGGAAAGATCTCCGTTTACTGGGTTTCCACGGAAGAGCAGCAAGCCGAATATCACAACAACGAACGAAGCGACTCGTCTATCCTAGTGCAAAGAGTGTGTGAAATGGATAATTGACTAGGGAAAAACGGTACTTTGGGGTGAAGAATCAAGGTTCGCCTGTTTCCAGTCTGATGGCTGTGTGTGTGTGTGTGTGTGGAGGCAACCTGGTTGAATGCTTGTTACCACAGTGCATTGTACTCGCAGTAATGTTTGGTGAAGTGGTGTTGGGTGCATTCAGCTGGTTTGGAGTGGGATCACTGGTCGTCATCCGTGGTTCCATGAAGGCAGCTTATTACCTTGATATTCTGGATAATCAGGTGCTGCCTACATCGGAAGTTTTATTGAACGGACCGTGGTTACTATCAAGACGACAATGTCCCACGCCCCAAAGCTACAGCTGTTATTGAATGGTATGAAGAGATGGGTGTTAAACAACTGCCATGACTTGTGCAGAGTCCTGTGCAAGTCGGGACTTGCTTAGGACTCTGCACACAACCTCATCGAACACCTGTCGGACAAATTGGAGCGGCGATTGAGTTACAGAGCAGCACATCCTCGATCTCTCGCTGAACTCGGTGCTGCTTTGATAGAAGAATGGGAATAAATTCCACCTGTCTGCTGCACATTGGTGGAAAGTCTCCCTCAAAGGATGCAGAAGGTAATCAAAGCCGAAGGGGGACATACGCGGTATTGGGGTTTGCCTGCTGGTATCAACTGTAAATTGCTAAAGTGTCCACACGATTATTGATAGATTGTGTGTGGCAGTCGTTTGAGGTTACTGTGCACGAGCGTATGTGAACTCCGCCAATTCGTGGATAAATTGGCAGTTTATAAGGCAGCAAACCTGTAGTTGCACAGAAATAATGAGAAATAGTTTCTGGAGGTTTGTGAAGTTTGATTTTAAATGGCAAGAAGTTTTTTTAATTTACTGAAAGTAAGACCTGAGCAATTTTTTAAAATCGTCTCGTCGATCTTGAACGTACTAAAATATAAAAAGTGAAATAATGTTAGGTATTTTCTAAATCTAAATTGAATATTATGTGAATAGAATTGTCGATATGACGATAATTATAGCACTAAGAGGAAACATAAATATGAAGTAGTAAAAATCAACGAAAAAGATGTGATTAAAAAAATTTAATGACTAGAAGCTGAAATATACCAAAATAGGGAAAAAAAACCTTTTTTATTTGATCACACATTTACTTTTGTCTTCCTAGAAGACCTCATTGGATGAATAATATGAAAAGAGAAATATGAAAAAATATACACATTACAAGAGACAGCTGTAAATTAACTTGCAAACGTATTGCATTGCTGACATCTGAAGCCCTTCTGGATGCCATATATTTGTGATCAGTAGAAGGAGTGGCACTTCTGACCAGATCAAGATAAGATTAGGAATCATGACATGATTGAGATGATGACGTCATGAATTTCCCTGGGGCATATATGTCAGTGAAGTGAGTTCTTGTGCTTTGGTTTGCATATGGAATTATGGGTGATGGTAGAGATAAGAATTCGTGTTGTGATTGGTGGTACACTTCTGACCAGACAAAGATAAGATAAGGGATCGTAAAGTGAATGTTTTGTTGTTATCAGATGAAGATAAGTGAAGTCATTTGTTAGTTGTAAATAAGTGACATTATTGTTTTGAATGGAAAGGGAGATATATTAGTTGATAAGGAATCGTGTCGTGATTGGTGGGACACTTCTGACCAGATCAAGATAAGATAAGGAATCGTGATGTGAATGTTTGTTATAGAGTTTGGAATTTCGCTGGGGCCCTCGTCTGTCAGGGATATCATATGGTGTTTTGGTTTGGCTATGGAATTGTGGGCGATGTTTTTGAGATAAGATATCTTGGAATTTTCACAGGGTGACACATATCCGTCATTGTTGTCATATTTTGTTTGGTTGTCTATAGATGGGTGTACTAATTACCAATACATTATGGGGTATTTCTTTCCTGTTAAAGGGTTGGAATTCTTTGAGTAGAGTAGAGTCGTGATAGCGGCCTTTTTTTTTTTAGGGTTTTCTGAATAATTTAATTATATATACTAATGTCACTCAAACATACAGTTTTTTGTTTTCTTCTATAGATGGCTGTACTAATTTTCCAATACATTTTGGGGTATTTCTTTCCTGCTAGAGGGTAAGAATTCTTAGAGAAAATCGTGATGGTGTCAGTGTTTCGAGCTTTTCTGAATAATTTAATTATATACTGGTGTCCCTCAAACACACACACTTTTTTTTCACATAGCTCATCTGTATTTTCTTCTATATTCATATTCTAATTCAAATGCGTATTTTATTCATAATATTTTGATTTGTCTAAAATTAAGATCTTAAAGTTCAATAAATAAATAAATAATCAAATCGTGTGTGCATTCATGGCGATTTCGAAAGTGATCTTTCTTAAACATACATAACACATAATGTTTGTTCTTTTAAGTTTACATATTTATTTCACAGATATTATTTACAATGCAATATGCAGAAATAGGAATTTACAGATATCATGAATGCATAAAAACTATTCAGTATTAGAATTATGCTTACCAAAACATACGAGCATATATATTATTAAAATTACAATTATCAGTTGTTATGTTTAAGTTAAAAAAAATTAACTTGCATTTCTTTCCAGAATGGAAACATCTTGGTACTATGCTTTTTCTGAATAATTTAATTATATGCTGGTGTCTCTATGCTATTTTAAAATAAATTAAAATAAACGGACAGTTAAATGGATTACAAAACCTTTTTGTATATATTCTAGAAATTCTAATGATAATTTAAAATTACTTAGTTTCCTGGAATGGCTCTTCTAAATACGAATATTCAAAAAAAAAATAAATCCAAAATAGTTGAATTTTATATCCACAACACAAACACAAAAACCACAAAGAACGAAATTTCTGTAAATACTATAACCTGAAATAGTTGAGTACTTCGTCCTTTAGATTTCAGCCCGCAGATGTTATGTTATCGTCATGAGCAATATCCCCCCCCCCCAGAGAACGGTTACTACAAATCGCAGTTTTCTTCAAAGGGTTTTTCATGAAGATGACATGAGTCACATCCATAAATTGCGGTATTGTTCAAAAGGTATCATTTTCCCAAGTTTGGATGTTTCTCAAATACTTACATATGACTAAGAGATCAGCATTCACATGATTGTGATGACACATCCTAAAATTATTCATTCTTCGTTCCCATGGGAAATTATTGCTATAGTAAATTAATGCTTACATTTAATTTTTAAAACCAATATTGACTAATAATTTTACCTGCTATTCCTTGTGCTCAACCTATTTCTGGAACTGAAATTTATTTGTTTTATTATTATTTTTTCTTTAGCATTAGTAATTTTAAGTAACAGATATGTGACAAACAAGGTTTTAACTCGCTGTTGTGTTTTCTTTTAGAAATTTCTTTTGCCAGCATAACAAATAAATAGCTATTTATTATTTTTTTCAAATGAATATTAGCTCTGCAATATATACTTTAATTTCTATGTTACCTTTTATTTCACTGTAATATTATTAACAAATGGCTCTGTTAATAATATTACAGTGTAAAATAGCCAAATTCTTACAGTATTGTAACTTGGTGAAATCTTCTCCGCTGAAATTCTGGCTATTAATTTAATACCCGATTATTCCTTTTGGTTCCAAGAGTTGACAGTTTCATGAAATATTTGAGGGTTGCATGAACAAATAAGACTTTAATTCACTGAGTCAAAAAAAAGAAGTCTCTGGTTACTTTGTGGCATGAAATTTCACAAGGACAAAACAACGTTATGGTCTTACTTAAATTTGTATAACACATCAATGACACCCAATTTGTTCATTTAAATTTACACATTTTATTTGAATGAAATATTATTTACAAATTGTATTTACTGAATCTAACATACAGAAAAATACATCAAAGTTTCTTTCCCATGCTTCTGGAATTGCCATCATGAGGTTTTTGACAATGTGACTCTCATCCGAAAGTTAATTTTTCATTTGGTGATCGTTGGAATTTTATTACTGTAGCAAAATTGAGGGTTGCATATTTATTTTTTTGAAACCAATACATATACTTCTGAGAATTATTAAAAGCACAGAATCTTTCGTTATGTTTCCAAAAGCATTTAAAAGTACACGTTAAGTTTTCACGTTTTGGGCATCAATTTCATTTAAATCAAGAACAGGCCTCCCTATTAACCTCGTTAATGTTTTTGATTTTTCTCTTCCTTTGGTGAGTAATATTTGATATTTCCATGTTGATTCTATCATCCAATTTCTTAGTTTGTCCAGAGATAATGAACCAATTTCCCACTTCAGCTGATGGTTATATTTTATTAACCAAGAATTCTGTTTTTTAACTCTTTCAGGTCTTTGCAACTACAAGGTGATTTTGTCAATGCATATCTTACAATAATTCCATCAGAAATACAAATTTCTTTAGGAAATAAATTTGAACTCTTATTAAAAAGAACTTGGCAATCAATTATCCCAATGATAACTGAAAATTGGTATTTTTTCACCCACTGTCGATTTTTAATAATCGTTTTCCTTCATTCTTCTTCTTAGATTACTTCATATTGCACCACAAATAAATAGTTATTTATTATTGTTATTTCTTTAATTATTAGCTCTGATTGTATATTTTATGGCAACTTTCTGTTACAAAATTCTAAACAATTTGAACTTTTCACAAAGAATCTTTTGAAGAATTTGTGGCTCACCCATTATTTTTACGTTACCAAACACAAAACACCACATCACAAAAACAGCAGCTGCAGTGGATGAACGATTACCTTAAGTCCAAAGTCACTTGACTCTATGGTATTTTCTTATAGTACTTATCATGCCCTACCCTGACTGTTCCTTTAAAAATGACCCTTTTGCGCAGATGGCTCAACGACATGTTTTCACAGGTTGCTGGATATACTGTTGGTGTGTTTTTATCTTACTTTGTGTGGGGTAAGGTAAAATTTGTATGTGTTATCTGGAGAGTACAAACATTTTTTCTATACCAAACTTTAAGAGTTAAAGTCCAGTTTTGGGGTAATTATCTGCTCTCTCTCTAAAACAACCAAATTCTAACAGTTCAGATTTTCGTTTATGTGAACAAATTGTTTAAAGATAACTCAAACAATGTCAATTGGTAGCATTAGACAATTTCTAAAATAATAAATACATGGATATCAGTTTTCAACTTTTTTTCCCCCATTCCTGGCATTAATTTCACAGTTTTAATTTTTTTAAAAATAATTAAACAGAATTGCATTATGATATAAAGTTCTGGATTTAAATATCAAGTTGTAATCAGAATAACTGAGTAAAAAATTCACTGGAAAAACACAACAACAAAAGCACACATCTTTGTTCATTTAAGTTTACAAATGCGTATTTTATTTTGCTGAAATACTATTTACAAGTATATTCACTGAGAAAAATTCGAAACATGTAATTACCTAAAAAATATTTCACAATATTTAGTTTAGACTTAACATATCCCAAAGAGTTCAATGAATAAAATTTTTGTTACTCACTGTTTCTTGGTTACATTACATCAAAATAGCTGGTCACACAAAAGAGTTTTTAAATCAGATACCATGGTAACCACACTTCCATATATTTGATATTGTGTCAGTCTGGAAATGATACCATGCCTCCCTAAACATTGTGTGTATTATTTTGTCAGAAATATACACAAACAGTTTTTATAAAATGTTCGTAAATGTCCCAAAATAAAGAATCTTTATCGAATTGGATAAAATCTTGAAAGTCTAATTTTACCATTGATGAATTTAAATAATTAGCGATAATTTTCCTGATGATACGAATAGATGGTAATTCAGTTTCCAAAAATAGTAAATGATTATCAATGTCGTACATTTTTGGTGAAAATCTCTCAGCTTCTTCACAACTAATAGAAAAACTTTACTTCCATCAGCTCCTTTATCATCAAGTATTAGTTCCCCATCTTGGCATTTTAGAATACAACACTCAGCGAGGCCCATTTTGTAGTCAACTCTTCTTTGCAAGTAGCCGAGGATATCAGACCACTTCCTGCGTAACTTTTCCCAAGTGGTTCTGGATAAATACATCACAATGTATGTGTCTTCTAAAATAATAATCGGTTTCCATCCTTTTAGAGCTAGGTGAAGAGTTTTTTCTCGTGCTATTTTCCTGAAGAAAGAAAATTTCAATGATTTTTGTGGCTTACCCATTATTTTACTTTACTCTCCTGAATACCAATCACCACAACACAATACGATAGCTGCACGGGATGAACGAATTGCTGTAACTGAAAGACACTTGACTCGTTTGTTTTTCCTTATAGTACTGTTTACTTGACCCTTAACCCTGACCATTCCTTCCAAAATGAAACTTTTGCAGATGATTCATGGACATGTTTCTACATGCTGTTGGATATGATGTCGATGCTAGATTATCTTACTTTGAGACATCATAGGGAAAATCTTATCTGTGGCTCGAAGGGCATTCTATATTATTTGTCCTTATTATGTTAAGTATTTTATCCTCAAAAAGTGTTTTTGATGCTAGACCATATGACTATTTCTCTCACTCATGTCTGAAATTGTTGGGATGGGAAAAAATAGCATTAGGTGGTGGAAGTGAAAAGGTCGTCAAGAGGGTGACAGAGGTCTTCCCTACATTGCTCCCCACCACTTAACCCCATCACCCCTATTCTCCCCCTCCTCCTCCAGAAGATGTCTGCTCAGCCTCGTGGAGATGAGCAAGCTCATCATTTGTGGATATCTTTTAGTGATGTCACCTCCAACTGATACTGATAACTTTTTAGGGAAAAAATATAAAAAACGTTTTTTGTGTACGAAAAGGATAAATTCTTAGAAGTGCAGAACGAAAATTTCAGAAACTAAACCTAATGAAGGCATTGAGTTTCTTTATTAAGTTTAGTGAACTAAAAACTTTTGTTCTGCACTTCTCTAAGAGTTTATCCTTTTCGTACACAAAAAACGTTTTTTATATTTTTTTTCCCTAAAAAGTTATCAGTATCAGTTGGAGGTGACATCACTAAAAGATATCCACAAATGATATGCTCGCTCATTTCCACGAGGCTGAGCAGACATCTTCTGGAGGAGAGGGAGTGAGGGGAAGTATTGCAGGGAAGAGCTGTGTCACCCTCTTGACTACCCTTTCACTTCCACCACCTAATGCTATTTTTTGCCCTCCAAAGTTATCAGTATCAGTTGGAGGCCACCACTAAAAGCTATCTGCAAAAAATGAGCTTGCTCATCTCCACTAGGCTGAGCAGACATCTTCTGGAAGAGAGGGGAGAATAGGAGATGATGGGGTTAGGTGCGGGGGAGCATTGCAGGGAAGACTCTGTCACCCTCTTGACGACCTTTTCACTTCCACCACCTAATGCTATTTTTTCCCATCCCAACAATTTCGGACATATGAGAGAGAAATAGTCATATGGTCTAGCATTAAAAACACTTTTTTTGAGGATAAAATACTTAACATAATAAGGACAAATAATATAGAATACCCTTCGAGCCACAGATAAGATTTGCCCTATGATATCTCAAAGTAAGATAATCTCGCATCAACATATCCAACAGCATGTAGAAACATGTCCGTGAATCATCTGTGCAAAAGTTTCATTTTGCAAGGAATGGTCAGGGTAAGGGTCAAGTAAACAGTACTATAAGGAAAAACAAATGAGTCGTGTCTTTCAGTTATGGCAATTCATTCATCCCGTGCAGCTATCATATTGTGTTGTGGTGATTGGTATCCAGGAAAGTAAAGTAAAATAATGGGTAAGTCACAAAAGTCATTGAAATTTTCTTTCTTCAGGAAAATCACGACACAAAACTCTTCACCTAGCTCTAAAAGAATGGAAACCGATTATTATTTTAGAAGACACATACATTGTGATGTATTTATCCAGGCCCACTTGGGAAAAGTTACGCAGGAAGTGGTCTGATATCCTCGGCTACTTGCAAAGAAGAGTTGACTACGAAATGGACCTCACTGAGTGTTGTATTCTAAAATGCCAAGATGGGGAACTAATACTTGATGATAAAGGAGCTGATGGAAGTAAAGTTTTTCTATTAGTTGTGAAGAAGCTGAGAAATTTTCACCAAAAATGTACGACATTGATAATCATTTACTATTTTTGGAAACTGAATTACCATCTATTCATATGGGGAAAATTATCGCTAGTCATTTAAATTCACCAATGGTAAAATTAGACTTTCAAGATTTTATCCAATTCGATAAAGATTCTTTATTTTGGGACTTAACTGTTTGTGTATATTTGCTGACAAAATAATACACCGAATGTTTAGGGAGGCATGGTGTCATTTCCAGACTGACACAATATCAAATGTATGGAAGTGTGGTTACCATGGTATCTGATTTAAAAACTGTTTTGCATGACCAGCTATTTTGATGTAATGTAACCAAGAAACAGTGAGTAACAAAAATTTTATTCATTGAACTCTTTGGAAAATGTTAAGTCTAAACTAAATATTGTGAAATATTTTTAGGTACTTATATGTTTCGAATTTTTCTCAGTGAATATACTTGTAAATAGTATTTCAGCAAAATAAAATATGCTTTTTAAACTTAAATGAACAAATGTGTGTGCTTTTGTTGTTGTGTTTTTCCAGTGAATTTTTTACTCAGTTATTCTGATTAGAACTTGATACTTAAATCCAGAACTTTATGCATTCTGTTTAATTATTTTAAAAAAAATCACAACTGTGAAATTAATGCCAGGAATGGGAAAAAAAAGTTGAAAACTGATATCCATGTATTTATTATTTTAGAAATTGTCTAATGCTACCGATTGACATTGTTTGAGTTATCTTTAAACAATTTGTTCACATAAACGAAAATCCGAACTGTTAGAATTTGGTTGTTTTACAGAGAGAGAGAGCAGATAATTAACCCAAAACGGGACTTTAACTCTTAAAGTTTGGTATAGAAAAAATGTTTGTACTCTCCAGATAACACATATACAAATTTTACCTTTCCTCACACAAAGTAAGATAAAAACACACCAACAGTATATCCAGCAGCCTGTGAAAACATGTCGTTGAGTCATCTGTGCCAAAGGTTCATTTTTGAAGGAATGGTCAGGGTAGGGCATGTTAAGTACTATAGGAAAATAATTTATTTTCATATATAATATATTTCAAATAAAATGTGTAAATTTAAACGAACAAATTGGGTGTCATTGATGTGTTATACAAATTTAAGTAAGACCATAACGTTTTTTTTCCCTTGTGAAATTTCATGCCACAAAGTAACCAGAGACTTCCTTATTTTGACTCAGTGAATTAAAGGTCTTATTTGTTCATGCAACACCCTCAAATATTTCATGAAACTGTCAACTCTTGGAACCAAAAGGAATAATCGGGTATTAAATTAATAGCCAGAGTTTTAGTGGAGAAGATTTCACCTGAAAAGTTACAATACTGTAAGAATTTGGCTGTTTTACAGAGCCATTTGTTAATAATATTACAGCGAAATAAAAGGTAACATAGAAATTAACAAAGTATATATTGCAGAGCTAATATTCATTTGAAAAAATAATAAATAGCTATTTATTTGTTATGCTGGCAAAAGAAATTTCTAAAAGAAAACGCAACAGTGAGTTAAAACCTTGTTTGTCACATATATCTGTTACTTAAAATTACTAATGCTAAAGAAAAAAAAATAATAAAATAAATTTCAGTTCCAGAAATAGGTTAAGAACACGAGGAATCTTAGGTAAAATTAATAGTCAATATTGGTTTTAAAAATTAAATGTAAGCATTAATTTACTATAGCAATAATTTCCCACGGGGACAAAGAACGAATAATTTCAAGATGTGTCATCACAATCATGTGAATGCTAATCACTTAGTCATATGTAAGTATTTGAGAGACATCCAAACTTGGGAAAAATGATACCTTTTTGAACAACACCGCAATTTATGGATGTGACTCATGTCATCTTCATGAACTTTGAAGATAACCGCGATTTGTAGTAACTGGTCTCTGGGCCGATATTGCTCATGACGATAACATAAATATAAAGGACGAAAGTACTCAACTATTTCAGGTTACAGTGTTTACAGAAATTTTGTTCTTTGTGGTTTTTGTGTTGTGGTGTGGATATAAAATTCAACTATTTTGATTTTTTTTTTTTTTTTTTGAATATTCGTATTTAGAAGAGCCATTCTGGGAAACTAAGTAATTTTAAATTATCATTAGAATTTCTAGAATACATACAAAAGGTTTTGTAATCCATTTAACTGTCCATTTATTTTAATTTATTTATTTTAAAATAGCGTAGAGACACCAGCATATAATTAAATTATTCAGAATAGCATAGTACCAAGATCTTTCCATTCTGGAAAGAAATGTAAGTTAATTTTCTTCTTAACTTAAACATAACAATTGATAATTGTAATTTCAATAATCAATGCTCGTATGTTTTGGTAAGCGTAATTCTAATATTGAATAGTTTTTATGCAATCGTGATATCTGTAAATTCCTGTTTCTGCATATTGCATTGTAAGTAATATCTGTGAAATTAATATGTAAACTTAAAAGAACATACATAACACATCATGTATGTTTTAAGTAAGATCACTTTCGAAATCGCCATGAATTCGCACACTATTTGATTATTTATTTATTTATTGAACTTTAAGATCTTAATTTTAGACAAATTAAAATATTTGGATGAATTATGAATAGAATATGAATATAGAAGAAAATACAGATGAACTATAGGAAAAAAAAAGTGTGTGTGTTTGAGGGACACCAGTATATAATTAAGTTATTCAGAAAAGCTTGAAATACTGATGCCATAACGATTTTCTCTAAGAATTCTCACCCTTTTAACAGGGAAGAAATACCCCAAAATGTATTGGAAAATTAGTAGAGCCATCTATAGAAGAAAACAAAACTGTATGTTTGAGTGACATTAGTATATATAATTAAATTATTCAGAAAATCCTAAAAAAGGCCACCATCACGACTCTACTCTAAGAAATCCCACCTTTAACAGGAAAGAAATACCTCACATAATGCATTGGGAATTAGTACACCCATCTGTAGGCAACCAAACGAAACATGACGACAATGACGGATGTGTGCCACCCTGTGAAAATTCCGAGATATCTTATCTCCAAAACATCGTTCACAATTCCATAGCCAAACCAAAACACCATGTGATGTCCCTGACAGACGAGGGCCCCAGCGAAATTCCAAACTCTATAACAACAAACATTCACATCAAGATCCCTCATCTTATCTTGATCTGGTCAGAAGTGTCCCACCAATCACGACACGATTCCTTATCCACTAATATTTCTCCCTTTCCATTCAAAACAATAACGTCACTTATTTACAACTAACAAATGATGTCACTTATCTTCATCTGATAACAACAAAGAATCACGTCACGATCTCTTATCTTATCTTGATCTGGTCAGAAGTGCACTACCAATCACAACACGAATCCTTATCTCTACCATCACCCATAATTCCATATGCGAACCAAAACACAAGAACTCACGTCACTGACACATATGCCCCCAGGGAAATTCCTAACATTCCAATCTCATGACGTCATCATCTCAAACACATCACGATTCCATATCTTATCTTGATATGGTCAGAAGTGCCCTTCTGCTGTGATCTTTAACATACCACCGAATTTGGATTCGTATTCGTGAATTAATTCCGAGTCTGGGTACTCGTACCTGAGTACCCGGACTCAGAGTTAATTCACGAATTCCTATTTTTTTATATATTTTTATATCTATTTTATATAAAGTTAACTGTTTTGAGACCGTATAGTGTAATCAAGTCAATTTAAGTCATTGAGAAGCTATTGCTTGTTCATGAATTCCGCAGTGTGTCCACCAGATACATTTTTGATGCAAGTAATAAGACACACAATTTTCCTGACATTGGTTTGTTCCACCTGTACAAACGAATTTGTTTTTGTTCAAAATAAGAGTTAAAATTTTAAAAAAATCTCTTCAGTAGTTGTACGTTCTGTTAAAGGACGACAAAATGTTTTCCTCCACTTTAACTTCATTCAGGCAAATACAATTACAATGGCTAGATTAGAAACATCTGTGGTCTCATCTTGCAAAGCATAAAATGTTCTTTTTCACCGAATACACGTTCTAACGATGTTGAAACCATAATTATGGTTTCAACATCGTTAGAACGCGCATTCGGCAAGGCACTGTGCTATCGGAGAAGAGTATCGTATTCGATTTCTTCGCCAAACATGCACTGGTAATTTGTTTTGCATGGGGAAAATAAAATTTTCTACAATAACGTGGACTTCTCAGTTTTGTAGCTTAAGTACAACACCTCACGTTCCAGTGATATATTCATCAGTTAGGTGTCTTGAGGTCTTGCAATTTAAATCCGCTTAGAAAACTATTTAAAATATACTGTGAGTTCATGTTTAAAAAATAAATCGATGCTCTATAACAGTATTGTTCAGTTGCTATTTATCATGCTAGAACCATGTGTTACATTCAGAAAGAACCGAAACATTTCTATATAACTGTTATTCATTGAATGAACGTAATTAAGATGCTGAACGGCGATGTCACGCACGTGGTCGGTTTCCTTCATTTTGAAGGAAACAGGAAAAAAAATTCAAATCAGATATTCACAGACTTTCTCTTGGATATCTTGCCCAAAAACAGAGCATTCACAATGTCCAGTGATGGCAACAAGAAATAATATATCTTAAATATATATACTCCTGAAAATGGCTACAGTTTTAAAATCATCGATAACATCTTAGACTAATATATGTCGCTAAATGTACACCACAAGACTACATTTACAAAAGTATGCTTCTTTGCCCTAGATTAAAAACGTTACAAATAAAATAGCAAAAATGCTTCAGCAATACAACTTAAAAGTTGACTTCACGGCACTATATCAGGCTAGAACCACGTTAAGATCGCCAAAACAACCCCATTCTCATCTTAAGCGACCAGGAATGTACAAAATTTTCTGTGGATGAGACATCTGCTATATCGGACACACGGGTAGATCGGGAGAAATACGCCTCGAAGAATAAACATATCAGATGTAGAGAAAAAACGAGCACGTGAATCAGGAGACTGGCATTTCATATCACAAAAGAAAAAGAAAGTATTTTGGCAAGTTAGGAATATTCGCAAATTTAAAGAAACTGCTGAAATACAACCCAGTGTAATAAAACCAAGATCTCGTCTTTAACCAGATTTGGTCGCCATTTATAAAAGACCTACATGTCAGTGGATTATGCTATGACAGAAGTTACAAGCAAACCATAACATGAACCGCTTGTCTGACCTCTGGCCTCGATATTCAACATTTGGTTTAACTTCATTCTCTGTATAACAGCTATTAACCGAGAGATTTCCAAATGTAATACCTTTTTCTTTTACATCCTCAGTAAAATAAGGACCTCAGGATGTACGAACTAGTCATTAAGTAGTTCTCTCTCTGAATGTATACATGGTTCTCGCCTGATAAATGCTAATGTACATTTCACGAAACCACTTTTCTAAGTATTGTACTGTATAATACTGTGCATTCCCCACACACAGTATTATATAGTACAATACTTAGAAAGGTGGCCAAACCGCGGCTCTTTGACATGCAATGTCAGAGTTGCGATTAGCGGAAATATGTTGGCTGGGCTCATTTTTGCATCACAATTAATATAAAAGTAAACTAAACATCTTTTTTTCAAGCTTTATAATTATTTACTGGGTGTAAACTGAGAGTCTACTGGATTAAAACGTAAGTTTTACTTTTTAATCCAGTGGAGTAAATATATTTAAGAATTTAAATGGTAATTTTAATGTTAGATTTGAGTCGGGGATTAAAGAAATTTTTCATCAGCAAGAATTACAGAGAAATTGTGCTGGAGAATCAGTAATCGTAGAAGCCGGTACTGATATTGTTAGTTTTAGTAGGCGTGGCTTGCGATCGCGTTAATTGTGGCTGAGTGTTGTGGGCAGTGAAATTAGCGGAGTGCTAGTGTGATGCTTGGCGCTGTAGAGTAGAGTTGAATTGCGTTGCGCGTCTTGGAGCTGATTGTTTCTTTTCACTTTAATTTAATTTATTTTATTTTTATTTTTTTAGAAGTGTGTGTGAAAATTTTGTGAAGGAAGATGACATCATCAAATTGTAAGAAGTGAAAGTATGGGGATGAAAAGAATTTTAACCTAGAGTGGGAGGAAAATTTTGCATTCATCGTTAAAGGAGGTAAACTTTTTGTGTCTTATATGCAGTGTGCATTCAGTCATTACAAAGCCATTAACTTGAAACGCCACTATAAAACAAATTACAAACTTTTCGTCTAATTATGCACCTAAATCCGAACACCAAGTTAACTGTGCTAAACTCATCAATAAATAGCCAGCGGACACGGACAACGTTCAGTAAGGAAGCCTAAGCAACGACTAGAGCTAGTTTTGTTACATTATGGAATATTTCTCGTATCTAAACGTTCATATTCTGATGACGAATTTGTTAAGAATGTAGCTAAAGTCCAAATAACACAAAACTTCAGCTTCTAACACCAGCTTCACGCCACAATACTGAGGCGTATTTCCCAGATCAATACTGATGTTGTAGGCAAAATGATTTAAAGAATGCTCTTGACGAATCTACAGACATACAAGATAACCCATAACTGGCGGTATTGGTTCGTTGTTTTGCCTCTGATTAACTGTGAAAGAAATATTGACCTTAGTGGCACTAAAAAAAACAATTCATTATGTTGACTTTAAAAATTCGCTCGACAGAGCCATAACAAATGCTGATATTCCACTGGATAAACTCGTCAGTGTTGCAACAGATGGAGCACCTGAAATGGTGTGTGTGTGGTGGGGGGATGCAGAATTAATTGCACTTATGAAAAATGATCCCAGCTTTCTAGAAATTTTCCCTATTTATCGCATTATTCATCGTGGCAACCAGATTATGAAATATGTTCTTGAAATTGTCAATTTCATACACTTAAATGGGAAGATCCACCAACAGTTCAAAAATTTTATTCAACTGGAGCTTGAAGATAAACCCACTGATGTCTCTTTCTTCTGCATTGTAAGGTGGCTGTCAACTAGCAATGTCTTAAGTAGGTTTGTGAATCTCATTATTTTTCTTGGAGAAAATATTCTATTCTCAACTGGAAAATGATGAGTGGGTGCAAGATCTAATGTTCCTTACTGATATAATGAATCATCTACAAACTCTCAACTTGGCACCTCCAGGGGAAGGATAATATTGTCTCTGATCTTACTCAGACAATTTTCAGCTTTCAGAATAAAATAAGAGATTTTCAAAGAGACATATTGTCAAGAAACTTCAGTTACTTTTTTCAATCTCAAAAGCAGGGTAAATACATTCTCTGATATTGAAATAAAAGACCACAAGCTGGAAGAATACAAAGGTAAATTACAAGAACTGCCTGATAATGTCCTAGACAGGTTTAAAGACTTGGTCCTGTTTTTCCTTTCTTGTAAATCTATTCATGGTTGATGTGATCAATGATAGAAATAACAGAGCTATGGGAGGAGTTGGGTCTAAAGATGATCCATAGATTCCAGTCTACAATTGAGTTCTAGAAGCAAGTTCCAGAAATAAACTCTCCTGAACTGAAAACCAGTATGCTACTCATCTCAATTTTCAGCACAACATACCGCTGTGAATCACTGTACTCTGTAATGAAGTTTATGAAATCGAAGCATCGCAATCCTTACAAATCAACACTTGACGGATCTAATTCGTACAGTCTCTACAACATATCATCCGGATTTTCAACTACTCGCAGCCAAGATGGAGACTCACAAGACTTCTACTAGCAGTAAATAGTCTGATAATTGTAGCCCAGCCCGTTTGTGTCATAATATTATAAGACTGTAGTTCTGGTATCTGATTAAAATATCTCTAATTTTACTGGTGTACATATTTTCCTCCACGTGTTTTGACCAGATATTTATTAAGACATATCGTTAAAAATATGTTTTTACTACCGTTTTATTTATTTATTTATTTTTTGGAAGTCTCATTTAATTTTAATGAAATGAAGATTTACATATTTTTCTTAAATGTTTCCGCAGTTCTTTACCGTATTAAATACATTCAATATAGTTAAAACAATGATTAATCAGGATTTTGAAAAAATTTCGTGTGTGTGTATATATACACACACATACATGTATGTGTGTGTACTTTGTGATTTTTGAAACTAATACAGATTAACATTTTAAAAACTACATACATGAATAAATATTATTACGTACAGGTATTTCTTAATATTTATATAAAATTTTTTAACAAAACGTACATGATAACAATAAAAACGTGTGATTTGTTCTTTCTTGCACTCTCAAACATCTAAAGCTTGAGAGCCACAAGATATTGTATGTGACTTACGTTAAGCAGGTTTGGCCACCCCTGCAGTGTAATGTCACGCTGCTTAGAAAGAAGTCAGTTGCACCATAGTGTGAGGAACAACAGCCGTGATGTCCACCTTAATAAGATGTAAAACTCCTTTCGCTGCTATGACTGCAGCAATCCTACGGAGCATATTTTCCACAAGCACACGATAGCTGTCGATTGGAGTTTTGGACCATTCTTCCTTTAGGCATGTAATTAGGTCCTGGACTGTTGTAGGGGCTGATGTTCTTTAACTTCCCCCAAACGTTCAGTTCATCCCGCCGATGTTCACTAGGGTTGAGATCAGGGCAATGTGGTGGCCAATCAAGTGTGATGACTTTCCTGTATACAAACCACGCAATTACAGGAGCAGGTTATGACACGGTGCATTGTTTGTGGCAACAGAAACTGAGGTCCTAGATCAAACTAGAAAAAATAGGACCATACCGCCACCTCCAAATTTCATAATTCGGATTAAGCACTCTGGTAAGAGACTTGTTGGTTCTGGTAATGTGGGGCTTGCATATTGCGGTTATACCATGGACATCCATGTTGTGAGCCTCGGTTCTAAATGTTTGCGTGAAAATTCGTGTTCCAGTCAATGCTCTCCCCCCCCCCCCCTTCCCGGAACTCCGCATTCAACATGTTGGCCAACGGATGGCGGTTTTACATATTATCCTTCTTAGCACCATACCGTCACGCTCGGTGAGTGTGTATGGTGGGTGGTTCACTGCACTTGCAGTTGACTCCTTGCGCTTCCATCTCAGTATAGTATCACTGATTGTTGACCTGGGATGGCCCAATTTGTCAACGATTTCCCGAAAGAGATAGCTGCATCATGACATCCTATCACAATGCCTCTTTTAAACTCCGTCAGTTCCGTTCTCGCAGCCATTTCACCCGGACACAGTTACACTGACTTGGGAACAACATATTCCTCCGATTTACGCCGGCTATAAACACGTGACACGTTACATGGCATAATGCTCCTTGCCCATGGCGGTGTCTGTTGACTTCTTACCAATTAGTGTATAAGGTGTTCGAATGCAACAACAACTTGCTAACTACTGGAGTTTGGCAGTTTGTCTGGCACGACTGAACGGTGTGATACATATTGGCACTATCGCGCGCAGTTCCTTCCACTAACGTCCTGTTGTTGCATGCTTGCTGCGTGTAACCCGAATCATAATTAAATATAAATTTTGAACATAACCGCATAAATTAATATGAAAGTTTTGTTTTTCAGTTTATAAGAATATACTTATCTAAGTAGGCGCTATTGCAGAATTTTTACCGCAACTCTTCCCCCCCCCCCTCCCCGAAATACTTTTGCAAACCACTTTGGAATTGGGTATAGAAATATATTGTTTTGCCGAATCTTCTGAGTACAAATTATCCTATTGAAATCAAAAGTGAAATGATACGACAAGATGTCAAGAGGTTCGAAGTATTAAATTCACCTAACTAGTGCGGAATTATCAGTTTCACATTAAAAATTCCTCGATTACAACCAAAACTGAATCACCGATGCATTCTTGTATTTATCCTAAATCCGAAAGTTTGTTTGAATTCCATCCAGTTAGAGTGGAGTTCAAAATGTATACTTTTTGAGACGTTTTGTCCTTGTAAATAACCAGATATTAAACAATAAATTGGGTTGAATCTTCAGATTTCTGTAAGAATTCCAAATATTAAATTTGACTAATCTCCACCCACTGTTTCGGAAGAACTTCCATCATGGATAGACAGAGCGAATATAAGGTGCTTCCAGATTTTGCCAAACGCTATTAAAAACCGCTCTAGCTTCAGTTGTGTCCAGAATGTTGTTATAAAATGCACCTTTTTGTGGTTGCGACCTTTTATGGAATGTTAATAGTAAAAGTAAAAGAAGATCGCTCTTTAGCAAAGTCTTGGTAACTTCTATTATGGAATGGAATCTTTCCCTAACCTACACAATTTTGCATATACGTAACGTAAGCTGCTCATACTTGACAATTGCTAATTATCTTTATAATATATGATATTCTTGTTTTCATTCACATTTGAATGAAATAAAAAATCACGATAGTGACTTAAGTATTATAGCCATCATTTAGCAGCAAGTACTTGCGCTAAGCCAGTTACTCCTAACTGCTCTTACTGCAATAATCGTTAGTGATATTCACGAAGTTGAATATTATTGATCCACCATCTTTGACGGAAGTATTCAACCTCGCAGCCTGCTAAATTTGAAGCGTAAAATCCAATTAACTACAACTAGGAAGGACACTTCGAAAATAGCGAAACAGTCCCCTCCCTTCCCCCCTCCCCCCAAAAAAAACTTTTTCTTGTTTTCCTCTTCTGTTGTTCCCCTCTCCATATCGTGTTCAACCTATTTCGACCAAATTTGGCACATAGTTGCCTATTATTATTGTTGAAGGTCCCTTAAGAAATTCGAACTAAAATGATGAAAGGTTGAAGGCAGTTCCTTCTCAGATACCTTTTTATACATGTTGTGCCATTCATCCAATTTTTATCAGAGTTGGAATTATACTCCTTATATTCTTTTGGGAGTTTTATCCCGATCGTACAAAAATGAGGGGGGGGGGGGGCGCCTCCTTCACAGATCGCATCGTTCAGTCGGTAGCCACCAAATTTGGTATGTAGCCATTTTTGAAATAGCGAAGTAAAGTTACAAAATGAAGGATATTATGAACCCTTCATAATACCTTCATTTTATAATATATACTTAGTTTTTTGACTTTGTTCAACACCACTACTATGGGTTGCTACCCTGCCATTCTGGACAGGATTGTACTCATCAGCTGTGACCCTGCGATCAATTATTGTCTGGTGTTGTACCTCGTAGGGTCACTATAGGCTGGTTAAATGCCACGCTAAACGCAAGTCGGTAAGACCTCAATGGCCAACCGAACAGAAGAAAATATTCTATATTTCAGTGACAGAAAAATGTTCCTGCAGCAGATCTGGAGTCACTCAATCGTCTTGGTCTTCTTCGCTACATTGGAATTAGATTTTCAAGCTATTAAGTACTGTTTGTAATGTGCCAGCATTTCTACGTTAAAGAATTTACGCACAGGCGTAATCCGAATAGAGGTTAACAATTAGTAGACTACCTTTTTTAAAAGATAGGCAAACTCGTTCGCTTGTACGTGCTGATAACGATGCTGTAGAATGAACATATGATGGCTTCTTGTTGTTAAATAAATAGCTGAGCAGATTCATCCTAATGATAGACTAGGGATTAGTGAGATTACTGAACATCTTCAGAATCTTTATGGAGTCGTGATATTCATTGCTGGAGAATATTTAGATGCCATAATCTGTCGTTTCATTTATTGTCTGCGCTCTCATCATCCCAATGTATTCCATGCACGACCATTGTTGCAGAAGAGGTTAGAATCGATAGGTGGACAGAAAGTTTGAAGTTCAGGGAACATGTTGCAAAAGAGAACGCAAAGGATAATTGCCATACTAAAGTAAACAGACAGATACAGATGAAAAGCTGCTGTTCTTTATAAGACCTTGGTGTGACAAGAACTTTTGTTGGCAGATCTAGTCGCCTAGGGTTCGCGAAGATGTGAAAATTGTATAGAGTGATGACTAAGATGCCATTAAGACTATGAAATGTTTAGCACGGGGATACATGAAAGAGTTCTGGATTTACAGAGTATTGCAAATAGGTAGAAAAGGGATATGGAAAGTAACGCGCTTTATTAAGATACATGTAGTCGAGATTTTTCTACCTATTATAAGAATGTAGGAAGGATTATCGGCGGAAGTTGAGTAAGAGTGTAGTCAGCAAAGGAAGTGAGAAGCAGTTTTTTTCGCATTGGGTGAGATAAGTGGAATATATTGCTTTTCGAAATAGCAAGTCCATTGAAATTAGGCAGGTCAGCCTCTGTGAGCCCTGGAACTTTACTGAGATGCTCATTTAATCATAATACAGAAAGTAATGAAATAATGCTGTTACACAAGCATAAAATATTTTTGTATTTAGCATCATTGCTTCGACTCTGCATAAAAAAAAACGACGGTAAAAAAAAATCAAAAAACGAACTTAATCACTTGTTATATCGAAGTTTTATGTTTTATAACATGTGAAATCTTGTTTGTCTCACAATTCACTGTCACAACAGTACCTGCAAACAAATAGGCTTAGAGCAGTGTTTCACAAACTTTCAGCACCCCGCGTACCCTATGAAATTTTAGCGTACTGGCGTATCCTTCTCAGACAAAGGCAGTTTGAGAGAAATTAATTTCACCCAAACACGAAGAATTATAAATATATTTATTTTTTAACATTTCTGTTAAAATTGATACATAGGCGAAAATTTTACAACTATTAAATTTATTTCACGTAAGTTTGTTTCGTGTTTTAATTTTTCTATGTCAATTTAAGTACCGATATTAAATTAGTGAGCCCATCTAATACGGAGGTGGAGGTAGTACGGTTTCATCCTGCAAAACAGGCAAAGTGGTCACAAAAACACGCAAGTAATAGGCATACATTTTTTTTAGTGATCCCATAGCCTTGTTGCTTCTGCCTTCATTCAGACCAAAATCAATAGAAAAAATGTTTCTCGCACCGATGAGCTTCAGGTTAAAAGTTGCAATAAAAAAATAGAAATGGCTCGTATAAAAAGGTAAAGGAAGTATTCAACTAATTTTTAAATAATTCGCTTTGAAACGTGATCAATTGGAAGGTTAATTTTATAGGGATGGGATGCACAGATACATGTGCCTTTCTGTCACAATGATTTAAGACTTTTCATCGACACTCATCATATGGAAATGTCAATATATTGCTATACAGATAACGAATAATCTACGTGTGGAATTTATACCTGACTTATAAAGATGAAGACAAGCAGATCTTATTGAATTCTGCTAGTTTCACATATAGTGTATATAGTGCACTTCATATGGAGAGTGAATTAGAAAAAAAAAACAAAAAAAAACACAATAATTGAGTTACACAACAAGCAAATTAACGGGAAACATTAACACAGAATACTGTATTTGAAAAAGACCGACAATGACGACATCGCTCGCTATTCCTGTTGGTATCATAGTGATGAGAAGAGCAGCCGAGGTCTGGTGCGTCAGGTTTTTGATGAAAGATGACCAAAGCTGACGTAGAATCATACTTTGTGTCTTGTTACATTGATGAGGGTTTTTAACATTTCCGATAACACACTCATTGACTGCTCATACAAAGAAATTATAGTCAGTGTGGACCATTTTTGTATGATGCCATAGTATAAATCCTTGATTTTTGTGTTTGAATGTGCTGCTAATTAGGAAAACACAAATCCTGATTTTCTCTCTCTCTCTTCTCCCCACATCCTCGATGTGCTCCAGTATGCATCAGCTAATGCGGAATTTTGTATGTTTGATGGATGGGCTGATCAGGAAAGATATCCATACTGGAGCACATCGAGGATGTGAGGAGAAAAAAAAAAATCGAGATTTGTGTTTTCCATATAGCAGCACATCATTTGTTCATTTTTTTGAGTGGCAAATGGAGAGGTCGAAGGAGATTTGAGATCTTGTTTAGCTGAGAAAGCAACTTTTATTCCTTGTTGAGGCAATATTCCCCCCCCCCCCAATTATTCTGTGTTTTTATTTTTCGTTAATTTGCTTCTTGATCATTTGATCATTTGCATTTTTTTAAATTACTCTTCTGATGAATTGTGCTATACTGTACGCGACGCTAGTAGATTCACTGTATTTTGATAACGAACAGTTTGTGTGGAATTTATACCTGACTTCAAAAGTTTGGAGACATGTTTCCTATCTTCAGAAGCAAGATAATGTTTATTTTACGCCATATGTGCATCTTATGGCGTAAATGGAAAGTTATTAACTATTACATAAATCCTCTCAAACTGAAAAGTGTTTTTCAAGCCCCAATCGAGAGCTGCGTGTGAACAGCAAAGTCATATTATAGTAGTTTCTATGCTTGAAAGCGTATAAATTTGGCAATGAACTTAAATTCATTGACAATTTTATACGACTACGTTTTCGGGTAATATTGTTTATATACGATTAAACTTTCATCCATCTTAAGAATTGCATGGTGGAAGACTGAACTAATTCATTCCGTTTTTTTATCATGAAATTCACTATAGCAGTGAAAGATGTTTGTTTCTTTCAGAATGTTGGAGCTCCTCTGACGCTCTGGATGAAGTTTTTATCAATTTTCTGCCCCGTCATTCTGGTACTTGAAAATATCTGCCAGGAGTTTTAATAGGCTCGTGGGGGTGATGTGATCAGGGCGGTAGAGAGAGAGAGTTAGGGACCAGGGGGAAAATTCTCCTTCCCCCTCGGACAGTAATTATACTACTGAGAGACCAAATCATATGCAGCATAGCCGTAATTTGTAACGTCCCTACCCACATGCACGTCCTCTTCTCGGCCCCTGGTTGTGATAATAGGAACAGTACTTACAACGCAGCCAGTGATGGAAACACAGGCTATGAGGCCGGTTTAATTTGTTTGCTATGTTGTTTTGTTCGAATGTTCTCCGGCCAATATGTGGGATGAAAAATTCTTAATTCGAAGCGAGAAGAGTGTTATCCTTTAAGAAGACCTCTTATTGCTGACAGCTGTAAGGTTTGTAGGATGACCTACAGCATAGATGGCCAACAGCAGGCCCGTAACGTGATTTTGTGCGGCCCGCGGCAGGACCAAAACTATATTAAATTATGTATTATCAATTTAGCTATTAGTTTCGACCTCAGATTTTCTGATTGATATACTAGTTATATTCATTATTTCTGATGACGGAAACAATCTGTATTCTCAACACGAATCAAAATTGCTTTAAGAAGATTACCCAATTTATAAAATCTACTGCTTCTCTGTGCGAGTTGTAGTAGTGGGAGTGGTAGGTTTCTATGCGCTCAAGAGTAACGCATCATTGAAAGTCGCTTGCTCTGTTCTGGTTTCACAGTTAACAGTGTTTTTGTTGCAGTTTGTGTCCCCTGGTCAGTTACTTCAGCCTTTGTGTAATATGAGTAAGAAACGTAAGATCTGTGAAGAAAACAGGTCATTTCAAGAGTAATGGGAAAATGAATTTCTGTTTATAAACAATAACGACAACAAACCACAGTGCCTTGTGTGTTTGCAAGTATTGTCTATGCATAAGGAATATAACCTCAAACGCCACCATACAGCACCATGCCGCTAAAACCAAGAATACGTTGGACAAGTACGTACTAAAATTGTACGTAATTTGAAGAGAAAGGTTAGTACTGAGAAATCTATTTTTACTAAACCAACATCAATACAAAAAAGCCCACTCTTGGCATCGTTTGTTGTAAGCGCAGAGATAGCAAAAAAAAAAAAAAATCATTATCCGATGGTGAATTTGTAAAACACTGTTCTGTGAAAATGGCACGTGCATTTGGGGAAGATAAAATTGCCAGTGAGTTTGAAAGCGTCCCACTATCAAAACAAGCTGTAACAAAAAGAGTCGAGGAAATAGTTCTTACTTATTAAATAAATTAAAAAGTTTTATTACAGATTCAGCTTGCTTCTCATTGGCTCTGGATGAATCAACTGACATAACAGATACAGCTCAACTTCTAATTTTAATTCGAACTGTTTCCAAAGACTTTGTTATTAATGAAGAGCTACTAGCATTAGAGTCATTGCATAACACAGCCAAAGGTCAAGACATTTATGATGCAGTTATGAAGCTTGTAAATGGTACTGGTAACATCAACAATCTCACAGCTATTGTGACATGGCGTCAAATCAATGCGTAGTTGGCTTACTAAGGAAGGCTGGAATCAATTGCACTGCATTATACATGAGGAGGCTCTGTGTGGTAAAATTCTAGGAGATAGAGGGTGTTATGAAAACTGTAATGAAGTGTGTGTGAATCTAATTAAGGGCGGGAATCGGGCCTTGACACACCGCAAGTTTCTTTCTTTCTTTTCTGACAAAAATGGAGGCAGAATATGACGATTTAGTGTTGTACACAGACGTACGTTAGCTAAGCAGAGGGAACTGTTTGAAACGGTTTTTTGCTTTGAGAAAGGAAATAAAACGGTTTTTAGAGGAGCACGAGAAGACAAACAAAGAACTAATCACAAAACTATGTGATCCTCATTTTAACAGCTTACTCGCCCTTCTTACGGACATGACACACCACATGAATGAACTCGACGTGAAGTTACAGGGACGTAACGAAACAATCTCAGATTTAGTTGGACACCTAGATGGGTTCGTAAGTCGACTGAAGGTTTTTAAATTCACCCTAGTCAGAGGAAACTTGGTACATTTCCCTTCCTGCAGGGAGTTGATGGAGGAGAGCCATGATATTGACTTCAAGTTTTCTGTGGCAATGTTAAACCAACTTTTCGAGCAATTCAGTAAGTGATTTTCTGACCTCAATGACATGCAGCCATAACTGACATTATTTAACAACCCAATGAAATGCGACGTTTCAGAGCAGCGTGACGCTATTCAATTGGAGTTGTGCGACCTTCAAAGTGACTCCTTTTTCCAGTCAAGGGTGGAGATAGGCATTGACTTTTGTAAACTGGTACCAAGGGGTAAATATCCCTGCATTGAGTGATTTCAGCTTGAGAATTGCATCTATGTTTGGAAGCACATAATATGTGAATGCAATTTCTCAACTATGAGGGCGGTTAAATCGTCACAAAGAAGCCGACTGACTGATGACCACCTTCAGAATTTGTTACGAATATCGTCATCGTCGTTGAAAATCGACTTTGATGAACTTGCTGCCGCACATGAACGCCCACAGTATTCTCATTATGTTGTGTTACATGTTAAAAAAAAATATATGTAATTCAATTTAATTTAACAACTTATATTTAAATCAAACAAGTATTTTATGTTGTTGTTCTCCCAGTAGTAAAATGATTTAACAAATATAGTAATTCAATACAACTAACCATTGCCTTGAAAAAATGCAGAGTTTATTTTTATTTAAGTTCTGTCTAAAAGTGTGCGGCCCGTGATGCTACTACTCATCATGTATTGGCTCTCGTGTAGAATGAAGTTGGCCACTCCTGACCTACAGCATTATCAAAAAGACGACTTTAAAATGGAATATTTTTACTCTCCCAGAAATGGCTGCAGTAACTGCGTGTATGGCATGCTCATTTTCACATTCACGTAGTGCATTAAATGTCTGGAAAATGACCGTATTCCATCTTAACTGGGAATCAGTTTAATTAACGATACCAACTGGAATATGTCTCCGAAAACCCAGACCTCCTCACACCCCTTTGCAGTTCCCTTTATTTGTCACTTACATTACATTTTTAGGAAATATTCAACAATGCAAAAATAATTATGATTCACATTTGATTGAAATCAGTTGAAGGATGCGACCTAATGTTTTTGCTGTTTTCTAATTGTATCCTAGTTTTTAATTAGCTGGGTTTAACGTTTCAAAATGTACAGACTTATTCCGGTTGAATGAAGTGTCTGGCAGATAATTTTCAGTTTGGAAAAAAGGAAGTGTAGAAAGTCAAAATTTGGTCTTAATGATTCTTGGTGGCCTGCCACAATACTCGCCTTAAAATCAACTTTACCAGTAGATATCTCTCCACCTCCCTTTTTAATATATATAGTAAAGCATAAAGGGGGAAAAAACAGGATTTCTTTAAAAAGGACATTTTGCACAATTAAATATCGAATTAAAATAAACATTTTAAAAATATAACTTTGATTCGTATTTTAGATGAAAAATTAGGTATATGGAATCGAACGTTTTTTCTTTTTTTTTTTCCTCTCTTCTTTATAGCACGATCCGTTATACCTTAAATGGATATTATTTCGCATAATGTCCTTTTAATGTTAATATGCTGCAAATGAGGACTTTTTCATTTTGTATGCTTAAGAGTTGTTGTCTGTCATTTAAATTGTTTACCTGACAAACTGTTGCAGTCAATTTTGTTACTCTCCCTCTCACCAAGGTCAACACTAATGCTCTTTCTTGGAGAGTTCTTTCTGGTCAAATAGGACAGTTTGTTGCGGCAGGCACAGCTATCTCCACCTACTTTCACAACCTGGCCAACCAAGGTCGTACTTGCGAGAGAGGTAAAGATTGTGTGGGTTGTTAAAAGTCTGTTTTCGAGTCAGTTAAACAGCAGGAACAACTTCATATGAAAATATCAAATGGTGATAGTGTGGTGGCGCACGTGTATTTTCTTAGTTGTAAAGCATTGTAACCCACCCTCCTATGTGGTGTCTGGACATTGAAGGTAGGTCTGTTAACAGAATGCAGTATTTTTCTTTACTATTAACGTAAGGTGCTTAATTGTTTATTGGAATTTCAGTTTTAGATTTAAAATGTTTTTTTTTTTTTTTTAAATTGCTATTATAGATGCAGCATCTCTTTCATTCATTGTTGTTGTTTCTTGCAGTTCGTTCTAGAATAATCTTGTTGATTTATACATAGTAGTACATTTTTGTAATATATGCAGGTATATTAAAATAATGAATTTGCTAGTAGAATTAATATTGCTATTTCACTATGTATATTTCAATTATAGCCAAGTATATATAATAGTGCGGAATATTTTGCTCTAAATAAATATGAATATTAAAAAAAATCGTTAAGATATTACTAAATATATGGAGAGCCAAAGGCTTCGGCATGAAACTCTTTGGAGTTTCTTATTCGGCTAAGAAACAATATGGGATGTAATGTCCCTTAACTTAAACTCGTTATGATATCATTATTATTATTTGACACCTCCAGGGAGTCCAAAGACTCATCGAGTAACAGAAGAAATATTTCTGTTATATTATCAGATTTAATTTTAGCTCATCTAACGATCGGCCACCATCATTAACATAGATTGCTTATCAGATGAATATTTGATTCAAAATAATGCAAACCATTAAAAATAAAACCACTGCAACCTTAATTCATATTTTCTGATGTGTATATATAAGGAAAACGAAAAATTCTACTACCCATCATGTATTTATAAGAGGATGTGGCTTACCGTTATGCATCAGTTTGTTTAAAACTGTCGATGGATGATAGACGGGAACATAAAAATCTAGGAAAAAATAAATTGTTAGGATAAATAGTCAAAATAATTAGGAAAATCAGAAATAATAATTTTAAAATGCGAAATATTTTATTTTCTCTAAAAACTCAGAGATGGCAGCACTTCTTGAAGACGAGGACCGAATGAATCGATATGGAAGGAGTTACCGAGTGGAAATTATTCCTCTTCTTTCATTAAAAATATTTCTCAAAACAACTTCAGTATTCTGGTATATTAATAAATATTCAACTACGTGTATTTTGGGGGTGCTTTTCTCAAAATGTGTAAACATCTGATAACTGGTTTTATCAGCTTTCTGCATGTAAATTATTCCTCGTTTCTCGCTGAAAGGATGTTACTGAAATTCGTTATTTGGAATCCTTGAAAAAATTTCTACACTCATCTTACTTTTTTGTTTTAATCATGCTATTTACACATGCAAAAGGTATCGAAATTATACAAAACAATAACCCCTTTCTTGCCGAATGAAATTGTACCAGAGGTTGTGAACGAAGTGCATTCTCCCAGAATGTGTAGCTTCTGTAGCAAGGAAACTAGATCTTAGATTCAAGATCGAGATATTTTCGCGTTGATTTCAGAGTTGGGCGATCTTTTTGAACAAGTAGTTTTACGGTTTAAAGAAAACCCAAAGCCAGCAGACATAACGGGGAAACAGTCCTTTGCCAGTTACCCTCTATAATGTCTGGAAAAATACTTTTATCAACTAAAGCTGTTGCAAACCCTAGGAGCAAATAAGTCTCATTGTACAGTATCCCCTAATGAAATCTACTTACATTCTTTTATTTAAAATTACCTATCATAGTGTTCAATACCCTAGCTAGTTCTTCCTTCACCTAATCTTATATAAATCATGATATATATCATCTTATGGTTATTTAAAAGTATCTTGCCCATTTTAGTCTTTTATTATTATTATTTTTTTAAGAACATTATTTATGTTGACATATTTCTGTAATTCTATTCTCCATTCTCTTTCATTGAGATGGTACTTATTTCCAGTTCTGTTGAGGTTGTTGACTGTCTAACTTTCACTGATTGTCCGGCATTCCTGACGAACACAGCAGGGTCCCTGTATAACCCAGCACCATCCCATTCAGTGTTTTATATTGGCCAATATACACTATATACCATAGTAACTATAGTTTTAACCATTGTGGAATAAAATTTAGTCTGTTAAACCACATTAGCCTGGATTCTGTTATAAAAATGTCCTCTCCTTTTGTTGAATAGCTTTCCAAAATTCAGATAAACCATTCTGATATTCTAATTCCAGCTGGTATTTAACAATGTACTGTCAGAACAAGAAGCCATTTCTTGCATATATTTTTCACAAGATACAAAAAAAAATTTTAAGCACTGCTGTCCATCTTACTTTAAATGGAAAAGCATCTATATCCAACTATATGGTTCAGGTTCTGTGTTACTAACATTAGTCGGAAACTTAACTTGAAGAAATTTGAAGAGGCAGTATAATCACGTGCTATTCTGAAACTGGCAATATGTAACTTTACACAGACTGCATCTTCTGTTTGGCAACACAACCTGGATGATCTAAAGGACTTTCCTTTTAACTCACTTCTTCAAATAGCAACGTACACCATTGAAATAGAGAAGTCAATAAACAACCCTTTCTAGATAGGCTAATTAGTAAAGAGGAAGATGTTACTATTATTACATGACAACTCCAGGGACTCCAAGGGACTCATCGTTGGAGGACACTCTACTTCGCTAAATACATCTCGCCCTCTCCACTACTACCCGATTCTCCCACTATGATACTACTGACCATTGTCACCAAGAACAGTATTTTTTGTCTGTAAATTACATGTGTTCTGAAGGCTGATTTGTCTGTACATTGTTAAAAAAAAAAACCAGAGTTTCCGGGAGAAAAACCCTTCTACCTTCGTATGAGATCAGTTAACTCACCTTCAATTGAAAAAGCCCATATAAAGATCCTCCTTATCACAACGAGAATCGAATCCAGGTCTTTTCCAATCTAAGGGTGCAATGTTTTTCTGTTCTTCTACAAAAAAAATAATGCCAGCTTGCTACATCTCTAGCAAAAATTGGTTATGTCGCCACATTAAGAAAGACCTATCTGTATTCTAGGAGAGAACACTGATAATAAGGAAGTTTAACCTTCACAGCAACCAAAAGAGTTATCTAAAGAGAGCTATTTACAAATTATTCTATACATATAAAAACTACATGTGTAGTCAAACATCAAATATAAAGACTTGATTGTTTTACTATGTGTTGGTGGGACTTTCCCTTTCCAACATATATCTTCAGTACTAAAAGATATTGATACTGAAATATTTTTTAAAATAGACTAGACACTTCATATTAAAATTTAAAAAAAATAAAAATAATAATAAAAAAACCTGTGTTCCTTTCCAGAAATATCCTGGTTTTGTAAGATCCCTTGTTTTTGTGGCAATGCTTATATAGATCAGATGAGAAACTAGCCTAAAGATCCAAACTAATTCCCCCCCCCCCTTGTCTAACCCATTGGTAACATTTATTATAGAATGTGAGCAGGTTGACCTTCCCTTAGTAAACCTATGCTGTTCATTGCAAAGTGGAGACTTTCTGTCAACCATTTCTGAATGTGCGAGCCCTGACCAACTTTTCCAAAATCTTCATCACCACTCCTGAGATAATACTGGTTGCTGATAGTTGGATACATTGGTCTTTGCACCACCCTTGTGCAATGGGATTATCATACATTCTTTCCACTCTTGTGTGGATCTGAGACTCAAATTATATTGCTTTGTCAAAAGAATAGACAGGTCAGCTGAACACCCTTTTAGCATCCGCACTGATATCCCATCACTTCCTATTCAGAAGTCTTATTTCAGTTTGTGCAGCATCTCTACTACTTCCTCCTTATAAAGGGAAGAGGTAACCTTTGAGTTCAATGCTGCATGTACAAAGTTGATAGCTTTTAGCAAAATGGCTACTCATTGAGTGAACAATCTTTTCTGCATCACCTGCATACCATCTGCATTCAGTAGAGTTATTCTTTCAAATTCATTCTTTCTTTTACTTGTAGCATAACAACAGAATTCTTTTTGGTAGCCTTTAACTTGCAGAGCCAGTTTCTTTTTATACAGACTTAGCTTTCCATATGACGCTTGACTCTTCTAGCATGCTTCTTATAATTATCATAACTGACGGCATTCCTTCCACATAATCTTTTTCTTATTAACCTCTTGCTTAATTAGATTACACATCCATTTCATTCTTACTCTGTTTATTCTTCAAACTCTAGGGACAGCATTCTGGACACATTCTGAAATGGCAGTTTAAGTTTTTTTTTTACACTTTGCATGCACTGTTGATATCCTTCCCATCCAATAACTGATACCATGGTGCAGAATTCAGCATATTCCTCTGGCAGTAATAATCTCCTGCTTTGTAGTTCAGCATGTAACCTTTTCTGCATGGAACATTCATAAACTTAGCCACTTCCCAAGTGAGTACTGCATGATCACTGTCACCAACTGGAAGCAAAAATAGTTGTCTTTAACTGAAATTCCTTCAGACTCTATAATCAGATCTAACACTCTTTGACCAAGAGTTTCTTCTGTTACATGCTGCTTATTATTATTACTGATGCCTCCAAGGAGTCCAAGACTCATTGAGAGAGGGCACCTACTCTACAATTCTGTCTTCCCCCACTCCAGTCCCCACCAACTATAGCAAGCTGCATCATCTACACCAATGCCATCTACTGCCCACCACCACTAGTATTTTCACAGACAATCAAAAAATCCATGACACAATTTGAACCTGCAGCCTTTTGGCTGGAAAGCAGATACACTAACCACTCGACCAACCAGGCCGGCAGTGTCACTTTTTATGAAAAAAATATATTTTAATGATGATGCTATGTCTTTAAATTGATTATTCATATTAATTTTATGCTAAGCATAATCAATGCAGTTACATAGTATAATTATTTATATAATTGTTGTGATAATGTGGAAGAATAACTTTTCAGAATACAGATGGTTCCTTGTGACAGTAGCTGATGATAAATGCTCACTTTGCTAAGAACTCTCAGCCAGGTATATGTTACCTGGTGCAGAGTGCTACCACATTGGATGAAGAGATAGAGGTACATGAGAATGAAATTGAAAAGCTGTTGCATAACCTGGATAATTATTGAGCAATAGGAACAGATAGGATATCAGAACATTTATAAAGGAACGTGTAGCCAAATTGACTGGACTCTTTGCATGTTTGTATGATTTGTCTCAGCCCAGGAACGATACCACAGGAATAGAAAGAATGTATGATAGTGCCAGTGTGTCTAACTACCAACCTATCAGTATCTGGAGTGGTGAAGATTTTAGAGAAGTTGGTAAGAACTTGCATACAGAAATAGGTTGATAGACAAGCTATACTCTGCAAGGAACAGCATGATTTTGCTAAAGGAAGTTATATTTTAGCAGTATAAAGAGCAAAAAAATCTTTCTAACACATCTGTTTATGTAAATCTGCAGTTTATTTAGATTCCTTTTTGGTTAATCTCCAGGTTTCAGATCCATATAGCAGAATGGTCTTTACATTTGTGTTGAAGAGTCTTATTTTTGTCTTGAGATGTATTTCATGAAGTTCAATTTTTTATGTCTTCTTTGATCCTCCTTCATTGCTCACCACTGATCTTAGATAAACAAGTGTCCACCTCTTCTAGTGGTTCTTCCATAATGTCGGAAGTTTATTTTGCACTTGGTTGGACTATAATAAATTTAGTTTAATCCTTTATCCAAGTGTAAGCAAACAAAGTTTGCGCCTGAAAATATCTTCAGGACTGAGGTAAGGTAGTGCAACTCTGAGCAAAGGTGGACCAAGCTCTCATCACTCCTTGTCGCAGTATCTCCCATAATGCAAAGCACATCTCCTTGTAGACATGTATACTGCTTTGCATTAAGGGAAGGGCCACAACCTAGACCGGTTTTGACCTTTATTGAGGTTTCGTCAGTGGGAGGCAGACCCAAACGTGGAGATACTAAGGCAGAAGCAATAGGAGAGGTCATATTCTCCTTCACTTTATGTTATTGTTTCATGTTTGTTTTTGATTGTACAAGCAAAGTTTTCTGTAATATCTTTAGTTTTCAGTTTATTTATAGTGTACCAGTTTCTTTTGCTGCTTGATTTAAATATCTTTACCAGTTTCATTTTTATCTTTCCCACCCACCAGCATGTAGTACATTTCTGCTCCTTTCCATGTTCTCACATCCTGCAAGGAGGGTATCCATGTTTTTATTTATGGTTGTGTGATCTGTTTGGTTTTTACTCTTTCCATCTGGTCATATCCAGGCTTATTATATTCTTATATCGAAATATTGTACCTCCTATGATTGTTTTGTTAAATAGGCAGAAGTCCTTGAATAATATTTCATTTTCATATCTGCTGTTGTCTTTGCCTATGTTTTGCATTTGCCGTCACTCAGGAGTAAGATCATATCTCTTTTGCTATTCTTAACTCTCTGTATACGGCATAAAAAGCTTTTTTAATTCCCAGTCAGCACTGTTTGTAGGCTCATAGATATTTATTATAGTAACAGTTTTATATCTGGCTTTGACCTTAGCTTTTATTATTCTTTTTGATACATTTTGTTTCATTCCAGTAGTGCCTTTTTTTTGTCTCCATTGTCATCATCAGAGTGATGTGACACCCTTACTATGTTTTTCATTCTTGGGGTTTCCAGAATATGTTATATTTGCTTGTTGTTAGTTTGATCTTGCCATTTCCATTTCATCTTGTTTTACTTAATCCTAATATTTGTATTTTGTATCTGTCCATTTCCTTTGCTATTTGATGTGCTTTTCCAGATTCATACATTGTCTTGGTGTTCCAGCATCCAATTTTGGTTGTAGATTCCAAAAGCCTTCTGCCTGTTGGCTTCTCTAAGAGAGCTTTCACCAATCTGCATAATTTTTTCTGGTGATTTTTCAGCAGAACTATTCCAGTTTCTTTCAATACTTAGGGTTTCTGTAGCAGGAAATTTTTTGATGTCTTATGGTTGCTATCCACAAATACAATTCTCCTCTTTCTCATCCGGACTTGGTACTGGCAATGGCAGAGTTAGAAAAGCTGCAAACAAGCATTGTAAAAATTATATCAGGATTATGGAATGGAGATTATGATGACAGGATTGCAGTCAACATACTCTCAGGCACTATTAAACAGGAGAAAGAGAGGTGATATGATAAAGGTCTGTAAACTTCTGAAGCATTATAGGTTATCAGCTGATGAAATTTTTCATTATATGGAACATCCTTGGAAGTTTGCATGTGGGCAGTTAAAAAGGAGTGGGAGCTAGATTTTTCTCACAAAGCAGTGAGTGGGACAGTTTGCCTGTTGAGGTAGTGAGTGAGTTTAAGAGCAGGTATGACAGTTGGTTTGGGGGATGTGTGGCCTCCCTTGATGAGGCCTTAATTCTTTAGAGGTCTCAGATAATAATAAAATAGGGTCAGTTAATAATATAAAATAATTGGTATATTGATATAATTATAAGTATGCCAAATACAGTTTAGTTCACTTGAAGGGCATGATACACAAGTCTCTTATTTTTTAACTCATTCTAATTCCTAAAGACTTTATTTAAAGCCTGTCTGGAAACTGAGTTTATTACAGAAAAAAAAAAAGGGGGAGGGGGAAACATGGCAGAATGTTTAAAAATGCATTATATATTCTATTGTGTTTTATATATATAATATAAAAAATCTTTTTTTTTAATATCAGACGTGCGAAAGGTTGTAAAATCTATAACACATTAGAGCTTTGGCTGAACAAGAGGTTAATAAAGAGGAGGGGGGGGGGATCTACTGATGTGTTCCTTGAAAACAGTGAAGGCTGTAGTTTTTGAAAAAGACTGGGATGGAGGCCATTCCAAAGAACTGAGGGTAAATGGAATCAAGAAAGGAAGAGAAACTTGATTTAAGCCCAATGTTTTTCAGCAGCTGCTTGTGTTCTTTCTGTCC
Source organism: Typopeltis vanoorti (assembly GCF_054136105.1). Classification (NCBI taxonomy): domain Eukaryota; kingdom Metazoa; phylum Arthropoda; class Arachnida; order Uropygi; family Thelyphonidae; genus Typopeltis; species Typopeltis vanoorti. Next base: position 187,195,596 of record NC_143549.1, on the reverse strand, counting down.
TTGAAGAAAGTGGAAAACTAGTGGTAGCCAGTTCAGCAGAAAATTATCCATGAAAATACCTATAGTAGAAACATAAAGAAAAAGCAGAATATCTATATTGATTGGAAAAGGCCTGAGTTCGATTCCCGTTGTGACGGGAGGAATCTTTATATGGACTTTTTCAATTGAAGGCGAGTTAGCCGATCTCATACGGAGGTAGCAGGGTTTTTTTCTTCCAGAAACTCTGGTTTTTCATCCTGCATACAGACAAATCGGCCCTTCAGAACACATGCAATTTACAGACAAAAAATACTTGTTGTGGTGGGCAGTAGATGGCACTGATGTAGTTGATTGGTAGTAGAGGTTCGGTAGTGGTGGAGACAGAGTTGTACAGTAGATATCCTCCTGTGATGAGTCTTTGGACTCCTTGGAGGTGTCACGAATAATAATAATCTATGAAAGAGGGTAATGATCATGTGAGGTCATTAGTTAATTGGATTGTCCTCTTCTGGATGGCATCAGATATTTGTAGTCAACCATCATTTTGGTCTACCATCTCAAATGCATGAGCAGTATTCCAAGATTGTACGTATTTGGGATTTATACAGTGCCATCATTTGTAGGGTAAGAAGTGGTGTCTTGATTTAAAAAGTAAAGTTTTTTGCAAACTAAAAAAAAAAAAAAAAACTATGACTGAGATTTGTATTGTGTCAGAAAAGGCTAAAGTGCATGTCATCTTACAAGGATAAATCTTACCTTGTTTGTTGTACTGGTTATTATCAAAAGTAAAAGAAAGTGAAATGAGATTTTTCTTGTAAGAAAATGACTGAAGCTTGTTTTGGTAACAATGAGGTTCACAGGGTTATCCTTATTGTCCCTCCAAAGAATAAATAGTAAAGAGATCATTTTATGGTGTTATGGAAGATTAAAGTTTTGAATGATTGTGAACTACAAGGAATAGTTCTTGTCCACAGATTTGCTGAGAATAGTGATTTAAGGCCAATGAGAGAGAGAGAGAGAGTTGCTTTATTTACGTATTGTAAGAAGAAAATGGGTAAAAGTACAATCCCTGGAGTTTCTTTGCATTGGTAAGGAAATCTAAGAAGCTACTTACCATAATGCATAGTGAATGATGAGAGAGAGAGAGAGAGAAACTAGACTTATGGTCTGTCTCTACCACTGCAACTGGGTAATAGTTTGCTAAGCAGGCCTCTATGCTACAGTAGATACCATCAAATGCCCCAGAACATTTAACTTTTAACAAACGTTCAAGTCATGAACTGACCTGAATACTGAATAAAAGTTTTTTAAGCTCGTACAATTTTTACATTGTGTGCATGTGAGGAATAACCGGTGGCTAATGTTTCAACTTTTTCTCACCTCTATATAATGACATAGTATGCAAGGGGTATTCCAAAAATATTGCTTCCATTGTGATAGCTCCTTATCCAAAAGAGATGTCAGTTGGGGGGACAGGACACTTTTCTCAAAATTTCCCTCCCTTTGAGTACATTTTTGCCACTATGCAATGTTGTTAAAACCATCATAATAAGACAAAGCAGAGGAGATGGTTTGACAACATGTTCATTTTCAAAATGGATGCCCTTAAAATGTCTTCAGTTTAATAAATGACTACTAGAAGTCTTATGTAGCCATGGCTAGAGGGAACATTTTCTACAAGTTCAATTCTGATCTCTTTGATAGCTGTTAATCTGAACATGCTCATTTTCAGCCTCACATTGTCATGTTGCAAAAGCAGTATCTGTTTTCTTTGGTACAAACATAAAATGAATTCATTTTTGTCTTTCTCAAGGTCATAGTTTTGCAAATGTGTAAATTTTTGCAAATATCCCAAAAGCTTACACCTTCCATTGAGGGTTAATTTTGAGCGAAATAGGGTAGTAGTATTACATTGAACAAATTTTCATTTCCATATCTCAATGCTTGTCCATATCCCAGTTGCAGTTTTGTGAAGTAAAGCATTATCTTTCCTTTGATAATGTGGAAAGAATCGATGAAAAACTTCATATGATCTGTTTCGTTTTGCTAGTAATCAAAATGTGAACATTTTATTGCATCTCAACAATTTACTTGACTTGTGCTAATCAATTGTTCAGTTTCAGGACTAGTGATCTGACTTTTTGTAACCTGTTTTCTCTAACTAACTAGTTCATATCATTCCCATGTGCAAAAAGCAGGTCAATTGGAATTGGGTTCCAGGTATGGATTAAGAGAGAAGAAATCAGTTGACATTTTTTTTGAAGAGTTGTTGGGAAATGCTTTACAAGGAAGGCTGTTCCACAGGACAGGGAAAGATTGAATAAGAGAGGAGAAACAGGTTTGGTGCGCTTAAAATTGGACTGAAGAGGGATGTTAGGCAGCTGCTACTTTCATTTGAACAAGCCCAACAGAAAGCAGAGAAGTGGTTTCCACAGTATTGACTGTGGAAGTACTTGTAGAAAATACAGCTGAAAAATTGCATCTTTGAGGTATTCCACAAAGGATGGATCATCTATCAGCCAAATTGCTCTCTTCTGGACAGCATCAAGAATTTTTAGTAATGTTTTGAGTGCACTACCCCTGAAATATTAAATGTTTTGAGGATGGAAAGATTTCAGATTTTTTAAAGTTAGCAGTTGGATGAGTGAAAAGCAGAGTGGTATCTTGAGGAGGAAAGAATGCCCACTTTTCTAGAGGCTGAAGAACCAGTTGATGTGATGTTTTTGCCAGGAGAAGTTGGAGGTATATGCCATTCTGTGAAGTAAGATCTGATCCTATCTGGTAAATTGTGTGTTACTGAGGATAAGGGTAGACAGGTTGAAATCCCTTTTGCAATAAACAGAAAAAAAGAAAAGCATGACTCCATTTTGGTAGCATTGAAAGTCACCAAATTATCTTAGCCCCAATGAAGGGTAGTAGAGAGATCAGTATTTAAGACACTAGTGCAGACAGTTTCAAAACTTCAGATGCTTGAACACTGCATGGTGTCAAATGAATACAATGAACAAAGGGTATCATCAGCAGAGCTGTGGATAGGATTATTAGTAATAGTGTGGATCATTTATATAGAGAAGAAAAATGGTATAGAACAGAGCTCAGAGGCATTCCTACATTAGTGGCAACACTCTAGGATAGGGAAACAATTAACAGAAAGCTTATAGAATTGTTGGTGATTGAGTGTAGATCATTTATATATAGAAGAAAGTATGTGATGGAACAGAGCTGTGAGGCACTCCTGAATAGTGGCGATGCTCTAGGATGGGTTACCAACCCTATGCCTGCGGGGCGCCTTGGTGCCTGCCGACGTATCCAGAGGTGCCCACTCAGAAGTATGGAATCCTCTGTTATTTTATTGTGGGAGATCCATTGGTGGAATATCAGCACTGGAAAACCCTGCATAAAAGTCACCTGCTTTCAGTGTGTTAACAGCAGTTACTTTTTCTTCATATTTTATTCTTCAGCTAAAAGTCAGTATCAGTGAGTTTGAGTGCATTTTTGTGAGCAGTTCTTGGGTTTTAAATAGTTGTCATCCTCACCTAAAATGAATGTGGATAGTAAAAAAAAAAAGAAAATATGTGATTATCAATCTGAATGGAATGAAGCCTGTTTTATTAAAATAAAAGACAAATGTGTGTGTTTGGCATGTGGCATTTATGTTGCAGTTATGAAGAAACATAATGTGGCAGCATTTCAAGACTAATCACTCCTCATTTGACCACAACTATCCTGTTAATTCTGAATTGAGAAAGAAAAAAGTATGTGAACTAAAGTCAAAACTTGCATCTCAACAGTTTTTATTAGACCAACAGTAAAGCATAAAAATGCCACCTATCCTATCTTATATGTGCCACCATACTAGGGAGATTTATAACTGCAGCCATGTGTGTTCACTGGACCGGTTTTCCTGTTTTTTGAGGGATGAAAAACCAGAGTTACCAGGAGAAAAAAAAACTCAACCTCTGAGACCCGTTATCTCTAAAAATGCTGCTCTTCTTATAAACATTACTCACTTAATAACAAAAAGGAAAAAGCTGTATCAGGATGGTGAATTGATAAAAGAAGCATTTCTTGCAAGAGCAGAGCGATTCAGTTTAGTTTTCCTTGACATGCAAGCCCAACTGAAAAATGATTTAGGAAAATGTGAACACTTATCCCTGCAATTTGAGTCAATGAATTTATCAGGTACAGAGGAATTGGCTGTTTTAGTAAGAATGGTATTTGAGAAATTTTCTGTTAAGGAGGAGCTGTTAAAATTATTGCTCATGAATGGTCAAACAACAGGAATGGAAATTTACTGTACATTTAAATAATACATCAAAACAATAGATTTCCCTCTAAGCAAGTTGACAGCAATCACCATTGATGGAGCCCTAGCAATGGTGATCAATATTCTCCAGCAATATTTCCAAAGGATGTATTGCTCTTTGCAGAGAGGACAAATCATTTCCGATCTTTACATCATACCATTGCATTATTCATCAAGAAGCATTGTCTGGTAAAGTTCTCTCCTTTGGTCACATTATGAAAACAGTTCTAAAAATAAACTCAATTAGAGCCTCTCCTCTACAGCACCACCTCTTTAAGTCTTTCATTGAGAGTACCAACGATGTAACTAAAAAAAGATCTTATTTTTCATTCCAAAGTTTGCTGGCTAAGCAAAGGAGAAGTAGGTTCAAGATTTGTTCGATTGAAGAAATAAGAGAATTTCTCAGTTCCAAAGGACAGAATTAGGAGCAGTTAAGTGATCCTTTTTGGTTAATGGATTTGGGTTTCCTTACAGATATCATAGAAAAATTAAATTCTCAAAGCTTGAAACTCCAAGGAAAGGATAAACACATTGTGATGATAAGTTTGATCAGATTGTTCAAAGAGAAGTTGACTTTGTAGATATATCATTTGGAGTGGAAATTTCTCAATCATTTCCCAATTCTCAAAATGATTGGCAACAGAGAGTTTGTCCTGGAATCGTTTGTTAAATTGCTTAAAGTGTTTCAGGAAGAACTTGACAATCAGCAGTTCAACACCATTTGAGCCAATGGTATCATTTTTTTTAAAACCCTTTTACAGTCTTAAGTGTGATCGAAATTGCTGAACTCATTACTAACTTTAACAATGCAACAACAGAAGTAGAACTGGAAATTTTAGCTCTCAGGAATGATATCACATTAAAGAAATAATATAGAAATATATAACATTATAGAAATAATATAGTCATGTAAGGTGATGAAAATATTTGGAGGTTGGTGGATAGAGAATGATTTCCTGTTTTAAAGTCATGTATACAAGATTTTTTTTTTTTTTTTTTTTTTTTTTTTGGATCAACATACTTGTGCGAGTCATTTTTTTTCCACCATGAACATCATAAAATCTAAATACAGATTGCGACTAAAGGGTGAACATCTCGACGATTGTTTGCGAGCTGCAACATCTTAAATTCCCAACTACGAAGGACTTGTCAATGATATGCAATTCCAAGGATCCAATTAAAATCCATTTTTCTTCATGATTTATTTAATTTGTTAAAAACATTTTTGTTCCTTTTCAATGAAAACAAAATTACAACGATCCTTTTTATTTATTTATCCACAACATAAAATTTATCTTGATTGTTTGATTGCTTTAAGAAAGATGGCAAGGTAGGGGAGAGTGCCTTCCTCCCATACTGTTTCCTCATCTTAAAAGTGCTCTCAATCTCAAAAAGGTTGGTGATCCCTGCTCTAGGATGCATTTGCAGCATGTCACATCCACCATGTGACATGGTGTAAACAATCAGACAGAAAGCTTGGCTATCCAGAAGATTATAGAAATAATATAGGACTGGTATTATTTTTGGAGCACATTTGAGTATAGTTGTGGAGAGGTGTGGTGTCTAAGTAGGTTGGCATTCTTCTGATGTTTCTTTGGCTGAAAAACCCACAGGAAGCATATGGTACCAGGTGCTTGACCATGATCATCTCTGCAGGAGAGGAGTGATACCAGGGAGTCAGCTATATCTTTGGGTTCTGTAACAAGAGTGCCTTCTGGAAGAGAAGTGAAAGTGCAGGTGAGCTGAAGTTGCATCTGATTATTTTTGCAAGGGATCAGGAGGCACAGCTACCAGTTACACAAGAGGAGGGAAGGATTCTGCTATTCTTTGTTGTGAAGTATTTTATCATTCTTCATAATTCTTTATGAAGTCAGATTTTGATTTGCTGACAGCTGCTTTGAATTTATTGCAAGCTTTAGCATATACATGGGCCTGAGTATGAAGCTGGAGTTCTTATTGAAAGCTGCTTGCATTATGCTTTTTTTTTTTTTTTTCTTCCTCATCTGCTTTAGTACATCTTTTTAAACCATGGCTTGAGAAATGGACAGTAATTTTGAATGGAATGGGGGGAATGAAGGACTTCATGCCACTGAGGATAACTTTTGTGATATGCTGCTGAGCAGGTATTTGGATTGGATGAACGAAAGAGGTATGAACATGGAAAGGAAAAGTTCTGGAGGTTGTCCCGCTTGGTACCTTTTGCCTTTTATAGTGCCAGAGGTTAAGAGTAGCTGGAGATGGGGTATTTTGTGAGAGAGAGGAAACTTGTACAGGATTTGTGATTGGCGTTACCGAGAGGTGTAGCAACCTGCGATATGGATGGATGGACCGACTGGTTTAAAATAAAAATAGGGAGGGGGAGTGTTTATCGATCATAACAGGTTCACAAATGTAAGATTTGCATTAGGCCATTACTTATTAAAAATACTGTCACTTCTCATTCAGTTTGATCACTGGAATTGAAAAAAGGAAGCCAGTTGAAGATATGGACAGTTAAGGTCACCTAGGAAGATGACTTCACTATTTAGATAGCTGTATTGTAGATTATTAAATTTTATTAGATTATTTAAGATGAGAAGGTTTAAGTGATCTCTGGAATTTGGGGAGTAACTAAATGGAACAAAGAAACTTAATCCAGAGAAGGTCAAAAGCAAATTGTCTAGATGTCTGTAAGTGATGGAGTGCATTATTTATGTTGAAGGTTTTTGTGTGTGAATTTTGTCTGTTTGTTTGAGGGAGATTTATTTTAATCATAACACTATCAACTGCTCAGCTTTTGGCTCATGAACAATGTTCATGGTGAGTGATTTCTGGCCACCTGCTTTGATTGGTCATTAATGTAAACACCATAATTCTTTTCTGTACTTGTATAGTTTGCTTTGCCATCAAAACTTTCTAATTGTTGGTGAATTTAAATTGCACTTATTTTCGTGCTTGATAAATTCAGTTACTGAACATTTATTTTCATCATCATAACACTAATTATGGATATAGATCATATTGGTCTGTTCCTGTCTCATCCATCTAATATCCCCTTTTTTTTTTTTGAGGTCTACCCAGCCTTCACATTCATCGACAAATATGTAAAAGGCTCATTCATTGTGTATAATAAGAGAAACCTCTTTAATACATGACTGTATAGTGGTCACAAAACTAGACATGATTTCAAGCCACTTACATTCCAAATATTACTTTTGGAATACCTCATATATGTTCAGCTCTATATAGATATAATATAAAATTATCTGCAATGTTCTTTTATTTCTAATTTCAGAAACATTGAGTTTCAGTGATAAAGAAAGCTGACTCATCAGCTTCCTCTTAATGCAAAATGCAGCACAATTATTCAAATGCAATATTTTTCTATAAGTTTTTTATTATAGTGACCCTTAAAAGATACGATTTTTATCAGTAGTATGATTGTATTATGTCCGCGTGGTTAGCCTAGTGGCTTTACGCTTCGTAACCACATGCCTGGGGAAGGAGTGTCCTAGGTTCGATTCCCGTCGGGGATATGAGGAGCTGAAGGATCTTCCTCAGCCATAGCCAAGTTAGCCGGTCTTGGGCACGGGCAGTAGGGTTTTTTCCACCAGTTTATCTGGTGTTTTTCATCCCGCAAGCAGACAAACCGGCCCCGTGAACACACAGGGATACAGCCAAGAATACCTCGAGGCATAGGAGTGACCATTCTATCCTCGTATTTCGATTACGAAATCCAAGCATGCTTGGAAGGTTGTGGGCCTTAAAAGGCCTGTTAAAGCCATTGGGATAGATAGTATGATTGTATTATAATATCCTTGTTGTAAAGTTTATACACACAGTGTAAAAATTTATAATTTTAAAACATTTTTATTCTGATAGACTCCCTGAGGCCTCGAGGTGGTCGACTAGCTAGAAGAGCAAGATCCTTTAAAGAAGATTTTCTTGGAAGAATAACACAGATGAGGAGTCCATCAGGAACACGTTCAGGATCTCCTAACAAAGGACCAAAATCACGATTAAAAGCTAACCAGGGAGAAGAACAAGGACAAACGGGACCAGGGAAGGTTAGTTTTCCACCTCTGTTTCCTATATTTTTAATTCTGCTGAATATAACTTTGTATCGACTTTTCACTTGTTAACATTTGTTTCATTTCTTAGCATTTGTTTCATTTTATGCACATTTTTGTGCACAAAATGTGCAACTGCTCATAAAATGTTGAACTATTCATCTTTCTCTGAAGGAAAAATAGAGCAGAATTGTTCACATGCACTATTTTTCTATAACAAGTTTATTATTGCAGAGCAAAAATCATCTTTAAGCAAGCAAGCATTGTGAGTAATGGAAAAGGGATTTACTTTTCCACCAGTTACTATATTTCTTTTTCACAGTGGACTGTTTCCAAATATTACATATGATATTTATTTAATGTGCATACATTAAATTTAAGATGTAGTGAACAAACTGAAATGATCATGAGAAAAAAAAAAGCTTCTTGACTATGGATGAAATCAACTTTCATGGAACTGATGAGATAAATGTTTTGAGGAGTTGTCAGTGTAGATAGAAAATTGAATCAGGTGACTATTCATCATCACGAACCATGGGCTCATTGCCCATTGGTGTCCGATGCCTCTTTCACTATCTTCTTCCATCTTTTTTTGTGTAGTACACAGTGTCACAGTTTCTGTAAACCCATTACAAACCTCCTTTATGTCATGTAAGAATTATAAACACATTAATACAAGAATAATTAAAAAGAAAAAAAAAAATTTTTTTTAATCGATACCTTTAATTCTTACATTAGTCTAATGTTATCTTTAATTGAATTTATAAATTAAGATTGTTATAAGAAATTGTGAATTAATAGCTATAATTTATTCATCACGCTGATGAAATTTAGCTCTCTTTAATGCTTAGCAACGTAACATCGCGCGGCTCATTCTACTTTTGAATGATCAATTGTTTGTATTCCACCTTGTAAAAACTGTTCCTATGAAGCCATTGATGATAGTCTGTTAGTTTCAGACTGAAATATTTGGCAAACATTAAACTACTCTTGTGTTAACCTGTTTATAATTCTTAATTTAATGTCACAAGTGTCTCTCAAGAATAGAATTTTATGTCATCTATCCATTCTCTGTATGGTCTACCTCTTCTGTTTACACCATCCATAATACCACACATGAATGTCTTTATCTTCCGGTCCTCATTCATTCTGCATTAGTGATTTTCTGTATCCATCCTATTCTTATAATCTTCCTGCAACAAGTTCTTTCAAATGCCAAAATTCTTTTTTTTGATTCTTTAGTTATTACCCATGTTTCAAATCCATATAGTACGCTGCTGAAGATGAATGTTTCCAGTACTCTTCCAGATGTTATCCATGGCCTTCAGATTTGTTCTTCCTTTTGCAATCCTGATCTTTATTTCTTTTTTACAGTCCAAATCATATGTCATTTTACTTCCCAAATATGTGAATTTTTCTACATTTTCTATATCAGTTCCACCCACTTGTATCTTTTGTTTCATGTTCTTCTCACCAAATACCATTGTCTTTGTTTTTTTCATAACAAGTCCAAATCTCTTCTCTTCCTCATTTAATAGTTTCACTGTTTTTTTGTAATTCTCTTTCATCTTCTTCAATAATAATGATGTCATCTGCAAATCTCATATTGTCGATTCTCATCCCATGTATTGATATTCCTTTTGCATCTTCCTTCATTTTATCCATTGCTCTTTCTAAATGTGTGATGAAAATGCTTGGTGATATTGAGTCCCTCCCCTCCCCTGTCTAGTACCTCTGCTTGTTCTAAACGATTTCCCCAAATCATCACCTATCCTAGCTGCTGCAACTGCATTCTTATATACATCTTTTAATATACTATTAGTTTTTTCAGTTCCATAGGATTCTAGCACTGCTAACGTCACTTTCTGGTTGATACTGTCAGATGCCTTCTGAAAATCAACAAAGTAAGTATATATGTTTTTGTTTTTTCTCCTAGCTTTTTCTGCTATTAACCACATTATCAAAATCTGTTGAATTGTAATTCTATCTTTCCTAAATCCTGCTTGCTTTTCTGCAAGGTATGCTTCCAATTGCGTTCTCAATCTTTCTGTCAGTATCATCATCACCTTACCAAAGTGACTTGTCAAAGCAATTGTTCTATAATTTTTACATTCTAGCTTATTTTCTTTCTTGTATAATGTCACTAATATTGATTTCACCCACTCCTCTGGCATTTTCCCTTCTTTCCATACCATATTACATAGTTGGTGCATTTCTGTAAGTATACTTTCGCCACCATATTTAATCATTTCTCCAGTGATGTTATCATTACCAGGACTCTTGTTGTGTTTTAGCCATCCTGTTGCTTTTTCTACCTCTCCTCTTAAAATGTCCATATCATACTCTTTACTTGGCAGTGATATCTGCTTCAATTCTTCACTCAGTTTCCCAACGCTATCTAAATCTAGTTTTTCTTCATATAACTCACTACAGTATCTTGTCCACTGCTGTACAATTTTATCTTTATTCATCAATACTTTGCCTTTTTAATCTTTAATTGTGGTCTGCTTTGGTTGCCCCCTTCTATTAATGGTTCTAATAATTTTGTACACCTCCCTAGTTTTATGCTATCCATAGTGCTGTTCTATATTATTGCATTGGGCTTCTAACCATTTCATCTTATCCATTTTGACTGCTTTTTTCACCTCATTATACTTTCTTCTATATTGCTCCTCTATTTGTTCTGATGTATCCCTTCTTATTTTCAGCATTCACTTCTCTTCTCTACTAACTTCAGTGTTTCTTGTCTATTCCACTTCTTCTTGATCTTCTCTTCTTCTGGTACTGTTTCTTCTATCGCCTTCATTACTCCTTTCACTCTTAGATTTAAATTTTTTTTCTTTGTCCACACTTTTAAGTTTCCCTTCTAACACTGTTCTGTACATTCTTCCTATTGCTGTATCTCTTTTGTTTCTGATGATGGGGTTTATATTTTCTTTTTAATTTCAACTTGATGTTTGTAATCACTAAACTGTGATCCGAATCTATTATGCTGTACTGATGTTATCCATCTTCTTTTAATCGTAATCATATCAATCATGTTCTAAGTTTTCCCATCATTTGATCACTACGTCCATTTTCTACACTCCTTTTGCTGGAATCTTGTGTTACAGATCATCATCTCATGGTCCACAGCAAATTCTAACATTTTTTCATCTTGTTCATTTCTCTCTCCAAAACCATATTTTCTCATGACACTTTCCCAACCATCATTATCTATTCCGACTTTGGCATTCCAATCTCCTTCAATAATTAGTACATCTTGCTTTGGTATTGTTTCTGTTGTCTCTGTCAGATTCCTTTTCTTTAGTGTTACACGGTGATCAGCATTCATTTTACATAAATTATAGACTCTACAACAGTGTTATAAATAATTATTTTTTAATTTCCTGATTTCGACCTTCGTATTAAGGTCATCATCATCTGGAGTATACAGAGACAAGCTAAACTACGTTCACATAGTATGCTGAAGAGACAATGATTTGATCAACAGTTATTCTACTGGCCTGACCTCTAGTGAAATTAAAATAAAATTACAATAAATAAATTAACTACATCAAAGCTATGTTCTACTTAAGACAACATCAGAGAAACATTCTTTCATATAGATAGATAGATAGATTTGTTACAGTGAAAATGATGTCCTAATTTAACATGACAATTGTTATATTAGATTTAGGATCCTGGATTACCTATGGTTCTATTTACAATTCATTCTTAGGGAGAAAGGTTAAGTGGGTAGAATATGTGCCTTCCATATGTTTTGGATTTTTATACTATCGTTATTGTTAAGATTAGGGTGATTGATAAGAATCTCACAGGCCTCCTTAAATTTACGTTCATACCATTTTTGGTGTGATGTAAACAGCAGGTGCTTTTTCAGTCAATTCTATGTAAAGTGTTCAGGGCATGATCAGAAAGACCAGTTTGACCATAATTATTATACGTAATGTGTTATGTTCCTTTTTTCTGATAGGAATTGTGCGTCCTGTTTGCCCTATATAGGGCTAATTACAGGTGCAATGAATACAGTATACTCCAGGGTGGGCCAGTGGATCCTTGGATGTGTTGAGTAAGTGCTTTAATTTTGCAGGAGGTTTAACGGTGTCTTTAAGGTTGTATTTTTGTAGTATTCTGTTTATTTTGTCTGACCTTTAACCCCCCCAAGCAGCTGAGGCAGATAAAATAGCCAGACCACCTCAGCTTTTTTCATGGATCAAAACTTCGTCGGCATTCTATCTTTTATCATGCCATTACTTCCCTCTGTCGTTAATCTCTTTATGGCTATTTTAGAGCTATTAGTGTATTAACTGTTGGTTAGCGACCTTTGTGTCATCTGTCTTTAAGAATACTGTGTTACTTGGAATTTCCTTTACTGTCCTAAGATATTTGACCTTTTTTTTTGCCTCACAATGATTTATTGTGTCTCTTCCCAAAAATTGAAATTAATTTCACATGTGCAAAAGTAAACATTTATGAAATGACCACCAATCAGTCTTTGCAATGAATCTATTTAGTAATAGTAAATTTGCTGTATTTTATTCTTCAAATTAGTGCAATGGAACAAGACAACTTTATGTTTCTTCACTTTACTGACATTACAGACGAATTTTTTTCGTGGATTTTCAAATGTTTGTTTGCACTGAAAATATGTCCAATATTTATATTTTTAAATAACATTTATTGAAATAAATATGATCTTTTGCTTTCTTTTGTAGCAAAATATCATGTGGATTATCACATTTCAGTTTTAGAAACGATTTTTTTTTTTTTTGTTTGTTTGTTTTTATGAATAACAAATGCTGTTAAATTGCATTACTCAGTTTCCAAATGAGAGTCTTTTTAGTATCAAAAATTTATATCCAGTGATATTTTAGCAGGACTACCGCCTTTGGCCTTTTTTGTAGGATGCACATTGTTAAATTGATGTTTCTATTGTTAAATCGATGTTTTTCTACCTTTTTATATCTTTATCTTTCATTATTTATTCTTTCTTCTCTTACTTTAATCTTATTTTTATATCTAGGATTGTTTCCTCTTCGGACACTGGCGAATTTATATTTTGCTGCGCCTGCCAGTATCCTATAATAGAAAAGATCCTTACTCAGGGAGACAGTACTAGATTCTTAGCTTTCTTACCCAATATCTTACTTAACTGCCGTATAGATCTAGATTATTGCAGTCGTGACCTAAATCTATATTTTATATTCACTCTCTAAATCCTTCCCGCCAAAATAGGTTCTATTTTTATAAGTGGTAATTTGGAATCGTAATCAGGCATGACTCAGGTTCAGGAAAATATGACATGTTTATTGGAATATGTAATACACATTACAAAATTCATACACTCATGGTTGTGTTCAATACTAAATAAACTCGAACTAAGAGATTAACACATTTGAACTAATTAAAACTTATAAGGCACACTAAACACAGTAATAACACATTGGGATATAAATCAAATGATAATAAGTTAAGCTAAATTCCTTCTAGCAGTATTACTCGTATGAACAAGCTATCAACCATTCTAATGTTACTGAGACACTAAATTCTACCTTTCATACTGCATCAAGTTAATCCTATCACATACAAGTTACAAAAGATCTCTCCTAAACAATTCTTCTTACTCACAAACGAGGTTAACTTTCTAAATAGTGACTGTCCACAGAGTTCCTTACTATAAAGTTCTTAATTTCACAATCGTAAACAATCTTCTTTCTTCTAATGAACATTCACACAAAATTAGAGCAATAGCACCTTACCGCTTTTTTCCGAAATCGTTCTGCACCACGTTGTCTAGATATTTCTCATCTATTTGGCTGTCTATACGCCAATGTAGGGGTTACGCTATCTTCATTTTTTTTGCCGGAAACTGACTCAAAATCTTTGCGTTTCAGAAACAACTCGATGGGGGCTTTTCAGCGACAGCTTGATTCTGCTAGGACTGGAATTTTTACCTTCAGCTTTGCATAGAATCCAGCTTCATTTCTTTACGAATGCTCGCTGCCCGACATCACAGACTTCACTCCCCCCCCCCCCCTCTTACGCGAAACTGCCTGCCAACTTCCGAACCACCCAACAGGAAAACGATATGACAAGAGATCAAGAGAAAAAGTTCTGTGTTCCAGGCTCAACCCCCTTTTATACTCCTATAGAGCACCCTCTTTTTCATCCCTTTTTGCACACGATCCTTATTAATTTCACCCTTTGGCTTATCCTTTGTTTCTGCAACGCTCATATACTTGGATTCATGGAATACATGGTTACGTGATTTTCCGAATAAGCTGTACGTGTGTAGCTTTAGGCTTTCCAGGAATTAATACTTAACAGCTTTATGATGACTCACAATAGATTTTACATAGCTTAAGTAAGTAAGGCTTGGGGTGCTTAAGGGTCAAAGCTGTATAACTGAGAGGAGAAGTCCACATAGCCTTTAAAGGAATGCGGAGAACCTACCAGGGCTTCTGACCTAATGTCCAATCCTCATCATCTCGTGGTGCATCCTGTTGGGTATCTACCTGGATATTGAACGAATGAGGATGGGCTGGCAATTTGGGATTTAGCCGACCAAATTGTATTCTTATTGGTTAAACCAAAATAAAAAATGATGGTACGACATGACAAAATTTCATACCGACTGGGGCGTCGCCCGGTTAAACAAGGCCCCCGTTGTTTTCGTCAGGGAACCCGGGCGAACAGCGAAAAGTCAGCTACTGGAACAAATCTGAAAACAAACCCCAACTCAACATCACCAGAGTTAAAGATCAGTACTATCAACATAAGAAGCCTGAATGGCAAAGAAATGGAGCTAGCTGAGGAATTAAATAAGTACCAGATCGACATAATAGGGGTGACTGAAACAAAAAAAAAAAAAAGGCAAAAACTGGTGAGATCTTTCTGAGCAATAAATACAAAATGTTATATTCAGGCAATGACAATCAAGGAAAAGTAGTAGCCATAGTATTCAACACAAAATACGAAGCTAATCTTCTTGAATGGCAGTCAGTCTCAAGTAGAGTAATGTGTGGCAAATATGAGAATGGGGAACTGGACAATGAGACTTATTTGTGCCTATGGTCCCACAGAAGGTTCTACTAAGGTAGAAGTGGAAGAATTTTTTTGAGGCTTTAGAAAAAGCAACTGACACAATGAAAAAGGAAAAGTTGGTCCTTGTTGGGGATCTAAATAGCAGAGTAGGAAATGAATTTGAGATATACAAAAATATTTTGGGAAAATATTAAGAAAACAGCAAAGCTAATAATAATGGCAATTATCTGTTGGATTTCTGCTCAGGACATGGACTGGTTATTACTAACACCATGTTCCAACATAAAAATGTGCACAAATTCACATGGAGAGAAAAGGCAAGGAATAAGAAAAGTCTCATTGACTATGTTATTGTTGATAGTGATGTTTTCTCTCTGGTGCAGGACACCAGAATGTACAGAGGATTTGAAATTACAAGTGATCACTATTTAGTCTTGAGCAGCATAAAATTGAATTTCATATTGAAAAGAATAACATGTAAGAAAGTTTTAAAGCGAATAAAAGTTGAGCAGCTCTCAGGTATGAACTGTAGACTAAAATGCACAAAAATTATTGAAGAAAAAATGAATGAGCTTGAGAATAGCAACCAAACCTTGGAGATTCAGTGGCAAGCCTTAAAGAAAACACTCATTGATTCAGCCAAAGAGGCATGTGGTGAGGTTGTCTGCAAGGATAAAAAAAAATCAGAACTCCCTGGTGGACACAGGAAGTTAAAGAGGCAGTGAAGGAAAAGAAGAAAGCATATTAAAGTTCCTGTCAAATAAGTCAGCTAGTGCTCTTAGAGAATATAGAGACAAATGCAAGAATGCTAAACATTGTGTAAAACTAGCTAAACAAAAGCCATGGGAGGACTTTGGCAAGAATATAGAAAATAAATATCAAGAAGGTGGCAAAATATTCTGTAGGTTGTTGAAGAAATTTAGGAATGGAGTTAAGAGTGCTGTTAAAGGAGTTAGAGATGATGAAGGCGACATGAAAACGGGCGAAAAAGATATCCTTGAAGTATGGAGTAATTATTTTGAAAAACTGCTAAATGAAACAAGCAGTGATGACAGCACAGCGGTAAAAAAACACTGACCAGGCATGCAGTCAGGAATACATATCCATACTTGAAGTAGAAAAAGCCATCAAAGACTTGAAATGTGGAAAGGCAGCAGGAGTAGATGATATTCGACCAGAAATGCTGAATTATGGTGGTATTCTTACAGTGCTGCACTGCATAGTTCAGAAAGCCTGGACAGAGGGACGAATTCCCGATGATTGGAGTAGAGCTCTCATAGTACCCATGTATAAAAAGGGAAATAAAACTGAATGTGAGAATTATAGAGGTATTTCCCTACTGAGTGTTCCTGGCAAGATCTATGCAAGTATACTTGAGAAACGGTTCAGAAGAATTGTGGAAGAAAAGCTTGGTGAAGAACAAGCTGGATTCAGGTCAAATAGAGGCTGTCAAGATCAGATCTTCACTTTATGCCAAATAGTCGAGAAAGCATGGGAATATAACAAAGATCTGTATTTAAGTTTTGTCGATCTGGAAAAGGCATATGACAAGGTGCCAAGAGAGAAGCTATTCAATACGCTACACTTATATGGTGTCAATGGGGCATTATATCAAGCAATACTTAGTCTTTATTTGAGTTGTAACTCTGCAGTTAGAATTGAAGGAAGTACAGGAAGATGGTTTAATGTTAAATCTGGTGTGAGACAAGGATGTACATTATCCCTTCTGTTATTCATTATCTATATGGATCACATTATGAAGGAAAGTGGTATTAAAATGATATCAAAATTGGAGATGTTAATGTCAGCTCTTTGCTTTATGCAGATGATGTTATACTTCTAAATAAATCCACTACAAGTCTGCAAGATTCCCTGGCTAAATGGAATAACTGTTATAATAGATATGGTATGATGGTCAGCAATAACAAGACAATGAAAATGGGCAGAAGCCCTGAAAATATCAACCCCATTGTGAATGGGGAACCTGTGGAACAAATGAAACATTTCACTACTTAGGCACGATTTTTAGTGAAGATGGTAAATTAAATATAGAAATAGACAACAGAATCAAGAAAGCTGGTATGGTAGGAAGTCAATTGAATAAATTCATATGGAATAAGAGAGAAATTAGTCGGAACACTAAATTAGCTGTATACAAGACAGTGTTCAAACCAGTTTTAACTTATGGATCTGAGAGCTGGGTCAGAAGTAAAACACTTGACCAAAGACTAGAGACCACAGATATGAGAGTCCTGAGAAAGATTAGAGGCGTGAACAGATGGCATCAATGGCAATATCATATTAAAAACGAGGATATTAGGAAAGAACTTGACATTATCAGCATCCAGGAATGCATTAGCAGAGCTAATCTCAGGTGGTATGGTCACTTAAACAGAATGGGCGAAAAAAGATTAGCAAAACAAGTGTTCTCTGCCAGGTTGGCAGGAAAACGACCCAGAGGAAGACCAAGATATAGGTGGATTGATACGGTACAAAGTGCCTTAGATGATAGAGATATAAGATCTGATAATATTGGAGTCTTGACAAGTAACAGACTGATTTGGAGGAAAATTGTTGATAGGAAGTTAGTAATGATGTAATTTTTTTCATGTAGTACTATCATATCCTGTATACCCCTTGAGGGTACATGGCAGGAATGTGATGATGAGAAGTAAGGCTCAAATTTACTTCACATTATCCCTCTTTTTTTAAGACATACAAAATTGAAATCTCAAATTAATCACAATAGCTTAAATATAAGGTGCTTAAATAAAGAATACAAATTTTTACATAAAGTGAGGAAGTTTCACTTTTAATTACAACTGATGTGCAGGTATTTCTCTATGTTTGCAATTTTTATGTTAGACCCTAAATAAATGATTTCCTTCTAAGATTCCTTCATTTAGGATCTAACAACATTACAGTAATATCTAGTACAACCACCGTAGATATGTTGAAAACGTAGTATGAAAGATATCATATTACGGAATGATTCAAAATTTATGCTCATTTTGAAGATTTTCTAATGCTTCTCCCCCTTATCTTCTCATGGAACACAACTACATATTTTACCCTAAATTTCTACAGGCTTGAAACCTTTTCCAAATAGTATTCAAAACCTATTACTTCATTTTATCGTTTTGACAAAAGAAATAAGGCAATAATATTGTACCGTGAAGCTTCTCATTCTGTACTATTTCTTTGCAGTCTAAAATCTACTGTCTGCTGAAATTATTTTAAATTTTAGAAACACTATTCTATATTTTCACCATGTAAAACTTGTTGTTAGGATCTAACAACATTATTTTAAAATTATTTTAAATTTTAGAAACACTATTCTATATTTTCACCATGTAAAACTTGTTTATATGCATACCACACAAAAGAAAGTTCAGTAGTATTATTTTTGTTCCTTTTTCTTAAAAAAGCTAAATATTACTACTTGTACTGCTACAGCTGGTTGCTATTCCTGAAATAATTTAAGTCTTAGAAATATTATAATAATCCTCTTAGCTGGAGAAAAATCTAAAAGCTTAGATTAATCTCACTGCTATTGAGAAAGAAAATAGGGAACACTTCTCCATTAGTCACACTAAAATGCCTCAAGCTGTAG
The DNA here is from genome assembly GCF_054136105.1 of Typopeltis vanoorti. Classification (NCBI taxonomy): domain Eukaryota; kingdom Metazoa; phylum Arthropoda; class Arachnida; order Uropygi; family Thelyphonidae; genus Typopeltis; species Typopeltis vanoorti. Next base: position 187,176,602 of record NC_143549.1, on the reverse strand, counting down.
TGCAGAATACATCATGAATGTCTTGTTGATTAGCAGACACACTAGCACAGAAATAGTGACATTTCTTTTACATGCTGATACATTATTTATGCCAAAATAATTTCTTAATTTATAATGATCAGTTTCACTTCTATTATCAAAAATTATAAATTATTTAATACAATTATCTTGAAAAAGAGGATTTGAATTATTTTAAAAGAAAATGAGCATATTTGTTACATAACCTTCCTTTTTTTGGGGGGGGGGGGTTATAGACCTATTTATTCAGCAGGTATTTCAGAGAATTTATTTTATAAATCGTTCATAAGACAACTGTTACAAACGTAAATCACATGGGGAACATGCCCATTCATTTTAGTCTAAAATAGTAGCAAAGGTTGAACTACTTGAACAGTGCCACATATCTAAACTAGAAGAAAATGTTGTTATATCTGCTGATGTTAGAACTCTTACATAAGTAATTTTTTCTGACATGATTTCTCTATTAGTTATAATGTAATCAATTTACAGATTTTTGCCCTCTTGCATTCTCCCATGTTATATGCAGTGATTTCTTCTTTTTACTACAAGAAATAAAAAATCAGATAAGAGAAGAAAAATATGTACTATTTTCTTTTTCATCAGATGAATTTACAATGTTCTTTCTTTGCGTTTTGAAAAGAAAGTGCAAATGATGTTTTTCTTACTATTTTTGCCATTTATAACATCTGATACAATCTTAAGAGTGACATTTTACTGCTTTTCTCCTACACAAGTAAAAGATATAAGATAATGATATTGTTGATTCTGTCAAACTTCCTTGTAGTGGAAATTTTTATTACAAAACTTGCATATAAATGTAAATCTCCCACACAAGAAATTGGAACATTTTCACCTTGCCAGCATTGCTAACACACAGCACATCAATGCTATGTGTTGGCAAGGTGAAAATGTTCACGTTATTATTTATATATTTTATTTATTACTTTTATTTTATTATTTATTTATTTTTTGGTGAAATAGTTTGTTTCAATTGTAGCATGTTTTCCCTATTGATAAAAATTGATATTTCATGGAAAACAGAATTTAAGTATTATGAGATGACATGAGCATATTCTGTTGATGATTACTCTGTAGGTATTCTGAAACAGTATGTTCTAATAGTAACTGTTTTTCTTTCTTTCCTATTATAAATAAAAATTTGGTAATAACAGTAATTAATCTCATTTTATGTGTTCTTCCTGAGTGAATGAGAATAATATTATATTATTGTTTCGTAATTATTCTTATGATTATTGTAGAATTGAGTTTACATTTATTTGATAACATAGTATGTTTTCTGATATAAATTGATATACATTAAAGTCCCTTTATCCTACATTTTGTAAAATATTACTAATAATAATAATAATGCTATTTTCTTTGTTCTATATTCCGAAAGTAGCCATATTTCTTGTTTTTGAGACTTTCATAGCTCATCCAGAAAAACTTTGCTCTGTGAAAAACTGTCATCGTTAGATTTCTGAAACAATAGAAAAATTATCCCAGTTTCATTCTGTTTTATAAATTAAGGTTCTTCCCCATGCAAAACAAATAAATCAGCCAGCAAATGTGCGTTTCCCAGGGTATTAGATATGTCATCCATAATATATGCCTCTAAAGCAGATGTCTGGAGATTGCAACAATTTTCTTCGGTTAGAAAACTGGATTTGAAATTGATGTAGTACTATGAGACCCTTCATCAGGTCTTTTCAGCTGAAAGTTATACAGTCGCATTTTTCAACAAACAGGCAAAGCCCTGGAAAATAAACACACAATACTTGCCTCATAGTTGCTTCTGCCATAATTCCAATCAAAAACAAAACACGGCCTTAGTCTACTCAATCATTTCCCTGATTAAGACAACTAAGTTACGGTAGCCAACTGCAAAGGGTCACTGCTTTTTTTACTAAGTGGTGGTGAATTAGAATGTTCAATATTGGCCTGATTTATAATAATCAGGAAATAATATATTTTTTCTTATTTATAATAATCAGGAAATAATTTTCTAATGTATAATAATCACCACCTAGTTTCTGTATTGAAAAATTAAAGTTATGTGGAACAATTGCTAGAGAAAAATAACAAATTAAATAAAAACTGCACCTATGTTTTATAACAGTTTTCGGGTGTGTGATAGTAATGCAGCAGGAGATGGGGGGGGGGGTTAAGCTGTCAAAGGTGAAATAAAGTTCAATTCTATTGTAAAATATGGAAATTAAATTTCACATGTGATGCATGTGCATATACATATTTTGAATGATAAAATATAAGCAAAAGTATCACTTTAAAATTGGACATAATATCTAAACTAGCAGAAAATATATACATATCAATTTAAACCATAACCGTTAATTTCATTTTGTAATCATCAATTATACAAGGAAACCAAGAAGTTGAAAGTGCAAAGAACAGTAGATTATGATGTAAAGAAAAAAAATTTAGTGATATGATTGAAGAATTTCATGTTATTCTCTATAAAGCAAAGTCGCCCAAGTGCGTTCTTCAGGAAATCTATGAAGTATTCTTCGAAATATGATTTTGAACAAAAATAAAAATAACATAATCTGGAAAGTTGGCAGCTAGTTTTTTTTTTTTTAAATAATATTTCAAATAATTATTCTGAATTAATTTCTTCGAGAACAAAGAAAATGTTTTGTAAAATTAGCACAGAAAAGTTAAAAAATGAAATTGGTCCTCCAAGGTAAGGCAATATTTAAGTAAAGAAACTATGCGAGGATCTTTATTTTCTCAAGCCATTAAAATTGTATTGTACAATAAAAAGAGAAAATAAAAATAATTTCTATATTTTTAGTCTATCCAATATAACTAAGATCCAGTCACTCAGTATAGAACAAGAAACTGTGTTTCTTGTTAAAGGCAACTGCCACGAACATAAGGGATTATCACACTTTCTAAACGACATAACGGCCAAATTGCATTTCTTATCCATGTTCTTTTAACAGGTAGTCTGAAACGTATCCAGATTTAGCTGGACATCTATAGACGTCCTAGCTGGTTGGGAGGTTAATGTATGGAATGGTTACTGTTTTATTATAGTCTTGTTTATTTTTGTTTTTTAAGTGAGGGCTTGTACAGAATTTTGTCGATAGTATTTTGACTGTAACCATTTTTTAGGAAGATATTGCTGATAACTTTTAATTCATCTTTATGTTCATTGGAGCTAATCTTCAAAGCCCTGTTTTTAAGTGTATTAATGATCCCTAGTTTTTGTGTTAGGTGGTGGTAGGAGTTTTTGTGTATATATTGGCCAGTATGTGTCCGGTACACAGTGAAGGAAAGACTGCAAAGGAAGACGTGTGACAAGTGTATCTAGAAATGGAAGTGTGTTCTGCTTTTCAATCTCAATTGTGAATTGTATGTATTTGTGTTGATTTATTTTATTTTAATTTCACTAGAGGTCAGGCCAGCAGAATAATCGTTGATCAAATCATTGTCTCTTCAGCATACTATGTGAAATGTAATTTAGCTTCTCTCTCTCTCTCTCTCTGTGTACTCCAGATGAAGGTCAAAATGTCAGGAAATTAAAATAATTATTTATAACACAGTTGTAGATTCCATAATTTGTGTAAAACGAGTCTCTCTCAGATCTTTGTAAAATAAGTCAATATCCTCGTCTGTGCTGTCAGATATAGGTGCATATATTTAGACTATTGATATATTAAGTGGTTTTGCTTGAAGTCTTGCTACTGTTATTTGTTCATATGACATAGTGTCAGAGTAGCTACAGCTCGGTCAGTTTTGTTGATGACTTTTAGTTGGAAAAGACCAGGTTTGAATCCTGTTTATGACATAACTTTTATTGGGCCTTTTCAGTTGAAAGTGAGTTAGATGGTCTTATACAGAGGTAGCAGTGTTTTTCATCCTGCAAAACAGGCAAACAGCCAGAACTTATACGCTTCACAGCCATAATACACAATGCAGATAAAATTAACTGCCCTATTAGAGCATTATTAGGTTTAAAAGATGCCAGGATACTTAGATGTGACTTGGCATCTTTCAAGCTTAACATGAAAGAGGAAAATGGGAAATGGTAATAATAACCTCTTACAGTGTGACATATGCATGGTTTAATTACAAAATCATTTCAGAAGTATGGCCAAGTACCTGCAAATTACATAGTTACAGTATAAGCAGAAATAAGCTGAACAGTTTAAATGAAATTTTTTTTCATATAGGATATTTTAAATATGTTTGCTGCAAATGAATGATAAGTTGTATATATATTTCATAAAATTACCAATTTTGTATGATTATGGACTAAGTATGTAGGCTGGATTTCAACTTGTGCATGAATACACATACAATTTACAAGGAAGAGTTTTGCTGGTTTTTTTAATTTAGCTTATTTTGTACTATGCTGAAAATTTAGATGTTTTTCTGTCTCTATCCTTATTTCAGCATAGGTATGAATTTTAATGAAATTTATTTTTTTGGGTTCATTTCTCAGTTTGTGTACCATTAAATATTTCTTATTACACACACATGCATATCACCATGAAGTCCAAAAATTCATTACAAAAGCTTACATTAACTACTATTCATGCAACATCTGTCATACTTTCCTTGAATTATTTATGTACAAAGCACTCATTGCATTTGGCTCATTTACCATTCTCCAAGAAAAAATAAAAAATCTAGTCCTCTCAGCCTTGCTTACCACATTTACAATATCCAGGTTTAACCCGTTCTTCTCCTCCTGTTGCATATTGAAAATTTCCTTCTGCATTAGCTCTAGAAAAAAAAAAAAAAAAAAAAAAAAAAACTTGCCACATTCCCTCTTTTTTTCTCATCTACTTGTTTTTAAACCTACAATTGTTCCATCTGTCTTCATGGGGAGCATTTCACAGATTTATCATCTCTTGTTTGCTTGTCTATGGATCCTCTCCCGCATCACCTTTATTAACTATTGCCCCAACCAATTTTATAACATTAGCAAGCAACTGGATATCCCCACTCAAATAATTTTGTATGTACAAATAGCAAAGACAGATCCCTGTGGTACATGCTAGTTGTCTTCCTTCTCCTAGATTCTTCTTCTCCATATACTATCTGTCCATCAGTCACATCCTCTTATCCGGATGTATTAACAAAATTCATATCCATCCTCATCTCATTTTCCTTTTTCCCTCTTTTACCTTGCTGTGTCAAGGGTTAATAATCAGACCTCGAGCCATTCACAGGATAAGATGGTCAGCCCTACGCTCTGGTGTATTCTATGGCTGTAGTGTTGAGTTTTCAAGGTCAGTTTGTCTGCTTTGCGGGATGAAAAACCCCAGAATAACCTCGGGAAAAAACCTGTCCATGTCCAAGACCAGCTAACTTGGCTATGGCTGAGGAAGATCCTTAAGCTCCTCATGTCGCCGACAGAAATCGAACCTGGGGAAGGAGTGAGGACACTCCTTCCCCGGGCATATGGTTGCAAAGCGCATAGCCACTAGGCTACTCGCACGGTTAGCCGAGTAGCTATCCATCCTATTTGCTCCAATTTATCATAGTTTCATGTTGCAAAGTTTAGCAGTAGTGCCATAGCCATTTCCTTTATCCAACCCTTCAGTATTAGGATAAGAACTCTCCTTCACAGACCCATGCTGTCCTCTGTAGAGTATTCATATCTGCTCATTCCTGATTTCTTCCCTTTATATACTTCTCCAATACCTTAATTCCACCCATTTGCTACCTCAGCCTTGGAGGCTTCTTTATGCAGTGCAATTATTTTTTTCCTCTATCCACTCTTATGAGCTTTTTGAGAGCTAGTAGTACCTCTGACCAAGCTATTTAAGCCTAGTCAGAGACACTTGCAATTTCTTTGCACATTCTCATAATAGATGGACTGATATCCCATCTAATTCCATGACTTTATTTTACATGACATGATTTTATTGGATATTAGCTTTGATTCTGCATATTTAAAGCACCTTCAGTTTTCACATCAGCTCCAGTCTCTGCAGTATCTTTACCTGGATGATACCTTTTGAAGAGTGGTCAGTGACTGAGCTAACTCGTAAATGAAAAATGCTTGTTATATTCTTGTTTAATCCTTTACCCAAGTGTAAGCATACAAAGTTTGCATGTGAAGTTTCTTCATGACATCAACTATTTCTTCTGCTTCACCATCATTCTACTCACATATCTTCTTAACATTTGTTAGTTATCCTTCCATAGTAATTCTTCCTTTTACTTATCATGTTGCAAAACAACTTTAGAATTTCCTTTGGCCTTCTCTGCTAATTTTCTAATAACCCAGCTTTGCCTTCTTTACCATTCTGATCACCCTTCTTACTTCTGATGTAGCTCTTACTTAATGATGCCACTCATTTAACATCTGCCTGATTTATGAGGGTGTTGTTATGTCGACTGCGCTATTGTTACAGCTGCTATGAATGATTCTTTATGTCAACTGGTTCATTGTTATGTCGGCTGTGCCATTGTTATGTCGTCACTTTTCTGTTATTTCTCTATCCTAAATCCCTGTTGTACCTACTAAGCCTGAAATCTCTAACCTATCTCTCTGGGGCCACTTCTCCTTTCGGAACTCTGACAAAATTTGTTTGATATAGCTGCGCCAGCCAGAGTCCTAGTACCGAAGAATGCTTGTACAAAGAAACCTTCCCAGGATTCAAGTATTACCTAATCTTGTTAAAGTATTAAGTGTCTATAGAAACTTCAACATTGCAGTCATGGCCTATAAATTTCTTTAATTTCCCCTTGTTCACAGGTCTGAACTTTAGCAAGTGGTAAAATCAGTCTCATGCTCAGACAAACTCAGACTTACATAGAAAAAACATGTTTATTAATTATCAAATTACATACAGTAAACTTCCACACATCAAATGTATGTCATATCAAAATTATAATTCACTAGCTAAGCAATAGGGAACATTCTAATTATCAAATACTCTATTTACATCTCTAGGTTAAATAAGTACACATTCATCATAAAACACTAGTTCAAAATTCTAAGTAAAACTTGCTAACAAAAGATCAATTCACATTCAACTAAGTGTTGCATACTCTCAGGCTTTCAGACTACTAGTCCAATATGATTAACACGTTACTGAGCACAAAGAGTCACTTAAAAGTTCTCTTTCTTGTCAATTAGAAATCTGTTCTTCTCTCTTTGCCCCAATACTAATTGTTACAAGTAATGTACAGTAAATAAGGAATTTACTGTACATTACCAGTGTCCTGAGAGGATATCGCGCTTCTTTCGTCCATCCTTTGTAGTCAGATGTCTTTCTGCTTTATTGAGTCGCATCCACATGGAGGTTACGCCGATTGACGCAAATCGCCATCCCTTGCACTTTGCCGCACAAATGCTCGTCTACCGGATCGATATCGTCGTCTCGACCGTCCTTTTTGGGGAATTTTTCCGCTGTCTTGCATCGGTAAACTTTTACCGATGGCCCTAGTTGGTGTCTGCCATCAGCTCACATATAGCATGCCCGACTTCTTCAGATAGCAACCGGGAAGGAGATTACTTCCGGCACTGTCGATCGGTCAGTACTCTGCTTGACCACACGAGAAAACAGGAAAAACGTGGGGTTCAAACCCTAGTGAACTCTCTTTTTATTTTTAGTTTTTTTGTAGCGCCCTCTTTTCGTATTGGAGGATCTCTCAACGCTTCCATTGCAGGCATTATGTCATTAGGCAGCTAGCTAGTAACCTTTTGAACCTTTGTTTGCACTTAGATTTACATTCTTACACAGAGTATAATTTTGACATCAATAACTTTAACAATATAATTCTACTTAGACATACAATTTTCTCCTCAACTTTACTTCTTTCTAAGGTAATTATAACAGGTTTTCTTTTATATTTTGCTTTCTTAACTAATAATACAAGTATTTCTAGCTCAGAATTGTTTCTTGTTAAATCTTGAATGAATGATTCTTTTGTTGAAAGAGTCCCCATTCAAGATCTAACAAAGGCCCCTCCTTTTTCTAAAAAAATTCTTCACCAGAAAAATTTTTTTTCTTACTCTTCCCTCATTTCTCCAGGTATGACTCTTTCATTTTGTCTGTCTCAAAATCAAATTTCTCTTGGGCCAGGATGCATTCCTTGAGTTCTCAGAGATCACTTGACATATGCAAACCGTTGCTCTGTTCATCCTGCTTTCCTAGAGATTGATAAGTGTCACTTGTTGTCCTGCTGTGAGGTCTCTAAGCTTTGTCACCATCAATGATGTGGTTACCTTCTATTGTCCTTTGTGCATGACATTCTGTCTCTCGCTTGTGATCTCATTATCTTCTGATACTTTGACTTTATCATTACTTTGAGCACCAGGTTTCTTCTTCTCCTTTGGTGGGGCAGTCTCATTTGATCTTGGCTGAGAGCAAACCTCATGTTTCTCCTCTTTCCTTTTCAACTCGGCATCCTTTATGCACTGATGCTTGTTGTTCAGAGGGACATCTCTCCTTCCTTGGTCTTGATAGTTTTGATTTGTCATAGCAATATTTCTTCTCCAATGAAAACAAATTTCTTCTCTAGAATAGTCGCATGAGAAACCATATTTTTTCAGAAAATCCTCCCCCAGAATCAACGAGATTTGAGTGAGTTCTTGGGTAGAATCAAGAAGTTATGCAATGCACATAAGCCAAACTCCAGCAGTCCCACTCTCAGTCTTACTAATTTAGTGGCATGAGTTGTGGAGGGGGATATCCCTAAAAGTCCGATGGGTTTTCTCAGCCGTTTAATTCTTCAATTTACACAGGGCTCCAGTTCCTTGAGATACCTCTCCGAGATTATGGAAGCTTGGGAACCGGTGTCAATGAGTGCCTTGAGATTCCTTCCACAGATTCTTGCATTTACTGCCATTCCAGGGAAGTGTCTTTTGCCCTGTTGCCCCTTTTATCAAATGGTCTAGCACAAATTTGTGACGTTGTTTCTGATTGATACCTTCCTCTCGAGTTTCTAGTTGTAATAAAACAGTCTCGGGCAAGATGTCTCAATTTGTTACAATTGCTAGGAACTTCTCTGCGAAAAGCCGAGAATTTTAGCCTTTTATCATCTCCATCCGAGGACAAAGGAGAACTCGTCTGACACTAGGCAGACAGTTCTATCAATTTCTGCATTAAGGAATTCATTCTCTCCAGCACTGGTTGTTGCAATCTCTCAACTTCTCAATGAATCATACTAGTTATTTTATCTTCTGGAAAGGAAAGCGTCTCCTGATCTTTGGGAGGACCTAACATCAACTGACTCATGACAGAGTCAAGCCGCTCTATAACTGGTTGTTGCAGCCTCTCCACCTCCTTCCTGACTAGGGAGCGAACCTCACAAAAAGCACAGGCACCAACTGCAACACTGCAAACTGACTCAGTTTTGTTTCCTTCATTACCTCTATGCACTTTTTGTTTTTCTTTCCTTTCCAATCACTGTTTTATAGGATTGGGATCCCCACCAGTGTCTCTACTTTCTTTAATCACATTAACTGGTCCTACTGCAGCTGTGGGACAAATATCCCCAAGCAGCTGTTCTCTTTCCTTTACTGCTTCGTAACAACTCTTCAAACAATTTACCCCTTTCCCAAAAGCTGTTTCCCTCAGTTCCTGCCTTAAGCCAATTCTGAAATGTTGAAAAACAGCCCAATCAAAGTGATGTTTTTCCTCGTCGGCCACACTGATAGTACTACTAGGAAGGGTAAGCAACCTATTATGAAAATCAGAGACGCTTTCCTTCTCTTTTTGTACCATCCTTTGAAGTTTCCAGAGGTTAGGTCCTATGTTTTTCGTCCTAGAAAATTGGGAAATTAGAATTTCCTTAAACCTCTGGTAATCCAAAGTTTCTTTTAGGATTGGCGAAGAGTAAAAGAAGCTTTTCGCTCTTCCAACTAGTTTACTGCAGAGCAGAATAAAAAGCTGGAAGTCACTTCATCGCCCAATCTTTCTAAGCTCTTCTATATACTCAAAGAACGATCGCGCATCATCTGTGTCTTCTCCGGAGAGCTGAGGAAAAATCTGTTGAGGGTTTATGGTCTTAAAGAATTCCGAATCAGAAGCTGAATTGTTTAACTCGGAGCTCGACGGAAGAGACATACCTGTACCTTTTTAGTTTACACTGTCTTACAAAGTTCAATTTTCAAAGTTCCCTTCCAAAATTTTCTTGATTGCTGTGCATGAGACTAAGACCAACTCACTGTGAATGACCAAATTCCTTAATTTTATGGATCAAACACATCCTGTTGACTGCTACGCCATTGTTACAGCTACTATGAATGATTCTTTATGTCGACTTGTTCATTGTTACATCAGCTGTGCCATTGTTATTGGTCACTTTTCTGTTATTTCTGTATCCTAAATCCCTGTCGTACCTACTAAGCCTGAAATCTCTAACCTATCTCTCTGGGGCCACTTCTCCTTTCGGAACGCTGACAAAGTTTGTTATAAATATAAATATAGCTGCGCCAGCCAGAGTCCTAGTACAGAAGAATTCTTGTAAATCTTGAATGAATGACTCTTTTGTTGAAAGAGTCCCCATTCAAGATCTAACAGTGTGCTGAAAAGTTGTGATAATCACCATGAAGGAATTAAGGTAGAACCATGTAAATTACGCATTATTCTAAAAGGAAAAAAAAAATATTACTATTGATGAAACATGGGATTAATGGATTTTAAGATATGTTCTTTCTTGTGATTATATCAGTTGCTTTAATATCGTTTTTGTTCTAGGTGTTTATCAGAACTTTTCTGTCCCCCCCACCCATATTATCTCATGTAGAGGTCAATATGTTTCTAATATTCATATTAGCCTCTATTAACCAGCTCTCTAATCCACATTTACTTCTTAACTGAAGATTTTCACATGTTTAGTAACCTCCCAGGTCAATTCTTCCATCACTCATATCCAACACACACTCTCCTCCCCTTCATCATTTGCAGTTTTAAATAATTATCTCTTAAAAGCTGTATAAATTCCATTTATGCAGCTTCTAAGAGCTTCTGATCTTCTGAATTTTAAAATCTTCAGATAAGATTTTAAATGCTTACTTTTCAGATGACTTTATAAAATTTAACTTTTCATGTATATTTTAGGAAGTTGATGCCATTCTGCATTCGGTAAAGCAGCTTTCCTCTGCACTCCGTTACTTTCAGGATGTAGTAGAGAAAAATACATTGCAGATGTTACCTGGTTCTGCCAGTGTTGTATTAGAAACTGTCTTAGCTATACATGCTGCTCTCAGGGAATTATTAGACAATGAACAAAGGTAAGAAAAGTTGATATAGAAATAAGTTCTTTTCATAATCCACTAATAGACTGAGAGAAATATTTTTACTGATCGTGTTTGTATGGGATCAGCTCAAAAAAAAGTTAAGACTAAAGGTATGAAAAATTTGTACTTACAGAATCTAGAGGAGGGGATTTATTTCTTCCAAAGTGAGTTCCTTCTTTTCATATGCATTTTAATTCATGTTCCACCTCATTCTTTGGTCCCCATCCCATCATTCTACCCCATCATTAATTAAAATTATAATAACAGAATGTAAAGTATTATTTATTAGTAGAATTTTTGCCTGAGTATCACAAGCATCTTCAGTACATGTATAAAGCTAATTAAACAATAACTGACAATTCCAAAAGGCACCACCTAAGTAGCCAATGTAAGATAACTAAAAAAAGTTATTAAATTTACTAACTTATTTAAAAAAAAAACCAGAAAAATAAATCAATCAATCATATATTTGCTTACTTGGGAAATGGAGTAAAATAGCTTGGTATCTTTAACATTTATTATACCCAAGGTAAAATACTTTCTATATATATATATATATATACACAATTAAAAAAAGTTACGAAAGATTAGCTGATTTATAAGGTACTATCTCCCACAAAGGGGATAGACACAGACCATTGGATCTGTTTAAGTTAGGAGAGTGAAGTAAAGTTTTGCGTGTTTCTTTATAAAGCCGTTCCATGAGGGACCTACTTTTGTGAGGGACCCTTGTCTTGTTCCAATGAACTCTGTCTGGTGCTGATGGCACGCTCTACAAGTCCAGACTGTTCAGGTTCAAGGTATTGAATATAAGCCTGGTGTTCTTCTAGCCAAATAAAAGCAGATCTTCCTTTTGTCCAAAATAAGATAACCTACAAGAGCAAGGAATCTGATAGGCAACTGGATAACTGAGATGTGGAAGCTTGTCCTTTGGAGAACGAGAAAAGTGGAGATTTTTCTGACTGGTCAAAAGGCAACAAAAATATTTAGTGGTTTTAAAACTTTTGCTATGCACTCACTAATGCCATGCACATAAGGAATAGGAATACATGTTATTTCTTCTGTATATGAATAGGAAGATATATCAAAACTACTCAAAGCTCTTTTGATGAAGGAATTCTTATATCCATTAGATAAAAAAGAGGAAATAATATATTGCAATTCTTTCTGTAATAGTTCATCTGAAGAACAAAAGAAGTGGGCCTGATGAACCAGTGTTTTAATAGTTTCTACCTTTTGACTGAGATGGTGATGAGATTCAGAATGGATATAATGGCCTCTGAGTCTGCTTCCTATAGACTGAGAAATGTAGGTTACCATCTGGTAAAACCTTCTTTGGTCGTCCACCTAGATTGTATGGTCTTCCAAAAGTTCATAAAGGTATTTCATTGAGACCAGTTGTAGATTGTATAGGTTGTCCCACTTATAAAATGTTTATGAAATTTACTCACTTCAACTAGAAGAACTGCTACTTATATAAAAAGTATTTTGGATTTCGAATCTTCATTTGGACGCTTTGAATATTATGATTAGTTTTGTTGTTTCATTATTTATTAATGTTCTTTTATCTGACAGCATTGAATTACTGCAACAAGACATTCTGGTTATTTTTCCTTTAAAAACAAGTTATATAAACAAATCGAAGGAACAACAATTGCTATTCGTGTTTCTCCTGCTATTGCCAACTTCTTTATGGAGCACTTTAAACAATGTATTTTTGATAACATTTCTCCTAGACCTACTCATTGCTTCAGATACGTAGATGAAATTTTTGCTATCTGGAATGGCTCTTCTGATGAATTACAACAGTTTCTCTCTAAATTAAATGCATTTCATCCAAGGACACAGTTCACCCTAGAAGTGAGAGTAAACAAGCAGTTTAGATCTTTTAATTCTTTGCCAACTAGATGGTAACTATATTTCTCAGTCTATAGGAAGCAGACTCATACAGGCCATTATATCCATGCTGAATCTCATCACCATTCCAGTCAAAAGGTAGGAACTATTAAAACACTGGTTCATCGGTCCCCCTCTTTTTGTTCTTCAGATGAACTATTACAGAAAGAAATGCAATATATTATTTCCTCTTTTTTTATCTAATGGATATAAGAATTCCTTCATCAAAAGAGCTTTGAGTAGTTTTGATATATCTTCCTATTCATATACAGAAGATATAACATGTATTCCTATTCCTTATGTGCATGGCATTAGTGAGTGCATAGCAAAAGTTTTAAAACCACTAAATATTTTTGTTGCCTTTTGACCAGTCAGAAAAATCTCCACTTTTCTCGTTCTCCAAAGGACAAGCTTCCACATCTCAGTTATCCAGTTGCCTATCAGATTCCTTGCTCTTGTAGGTTATCTTATTTTGGACAAAAGGAAGATCTGCTTTTATTTGGCTAGAAGAACACCAGGCTTATATTCAATACCTTGAACCTGAACAGTCTAGACTTGCAGAGCATGCCATCAACACTAGACATTGAGTTCATTGGAACAAAACAAGAGTCTTTCACAAAAGTCGGTCCCTCATGGAATGGCTTTATAAAGAAAAGTGAAACTTTACTTCACTCTCCTAACTTAAACAGATCTGATGGTCTACGTCTATCCCCTTTGTGGGAGATAGTACTTTATAAATCAGCTAATCTTTCGTAACTTTTTTAATTGTATATCTCATCTCATCTTCCTTTCCCTCTTTTACCTTGCGCTGTCGAGGGTTTATTAATCATTGGACCTCAAGCCATTCACAAAATAAGGTGGTCAGCCCTAGAATAGAAGGTGTATTCCATGTCTGTAGTGTTGAGTTCTCAAGGCCAGTTTGCCTGTTTTGTGGGATGAAAAACCCCAGAATAACCTTGGGGGGGGGGGAACCCTACTGTCCACGCCCAAGACCAGCTAACTTGGCTATGGCTGAGGAAGATCCTTCAGCTCCTCATGTCGCCGACGGGAATCGAACCTAGGACACTCCTTCCCCAGGAAAATGTTGCAAAACGTACAGCCACTAGGCTACCTGCATGGACTATATATATATATATATATATATATATATATATATATATATATATATATATTTATTTACTTATTTATTTATCTGTTTTTTTTTTTTTTTTTTTTTTTTTTTTTTTTTTTTTTTTTTTTTTTTTTTAAATAAGTTAGGAGATTTATTGACCTTATTTAGTTATTGTTTAATAGCTTTATACCTGTACTGAAGATGCCTGTGATACTCGAGCGAAAATTTTACTAGTAAATAATATTTTACATGAGTTAATTTTGTTGTTATAATTTTAATTAATATGTCTACTCACGATATTTCCTTACTGAAACATATTACACCCCATCATTTAGCCAATTTTCAAATAAGGTACTTTAATATACTTAATGTGAGAGAGGATGAATGAAAATTGCCAATTTTTTGAAATGTAGTTTGTGATGTTTAATTGGTTTGTAAATTGAGTTTTGGATTTCTTCTGTGAGGAACTCTAGACATACAGAATGAGCAAATATTTGCTATGGGAATGGAGGAGAGTAGTACAATATCTTATGTTTTTAGCTATTGACAAAAAAAAAAAAAAATGTGGTGCAAATTAAGTTCAGCAGAATCTGCTGTATGGAGTGAATGGCTCTGTTAGTGTTTTGTTGCTATATTACTGGACAGAATTGTGGCATGATTATGAACTTCTGCCTTACAATCTGTGAACTTAAGAAAATTTACAGAAAGAGAAGCAGCTATTGTGTGTACAGAAAGTGTAAGTTGTAGGTTTTTGTTTTGTTTCGCATTCTGTGAAACCATACTTAAAATAGCCTGTTAGATTCAGGCTGGATAAATTTTATTGAAATTGGGTATTTGGAAACCTTACAAAATATTAAGCCATCCTATATATCAGTTCAGTATGACTATTTGTAAAGGACATCGAAGGAAAACAGTTCAGAATTACCTTTTCAATAGCTTCACATTTCTACACTGGCTGAATGGAATTAATGAAAATCCACTTATGAAAGATTGTAAGTCTGTAATAGATAAGCTAGGGGTTAAATAATCCAAAACTGTACTCTAGAAATCAAACAACTTTTTCTGTTCTTCAGTTAGCAGCATGGTATTCACATTGGACAATGAAATTCTTCTACTACTTAGTCATTTATATACATTTATGCTCATGGTGGAATTTGAACCCATAGCTTGCTAGTTGTAGAGCAGATATACCAACTGCATATCTATAAAAAATTAAATCCTTTGAATTTTTATTATAGTCAGACCATTTCTAATGCAAACTCATGTGTTGCATACATAATTAAATATGGGTCAAAATGCCAATGCATTATGACTTTTGTCCCATAATTTTTATAGAAACATTACCACTAAATAATTCTTTGAATAACATAAAATTTGTCAAAGACATCATGGTAGTTCTTTCAAAAACTAGAAATTTCAGTAGTCAAAAATTCAACTCAACACAGTTTTGAACTGTACTATTATATGTAGACAGTTATAAGAGGTAACTAATCCTAATGTTTGGTTGGTGTAATGTGTAGAGAGCAGTCAGCAGTTTTTATTAAATTAGTCCTGATAAAAGATTTCTTTCCCTCCTAATAATTTTTATTTCAAAATAGTTTGAAATTCTAATATTTTCCCTTACCCTTTCTTTTTGTTATTATTGGACTTTTTTTATTGGACCAGTGATTTAATTCAAATTTTAATGAAATTTGGTATTTAGGCTCACTATTAAAATGTTAATTTAATGGCAAAATTAGGCAAAACAAACTGTCTAGAGTACATATGGCAAAAAGAGGTCTGGGATTTATTTATTGTGACAATGAATCGTATATTACACAAGAATGCTGTTAATAAATAAAGCAGCATTTATCAACTGTCTTTCAGATAGGTAGAAATAAATACTGATTACTGTGTAAAAGCATAATGTATTCCTAACATGAAGCATGAGAGTACTGTTTTGTCGCTGTTTTCTCTCTTTTTTTTTTCTATTTATTATATTCGATGCACTATATTTAATTTTATCCTTTCTTATTTCAACCTCTTCTATCAAATTCCTACTGCCTGCACCTTTTGTGATATAGGTTGTGCCATTGTTATGTGGCCTTCTCTTTGTTTTAATTTTATCGTTATGTTTCCCTTTTTTACACTTTTCCTTACGTAACTTAACATTCTAAGGGCCACCAGAAATTACCTGTTCCCTGAATACTATGAGCTATCCTATTCACTCAGGCAAATTTATTTACTGTGCCAGCCTGGGCCTTTAGGGTAGAACTAAACTCAGCCTAAGAATAGTCATAGGATATCAGGTGCTACTAATAATCTTAACTGAAATTCGGAAGCCTTAGGTTTTCTAGTTTATTGCAGTCGTGCCCTCTTAACTCTTAACTGGGATATCCCAGCGCACACCTATAATCATAGGTTCGTATTTTATGAAGGTCAGTCAGCATGATCAGAAGCACAGATATGTAAAGTATCAAATAATTTTAATGAACTCATTATGCAATGCAAAACAAAATAATTATTAATTCTAAATTAAACTTCTACTTTTCTCTCACCCTCTCGCTCTTAAAATAATTAGGCAATGATCTCTAAATTTTTGCAAATTAAATATTTCAACATATTTTACATTCTTATCTACAACTCTATTGGGCATTTAGCACATTGATAATCTCTCTCGAATGAATTACGACAAAATCTCTATCAAACCCTTTTGAAATGAACTTTAAGGAAAGTTCATTTCAAAAGGGCATAGAGTCATTTACAAAAATCTTAGTAGTTCACACTTTCTTCTAATACACACTATTAGTCAATTCTCAAAGGGGGCTAGAACAAGTAAAAGTACTTATCTACTCTTTATCGGTTTCTTTCTGTCCTTCCTTCTTTGTTAAGAATCTGGCTATCTCAATTCTTTCGCCACATGGGATACACGTGCTCTCCTGAGCCGGTCGCTATTTCTCTGCTAAGGTTTTACGTCAACGACCTTTTCACTGGCGGCCTATGCTCGATCTTGCCGGCATGGCACGGCATGCTGCAGTGCCATGCCAGAACTTCTCGAGAGTCAGCTCTTAAAAATAAGAGCTGAACTGCGATGAACACTTATAGCACTCGGAGAGAAATGCAGGAACAAGAAAACGGGGGGGATTCAATTCCGTGTTGCCGGTTTTTATACGCTCCGGAACGCCACCTTTCCGAGTTTGAATTTCTCTTATCATCTCACCTATTGGTCTCCTATTGGTGACATAACTGATCAACATATGGGACTTTCTATTTCCGAGGATGTATGCATCACGATATTTTCTCAAATTTGATGCCCGCGGGCGCATACGCTGCTCTTGTAGCGTTAGGGCGATCTTTGCCCTATGTTGCTGAATAACTTGCATTCTATCACTTGTAGAAAATCACTAATTATTTCTCTTATAACTGCCCCTTTTTGCTGACTTACATTCATGCTTGACATACAGATATATATTAATTTTAATTCACATAATTCAAAGTTTAATATACAAGTTGTTTTTTTACAAAAAAAAACATAGTTATACTGTGCTAAAAGATGAGTATGCATATTTATTTTATGTTTACTGTTAGATTCTGGAATGGTGACGTCATGTAAAATGAGGTCGCCTATTTCAGATCTAACAGTAGCGCTCTTAGTTAGAACCATACAAAATTGTTATACCCACCTGACATCATAAAAAATTAGTTTATTATGTCAATTTTTGGGGGGAGAGGGGGGGGGATGATATAATTTTGATTAAACTGAACAGAACACTAGGCCCTAATTTTTTAGTGGGTTTGAGTATAAAATTTTGTATGTTAGCAACAAAAACATATGTGATGTCATGGTTTCTTGCTTCTGTAACAGTAATAAGAAGTTTGCTAATGGCAAAAAAAATAATTTAGTTGCAATCTTCTAAATTATTACCAGTGTTCTCTTCCTCACCCCATAAAAGAAACTGTAATCTTACTAAGTGTTATTTTCCTTCTAATGCCTGTAAATTTAATTTTATGCTGCATTCTAATTCACATTATCCTCAATTCCTGTTTGTTACTTTCTGCATGAACACTTAGGAACTGAGATTCTGAAAACATTTTCACGAAACCTTCATTTGACTGAGCTGTGTTGACAGATTTTTTAAAAAATTGGCCTCATCACATGTTAAAAACATCTATACACATTTACGAGGGTGGTCTGAAAAGTTCTCGGCCATAAATGGCAACACTAGCGACAAGATTTTTTTTTCTAGTGAAATTGCAAGTCATTCTATCAAGTAGTTTGTTTTATACAACTGTCTGTATTCCTTGAAATGGATAAAATTGAGTATCATGCAGTTATAAAATTCTTTGCAAAAGAAGGTTTAATGCCAAAATAAATTCATTCGAAGTTCATAAAAGTTTATGGGCACTCTTCGCCTTCATTTTCGACAAATAAGAAATGGACTGCCAAGTTTAAACATGGCCATACCAGCCTTGAAGATGATCCATGTGAAGGACATCCAAAAAGTGTAACAACACCAGAAATCATTGATCAAGTGCACGATATGGTTGGATGACTGGCGAGTCAAAGTGCGTGTAATTGCTGAGACTATAGGCATTTCAAAAGAACATGTAGAATATATTTTGCATGAAGATTTGCAAATGAAAAAGCTTTGTGCAAGATGGGTGTCATGCTTGCTCACAGCAGATCAAAAATGCACTCACATGAAAATCTCTGAGCAGTGCTTGGAGTGTTTTAACAAGAATAAAACTGATATTGTGTGTTGATTTATTACTACAGATGAGACTTGGATTCACTATTACACATCAGAATCCAAACAGCAGTCAAAACAGTGGACTGAAGCCAGTTTTTCAGTGCCAAAGAAGACAAAGTCGGTTCCATCAGCAGGAAAGATCATGGCATCGGTGTTTTGGGATGCTAAAGGGCATTTTGTTTATTAATTATCTTGAAAAAGGTAAAATAATAACTGGGTGATATTATTCCGATCTTTTAACCAGACTAGATGAAAAAATTTGTGAGGAAAGACCCGGTTTGCAGTAGAAAAATATCATCTTTCATCAGGACAATCACCTGCCCATAAAGGTGTTTTGGCAATGGGAAAATTAAGGCATCTGCACTATGAATTGTTGAAACATCCACCCCATTCCCCAGATTTGGCTCCCTGTGACTTCTGTCTCTTCCCAAAACTAAAACTCTTCCTCACTGGTCAGCGTTTTTCTTCGAATCAAGAGGTGATTGCAGCTGAAGAGGGATATTTTGCAGATCTTACTGAGAACCACTACAGGGATGGGATAATGGCGCTGGAGCATTGCTGGAATAAATGCATTAGTCTTAAGAGAGATTATGTTGAAAAATACAAATAATTCTGAAATTATAAATTTGTTTTTTCATTGTTAGGGCTGAGAACTTTTCAGACCACCCTCGTAAAAAGAAAACAGCAGTAATGGGTGCTCTTCTAAGAAATAATATTACAGTATATCCATCTAAGATTATTGTCATTAATATACTACTTTATGTATTTTCACTATATAATTTAAGGAAATCACAACGTACTAGGATATGCATTAAAATAAATTTTAATATATTTCAATATTTCGGCAACGTCACGTTGCCATTTTCAAGAACTTAAGAACAAGACACGTGCATGCAGGCACAACAAAACAGTAAATGAGGAAGAAGTCTGAAGCTATTATTTCTCCTAAAGTCTTGATGGTGCCCTCTAGTGGGCAATGTTGGTATTCTTGGGCGATTGGGCTGAAGGTCTTCTGATGTAGGTTACCTAAAATTTGAGGAAGTCTCATGCAGACAAAATCAGAAGACCTTCAGCCCAATCGCCCAAGAATACCAATTGCCCGCTAGAGGGCACCATCAGGACTTTAGGAGAAATAATAGCTTCAGACTTCTTCCTCATTTACTGTTTTGTTGTGCCTGCGTGCACGTGTCTTGTTCTTGAAAATGGCAACGTGACGTTGCCGAAATATTGAAATATATTAAAATTTATTTTAATGTATATCCTAGTACGTTGTAATTTCCTTAAATTATGTAATTTCCTTAGTGAAAATGCATAACCAACGTCTAAAGCCTTTCCACGAGAACTACTTTATGTAATGGACTACTTTATTCTATGGAATATATGAATCCATGGTATACATGGATTCATCAGAATTACATAATATAATTAAACGGAAAAGTGGTTATTTCTTGATGGTTCCATCAAGGTGTGTGTGTGGGGGGGGGGGGGGGTTACAGGATACTCTGATGGGACAGCACATTTAAAAGTCTACATTATTCCAAACTTCTTACCCTTTCTATCTAAATCGATTGGCTTCATGTTTCTTCAGTATAATCAGATCATATAATTTTTTAAGGTACTACTAGTTGCAACAGTTGCAGACTTCTGCTGGAAAATGTTTCATTTTTTTGCCATTTTTTATTTATATTAAGTAATCTCCTGATAATGCTATTAGTCATATAGACAGTGAAACATTCTAGGGATGATCTGGAAGACATTCATCAGCAAATTAGTACAATGAGTGCAGGTCAAGTGATTATTATGGTAGATTAACTATTTAGATATAGATTGGAAGGAAGAAAAATCACAGCAGGAAGGAAATGGAATTTATACACCTTCTTTTATACACATTACTTGAGGCAGCATGTGATGGAGGGGATTTGGGGTGCGAGAATATTTGACCTGGTCATAGGATCAGAAGAACTATTTATAACAAAGGTGGCCACATCACCTTCAATTGGGAAAAGTGACTATGCAGTATTGACTTCAGGGATTGCAAACACATGAATACTTTGTCAAGAAGGACAAATGTGGGATTACAAGCTTAGGAGGAAGCTTGAAGCTCTGCCATGACAAAGCCTCAGGCCTTTATGTCAAGGGAAGGATGCTAGTAGTGTATAGGAGATAGTTAAGGGGCATCTAGAAGAAGCAATATTAAACTACATACCTAAGGTAAGGAGGATAAATCAGGTATGAGTTATATGGAAGAGTAGTATCATTTCTACTGTAGTGATACCTTTCAAGTCAATTTCTTATCAAATAGCAAGAATACTAAGAGCCCACAACATCAGAGTGGTCTTCAAACCAACCACCAACATCAGACAAGTTTTAGGATCTCCAAAAGATAAAGTTCCATTCTACAAATATCCAGGACAAACTTCACGAAGTTTAGAAATTAGACAAAAAGAACATGTTGGTAATGTAAACCACAACAGAAGCATCTCTTCCGGCTTAGCTCATCATTTCTGCACGTCTAACCACACGATAGATTGGCAAAACAGCTCCGTGCCATATCTCGATGATGACTACAGGCATCGTGTATTTGAGGAAGCCACAATAGTACTAATGACCGGTGGAAACCTCAACAGAAATCAGGGTGTAATTCTAAACAGTTCGTGGAAAAACTTAATCCTCTCTCTCAATCAATCTGAACTACAGCTAGCCAGTAATCACATTACAAGTCTACAACAAACACGCATGCGTGATAATGAATAAGAACAATAAGTCATCTCTGTCACGCGAAACGTGTAACCATAGATACTAGTTTGGTTTACAATGTTTCTTATGTTCCTTTTAATTTGCATTTACTAACTTTCATATCTCCATAATGCCTTGAAAAAGCCAGACAGTTTGCTGGCGAAACTGGTAGGTTTGAATAAATGTTTTTATTGTAAAATACTGGTCTCTATTAATTTATTAATAAAATTGTATTTCTATTATAAAACGACCAAAAATGTATAATTTAAGAGTAGTATCATTATTCATAAGCTTAAGTATACTACTGTTAATAATATAGCTGTGGGATATCATCTTGCATTTTGTGAGAATGTGGAAGGGAACAGGCAATGCCTTTGACTAGGCTCTTTAATTTAAGTCTCAGTTCTGTCAGAGTTCCGAGGATACAGGGTAAAATAATTCCAATAATTCCTTTGATAAGGGAGGCTCTAAGACTGCAGTAGCAGTTATAGACCAATCAGTATCTTAGGAGTGGTTGTAAAAGTATTAGAAAAATTGTTCGAAAAGAGAATTCAAGAATGAAGGATAATAATGTAATACTCTGAGGGGCAACATGGTTTTATGAAGGGGTCGGTCATGCCTTTTAGTAATTTACTAACTTTTTATAATAGAGTGAAAGCTGAGTTAGATAAAGGAAATAGTTATGCGATCGATGCTTCTGGATTTTGCAAAGTCATTTGACAGAATGTCACATGGAACTCTGTTATGCAGATCAGAATAAATAGGGAAAAGTTGGGTAGGGTAATAGTTAATCAAGGTGATGTAGAGAGCTCACAGAATGATTTGAGTAGGCTGTCAGTATGGGTGAAAGATAATGGGTGTCAGTTTAATGTGGACAAATGTAAAATTATGCATCAATGTACCACATTGATGGAACTGTACTCCAAAAAATAGATGAAGCTAGGGATTTCAGGGTGGTCATAGACAGAGTTGAAGCTTAGAGGGAATGTTGCCAAGGTAGATCATAAGATTATTTGGCTATTGAAGAATACACTAACAAGTAGAGATAAGAAAATTGTTATCCTCTTTTATAAGGTCTTGATACATCCACGTCTGGATTACTGTGCTTAGGTCTGGTCTCCTGGGTTTCTTGGGGACAAAGAAGTGGTGGCAAAGATTCAGAGATGAGCAACTAAGATGGTGAGTGGTCTGTGGAATGCTTCCTATGAGGATAGATTGAGGGTATATGTGGATTGCAGGTTGGTTGATAGGAGAAAAAGAGGGGGATATGATAGAAACATTTGTTACTTGAAGTGTTTTATAGGATTGATTCAGGGGGATATTTCAACACTTGGCTAGAGGGTGCAGAACAAGAAGTCATCCTCTAAGTAGTAAAGGAGTGGTTTGAGGACTAGATTTTTCAAATAGGCTGACATTATCTTCAAAAATCTTTCTTGGGGTAGTTAATTGTGTCATTTAAAGAAACATTTGTGAATAAAGCAATATCTAATCTAAAAAGGAGATCACCTATGTTAAGATGAAGCTCTAATGTCATTTTCTTTAAAATTGAGAACTATTCTTGATAAATGAAGAGGACTCTTTCTATTTGACTCTCATTCATTCTGGCTTCTTCATATGCCAAAACAACTTGACCAACAAATTGAGGGCACATTAATAAGTAGTTCTCTTTCTCCTACACTAGCTAACTCCTTCATGGAAAGATTTGAACAACAGATACTGAAGAGTATTCTTTCTAAGCCATCCATAAGAATGGCTTAGGAAGGATAGCCTTATATGTAGATATGTTGATATTTTTGTGGCTTGGCATGGTTCCCATACAGATGTACAAGAGTTCATCAATGAGATCAGCACTTTTCACCATCTTGCCTAGTTCACTCTTGAGTTAGAAGAAAAATCAGATTGCCTTTTTAGATCTTTTATTACTTCATCCACCAGATGGTAGCCTTTGCTTCTCAGTATTTAAAAAGAAAACACATATTAGACTTTATATTCATCCTCTTTCACACCATCATAGTTGTTAAAAACCTGTCGCCAGTAATACTTGAGTATATCGAGATAATTATAGTTTCTTTTTCATCTGCCTCATTACTAATTTTAGTCTTTAAGTCTATTTTATTTATATGCTCATTCACATATAAATCTCAGCTCTGGTAACAGAGTGAATGGATAATGTATGCCAGTATAGATTGTTAGAAGTACTACCCTAAGTTTGAAGGTCACTTTAAGATGGTCAGCTTAAAGTAGTATCAACAAATAGAATAATCACAGAGCTCTAGAATTTGATTTCTACATCATGTGGAGTGGGATGCAATAGTAACCTACCCCATGTGATGTAGAAATGAAATGGTTGAACATTGTGTGTGATTATAGAAACAGATATTATTTTGTGCATTAATATCAGTAGTAAGCCAATTTTAGGTCTTACCTAGTTTGCATGCAGAGGATTAATTGTAGCAGTGTCACATATGACTGAACTAATTTGTATTGTGGTAGTTGAGAGTATTAAGAAGTGTAGTGTATATAATATTTAATATACTATTAAGAAGTGTAGTGTATATAATATTTAATATACTATTAAAAAGTTGCTGTATATCTTAAATTTTTCAGTTTCTTTAAAGAAACTATGTTCGAAGAAAGAATATTGTTTCTTTGAAGAGGCAACTGAAAAATTTAAGATACAAAGTGACTTTTTAATATTATATTAGTACCAGACAGGATTCAACTTCTTGAATCCTCATTATTAGGTTTAATGGAATGAATATAGCACAGAGGAACAATAAAATACAAGTTTATTAGATCCTATATTTCATCTGTCACAGCTGCATTGTCAGGGATAGAATCTCAAAATTGTAAAAGCAAACACAAAAAACAACTTTTAACAATAATGGAAAAAACTAGACAAAGCCTAAAGTCCTATGGAGGGCACCCACTATGGGTGCTGTTAGGCAGGAGACCTAAGAATTTGGGGAGTTTAACATCATACTTATTACGATTAGTCTGATTTAACAAATCTGTTGCTGATTCTAAAAAAAGTCAAGTTTTTATTTGTTACGGTACAGCATAGTATTCTCTCCCCCCCTCTTTTGATTCTACACAAAGTATCAAAACCACGGTCAGCTAGACTAGACTGACCATAGAAAATATTTCTTGTCTTTTTCTAGGCTGATGTTGGCATATCTCCCAGTTTTTTGTTGCTCCCATCCCACGAAGTTATTTGCATAGCTATAATACATTTTTACCGTGGGTGGGGTAAGGATTTTTTCCCCTACTTTTATCAATTTTTATTTATTTATTTTTTAACATAGTCCAGTAACTGTTCTCTAGAGAACAAACTTGAAACTTTTTCAGGCCTCCAATGAGCAGAGTGGTGGATGATGAAATTCATCTCCCACCTAAAGACAAATTACAAAAACATCCATGTCACAGCCTTTTGGTTGGAGAGTGGGTATGCTAACCACTCAGCCCAGCAGTTTGACCATGTTAAGATAATTTGCAATAACAAGGATTTTTGTAAACACCTGCAACAGAGAGGAAAGGGAGTGGATCCTAAGGAGAGTGAATATGGGCAGTTAGCTTTAGATGAGGTTTAAAAGCAGTTAAAGAGATTATATTTTTCTGAGAATTCTGGCTATTTTTTTGGAGGTGTCTCAGATATAGGGAATAGTAATAGCATTACTATAATCTGTTTGTTAAGAGGAATGTAAGGAGAAGGATGGAAAAACCAATTACTTAATCTTTTTTAGCATTGTAACCATTATTATTATCCTACCAAACTATCCACGCAATCTATCATACCTCTCCTTGAACCCATTAACAGACTCACTCACAACTGACTCTGACAGACCATTTCACTCATTCACAACTCTCCGATCAAAAACTCTTGTCCTCACGGCATGTCTCTACTAACCACACATTTATCAACTTCCAGAGGACCTTTTGTTCTGGCCTTTCTAGCCAAGTCTTGAAACATTTCCCCTACATCAGTTTTATAAAACCCTTTAAGTAACTTAAATATTTCTATCATGTCCCCTCTTTTTCTCTTATCAACCAACTTCTGCAATCCACACATCCTTAATCTATCCTCATAGGGAACATTCCATAGACCACTCACCATCTTGGTTGCTCATCTCTGAATCTTTGCCACCACTTCTACATTTCCAAGAAACCCAGGAGACCAGACCTGAGCACAGTAATCCAGATGTGGATATATTATTATTATCATCATCATCATTACAAGATGCCCTCATAGAGTTAGGAACTCATCAAGGGGGGCCATACACACCAGCTATCATAGTTGTTCTTGAATTCATTCACACTGCTTGCGCCCAAAATGTCCAATGGCAGTCCACAGTCCATTCCAATCATGCACCACCCTATGAGAGAAAAATCTATCCCTCATCCCTTTCTTAGCAGGATTCATTATGAACAAATTAAACAGCAGCACACCACTAGTCACCTGTTTTTGTCATGATTCTGCTCCATCCATATACCACTTTTTGATATCTGTCCAGCAACTACCCTCTTATCCACTTAACCAGTGTCATATCCATCGTCATTTGTTCTAATGTGCATAACAGTTCCATGTGGTATTCTGTCAAATGCCTGTGTAAAATCCAGCAGAATCATTGTGTAGCCATTTCCTATATCCAACTCACCTGTCACTCTATTATCAAAATTACTAAGGCATGGACCAACCCTTCACAATGATGCTCCTCAGGCCATCATATTCTTATCCATCCATTCTTGAATTCTCTTTTTGACCAATTTTTCCAGTACTTTTACAATACTGATTTGTTTATGATTTGCTACTGCAGTCTTAGAATCTCCCTTATGCAAGGAATTATTTTGCTCTTTCCACTCCCTTGGAAGTCTATCTGAGCTGAGACTTAGAGCCTAGTCAGAGGCATTGCCAGTTCTCTTGTGCATTCGTGCAAAACCCAAGCTGATATCCCATAGCTATATTTACTTTGAGATGCTGCAGTATTATAAGAATCTTCATCTAATTCATTCACTTCTGTTCCCACATCAGTCTCTGTCACATATGTTACAGTAGTAACCTCACTTGGATCATATACCTTTTCAGAGTGGTCACTCAGTAACTGAACTATTTTATCTGCTTCTGTGACTTCCACCATCAATACTCATTAAGGTTAATCTTCCATATTCTTCCTCTTACTTGCCACATAACAAAAGAAATCTTTGTATTTCCTTTGGCCTGCTTGGCTAGACTCTTCTCCTAATCTGATTGTGCCTTTCTTACCATGCTGGTGACCTTTCTTGCCTGAATCTTGTATTGTTTGTGGGTTTGCTGGTCATCTTTCTCCTTAAATCCCTCCACAGCATTTTCTTCTTCTGAAGCTCATGCTTAATGATATTGATCATCCACCTAACTAATACATGATTAACCCTCCTTACCTTAGGTATACAATTTAATATTGCTTCCTCTAGATGTCCCTTAACTATCTTCCATGTGCTACACAAATTCAAAATTGAAAAGATCAGTGATATCAGGGAAGGCATACTGAAATAATAGTTCCCGACAAGTTTCGTAAATCGTAGGATTTACATCTTCAGGGGTAAATAGTATAACTTAAAGTTTAAACAAGAGAAATTAACAAATACAAATCATAACCATCTGGCTATTAATAAAATCAAATGACAGAATGCAGATATAAAACGTTATTGACATTGAACAATACTGGATAATTTTATGAATAGCCAGACGATTATGATTTGTATTTGTTAATTTCTCTTGTTTAAACTTTAAGTTATACTATTTACTCCTGAAGATGTAAATTCTACGATTTACGAAACTTGTCGGGAACTATTATTTCAGTATGTTGTATAACTGAATAATAAAAAAATATAGTGTAATCACAGAAATATATCTTTTGAACCAATTAGCCACGGAAGTCTGCGCCTGCAATTACAAACTTACGGTGAGTGCTTTTGGCATAAAGTTATACAATTAGAGAAACTGCACATTAAACATCTCAACTTCATTAACCGTCTAATTTTCCTCATCCAATGCAGAGATAACGAAGTCATCCCGAAATTCATTCAAATCAAACGCGTATTCCATACAAACAAGGCCTTCAGAATTTATCATAAAATGGAACTAGCTCTTTTAAGAGAGAGAATTAATTACATTCACTAGAGCTGAATTAGCATTAATTAGTAATAACACTTTTTCTCTTCATAATGAACTGGCCACATCTCTTCCATCCTACCTATGGAACAACATTGATAGTGTTACATTCAACAAAGCAATAGCGATTTCAGGACAGAAGAAACATATATTAATTCATAAGTTCAACTTATTCCTTCAGAAGAAAGAAATACATAAAAAATAACTAGATTGTTTAAAAGTAGTTATTAACCTTTCTTCGAGAGTCCTAACAAAAGAAGAGAACAACCTTTTACCTTAAGGGTTTTAACTTTGCCTTAACCCCATGTTTCCTACCAAAAATTGATATCATAGCACAAATAGAAAAAGGAATTAGAAATCTACCGGACAACACTGCAGATCTTCTCCATATATAGAGTACAGCTTTACTATAAAAAAGCAGATTATCACATAGGAATCTACCTTACAATGAATATGCTTGCCTTAAAAAAATTAAAGGATGATAAAAATATCGTCATAATCAAAGCAGATAAAGGCAATGCAACTGTCATTTTAAATGCTGCAGAATATAATAATAAAATGAAAAGTCTCCTGGAAAATACAAACACCTACAAACCCTTAGACAGAGACCCAACTTGGCATACACACACAAAAAAAAATGATCTCATAAAAAAAGTGCCTCTCTGGATTGAAGAACTTGAAAAAATACTTACAATCAAAACATCCCTTGATACCAAGAATCTATGGTGTTCCAAAGACCCACAAGACAGATATACCTTTAAGACCAATAGTAGTAGATGGAAGAGATTCGACTTCCAACTTGGCAAAATACCTCTCCAACATGATCTCACATCATATAGGAAAAACATCTTCCTTCATAAAAAATAGTACACATTTCATAGAAAAAATGAAAGATATACATATTAGTCCATCAGACATCTTAGCAAGTCTAGACATTATCAGCTTGTTTACAAACGTCCCAAGACAAGAAATTTTGAATCTCCTAGAAGACCTCTTCCCTCCGGACATCTTAGATCTTTTTAAACATTGTATAAATAATACTTTTTTCACTTATCAAGACAGAATCTGGGAACTAAAAGGAGGACTGGCTATGGGTTCATCATTATCACCGGTATTAGCAAACCTATTTATGGAAAAATTTGAAAACAATGCTCTAAAGAGCATTGTTTTCAAATCTTTTCATCATATGGAATCTTTTCATCATATGGAATGGAACATCAGATGAACTTATCAGTTTTAAAGATTATCTCAACAATTTGCACACCACCATAAAATTCACTTTAGAACAAGAAGAAAATAGAAAACTTCCTTTTCTAGATATTCTATTAGAAGTTAATGAAGAAAATAAACTCTCCTTCTCAGTATATAGGAAGCCAACCAACACAGGAAGATTTCTAAATGCAGCCTCACACCACCATCCTTCACAAAAAATAAGCTTAATTAAAACTCTTCGAGACAGAGCATACAATATCTCCAGCACACAAGAAAGATGCAATGAAGAACTAAAATACTTATCCTTCAACAGAATGGGTATGAAACAAAAACCATCAAAAAAATCCTTAAAATGCCTCCAACTATAACAACACAAAACAGGATTACGAAAATGCAATCTTGCTTCCTTATATCAAAAATGTTACAGACAAGCTAGCCAAATTATTGAACAAACACAACGTAAAAGTAGCCTTCCTTCCTATGGAAAAAATATCAAGATTCCTACATCCACCAAAACCACCTCATCATCACCAGGAGTCTACAAAATCCATTGCTCTTGTGGGATTTGCCTGCATAGGACAGACAGGAAGATCTGGAGAAATACGCATGGCTGAACACCAAAAAGATTTACAATACAAAAGAGAACAAAAAACGGGTCTTACTTTCCATATCACTTTCACTGGACACTATGTGTACTGTGGCAAAAAATGATGATGATGATGATGATGTCATACATAGAAAACAACTGTTACATAAGAAAATTTAAAGAAACTGCTAATATGCTGAAAAACCCAACCCAATGCAATAAAAATCAAGGTTTAATTCTCCATCAAGTGTGGTCAGCTCTAATAAAAAAATATACCTCAATCTGAGCTCGGACTGTATGAACGAGAACAAGAACATGTGACATCGTCCAGTATTGTTCAGTGTCAATAACATTTTATATCTGCATTCTGTTATTTGATTTTATGAATAGCCAGACGGTTATGATTTGTATTTGTTAATTTCTCTTGTTTAAACTTTAAGTAATACTATTTACCCCCGAAGATGTAAACCCTACGATTTATGAAACTTGTCGTTAACTATTATTTCAGTATGTTGTATAACTGAATAATAAAAAATGTGGTGTAATCACAGAAATATATCTTTTGAACCAATTAGCCACATAAGTCTATGCCTGCAATAAAATACAAGTTTATCAGATCCTATATTTCGTTTGTCACAGAAACATTATCAAGTATACAATCTCAAAATTGTAAAAGCACACACAAACATGCAAAACAATATGTGGAAAAAAAACTAGATAAAAGCCTAAATCCTACAAGGGTCTCTCTCTATCAGTGCTGTTGGGTGGGTGGGTGACCTAAGAACTGCTTTCCCAAATCTTGGAAAGTTGAACACAACCATATTTATTAAGATTAGGTTGGCTTAACAAATCTGCCTCTGATAGTCAATCTGGTCTGGCTGAACATGCTTTGGATGCCTTGCACAGAATCAAAATGAAAATACTAGAAAGTTTTCTTCACTTATATAAGTAGCCTAGTCATGAAGAGACTTCACACAAAAGCTTTGTTTACTTGCACTTAATTTAATTTATAACCAAGTGAAAAAAACTTTCTATAACTAACTCTAATTGAGAGTATTTTAATAACTTTAATTGATAGTATTTTAATAATAAATTGTTACATCTCTCACTACATGTATATGCGAAATATGACTTCTGCATTACTTTAACCTTGGTATTTCTTCTCTATCTGGTTCCACTTTGGGCTTGATTCCAGAGAGTAGAGCAGTTCTGCTTGCCAGCAGATTTTTGCTCGTCTCTGAATAAAGTCACCAATGAGGGTTTTAAGTGGTAATATAGATTACGCTGTTTTGGGAAAAGAGAGAGAGAGAGAGAGAGAGAGAGCACCTTAACAGTACTTCAATAAAGGTCAAAACTGGTCTAGGTAGTGGCCCTTCCCATAATGTATAGGCATTATAAACACCTGAAAGGAATTGTGCTTTGCATTATGGGATGCTAAAGCAATTGATGTGAAGTCATTACCCTCTATATACAAGCAGCATAGTTGTGAAGATACTTCACACACAAACTTTATTTGCTCTTACACTTGGATAAAGGATTAAACATTTCAAAAGATTTAAAACGTGAAATTTTATTTTAATCTATTATAATTAAAGTACTTTAACATAGTAGTATGTCTACATAGTTATTCATAATAAATTTGAATTACCCTGTTGTGCAAAGTAATATTTTCCGGTGTGAAATTTTCCTGTATTTTTTTCTTTCTTTCTCCTCTTTAATTATTAATGAACTAATGTTTGATAGTTCATGAAGTTACCTTAACAGTGTTCCATTCATAAATAATCTGTTTGATTTTCAAGTTATGTGAGTTGTTAATTTTATTTTCAGTTCATTACTAATGTCAGCTACTAATCAAGTTTATCAGAGTTTAGCTAACCTGATTAGATGGTCTGATAATATTCTTCTTCATGGAGACAAGGCACCAAATAAAGAAAGCGTTGGAGATGTTGTTAGGGCTGTGCAAGAAGCTATAAAAGTAAGAGCCATTATTTTATTTTCAGTTTTTGGATATACCATATTTGTTATTCATTAATATGACAAATAGTAATGCAATAAATGCTCTGTTAGTAATCAACTATTTATTTGTTTATTAATTATGTTCAAAAGGTTCTGTGTGAAAATTTTCAAGGATTACCTTGGAATTTTGGGAGTCTATAAGAAATTGGAATTTACTGTTTTCAAAAAAGGGCTGTTAATATAAATGCATCATTACAACAAGATGCTACTTAAATTACTTAAATTAAGGGGATATTAAATCCCACATAGTTTTAAAACCGAATAAGAAACTCAAAGATTGGAATCTGAGAGTTTCTTGCCGAATATAGTAAACTATAAAGTATCGGCGACACTAGCGTTAGCCAATGCAAGTGATCCTAGTACATAGTACAATACCGGGTAACTCGTTGCAAAGGTGGGGGAAGTTCAGATCGCTATTCTTAGATATTTTCCATAATGTAAAAACACATTTCCTAGGAAATGTATGCTGTTATTACATTATGGAGGGAGGTCACTACCCAGACCGGTTTCAGCCTTTATAGCGAAAAGAACTTATGTACTCTGCGAAAGAGTTTTCCAAACAGGTGCAACCATTAAGTTACTTAAGTATAAAGAGGCTAATAAGCTTCATTTCGGCAATGAAAACATTACTTAAATTAAGGGGATATTAAATCCCACATAGTTTTAAAACCGAATAAGAAACTCAAAGATTGGAATCTGAGAGTTTCTTGCCGAATATAGTAAACTATAAAGTATCGGCGACACTAGCGTTAGCCAATGCAAGTGATCCTAGTACGTAGTACAATACCGGGCTACAATACAATAGCTACTCGCTGATGAAGCCTCAAAAAAGGCTGAAACCGGTCTGGGTAGTGACCTCCCTCCATAATGTAATAACAGCATACATTTCCTAGGAAATGTGTTTTTACATTATGGAAAATATCTAAGAATAGCGATCTGAACTTCCCCCACCTTTGCAACGAGTTGCCCGGTATTGTACTACGTACTAGGATCACTTGCATTGGCTAACTCTAGTGTCGCCGATACTTTATAGTTTACTATATTCGGCAAGAAACTCTCAGATTCCAATCTTTGAGTTTCTTATTCGGTTTTAAAACTATGTGGGATTTAATATCTCCTTAATTTAAGTAATGTTTTCATTGCCGGAATGAAGCTTATTAGCTCTTTATACTTAAGTAACAAGATGCATAATTAATTATGCCACAGAAGTATGTCATACATTAGAATTACATGACAAATTTTTATATATATAAATCATAGCTTTTTTTTTTTTTTTTTCAAGAATGGTCCCTGTTATAAAAGTTTTGATAATTGATAAAGTCCCTCCCTTTTGCAGTTTAGAAATTGAAAAGATGCATGCATTTATTTATTTGAGTTCCATGGTAATGCATGCCAAATTATCTTTCCTGCTGACCTCTAGTGCTACCTGTCTTCAGTACTCACTCAGCCCACTCTTGTTTCTGTTGCAAGTTGATAAATGCATTGTAGTTTTGCTTGGATTTACACTGCTTTATTGTTTATTTTGCATATTATTATTAATAATATAATTGTACCCATGTCTGCAAACCTTAAAAGAATTGGTAATGAGTTCTTGTGCATGAAAAGAATAATTTGCTTATTAAGCATATTAATTGCCTATATCTTCGATATACCAGAGATTTCACAAGGAAAAGAGTGAATAATGCATTTAATAGCTATATATTTCATCCTGAAAATCACAGGTCATCAGTGGCATTTAGTGGTTTACAAAATAGAACACGAACAGTGAATTATTTCAAACAGCTATGTGATGTTACACATAGAACAACACAAATGAATAACAGAGAAAACATAGTATTATTAATTTAAAAAAAAAAAGTTGTGTGATTAAAATAACTCTTCCATATCTTTTTGATAGTGAGAGGCAGTTATTCCTGTTCAGATTTGGACATTGGAGTAAGGCTTTGGCACACTTTCTTTAAATAAAAGTTCATACTTATGGCAACATGTAAGCCTGTTTCGGACAATAGACACTAGTCAGTGTCAATTCCATGTTGTGCAAGGACTGATTTCTTAGATTTCCTATTAATGATATAAGATTAGTGTTGCATTCCTTTCTCCACTGAACATTCATTTAGTCTGAGGTAAGAAAGATAAGCCACACAGAACTTGGTAGATGCCCAGAAGAGGCATCTATGTTTATCTTTAGAAGATGGGAATCATTATAGTTTCTTGAAAGGAATGAATGTAGCCACTAGATTATTGCTGTATAAGGATTCTAGAGATTGGTTCTGAGATGCCAGAAACATATGGGATAGAAACTCGTCATATTGTTTCATATCTTCGATAGTGAGCTCAAATCAACACATAGAATATGTGAGTCTTATTCTAATCATATATCATTAACTTTTTAAAAATAATACTATGAGATATAAGAATACAGTTTGGTCAGCTGAATCCCATATTGCCAGCCCATCCTTATTCCTTCAGCATCCAGATAGTGCACCATGATAAGTTGAGTACTGAGACCCCCTCACCCCCGCACACACAATAACCATGTCTTCTTCTTCTGCAGCTTCTCCCACTTAAGTGGGGGGTCACTGTTGATAATGAGTCTCCTCCACACCTTCCTGTCTTGAGCTTTCACCACATCCAAGTTCTTCATCCTCAAGTCCTATTCTACCAGCTCCCACCATCTCTTCTTTGGCCGCCCACACTTCCGCCTTCCTTGCACATCCATCTGCATGGCCTTTTTTCCCACATATTCATCCTCCCTCCTCATCACTTGACCAAACCATCTCAACCTTGCCTCCTGTATCTTTGCTCCTAAGTTCGTAACTTTCACTGTTCCCCTTACATAGTCATTTCTCAGACGATCCTTTCTGGTCACACCGCACATCCACCTAAGCATTCTCATCTTTGTTACTTCCAACCTGCTGATGTTATTTTTCTTCAGGGCCACAGTTTCTATAGCATATGTCATAGCTGGCCTCACTACTGTCCTATAGATTTTGCCTTTCAGATTGATTGGCACCCTCTTATCGCATAACACTCCAGCCATCTCCCTCCAGTTCCTCCAACCCGCTTGTATCCTGCATCCTACTTCCTTCTCAGCTCTTCCATCTTCTTCCACTGTTGAACCTAAGTATCTAAAGTCTCTCACCTTCCTGATGACATTTCCTTCCAGCTCCAGATCTGTCTCCTGTCCGCCGCCCACTGTGCAACACATATACTCCGTCTTACTTCTGCTCAGTCGCATACCTCTCTCTCTTCCAGTACTTTTCTCCATCTTTCCAGTTTAGTTCCCGCTTCTTCTCTTGAATCTGCACACAGCAAGATGTCATCTGCATACAACATTGTCCAAGGCACATCTTCTCTCACCTCCTCTGTTACCACCTCCATCACAATATTAAACAGAAACGGACTTAATGCTAACCCTTGATGCAAGCCAACTGTTACTTGAAAAGTTTCTGTCTGTCCCAGACAGGTCTGAACACTTGTCTTCCCGTACCAACCTGACATATTTCTCCAGAACCTTCTTCTCCCTCAGACACCTCCAGACTTCTTGCCTTGGCACTCTATCGTATGCTTTCTCCAGATCAGTAATGCCAGATGTAGCTCCCTTTGTTTCTCTCGATACTTTTCCATCATCTGTTGATCTACCAGGCATGAAGCCAAATAGTTCCTTTGCAATCTCAATCTACCATCAAGAACCCTTTCTAGGATTTTTCTTTGTGTGGGACATCAACTTTATTCCTCTGTAATTTTTACAGTCTTGTGCATCCCCTTTACCCTTGTAGATGGGGACAAGAGTACTCTCCCTCCATTCCTCGAGTATATTTTCCTGTTGGCAAAATTTCATGAACAGGTCCCACAGCAGGTCAATTCCCTCTTCCCCTAGTGCCTTCCATGCCTCCACTGGAATTCTGTCGGGGCCCATCGATTTTCCATTCCTCATCCTCTTTATGGCCTCAGTCACTTCCACTCTACAGATGTTCTGCACCATCCCCTCAGAAGGCTACCCATCTTCTCTGTGAGTCCTTGCATTTTCCTCATTCAAAAGTCCCTCAAAGTATATTTTCCATCTGTTTCTTATGTCCACATCCCTCCATAATACTCTTGCTTCAGTGTCTTTGATCTGCCTCACATGTAAGATGTCCTTTGCTGCTTTATTTCTACATTTCACTAGTTGGTAAATTTTTCTCTGTCCTTCCTTTGTTTCTAATTGATCATACAGATCTTGATATGCCATGGCCTTTGCCTATGCCACAACTCTCTTGGCTTCTTGCTTTCTCTCTCTGTATGCCTCTCTGTCCTCTTCCACTCTTGACTCATCCCACTTCTGCTTTGCCTTCCTCTTAGCTGTCACTGCCATTGTACATTATTATTCCACCACCAACCCTCCCTCTACTCTCTAATCTTTCCAGATGTCTCACCATGCACCTCGATTGCACAGCTCAGGATTACTTTTGAATTATGTTTCCACCACTCTTGTACACTTTCCAGTCCATCCGAAATCCTCTCTAACACCCTCTCCCTAAAACAATTCCTCACACTCTCCTCTTTTAAGCGAAACCACTTAATTGTCTTCATCCCATGGCATCCAGAGGTTCTTATCTTTGATCTTATTTTAAAGTCTGCGCACAGCAGTTGGTGTTGCTTTGCTACTTGAACTGTTGGAATTACTTTACAATTTGTCACACCTTAAGATGTTTTCTTCTAGTCAAAATGTACTCGATTTGTGAACTGTTGTTACCACTCCTAAATGTTATCAAATGTTCTTCCCTCTTGTAGAAAAATCGAGTTCACAATTGTCAGATCAAACGCTACTGCAAAGTCCACAACCCTCTCTCCTTCTTGGTTCATCATTCCCACTCTGTGGCCACCATGCACCCTTTCACAGTCTCTATTCTGTCTCCCTATGTGTCCGTTCAAGTCTCCTCCTCCAACAATCGCCATCTCATTTTCTTCCAGTTCCCTCATTTCTTCATCTAACACGTTCCAGAACTCGTCTTTCTCCTCTGCTGTAAATAACCATGTCTAACACTCATTATGTGAAGTTCCTTCTGTCATGTGTAAGGAAATTATTGCAAGCCATGGATTGCAAATGGATTCTCATTTAGCATTCATCAATTTTGGTGATGCATTTTATCAACACCAACAGATGATCTATTGGATCTGTAACAACATCCCACCTCGCAGCAAATAGTTCAAAAAAGTTAAATGGAAAATTATATGAATTAGCAGCACCTTCCCTTTCTCCCCCTATCTGTTCTGTTTACCATAAAAATGCTATGCCCATTACACTCAGTTCCAACTTATCTGCTTCTGAGAGCCTAATCTCACTAATACCTGCAACGATGAAGCCATAATATTCTTCAAGACAACAAACTCTGTTCCACCTCTTGTTCCTGATACCCTTGGCATTTGTGTAAGTTAACTCCACGTTTTTTATATACTCACATGTATGGTCTTCATGACCAAGTTGGACAAATTGTATATCTCTATATGTATCTAATTCTCACTTATCTAGATCACTTCCACATAATGAGTGGATGATGATATAAGTTAACTCCACGTTTTTTTATATACTCACATGTATGGTCTTCATGACCAAGTTGGACAAATTGTATATCTCTATATGTATCTAATTCTCACTTATCTAGATCACTTCCACATAATGAGTGGATGAGCATGTGAATCATCCTTGCATCATAATTTTCTCTACAGTTATGCATATATCATTAACACAGTTATGTAACTTAGTTGCTCTTACACACTTACCTTCCTCCCATGATGATCTAGTTTCCCTCACTCTTCATATTAGGTCTCATACCAATAAATTCCTGCAGACTCCTGACACCAAATGCATTCAAGCATTTTCCAATTTATGTGAGACCATCCCTCTTATATAAATCCATTCTTCCCTCGGACTCACCCCACACATACAAAAACTTGCAGCCATTCCTACTATTTATGCCACATCTAATCATTTGCCATCATATCCATTCTTCTTGATTTCAATATTATCATACTTTGGTAAACAGACTAACAATTTTCATTCCCTTAATTTCGCTTCTTCTAGCAATCCCCCTGATGCTGTATTTATTGCTAGTTAATTTGTTTGTAGCAATGATAACTACCAACTCTGATATTTTCTGTTTTTCAATTCTTCTTCTCCCTACTACATATTAGGCCTACTGGCCTGACTTGAGCTCTTCTAAGTCGTACCTATCCCGAGGATAAGGTGACTAACCTATACCTTCTGGTATATCCTGTGATTGTATCTCATGTGTTCATGGCACCGGTTTGCCTGCTTGTGGGTTGAAAAACCCTGCTGTCCACGCCCAAGACTGGCCAACTTGGCTATGTCTGAGAAAGATCCTTAAGCTCCTCATGTCAGCGGCGGGAATCGAACCCAGGACACTCCTTTCCCAGGCATGTGGTTGCAAAGCGCATAGCCACTAGTTTTTCAATTGTATTCATTATTTTTTTATTTTTGCTTCCAAAAATCAAAACTACTTAATTTTGATATACCAATGTATAATCTAGTAGGAGAAAAATTATATTGAAATAATGCCGATCAACGAACATTACTTATGACACATCAATTTCGTTCATTCATTGTGCCTCTGAAATTAAACATCTTCAAGTGAGATTTTTGCTGTTTATCTTACAAGTTTTTTCCTTTATGTATAACATTGAATTTTTAATATAGTGTTAATATGTTGTGAATATGTGTTTGTTTATTTTTTTATTTCCTTTGCTTAGACATTAGTTCAACTTTGTGTGGATAGGTTACAGAACAAAGAGACTAAACCAAATAACACAAATGGAACAGGGCAAAATGGGGTATATGCTTCCAAACCTGAAAGGTAAGCTTTATAGTCTTTATTTTAATCTGATTATCATATTATTTCCAGGATGTCACTCAAGAGGTGACAGGGATATTAATGCAGCTAAAATTTGGCAATCCTTCTCTAATTAGTGACCGAACTTATAAAAGTAGGAAATCCTTTTTTTAGCTCATGTGCCAAAATATGTATTAAATTGCACCTATGCATGTGCAATTTAACAGAAAAACACTTGTCTCCTGAAATGGCAGTTGAGCCTTCTGGTTCCTTCAGAAGGCTCTGGAGCACAACTTCTATCCTTCCATGTTTCAGAAGTTAGGACTATATTCCTCAGAGGGAATTCCTGGAGGAAGATTTAAAAGGAAGACTTATTGGTATCAAGGCTACTAAGTATTTTTCTTATGTCCTTCTCAAAGTTTCACAGAAGGCATGCAGTGGATAATTTGTGGAATGGTTGGAGGAGATTTGCCTTGGTTGTCTATACAAAAGTTGGAGGAGAAAATTACTGAGAGTTCTGCCTTAGACTGTTGTACCCATCAGGATGTGAGAGGTGAAGGATAGAAGTTGTGCTCAACTGCCTTCTGAAGGGACCAGAAGGCTCAACTGCCATTTCAGAAGAGAAATTTAGTCTGTTTGGCCTTTACAAACCTGCTTTGGATTTGATGTTTTTTTGTGGTTGTTATAAGCTGTACTATAAATTAAGTGAGTTGGTAGAGTTTTTAACACGAGCCATTAGTCATGTGCTGAATTTTTAGCTTGGACTGCTTTAGCACAATTGTTGGAGAGCTAAGGTTTAGATAAGGGTTTGAATTGAGTAGGTGCTAGGATCAAAACAGTGGAAGCAATAATCAGACCAAAGAAACAAGCTTTAGACGTCTTGAAAGTCATTCCATTTGGCACCATTGTAGTGTCAGGATATGAGGCAGAGAAGGGCTGGGAAAAAGGATGATAGAAAAGGAGACATGGACAAGGTTATGGTCAGACTTCACAAGAGGAGAGCTACCATCTGCAGTGTAATTGGAGATATAGCTGAATAAGAAAAGATTCAGGATGTTGGGAGAATGTGGATTATCAGAAATTTTGGTAGTTTGATGTAAAAAAAAATGATTGTAGAATCATTACTATTTGGAGACGGGAAGCTAGTCAGAATTGTGGATGAGGAAATTACCAAACTCTTCTCTTACAAGGAATTAGAATTATCTGAGGTGTGTGTGACTGACTTTTGGAGATAAAAAGTCAAATAGCTCAGCAAAGTCATTGGAATTGGAACAGTACAGCCAACAAATGAAGTTAAACTGAGGTAAA
Organism: Typopeltis vanoorti; assembly: GCF_054136105.1. Classification (NCBI taxonomy): domain Eukaryota; kingdom Metazoa; phylum Arthropoda; class Arachnida; order Uropygi; family Thelyphonidae; genus Typopeltis; species Typopeltis vanoorti. The sequence goes on along the minus strand of NC_143549.1, from coordinate 187,136,778 downwards.
GAAATCTTAAGCCAAAGCAGATAATACAAAGGGGATTAAGGTCCAATATCCTTTGGCATGGGATATCAGACCTGAAAAATGTGCAAGTTCTGCCATTCTTACAAAAGGTATTATGGAAGATATGAGGTAAAATTAAGGCAATGTTATTGTGGAGGATGCCATTTGATGTTCATCGATGAATAATATATCAGGTTTTGAATGTCTGTAGGTGGCGAATGTTAATATTAATTTGGATTTTTTTTTTATTGCATGGAATTCTGATGTTTTTTTTGGATTTTTGGGAAGAATATATCGATAGATATATAGATTGCAGTTTTTTCTAATGCATTTTTGATATTTTTAGAGATTTTGTTGGTGATTTTTGTGGAAGATTTTGTTAACTGCAGTGACACTGAAATCTGTGTTGTCTGTCATGGTTGCTAGTAATATAAATTGATTGATTGATCTCAGTCATCCCTTTAGGACGGGTAGAGTCCCCTAATGAGGGTTCACGATGAAATTAATACAGCTTGTTCGTCACTGCTTGCTGCATCCCCTAAGGGTAGTATTCATGACTGTCATCTGTGTCTTCACAGGGCTGGTTTGCCTGCTTGTGGGATGAAACACCCCCAGATAAACTGGAGGAAAAAACCCTGCTATCCACGCCTTAGCTATGGCTGAGGAAGATCCTTAAGCTCCTCACGTCGCCAATGGAAATCGAACCTAGGACACTCCTTCCCCAGGTATATGGTTGCAAAGTGCAAAGCCACTAGGCTAACTGTGCACACTAGTAATATAATGGGAAATTTTAAATAGGAGGGGCTTGCAGTGCAGTGATTAACTCGGTGACAACCAATTGCACACACAGGGAGTACTCCAAGCAGAACAACAACCTTGGAACCCCCCCCCCCCCAATAAGCTGCAATACTCCCACTCTCTTTGGGCACAAGCAAAGTAAGTGGTGGTAAAATTATTTACTAATTGTTCCAAAGAGTTACTGATAAGTTCAGTCACATGTACTAATTGGCAGCCAGCCCATGGAAACTGCTTTACTGTTGCATCTGCTAAAGGAGGAGGAGGTACTGGCTTCATAGCAAATATGGAGTGGAAAGCATCATCAGAAAGAAAATTAGGGGAGGGAGAATGGAATGGATCTTCTCTAGTGACATTTTTTTTTTTTTTTTTTTTTTTTTTTTAATTTTTGTTCATAACAATCTGAAATAGAAATAACTGCTATAGCAGAGAGGTTGTTTCTTTTTGAAACCACTTTAGATCTTACCATAAACAAAGTACTCATTCATTTTGTATGCTTATTTAAAATACACAAGAGATATCGGATCACATGGTATCTATCTGTAGAGTAGCATTAACTACAGTGTCAGTTTCTCCAATGAGGTGTTTCTTGAATTCAGTGTAATAGTAAAATCTTAATTGTTTTAGATCTATAATAGGGAAATATATGCCTAAAGTGGCCAAAAGTTTGCAGTTTTGATGTCAGGTGGTTATCATATTTACTCTCCAACCAGCAGGCTGCTGGTTTGAATCCTGCCATAGACATAATGTTTATGAATGCCTTTAGGCAGGAGATGAATTTCATCACCTGGTGTGAGACCAGTGCCATGCTTATTGAAGGACTCAAGTGGCTTGAAAAAGTTTCATGGTCTGTAGAGCTGGTTTTAGCAGAGTATGTAAATAAATAAATAAAAATGTATAAAATTAATTTAAAAGTAGAAAAAAATCCTTAGCCCACCCACAATACAAATGTACTATAGGTTCAGAAAAAAAAAAACTTTAGTGGCTCGGAAGCCATAAAAAAATCAGTGGTGAGGCAACATCTTTTGAAGATTATCAAAATATAAAACAGATTATAAATTTGTGCTTTGAAAGAGGAATGGTGTATTGCACAGTTGGTGTGTAAACAACCAAGGCTTCTTTAGCAATGAATATAGGAATTTAGCACTCTCCTTGATGAGTTTTCTTGTATACTAAACAAAGGCAAGTTATAAATTGGAGAGAAAGCAAGAAACTCAGTATGACCATTTGACAATGGATATTGAGGTTAAGCATTACATTGTTATTACATCTATACCTACTTACATGCTATATAAGAAAGTGCACAATGTTTGCATTTGAAGTATTTAATGAAGGGTGCTTAAGGGTCAAAGCTGTATAACTGAGAGGAGACCTCTACATAGCCTTTAAAGGAATGTGGAGAACTGACCAGGGCTTCTGACCTAATGTCCAATCCTCACCTTCTCATGATGCACCCTGTTGGATGTCTACCTGGATACTGAATGAACGAGGATGGGCTGGAAATTTGGGATTTAGCAGACCAAATTGTATTCTTATTGGCTTAAACCAAAATACAAAATGATGGTACAACATAGCAAAATTTCATGCTAGCTGGGGCATTGCCTGGTTAAACAAGGCAATGCCCCAGCTAGCATGAAATTTTGCCATGTTGTTAAACAAGGGCCCCCCCCCTGCTGTTTTTGCCAGGAAACCAGGGCGAACAGCAAAAAAGTCAGCCACTGGAACAAATCTGATAACACACCCCCAACTCAACATCACCAGAGTTAAAGATAGGTACAATGAACATAAGAAGCCTGAATGGCAAAGAAATGGAGCTAGCTGAGGAATTAGATAAGTGCCAGATCGGCATAATAGGGGTGACTGAAACAAAAAAGACAAAAACTGGTGAGATCTTTCTGAGCAATCAATACAAAAAGTTATATTCAGGCAGTGACAATCAAGGAAAAGGAGTAGCCATAGTATTCAACACTAAATATGAGGCTAATCTTCTTGAATCGCAAGCAGTCTCAGGTAGAGTGATGTGGGCAAATATCAGAATGGGGAACTGGATAATGAGACTTATTTGTGCCTATGGTCCCACAGAAGGTTCTACTAAGGGAGAAGTGGAGGAATTTTTTGATGTTCTAGAAAAAGCAACTGACACAATGAAAAAGCAAAAGTTGGTCATTGTTGGGGATCTAAATAGCAGAGTAGGAAATGATTGTGAGACATACAAAAATATTTTGGGAAAATTTGGAGAAAAGAGCAAAGCTAATAATAATGGCAAATATCTGTTGGATTTCTGCTCAGGACATGGACTGGTTATTACTAACACCATGTTCCAACATAAAAATGTGCACAAATTCACATGGAGAGAAAAGGCAAGGAATAAGAAAAGTCTCATTGACTATGTTATTGTTGATAGTGATGTTTTCTCTCTGGTGCAGGACACTTGAGTGTACAGAGGATTTGAAACTGGAAGTGATCACCATTTAGTCTTAAGCAGGATAAAATTGAATTTCATATTTTTGTATGAATTTCATACAAACATTGTTTGTAAAAAAAATGTGCACAAATTCACATGGAGAGAAGAGGCAAGGAATAAGAAAAGTCTCATTGACTATGTTATTGTTGATAGTGATGTTTTCTCTTGTGCAGGACACTAGAGTGTACAGAGGATTTGAAATTGGAAGTGATCATCATTTAGTCTTATGCAGGATAAAATTGAATTTCATATTTTGTATGAATTTCATACAAACATTGTTTGTATGAAATTCATACAAACATTATTCAATAAAAAATGAAAGAGTTTAAGAACAGGAATCAAACCTTGGAGATTCATTGGCAAGCTCTGAAGAAAACATTGATTGATTCTGCCAGAGAGGCATGTGGTAAGGTTGTCTGAAAGTATAGAAAAATCAGATCTCCCTGGTTGACACAGGAAGCTAAAGAGGCAGTGAAGGAAAAGAAGAAAGCATATCAAAAGTTCCTGGCAAATAAGTCATCTTCTGCTCTTAGAGAATACAGAGACAAATGTAAGAAAGCTAAACATTGTGTAAAAACTAGCTGAACAAAAGTCATGGGAAGACTTGTGTAAGAACACAGAAAATAAATATCAAGAAGGTGGCAAAATATTCTGGAGGTTGTTGAAGAAGCTTAGAAATGGAGGAAAGAGTGCGGTAAAAGGAGTTAGAGATGATAAAGGTGACATGAAAGCGAGAGGGAAAGATATCCTTGAAGTATAGAGTAATTACCTCGAAAAATTGCTAAATGAAACAAGCAGTGATAGCACAGTTATAAAAAAAAAAAAAAAAAAAAAAAAAAAAAAAAAAAAAAAACACTCAACAGACATACAGTCAGGAATGCATATCCATACTTGAAGTAGAAAAAGCTATCAAAGGCTTGAAATGTGGAAAGACAGCAGGAGTAGATGATATTCGACCAGAAAAGCTAAAGTAAAAGTCTTACAGTGGCTGCACTGCATTGTTCAGAAGGCCTGAACAGAGGGACGAATTCCCGATGATTGGAGTAGAGCTTTCATAGTACCCATATATAAAAAGGAAAATAAAACTGAATACGAGAATTACAGAGGTATTTCCCTACTGAGTGTTCCTGGTAAGATTTATGCAAGTATGCTGGAGAAACGGTTGAGAAGAATTGTAGAAGAAAAGCTTGGTGAAGAACAAGATGTATTCAGGTCAAATAGAGGCTGTCGAGATCAGATCTTCACTTTACAACAAATAGTCGAGAAAGCATGGGAATATAATAAAGATCTGTATTTAAGTTTTGTCGATCTGGAAAAGGCATATGACAAGGTGCCGAGAGAGAAGCTATTCAATAGGCTAAAGTTATATGGTGTCAATGGGGCGTTTTATCAAGCAATACTTAGTCTTTATTTGAGTTGTAAGTCAGCAGTTAGAATTGAAGGAAGTACAGGAAGATGGTTTAATGTTAAATCTGATGTGAGACAAGGATGTACATTATTCCTGCTGTTATTCATTATCTATATGAATCACATTATGAAGGAAAGTGGTAATAAGTATGATATTGAAATTGGAGATTTTAATATCAGCTCTTGCTTTATGCGACGATGTTATTATACTTCTAAATAAATCCGCTACAAGTTTGCAAAATTCCCTGACTAAATTGAATAACTGTTGTAATAGATATGGTATGAAGGTCAGCAATGAAAAGACAAAGACAGTGAAAATAACCAGAATCGTTGAAAATGTCCACTGCATTGTGAACGGAGAATCTGTGGAACAAGTAAAACATTTCAGCTCTTTAGGCACAATATTTAGTGAAGATGGTAAATTAAATTAAATATGGAAATAAACAATAGAATCGACATAGCTGGTATGGTGGGAAGTCAATTGAATAAATTCATATAGAATAAGAAAGAAATTAGTCTGAACACTAAATTAGCTGTACAAGACAGTGTTCAGATCAGTTTTAACTTATGGATCTGAGAGCTGGGTCAGAAGTAAAACACTTTACCAAAGACTAGAGACCTCAGATATGAGAGTTCTGAGAAAGATTAGAGGTGTGAGCAGATGGCATCAATGGCAATATAATATTAAAAACTAGGAAATTAGGAAAGATCCTGACATTTTAGCATCCAGGAATGTGTTAACAGAGCTAATCTCAGGTGGTATGGTCAGTTAAGCAGAATGGGAGAAGAAAGATTAACAAAACAAGTGTTCTCTGCCAGGTTGGCAGGAAAACAACCCAGAGGAAGACCAAGATATAGGTTGATTGATACGGTACAAAGTGCCTTAGATGATAGAAATATAAGATCTGATAATTTGGAGTCTTGACAAGTAACAGACTGATTTGAAAGAAAATTGTAGATAGGAAGTTAGTAATGATGTAAATTTTTCATGTAGTACTATCATTTCCTGTACACCCCTTGAGGGTACATGGCAGGAATTTGATGATGAGCTATTTAATGAAATTACAAACCTTTCTTACAAGTAGTACACCAGTGTTATAATTTGTTGTTTTCTTTGTAGGTTAGTTGTTTGTTTCTTTATAATAATAAAAAGCTGTATCTTATTTATACAGCTTGAAATTATTTATCACATCTTGATTAATTTGTAACAATCTGGATTTGAATTCCATGAAGCATATTATTAAGATGTTCTGTTTTCACTTAAAATGCCTTTTCTCCTCAGTTGGCCATTCTCAGTGGTGATATCCTCCCAAAAAATTAGTTTTCCTTTATAAAACATGCTGGTTTGATGCACTTGATAATACTCCTTCAAGGATTTAGTTGCATTGAAATGAACTCGAAACAGTCTTAGAAAATTCAAAGTAAAATATGTTGCTTTATCACATAAGTAGGCAAGTATCATTGTGATCATTTTTTCTGTATTTAGTCACATGATGTGTGTGTGTGCACTCATGCATGCACACACACACACACAATAATAATATACAGCAAAGTCTGTTAGTATGGATAACGAATCCCATGAAGTGGTTGCATTATTCTAATTCATGCTTTACTAAATCACTTAAGGAATTGACTATGCAGATAAGAATATAAATTAAATTACTTTATATTCTTAAATTACTTATAATTATATGTCAAATATGGTAATTGATTCCAGCTCAACAGAAATAGGCAATGAAAAATTTTAACACAAGTTTTCATGTTTGTTAATGAAATATTATAGTAAAAGATAAAAATAATATTTTTTTAATTTAAATTTATTATGAACAAAGTCACAGAGTAGTTATGGAGAGCAAAATAAAATAAAAAAACAAACAAACTTGTAAATATCATCTCTGACGATAAGCTAACACTGATGAAAATATGTTTGTCTTTTGAAATATTTTGGCATCATAGACTGAAGTGTTTTTTCTCTTTCTTTAAATCCTCATACATATGCTGGCCTCCCGATAAGTGTTAGGTGATCTTTAGACACTTAAATCTAGATCGATTTTTTTTCTTTCTTTCTTATTTAGAAATGCAAGTTCTGGAATGCATCCTTTTCCAGAATAAACTGGTTTCATTCATGTTAAATATTTGTTGACCAACATATTTAGATGTTTCCTCATTTGCATTAGCGGCTGAGCTCAATTTTTAAATTAATCAAGCCAACCAAAACTTGCGCATTAAACGTTCTACTTCATTATTTTTTTCTTTCACTCTTCTAAACAAATTTAAAGCTTTTGTCTGAATGGTGCTCTGTTAAGGGGAATGAGTGTTTGATTGCAATCCTCTGTCCATACAGTTAAGACTGTTTCCAATATTGTAACACTTTCATTCCTTGTGCATGTTTAAAAAGCAAGAAAAGTGATGAAACTTTTTTTTTTTTTTAATTTCTCTTGCGTGTTTTAAAATATTCCGTACCATAGATTCAGGCATTCCAATATCTCATCCTATTTCAGGGTTGCTGTAACCACATAACGAGCCTCTTCTTTTTTGCACTCAGTGTTTTTATCTGAAGGAATCTTCCTTTTGTAAATTTTGTTAACTGTACTTCTTTAAACAATTAAAACAAATCATAAAAATGAATATTATTACAGCAGGTACATGCACACATCAGAATAAAAATGTTCAGACCAAAACAGCTGTGTATAAAATCCTAACAATAATCCAATAACCTCAACTGCACACATGATAGCCTTGCATTAGTTGAATTTTGGTTCACATTAGAAACGACATGGTATCATTGTACAATTCTCACTAAATCAGATATCACATTATTCAAACTTGCATTAATCACTGCCTAGCTGTATATGCTTATATACATTATGTTAAGGATTACTACCAGTAGCTGAATGATTATTCCATTTAAATTTAACAGAAAATCATTCATTTCCTTGTGCAAAAACATCCAATTTTTGTTGCATCTATGTGTAGCAGCAGAGTACCTCTGTGACTTGAGATTTCTTAAGAAATTAACTATTGATTTCTTAAGGTGAGCGATTAATGGTTGATTTCTCACCAGGTATTTTATATCATGTCTATTTTTCCCATCACAGTTATCTCTCAGTGCCACTCTGCCACATCCTTCATACTGTGTTTAATGCAGTACATAAGGTTTATTATGTATCTCGAAATGAAATCTAGTTGAGATCAAATCTGACTTGGATCATGTTGGGAGACCATCACATACAGGAAGCTTTCATGGAGTCAGCATAATCTTACTAAAATGCTTTTGAGTATCATTCATGCCAAAAGAGCTTACATGTTCAGTTACATTATCCTTAGTGTGGCCTCTGCAAGGTATTACCAAATCACAGAATTCTAATTAAAGCACAGAAGATACACTCAGTTTAGGACTATCATGTTCTGGTTACACTTACAACGTGTAGATTTTTGTATTCCTGAATCCAGTGATTTGGTCAGTATATCTTACCAGAAATGATTTTTATCCTCAAACTTTGTAACTAATGCTGAGGATTATACAATGCTCTATGTTTCTACCTTCTGTTTCTTCTGTATATCCAGTTTTGCTTGTGACAGGCCAAAGTTTGTCAAATGAAGGCTCCTCCCTCCATTTGACAAACCTTTCACCACATCAGCAAAATTTCCAGAATATCGACTTCTACATTTTTGAATTCTGGTTTCCCAACTGTTCTTCAAGAGAATTCTGATAACTTGTTAATTGCAATGCCATAAAAATTCAGTATTGTTTCATATATTGCAAAAAAAAAAAAAAAACATTCTAGTCTTAATTTTTTGGCATTGCCCGGATCTCTGGACAAGAAATTTCTCTTCATAGAATAACTCTAAAAAAAAATCAAACAAACATACCTCAACTTTAAAATAATTTGACCTCTTTAAATAAACTTTAATGGGGACAAGTCAACTTTGTGAAAATTTTAAATATTGAGTAAATTTATAATTGTATTTTCATTCATTTTATTGAAACTTTGTTTAAAGTTTCAATAAAATGACAGAAAGTTTTGACATTGGCTTAAGCTAAATCATACAAAGAAAAATCAAATGCATAACATAATTGTACATTTTTAAAATAAATTTGTCAACATATCAATACAAACATATCACTAATTGTTACATAAAAAAAAAAATAAAATTTATAATTGATTCAGTATTTTTTTGTTAGAAACTTGATATCTTTTTCAAGAAATTATTTTATGAATATCGCCTTCTAATTTTTGTGATAAAGCAGTTTTCAGTAATAACGATAAGTGCCTACTTGTTAATTTTGCCCCATGTGAAGTTTTATTTGCTTTCAGGAATGAGAATAATTGTCGAGTGTTACTCTACATGTGAATGAATTCCTGCTATTTTGGGTAGTCACTCTTTTGATTTTATTTACAATAATTTTGTTATATTTTTCACTATTCTAAAAGATGCTGACAAGTGATATTTAATAAATGTAGCACATGTATGTAACCATAAAACTGTAACTGCTGGTTTTGGTGGGGCATAATACAGATAAATAAATACATTGTATTTATTTATCCATACATTGATTGTATGGACAGTACATATTATAACATTTCTAATCTAAATTAAGTAAAGGTATCCCTCGATTAACGCTGTTAATTAATCCCTCGATAACGCATATATCAAAATTGTGTTAATCAAATCTAATAATCAATGGTAAAAATTACAATTCGTCCACGATCGATTACTGTATTAATAATTTGCTTTATATGGTACTCTTTTAGGAAAGATAAAGAAATGAATGCAAAGTAAATGTTTAATATATACTTGTACCTACATTATTTACTGCAATTTTTTTTATCAAGAGTCGTTTGGACAGTTTAGTTTTTTCTTTTTGGCATAAATTCTACGATAACAAGCAAAATGACTCTCCAGACCTCGGCAAACAAGCAATAAAACATAAAGAAAAAACACTGCAAATATAATACATGATGGTACAAATTAAATGGATATTGAATCCAACATTATTTCATAGCCGAATATGGAAACTACAAGAGTTTCATGTCAAATATATAGAAACTAAAAGTTTCGGCAGATGCAAGCATAAGCAGCCTTATGGGCAACTCGTTGTAAAGGTGGAGTAAGCTCCAGATCACTTTCCTTAGTATTTTTCATAATGTAAAGCACGTCTCCTAGAGGACATGTATGATCAATAAGCCTTTGGTTATCTGTTTCAGTAATACATGATGGTTTATTTATTTTCAGTTACAATCTAGAAATTATTGAACAAAGAATAAAAAAAAACTAAACATACTATACTGACATTGGAGGTCGCAGTATATCTCTCAGATACAATTTACTGTCAAATATCACAAACGTTTACATAACGTGTTAAACCAAATTGACAGCAAAAAAACAGTGAATATCACTCGTAACATATGAATGCACAGCTACTCATAACCTCCAAGCCATACACAGAATTGTGTAAGAATATTTATATTAAATATTTTGCATGTATCTGTCAGATCAGCTGCGAGTTCCGCAGGGGTTAAAGGTGCGTTAATCAAAACTCTTGCCGCATATATCAAGGGATTGCTACAATTAATTTTGCAGCGTTAAGCAAGGGATACCTGTAGTTAAGGTTAAAAGAAAATTTATGAATTTTAAAATTAAGTATTTTATTTTTTTTTATAATTGGATAAATATTTGCCAAATGTTGACGTGTTTGATTTAAATTGAGTTAGATTGATTAGTAACCTATCTCTCATGAATGTACTCTTTCTGCTGCTTATATTTTTGTACAGCTATTTCCATTTGTCAGTGTTCATCAGATTGGCATTAGTAATTTTCCTGTTGTCCACTAAATCTCTTAAGCACAATAGCAGCAACTATGTCTACGTGGTTAGCCAATTGACTATGCACTTCGCAACCATATGGCTGGAAAAGGAATGTCCTGGGTTCGATTCCTGTTGCCAACATGGGGAGCTTAAGGATCTTTCTCAGACATAGCCAAGTTAGCCGGTCTTGGGTGTGGACTGCAGGGTTTTTCTCTCCCAGTTTATCTGGGCGTTTTCCTCCCGCAAGGAGGCAAATCAGCCCCCGTGAACGCGTGCATCTACAGACATAGGACACACCAGGAGGCATAGGGCTAGCCACCTTATCCTCGGGATGAGTACGGCTTAGAAGGGCTAAGGAACAGGCCACTAGGCCTAATATGAAGGGAAGCAGTAGCAACTATTTAGCACTTCTTCACAAATTAACTCTCAACCCTCAGAACAAATTTTTCTTCCTCTTCATTCTTACTACTACTGTTTTCTGGAATAAGTTCCCCCCCCCCTTATATATTTTTTGAAGTTTTATTTCCTTTGGATTCAAAAACCTCCAAGTCCATTGAGATCTTCAGATCCAAAGAGATCTTCATATAGAATATCAATAAGTTCCTTCTTTCTACTCAACTTTGTCTATCTAAGATACTACTATAGGATGGATCTCTTGTGTATGAATCCCGTGGGGGGGGGAATAATAATAATAATAAATAAAATAAATAATTAATTAATAATAATAAAAACCATGAGTTCTTATTAGAGAAGTTAATGTGGTCTAGAATAGACTACCATCACATATCTGTAACATTTCTGTTGTGAATATGTTTTCCAGTTAAGTTTGTCATTTGCTTATGACCTCTTACCTGCTGAATCTTATAAGCTACAAACACTCCTTTTTATATATATATATAGATATATATATATACACACACACACATATACAGCAGTGTGTATGGTAGATAGTGATATTCATGACTGACTTGATGAATGGATTTATTGGGGCTTTGTTGAAAATCTTTCTGTATTGTTTACAGTTAATCTGCATCCACTTTCCATTTCTTTTCTTTCTCAAGGAAAAATAAAGGTATGTGGTACTGTCAGATCATTCGGTGTACCTTCTCTGTACTATGAATAGATCTACAACAGTGATTGTCTACTCACTGTGCATACAATGGATAGAATTGCTTGCTGCATATGTAAATAATAATTCTGTGATTATGTTAGTGCTTATAAAATGTCATTTTGTAGGCTGTAGTAATTTTGCTGGACATATTAAAGTTGAACAAAGGTAAATAAAGGATCTCTGTTTACTTTGCTCTGTATTGGTATCTTGTTTGAATAATTGTCTTAAAAAAAGTAAAATAGCATAAAAAAATCAATTTAATTTTTGACACAAAGTATTTTTCTTAAAAAAAATATTAAGGTTCATTACCAAACTTTGATAGAATAAAGTTAGTGTTTGAAAAATTATAAGTTGACAGTTTTTCTTCAATAATATCTTTTTGTGTTTCTTTAGTCCACACAGGAGCTCTCTTCCTGATATTCCACTTACTCCCCGAGAACGTGAAATTTTGGAACAAACAAGTTTTTCAGGGATAGCCAAAATTAATAATAACCAGAGTCCCCTTCATCATTCTACATCTTCTGATAGTATTCTCAGTGCTGGTAGCAGAGGTACTACAGATTCTGAGTTACCACCACCAAAACCACCTTTGCCCACTTCAAGAGATATTTCCTTAACCCCAAGGTATGTAATTTTCTTTAGTACAAATAGCTACAACTCACATTGGTATATGGAAGCGGCATAACACTGAAATTGGGCTACCTGTTCATAATGATTGTTATGAGTGGGAAAAACTAATATATCATATAGGAAGTACATAACATAAGGTATCTGGTTATCGACCTCTTGTGTTTGCATAACATTACCATCATTGGAGATATCTAGGGAATAAGGACTCATTGAGGGGAGCCATGCATTACCTACACCAACTGCCATATCTTTCCTTAAACTCATTGACACTAGAAGTGTCAACTCGCAATCTATTCCACTCACTTCTTCACTCCTCTCTGAGAAAAATCTAGCTGTCACTCCTTTCTTAACCATACACAAGCCTTCTATGGATGTTCCTTTGTTCTTTTCACACCTTCTATATGATGAAAAATTTCATCAACCGATATCCTATTAACATCTATCAGAACTTTGTCACTATCATATCACCTCTTTCTCATGTATACCATTGTCTGCAGTTCACACTCAATCTGTCCCCATAAAATATATTTCACAATCCCAGTATCATCTTTATAACCTCTTCTTTGCACTCTTTCCACAGCTACTTTATCCCTTTGGAACTCAGTAGAAAATCTGTGCTCAGTAATCCAAGTGTTGTCATATCAAGGCCTGGTAAAGAGGAAGCCTTCCATATCCTTGCATGTTACTGTTTCTTTCAGCATTGTAAATAATCCTTTAAGTTGTATTTGCAATTTTGGCTATGTGATCTTTGAACTTCAAATTCCTGTCCACTGTTTTAACTCAAAGAACCCTAAACCTCACCAGTTTCTCCAAGCATAATCACACATACAATACAATATAATCAGTGGTGAGCTATGGAAATTTTAACAAAGGGCTCGCATTGTTGAGCAAAAAAAAGCCGTATTTCACATCAAACTTTTATTAACACAGCTTGTGTACAAATGCCAATCAGAAAGTATGAGGGGACAATCAACCTGTAAAGAGTATCATTTTTACACAAATATTTCATGATCTAAACATGAAATATTTAGATATTTAAATATTCTTAGAGAATACAGAGACAAATGTAAGAAAGCTAAACAATGTGTAAAACTAGCTAAACAAAAGTCATGGGAGGACTTTGGCAAGAACATAGAAAATAAATATCAAGAAGGTGGCAAAATATTCTGGAGGTTGTTGAAGAAGCTTAGGAATGGAGGAAAGAGTGCTGTAAAAGGAGTTAGAGATGATAAAGGTGACATGAAAACCGGAGAAAAAGATATCCTTGAAGTATGGAGTAATTACTTTGAAAAACTGCTAAATGAAACAAGCAGTGATGACAGCGCAGTGGTAAAAAACACTGACCAGGCATGCAGTCAGGAATACATATCCATACTTGAAGTAGAGAAAGCCATCAAAGGCTTGAAATGTGGAAAGGCAGCAGGAGTAGATGATATTCAGTCAGAAATGCTGAAGTATGGTGGTATAAAAGTCTTACAGTGGCTGTACTGCATAGTTCAGAATGCCTGGACAGAGGGACTAATTCCCAATGATTAGAGTAGAGCTCTCATAGTACCTATATATAAAAATGGAAATAAAACTGAATGTGAGAATTACAGAGGTATTTCCCTATTGAGTGTTCCTGGTAAGATATGTGCAAGTATACTTGAAAAACGGTTGAGAAGAATTGTGGAAGAAAAGCTTGGTGATGAACAAACTGGATTCAGGTCAAATAGGGGCTGTCAGATCAGATCTTCACTTTACGACAAATAGTGGAGAAATCATGGGAATACAACAAAGATCTGTATTTAAATTTTGTCGATTTGGAAAAGGCATATGACAAGGTATCAAGAGAGAAGCTATTCAATACGCTACAATTATATGGTGTCAATGGGGCATTATATCAAGCAATACGTAGTCTTTATTTGAGTTGTAAGTCAGCAGTTAGAATTGAAGGAAATACAGGAAGATGGTTTAATGTTAAATCTGGTGTGAGACAAGGATGTACATTATCCCCTCTGTTATTCATTATCTATATGGATCACATTATGAAGGAAAGTGGTATTAAACATGATATCAAAATTAGAGATGTTAATGTCAGCTCTCTGCTTTATGCAGATGATGTTATACTTCTAAATAAATCCACTACAAGTCTGCAAGATTCCCTGGCTAAATGGAATAACTGTTATAATAGATATGGTATGATGGTCAGCAATAACAAGACAATGAAAATGGGCAGAAGTCCTGAAAATATCAACTGCATTGTGAATGGGGAACCTGTGGAACAAGTGAAACATTTCACTACTTAGGCACGATTTTTACTGAAGATGGTAAATTAAATATGGAAATAGACAAGAGAATCAACAAAGCTGGTATGGTAGGGTCAGTTGAATAAATTCATATGGAATAAGAAAGAAATTAGTCTGAACACTAAATTAGCTATATACAAGACAGTGTTCAAACCAGTTTTAACTTACGGATCTGAGAGCTGGGTCAGAAGTAAAACACTTTACCAAAGACTAGAGACCGCAGATATGAGAGTCCTGAGAAAGATTATAGGCGTGAACAGATGGCATCAATGGCAATATCATATTAAAAACGAGAATATTAGGAAAGACTTGACATTGTCAGCATCCAGGAATGCATTAGCAGAGCTAATCTCAGGTGGTATGGTCACTTAAACAGAATGGGCAAGGAAAGATTAGCAAAACAAGTGTTCTCTGCCAGGTTGGCAGGAAAACGACCCAGAGGAAGACCAAGATATAGGTGGATTGATACGGCACAAAGTGCCTTAGACAATAGAAATAAAAGATCTGGTAATGTCGGAGTCTTGACAAGTAACAGACTGATTTGGAGGAAAATTGCAGATAGGAAGTTAGTAATGATGTAAATTTTTCATGCAGTACTATCGTATCCTGTACACCTCTTGAGGGTACATAGGGAATTTGATGATGATGAACATGAAATATTTGCCACAATCATCTGTATTAATTTATCTTATATAAGAAACACATTATTTAACTATCAAAATATAATAAGAATAAAATCTTTTATAATCGCACATATGAAATAGTCTGCATTTTTTATAAACAAAATAAATTACTTTTGTTTGCGATAGAAGTTTTTATGACAAACAATCTATAAAGAATAAATAAATATTATCTAAACACAATAATATTGAAGTACGTTATATTTCTCTTTTGTTTTTATACTTCAAGTGATAATTAGTGGTACCAATCAAGGGGCATTATTTTATAGTCCTTATTTATATGCAATTACCAAAAGTGAATTCTTATTTGTAAAATGGTGGTAACAGTAACTATATTATTTTATTTAATAAAATCACTTTGTTAAGTTACCATATGAGTTTGTTGCTTAATATAACTCAAAAAATTCTCTTTTTTTTTTCTTTTTTTTTTTTTGAAAAAATGAAAAAGTAAACAAGAAGAATAAGGGGCTCGCAAATTTGAGAAAAATTTAACAAAGGGCTCGGGCTAGTCCCTTATAGCTCACTACTGAATATAATATGCCATTGAAAATCTTATCACATCAAAGTTCATAACTTGACACTGAACTGATATCCATTATCATTTGACTGCAGTTCCAGCCTAATCAAAAAATGATGTACTGAATTTGAAAACTTTCATAAATATTACATTCATCTTTACCTCAGAATTCCCAATTATGTTTTGTCAGTATTCTTGCTAACATAAAATTTCAGTCAGTTAAAGATTAATTTTTATTCTTATAGATTGATTGTTTAGGAGCAGTTCTGTTTCCATTAAACTTCAGCTATTTTGCCAATCAGACTCTAAGGTTTGGTTTTCAAACTCCTATACTTTTTTCCAGTAATCGGTGCATGCGCCTCTACAGTTCACAAGTAAGTTTCAAGGAGAATCTGAGTTACAGTATTCAGTTTTGAACTGTAGACTTATGTCTTAAGATTAATGGAAAAAGTATAGAGTTTACAAACGAAAATCAAACCTTTTTGAGACTGAAATGGCAAAATTTGAAGAAAACTGCCTAATTTGCTATCAAAGTACATGGTGATGTTGTTTACAAAGATAGAAAAATAATAGATGTTGGACAGGAAGTTAAAGAAGCAACACACACACAAATCATATAAAAAGTTCTTGACTAGCAAGTCACTATATGCTCTTAGAGAATATAGAGAAGATTGTTTGAAAGCTAAATTATGCATAACAGTTGCTAAAAATGTCATGGGAAGATATTTTGGAGGAATATAGAAGATAAATATCACAAATGTTGCATAAAAAAAAAGTGTTTTGGAAAAAATTCTTAGAAATGGAAGAAAAAGCCAGAGAGAGATCCAAGATTATTAAAGTTATATAAAAACTGAAGATAGAAATATTCCACGGAGAGTAATTAACTTAAAATATATTGCCTGGGATAACAGATGTTAACGCAGTGATCGAAACTATCCAGAAGAATGTAATCAGGAGTAAAGATATATACTTGAGGTAGAAAAACCACTCATTCTAAAGCATGGAAAGACAGCTAGAGTAATTATGTTTGCCCTGAAGAATGCTGAAATGTGGTTGTATACAAGTTTCACAATGTCTGTACTGTAGTCTACAAGAGGTGGTCTCATAGTCAAATCTCAGATAATTGCTTATTGTAATAATTCATAAAAGGAAACTAAAGCTCAATTTGAAATCTCTAGAGGAATTTCTTTGCTTTCTATTCAAAGATTATGCATTTATTCATGAGAAAAAATGGGGGGGGGGTGGTAAAGAAAATTTGAAGAAACAAGCTTCATTTTTTAAGCCATTAGGGATTACCAAAACTAGATTTTTTACTTTACTGCAAGTATTCAAATCATAGGAATATACTTGATCTCTAAATCAATTAGATTGATTAATAACCCATCTCTTATCAACTTACTGCACCCACTTTTGTATAGGTGTTTAGTTTCTGCAGTATGTGTGTTATATAAATATTTCCATGACAAATGCTCACAGGAAATGGCATCAGTAATTCCCCACTCAATACTAAGTCTGTTAGAATGTGTGACTACCACCTAACATCCCTTCACAGTGCAACTTGTAACCTACAGAACAAGTTTCTTGTCCTCCTCCCTCATCCCTGCTACAGCTGTATTGTGGCATAGTCTTACCCCCTTCAGTGTTTTCCTAAAGAATATGATACATAGCTTTTAAATCAAATGTAAACAAATTTCTCCTTTCCCAACCTGCTACCCATGTATGGTACTAATGTACTATAGGTTGATTAATCAACCTCTTGTGTATGGGCTCAAACTTAAGAAATATATATATATAAGCTTTGTTGATCTCAAAAGAACATACAATAAAGTACCAAGAGGAAAACTGTTCAAAATATCAAATCTGTAAGGTGTAAATGGAATATTATATAAAGCAATACATAGTTTCTGCCTAAGCTATAAATCAGAAGTTAGGATAGACAAATGCACTGAAATAGTTTAATGTGAAATTGGGTCTAAAGGCAATGTTAATGTTGTTCACTACTTCCACTTTTTAAATTTATTTATATGGACCACGTCATTAAGGAAAGCGGTATTGAACCTGATGTTCCAGTAGGTGATATAAATTTGATTGTTTACTGTGTGTGTGTGCAGATGGCATTATTCTCTTAAATCTCCTAAATATTTTTGAGTCTCTAGCCAAGCTAAATTATTGCTCTGACAATTTTTTTTTTAAATTAAAATCGGCAATAAGAAGGCTAAAACTAATGAAAACAAGCAAGAAAATTGAAAGCATCAACTGCATTCTCAGTAACAAACCTATTTTAGCTTTTAGGCATAACTTTTATTGAAAATAATAAATTAATATAGAAAGAAATAATAGAACAAATAAGAGTAGTTTTGATGGGAAGCTAGTTCAGTGTTTTTATGGATTAGGAGAGAAATCAGCCAAAAGTCCAATCTAGCAGTATACTAGATGATGTTCAAACCAGTTTTAACATTGGATAGGAGAGTGAGGCTAGAAATAAAACATTTGATTAAACCCTGAGGAAAATTAGAGTAAACATCTGAAATCAAACACTTATGTGGTGTATGAATTAAAAATGGCAGGAATAACATTGAGAGGAATATGAGCATATAAGATGATTTGATTAATTCCTAGTACACACTTTGAAGCTTTATACTGCAAAATGATTATCAGTTTACTTAAAAGAATCTACAAGAAATATCGTTTTAATATTTATATTTATCAGTGGAACATTCATGTCAAATGTACTAAAAAAAACAGTTTAGCATGTGAAAATTAGGATTTATGGTGTCTTACGTTTTGCTGCTTGTTCCATGGCGTCTCCAGGAATTAAGGCTCAAACTTTGAAAACAGATTATTAAATAGATAAAAAATCAACTGTATTCTCAGCAGTGAACCGAGAATAATCCAAAAGGTGACATACTTCATTTGTTATAGATATACAACTCAAATTTTGGGTAAGAGAACCACTGAACATTTTTAAACATCACAATGAGATTATGGATATTATACCTGAAGGTTTATGGTGACACTTTTCTGAAATCCTGATGGCCTACCAACTGATGATGATTACCATAGGGATTGTGTATAACACATTGCCGATATAGGTCAACAGCTTCTCGGACTAATATACAATCTGATATTTTCACCTATCTACAATTAAAAACAAAGTAGGATAGAAAGTAAAATTATAGGATAAAAATTGTTTTATTCTCAGTTTTTCAAATTTGTTTGCTTTCATAAGTAAATAAAAACTCTGTTACTTTGTATCTTGTTCTTAGGCTTCTGTGGGCATAGTACATTTTTATAACTACAGGTATCCCTTGCTTAACGCGGATTTGCGTAATGCGCGATTTGATTAACGCGGCAAAATTAATTGCAGCAATCCCTTGATATAAGCAGCAAGAGTGTTGATTAACGTGCCTTTAACCCTGCAGAGCTCGCAGCTGATCTGACAGATACATGCAAAATGTTTAATATAAATATTCTTACGCAATTTAGCGTATAGCTTGGAGGTTATGAGTAGCTGTGCATTTGTATGTTACAATTGATATTCTGCACTGTTTTTTTCTGTCAGTTTGGTTTAACGCATGTTATGTACTGGTTGTGATATTTGACAATAAATTGTATCTGAGAGATACCACAATCTCTGATGCCAGTATAGTTTGGTTTAGTTTTTTTTTTTTTTTTTTTTTTAATTCTTTGTTCAATAATTTCTAGATTGTAACTGAAAATAAATAAACCATAATGTATTACTGAAATAGAGAGCCAAAGGCTTATTTATCATACATCTCCTCTAGGAGATGTGCTTTACATTATGGAAAGTACTAAGGAAGGTGATCTGGAGCTTACTCCACCTTTACTACGAGTTGCCCATAAGGTTGCTTATGCTTGCATCCACTGAAACTTTTAGTTTCTATATATTCGGCACGAAACTCTTGTAATTTCTATATTCGGCTATGAAATAATGTTGGATTCAATATCCGCTTAATTTGTACCATCATGTACTATATTTGCAGTGTTTTTTGTTTGTTTTATTGCATTTTAGCACATACTAGTAATGAATGTATCTCTCAGATATACTGTGACTTACGCTGCAATTTTTACCACCGCGAGCTCTGCAGGGTTATATTTGCCATGCAAAAACATGCAAGCCTCGTGGCGTGAGCATGTTGACATCATTCCTCCTATGCAGCCTCCTACGAATTATTAATACAGTAATCGATCATGGATGATTTGTAATTTTTACCATTGATTATTAGATTTGATTAACATGATTTTGATATACGTGGTATCATCGAGGGATTAATTAACCACATTAATTGAGGGATACCTGTAATTTTTCCAGTATAAAATTTCAAACAAAAGTATCAAAAAGAAACTGTTTGTATTTTAACTAGTTTTGTGAAATACTTTGTTTCACTTCTTCGGGAAATAACGTGAATAAACTAGAAAGCAAGTAATAACAGTTAACATTTCTAGTGAAAAATATTTGAAAACATTTAAACAATGAAAAGTGTGTATTAGCTATTATGCTTGCTGCTGGTTCATGGATTGCTGTAACATACTACTGGCAGATACAAACGTGCCGTGATGGATTACAGAAGACTAGACTTGATGTAAAATCATCCCTTAATCCATTGCAACATATTTGTATCTACCAGTAGTATGTTACAGTAACCCACGAACCATCAGCCAGTATAATAGTGAATGCTCAGTCTTTCACTCAAGTTAAAACCTTTAAAGATTTTAAACATTTCACTGTGTATCTAATTTGAGGTTGGCTAAGTGTTTTAAATTATTTTTAATAATTATGGTAGACAGGGTTATTTTGAATTAAGACTAAAGCAACTAAGTTCCAGTCTAATGTGTGGATTCTTCTACACAATGTGCCTGTTTATAAATAGTCAACTGTGTATAATTCATTATATACATAGAGCATTCTTATATTGATAAAAGTTTCAAAATAAGGATCTTGGTTTTTTTTTCTAAAAACTTACTACTTTTTGTTTATAGTTCCTGTACACAATCGTATAGCAGTGGCTCTTTAGTAGATCCTGCTCCTCCCTTACCACCCAAGAAGAAGGGTACTTATACTTCATCTTCTATCAGTACCAGTGCCATTTTGAATGGAAGTGTTACATCTACATATTCTAGCACAATGGTCCCTTCTACCTCGAGCATTACAGATTCTGGATTTTTGGGAACAGGGCTTAATCGATCATTTTTGTTGGATTGGACAAGCCCACTTAGTCAGTCTCCAGAAAGCTCAACACCACTTAGTAAATCTTCCGCCAGTAGTGTAGACTCAAACTTAAATCACTCAGTTGATGACCTGTTATTAGCTTCAAAGTCTCAAAACTGTTTTCATCAATCTAATCAACAGTTGGATCCTCATTGTGAATATGGATTTCTTACTACTACATCTTCACATGTATGTAACTATGAAATTACATCATTCAGTTCAAAAGTTACAACTTCTACTTCAACATTTCAATCCTCTAATCTAACTGATAGTGTAGATCAGCTACTACATAAATTGAATCAGATGGGAAATAGCTCAGATGATTTTGGAAAACTTCTTGGAACACTTGATGTTAAGAGTGCACCTCCTGCTCTTCCTGCCAAACAGCGTAATGCAAGGATACGTACTCCATCTCAATATGATAATGTGCCTCAGCTGTTGGTACTGGATACTGAGGTTAGTCTTTAGTTATTTTTCATTTGAGTAATATGAGTCGCATGCATGTTTATTTTATTTTCTAGTTATAATATGGTGTGTGTGTGTTATAATAGTCAGCTGCAAAATTATTTTGAGTAAGTCACAGACAAATGAATAAAGCAAAAGCAGTCATAGATAAAAGCGAATTGTGATGAAGCATTATTAATATTTTAGTAACATTCACAATTCTTGAATGGACCTGGCAAGACATTCTCTTTCACATGTGGATGCTGTTCATATATTTCTCTGTATAGCAGAAAGATTAAGCAACCAAACATCGCTATTTGGTCTCTTAATCTTTCACATTACTTGAGGTAATTTTGTGCTACTACATTTAAAAATGGGTGGCGAAACATTGTTATTCTTTAAATATCATAGCAAGATGTTTTTGACATCTGGTTTGTCAGTGCAGAAGTGCTATTAACATTGCTTGACTGGCTATTTATATTTGTTTTGTGACTTGGAAAGATGTAATTCCCCTACATGTTTTGATCCATCAAAGATGCAAAGAAATTTTTATGACTTAGTTTACTCTCACTTGGTCAATTATCTTAAATAGGTTTTCTCTTTTAGATGTAAAGAAGTAAAGGCCTAAGCATATTAAAGAATAAAAATGGATTAATAAATATATTATACTTAGCCACAAAGTGTCTTCCTGTTTAATAAAGGAATCTTCAATGTAGAGCTATTGAGCATTAATTATTTTAAATGTTGGATGCAACATGCAAAAAGAAAGCACAGTTCAGTATTGCCATTAATCTATGGAAAAACCGAAAACATGATTTTGTGTTATTGTATACCTAAAACTAATAATAAATATAAAATAAACAAGAAGACAGTGATGAGAAGAATTGAATAACAAACTTTCCAGAATTGAGAAATTCAGACAGCTATTTCTGGCAAGATTTGATATGTGTAACTCTCATAACTTTCTGTAGAAAGGTTTTAACAAAGTAATAAAAGTGAAAATACTAGCGGTATGGTATAGATTAGTGTTTCCTCAAAAATGGTCTATGGCAGAACTGTATTAGGGAAAAAAATGACTGATCCTCAGAAAATATAAAAATTCAAATATACAGGGGAGCTGTTGATAGAGAAAATCAAACTGTAAACAATAAACAAATGTGTAATGATTGTTTAATAACACATAGAAATACATACTTATTTCAGACCTATTGCTTAACAATATCAGATACCAGTAAAAATTCAAGCTCATGCATTTTTTTTTTTTTTTATGAATCTTTGAATTAAATTTCATTTAATTCAACAAAAATATATATGTGTGTACCATCAGTGTGTGCATGTGCACATGCGCATGCACACACTGATGGTACACACAATATGATAGTCAGCAAACAATTATCATCATCATCAGTGGTCCTAACAGGCACTTGAGCACCCATGACCTTCTAACTATACTCAGACTTTGCAACTGCAACCATAACTCGAGGATAAGGCGGTTAGTCCCATGCCTCCCAGTGTGTCCTATGTCTGTAAATTTGCCTGTTCTGGGAGAACGAAAAACCCAAGTTTCTGGGTAGGGGAAAAAAAAAACCCTACCTCAACATGAGACCTGCTAACTCATCTTTAGTCGAAAGAAACCAGATAAAGGTTCCTCGCATCACTGACTGATTCTTTCAGAAGCATAGAATAAAAATTTTCTTCTACATAAGGCATGGTTGAAAAATTCAAATCAACTGCATGGTTGGTATTATAAGTATCCTTAGCCAAACCAGATCTGTCTTTTCTTTTGTGGTCAACATCTGCAACATCTTTCTGATTTCAAATCCATGGATTGTCTGTCCTATGCAGGCTAAACCACAAGAGCATCAAATTCTATATACCTATGTATTTGTAAAAATGTATGCTACCTTTAGGAGAACTCAGGAGGCTGCAGATAGTTGGAATCAGTTTAAAAGTTACTCTGATATTGTGAACTTTGAAAAGAGATGATACTTTAATTGACATACTGTCAATATATGGGACTGTGATTGAATCTCTACATTGGATATTCTGGTTACTGAGAGAGAGAGAGAGAGGTAGGATTCAAAAATAAAATCCTGTCAACTGTTACTCTGGCCCGCTTAGCCAATTTTCTCTCATAATATAATTTAGCTTTCTTTACTATATTAGTCACCATCCTTGCATGTGCTTTGTATTGCTCATGAGCATGCTGATCTTTTTTTTCTTTATGTTCCCCCATACAGTATTTATTTATTTATTTATTTTTTAGCTACTTTATGCTGCTACTCATCCACTTAATTCTAACTTGGTTTATCCTCCTGCCATTTGGTATCCACTCTTTAATGCTTCTCTCAGTTATCTCTGACAAATTCCTATGCACTACTGACATTATTTCCTTGTCATTTCTAAAGTCATGACACTGCTCCAAGACATACTTTATTCAAATTAAGTTTTAAATCCCCACTTCCAATCTTTTATGATCATTCTGTAAAGAACTTAGGTTTAGGTTTTTCCAGCAAAGAACAGAGATCGTAGATCATCTAAACAATTGACTGCTGTCCAATTTGACATAGGCAAATAGAGATTTCATTATTAATATCTGAACTTAAATTGTTTATGAATATATTACTTATGAATTAATTTCTGAAATATATATTTGAAGCTTACAAACAATGAAAGTGACAATGCAACAAAAAGAAATCTCCATCATAAACTAATCCCAAAAGTACACAAGGCAACCAATTAAACCTACAAACTATGCCCAGAATCTCCAGAAAAACTCACCTTTACATCCACTTTACTAATAACTGTGGCATTAACACCAACATAGACAACATTCACCATCACCTATAGTCATACAAACCAAAGCTCTTGTTTAATCTTAACAGAACACAGTATTTGAGAGACAGACATTGCATGCCAAAGAGTGGCCAATTTAAAATCCCCTACTATTGACATCTTCTGAATCAAGGTTTCTCTGCCTCATTTAGATCTATTCATGCCCTGCATTTACTGTTCTTCAAACTCTGATACCCACTCAGAACTCTTCACATTCCTTTCCATGAAACTCTACCTACCACCTGCAATCTAGCCATCCAAATAGTTAGATCATCTTAGGTGACCTCAGCATCCACAATTCCAATGACTCTCCTTTTTCAATACCACTGACTAAGCTGAGAGATCGAAATCTTTGCCATAAGCAATATCCTAATGCAAATCTTACATCTACCTATATGAATTCCTGATAACTTCTTCACTCTCCCAATACTCTGGCTCTCTTTTTAACCAGTTCTTCTTCTAGATACACCAAAGTGGTCCCCTTTTCTCTTGGCAACTCGAGCCACAGTCTTGTGCAAGTCTCCTCACAGAATGCTCTTCCTACCTTGCATCTTTTGGCACTACAAAGGTACCAAATGGGATGACCTCCAGAATTTCTACTCCACCTTCCTTTAGTCTGACTAATGATTAAGCTTATCCAATCCTAGCACCTGCTCTGAACAAGTCACAAAATTATCCTCACTGGCATAAAGGCTTCATCTCCCATTCTACCCAAAATCCTTGTCTGCTTTCCAAACCCTAAGAAAAAAATTCAGCTTACTGCAGGTTGCATCAAGAACCCCAGATTCATACTCTGCCTATACCAAAGTATGCAAGAAATGCAAAACAGTCATCAGCAGATCTAAATTGATTTCATAAATCAATTTTGATCTGGTTGGCCAAGTGGTTAGCGTATCCGCTCTCCAGCCAAAAGTCTGCGGGTTCGAATCCTGCTGTGGGCATGGATGTTTGTGATTGTTTGTGTGAAAATACTAGTGGTGGTGGTGGTAGGCAGTAGATGGTGTTGGTGTAGATGATGATTGTAGTTGCGGTTCATTGTAGTTGGTGAATTGAATGATGGAGACAGAGCTGTAGAGTAGGGACCCTCCCTCGATGAGTCCTTAGACTCCCTGGAGGTGTCATTTAATAATAATGATTTAAATAATTTGGGGAAAAAAATAATAAAAATAAAGTCCAATAGTAGAAAGCTTGTCTCCTGTCCAAATGAAAGCCATGCTTTCTGGTCCCTTGCTAAGGTTGTTGGATACAACCTCTACTTACTGCACTTCCATCACTCTCTCTCTCTCTCTCTCTCATTCTGATGGCACCACTGCTACTTCACCCAAAGATGAAGGTGACTTCTTAGCATCACTCTTTTCCTTGATCATCTCCAAAGATGACCTAGGGAAATGGCCTCTTACCATACCAAAATCTAAATCTGAGAATCGTATATCTCCTGTAGTTTTTCAACAACAACAACAACAAAAAAAAGACATCAGATAATACTAAATAACTTAGACACTAAAATGTTTTCTGGTCCTGATGGCATCTTTCCGATTGTTCTCAAACATTGTGTGCTCTCCAGAGCTAACTAACACCTGTCCTGCATCATCTCCACTATCCTTTATACATTCTGGTACTTATCCCAGTATGTGGAAATAATCACATATCCAGCCTATTGTTGGCTTATTTTGTTTAATTATACACTCATTTTCAAAGGGGGGAAAAAGTCATCTTCACTGTCTTGTAATATAGTCTGATCATCTGTATTTAGCATTGTATTGATAACAGTTCATACCTTTAACTGGATACCTTGTTTCAGGTTTGTTTTCCATATTTTATTTGATGAATATAATTTATAGAACAATATCCAGAATTTAGCAGAAATTTTGTGGAGAAAACAGTCCAAATACCTTCTAATTATTAGATTAAACATTAATGTTTTAGTACAGAACAAATTTTAATAATAATAATAAATTTTAAACTTTTTAATAATGAAAATGATATAATATCGAATCTGAGGACTGTTCCTCTGGTAAAGTAAAGAATGATTAATAAGGTACTTTCTATTCATGTTTTTTTTTTTTAATTTTCAATTTTATTTTCGTGAACGTTACTTTGAGAACAGCTGTTCTAGATCCAAGTGTTGGTTCCCAACTTACGATTTCTACTCTAATCTTACAAATTCCTTTTATCTATATTCTTCTAACTTCTATGCCCGAGATTTTACCTAAACTTATACCAATATCTAAGTTATTGCTCCCCGTAGTACCCCTTATATTTGTATTTATACTGCGCCTTTTGGGATATTTAGTTTAGGATATTACATACATAAACAAGGAGAAAGAACTCAAATATATCTGAAAGTGTAACTATTGCAGTCGTGACACTTAACTCGATTCTCAACTTAAATTTTCCGCATGACTAAGTACAATATTTTCAAGTGGTTATCAACTGCACCATTTATGTTGTCATAAACAGGGAGAAAGTCAATCTCAAATATATCTCTTAGTATTTAAATATTATTGCAGTCGTGACTCTTAATCTCTTTCCGCAACATTAAATTTCCCGCGTGATTAGGTACGATGATTTTAAGCGGTGCAATACTGTTATCTTAAATACAAAAGATTATGAAGAAAAAAATTAAAAATCTATTATCAGACACGTCTGTCTATGACGTCCTCAGTACAGATCCTACACAAAAAAAACCATAATGACGCCAATTAACTATTACGTGGAATGATTAACTGGCCTATAGGCTTAATAAGAAAAGCTAAAATCCATGCACCCGTTGACTCCAAGATTGTATGGCGTTCCTAAAATACATAAAGAAGGTATACCATTACGTCCAATAGTTGATGGAATCTATTCTCCTAGTTACCAATTGTCTAAATATCTAGCCAAGATTTTACAACAACACATCCACACCTCAGATACTTATATTAAAAACTCGCAACATTTAATTGAAAAATTAAAAAATATCCCTATATCTGAAGATGATATACTAGCAAGCCTTGACATCACATCTCTGTTTACAAACATTCCAGTTGTGGAAAGTCATCAACATCTTCCCAAGAAACATCACTACTTTGTTCAATCATTGTTTAACTTCAAACTATTTCATTTGGCAAAAAACAGTCTACAAACAGCTTTCCGGATTAGCCATGGTAGCCCCCTCTCTCCTTCTTGTGCTGACTTATTCGTGGAAGACCTAGAGGATAAAATCTTATCCCAAATTACCCCAAAACTGAAAACTTGGTACAGATATGTTGATGACATCTTTATCATTTGGAATCATACAAAAGAAGAACTAATGGATTATCTCAACCAAATCAGTAGTTTCCACCATATCATCAAATTCACATTAGAAATTGAAAAAGGTTAAAAACTTCCATTTCTAGTCATCCTAATAAAAAAAAAACAAACCAATAACAGTTTCAACCTGTCTGTATATAGAAAACCTACGAATACTAGACGTTACCTCCATTTCAACTCATCTCATCATATATCCCAGAAACTTAGCATTATCCATATGCTTAAGAAAAGAGCTATACATTACACAACAGACCAAGATGACTTACAAAAAGCATTAACTACAATATCCAGAGAGCTATCCTTAAATGGTTATCCTAAAAGACTCTGTAACAATATCCTCTTTTAGGATATACCACAAAGACAACGTGATAACACCCAATACATCAGTACCATAACTATTCCATTTGTCAGCAGTATTTCCAAAAAATTGGCTATCCTTCTAAAACCACACAATATAAGAGTAGCATTCAAGTCAGTCAATACTATTCAGAAATTTTTAAGATCACCAAAAGACCCTCATCCATTCTACAAGTACTGTGGAATATATAATATACCTTGCTCCTGTGGTGTTAGTTACGTTGGTCAGACCTCTAGAAGCTTCGAAACAAGACAGAAAGAACACATAGGATATGTCAGAAACAACAGACAAGATATTTCAGGCTTTTCTTGCCACTTTGCCTCTACCAACCATCTCATTGAGTGGGATAAGAGTCATATGCCCTATATAGAAGAGAACTACCATTCCAGAACCTTCAAGGAGGCTGCTACGATCGCCTGTTCAACAGGAAACCTAAATAAGAATCAAGGTCTAATCCTACCGGAAATTTGGAAAGCTTTAATCAGATCACTAAACATCAAAGAAATGAACTTTCACACCAATTACATTATGTCTCATAACAAATAAATCATGTTCCCGAGACACGAGCATTGTCTCGCACAATACTAATTTTGTATGAATTAGAACTGTCAGTTAAAACCTAGTCTGTTACCTTCATATAGCTTACGAATGTATTCCCTGAAGATACCGATAGCAAAAATCAGTGAAACATGTAGGACAATAAATTAAAACCCCACTTGACTAACATGCAAAAAAAGTGTTAGTTATTTTTTACAATTGGTTATTATTATTAACAGAGACCTCCATGGAGTCAGAGACTAATCGAGGGAGGCCACATACTACACACACCAGCTATCATACTTATTCTTGAATTCATTCGCACTGCTTGCACTCACAACATCCAAAGGCAATCCATTCCCATCACGCACCACCCTCTGAGAGAAAAATCTAGCCCTTACACCCATCTTGGCAGCCTTCATTCTCATCTTCCAAGGATGCCCTCTCGTCCTTTCCCTCCCTCCCTAAATTGAAAAATTCCATCAATTGAAATCCTCGACCCTTTCAGAAGTTTGTAAGTCTCAATCATATCACCCCTCTTTCTCCTGTTTGCTAGTGTCTGCAGTTTTCAAATTCTCAATCTCTTCATAATCAGTATTCCACAATCCTGATATCATTTTTAACACTCCCCTTTCTACTCTCTCCAATATATCAGAATCACAATGGAAACCAGATCAGACCTGTGCACAATAGTCCAAGTGAGGTCTTATCGAGGCCTTGTAATGAGATAAAATAACATCCTTATCTTTACATGTGAAATATTTGTTTCAGCATTGCAATTATCTTTTGAGTTGTATTTGCAATCTTTGTCACATGGCCCCTGAACTTCAATTTCCTATCTATTAACACTCCAAGATCCCTAACCTCATCAGTTTCTTCTAGCCTAATCCCACAAATATAATACGACATTGGATATCTAATCATGCCGAAGTGAATGACTTTACATTTACTGACATTGAACTGACACCCATTTTTCCATACCCACAATTCCAGGCTATTCAAATCATTCTGCAAAGACTGCATATCAGTAGGGCCCTCAAGGAAAGAACTTTTATATCCTTCTGCTTAAACCCAAGCTGTTTTAAGTCCTTATAACTATCTGCACTCCATACGCCATGTAAAGAGATGGTGGCACTGGTAAACCTCGGAGTTGCTCATGCTCCTCCCGTATCTTACTAACTAGATCTTGGTTAAACCTTGCAGACTCAGAACCCCTGTATACCAATTTTTGGTATCTATCAGTCAACCATCCTCTTATCCATGCTAATATTGTATAACTCAAACCCATCTTCTCCAATTTATGCAGCAGTCTGCCATGCTGTATTCTGTCAAAAGCCTTAGCAAAATCCAAAAGTATCATGGTGTATCCATTCCCCTTGTCTAGTTCAATGGTCACATTGTTATAGAATGTGAGCAAGTTGCTAAAACATGACCTTCCCTTAGTAAACCCATGTTGTTCATTGCAAAGTAGAGATTCACTGTCAACCCATTTCTGAATGCGGGCCCTAACCAATTTTTCCATTTATTCTAGAAATTAAAGATACCAAGAAATTATATTCTTAGTTTCATTCCTTTATCCAAATATAAACAAACAAATTTTGCACGTGAAGTCACTTCACGACTGGGCTACTTGTATACAGAGGCTAATGACTTCACATCAATTGGCTTAGTATCCCATAAGGTGTGTCACCTTTTGACTACTTGTATATGGAAATATGACTGCTGCATTATTTTAACCTTGGTATCACTTTTGGGTTTGGATAGTGGCCCTTCCCATAATGCATAGCATTATACATGTCTGTAAGGATATGTACATTGCATTGTGGGATAGTAAAGCAATTAATGCGAGGTCATTAGCCTCTATATATAAGTACTCTCTATATATAATATCGCAAAGTAACGTCATGCACAAACTTTGTTTGCTTATACTTGGATAAAGGATGAAACCAAGAATTTATTTTATTAAAAAATATAATTATATCATAAAAAAAAAAGTAGAAGAAACTTGTAGTTTAGTCTATCTAATATAATTGAGATTCCAGTTACCAGCATAGAGCAAGGAACTGCATTTCTTGTGTAGAGACATAGCAGCAAATGTGAGTTAATCAGTTTATTGCCTCATCAGTTTCCTGCAATCTAGTACCATCAATAAGATATGCTGTATGTAACCTTTTCAACTTGAAGTGCATAACCTTACAATTTGGAACATTAAATTAACAATCATTATCCTTTGCCCAAAATGCCAATTTATTTAAATCATCCTGCAAGATATCTAAATCACCATTATCGACTATTGCTATCACCAGTTTTGCATCATTAGCCAACAACTGAATATCCCCTCTTAAATCTTTCCATGTGTCATTGATATAAAAATTAAAGAGTAGTGGCCCTAGTACTGAACCCTAAGGCACTTCACTAGCCACCCTCATTCTCCTAGATTCCACTCTACCATATGCTGTTCTTTGGTGTCTGTCTGTCAGCCACCCCCATATTAATGCAACTAGCTTCATATCCATTCCCATTTGCTTCAATTTTTGTAATAGTTTTCCATGTGGTATTCTGTCAAACACCTTTACAAAGTCCAGCAGTGTCATGGTATAGCCATTTCCTTTATCCATTTCTGCTGTCATTTTATTATAAAATGTGAATAAATTATGAAGACAGAGACCTACCTTTACAAAGCTGGGCTGCCCACTGTAGAGTAGTCCTACGCATCCTATCCCCCTAATGTTGGATTTTATCTTTAGCCAACTTTTCCAATACTTCAACAACCACTCCTGATATATTAATTGGTCCATAGTTTGCTACATCTGTTTTGGAAGCCACCTTTATGCAATGGACCTATCTTACCCTCTTTCCACTTTCCTTGAAACTCTGCCAGAGCTGAGAATTAGATTGAACAGCTTCATCAGAGGCATGCCAATTATCTTGCACATTCATGCAGTACACAGGCCAACATGCCATCCAGTCCCATTGCTGTGTTCACATTCATGTTTTTCAATATGCAGAACATTTCCTCTTAGTTTACTTCAATTTTGATATTTATCTTGGTCACATCAGCAACTGCAAAATCTCTCCTGGATGATACAACATTGCAAAATAATCACTCAGCAACTCAACTATTTCTTTTGCCTGTGTCACCTTCCTACCATGTGATTGTTTAAAGTCATCCTCTCAAAATCATTTTCCCTCTTACTTGCCACATAACAAAAAAAACATTCTCAGGTTTACTTTAGCCTGCTTAGCTAATTTTCTCTCATAATTTAATTTGGCCTTTCTTAGTCACCTTTCTTGCTTGCACTTTATACTGCTTATGAGCAGTACAAAGTTATATTCTCTCCTCAGTGTTTTCTTTTTTGCAGCTCTTGCTTTATATCTCTACTCATCCACTTAATTCTCACTTGGGTGTGCAGTATGTTACTACTTCTCATGCACTACTGGCATTTTTTATTTGTAGCTTCTCAAGCCATGGCACTGCTCCATGATGACTCCTAAGTTTATCATAATTGCCAACTTTAAAGTTCAACATAAACCCTTTTTTGACAGAGAATTCCACGTGTTTGGCAACATCCCAAAACAACCTGCACGGTCACTCTCCCCAGTTGGAGGCAGAGTGTCAACCTTGGTTATGGATATATCTTCTGATGCTATTATCAGAGTCAACACACTCATACTTTTTGCCCCCCCCCCCTCTATAACATGTTGCTTAATGTAATTATCCCTTATCAACTGTATAAATTCCATCTCACCATGCTTCTTTTCCTCCCTTCAATCCACATGGATTGAAGTCTCTCATAGTCACATAGTCTCTCATAATGTTCAACCTGCACTCATTGTGCTAATCTGCCGATACATGGTATCTGCATCTTCCTCTAGGCATTCTGGTCTATAGCACCCAACGACATATTTTGTCCTGTTGGCCTCTATCTCACACTAGACAGCCTCAAATGTACCATCTCTCTCAGACCTAAAATTCTTTTTCATTTCTGATTTTGTTGGTTATAATTCTTCAACTATCATCAATAGTACTCCCACCTCTATTTTATTTTATTCCCTCTATCCTCCCTGAAAATATCCTTTACATTCTATCCCTGTACTATATAATTTTCTGTCCACCAACAGAATCAGAAATGAAAGTGATTGTTTTCCCTCTTATTTGCCACATAACAAAAAAAAAAACCTCTCAGGTTTATTTTCGGGACTCTCATGTCTTGGTCAAGTCCAAGTAGAGCTGACCAATATCTAATTAGACTAATAGTCTAATTCATATGCATGCATTCAGCATTCCCTTGTGTAATATCGCACACTCGTAACGCGATTGCATCCTCCCTAATATCTCTAGTTTTCCTTGCTTTGCACTTCCAAACTCTCACTAAACAACACTTTCTCTAAACAAATTCCAAAACTATTTAAATATAATCAGTCAGGCATATATATCATTTCGTCCATCAAATTCACTCCACATGTCAATAAACAGTATTTCATTCCTCTTGCACAATCTTCTCATAGCTCTACTTCTCAACTCTGTCCTGTCATACTGAAGCAGTAGACACAATTTTTAATTCCTTAGTCATAATTTTTGCTTCTTGCAACAACGCTTTCATATCTTCTATCATTGCATATTTCTCTCCTTTCAAATAATATGTTCCTGTCATAACAATCCTCTCTTTCATATTTGAAATTGTTATAATTCTTGACCACAGAGATTAATGAATAACTAACTCCTATTTGGAAGTATTGGTCAAGTGTTGATAAACTATTTAATCACCAACTAGTTTCACCGGCTATTGCTGTCTGCATCTTCAGAGTACAAATAAGGTAGGAAAAGTAAATCACAAGCTAGATGTTAACTGACAATTCTAATTCAATAACAAAATAGTACTGAGTGTGAAACAATACACTGGTTGCAGATACATGATTTACTTGTTGAGAAAATCTCATTTCATGTGTGTTTAGTGATCTGATTAAGGTCTTCCATATATCAGGTAGGATTAAACCTTGATTCCTGTTGAGGTTTTTTGTGGAACAGGCGACTGTGGCTGCTTCTTTGAAGATTCTGAAACGGTAGTTTTCTTCTATATAAGGCATATAACTTTTATTCCATTCAATAATGTGGTTGGTTGTAGAGAAGTGGGAAGAAAGGCCACATATATCTTGTTTGTTATTTCTTACATAACCGATGTGTTCCCTTTGTCTCATTTTGAAGCTTCTAGACACTGACCAATGGAACTAAGACCACAGGAACAAGGGATGTTGTAAACTCCAGCATACTTGTGGGGAGGATGGAAGTCTTTCGGTGATCTTAGACATTTCTGAATAGTTTCAATTGGCTTGAAGGTCACTCTAATATTGTGTGGTTTTAGAAGGAGAGCCATTTTTTTGGAAATGGTACCAACGTATGGAATAGTTAGTGTTGATATATTGGGTTACATCACGTTGTCTTTGTGGTATGTCAGAGAAGAGAATCTTGTTGCCGAGTCTTCTAGGGTAGCTGTTTAAGGATAGGTCATTGGATATTGTAGTCAATTCTTCTTGTAGATCATAGATAAAAAATCTTAACGACACCAATTAACTATTACGTTGGATGACAAACTGGCCTCAGATTTAATTAAAAAGTTAAAATCTATGCATCCGCTAACTCCTAGACTGTACAGCATTCCAAAAGTACACAAGGATGACTCCCCGTTATGCCCGATTGTAAATGGAATCAATTCTTCAACTTATTTACTGTCTAAACATCTAGCTAAAATTCTACAACACATCCAGAACTCAGATACTTATATTAAAAACTCTCAACATTTTATTGAAAAATTAAAAAACGTCCTGAAGATGAAGATGAAAAGTTATGAAGATACTTGTTAGCCTTGATGTTACTTTCCTGTTTACCAACATTCCAGTAGTTGAAGTCATCAACATCTTAGACAATTTGTTCCCACAAGACATCACTTTGTTGTTTAGTCACTGTTTAACTTCTAACTATTTCGTTTGGAAGAAAACCATTTACAAACAATTAATCAGATTAGCCATGGATAGTCCCCTCTCACCCTCTTGTGCTGACCTATTTATGGAAGATCTTGAAACTAAAATCTTATCTCAGATTAACCCAAAACCTACAGCATGGTTTAGATATGTAGATGACATCTTTATCATATGGAACCACAAAAAGGAAGAGCTATTGGATTACCTAAACAAAATCAATTCATGCCATCATACTATCAGATTCACACTAGAACAAACAGAAGGACAAACAACTACCATCCCTGGATATCATAATAAAGAAACAAGAAAATAACAGTGTCAACTTATCTGTTTATAGAAAACCTACAAATACTGGACATAATCTATACTTCAGCTCATCACACCACATTTCCCAAAAACTTAGCATTATTCATATGCTAAAGAAAAGAGCTATACAGTTAACTACGGACCAAAATGATCTACAAGAAGAATTGACTACAATATCCAGCGACCTATCCTTAAATGACTACCCTAGAAGACTCGTCAACAAGATTCTCTTCTCTGACATACCACAAATACAACGTAATATCACCCAATATATCACCTCTATAACTATTCCATACGTTGGTACCATTTCCAAAAAAATGGCTCTTCTCCTAAAACCACACAATATTAGAGTGACCTTCAAACCAGTTGAAACTATTCAGAAATTTCTAAGATCACCGAAAGACTTCCATCCTCCCCACAAGTATGCTGGAGTTTACAATATCCCTTGTTCCTGTGGTCTTAGTTCCATTGGTCAGTGTCTAGAAGCTTCAAAATGAGACAAAGGGAACACATCGGTTATGTAAGAAATAACAGACAAGATATATCTGGTCTTTCTTCCCACTTCTCTACAACCAACCACATTATTGAATGGGATAAAAGTTATATGCCTTATATAGAAGAAAACTACCATTCCAGAATCTTCAAAGAAGCAGCCACAGTTGCCTGTTCCACAAAAAACCTCAATAGGAATCAGGGTTTAATCCTACCTGATATATGGAAGACCTTAATCAGATCACTAAACACACATGAAATGAACTTCAGTGCCAACTACGAAATGTTTCTCAACAAGTAAATCATGTATCCGCAACGAGTGTATTGTTTCACACTCAGTACTATTTTGTTATTGAATTAGAATTGTCAGTTAACATCTAGCTTGTAATTTACTTTTCCTACCTTATTTGTACCCTGAAGATGCCAACAGCAATAGCCGGCGAAACTAGTTGGTGATTAAATAGTTTATCAACACTTGAGCAATACTTCTAAATAACAGTTAGTTATTCATTAATCATCTCTTTCACTTCTCCCTTCGACAAACTAACAGCATTCACTAACATCCTCGATTTTCACACGTGAGAAATATGCCTTTATCACTTACTCATTTGTTATTACCATCAGTTCTTTCAGCTCTCTCACTCCGAGCAGTATCATTCATAACTTCCACACTCATCATTCATTTTCCTGCTTTCTACATGACTCATATTTCTTGCACTGGCACACAAAACATTTAAGAGAAATTCTCTCACTTTTCACACTTTCATATTACAATCCCTTTATTCTTGGCACATGCATATAACATACACCACATCATACTAGGCCCCTTGTACTAAACTCAGCCTTGTACATATCGGTGTCATGTATCAAAACGCTTTCTAATTTAGTATCCATATTAAATTTCACAAATAAACATACACACTATCATACCTATCATATGGAGTACTATCATATCTTGTACATCCCTCAAGGGATGTACAGAATATGATAGTACTTCAAGACAAATTTACATAATTACTAACTTCCTATCTACATTTTCCTACAAATCAATCTGTTACCTGTCAAGACTCCAACATTATCAGATCTTATATTTCTATCTTCTAAGGCAGTGTTTCTCAGAGTGTGGTATGCATACCCCCTGGGGGGTGCACAAAAGGTTGTTAGGGGGTACGTGGCAATTTTTGGCTATGCATAATTAAAGTAGTTGTATTTTTCAACAAACAGTAGAGACAACCGGGATAAAAACGGCACTAACTAATGAATCACATCCCCTCCCTCCCTCCAACAGAAACTGCTGTATAGACTAAAGCAAAACCATATGTTGCCGGTGGAACATATGGTTTTTCTTGACACCACCCCGTCATGAACGTGTTAAAACTAAGAAATATAT
The DNA here is from genome assembly GCF_054136105.1 of Typopeltis vanoorti. Lineage (NCBI taxonomy): Eukaryota > Metazoa > Arthropoda > Arachnida > Uropygi > Thelyphonidae > Typopeltis > Typopeltis vanoorti. The sequence goes on along the minus strand of NC_143549.1, from coordinate 187,100,214 downwards.
GGTGAATATGTTTCAGATATTGGAATTCGGTTGAAGGGAATTAGCATTTCAACTCAACTGTTGAAATGCTAATTTGTCTTTGGTTCATGCAATCTTTTGTTAATACCGCACCGATCATATGCAGTTCTTCACTGCTCTACATATCTCAAGTCTTGTAAATTACTGATAATTTTTGCTTGAAATAATGGGAAAGAAGATGACGCTATTTAGGTAGATGACTTTGACGATGCACACAAAGAAACTGTTCTCATTGCCAAAAGTAGTGATAGTGAGTAGGAGCTTCTTCGTAAGTTGCACCATTTTCAGTTTTTTCCTAAAAACTAGTTTCCGAAAATCTCCTCGCATATCTCGCAACATGATTTTTTAGCTTTAATTTTTGGGGAAAAAGTGAGAGTTGTATTGGAGTTAATACGGTAAGAATTTGAAAGCTAAAAAAAATTATGTATGGATCATTGGTTAAAGATTGGATTTATAAAACCCCCAAAAGAGAGCAATATAGCAAATACAAGTAGCTGTAAGCAACAAGAAAATTGATATTACATCTGGATCAAATGAAATTGATAAGGGTGTGTCATCTGACATCTCTTGAGAACCAGCTAGGAAGAGTATGAAAACTCTTCGTAAGTATGACATGAATTACTTGAAATGTGGATTTTCATGGATGGGAAATGAAGAGGAATCTATTCCCAATTTTGTTCTATTAAAAATAAATCATATTTATTGTTTACATGAACATATAAATTCAAATAAAACAGACATTTACAATGAAATATACTTTATTTATTATTATTTTGATAAGGGGGTATATAGATATCTGAAGTTTGAGAAACACTGTTCTAAGGCTCTGTTTACTGTATCAGTCCACCTATATCTTGGTCTTCCTCTGGGTCTTTTTCCTGCCAACCTGGCAGAGAATGCTTGTTTTGCTAATCTTTCCTCCCCCATTCTGTTTAAGTGACCATACCACCTGAGGTTAGCTCTACTAACACATTCCTGGATACTAACAATATTAAGTTCTTTCATAATGTCCTCATTTTTAATATGATATTCCCATTGATGCCATCTGTTCATGCCCCTAATCTTTCTCAGGACTCTCATGTCTGTGGTCTCTAGTCTTTGGTCAAGTGTTTTATTTCTAACCTATCTCTCAGGTCCATTAGTTAAAGTTGGTTTGAATACTGTCTTGTATAAAGCTAATTTAGTGTTTTGACTAATTTCTCTCTTATTCCATATGAATTTATTCAATTGACCCTACCATACCAGCTTTGTTGATTCTGGTGTCTATTTCCATATTTAATTTACCATCTTCACTAAAAATCATGCCTAAGTAGCTGAAATGTTTTACTTGTTCTATAGGTTCTCCATTCACAATGCAGTTGATAATTCAGTGTTTCTGCCTATTTTCATTGTCTTTGTCTTGTTTGCTGACCTTCATACCAAAGCTATTACAACAGTTATTCAATTTAGTCAGGGAATCTTGCAGACTTGTAGCAGATTTATTTTGAAATATAACATCATCTGCATAAAGCAAAGAGCTGACATTAACATCTCCAATTTTCATATCAGGTTTGATACCAATTTCTTCCATAATGTGATCCATATAGATAATGAATAACAGAGGGGATAATGTACATCCTAGTCTGACACCAGATTTATCATTAAACCATCTTCCTGTACTTCCTTCAATTCTAACTGCTGACCTGCAACTCAAAGATTGTATTGTTTGATAATGCCCCATTGGCACCTTATCATATGCCTTTTCCACATCGACAAAACTTAAATACAGATCTTTGTTATATTCCCATGATTTTTCAACTATTTGTCGTAAAGTGAAGATCTGATCCTGATTAGGCGATATTAACAAATCCAAAACTGTCCTTAACCCCATTACTTAACGCAAATATGTAGATGAATGCCTTACTTCCTCAATTAATGCACATATAACATACAGATCTTAAACTAATGACAATTCCTGTAATTCTATACTTCTATAACTATAAAGATCCTTGTTAGAGGAATAGGTACTGAAGTCCTAAAATCTGTCTTCACCAGTCCGATCCACAGGAAATTTTACACTATAGCTCACTCTGGCCTAAGAATTACACAATACAAATAAGAAATAAAGCTTTATGTTACTAACCAGACAAATTCATTAAGAGATACTTCTCATTGTGTCTTCTTGTAGGTTTCGTTCAGGTCGTCACTATTCATCGAGCTGTTGTTCCTTGCCTTGTCTTGGTGATTTCAATCATGGAGCACTTCTTTACCTTATGTCCAAGAATCTGTCTGGCAGAAGGGTACTGCTGGAGCTATATGAAGTTTCGGCATACGCTGTTTGTCCCGTTGCATGGATGGCTATGCTCGGACAAGCCCGCTATTTGACCATATTACCGCCGCTGAACGACTCCCTCTTGACTCCGTTGCCTCGAAGCTATGACCCACCACAAGGAAAACCGCAGGGGGAAGAAAACACCAAAACCTGAACTAGGAATGAAAAAGGCAAAAAGACTGCGAACTTGCTTCACTAAGACTTTTATATGCTCCGTGTCTGTTCTCCCTAATACGTCATTGATTTGCAGACGCCACCTAATTCTCCTTGCACACTGCACCTTCTCCTCTCATTGCATTTCCGTGTGGGCAGCCTGCACATGCCTTGGGTTCATATAGCAACTACTTGCGGTCATGTTTATAATCAGATTACAATAGTTTACTGTAAACTCTGACCTTGTTCTTACAATGTCACCTCTACATTACCTTAATTCTTGTCAGTTATTTAAGGACCATTTACAAAATATTTACATAGAAAAATTACATGAATGGACTATTATTACTATACATACAAGGATTTCTATTATTATCTATTTGCAAGTAATTCTTTTTTAGGAGATTTCTTTGCACTTCAGTTAAATCCTGAATAAAATATTCAGACAATTTAAGCATTCATTCCAGATTTAACACTGGCATATCTATGTCTTTTCTATCGCATCCTCCACTTGCAAAACACTTGGTAACCTCTTGCTCAAAGCATTACTTTTCACTTGTCTGGTTACTTACTCCATACAACTCTCAAATCCACCCAGTCTTTAAGCACTGCCCTCACATTTGGAATAGTGCCCCTATGACTTCTAAAAATTCTCGATGCAGTACAAAAGTGAGTTATTTAGTTGATTGATGGGCCCTCTCTTGCAAATTCACTTTACTGACTGTCTCATAAGAGACATTTTCTGCTTTTCTCTTTTACAGATATTTTCATTACATTATGCAGCAGAACTGGCATTTATTATGCCTCCCATTTTTGCTAAACCCACAATAATATAGCTACAACTGCACAACATCCTTTTATAGTTGACTTCCTGACCCACAGAACCTGTTAGTCCCACTTGTTTTTCATTCTCTGTACTCCATATCTGTGGAACAGCCTTCCCCCAAGGTTGATAACCAGCAGCTCTTCAGGAAAAATCAACATATTACATTTATTTTCTTATAGGACTTGTTGGGGTGTGTGTGAGAAAGAGATTAAAACATATCAGAAGGCATCCTTCTGATATGTTTTAATTATTAATCTCAAAAATTAATTTTTGAAATTCAAATTTCTGCTATTGAATATATGCTAATGCCATATAATATACCAGTTCACAGCAGATTAATCTATTCAATATATATATAAAAAGATAAGCCAAAATTTGAAACGTTTTTGTCATGTTTTTTGTCTCTTCATTGTTTTGAAACGTCCAACAATGCATTTGCCTTCATGAGACAAACACATTGTTGCCTCGAGTCATCAGAATTGAAGGAGAACCAGCTTACCAGCCCGTAGTTGGGTGCCGTAGATGCCAGAGGGGGCAGAGTGCCCCCTAGTACAGTATAAAGAAAATAGCTCTTTTTGAGCTTTAAATGAATAGAAAAGAAATTGACATGATAAAGAATTTTTCAGCATGGTTGGTTGAGTGGCTGGCATACCCACTCTCCAACTGGCTGCGAGTTCAGATCCCACAATGGACATGGGTGTTTGATTATCTTTAGGTAGAAAATGAATTGTATCACCTGGTGTGAAACAAATGCCTTATTTATTTAGAGACCTTGAAGCACTTTGTAAAAGTTCCATGTTTGTTCTCTAGAGTGTTGGGTGTCTGCACTGTGTAAAAATAAATAAATAAATAAACAATAAACTTTTTAAAAAAAAAAAATTAAACCCTTAGTCCATCCGTGGTACTAATATGCTATAAGTTCCTGAGTAGAGTTGCGTTAAAACTTATAAAAACAGTTCTCAAAAAATTCAGACATATTCCCTTTTCCAAATTCACTTATTTAGAATGAATCTCATCTAAATCTTCTCCTTATTTAGAAATAAATAAGTGCATTTAATGTGGCAATGATGTAAAATTCTGTATAGTTTTTTTCATAGCTTTTAGTTCCTTTAATTCATTTTCCATGAAATGTCATTTTTTTTTTTTTTTTTTTTTTTTTTTTTAATGCAGGTGTTTGTTTTGGAAGTCCTATGGCTTTTGACAGCTCATCATCAAATTCCTGCCATGTACCCTCAAGGGGTATACAGGATATGACAGTACTACATGAAAAAATTGCATCATTACTAACTTCCTATCTACAATTTTCCTCCAAATCAGTCTGTTACTTGTCAAGACTCCAACATTATCAGATCTTACATTTCTATCGTCTAAGGCACTTTGTACCGTATCAATCCACCTATATCTTGGTCTTCCTCTGGGTCGTTTTCCTGCCAACCTGGCAGAGAACACTTGTTTTGCTAATCTTTCCTCTCCCATTCTATTTAAGTGACCATACCACCTGAGATTAGCTCTGCTAATGCATTCCTGGATGCTGACAATGTCAAGTTCTTTCCTAATATCCTCATTTTTAATATGATATTGCCATTGATGTCATCTGTTCACGCCTCTAATCTTTCTCAGGATTCTCATATCTGCGGTCTCTAGTCTTTGGTCAAGTGTTTTACTTCTGACCCAGCTCTCAGATCCATAAGTTAAAACTGGTTTGAACACTGTCTTGTATACAGCTAATTTAGTGTTCCGACTAATTTCTCTCTTATTCCATATGAATTTATTCAGTTGACTTCCTACCATACCAGCTTTGTTGATTCTGTTGTCTATTTCTGTATTTAATTTACCATCTTCACTAAAAATCGTGCCCAAGTAGCTGAAATGTTTTACTTGTTCCACAGGTTCTCCATTCACAACACAGTTGACATTTTCAACGATTCTGCCTATTTTCATTGTCTTTGTCTTTTTTATTGCTGACCTTCATACCATATCTATTACAACAGCTATTCAATTTAGTCAGAGAATCTTGCAGACTTGTAGCAGATTTATTTAGAATTATAACATCATCCGCATAAAGCAAAGAGCTGACATTAACATCTCCAATTTTGATATCAGGTTTAATACCTGTCAGTCAGATAATTGCCAGTCAGAGAATCTTGCAGACTTGTAGCAGATTTATTTAGAAGTATAACATCATCCGCATAAAGCAAAGAGCTGACATTAACATCTCCAATTTTGATATCAGGTTTAATACCACTTTCCTTCATAATGTGATCCATATAGATAATGAATAACAGAGGGGATAATGTACATCCTTGTCTCACACCAGATTTAACATTAAACCATCTTCCTGTACTTCCTTCAATTCTAACTGTTGACTTACAACTCAAATAAATACTAAGTATTGCTTGATAAAACCGACAAAACTTAAATACAGATCTTTGTTATATTCCCATGCTTTCTCGACTATTTGTTGTAAAGTGAAGATCTGATCCTGACAGCCTCTATTTGGCCTGAATCCTGCTTGTTCTTCACCAAGGTTTTCTTCCACAATTCTTCTCAACCCTTTCTCAAGTATACTTGCATAGATCTTGCCAGGAACACTCAGTAGGGAAATACCTCTGTAATTCTCACATTCAGTTTTATTTCCCTTTTTATATATGGGTACTATGAGAGCTCTACTCCAATCATCAGGAATTCTTCCCTCTGTCCAGGCCTTCTGAACTATGCAGTGCAGCCACTGTAAGACTTATACCACCATACTTCAACATTTCTGGTCGAATATCATCTACTCCTGCTGCCTTTCCACATTTCATTTCAAGCCTTTGATGGCTTTTTCTACTTCAAGTATGGATATGTATTCCTGACTGCATGCCTGGTCAGTGTTTTTTTATCACTGTGCTATCATCACTGCTTGTTTCATTTAGCAGTTTTTCAAAGTAATTACTCCATACTTCAGGGATATCTTTTTCTCCTGTTTTCATGTCACCTTTATCATCTTTAACTCCTTTAACAGCACTCTTTCCTCCATTCCTAAGCTTCTTCAACAACCTCCAGAATATTTTGCCACCTTCTTGATATTTATTTTCTATATTCTTGCCAAAGTCCTCCCATGACTTTTGTTTAGCTAGTTTTACACACTGTTTAGCTTTCTTACATTTGTCTTTGTATTCTGTAAGAGTAAAAGCTGACTTATTTGACAGGAACTTTTGATATGCTTTCTTCTTTTCCTTCACTGTCTCTTTAACTTCCTGTGTCCACCAGGTAGTTCTGATTTTTTTATCCTTGCACACAACCTCACCACATGCCTCTCTGGCAGAATCAATCAATGTTTTCTTCAGAGTTTGCCAGTGAATCTCCAAAGTTTGATTCCTGTTCTCAAACTCTTTCATTTTCTTTTCAATAATCTTTGTGTATTTTAGTCTACAGTTCACATCTGAGAGCTGCTCAACTTTTATTCGCTTTAAAACTTTCTTACATGTTATTCTTTTCAATATTAAATTTAATTTTGTCCTGCTCAAGACTAAATAGTGATCACTTCCAATTTCAAATCCTCTGTACACTCTGGTGTCCTGCACCAGGGAGAAAACATCACTATGAACAATAACATAGTCAATGAGACTTTTCTTATTCCTAGCCTCTTCTCTCCATGTGAATTTGTGCACATTTTTATGTTGGAACATGGTGTTAGTAATAACCAGTCCTTTTGACAGCTTAGCCCACTATTTATGAAATTACATCAGCTATATACCTTCTTCATTTTTTATGTGTTTTTGATAATTATATTAATAATATCATTATATGCCTCCATAGCAGAGTTGAAAGAATGATGGGACACTTCATTGGAAAAGACAAGAATTCAGCTTGTGTGTGATGAGAGGAATCTTTCTGGACTTTTTCGATTAATGGTGAGCCAGGCTCACATGAAAGTAGCATGGTTTTTTTCCCTCTTGAAAGCATGATTTTTCATCACAATTGCATATTGGTCTGAGAACTCATGTAATTTGCAGACAAAAAAAAAAAAAAAAAAAAAAAAATAGTATTATAGGTGGTGGTGTGGATTGAAAATTAAAGTTTATGGTGAGTTGTGTGGAGCCTAATAGTGCCCACTTATAATGATGAATGTCTCATATAATAATAGTTAGAAATCAGTCAGCCATGTGATTATATTAAACATTAAACCAAGACATGCCTAAAGCATTCTAATAATATTGAAGATTATTTTTGAATTTTAATGTGTTATGAAAAAATTTGTTCCTCACATTTTTTCTTCACATGTACTTCCTCAAACGTTTCTGTGTTGTATCTCTGCCAGTAGTTTCAACCTTTATTTTTGCCTTTATTTCATTAATATTATTTTCTATTTATAAAGAGGAAAAATTATAAAGATTTTGAATGTGTGAATGATAATAAACAAGACAGTAATTTAAAACAAAAAAAACAGGCATTCCTTGATTTAAAGCTAGTAATTTTGTTTTGAATTTTGGAATTATACTCATACTTTAAGGTTACTAATTTGATGGCTGGGCTTGATATTGAAAATATAACAGTATTCACGGTTGAAATTGTAATTCAACATGGTTCAAATATGTAACCTTTCTTTAATTAATCCAATAATTAATGGATTAATTAAAGGACCACTATTCTATATTAAAAACCTAATTTAATTCTTAATATTGTGTTTTCTTAGAATGGAGAGCAGAGCCAAGTGAAGCAAGATTTCCCCCATGATGGCGTCCATAGTCCCAGCTGTCCTCGGGCGCATAGTCCACAGCCTCAGCCTCTCCTTCAAGGATGGTCATCTATATGTCATGCTCCAACTTGTCCCCATCATCTTTTGTTAAGCAATTCTATGTCTTTTAAAGAAGAAGGCAAACCGCCACCACTTCCTCCTAAGAAGAAAACTAGTAAGTATTTATTATTATGTAGGCATGTACAGGAAGGCTAAAGACTCATTGAGAAAAGGCTCTTGTATGTCACTCCAAGAAATTATATTCTTGATTTAATCCTTTATTCAATTGTAAGCAAATAAAAATTTATGCATAAAGTAACATCATGACTGCTACTTATATATAGAGGCTAATGACTTCACATTAATTGCCTTAGTGTCCCATAATGCAAATCACATATCCTTACGGACATGTATAATACTATGCATTATGGGAAGGGCTGCTACCCAGACTAGTTTCGACCTTTATTGAGGTCTCATCAGTGGGAGTCATGTCTGTAAGGATACGTGCATTGCATTATGAGATACCAAGGCAATTAATGTGAAGTCATTAGCCTCTATATACAAGTATCTCAGTTGTGATGTTACTTCATGTACAAATTTTTATTTGCTTACACTTGGATAAAGTATATAATATAATTTAAAATAACTAAAAATATAATTTCTTGGCATCTTTAATTTATAGTATAACCAAGTTTAAAAAAAAAAAAAAAATTTCAAAAACAACATCCCATTTCTCATATTTCCCCATTCCATTAGAAGAACCTGGACCTCACATTTTTAGCTACACCTTTCTTAGCTTTCAGGGATGATCCTGAGTTTTCCTATTCACTTTCCATGAGCTACAAAATTACCTTTGTATTTATGCTGTAAGATCCTCTTATCAACTTGCATGTATTTCATGTATCTTCTCATCTGTGTTTTTTATCTATTAACAACATATTTCTTCAATCTGTCATCATATGCATAATCCATAGTCAAGATATCTTCTTGGTTATCCTTCGCTGGATATTTTTGAGTGTCTTTCTCCATTTCCACAGAACTTAGTAGACTATATCTGAGCACAGTAGTCCTCATCAAAATCCTAAAGTTTTTGTGTGTGTGTGTGTGTGTGTGTGTGTGTGTGTGTGTGTGTGTGTGTGTGTGTGTGTGTGTGTGTGTGTGACTATCACCTGCAAAAGGTTCTCAACTTATAATACATTAGTTAGTATGGTTGGTGTGAGTTAAGGGTTTTTTTATTTCTATTAATTTTATATATTCTACATACTTTTTGTTTATTTTTTTACATAATGAAGCCACCTCAGGCCTTCAATAAGTAAAATTGGTCTCATGCCAGGCAATGAAATTCATCTTCCATCTAATGGCAATCACACATTCATACCCATAATAGAATTCAGATCCTCAGCCTGTTGGTTATGAGAGTAGTTATGCTGTTAGTCTGGTCATCTTGAGTTACCACTCAAGCTGACCAGACCAATAGTGAGAGAATAACTTCCTTATGCCTACAGTTGTTCTCTTCAGCCTTGCAGTTATCTGACATGATGGCTTAACACTATAACAATGTGATCCTAAAACTTCAACTGTCCATCCAATACCACTCTATTTCATTGACCTGAGACTCAGCAAATTAAGTTAATATATACCTCTGCCTACAATGTCTCAGTCCAAAACGCATACCCTTACCAAGGTTGTAAGGGTATACATTTTGGAATTTGAACTGATACCCATTAACATTCATCATAAAATCAGCCTGCAAAGATTATGTATCAGCTGTAGCCATTATCAGCTTCCAAACTGTGCATCGATGGTAGATAACTTGATATTTATAAGTTAAACAACAATGGCCCAAATGCATAATCCCCATTATAAACATGCTTCTCCAGCCTATGCCTATTTTGCATATCCTTTGAGTTTGTATCACTCAAAGGAAGATGGGTCATGCAATGGCCTCCCATGTGGAATCTTGTTAAATGCCTTAGCAAAATCCAGAAGTATCATGGAATATTATTATTTTTGGGCAACTCCATGGAGTCTTTATACTCATCAAGGGAGGCCCTAAACATCATGTCAAGCACTATCCAACATTCATGCAATATCTGTCATGCTTTGCTTTGAACTTATTCATAGTCATGACACCCACATCAGACTGACATACTATTTCACTCATTCACCATGTTTCAAGTAAAAAATCTAGTCCTGATACCCCTGTTAACTATGCTCTTGGTCAGTTTCCAAAGATTCTCCCACCACCAGACTCATTCTAAAAAAATTTCCTCTGTATTAATCTTGTAAAAACCCTTCAGTAAATTATGTCTCAATCATATCATTCCATCTATATTCATTCATTCATTCATTATATTCATATATATGTATATATATGTATTCATTCCCTCTATCCAACTCTGCTGTCACTTTTATAGAATGTGAACACAATGCTAAACCATGGCCTACCTTTAGCAAAACTGTCATCCTCCAAAGTATGAGGGTGTGCTGAAATGTTATGATAATCACCATGAAGGAATTTAGGTAGAACCATGTAACTTTATTCTAAAAGAAAAAGAACAAATTATTACAATTTGATGAAACATGGGGGGGGGGGGTTTAAAGGGTTTTATATCTGTTCGTTCTTGTGGTTATATCAGTGACTTTAATATAATTTTTGTTCTAGGTGTTTATCAGAACTTTTCAGCCCTCCCTCATACTCTGTATCCTAAATGATTACCACTTTTAAAAGTGATTATTTTAATTGTTGTACTGGAATAAGTGAAAAAATATAAAATGATTAATTGAGAATTAATTCTCAAACTGCTTTATTATGTTTATTATAATGCTATATGATTATTAAATAACTTAAGGAATTCATTACGTATACTGGAATATAAATTAAAATAAATTTTATATAGTATATATTAAAGTTTATTTTAATTTATATTCCAGTATATGTTGTGAATTCCTTAAGTTATTTAATAATCATGTGCAGCGCTTTCTACAAGACTTATAATGCTATAATAAAGAAGAAATAATGGATACCATAATTTCTTCTTCAGCCATTCTCAATTTCTCTAAAAAGAAAAAATCCAAGGCTAATGAAAACAAATCTACTCAACATAGGAAGCCAGATGATACCACCAAAAAGAAATAATGAAAATATTCCTACAATAGAATTGCTGTAGATTCTGTCAAAACATCGATGACATCAAGGCCCTCTTGTAGAAGTATAAACCAGTATGCTTTTGCCTGCAGGAAATGTACCTACAGCTGAGAGACTATCTGACATTACAAAATACTACCATCATTCATAAAGAAGAGATGGACCAGTTCACGGAGGAGTTGGCATTCTTGTGGGCAGCCATATTCCCTTCCAGTAAGTCTCGCTTGATATGAATGTAGAAGCAGTTGCTGTCTATGTTCCTCATGCCACAGATATCTCAAGATGACTTTAATGATGTCATATTGCAGTTACAACCCCCCCCCCTTACTTTTGATGGAGAATTTAAATGGAAACCACACCATGTGGGGTACTACTTGAAAAACATCAGAGGATCATTGTTGAACATGTTCAACAATAGTCTTTCCCTCTTAAACAGAGGACGCACTTTTCATATGCCTACCTGAACATTCACTGCCATAGACTTAACTATGGTTTCTGCCTCTCAGCCAGTTTCTGTATACCTCAAATCTTCAACCTGTCCTCATAACATTCATTCCATAGACCTGATACCATCTTGGTATCAGGTCTATGGAATGAGTACTTGCCTCTGGATCTTCACGACTTTCTTATCACCAAGAAAAGCAGGTGAACTATATCTGTGTGCACTAGTCGAGATGAGTTCTTACCAAGGTCCTATAAAGAGGTAGAATAAGCTCTTTAGCCACTTTTGCAGTATGCCCTCTAAGCTTTAATTCTTTAACCACTAACACCACCAGATTCCCGGTTTCCTGGAATACAGTCCATCAATGTGGTACGCTGTTGGTAATCTTTTCACCCTAAAATGCATAGATCTACACTTTGCCACATTAAACTGACATCCATTCTTCTTTGTTCAGACTAATAATCTATCCAAATCATCCTGCAAAATTTTTAACATCATCTGTATTAACTATTGCTCTAACCAATTTTGCATCATCAGCAAACAACTGAATGGTTCCTCTCAGATCTTTCCTGTATCGTTAATAAACAATTAAAAAGTAGCAGCCCAAGAACAGAGCCCTGCAGCGTGCCACTAATCACATGCCTTCTACTGGACTTTACTCCTGAATAAACTACTCTATTTATGACAAATAGTTGAGAAATCATGTGAATTGAATATAACAAAGATCTGTATTTAAGTTTTGTAGATTTGGAAAAAGCATATGACAAGGTTCCAAGAGAGAAGCTATTCAAAATGCTACAGTTGTATAGTGTCAATGGGGTGTTATATCGAGCAATACTTAGTCTTTATTTGAGTTGTAAGTCGGCAGTTAGAATTGAAGGAAATACAGGAAGATGGTTTAATGTTAAATCTGGTGTCAGGCAAGGATATACATTATCTATATGGATCACATTATGAAGGAAATTGGTATTAAACCTGATATCAAAATTGGAGATGTTCAATGTTAGCTCTTTGCTTTATGCAGATGATGTTATACTTCTAAATAAATCTGCTACCAGTCTGCAAATACAATGAAAATAAGCAGAAGCATTGAAAATAACTGTAATGTGAATGGAGAACCTATAGAACAAGTAAAACATTTCAACTACTTAGGCACAATTTTTAGTGAAGACAGTAAATTATATATGGAAATAGACAACAGAATCAACAAAGCTGATATGGTAGGAAGTCAACTGAATAAATTTATATAGAATAAGAGAAAAATTAGTCAAAACACTAAATTAGCTGTATACAAGACCAATTTTAACTTATGGATCTGAGAGCTGGGTTAGAAATAAAACACTTCACCAAAGACTAGAGACCACAGTCAAGTGTTTTATTTCTAACCCAGCTCTCAGATCCATAAGTTAAAATTGGTTTGAACACTGTATACAGCTAATTTAGTGTTTTGACTAATTTCTCTCTTATTCCATATAAATTTATTCAGTTGGCTTCCTACCATATCAGTTTTGTTGATTCTGTTGTCTATTTTCATATATAATTTACTGTCTTCACTAAAAATTGTGCCTAAGTAGTTGAAATGTTTTACTTGTTCTATAGGTTCTCCATTCACAATACAGTTATTTTCAATGCTTCTGCTTATTTTCATTGTCTTTGTCTTGTTATTGCTGACCTTCATACCATATCTATTACAACAGTTATTCCATTTGTCAGGGAATCTTGCAGACTGGTAGCAGATTTATTTGCATGAGTCCTGAGAAAGATTAGGGTTGTGAACAGATGGTATCAATGGCAATATCATATTAAAAACGAGGATATTAGGAAAGAACTTGACATTGTTAGCATCGAGGAATGTATTAGAACAGCTAATCTCGGATGGTATGGTCACTTAAACAGAATGTGAGAGGAAAGATTAGCAAAACAATTGTTCTCTGCAGGTTGGCAGGGAAAATACCCAGAGGAATACCAAGATATAGGTCAATTGATACAGTAAAAAGTGCGTTAGAAGAAAGAAATATAAGATCTGATAATGTTGGAGTCTCGACAGGTAACAGATTAATTTGGAGCAAAATTGTAGATAGGAAGTTAGTAATGATGTAAATTTTTCATGTAGTACTATCATATCCTGTACACCCCTTGAGGGTACATGTCAGGAATTTGATGATTCATCATCATCATCATCATCATCATCATCAAATTCCTGCCATGTACCCTCAAGGGGTGTACAGGATATGATAGTACTACATGAAAAAAATTACATCATTATTAATTTCCTATCTACAATTTTCCTCCAAATCAGTCTGTTACTTGTCAAGACTCCAACATTATCAGATCTTATATTTCTATCATCTAAAGCATTTTGTACCGTATCAATCCACCTATATCTTGGTCTTCCTCTGGGTCGTTTTGCTGCCAACCTGGCAGAGAACACTTGTTTTGCTAATCTTTCCTCGCCCATTCTGTTTAAGTGACCATACCACCTAAGATTAGCTCTGCTAATGCATTCCTGGATGCTGACAATGTCAAGTTCTTTCCTAATGTCCTCATTTTTAATATGATATTGCCATTGATGCCATCTGTTCATGCCTATAATCTTTCTCAGGACTCTCATATCTGTGGTCTCTAGTCTTTGGTCAAGTGTTTTACTTCTGACCCAGCTCTCAGATCCATAAGTTAAAACTGGTTTGAACACTGTCTTGTACACAGCTAATTTAGTGTTCCGACTGATTTCTCTCTTATTCCATATGAATTTATTCAATTGACTTCCCACCATACCAGCTTTGCTGATTCTGTTGTCTATTTCTATATTTAATTTACCATCTTCAGTAAAAATCGTGCCTAAATAGTTGAAATGTTTTACTTGTTCCACAGGTTCTCCATTCACAACACAGTTGACATTTTCAATGATTCTGCCTATTTTCATTGTCTTTGTCTTTTTATTGCTGACCTTCATACCATATCTATTAAAACAGCTATTCAATTTAGTCAGAGAATCTTGCAGACTTGTAGCAGATTTATTTAGAAGTATAACATCATCAGCATAAAGCAAAGAGCTGACATTAACATCTCCAATTTTGATATCATGTTTAATACCACTTTCCTTCATAATGTGATCCATATAGATAATGAATAACAGAGGGGATAATGTACATCCTTGTCTCACACCAGATTTAACATTAAACCATCTTCCTGTACTTCAATTCTAACTGCTGACTTACAACTCAAATAAAGACTAAGTATTGCTTGATATAATGCCCCATTGACACCATATAACTGAAGCGTATTGAATAGCTTCTTTCTTGGCACCTTGTCATATGCCTTTTCCAGATCGACAAAACTTAAATACAGATCTTTGTTATATTCCCATGCTTTCTCGACTATTTGTCGTAAAGTGAAGATCTGATCCTGACAGCCTCTATTTGGCCTGAATCCAGCTTGTTCTTCACCAAGCTTTTCTTCCACAATTCTTCTCAACCGTTTCTCAAGTATACTTGCATAGATCTTGCCAGGAACACTCAGTAGGGAAATACCTCTGTAATTCTCACATGCAGTTTTATTTCCCTTTTTATATATGGGTACTATGAGAGCTCTACTCCAATCATCGGGAATTCGTCCCTCTGTCCAGGCTTTCTGAACTATGCAGTGCAGCCACTGTAAGACTCTTATACCACCATACTTCAGCATTTCTGGTCGAATATCATCTACTCCTGCTGCCTTTCCACATTTCAAGCCTTTGATGGCTTTTTCTACTTCTAGTATGGATATGTATTCCTGACTGCATGCCTGGTCAGTGTTTTTTACCACTGTGCTGTCATCACTGCTTGTTTCATTTAGCAGTTTTTCAAAGTAATTACTCCATACTTCAAGGATATCTTTTTCTCCCGTTTTCATGTCACCTTTATCATCTCTAATTCCTTTTACAGCACTCTTTCCTCCATTCTTAAGCTTCTTCAACAACCTCCAGAATATTTTGCCACCTTCTTGATATTTATTTTCTATGTTCTTGCCAAAGTCCTCCCATGACTTTTGTTTAGCTAGTTTTACACAGTGTTTAGCATTATTGCATTTGTCTCTATATTCTCTAAGAGCACAAGCTGACTTATTTGACAGGAACTTTTGGTATGCTTTCTTCTTTTCCTTCACTGCATCTTTAACTTCCTGTGTCCACCAGGGAGTTCTGATTTTTTTATCCTTACAGATAACCTCACCACATGCCTCTCTGGCAGAATCAATCAATGTTTTCTTCAGAGTTTGCCACCGAATCTCCAAGGTTTGATTCCTGTTCTCAAACTCTTTCATTTTTTCTTCAATAATCTTTGTGTATTTTAGCCTACAGTTCACATCTGAGAGCTGCTCAACTTTTATTCGCTTTAAAACTTTCTTACATGTTATTCTTTTCAATATGAAATTCAATTTTATCCTGCTTAAGACTAAATAGTGATCACTTCCAATTTCAAATCCTCTGTACACTCTGGTGTCCTGCACCAGAGAGAAAACATCACTATCAACAATAACATAGTCAATGAGACTTTTCTTATTCCTAGCCTCTTCTCTCCATGTGAATTTGTGCACATTTTTATGTTGGAACATGGTGTTAGTAATAACCAGTCCATGTCCTGAGCAGAAATCCAACAGATATTTGCCATTATTATTAGCTTTGCTCTTTTCTCCAAATTTTCCCAAAATATTTTTGTATGTCTCACAATCATTTCCTACTCTGCTATTTAGATCCCCAACAAGGACCAACTTTTCATTTTTCATTGTGTCAGTTGCTTTTTCTAAAGCCTCAAAAAATTCCTCCACTTCTACCTTAGTAGAACCTTCGGTGGGACCATAGGCACAAATAAGTCTCATTGTCCAGTTCTCCATTCTCATATTTGCCCACATTACTCTACTTGAGACTGACTGCCATTCAAGAAGATTAGCCTCGTATTTTGTGTTGAATACTATGGCTACTCCTTCTTTTCCTTGATTGTCATTGCCTGAATATAACATTTTGAATTTGATTGATGATGATAAACTACTCTTTGATGTCTCTCCATCAACCACTTTCTTATATACTTCACCAACTTTATCCTCATGTGCTGCAATTTATTGATTAGAATTTCATGCAGTGTCCTGTCAAAAGCTTTTGCCAACTCCAGCAGTATCAGTGTAAACCCATTATCTTTATCAAACTCAGCTGTTGCTGTGTTAACCTTGGGACTAACCCAGAGCTGAGACTTAGATTAAACAGCATGGTCAATGGTACCGCCAATTCCCTAGCACCTTCTTGTAAAAGAAGGTGCTAGGGAATATATACCATCTTGTAAAAGAAGGTGCTAGGGAATATATACAAGCTTATATACCATCTAATTGCATAGCTCTATTCACATCAAGGTTCTATAATATGCTGTGCACCTCCATTTCATTTATCTGTTTCCATATAAGCCTTAATTTCTTCATTTGCACATTTCTTGTGTTATACAAGAGCATTGGCATCAAATTGAACAGATTTATTCACATTAATTACTTGGCTTTTGTAATTCTAAACAATTATGATTCCACATAATAGAAATATTTTATACATTATTTTCATTTTGGATTTTATACTGGTGAGATCATATTCAGTTTGAGTTGCTTTTATTGAATAAATAAAGACTAATTATTATTTTCTGTTTTTCAGTTATGGCATATATGCAAATGTTTGGTAGTTATTCTCAGCCTGCAGAAAGTGAATTTCTTCGTCATTCTTTGCACACTTCTCACGTTATACAAGAGCATTGGCAACAAGTTGAACAGACTTATTTTCAACACCACTCTTATACAACCAGCTTGATTTCAAGTTCAGAAGATTCTGTATTCTCAGATGGTCCTAGTAGTCACAGCAGTTTAGATCGAAGCATTGAAGATGAACAACCAGTATCTCCAGCGGGGACACCTCCTGCACTACCCCCAAAAAAGAATAGGGTTCGTTTTTTTATTTATTTATTTACCTGAATAATAGTTATTTTCTTACTTCATTGTTCAGCATTAGGTTTAGTGATTAGCTTAACCAAATTTTGAGACAATCTAATTAGTTCACTTTAAATTAAAAATACCAAGAAATTATATACTTGGTTTAATTCTTTATCGAAGTGTAACAAACAGTTTTTGCACCAGTCCTGAAAATACTTCATACGCGAACTTTGTTTGCTTACACTTGGATTAAGAATTAAACCAAGGATATAATTTCTTGGTATCTTTAATTTATAGTATATCCAAGTGAAAAAACTTCCAAAAATTTCTCTAATCCAGAGTAATTTAATAATAAGATGTGACATCTTTTGACAACTCGTATATGAAAATATGATTTCTGCATTACTTCAACCTTAATATCACCTCTGAGTCTGGCTCCCACTGAAGAGACCTCAATAAAGGTCGAAACTGGTCTGGGTAGTGACCCTTTCTATAATGCATAGCATTATACATACCCATAAGGATGTGCTTTGCATTATGGGATATTAAGACAAGTGATGCAAAGTCTTTAGGTTCTATATACGAGTTGCCCCAGTCCTGAAAATGCTTCAGGTGCAAACTTTGTTTGCTTACACTTGTATAAAGGATTGAACCAAGCATATAATTTCTTGGTATCTTTAATTTATAGTATAACCAAGTGAAAAACTTCCAACAAATAATTAGTTCACTTGCATAATGTTCAAAGAATTTTATCAAACACGAGCTGGTATACTAATCATATGGAATTTACTTGAGAAATTCAGGGGCATGACTAATGTGGACGAATCTGATTGTTGTTTGGCTACTTATATTCATTAACTAAAATTGTCTTGTATGAGATGAAGATACAGTTGCTCTCAAACTGTTTAAAGGTAGCTACTCATTGACATCAAAATTTACTTACAAATATACAATACAGTTACATGAACAGTACAGGAATAGTAATATTGTTAAAAAATATATGCAAAATAAAAAAAAATTTTCTGTTTTTACTCTGAATAATGCTATTGTTTCATGCTCTGCAATAGTTATAAAAAGACTGCTATACAAAATAGAAAGTGTGATCCTAAACTGATGTTCACACTTGCAAAATGAATGCATTAAAGCATACTACTGGTTAAAAATAATAATAAATACATAATAACAAAAAGCACAATGTTTATGATTTATAGATCTGATATATGTATGTACAAGGTGTATTCAAAAAATGGCCGAGCTTTGCTATAAAGACTTTATTGCTCATTTTACATTTTAAACACTATCCCCTTAAAAGTAGTCCCCTCTACTGGCAATACACCATTCCCAATGTTTCTTCCATTGTTGGAATGCTTCTGTATTCCAATATCACAAAAAGTGCTTTCCAGGAATGGAAGCACTTTCTGTGATGGCACGCAGTTTTCTTATTGCATTTTCCTGACTCTTCTCTATGGTTTGGAAATGGTTTTAAAAGTGGTTTTAAGTTTGGGAAATAGGAAAAAGCCTGCTGGGGCTAAGTCCGGAGAATAGGGTGGATGGAGCACAACAAATGTTTGATGTTTTGCCATATAACCGCGGATGAGGAGCAACGTGTGAGTGAGTTGGTGCAACATCCAAGTCTGGTTTTCCCACATTTCAGGTCTCTTCCTGCACGCAGCATCCCTCAACCATGCTAAAACTTCTTGATACAACTCTTTGTTTACCATCCGACCACGTGGTACAAATTCATAATGGACAATGCCTTTCCAGTCAAAAAAACACAACCAACATCACCTTGATCTTTGACTAACTCATCCATTGACACTTAAACCACTCATAGCATGGTTGGGCTCATACAGTCCTCCCTGTATGCTTGGTTAAGCAATTGAAATGTCTCTGTAAATTTTTATCAAGTTTGCAGCAAAATTACACACACACACACACACACTGTTCTTCAAGCTGTTTCACTGTCACTAATCCGATGAATAGCTTGTGCATGTGCTCACTTCAGCAGATGTAACTTGATGACTAATGCTCATAGCAGAATGGGCAAATTGCAGTTTGTTGTCAAAACCTGCTGCTAGGTGTGCTCAGTAGCCACAGCACACTCTCTGTGCCAGTTGGCGCACTATTTAAAAAGTTCGTTTTTTTTTTTTCAACACCTCTCGTATATATAGGATATAAAAATATCCTATCTGTGCTATGAAAACAGATATTTGCATCTGTTTGCTCATTCCTGTAAGTAATTATCAGTCTTCCTCTAAGAAACAAATAACATGAATGATACATCAGTGGCATGGAAAGCACTATGACTGTTAAGTCCTCTCCATGTGGGGATGCCTTTTCTTGTATTGGAGGGAACCTCCCAGTGATTGTACTGGCCCTTTTCATTCTGCTTTTACTTCTTACTTTCTTTGCACTACTTCTCCTGAGTTTTTTTTTTTTTTTTAACTATTCTTTCTTTCTTCCAGACCACCACCACCATTGGGATCCAACACCCTTGCTGCTGTGTTTGCCATGTGTTGTGACTTGGGGACATCCAGAAAGTGGAATCATATAAGGATGCAAAAAAGGAAGTTAGCTGCTGCCACACCTATCCTCAAATCATCTTATGCTGAGAAGATGGCAGAATAAAATTTTTAAAAAAATTAAAATTTACATTCTTGTGGATACATGGTGTCAGCATCACCCAAAAAAAACTACGGCAAGCAGTGCCAGTGGGTGGAATACCAATTACTGTAACACCTCATAAAATACTGAACTCTTTTAGAGAAGTGATATCAGCATGGAATTTCCTTGATGTTCAAAATGAGATGTTGAGAGCCTAAAGTTTTACACGGTGTTTAGCTTTCTTAGATTTGTCTCTGTATTCTCTAATTGCACAACCTGACTTATTTCCCAGGAACTTTTGATACGCTTTCTTCTTTTCCTTTACTGCCTCTTTCAATTCCTGTGTCCACCATGGAGCTCTGAGTTTTCTATCCATGCTGACAACCTCAACACATGCCTCTCTGGCTGAATCTCCAAGGTTTGGTTCCTGTTCCCAAACTCTTTCATTTTTTTCTTGAATAATGTTTGTGTATTTTAGTCTACAGTTTACATCCGAGAGCTGCTGAACTTTTATTCGCTTTAAAACTTTCGTGCATGTTCTTCTTTTCAATATGAAACTCATTTATATCCTGCTCAAGACCAAATGGTGATCACTTCCAATTTCAAATTCTCTGTACACTCTAGTGTCCTGCACCAGTGGGAAAACATCACTATCAACAATAACATAGTCAATGAGACTTTTCTTATTCCTTGCCTCTTCTTTCCGTGTGAATTTGTGCACATTTTTATGTTGGAACATGGTGTTAGTAATAACCAGTCCATGTCCTTAGCAGAAATCCAACAGGTATTTACCATTATTATTATTAGCTTTGCTCTTTTCTCCAAATTTTCCCAAAACATTTTTGCATGTCAGACAATCATTTCCTACTCTGCTATTTAGATCCCCAACAAGGACCAACTTTTCATTTTGTCAGTTGCTTTCTCTAAAGCCTCAAAAAAAATTCTTCCACTTCTATCCTAGTAGAAATTTTTGTGGGACTATAGGCACAAATAAGTCTCATTGTCCAGTTTCTCCCATTCTGATATTTGCCCACATCAGCCAGTTTCTGCACGGACAAATAAAAATGTGATGAAAGCTAGGGAAATTGTTGCCCATGATAGGTTAATAACCACTATGCTACTCACTCTACATCTTGATGTTGGTAAAGACATGTGCAGATTAATCTTAGAAAGAGATTTGCATAAGAGCAAGATTTATTTGAGGTTTGTGCCACACACATTGATACCTGAACAGAGAGAGAGAGAGAGAGAGAGAGAGAGAGAGAGAGCACTGGGTTGCATGTTGTCAAAATTTCATCCATGCAGTTGATCAAGATCATCATGTGTTGCAAAGAATTGTCTCCAGTGATGAAAGTTGGTGTTTTCAGTTTGATCCAGAAATGAAATGCCAGAGCATGGAATGATGTGGAATGTCTTCTCCCCGGCAGAAGAAAGTCAGGTTGCAAAAATCGCATCTCAAGACAATGGTCATTACTTTTTTCGATACTGCTGGAATTATCCACTGCGAATTTGTTCCTGAAGACACCATAATGAACAGCATTATTTAGGAGTAATGCAAATTCTGTATACCAACATGCAACATATCAGGAAAGCATTTTCCACAACAACAGTTGGTTTCTGTTGAATGACAGTGCTCCCATGCACTCTGCACTACCTCTGAAGCAGTTTCTGGCTTCAAAGTCGATGTGTTGATCTATTGAATATCCCTCTATTCACCACATTTGACTCCCACAGACTTTTCATCTTCCCAAAGATGAAGTGTGCCTTGAAAGGGCAGTGCTTCAGTGACATTTGAAGTAGTGGTTTGATCCAGACACTGAAGGTTCAAGACTTCTACCATGCCTTCGAACTCCTGCACAACAGATGTAAACATTGTGTGTAGTTGAAGGGAGATTATTTTGAATCTGTGCAATTGGCAATTCCAAATATAGTTCTTTGTTTTGATATAATAATTGTTGTCATTAATTAATGGGCACACTGTGTACATGTTTGTAGATATATGACATATTAAAAGGCTTCCATAACTTAAGTCTCAGATGACAGACACCTTCCTGTTTTTATTAAAACCTTTTGTCTAGCCAAGTCTAGTGGGAAGCATATTATCTTCAGGATGCTCTTCCAGATACCAGTTCATGAACTGGTATCTTTTCTCTCATTGGGATGTTTCCTTTGGTAATCATGTTAGAGATCATGAAAGCTATTGGTATGCATGTTGATATTACTGCAGCGAACATAGTGAAATTTTGCAACCCCCTCTCTGTGCCAACCAAGGAAGGCTCACACTCCTACATGTAATTATTTATTGTGCACAGAGCAGAATACTGATTTCCTTCCCATCTGTAATGCCAATTCAAGAACTGAGCCCACTGTTTGCATAAATTGAAATCCTCTTGGTTGCAATAATTATACAGCAACACTTGACAAACAAAACACAAGGTTCAATTTATCTTGCATTTGTGCATATAACAGAAAACTTCTAACAAAAGTTATGATTTTATAGAGATTCATTGAGTTCTTTACAGGCCATCTCCTCTCCTGTGTACAATCCACAACCTGTACTTTGTTAGGCTCTACAACTGTTGTGTAAAATGAAGACCTTTAATTTTGATGCTTGATTTTTCTGAATTTCCAGCCACATTAGAATTGATGAATTGGAATTCCAATTGTCGTCGTCGTCATCATGATTGGAATTGAGGGAAATGAGACCCCAGCTTCTAGAAACATAAGCTGTTCTTATGTGAACATAAGAACAGCTTATATTTTTTTTACATACTGTTTGTCAATCATGTATACAGACCAAAGACAGTTGATAAGCTTATACTAATTAACCAATGACAGGAAGCACTGACAAATAAATTACATGAGATTAAGCCTGAAAATAAGTATTGTCTAGTCAATATACAAACCAAAGAGAGAAAGAAAGTAATACTTATTATGCTCCACACAGATCAGTCATCTTACACATTCATATTTATTAAGGGTTGATGATCCACCTATGTGTGAACAATGCAGCATGCTTCTCACCATTTGTTATGTTCTGTTGGGATGCCTTCAGTTGAGGTTGAAATAATTTTTTTTACTAGTCTAGCTGAGCCATATACACTCAGATTGCACGAAGTTTTTAATTTTTTTTAAAATAATCAATTTATGAAATATAATACCACACATTTGATTTTAAATTCTATTTATATGTAAGTACTGCTTTGTTTAGTTTAATTTTGTAAACTTTGCTCTTTGTACATAATGTGTACAAAGAGCAAAGTTTTAAAGTTTAAAAAATTCCAATCATGTTTTATGTGTTTTATGAGGGTGGTCTGAAAAGTTCTCAGCCTTACAATGAAAAGCGAATTTATAATTTCAAAATTATTTTTATTTTTCAACATAATCTCTCTTAAGACCAATACATTTATTCTAGCAATAATCCAGTGCCATTATCCCATCCCTGTAGTGGATCTCAATAAGATCTGTAAAATACCCCTCTACAGCTGAAATCACTTCTTGATTCGAAGAAAAACGCCGGCCAGCTATGAAGAGTTTTAGTTTTGGGAAGAGATAGAAGCCAGAGGAAACCAAATCTGGGGAATCGGGTGGATGTTCCAACAATTCTTAGTGCAGATCCCTTAATTTTCCCATTGCCAAAAATCCTTTGTGGACAGGTGCATTGTCCTGATGAAAGATGATTTTATTCTTCTGCAAACCAGGTCTTTTCTCACCAATTTTTTCATCTAGTCTGGTTAAAAGATTGGAATATTCCCTGGTTATTGTTTTACCCTTTTCAAGATAATTGATGAACAAAATGCCTTTAGGCATCTCAAAACACCGATGCCATGACCTTTCCTGCTGATGGAACAGACTTTGTCTTCTTTGGCACTGAACAACCGGCTTCTGTCCACTGTTTTGATTGCTGTTTGGATTCTGGTGTGTAATGGTAAATCCAAGTCTCATCCATAGTAATAAATCTATGCACAAAATCAGTTTTATTCTTGTTAAAATGCTCCAAGCACTGTTCAGAGAAGTTCATGCAAGTGCGTTTTTGATATGCTGTGAGCAAGCATGGCACTCATATTGCACGAAGCTTTTTCATGTGCAATTCTTCATTCAAAATATATTCTTTTGAAATGCCTATAGTCTCGGCAATTTCATGTGCTTAGACTCGCAGGTCATCCAATACCATATCGTGCACTTGATCAATGATTTCTGGTGTTGTTACACTTTTCGGACGTCCTTCACATGGATCATCTTTTCAAGGCTGGTACAGCTACATTTAAACTTGGCAGCCCATTTCTTAATTGTTGAAAATGAAGGAGAAGAGTGCCCATAAATTTTCATGAACTTCGAATGAATTTCTTTTAGCATTAAACCTTCTTTTACAAAGAATTTTATAACTGCACGATACTCAGTTTTATCCATTTCAAGGGATACAGACAATACTTTTGCTTCAGACAGCTGTATAAAACAATCTACTTAGAATGACTTGTAATTTCGCATGAATGCTTATGACAGATGTACCAACTTAAAAAAAAAAATCTTGCTGATAGTGTTGCCATCAGAGAGTATTATACCAGTAGCATTGATGGATGTTGTGTTAACTTTGTATGTGTTTTTATACTGCAAAGTATATAAGAAGATTTCATCATAGTCTTTTATATTGCTTCCCACTATCTGTTATTATAGCAAAAATGCTAACGGATTCTTGTTGGTGTTTTTCTAATAAAAGGAAATACTTTGTCTCTGAAGTTTATTTGCCTGTGTCATTCTCTTATTACAGCATCTCTCGCAGAGTGCCCTAGACCAGTGCTTCGCAAACTTATGGATGTCAAGGCCCTCTTGAAAAAATGAAAATATTTCACGGCCCCCATCGGAAAAGAAAAATCATAATGCAGACATATATTATTATAATATTTATTGTATTTATGTTCAGTACAAAACATACACAGCGAATATTGCAAAAATCAAATGCAAATATTACATTTTTAGCATCTTACGTACACATTTGACATGGCACATTTAAGTCTTAATACATTTAAAATTTGTTTTCATTATTTCAAGGCCCCCCCCCTCAAAAAAACTAACAGCCCCCAAGGGGGCCATGCCCCACAGTTTGGGAAGCGCTGCTCTAGACTATATGGTAGTTTCTAGGGACTGATATTCCTTTCTGGATGGTGTAATTGCTGCTGCTGTTGTTATTGTTGTTGTTGTAGATGGTGTGAGATTGTCTTTTCAGATTCTTCCATTGGCTGTACTTCAGTAGCTTAACTTTAGCCTTAAAGAGTGACCACCAATCAGAAATTAGTTGGGAAGTTTAAGAGTATCTCAAATCCTCCAGAAATCCTTATCAGGGGATTTCTGGAACATTTGAGATACTCTGTATCCTGTAGTAAGCTGTTATTAAAGGTCCAGTATGCTTCTCCTTTGTGTCTAGTGTCCTGGAGGCCACTGGTGTGCTTAGGGCAGAAGGCCTAAGAATTAGTTTCCAAAATCTTGAGAAGTCCAACACAACCCATATTTATTTATTCTTATGGCAAAAGCACCTACATGTCAATATCTAGACCAGAAAGCCAGTCCAGGGCTTCATCTGTCACCTTGTGGATGTCCTGGAGGCCACTACCATGAAATTGGTGCCTTGGGCAGTCATTCACAATATGAGTAATCATCTAGGCCACAGGGGAACAGTCACAGTAAGGGTGGTCTGACTGACTCCATTTATGCAGTAGGTAGTCACATCTGCCCTAGTTAGTTCTGATCCTGTTGATAGATGACCAAATCTTCCTAGGAAAGTCAAAACCAGGCTGCAGAGCACAGGAATCTTCAACCAGGAAACCATTTGTTGGAAGATTGTTGGACCAGTGTTCTCTCCACATGTCAGGTGTTGATGGTAAGGCAGCTGGAGAGAGTTTGTCCATGGACAAGAAAGGATTTCTTGATTTTAGGTGAAGACTAGATGGATTTATGAGTCTGGTGCAGGAACAGGTTGCTTGAAGTGTGCTTAATTGTGTGCATGCTGAGTTTAGCTGTGTTCTGTAATGTTAGTGTGTGTACTTCTTTCCCAGACAGGGACACAGTATTCTGCTGCAGAGAATGCAAGGGCTAGTGCAGATGAGCTTATGACATCAGCACCACCACCACAATCCCAGGTTGTTCCAGCAAGCCATGATGTGCCATTTATAGATAGGCTTCTGTCCAGGCTCACTCCAAGGTATTTCGGGTGAGGCTCGGGTTCTACCATGTTGCAGAAAGAGAGGTTGAGGTGTCGATTCGCCTCTGCATTGTTCAGGTGGAATGCTGAGAACATAGCTTTTGTTGGATTTGGCTTCAGGTGCCACTGCTTGAAGTACACCTTCAGGATGTTCAGGTTTGTGTTCAAGGTTGTTTCCAGGTTGGCAAAGGAGTTAGACTGGTGTAGGGTATGAGATCATTAGTGTGTGTGTGTGTGTGTGTGTGTGTGTGTGTGTGTGTGTGTGTGTGTGTGTATTTGCGCTTGAGCTGGCATGTGGTAAGTCAGACATGTAGATGTTAAAAAGTTAAGGGATAACACAGAGCCCTGTGGAAGACTGTTGTGGAGGGATCTGGGCCTGCTCTTTTTTCCACCAATATGGATCTGGATCTTTCTGTTGGAGAGAATGGATTCAAAAAGCTGGAAAGTTGTTTGCACCTTATGATATTGCTTAGCTTTAGGAGGAGGCCCCTGATCCAGACTGTCATAAGATGATGTTAGGTCAATGAAAGTGATTCTGGATTAAAGTTTTTTCTGGAAGAAAAAATTTTAATCCAGAATCACTGCTTCAATCTGCATTGGCCGGGCCAGGACCTGGTCACAGAAACTTCTTCCTGGCCCGAAGCAAGCTTGTTCAGTTGGGAGTGCTCGTTCAATGAGTGGTTAAATTCTTTTAAGGAGAATTCGTTCAAAGAGCTCAAAGGCGGAGCAAAGCAAGGAGATAGGGCATAGATTTTTGACATTATTTGGATCTTTCTCTGGTTTGGGCATAGGAATTATTTTAGCTTCCTGCTAAAATTTGGTAGTTTTCTAGTTATAATTTTTAAGAAAAGGTGGCCAGCCATGTTTGGCCGAGATCTTTTAGAAATAAGAGGATGCCATCCACTTTAGTATTTTCTTAGAGAAGCTATCTAACTAATCGCAGTTAATTAAGAATCAAATCAGCAATTAAAATGGTTTAACAATGGACATAAAACATGTATACATAGCTATAACTATTGCACTTCAAAAGAACTGCGCATGAAATTTTTGGTGAGTGATGACCATACTTGATGTAGGATACCTCGGTTTTATTACATTATGTAAATGGACATAGCATTTCTGAGTTTCCTTGAATTTTCTGACAAAGCTGCTGCTCTCTATATATAGCATTTCAATTTTGCTGCCATTTCTAAAATATTTGGAAATGATAGAAAATGCTAACTACATTCTCAAAGATAAATTTATAGAACAAGTGAAGTGAGATAATTAGGCACAGTTTTTAATGAAACTTAAAAATTAAGGTTGGAATAGAATATTAGTAACCAAATCTGGTATGTTGGGAACAATTATATAATTTTATATGAATTCAGAGTGAAATTAGCCAAAATACCAAACTAGTTGTATACAAGACATTATTCAGACCAGTTTTAACTTGTGAATCTGAAAATTGGTTTAGAAATAAAATCATTGATCAAGACTTAAGAGCACAAATGATAGACCTGAGAAAAGTTAGGGGAGTGAACAGTGTAATTAGTAGCAGAACTTCACTAAAAATAAAGATATTAGAAAGGAACTTGACATAATTAATACTGAAGTGTGTGTGTGTGTGTGTGTGTGTGTGTGTGTGTGTGTGTGTGTGTGTGTGTGTGTGTGTGAGAGAGAGAGAGAGAGAGAGAGAGAGAGCAGAGTTTATTTAGAGTTGTGTGGTTATCTAAACAGAATGGAAGAGAAAAGGTCAACAAAATATATTTATTTGAGGGTGGCAGATAAAATATCCAGAGGAAGACCAAAACCCTGGTGGATTGATGCAATTTTAAGAGAAGTGTAAATAAAGTCTGACAGTATAACATCTGCCTTTAAAAACTCATCAATCCACCAAGGTTCTGGTCTTCCTCCAGATATTTTATATTCTGCCATTCTCACATCAAATCAATTTTATTGACTCTCTCTCTCTCTCCCCCTGTGTGTGTGTGTGTGTGTGTGTGTGTGTGTGTGTGTGTGTGTGTGTGTGTGTGTGTGTGTGTGTGTGTGTGTGTCAAAATCAAAATTTATAATTCATTTCATATAGTGATTCAACGGCCGTGATCCCCTTTTACGGGGAGGTACAGCACCACCTCAATCCCCCCTATTTTTATCCGGGGACCCACATAGCTGACAATTCAGACCTTTGGCTGGAGGGATTGTCTTAAGTATTCCTGATTGTAATTCATGTGTGTTCACGGGGCCGGTTTACCTACTTGTGGGATGACCCCCCCCCCCCCCAGATAAACTGGGAGAGGAAAAACCCTGCTGTCCAATCCCAAGACCAGCTAACTTGGCTATGGCTAAGAAAGATCCTTAAGCTCCTCACGTTGTCGACAGGAATTGAACCTAGGACACTCCTTCCGCAGGCATATGGTTGCGAAGCGAAAAATTTATAATAATAAAAATAGATGTGTTTAAATGCTTTTTATTAGTTATATTTATTAATATAAATCTGAAGTTTATTGCCAGTTAAGAATGTCATTATTTCAAAGGATACAATTCAAGTTTTAGGTTGTATTTTATTTTAATTCATTAATAATTATTTCTTAGGTAAGTTCTAGTTTTCCAACAAAATTATCTGATTCACCTACTACTCCAACATCACCAACAGGATCACTTGTCAAAGAAGTTTGTAATACTGTCCAAACAAGTCCATCATCATCAGAGGGGTTAGTATTTAAACTTTCATAATCTCTGGTTGCTACTTTTTTTTAATAGTACTGTTAATTAATATGTGTGCAACTGATCTGGTGGACAAGCAGATAGCTCATCAACTCTGCAACCTACAACTCTAAACCCTAATCCACTACTGTGGACATGGCTATTTGTCAGTATCTTATGGTTGATGAATTCCTGCCCCAGTGATACCTCCTGACTTCTTGAAAACTAAAGTGCTTAAGTTCCATATTTGCTTTTTAGCAGGTTTTCTAGATTATTTAACCTATACGTTACTCATTGTATTAATGTACTAACTGGTTCATAATATTTTGAACAGAGATTTTTTTTTTAATGGCTAATTGCTTACTTAGAAATAGTTCAAACATACTTTTTAGTTTTGATTATTATTATATGTGTTTCCAAAATCCATGTACACACATTCCAGTTATTCCCTCTAACTGGAGAGATTATATTAGAATTTGTATTTGGAATCATGAATTTGTCTAGCCTAGTTTTTGTTTCCATAGAACCATTTGCAAATACGACAAACTTATGTATCATGGCATCTTGGCATCAAGCTCCTGTTTTGCCAACATTTTCTCTCCTATTCTGTTTCTCAGAACACTCATATCTGTGTTTTCTAATCTTTGATCAAGTGCTTTATTTCTAACCCAACTCTCAGATCCATAACTTTTTATTGCTGATTTTCATGTCAAGTTTGTTACAGCTGTTAAACCCTCTTGCTCACACCTTCCTTTCGTAACTTCCTGGGATGGCTCCTTTTTTTCGCTCCTTTTGCCTTTTCCCCAAACTTTTTGGCCTGAATAAATTTAATAAAATTTTTGACATACATATCGTAACATTATACTAGTGTATGCTGTCTATAACAAACTACAGGAAATGACCCAATCAGTCCCTAGATCCCAGTACTATTTTCAGCTCACTATTGCCAATGAAACCACACGAACCTTCACAATAGCGAACTATCATAAAGGTTTTTATTTTACTACATAAAATTTATCATTATCTTCATCAGTTTCTTGATATGTACTCTCAAAGGATGTACAGGCTACTATGACAGAACTACATGATTAAGTTTATATTATCATTAATATTACTTTCCTATCCATGATTTTCCTCCACCTGCCAGTGCCCCAATATTGTTGCATCTAACATTTCGGTCTTCTAACTTCAGTCTTGTGACTAAATCACTCTACCTAGACCTTGATCTTCCTCTGGGTATTTTTCCTGTCATCTTGGCATCAAGCTCCTGTTTTGCCAACATTTTCTCTCCTATTCTGTTTCTCAGAACACTCATATCTGTGTTTTCTAATCTTTGATCAAGTGCTTTATTTCTAACCCAACTCTCAGATCCATAACTTTTTATTGCTGATTTTCATGTCAAGTTTGTTACAACTGTTAAACCCTCTTGCTCACACCTTCCTTTCGTAACTTCCAGGGATGGCTCCTTTTTCTCACTCCTTTTGCCTTTTCCCCAAACAAAAGAATTCCCAGTGTCAACCTTGTAAGTCAACAGTTTAAAAGTCTGAGTCATATCACCTCTCCTTCTACTACCTACCAAATTCTGCAGTCAACATTCCCTCAATCTTTTCTCATAACTAACATTGCACAGTCCTGATATCATCTTTGTTATATGCCTCTGCACTCTTTCCACGGTTAATTTATCCCCTTCAAATCCTTGGAACAAAATTTGAGCACAATAGTTCGGGTGTGGTCTGATCAGGGCTTTATACAATGGAATGACAACTCTTTTATCTCTGCAGGTCAGTGCACTTCTCAGTATTGCAGCAATCCTCTGTGTTACCTTCACCACCTTTGCAATATGTTCCCTGAATTTCAAGTTTCTATCAATCATAACACCCAGATCCCTTGCCTCCCTCACTTCCTGCAGGATAATTCCTCCAATAGAGTATGCTTCCTCCCATCGATGTAACTCATACTTCAAAACTTTACATTTAAATGAATTAAACTGTCACCACCACCCCATTTATTTGCCCATCTGTCCAGTTTATTCAAATCCTCTTGCAGGGCTACCACATCTGCACAATTACTAATATCCCTTCCCAGCTTTACATCATTTGCAAACAACTGAAGACCCCCCCCCTGCAATCCATTGACAATGTCATTGATATAAAGGTTAATTAATACCTATCCCAATATTTAGCCATGTTGGACCCCACTTGTAACCTTCTGCTTCCTTGATACCGCTCCCTCATACACAACATTAATCAGATAGCCAATCCCAAATCCAGTTCACTAACCTGACATCTAAGCCCATGTGCTGCAACTTAAATATCATCTTATCTTGTGGTACCCTGTCAAATATCTTTTGTAAAATCCAAAAAAAATGTCACAATATGCCTTTCCATCATCAGCCACTCTTGCCACTTTATTATAAAAGGCAATCATATTAATAAAACAAGAGTGCCAAATCCTTGCTGACTCTCACGGATAACATTATCTTCATCTGCCGAACACTGTAAGTGATCCCTCACTATTTCTCCAAAATCTTAACAGCTACTGATAAAATACAAGCTGGTCTGTAGTTTGACACTTCCAGTCTGCTATCACCCTTATGCAGTGTCACTATCTTATGCTTCTTCCATTCTTTAGGCCTTTCCCAGGGCCAGACTTTCATTGAAAAGCCGAGTCAATGGAGTAGTCAGCTTTAGCATATGTTTTCAAAGCCCGTGGTGAAATCCCACCCATTCCCATTCTTTATTGACATCCAGAGTACTCAGTATTTGAAGCGCGTGTGCACACACACTCACACTTCTAAACCTCAAATCCGTTCTGCTTCTCTAGTATTAAAACCTACTTCTCCAGAATGAACTACTTCAATAAAGAGTTCATTGAACTATGGGTCCTTTGCATCACAGTCTATTCCCATTTTTATATAACAATGTCATTCTTTCACAATCATTTCTTCCTACTGGCCACATAGCAAAAGAATTCCTTAGGATTTTCTTTGTATCTCAGAGTCAATCTCTTCTCATATTGCACATTTGCCTTCCTTACCATTAAAATTAATATTTTAATGGTAAGCAATAATTTAATATAATTTTAAAATATAATATTTTAAAATTATATCATCATCAAATTCCTGCCATGTACCCTCAAGGGGTGTACAGGATATGATAGTACTACATGAAAAAAATTACATCATTACTAACTTCCTATCTACAATTTTCCTACAAATCAGTCTGTTACTTGTCAAGGCTTCAACATTATCAGATCTTATATTTCTATCATCTCAAGGCACTTTGTACCATATCAATCCACCTATATCCCGGTCTTCCTCTGGGTCGTTTTCCTGCCAACTTGGCAGAGAACACTTGTTTTACTAATCTTTCCTCGCCCATTCTGTTTAAGTGACCATACCACTTGAGATTAGCTCTGCTAACGCATTCTTGGATGTTGACAATGTCAAGTTCTTTCCTAATATCCTTGTTTTTAATATGATACTGCCATTGATACCATCTGTTCACGCCTATAATCTTTCTCAGGACTCTCATATCTGTGGTCTCTAGTCTTTGGTCAAGTGTTTTACTTCTGACCCAGCTCTCAGATCCATAAGTTAAAACTGGTTTGAACACTGTCTTGTATAGCTAATTTAGTGTTCCGACTAATTTCTCTCTTATTCCGTATGAATTTATTCAATCGACTTCCTACCATACCAGCTTTGCTGATTCTGTTGTCTATTTCTATATTTAATTTACCATCTTCAGTAAAAATCGTGCCTAAGTAGCTGAAATGTTTTACTTGTTCCACAGGTTCTCCATTCACAACACAGTTGACATTTTCAATGATTCTGCCTATTTTCATTGTCTTTGTCTTTTTTATTGCTGACCTTCATACCATATCTATTACAACAGCTATTCAATTTAGTCAGAGAATCTTGCAGACTTGTAGCAGATTTATTTAGAAGTATAACATCATCCGCATAAAGCAAAGAGCTGACATTAACATCTCCAATTTTGATATCATGTTTAATACCACTTTCCTTCATAATGTGATCCATATAGATAATTAATAACATAGGGGATAATGTTCATCCTTGTCTCACACCAGATTTAACATTAAACCATCTTCCTGTACTTCCTTCAATTCTAACTGCTGACTTACAACTCAAATAAAGACTACGTATTGCTTGATATAATGCCCCATTGACACCATATAATTGTAGCGTATTGAATAGCTTCTCTCTTGGCACCTTGTCATATGCCTTTTCCAAATCGACAAAACTTAAATACAGATCTCTGTTATATTCCCATGCTTTCTCGACTATTTGTCGTAAAGTGAAGATCTGATCCTGACAGCCTCTATTTGGCCTGAATCCAGCTTGTTCTTCACCAAGCTTTTCTTCCACAATTCTTTTCAACGTTTCTCAAGTATACTTGTATAGATCTTGCCAGGAACACTCAGGAGGGAAATACCTCTGTAATTCTCACATTAAGTTTTATTTCCGTTTTTATATATGGGTACTATGAGAGCTCTACTCCAATCGTCGGGAATCCGTCCCTCTGTCCAGGCTTTCTGAACTATGCAGTGTAGCCACTGTAAGACTTATACCACCATACTTCAGCATTTCTGGTCGAATATCATCTACTCCTGCTGCCTTTCCACATTTCAAGCCTTTGTGGGCTTTTTCTACTTAGTGTATGGATATGTATTCCTGACTGCATGCCTGGTCAGTGTTTTTTACCACTGTGCTGTCATCAATGCTTGTTTGACTTAGCAGTTTTTCAAAGTAATTACTCCATACTTCAAGGATATCTTTTTCTCCGGTTTTCATGTCACCTTTATCATCTCTAACTCCTTTTACAACACTCTTTCCTCCATTCCTAAGCTTCTTCAACAACCTCCAGAATATTTTGCCACCTTCTTAATATTTATTTTCTATATTCTTGCCAAAGTCCTCCCATGACTTTTGTTTAGCTAGTTTTACACAGTGTTTAGCATTTGTCTCTGTATTCTCTAAGAGAACAAGCTGACTTATTTGACAGGAACTTTTGATATGCTTTCTTCTTTTCCTTCACTGCCTCTTTAACTTCCTGTGTCCACCAGGGAGTTCTGATTTTTTTATCCTTGCAGACAACCTCACCACATGCCTCTCTAGCAGAATCAATCAATGTTTCCTTCAGAGTTTGCCACTGAATCTCCAAGGTTTGATTCTTCTCAAACTCTTTCATTTTTTCTTCAATAATCTTTGTGTATTTTAGTCTACAATTCGCATCTGAGAGCTGCTCAACTTTTATTCGCTTTAAAACTTTCTTACATGTTATTCTTTTCAATATGAAATTCAATTTTATCCTGCTCAAGACTAAATAGTGATCACTTCCAATTTCAAATCCTCTCTACACTCTAGTGTCCTGCACCAGGGAGAAAACATCACTATCAACAATAACATAGTCAATGAGACTTTTCTTATTCCTTGCCTCTTCTCTCCATGTGAATTTGTGCACATTTTTATGTTGGAACATGGTGTTAGTAATAACCAGTCCATGTCCTGAGCAGAAATCCAACAGATAATTGCCATTATTATTAGCTCTGCTCTTTTCTCCAAATTTTCCCAAAATATTTTTGTATGTCTCACAATCATTTCTTACCTCTGCTATTTAGATCCCCAACAAGGACCAACTTTTCCTCTTTCATTGTGTCAGTTGCTTTTTCTAAAGCCTCAAAAATTCCTCCACTTCTACCTTAGTAGAGTAGAGCCTTCTGTGGGACCATAGGCACAAATAAATCTCATTGTCCAGTTCCCCATTCTCATATTTGCCCACATTACTCTACTTGAGACTGACTGCCATTCAAGAAGAATAGTCTCATATTTTGTGTTGAATACTATGGATACTCCTTCTTTTCCTTGATTGTCATTGCCTTAATATAACATTTTGTATTTATTGCTCGGAAAGATCTCGCCAGTTTTTGTCTTTTTTGTTTCACTCACTCTTATTATGTCGATCTGGTACTTATCTAATTCTTCAGCTAGCTCCATTTCTTTGCCATTCAGGCTTCTTATGTTGATAGTACCGATCTTTAACATAAGGTGATGTTGAGTTGGGGTTTGTTTTCAGATTTGTTCCAGTAGCTGACTTTTCGCTATTCGCCCTGGTTCCCTGGCGAAAACAACGGGGGCCTTGTTTAACGGGCGATGCCCCAGCTGGTATGAAATTTTGTCATGTCGTACCATCATTTTTTATTTTGGTTTAACCAATAAGAATACAATTTGGTCGGCTAAATCCCAAATTGCCAGCCCATCCTCGTTCGTTCAGTATCCAGGTAGATACCCAACAGGGTGCACCATGAGAAGGTGAGGATTGGACATTAGGTCAGAAGCCCTGGTCGTTTCTCCGCATTCCTTTAAAGGCTATGTGGACTTCTCCTCTCAGTTATACAGCTTTGACCCTTAAGCACCCCTTAAAATTATATTTTAAAAAAAAATAATATTAAAATTATATTAAAAAATAATATTTTTTAGAATATTATTTATATTCTAAAAAATCGTTAATTTTTTGTAATAAACAAAATACTACGAAAATACAACCTCAAAGCCACCTTTAAACCTCCTGCAACATTAAAAAGCTTACTCAACTCATCCAAAGACCCACTCCCTCCGCTGGCTCACCCTGTAGTATACCGTATTTATTGCATCTGTAACATGCCGTATATAGGGGAAACCGGATGCACAATTCCTATCAGACAAAAAAGAACATAAACGACAAATTAAATATAATAACTATGCTGAAGCTGGCCCTTCTGATCATGCCCTGAACACCTTACATAGAATTGACTGGAAAAGCACCAGTTGTTTACATCACACCAAAACATGGTATGAATGCAAATTTCAGGAAGCCTGTGAGATTATCAACCATCCCTATCTGAACAATAATGATGGTCTAAATATCCCAAACATATGGAAGGCACATATTTGACCCACGGAACCTTCATCTCTAAGAGCAACTATAAACAGGACCGTAAATAATCCAGCATCCTAAATGAAAAATAACATTTCTGGGAATTTTCCCAGAAATAATACCTATATCAAAAATAATAGTTGTAATGCTAAAAATAAGACTTCATTGTTACCAAAAGAAAACTATCTATAAGAAAGAAAGTTTGCTCATGTTATCATAAATAGAACTTAGCTTGATGTAGTTTCTAAATAATTGATTTTTTTTTTTTTTTTCACTAGAAGTCATGCCAGTAGAATAACCTGTGATCAAATCATTGTTTCTCTTTTTTCAATAACGAAACCTGTGGTGCGTTTATAATTAGAAGAAACACACGTATAAATCACAGTGAAATTTATTTAATCGTAAATATTTCATCCTAAGTATCTTAGGACATCATCAGTACAGTATTTAAACAAAAATTAGGAATAACATACAGTTAGGGCGCATGATTACAATAGAATCTCATGAAAACATGCATAACGTGCTAAAGTAGTACAAAAAAAAAAAAAAAAAAACATTAATTATTTAACACAGTTTTGTATGATAATTTCCCACACTTTAGGAATAGTAAGAACGTTGTTGCGGTTTAGGTTTGGTCTGTGTAGTAAGGCTTCAGAACTTTCTTTGTATAAACGTTCATGTTTAAATAAAGATCTATGTAAAAGTTTAGCCTTTTCCCAATGGATCCTATGGTTTGGATTTTCAATTCTGTGTTGAGAGAGGCCAGATTTCTGCGTTTTAAGAAGACGAATGTGGTCTTGATGTTCCAAGATGCGTTTCTGAACAGACCTACCTGTCTGTCCAAAGTAAGATAATTTGCATGAGCATGGAATCTCATAAACACCAGGTAACATCAAGGGTGAGAATTTGTCCTTAGGAGAAGGTAATAAGTTGTAAATTTGGTTGATAGGTTTGTAAGTAGTGGCAAAATTGTATTTCTTCATAATTTTAGAAAGACGTTCTGAGATGCCTTTAACGTAAGGTATGGGATTCCTATGCACTTCTTCCTGTCTGGTTTGATGTATGCAGAAGTGACTGATGATTTTTTGAGTTGTTTTGGGATTATATCCATTTAGTTTTCCAGAGCACACAAATTCTGCTCCTCTGAAGAATCTTTAAACCAGGAATTAGAAATTATCAAAAATACAGCCATCCTAAATGGATATAATCCCAAAACAACTCAAAAAATCATCAGTCACTTCTGCATGCATCAAACCAGACAGGAAGAAGTGCATAGGATTCCCATACCTTACGTTAAAGGCATCTCAGAACGTCTTTCTAAAATTATGAAGAAATACAATTTTGCCACTACTTACAAACCTATCAACCAAATTTACAACTTATTACCTTCTCCTAAGGACAAATTCTCACCCTTGATGTTACCTGGTGTTTATGAGATTCCATGCTCATGCAAATTATCTTACTTTGGACAGACAGGTAGGTCTGTTCAGAAACGCATCTCGGAACATCAAGACCACATTCGTCGTCTTAAACCACAGAAATCTGGCCTCTCTCAACACGAAATTGAAAATCCAAACCGTAGGATCCATTGGGAAAAGGCTAAACTTTTACATAGATCTTTATTTAAACATGAACGTTTATACAAAGAAAGTTCTGAAGCCTTACTACACAGACCAAACCTAAACCGCAACGACGTTCCTAATTTTTGTTTAAATACTGTACTGATGATGTCCTAAGATACTTAGGATGAAATATTTACAATTAAATAATTTTCACTGTGGTTTATACGTGTGTTTCTTCTAATCATTGTTTCTCTAGCTTACTGTATGTAATGTAACTCAGCTTGTCCTGTATATTTGTATATGCTCCAGATGATGATCTTAATATGAAGATCGAAACATCGGGAAATTAAGAGTTATTTATAACATGGTTGTAAAGTCTATAATTTCTAAAATGAACATGACTTGAAAGTTGCCTTTAGACCTCTATAAAATGTCTACATTATGTTAAGATTGCCAAAACAACCCCATCAACCTATGAAGAGTTTATAAAATCTATTGTAATTGCAATGCTTGTTATGTTGGACAGACAGGACAATCTAGAGAAATCCATCAAAAAAAAAATGTTAGAGATATTGAAGTTAAAAAATGAGCATATAAATTTGGATTGGTCTTTCATACCACTAGCAAAAACCATCAAGTTAATTGGCAATCCATCAAAATATACATAGAATTTTATACTTATGTCTATAAATTTAAGGAGACTAGCAAGATGATATAATGTCTGATCCAGTGTAACAAAAACCAAGGTCTTATCTTAAATCATTTCTGGGAAGCATACATAAGAGATATACACTATCTACCAATAATTGTCCAGACACTTTAACAATTTGCAGTTGATACCAGCAGGTGAACCCTAATATCATGTATGTCCATCTTTGGCTTTGATCACTTCCTGCACCCCTTTGAGGGAGGCTTTTCACCAATGTGTGGCAGACATCAGTTGGAATTTGTCTCCATTCCTCCATCGAAGCAGCACTGAGTTCAGCGACAGATCAAGGACATGCTACTCTGGATCTCAATCGCTGCTCCAGTTTGTCCCACAGGTGTTCGATGGGGTTAAAGTCAGGACTCTGCATAAGCCAGAGTAGTCATTTAACACTTCTCTTCGTACCATTCCATAACAGCTGTAGCTTTGTGGCATGGGACATTGTGGTCTTGATAGTAACATGGCTCCATTCTATAAAAACTCCACAATGTAGGCAGTACCTGATTATCCATAATATCAAGGTACTGAGCTGCCTTCATGGAACCATGGACAACGACTAGTGGTCCCACTTCAAACCAACTGAATGCACTCCTCCACACTCACCATTACTCCTCCACTACCAAACTTTACTGTGATAACAAGCGTTCACCAGGCTTCCTCCACATCCACACCCTGCCATCAGTTGGAAACAGTTGAACCTTGATTCATTGCTCCAGAGTACCATTTTTCACAGATCAATTATCCAGTTCACATGTACTTTGCACCAGGCCAGATAAGCCATCTTGTTCATTGTTGTGATGTTTGGCATGTGTGCCGCTGCTCTTCCGTGAAAACCCAATAAATGCATTTCTTTTCGTACAGTATTAGTGCTCACCATGGCATTACTGATGCTCTGGAACTCATTACAGATGGTCTGTGCCAATTGTAGCCAGTTTTTGGTGCCACCCTCCTATCCCTGTCAGTCATTTTTGGCTGCCTCCCTAGATGTTTTCTTGCAGTAGTGATGCCATAACATCTCCATTTCTTGATCACATCACTAACTGTTGATTTTGGATACTTCAGTTGATCAGCAGTGGCACGTGTGAACATGCCACCAATGTGGCAGCCCACAATGACACCTCTCTCAAAGTTGCTGAGTTCATGTCGTGTTACCATACCACCTATACTCAACTGCAACAATGAAATACTGCTTCCTACTATCTGTACACTGGTTTTGATCTTATTAGCAAACTTGGAATGTTTCATAACAACAAATGACAGGCATGTCCAGACAATTATTGGTAGATAGTGTTCGGACCTGTCTGGGACAGACAGAAAGTTTTCAAGTAACAGTTGGCTTGCATCAAGGGTCAGCATTAAGTCCGTTTCTGTTTAACATTGTGATGGAGGAGGTGAGAGAAGATGCACCTTGGACAATGTTGTATGCAGATGACATCTTGCTGTGTGCAGATTCAAGAGAAGAAGCAGGAACTAAACTGGAAAGATGGAGAAAAGTACTGGAAGAGAGAGCGGTATGAGACTGAGCAGAAGTAAGACAGAGTATGTGTTGCACAGTGGGTGGCGGCCAGGAGACAGATCTGGAGCTGGAAGGAAATGTCATCAGGAAGGTGAGGGACTTTAGATATTTAGGTTCAACAGTGGAAGAAGATGGAGGAGCTGAGAAGGAAGTGGGATGCAGGATACAAGCAGGTTGGTGGAACTGGAGGGAGATGGCTGGAGTGTTATGCGATAAGAGGGTGCTGATCAATCTGAAAGGCAAAATCTATAGGACAATAGTGAGGCCAGTTATGACATATGATATAGAAACTGTGGCCCTGAGGAAAAATAACATCAGCAGGATGGAAGTAGCAGAGATGAGTATGCATAGGTGGATGTGTGGTGTGACCAGAAAGGATCGTCTGAGAAATGACTATTTAAGGGGAACAGTGAAAGTTACGAACTTAGGAGCGAAGATACTGGAGGCAAGGTTGAGATGGTTTGGTCATGTGATGAGGAGGGAGGACGAGTATGTGGGAAAAAGGGTCATGCAGATGGATTTGCGAGGAAGGAGGAAGCGTGGGCGGCCAAAGAAGAGATGGAGGGAGCTGGTAGAAGAGGACTTGAGGATGAAGAACTTGGACGTGGTAACAGCCCAAGACAGGAGGATGTGGAGGAGACTCATCATCAACAGTGATCCCACTTAAGTGGGAGAAGCTGCAGAAGAAGTGTACATGTTGATGAGTTAGGATCTGAGACAAAGTATGCTATATCCCGTAACAGTGACCTGTGCTCATATCTTGTTCCTACATTCCGACATCTGTTGAATAAATTAAATTTGTTCCGACATCTGTTGAATAAATTAAAAAATGACTGTGTAATTCAGAAATCTTCTTGTTAATGCCTATTTGTGTTTCTTGTATTAATAGTGATGTACGAAACTAGTCATTCATTTATTAAATTGTTTTTTTGTTTTTTTTTGTCAGTATTAATTTAAAAATATGCATGCATGATTTCTCCTGGCTGCCATATTTAGCTTGTATTTGTAGCATTTTGAATGGTTTGAACCTTGTTTTATAAGGAAAAGATGTCACCTTCTTTAATTTTTATGATTAAGTAAGAGCGATTTGCAAGAATGCAACTGTGGTGGAAATGTTTAACACCCAAGATTTTGAGTTTCTTGAGTCTGAATGATATTATCCTTGCTTGCATCTAGAGAAAAAATTTCTAACCTGATTATCAAAGGATTCAAGCAGTACCTATGAAACTTTTTGTGCAATTTAAAAATATTTTCCAGAACCAGAAACAGGATCTGAGTGGATCAGGAATCCTTTTACATGGATAGAGTACATTAAAAAATTAATAATAATAATAAAATAAGCTTTAATTGAAAGCAATAGGCAGCCTTGTAGAAATAGCTTTAGGCATGTGTCACTGAAGAGTACACATGTAGGTAGAATATCCTCTACTTACTGACATCGCAGTGAAGTACTTTTATGATTCTCCTCAACTCATAGGTTTCATTTCCAAAATTTCTTTGTCTGAAATAAAATAAAATTCAGCTAAATGAGGAGCCAGATATGAGACAAAGACCTCTGGATCTATTTCTAGCCATCAGGCACTAAATGTTTGAGGGTTTACAAACATTTTATTTGAGATGCACTTACACAAAATAAATTCTAAATTTGCTTAGAAATCACATTTTGAATTTTATCCTTACTTATGTAAATTTTGAGATAGGCAGCAATCATTAACTGCATAGGCACAACTGGGTTTATTTTTTCTTTTAATTCTTCTCTCACAGGGAAAATAGTATTCAGTGTACAACTCAGAAGAATGAAACAGAACAAGAAGAAAAACTTGATCAAGGAGCCCTTGATGATCTGGATGTTACACATTATTTGGTTTTCAAGAAAGTTGTTAGTATAATATGAGTTTTTGATTTATTATTTCAAATGGGAAATAAATTATTTTATTTTTAGAGATAGTTGATACACAAATACTTCTTTGATTTAAAGTAATTTTGTAAAACTGTATGAATTAAAATTTGCAAACTTGTGGATGTGTCATACAAACACAGGATATAACTTTCACTTTATAATGATTAAAATATTTTTTCAGTAGAAAACTTATGTAATCCAAACAAAGTGAGCTTGCTTAAATGCAGACTATTGTTAAAGGGTGAAATTAAGATCTGTTCACATTAATTGTATATAGCATATAAGATTATCAAAAATTTTTATAAGAAAGGTATCAGATAGTGTTTTTTAAGTATATCTATATTTAGTACAAATTATTATCATAATGTGTACTAAATAATAAACAAGTTTATTATTAAGTTAAGGGGATAAAAATTTTATCACCTTAACTTATCAACCTTGCCAGAAAAATAGCCGTTTGGCTTTTCATCTTAGTTATAACAAGTTTATTATTGTTTCATTCATTACTTTGTACTATTTGCAAGAAGTGAAGATGACTTTCAAAGGCAGTTATTTAAAAAAAAAACAAATATGTAGTAATTTTAATATAAAAACATCAGCAGAGACAACAAAAGTGATAACTAACTCCAAGACAACCAGTAAAATAAATTGGAACTAAATACAAAAATATTACAATGAATAATGGAATTCAAATACCTTTGGAATAACAGCTAAATGCCAATAAAAGATCAGGATGTTTAACTTAGATAATATAGAATAATAAACATCTACGATACTCAGTTTGCCTCTAAAGATGTTCAGAGGCAAACTGAGGAGGATAGCTAATGAGTCTCTACATAAGTTGTGCAAAAGGAATGATGTGTCTGTGTTTGACTGAAAGAAGGATTTGTACAATGCTGCATCTGAATGGTTTTGGTGTTACGTGTCTAGCTTTGTTCACCAAGCATGCTGAAGCACATATTCAGGAAAACTTAAGCAAGGGTGGAATTAGGTGAGTTTGTGTGAAGGCACTCATGAGATAAGTGAGTGTGAGAATGACCAAGTATGAAATCTAGTCTCTCAAGAGCAAAAATATTGAATAGGGTAGTCAATTCAGGAACTAAAGGTTTTGTGGGGCCTAAAGTTTCTATAAACTAATGCCAGAGGTCAGGAACAAGAGAGAGGAGTTTTTGGCATTGGATAGTGCAACCTCACCAAATTATAACTTGGCTAACAGCAGATGATATAGTTACAGGGATAGAATGTGAAGGGTTTAGTATTTTCAGAGAAGATAGGATTGGGGAAGGGAGGGGTGGCTGATGATGATAGCAGATGAATTTCAGCCCAAAAGAAGAAGAGATAGGCAAAAGGGTGGCTATTCATTTGAAGTGGTCTGGTTTGAGATTAAAGCCAGTAAGACAAAATATACAGTTGGTCGTTGCTATAGGACAGGTAGTTCCATGGATGATCTGGAACACTGCATTGCCAAATTAATATAATGAGTATAGGTTGAGTGATTATTATGGGAGACCTCAGCTATGGAGATATAGACTGGAAGGAAGAAAGATTCCATAGGTATTTGAATTCCATTATTCATTGCAGTATTTCTGTATTTAGTTCTAGTTTACATTTTACTGGTTCTCTTGGAGTTAGTTATCACTTTAGTTTTCTCTGCTGATGTTTTCATATTAAAATTACTATATATTTGTTTTTTTAAATAACTGCCTTTGGAAGTCATCCTCACATCTTGGCAGGAAATGAAATTTATACACATACTAAGAGACACATACATACTTGAGGCAGCATGTGATGGAGAGTGTAATTTTCCCCCTTATGTGGGTTGATATTTTTTTTCTTTTTACTCGTCTCGACAGGTTAGTTATTTCCGATACCTGGAGAACTCTGGAAAATTTATTTAGAGTTAACGACTGTGGCACCAGGGTTCTCCTTGTGGTATTAGATATATTAAAACTTCCAGTAGAGTTTACTCTGTGATTATCTAAAAGCTTAATTAACAGTCGTGGCTAATTTTTAATACTTTCGCTCATAGGTCTGTAATTTTTTGGGGGGGGGGGGGGGAGTGCATTGCATAAAGATCAGGTGGTATACTTCTTTAACAAAACAAACACATTTATTTCAAATTAAAAGGCAAATATACAAGATCATACACTATTAAAGGGCTCCCTGTTAACTCTACTCTAAGTATATAATTTTAGCAATTTAACATTTGTATATACACTGAGTCATGCAACATTATGACACATAGAAAAAAACTGTCAGCACTTCTCAATACTAAGATTATCATGCTCTATAAATTCTATGGTAAAATATCTCCAATTCAATTTATTTATTTTATTTATTTATTTTTTTTTGTACAATTAATGTTTAGTTTTACTTCTCAGTCCGGAACAATGAACTATGGCTAGACAAAAAATTGTCCCATGAACTTTCAGTCAATTTTCCATATCTTAGATAAACACAACAAAATGTACTCGCATATCTTCATTAACACACAACTCTATACAGTTCCTAGTTCTTTTGCAGGTTCTGTTGGTTGCCTATCTGTTTCAGGCTTTGACTTCCACACAGGGATTCTGTTTTTACTGTCATCTCACGTAGAAGACTCCCGGAGCTTGAAACACCCTTTTACCGACATTTCTGGGTCGGCCGAAGGCATCCAATGCACGTTGCAGGCTCTCTCACTGGCAAGGCATGCTGGTCCGTCTTTCTTTTGCTCCTTCAATAGCTTCACAGTGCCCACGGCTACGTTCAAATGGACCGACGAACATGACGCACTGCGAAAGAACTGGATCCTGAGTTTTCTCTCTCTCTCCTTGTAACTTAGTGGACCTCCTATATATATGGCTCCTCAGGTCCCTGGACTAAGGGTCAAGGCCCTCGAATTATTCTCGCACAAAACGGTCTTGACCTTTAACGTTAATGTTCACTTTTAATTCTCACGGAACACACGCAATCTTGTTTACCAAAAAGCGGAACTGTTTAAGATCTAAACCGCCTTTTATGACACTGTCCTAGAAGCTTGCATCTGGCTGACTCTGAGCATGATTGCATGATTAAAAGCACTTACTTTGTATATACAATTCCTACAGTGTTTCTTTCAAAACTGAACTACATCAATACTGTGCCGATTTCTATGGTTTTGTCCTTGAATCATA
Organism: Typopeltis vanoorti; assembly: GCF_054136105.1. Classification (NCBI taxonomy): domain Eukaryota; kingdom Metazoa; phylum Arthropoda; class Arachnida; order Uropygi; family Thelyphonidae; genus Typopeltis; species Typopeltis vanoorti. Next base: position 187,055,400 of record NC_143549.1, on the reverse strand, counting down.
CAACTTAAACATTTATTTGATATTTACATTTTCTTCACAAACTTGCATGTTAATTTCTAAGAGTTAAACTACATGGGTTTTCACAGAATTTACAATGTTAATGCAGAATTATTTACCTTGTTTACAAGTTGTGGCCTCTGTAAAAGTTGATGCAGAGAAGAGGAAAAATCCTACTGCATTGAATTTTACAAGAAGACTGGGGGGGGGGGGGTGTAAGAGTATTGGACTTGGTCATGAGATCAGAACAACTAATCCAAGGTGATCACATTGTCTCTGATTGTGTGAAAGTGACATGCAGTCTTGACGTGGAAGATTGTAAAACATGGGAAATATTCTGTCAAGAATATTCCTCATGTTTTACAAGAACTACAGGTGATTATGACAAGCTTAGGAAGAAGCTTAAATCTGTGCCCTGGCATAAAACACTGCAGGGTAAGGATATTAGTAGTGCATGGGAGATAGTTAAGGGTCATCTAGAGCAGGGGTGGCCAACCTTTTATAGTTCATGCGTTTTACAGTTATGCATAAAATGATTCATTTTATATATGGTAATATGGACACTTTTAGCAGTTTTAAATAAAAGGATTTCATATAAAGACAAGATAAACATTAATTATTTTATTGAGACTTTTTAAATTGCTTTGCTTTTGCTAAGCTTGTAATGTTTGGAGTTAAATCAGTTACAGAAAGCATCAAACAGTTTTTCAAATTTGAATCAGTCAGTTGCGACCATAGTTTGTTCTTAATCATTTTCATTGATGAAAATGCTTGTTCGCATCTGTATGTAGTTCCAAAATGACAGATATAACTCTGAGCAAATTTTCTCAGTTCTGGAAAATGTTCACAGGGCAACGATCGCCAGAAATTAATTATATGAGAAGCATCTGGGAGTGATGGGAGTTCACTAAATTTCATTTTCAATAAAGAATTGGTTTTGAGATCAATAAGTTCCATTCTAGGCATTGTCAAGATTTTTTGTTCAGTAAGTGAAAAGGTATTTATAAATGCAAGTATGCAGTCTTCTTCTTCGGCAAAATCGCTAAAACGACTGTGCAAGGACTCTTGCAATAATCTGAGTTTCTCAGTATATTCTGTAAAGTTGCCATTATCTTCAACAGATTCACTATGTTCTTTTAAATGTGGAAAATGACTTAAATCCCCGTTTTCTAACTGGGAGATGAACAGTTTTAATTTCATTTTGAATGCACTGATGTCATTTACTAAGCTAGGAAACAATTTGTTCTTGCCCTGCAGTTTCAAATTTAGATCATTGAGGTGGCTGGTAACATCAACTAAAAATGCTAAATGAAATAGCCATTTCTCATCACACAACAGGGCTTTTTCCTCATGCAGCTCATCCTTTTCTTCCAGAAAATTATGAACTCTTTCTTTCAGCTTCCAAAATCTACTGAGAACTTGTCCTTTAGAAAGCCAGTGCACACAATGAAGGATGAGATCACCTTATTCCATATCTAGCAGTTCACAATATTCTCAGAATTCCCTTCTATTTAACCCTCTTGCTCTAATTTTATTCATACACTTTACAACTGGTATCATAACATGCTTCAAATTTAGAGTTTTTTCACACAGAAATTCTTCATGTATAATACAGTGATACTTTAGCAGAGAACGGCCTAAAAACCTTTCAAGTAAAGTTACAGTCCCAGAAACTCTACCTACCATTGACGGTGCTCCATCAGTGCAAACACTGATGAGCTTATTAGAATCTAGTTGTTGATTTTCTAGACATGACTTTACTTTGTCAAATATGTCTGACCGTCTGGTTTTTCCATGAAGTGACTCAAAACCGATAAGTTCTTAAGATGTTAAAATTACCATCAATTCCTCTTATAAAAGTGCTTAATTGGGCTACGTCACATGTCAGCAGATTCGTCTAAGGCTAAAGAAAAGAAAGAACATGCATGAACATGGTCTTTCAATTGCTCAGTAACATCATGGGAAAGTTCTTCGATGCGGTTTACTTTTCTTTCAACATTCTTATTACCAAGACATTTTGCAAATTTTTCGAGACAGGGCTTAACAATTTCCTCTCCATCAGAGAAAGGCTTGTGTTTTTTAGCCAACACAAAGGCAATTTCATAAGATTCTTCCAGCATTGTCACATTCTTCCTTTTTCTTAACCATATATATATTCTTTCTGCAACTCAGACTCAGGAATTTCAGGTTTTCTTCTAATTCAGCTTGATGTTTTCTGTAGTGTCTGTTAAGATCATGTCTTCTATTATCTGAGAGAGTGCTTTCACAAGCAATGCACAATGGTTTCCTGAAGGACCCGCAATAAATAAGAACTCGTTTACCCACAGTTCATTAAACTGGCGCTTGTTATCACCTTCTGCTTTTCTTCTGCTCATTTTCTTTTGCAAAGTAATGGGTAACTGACTGTAAAAAAAAAAAAAAAAAAAAATATTTCAAAAAGTAAAGCTTATTATTAAATAATTTATTTAAATTATTTTATTGTTTTAAACATTATTATCATTCAAAAACAGTTCTACAAGTTTAAGATAAGGTTCCTGTTTTCATGAAGGCCTAATACAGTTCTATAAGTTTAAAAATCATATATTTTTTTTTTTCATAGAGAGTTTTCATCTCTCTCTCAATATATTATGTCCAATGAAATACGAAATCACTTCCTGCCAAAAAACAGTCGATCAGCTGGCAGTCACACACACACAACCCAAACATCCTCATTACGAAAGCTTTGCTGATGATCAGTTAAATTTTAGGAATAAACCTACTATACATAAATAAAAAGATAAGATATTGTATAAAAAAAAACATAAAAACACACACATATAAATACACCGAATAATTGCAGGTTTCAGTAATCAACAAATTAGGGGTGCGGACAAGAACTTGACATATGCGTTCAAAATAAAAAAATTTATTTTTAAATTTACAGAACGATATTAAGCCTTTATGAAAACAGAAATCTTATCTTAAACTTAACATACAAAGAACTGTTAATAAAAACATATAAGTTTGAAAACACAGAATTGTTCACTCACATCGAATCAGAAGTTCATCAAACATTACGACATGAGAGTCAGCTGTAAACTGATTGAGTAACTGGTGACGCATGTAAGCATTTGCCAGTGCCTGTTGCTTCAAGATCAAACAAGTATAATAAGTGCACACTCTAGAATTCAGTGGTAGGTTATTGTGTGTTTATATATCATCATCATCATCAAATTCCTGCCATGTACCCTCAAGGGGTGTACAGGATATGATACTACTACATGAAAAAAATTACATCATTACTGACTTCCTATCTACAATTTTCTTCCAAATCAATCTGTTACTTGTCAAGACTCCAATATTATCAGATCTTATATCTCTATCATCTAAGGCACTTTGTACCGTATCAATCCACCTATATCTTGGTCTTCCTCTGGATTGTTTTGCGGCCAACCTGGCAGAGAACACTTGTTTTGCTAATCTTTCTTCGCCCATTCTGTTTAAGTGACCATACCACCTGAGATTAGCTCTGCTAACGCATTCCTGGATGTTGACAATGTCAAGTTCTTTCCTAATATCCTCATTTTTAATATGATATTGCCATTGATGCCATGTGTTCATGCCTATAATCTTTCTCAGGACTCTCATATCTGCGGTCTCTAGTCTTTGGTCAAGTGTTTTACTTCTGACCCAACTCTCAGATCCATAAGTTAAAACTGGTTTGAACACAGCTAATTTAGTGTTCCGACTAATTTCTCTCTTATTCTATATGAATTTATTCAATTGACTTTCCACCATACCAGCTTTGCTGATTCTGTTGTCTATTTCTATATTTAATTTACCATCTTCAGTAAAAATCGTGCCTAAGTAGCTGAAATGTTTTACTTGTTCCACGGGTTCTCCATTCACAACACAGTTGACATTTTCAATGATTCTGGCTATTTTCATTGTCTTTGTCTTTTTATTGCTGACTTTCATACCATATCTATTACAACAGCTGTTCAATTTAGTCAGAGAATCTTGCAGACTTGTAGGAGATTTATTTAGAAGTATAACATCGTCCGCATAAAGCAAAGAGCTGACATTAACATCTCCAATTTTGATATCATGTTTAATACCACTTTCCTTCATAATGTGATCCATATAGATAATGAATAACAGAGGGGATAATGTTCATCCTTGTCTCACACCAGATTTAACATTAAACCATCTTCCTGTACTTCCTTCAATTCTAACTGCTGACTTACAACTCAAATAAAGACTACGTATTGCTTGATATAATGCCCCATTGACACCATATAAGTGTAGCGTGAATAGCTTCTCTCTTGGCACCTTGTCATATGTCTTTTCCAAATCGACAAAACTTAAATACAGATCTTTGTTATATTCCCATGCTTTCTCGACTATTTGTCGTAAAGTGAAGATCTGATCCTGACAGCCTCTATTTGGCCTGAATCCAGCTTGTTCTTCACCAAGCTTTTCTTCCACAATTCTTTTCAACGTTTCTCAAGTATACTTGTATAGATCTTGCCAGGAACACTCAGGAGGGAAATACCTCTGTAATTCTCACATTAAGTTTTATTTCCGTTTTTATATATGGGTACTATGAGAGCTCTACTCCAATCGTCGGGAATCCGTCCCTCTGTCCAGGCTTTCTGAACTATGCAGTGTAGCCACTGTAAGACTTATACCACCATACTTCAGCATTTCTGGTCGAATATCATCTACTCCTGCTGCCTTTCCACATTTCAAGCCTTTGTGGGCTTTTTCTACTTAGTGTATGGATATGTATTCCTGACTGCATGCCTGGTCAGTGTTTTTTACCACTGTGCTGTCATCAATGCTTGTTTGACTTAGCAGTTTTTCAAAGTAATTACTCCATACTTCAAGGATATCTTTTTTTTTCTCCTGTTTTCATGTCACCTTTATCATCTCTAACTCCTTTTACAGCACTCTTTCCTCCATTCCTAAGCTTCTTCAACAACCTCCAGAATATTTTGCCACCTTGTTGATATTTATTTTCTATATTCTTACCAAAGTCCTCCCATGACTTTTGTTTAGCTAGTTTTACATGTTTAGCATTCTTACATTTGTCTCTGTATTCTCTAAGAGCACAAGCTGTCTTATTTGACAGGAACTTTTGATATGCTTTCTTCTTTTCCTTCACTGCCTCTTTAACTTCCTGTGTCCACCATGGAGTTCTGATTTTTTTATCCTTTCAGACAACCTCACCACATGCCTCTCTGGCAGAATCAATGTTTTCTTCGGAGTTTGCCACTGAATCTCCAAGGTTTGATTCCTGTTCTCAAACTCTTTCATTTTTTCTTCAATAATCTTTGTGTATTTTAGTCTACAGTTCACATCTGAGAGCTGCTCAACTTTTATTCACTTTAAAACTTTCTTACATGTGTTTTTATATATATATATATATAAATTGTATACAAAATTTTTTAAAATTTTTCTCTGGGGTTCAGTCCGCCACTTCTAATCATGCAATGCACCATTTTGGCACATGTGCCATAGGTTGGCCACCCCTGATGTAGAGGAAGCAATATTAAATTTTATACCTAAGGCATTGCCTGTGTAGCTCAGTGGATGTGGCGTTTGCCAGCCACCGTGCTTGGCTGCACGAAGGAAGACTTGGTTTCGAGTCCAGTCGGCGACTAGAGGAAATTTTTCTAAGCCTTTTTTCGACCGGTTCCCAAGTTAGTCGATCTCTGGCACGGGCAAGCAGGTTTTTTCTCCCGGAAACTCGGGTTTTTCGTCCTGTAAACTCAAGAAAATCGACCGTAGAACCCATATTATTTCAGACATTAAATATATTGTGTCAGGGTTAGGGACCACGAGATGGCGGCACATTTGAGCCGTCTCTCTTCACTGCGTACCGCTTAATTAGTGATAGCCTTGGGCCATCTATCTCTGATTGGTACCAGTGGAGATTGAACTGCCCACTCAGTCTCCAAAAGTTAAATAGGGCTAAATGGCCTCGCCTACTCTCCGTATACGGGAATAAAAAGGCGTTAGCTGATTTTTTTTTTTTTTAAGGTATGGAGGGTTAATTAGGTAGGAGCTAGATGGATAAGTAATATCATTAAACATGAGCTGCAGAAGAAGAAAATGCTGTGGATGGTATTTAAAGAGAAAGATAACCAGCAAACTCACGAACAGTACAAGGCTCAGCAAGAAAGGTGACCTGCATGGCAAGAAAGGCAAAATCAGATAATGAGAAGAATCTAGCCAAGCAGGCCAAAAGAAATCTCAAAGATTAACCTTAATGAATGATGATGTTCAAGAGGTGACAGAAGCAGATAAAATAGTTGAGTTACTCAGTGGACCACTTTGTAAAGGTCTAAAGATAGATGAATTGGGGATTCTTAGGATATTTCAGAATCTCAGTCTAAATACAACTATGGGATTAGATGGCATTCAGCTCAGGTTTTGCGAGAATGTGCAAGGGAATGGCAATGCCTCTAATGAAGCTCTTTAATTTAAATCTCAGCTCTGGTAGAGTTCCAAGGGAGTAGAAAGATGGCAATATAATTCCCTGGCGTAAGGGAGGTCGTAAGATTGTAGCAACAAATTATAGACCAATCATTATCTCAGGCAAGGTGATAAAAGTACTGGAAAAATTTATCCCCCATTCAAGAATGGGTGGATAAAAATGATACTGTATGAGGGACAACATGATTTTGCGAAGGGTTAGTCATGCCTTAGTAATTTACTAACTTTTTTTAATAGAGTAATACCAGAATTGGTTAAGGAAATGGCTACACAATGATTCCATTGGATTTTGCCAGATGGAACTCTGTTATGCAAATTAGAACAAATGAGGATGGATATGACACTGGTTAAGTGGATAAGAGGGTGGCTGCTGGCAGATATCAAAAAGTGGTATATGGAGGAACAGAATATAGGAGAAAACAGGTTACTAGGGGTGTGCAACAAGGTTCGGTGCTGGAACCATAGCTGTTTAATTTTTACATAAACGATATAGGAAATATCTTGAAAGGAAATATTCGGTTGTTTGCTGATGATGCAAAATTAGGTAGAGTAATAGTTAATAAAGGAGATGTGGAGAGCTTGCAGAATGATTTCAATAGGCTGTCAGCATGGGCAAAAGATAATGGGTGTCAGTTTAATGTGGAGAAATGTCAAGCTATACATTTTGGGATAAATAGATCACAAGCTGTGTATCACATTGATGGTACTGTACTCCAGGAAATGTATGAAGCTAGAGATTTAGTGGTGGTGGTAGACAGATAGTCAAAGTTTAGAGTACATATTGCTAAAGTAGATCATAAGATTACCTTGGCTATTGACGAGCATAATAACAAGCAGAGATAAGGAAGTTGTTATTCCTCTTTATAAGGCCTTGATACATCCACATCTGAATTACTCTGCTCAGGTTTGGTCTCCTGGGAATAAGGAAGTGGTGAAGAGGATTCAGAAGCAAGTGAAGATGGTACGATGGTGAGAGTGGTTTGTGGAATGTTCCCTATGAAGATAGATTGTAGGTATGTGGACTGCAGAAGTTGGTTGATTGGTGAAAACAAGGGAATATGATAGAAATATTTAAGTTATTTAAAGGGTTTTAGAAGATTGATGCAGGGGAAATGTTTCAGCAACTACAGAAGCTAGAACAAGAGATCCTCCCTGGAAGTTGAATAAAGTGTGGTTAGTAGAGGTGTGAGGACTAAATGTTTTGCTTGTAGAGTTGTGAATGAGTGGAATGGGTTTCCAGAGTCAGTTGTGAGTGCTTTTTCTGTTAATGGGCTTAAGGAGAGGCATGACAGATTGTGTGGGTAGTTTGGGTCTCCCGCACTGAATCTTCGGACTGCATGAAGGTGCCCTTATTAATAATTGCAGTAATTATTATTATTACTGGGCATCTATCTCTCTCTCTCTCTCTCTCTCTCTCTCTCTCTCTCTCTGGAGTCCAAATATCATTATGAGATGCTCATGCTTAACATTATTCACACAAATTATTCATTTTTCTTGAAATCGTTCATTTTCAAAGCTCCCAGCCGACTTTGGCAACCTACTCCACTCATTCACCACTCACCAAGCATTAAATTTAATCCTCATGCCCTTGTTGACCACACTCTTACATAACTTCCAGTGATGATCCCGTCTTCTTTCCTTTTTCTTGTCATGTGTTGAAGAATTTCCTGTGGATCAATCCTACAAAATCCTTTTAGTAACTTGAGTTTCTCTCATCTCTTGTTTTATGTCTCTCAAGCAAAATATTCAGTCTATCCACAGCATTCGTCTGTCACCATCTTAGTCACTTGCTTCTGTATCTTCTCCAGCATTCTTCCTTATCCCCATTACCCAGATAATCAGATTGTTACGTCGTTTGTTTCTTAAAAATTCACTACTATTATTTTTCCTGTGCCAACTAAGAATAAATCTCTAAACTATCTCTCTGTGTACCCGTTTCCTTTTTCAAACTCTGATGATATTTGTTGGCTTTAGCTGCACCAGTCAGAGCTTTAGGACAGAAAATTCTTGTCCAAAGAAACCCTCCCAGAGTTCAAGTGCTACCTAACCTTGTTAAAAGAATTAAGTAGCTTAAATTAATCTTAGCATACAGTCATGGCCTAAATGCTCTTAGCTTCCTTTATATTCCCCTTGTGCATAGATCCGTAGTTTTATGAGTGGTAAAATCAGCCTCATGCTCAGACAAAACTCAGGCTTACATAGAAAAACATGTTTATTAAATGGTCAAAGAGATTACAATTAAGTTTAACATGTCAAAGGCAAATCATTTATATCATTACTAAATCACTAGTTAAGCAAATAAGACATTTTCAAACTGACAAGTATGCTATTCACATTCCATGAGTAAATTAAGTTCACACATAGCACAAAACATAAGTTCAATTCCTAAACTAAATTTTCTGTCATTTGACTCTTTCACGTTAAATTAGGAACCGCACAATCTTAAGTTCTCAGACTACTAGTCCAATACAGTCATTAAGTCATTACACATGGTCACTATAAAGTTCTCTTTCCTCCTAGTCAAAATCTTGTTCCGTCCTTCATCCAAAGCTAATTATTACATAGGACAAAAAAGGTTTCAGTACATTACCACCTTGACGTGATGATGTCGTCTGTCCTTTGTGAGGGGATACCTTTCTGCTACAGTAAGTTGCCGCCACGCGGAAGTCACGTGCTCGTCACGAAGTGGGCATTTTTCTTTGCTGGACACATGCTCATCTCATGGGTTGCTGTTGTTAGCTCGACCGCCATCAAAGGGGGATCCATTGCTGTCTCACATTGGTAAAACCTTTACCGATGGCTCGAATTGCAGAGACTGCTTTCGTCTCGCGTATAGCCTTGTCCGACTCGCGTCAGTCAGCAACGGGGAAAAGTTGCAACTCATCGTCATCAAGCTTCCTTCCAGTCATCAGCATCGCTGGTCCGCATCTGCACAAGAAACAGGAACATGCAGATCCAAAAAAGGGACTTCAAACACATGTGAACTCGCTTTTATCCTCCTTCATAGCGCCCTCTTTCTGCCTTCGAATCTTATTCATGGTGCCTTCCGATTCGCTCTTACGAAGTGGCGTCACACCTCTGCTCCTCGATGAGCGCTCTTTTCGTAGAACACGAGTTCCATTCGCTTTCCACGAACGCCACTGCCTTGGGGTTTACGTTATCGGCGGTGGTCAGCTAACAACCTTTGAACTTTTGTTAGCACTTACATACACATTCTTGCATAGAGCACAATTTAACATTAATGTTTTAATCAATATATTTATGCTTAGACACATGCAATTTTTGTTCTATTTTTCTAAAGAAAATGTGACATGTTCTCTCATATAATATGCTTACTTTGCTAACAGTACAAGTATTTTCTTACTTAGTATTGTGTTTTTGTTAAATCCTGAACGAATGACTCTTTTCTTGAAAGAGTCCTCATTCAAGATCTAACAAGATCTTGTGTTCATTTAGATAGTTAAGATGTGGCCATATCAAAGCTTTATAATGAGGGATAATAACTTCTTTATTCATACTTGCCAGCATGTGTTTCAACAACTACTCATTCTGATGAGATACTCTGACCACTTTGCAATATGCCTCTGTATTTCAACTCTGTTCCATCACTCCCCAAAATCCACAGCTTCATCAATTTTTTTTATATTAGGGTTCTATTAATGTAACATAAACAGCTTGTAATCTGTTCATCCAAAAGTGCATAATGTTATGTTTTGTGTTGTGACATGAAACAAACAACCATTATCCTTTTTCGGTACTGTCAGTCCATTTAAGTCATCTTGCAGGATTTCCAAATTATCTTTAACTGGTGCTTTGCTCTGTTTGGTATTTCAGAAAACAATTGGATATTAGTATTATTACCAGAGACCTCCATGTAGTTATGGAATCATCGAAAGGGACCACATATTATCAACACCAGCTGTCATATCTTTCTTGAATTCATTCGCACTACCTGCACTCACTTCCTCCAAAGTCCATTCCAATCTGCTCTGAGATAAAAATCTAGTTCTCACCCTCGTTCTTGACTTCATTCATTCTTGCCTTCCATGGATGCTCTGTCATCCTTCTCCATATGATAGGTCTCTATCATATCATCCTTCTTTCTCTTGTTTGTTAGTGTCTGCACCCCACAAATTCTCTGTCTGTCCTCGTATACATTCCACGGTCCTGATCTTTACACACTCCTTTGCTTCCTTTCCACTGTATCTGCAGCACCTTGGAAACCACATCTTCACACATTAATCCTGGTGAGGTCTTATCATGCCTTGTAAACAGGCAAAATTATTTCCTTATCCTTACATGTCAGTGTTTGTTTCAGCATTGTAATTATTATCTTAGTGTTATTTGCTAACGTTGCTATATGGCTCTTGAATATCAACTTCCTATCTAAAACTCCAGGATCCTTAGCCCAATCAGTTTATTCTAGTATAATTCCACCAATTTAATACACCATTTGATATCTCATTTTACTACAGTGCATAACGTCACTTTTACTAACATTGAACTAACAACCATTTTCACATGCCTTCAGTTCCAGGCTATTAAAATTATTCTGCAAATGCTGCATATAAATTGCAGTTCTGATTACCTTACCTATCTTTGCATCATCAGCAAATAGTTTTACACCTCTCTTTAGTTCCAGTTAGCTGGATCATCACAATTGCATACATTTTTTATTACCTCTTAGTCCTGAAACTTGAACCTATGTGACTTTTTATGGGAAGTCCACAAAAGAGAAGTGTTTCTGAAGAAACTCAAAGGGCACAGACATGTCATCAGTGTTAGTTACTCTGTTTACCAGATATTGTAATGAAAATCCTAACCTCTATTTTCCAGCAAAATACATTACTTGGCACCTTGCCAGGTAATGAATGATGTGCATAAGTTCTTTCTTAATTTGTTGGAGGCCAATAGCTTGTCTTAGCTAGGCAAGGTAGCTTAATATAAGCTTAATCGATGCTGTAATAAGTTGATTAATCCTATCTAATATAATCAGCTCTTCCTTCCAACATTTTTTTCAGAAACAAAAATTACCACAATAACTGGCTAATTCACCTTCATTTGATAACCTATTTATTGGTTCCTTGCATCAGAGATGGAATTTGAACTTTGGTCTTTCCAGTCAAGGGGCACAGTACACAGAGTGGCTAATGGTATTAATGGAACCTGTTTGGCTTGATGTGTTTACACACCACTAAATACATGGATGCAAAGTGTCCATTGAAATTGAAATAATATTTGGATACCATGAAAATAACATGGAGGTAAAGCATAAATTAATATATGGACATTTGTGTAGTTAAACTACTTCAAAACTTGAAGAATATTGAGCAAAAACTAATATAGAAATCATGGATCACTCTGGAACAAACCTGATGGTAGCAAACTAATAATGAAATGTGCTGGGCTATTATTTTGTGTTTTGGACATGACTTAAGATGGAATTTAGATTTTTATTGGTGTGTTGATGCATGGCAAATATATGGATAGGAAGCCAGTATCTATTTATTTTTATTTTTTGACAAATACCGTATAAGAGAGAGAGAGCAATTGTATTTATAGTTATTTCCTTATTTCCTAGTTATTTGGTTATAGTTATGAAAATATAAATATGTGACTGCTTTCAGGAGTTAATTCATCTCAAATGAGGGAATGTCAGTGTAAGAACAAAACTGTTGTCATCCCCCAGATTATAGCTAATTATAATAAGAAATTATAATATTACAAGAAAATATTTTTCCATCTTTTGGAGGAATCGTTTACATCATTTGTGAATACCTGTAGTCATCCTGGAACAGTCTGACTCCTTTTAGACTTGCTGCCTGTAATTTTCCAGGTGCTGTTCCTCTCACAAAAAAGAAAACCAACCCAACAATGTTCACTATATATGCAAAGAAAAAAATATGCAAAAGGAAAAAGTTTTTCTTGTCATGAAGGAATTGTCACTTCTAAAACAAAAAAATAAATTGGATTTTATTTTTGTACTCCCAAGATAACTAAGCAGATTTCTTATACAACAGATAAATGATTTATTTATAAATATACATACAAATGAAATAAAATTTACTAACTGGAATTTGATTTTCTAAATAAGCATTATTGAGCCATAATAAAAAGCAAATTTAAGAAATTAGGTAATTTTTGGTCAACTTTCTCTCAGAATTAAGAAGTTAATGCCTTTCCAAAGCCAAGTAAGGATCCAGAAATTCCAACATTCCAGTAGTTTTGACCAGTTGCTTGTGCAGGATCTTTTGGAAAAAAAATCTTTGGTTGCTCTCCAGAAGTCATGTTTTATGACTTCTGGAGAGCAACCTTTCAAGACAGTCTGGCTTCCAAAATAATCATTCTTCATTAGTTCATCTAGTTCAACTGGAAGCATCTGTTAGAGATGCTTTCCTAAAATAAAAGCACTTAATATCAGTTTTCCTTGAAGGGGAAGAAGCATATAACAGCTTTGAAATTTGGTATATTTGAAGACCTGTACAACTCTAGTCTTAGAAGGAACACTTGCTTTTTATCTTATCAAACCTTCCAAATATGAATTGGATCTGTTCTCTCCCCCCCACACTCCTGCAGTCCAAGCGGAAGGAATCCTGCAAAATTCTCTATTTGTTCCACTGTTTTTTGGCAAAGCAGCTACTTCCCCCTTAAACATTGCTCACTGTGCAGATGAGCTTACCATCTTTTGTCATTCTTGCAGCAGGAAGATCATGAAAAGATAGTTAATAGAAATTACCATTGACCATCTTTTCACTGGGGCACTTGCCAATAGGTTTAAATTATCACCATAGACTACTTGTGTACCTTTCCCTCAAACTTAGTTTTTAATCCTGACTCATCATGGGAACAACATCCTTTGCATCCTGTCATCACCTCTTGCCTCCTGGAAACTTGATCTTTTCATCCTTCAAAGCAGATAATAGAAGTGCAGACATTGTTTATAGACCTATTATACTGGCCTTGTAGCCTTAGTATCTTTGACTGTAATTTCAAATATTTCTTTCTCTGCCTATACCAAGTACTTATCTGACCAAGACTTTCCATGCCTTGGCAAGAGACAATACACCTCAGTAGTTGAATCTTATCCACCATCAGGCATTTTGAAACTGCAATTAGTGCATTTCAAACATCGTTATGTTCATAGTTAGCCAATTTGATGAATAGAAAACAGCATCTCTATATACAATAGTCTGGTTGTGAAGACACCACACTCTTTTTTACTTCAGCAAACTTTTGTTTGGTCATGCTGTTGGTAAAGGATTAAAGCAAGAATATAAATTTCATGTTGAATATAATTTAATTGCTTTACTTTTATGTCGGTGACTGTTTCTGCAATATACTATCAGAATAAAATCCCTGACAGATCATCCAACATAGACAAGTATTTTATGTCAATTAAGGAAAACTTATATAGTACTCATCAGACTATCATATACCTCCTTTCCTCTGCATACTAAAATTACTGCACACATGTCAAAAAACATTTTCCACTGTAGAATTCTCAAGCATTCCAAATGCAGTTTCACTTTATGCAGTTTGATAAAAATACTCTTCCCTTCCAATCAGGGTAGTCTGTTGCTGTCTTCTCAACAGCATAATATCTAATTTGATCTCACTATAATATAACAACTATACTGCTGAGTTGCAAGCCATAGAGCTTGTACTAAATTATATCAAACTGAAATGCTACCAGGTGCATTATTTACACTGATTCATTAAGTTTACCACAGGCACTGGGAAGTCTGCAATACCTGGTGCCCTCTCAGATCCAACATGAAGAGACACACACACACACACACACACACACACACACACAAATTTTAAAATTTCTTGAAATTTGTAATGCTTTTACTAATCTGCTAGAGCAAGCCTGATATCAAAATGTGTCAGTCTAGTCTGTGAAAGAACTATAGAGAGGAAGTTGTTCTTGCTTAGCTCTGCACAGTCAGAATCATATTATACACGCTTTCCTATTCAAGGGCAAAGATGATATGCCAAAGCACTACAGTTCTGTTTTATCTTCATTATGTTTTAATAGAATGCCTTTACTTTCTAATGATCACAGTTATTTTAATGCCTTTATTAATCTACATGTGCTTTATACACTCAGCACAAGGTGAAAGATTGTTTTAGGTTTGATTCTAGTCACAGCTAAAGGAACTTTTTTTAGCTATTCTGAGTTAGTTGATCTCTGGTACAACCAAGTAGGCAAGTAGGGTGTTTCCCCTTCAGATACTTGGATACTAGAGTTTAGGATCATGAAGTGGCAGTAATTCTCTGCCACAAACATTTCACCAAATAGCTGAGCACTGCTGTTGGTGGTTACGGGTGTAGACAGACTGCCAGCAATTTCCAATAGTTAGGTTTTAAGAGCCCTGCTTGTTTGCTTTGGGACATAAAAGACATAGAAAATTTATATATGTACACAATAAATAAATTTATATATATGATGATGAACAACCTATTTTTCTACCCACTGCAGGGTGAAGGCCTCTCCCATTGCAGGAGTTTTGGGTCTACTTCTCCCATAGTGACTCAGTCCATATTGGGGGAGTGTATCTATACTTGGATGAATGAATGTATGAAGGTGGAAGATGATCACAAACATCCATGCCTATGCGGATTCGAACCCGCATCCTCTTGGCTGGAGAGCAGATACACTAACCACTCAGCCAACCAGGCCGGCATACACACATTTTTTACTTATTATTTTAATCCTGAACTTGGTGCATTATAGTCATAAAAGCTAATACACCAATAAGACCTAAACCAAAGTTCAAAGCATCTTGAAAAATATTCAAGCTACTTAAAGAAGAGAAATTTTTTTACCATCAAATTATTTCATTCTCACTATTGAACCTGTCTGAAATAATGAAAAAATCTGTTAACATTAATTATATTTGTCACAATCCCACTGACAAAAGGTTTACATTTCATGAGTGGGATTTTCAAAAATTTTTTGAAAAAATAAAAATAAGTTTCTGTTACTACCTGAAATTAATTTAACCACTTTTTTAAAATTTTTTTTTATAGCACCTGTTGTAGTACAGTCAGTAATGACAATGCCTGTTTCCATTGCCATATAGGAATCTTTATGAGAACTTTTCGACTAAAGGTGAATTAGCCAATCTTAGTCTAGCAGTGGCCAGACTAAGATTACCATAACTCAGTTGGTATAGGCAAACCCCTTTTGGGCAGAAAGATCTAGGTTCAATTCCTGTCTATGACATGAGAAACCTTTATCTGGTCTCCTTTCAATTAAACATTAGTTAGCTGTCTCATACAGAAGTACAATATTTTTCACCCGGAAATTTGTATTTTTTTTGTCCCTCAGAACAGGCAAACCAGCCCTGTGCACACATGGATCTACAGTCATAAAATACATACTTAATCCCTCATTAGGAGGGCTCCACCCTTCCTAAGGGATTGGGGAGGAAAGGGGGGTGGGATCCCATTCAAAATATATAAAGTGGCAGGGTTTTGTTTTCTAAAAAAGAGCATCTCCTTAGCACAATTACGACATACAACACACCCTTCAGATGGAAAGATCTCTGTTACACCTTTGTGTTGTCTGTGTGCATTCTACAATTTTATATTGTACTCTTGATAATGATTTAACAGAAACAAAACATACGAAACTTGAAAGTGTTATTTAATTTCATTCATCTGTGCCCCAATTTCATTAAATGATAACAAATGATATATAATGATAAAATGAATGATAATAAATTTAATGATTCAAAGATCTAAAAAAAAAAAAAAAAAATTCACTGTTAACTTTGTACAAGCTGCAAATCTATTTAGACATTATTTTTGTGTAGTATATGTGTATTATATGTGTAATTATAGGGGAATTATTTCCCCTATAATTTCCCCCTCCCAAAAAAAAAAAAGTGTACATATAGAGAACATTGGCTTGATTTCTTTTTATTAACCTTTATTTATTTTTTTATACATCCATTTTTGTATACATTTTCTAGAGATGTTGTCATGACTGCTGTCCCTCAGATTGGTATCACCATTGTTTCCTTCTAAATTTGTTAAGACATTTACAGTTCAACTTAATATTTACAGAAAACTTATATAGACTTATATAGTGGAGAGGGGAAAACATTTTTTCCCCTCTCCACTAATCTTCCTCTATTACTATTGTTTGAAATAACCTCCCTTTTGATGTATTTCTTCTTACTAGTGTACTTTAGGTTGAATAACCTCTCCTGTTTCAGACCATAATGAAAATTAATAACTGCCATGTGTGTATTGTAGTATATTTTGATATTTGCTTGTGCCTTCTAGAATACTAAACTAGAATAGTTACAAAATCAGTATTGATTTTGAAAGTTATTTTTATTTCTATTAACTTTTTTTGCTAGGGAGAAGATGGTCCAGATATTAGAGGAGGTACTGTTGATGCTTTAATTGTTCAAGCTACCAAGGCTTCAAAAAATGGTGAGAAACATCTATTTAAATAGGTAACTTCAAGTCTGGAATAAAGGTTTAAGGCTTTTTGAATATTCCCATTTTTTATATATATACAGGGTGTCCACCATTGTGAAACACCCTGTATATATATGAAAGTTTCAACATGTTACTGCTAAAGTGTATGGACCATGGTATCGAAATTGTACAAATGAGAAGGAACACTCACCGAGTTTTTGTTAAAAAAAAAAAAAAAAAAAAAAAAAAAAACTGGATGAAACTTGTAGTCTCTGGAATGTTTAAACAACCCAAACCTTACATATTTCCACATTTCGATTTTTTTTACCTTTCTTTGAAACTAGGGAGGTCCAATGTGACACTCTTCATCGTTAATGCATATCAGGATTGTTAAATGCAATCCTGTTGTTGCAGTGTTAAATGCAGAATGGTAATTAAAAATTGCTATTTCTTCTTCTCATCTTCCCTTTTCTATTTTTTATGATGTTCACAATATTCTTTATATATATATATATATATATATATATATATTTTTTTTTTTATTTTTTATTTTGATTTATTTTTTTTTTTTTTTAAAGTCTATATATTCCCCACTGTTGGATGTAAAGGCCTCTCCCATTATGGGAGGTTTTCGGATCTGCTTCACCCATCTTGGGAGAGTATTTATACACTTATATGAAGGTGGAAGCAATCACAAGCATCTATGCCACAGCAGAATTTGAATACTCGCATACTCGCTAACCACTCGGCCAACTAGGCTGGCACACACATGTATGCACATATAATTTCAACTCCTAACATAATAATAATGTGCATGGACAAACGATTAAGAAGAAAGAAGGAATCTCTTGATATGTTTCTTGAATGATTTTTGTAATCCTTGGAGAATAATGAGGAAGGGTGTTTCAGTGAACAGAGGTATATGGCAGTAAAAAGAGAAGGAAGAGAGTTTGTTTTGGTAAGTTTGGAGCTAAACAGTTTATTAATATTGACCAGCAGTTGTTTTTTACATGCTTAGAAGAAAGTGGAGGAATAATCATTGAATGCAATTAAACTGTTGTGGTTTGTGATCAGTCACAATTAAATCAGTGTTTTCATATTGAATTACAATTTAGACAATTGCTGAGTGGTATGCATCATTTAATGTTTTATTCTTTCTCAATTCTCTCCCATCACCACACATAATGAAATATAGTATTACATAGTTTTCATATTTCTCAGCATTAGACTGCACACATTCCATAAATTTGACTGTGCATATGATGCTTACTTCTTATGTATAGTAAATACAACTGTATACATTTGAAATTAGATAATTGAGATGCATATTATTATCTGAAATGGATCTCACTCCCCACTAACCAAATATAGTTTTGTCTGAATTTTAGTTCAAAACACTTAATATTTAATTTAAATAAAAATTCAGATGTATGAGCTAAAATAGCAGGCTTTTAAAAGGGAATATCAAACTTTTTTTTTTTCATTGTCCCTTAGGGAATGCGTATCATCCTGCATTATAGCAAGGTTGAAACATGTTACTTAGATATTTTGACATTTATTGAGGTCATCCAGTCAGGAAGGAATTTCACCTTGGTAATAAGCTTGCTAGCTATGCAAACTTTGGTTTGCATACACTAGAGCAAAATGTGAATGATATGCTAATATTGATAACTAGCATAGTTGACAAGGTAATGTGAGAGAACAGAAAGGAGAAGAAATATGTTCTTGCTAGTTTTAAGAGGTACTTGCCATAGAAAATCAATATGCAAAATGTATAAAACAAAGTTTAGTGTGTGTGTGTTTCAATTATCTTCAGTGCAACTGATTAGTTGAAAATGAATAACAGTGGATTTCACAAGAAAGATATGAACTGCATGCTAGAGTGTACAGTTAATATAAATTCAACCCAAACAAAAAAAATCACTTATAATTAATAAAGATAGGACTTTTCATTTTTTGTAAAGAAATGGTCATTTTGGTTCAAGTTGGGATGCTGCAATAGGACTTTTGCACTTTCTTTGAATAAATGTCCATCTTTAAAATGATATCTATTTGAAAGACAGTTCTTTTACCAGAAGATACTGTGGTCTGTGTCAACTCAGTGCTGAGTTAGACCTGACTTTTGGGTTTGTTTTTCCTATAGAAGATGTATGATTGGCTCATGAGTCTCAAGTGGAACATCCTGTTTCTCCAAAGTATGAGTAAAGACAATCACAACAAATAAAAACATCAGGGAAAACTGTTTATCCCTGGTGGAGTGTAACATGGAAGAATTTATTAATGAGAAATAAAGTAGGCATTTTAAAATTCTTGAAATTGGTTCTTAGATTCCAGTAATGTAGGAGATTGGGACAAACAGTCAGAGTTCTTAAGAATAGGTGCTTATACATACAAAGATTCAGTGTGATCTTGAATCTTCTTTGGTTTAAAGCCATTATGCTGCATAATTCTTTGGATAGTGTCCCGTTCTAGTTTAATGTCATTGAAGATGGATCATACAATTGTGCTTTGTTGAGTAATTTTGATCATATCAACTTTTTTTAAGAAAGGTAATAATCATCATCAATTTCCTGATATATATCCTAAGGGGTGTTCAGATTACTATGATAGCACTACATGATTAAGTTTACATTATTATTAATCTCCTATCCACAATTTTCCTCCAAATTAGTCTATGACTTGTAAGCACTCCAATATTGTTATATCTAACATTTCATTTTTCTAAGGCAGTTCTGACTGAATCAATCCATCTATACTTTGGTCTTCTTCTTCTGGGTCTCTTTCCTGCCATCTTGGCATCAACCATCTCTTTTGCTAACCTTTCCTCACCCATTCTATTTAAGTGGCCAATACCACCTTAGATTATCTCTGTTCACACATTCTTGAATGCTAATAATGTCAAGTTCCTTTCTAATATCGTCGTTTTTAATATGATTCTGCCATTAATCCCATCGGTTCACTCAGACTCTCATGGGTCTCTTTCCTGCCATCTTGGCATCAACCATCTCTTTTGCTAACCTTTCCTCACCCATTCTATTTAAGTGGCCAATACCACCTTAGATTATCTCTGTTCACACATTCTTGAATGCTAATAATGTCAAGTTCCTTTCTAATATCGTCGTTTTTAATATGATTCTGCCATTAATCCCATCGGTTCACTCAGACTCTCATGGGTCTCTTTCCTGCCATCTTGGCATCAACCATCTCTTTTGCTAACCTTTCCTCACCCATTCTATTTAAGTGGCCAATACCACCTTAGATTATCTCTGTTCACACATTCTTGAATGCTAATAATGTCAAGTTCCTTTCTAATATCGTCGTTTTTAATATGATTCTGCCATTAATCCCATCGGTTCACTCAGACTCTCATATCTGTGGTCTCTAGTCTTTGATCAAGTGCTTTATTTCTAACCCAACTCTCAGATCCAAAATTTGAACAATATTTTGTATATTGCTAGTTTGTGTTTTGGGTAATTTCTCTCTTATTCCATATAAATTTATTTAGCTAGCTCCCCACCATACCAGCTTTGCTTATTCTGTTATCTATTTCCAGATTTAACTTGCCATCTTCACTAAAGACTGTGCCTAAATAGCTGAAATATTTTACTTGTTCTATAGGATTTCCAATCAGAATGCAACTGAAGTTTTCTATGTTCCTGCCTATTTTCATAATTTTGTTGTTTTTATTGCTGATTTTCATGCCAAATTTGTTACAGCTGTTTTTCAATTTAGTTAAGGAATCTTGGAGACTTGCACTGGATGTGTTTAGGAGTACAATATCATCTGCGTAAAGCAAAGAGCTAAGTTTGATATCATCATTTCTAATATAAAGTCACTTTCATTCATAATATGATCCATATAGATGAAGAGCCTCCATAGCTCAATCAGTATAGACGAAGCCCTTTGGTTGGAAAGACCTGGATTTGATTCCCATCAGTGACGTGAGGAACCTTTATCTGATCTCTTTCGACAAAAGGGGAGTTAACCAGTCTCATTTCAGTTCACATTTCAAGGTTTTGACGGCTTTTTTTTACCTCAAGTGTCGATATGTAATTCTTCTTTGTATTCCTCTTAAATTTTCTAGTATGGTTCTGCCACTGCTTGGTTCATTTAACAGTCTTTCAAAGTAATCAATAGTTACTCCAGACATGTAGAATATCCTTATCTTCAGTTTTCATCATAACTTTTATCATTGTTGATTTCTTTTACAGTACTCTTTCCTCCATTTCTAAGCTTCTTCAATATCCTCCAGAACATTTTGCCACCTTCTTGATATTTATTTTCCATACTCTTAGCAAAATCTTCCCATTGCTTTTGTTTAGCTACTTTTATACAAAGCTTAGCTTACATTTTTTTCTGTATTCTTTTAGCGCATCTGCTGACTTATTTGCTAGAAAGTTTTAGTATGCTTTCTTCTTTTCCTGGACTGCTTTAACTTTTTGTGTCCACCATGGTGTTCTTATTTTTCTATCATACAACTTCACCATATACCTCCCCTAGCTGAATCAATGTCTTTTTCAGAGTTTTTTTTCCACTGAGACTCCAAGGTTTGGTTCTTGTTTTCAAACTGCTGCAAATTTTCTTCAATATTTGCATAGTTGAGTCTACAATTTACCTGTAAAAGCTGTTCAACTTTAATGCTTTTTAATATAATATGTATTTTTAACCTGCTTAGTACTAAGTAATGGTCACTTCCAATTTCAAGGTAGAAATCCTCTGAATACTCTTGTATCTTGAACCAGCTTTATGATATGACTATCGACAATGACAGTCAGTGAGGCTCTCTTATTTCTTGTGTCTTCTCTCCATGTGAATTTGTGCTCATCTTTATGTTGAAACACGGTGTTAGTAATGACTAGTCCGTGTCCTGAGCAAGTCCAGTAAATACATACTATTATTACTAACTTTGCTATTTTCTCCAAATTTTCCTAAAATATTCCTATATGCATGGTGAGATTCATTTCCTACTCTGCTGTTAAGGTCTCCAACAAGGACTACTTTTTCCATTTTCTTTGTCAGCTGCCTGTTCTAATAACTCAAAAAAAAAACTCCATCACTTCTTCCTTAGAAGAACCTTCTGTGGGACCATAAGAATAAATAACTTTCATTGTCCATTTCCCCATTTTGAAGTTTGCCCATATAACTCTACTTGAAATTGCTTTCCAATCGAGAAGTTTATCTTTATGTTCGGTGTTGAATGCTATTGCTACTCCTTTCTTTCCTTGATCATTGTTGCCTGAAAATAGCATCCTATACTTATTTAATAATATCTCACTGTTTTTGCCTTCTTTGTCTCAATAAAGCCAATTATGTCCACATGGTACTTTTCCAATTCTTCTGAAAGTTTGATATCCTTTCCATTAATACTCCTTATATTGATGGTTCCTATATTTAGTTCTTCTGATATTGGGTTTATTATTATTCTTCTAGATGTTGAGTTGGAGCTTGTTCCAGTAGCTGAATTTTCACAATTTGCCCTGATTCCCTGACGAAAACAGTGGGAGCCTTGTTTAACTTGATGACGCCCCCACCTGGTATGAAATCTCATCATGTACCATGATATGCATTTGTGGTTTAAGCCAATAAAAGTACAATTTGGTCGGCTAAGTCCCAAATTGCCAGCCCATCCTCGTTCGTTCAGTATCCAGTATATACCTACGAGACGGGGCACACCACGTGAATGTGAAGATTGGACATTAGGTCAGAAGCCTCAGTCGTTTCGCTGCATTCCTGGAAGGCGATGTGGAAGTCTCCTCCCAGTTATTTGACTTTGACCATTAAGCAACCCCTGAAAAGTAATAATTGTTTTAAAAGGAGTCTTTTAAGAATGGTTTCCTGGACCACGAAAGCTAATTTTCCGTGCTTTTCTGTAAACTTAATATGTTGGCATGAGTTCTTGATTGCAGATTAGAAATGAAGGGGGTGCATCTTTTGAGATGTGGATATATAGTGAAGATGTCATCTGCCCAGATCGATTTTAGGTTGCATGGAGGTAAACAAAGAGTATTCTGGATATTGGCAGTAATTTGCTAAAGAGGGGAGAGAGTTCTCTCCATAGCAGTACTGTTTAATCTTGATCTGCTGGTATATTTTGTTCTTATAGCTAAAGCAACCTGGATACATCATGTAATCAAACAATTTAACTATATCTGTGTATGTATATGCTAGTTTCTTAAAATTCTGACTATTCTGTACATAGTCCCAATTGTCTACATTGCTGGGATCTCATCAAATATTAAAAAAGAACCTGATGCCTGATTTTTGTCAGTAATCTCTCCTTAGTGCTGCTTTCTGCCATGGATAAAGAGTCTCCTCTATTTCTCAGTTTTTTTCAGTTTCCTGGTGATTGCCTTTCATATTTTGGACAAATAGGACATTCCATTAAGAAAAGACTGTAGGAACATCAAAACAACCTTTGTTTAAAAAAATGTTTATCTCAACACAAAGTTGAGATAAGCTAGAAGTAGTTTATGAAGTAGAAGGTGAGTCCAGAGAATGTTGCGGCTGGTCT
This sequence comes from Typopeltis vanoorti, assembly GCF_054136105.1. Lineage (NCBI taxonomy): Eukaryota > Metazoa > Arthropoda > Arachnida > Uropygi > Thelyphonidae > Typopeltis > Typopeltis vanoorti. The sequence goes on along the minus strand of NC_143549.1, from coordinate 187,031,975 downwards.
CTATCCCATGTTGCGTCAATCCAGACTTATTGGATTTGTTGTGAAGAATGTACGATTGATGTTCTTGTATTCTTTTTTCTATAAAGCATCCAGTTTGTCCAAAGTACGACAGATTGCAGTCACTTGGAACTTGATATACACCAGTCAGCGACATTGTTGAGTGTTTGAAAAGGGGAAGTAGTTGGATATTTTCAAACAGGGATATAAGTGGCTGTTAAATCAGAATTCTTGAAATTGGTTCTGAAATTCTGGAAATATATGGAATTGGAACTCAACCTATTCATTCTTTGTTGTTCTGGATTGGATTGTCGGAATCGAACAGATGTTGTACAGTCTTTTCGGAGAAGCCATTTAATTTCATGTAATATTTGATAGTGGAAAGTTTCTAATTCGTGTAATTCATGGGGAGTTGAGCAATTAGTTCTAGCTCGTCGAATTAAACATTTTATGATTCCTGTTTTTTGATAAGGATGATAAGCAGATTGTTTGAGAATGTAATGTTCAGTAAAAGTGGGGTTTCTGTAAACTGTTGTCAGAATACCTGAAGATGAGAAGGATGTCTAAGAAGGATAACTTGTTGTCTTTTTCAATCTCCATGGTAAACTTGAAATGAGGGTGTAATGAATTGATTTTGGCTAAAAAGGAAAATAAGGAATCTCTGTTGTGAGGCCACACTGAAAAAATGACGTCTATATATCTAACCCAAAAGGAAGGTTGAGGGTAAAAAAGGATGAAAAAAGGATGTCTTCTAGATGTTCCAAATAAAAGTTGGCTAGAGCATGTGAAAGTGGACTTCCCATGGCCATTCCTTCTACTTGGTTGTAGAATTTGTTTTGACACAGGAAATATCCAGAGTTCATCACGAAATCGAATAATTTTACAATATCTTGTGGGAAGATGTCAGCAAGTAAATGTAAAGAGTCTCTGAGAGGTACATTCGTGAATAGATTCTACATCGAAGCTCACCATAAGATCAGTAGGTTGTAATGAGATATTTTTTAATTTGTTTTAGAAATCAGAAGAGTTTTTCAAAAACGAGCATGATTTGCCTATATGTGATTTGAATAATTTCGCTAAATATTTGGCTATGTGGTAAGTAGGTGAATCAATACAGTCTACTATAGGATGGAGAGGAATGTCTGTCTTGTGAATTTTTGGTGGACCATAAAACCTAGGAGGTCTTGCAAAATGAGATATTTAACCTTTCTATAGTGTCTGCATCTAAACTTATGACCTCATCTAGAAGGGAATTTAATTTCTTCAGTTGCCTGTTAGTGGGTTCGTGATCAAGTTCTTGGTATGTTGAGAGATCTCAAAGTAAAAGAGAAATTTTTCTTCTGTAATTTGAAGAATCCATAATTACTGTCACTTTTCTCTTGTCTGCTTTAGTGATAACAAGGTAACTGTTGCTTCTTAAGGAATGTAGGTTAAAAATTCATTTTGCAAGACCTCCGTGCAACACTGGATAGAGACAAGCCACAACATTCTCTGGTCCAGGACTCGCCTTCTACACAGATGTCACTATAAATTGGAACGCCTATTCAAAGAGTGCTGAGGCCTTATTTCAATGCCCTAACTTGAATCAAAATGATTGCCTATTCTTGTCAAAAATATGGGAAAGTTTAATCCAGATAAGTTTTTTTTTTTTTTCAATTGAGACCTTCTAATTCTTACATTAGTCTAATGTTATTTTTAATTGAATTTATAAATTAAGATTTTTGTATGAAATTGTGAATTGAGATATGTAATTTATTCATCACTCTGATGAAATTTACCTCTCTTTAGTGTTTAGCAATGTAACATCACATAGCTCATTCTACTTTTAAATGAACAATTGTTTGTATTTAATCAATCTGAAACTTAATCTCTAAGTTTCAGATTGAAATATTGGTTTATATATGTTTAGTGACAAACCTCCTTGTGTTTACATGTTTCAGTATATTGTTGCTGTTCTAGCTCAGTTTGTGACTGTTGGAATTCTTAGAAATCAAATTAGCACTTTCACAAATCTCTCTTCAATTAAGTACCCATTAGATGCTTATGGATTTTTCTTTTGGTATATTTCATTAATTATGAAAGCATCATGGATTTAATAATAAATTAGTTTATAATAATTAACCATCACAGATAATAAGAATACCTTTATAGGAGCTAATGGCAAACCAATAATGGTATTGCCCTTTGGATGGAAACACTTGTGTTCATACCCATCTATCATATGGAGAATCTGTATAAAGTATTTTCAACTAGATGAGTTAGCTAATCTCATAAACAGAGATTGCAAGATTTTTTATCCCATAACCATCCATACGTCCATAATTTATAGGCAAGAAATATTCAATGGGCATAAGACTTTCTAAATGAACTTTTGAAAGAAGGATATTTGGCTACTCGTGGACCTTAAAGGTTTGAGAAAGATTCAGACATTATTTGGACACTGGATCAACATGTTCTTCTAATTCCAAAACAAATTCTACATATGAAAAGAAGGCTTACCCATTTACGAAAAACCAGCCCATTGGATGCTATTAATTATGACTCAGCTCTGCAAAACACAGGACTTGGCTGATCATCTTAACAACTTTCATCACTGTATAAAATTCACTGTTGAATTAGAAAACAACTGATCTCATCCTTTCTTAGACACTCTTATGGAGATGAACAAAATAAACTTTGCTGCTCAGTCTATAGATAACCAACACACATAGAAAGATACGTATACACAGTCTTGCCACCATCCATCACAAAAAAAAAAAAAAAAAAAAAAAATTTATAAAAATCCTAACATGGAGAAACATTTCCAAAAGTGTGGAGAAAATAAGTAAAGAATTTAAATATCTTGATCATATCCTTCCAAAAAATCATTATAATAATAATAATAAAAAAAAATGGTAGAGAAATTCCTGAAAGAGTCCCCTAGAGAAACATGCACAAAAAAAAAATATGTGTAGAGAGAGAGAAAGAGAGGGTGGCAGTATCGATCCCTTACATCCATCATGAATGTAATGAATCGATAAGTAAGGGACAAAATCTCAAGTTTCTTTCATCCTCCACCATCTTCCACATTCAAAACCAGGATTATGAGATCATATGATGGCTCAGGGTAGAATTTGCTATGTGGGACAACCAGGCTAAGTCAGGACTAGCAGCACATAGAGTAGAGAAAAAAAAATTTAATTTTTTTTATTTTTTTATTTCACCTTCCTAAAGAAGTGTGCTATAATACATGTGAAATTAGTTGATTATTAAAACTTAAATTGTTCAATAAACAATTGAACATTTTCCTGGAAATAAGCTTTCATCATGTTTCCTTTTCACAGAAGTCTTGAAAGCAAGAATTTAGTGTTATTTCTAAATAACTTTCTATTAGGTACAGAGACAACATATTTGTTCTTTCTTCCAAATTTATTGAAAAGAAAGTAGAATCCGCTTATTGTGATTGCGGATAATATTATCAATCAGCTATTATTATCAAAAATAGTTGGTCCCATAACACACCATTTAAGTTAATTAAAAATAATCTGTCTATTATAATCAAAGTTCCAGTTATTTTTATCAAAATCCTCGGATATTTAGCCTTTTGTGTCTTGGAATTCTAAGAAATAAGGGTTAATCAGGAGAAAATTTGACCAAGATTTGTTGAAATCTGACTTTTTTTTTTTTTTTTTTTTTGTTAATCTTCCTTTAAATCTTATCCTTCTATAAATCTTAAATCTTCCAGGCAAATGCAGGGGGGGGGGTATAATTTACAGTCTGATTGTGATTTTTCGAGTTTATTTTTGTGCTCTTTCAGTAAGTGAATTTGACTTTGAGTGCTTGTTAAAACAGCCCTTAGCATTATGGCAGAAGCAAGTAAAAAACTTAAAATTATCTTTTCAAGAAAAAGAAAGAATTTTGGAGTGCTATGATAAGTTTCCCAAAATGAGTTAGCGTAGTGCAGCTGTACATTTAAAAAATTTTACAACCACTCTTGTGTAAGATCTTAAAAAAACAGATCTCAAACATTAAAATTCAGCTCTTACTAACAAGAACATGAATCAGAAGAGAGCCCGATCTGGTAAGGATACTCAAATTGAATCAGCATTAAAAATTTTGTTTAGTAATGTTCGTGAAAAGAATGCTTCCATTAATGGGCCTTTGATGCGTCAAAAAACAGAACTTGCAGAAACGGTGGGCAAAGAAAATTTCACCGCAACTAATGGATGGCTTAACATGTGGAAAAAGCGAGAGAATATTGTGTACAAGTGTATTCATGGTAAAGAAAAAAGTGCTGATTTTTTATCAGCTGATGCGTGGATTAACCAAGTGGCCAAAAAAAAAATAAAATCTCAAAAATTATTGCTGAATAATCTTGCGAGGATATGTCAAGTTTTTGCTTTTTTCTCTGTTATATATGCGTTTGTACTAAGTATTTGTAAGATTGTATATAATTAAAATTTTTATCTTTAACCTTCACTCACTTGTGCTCTATTAACATTCCCTTTCCTCTACTGCCTGCCATGCCCTAATCTCTATCGCACATATGGTCAGCTTTATTTCTGATCACTGCCAGCTATATGTTTACCATTTATCCAATCTCTCGCACTCTATAGTCTAACATTTTTTTTTTTCCGACTGTACTAGCCAGACAGCACTTTTGAGAGTGAGGGATTGGAGTGTAGATTAATGACAATGCAGGGACTCGAAACCTTAATCAGAGCTATCTCTTTATCTTATTGCATCTGTACATCAATCGTGACAACTTACTACTAGCACATAGGGTTGCAATTTTTTTGGAGACCGTGCATTGACTGATATCAGATCAGAATGTTGTTTACAAGTTATTTATTATAACTGAGAAATGCATATACAGTCTAAATATCAAATAGATATAGCTACACTCTCCTAGTTTTTCTAAATCTTGAAACTAGGCTTTTATAGGACTTAAAGATTGCACTAACGTAAATTGAAGTCTGCTCTCAGACAGTTCGAGACTAATCTTCTGACATATTCTACATAACTAAAATAATAGTTCATTACATATAATCACACAGCTGCTTATTCCATGCCACGAGTACTAACTTATCACAGTTACTTACAGATCTTCCTTCACAAACAGTTCTTTACACTCAGTGAAAGTTCCATTAGGATGTCCCATTCTTCTGTCTTGTTTATAGCGTTGTTCCTATTCTTCAGGGTGTCGCGACAATGAACTCCATCCTGCTGATGGTTTGATGCAGACTATGGGTGATGTTCCCCTTTCCTTTCCTCAGCTGTTAATGACTGGAAATCTTCAATCGGAATAATGTCAGAGGAGTCCTGGGACTACATCGGTGAGGCCTCTCTTTTAGTTCCCGGCTATAGATGCTGGTGGTCGCAGGGAAGAGTAAGCACTGGGAACCTTTTTTCCTACTCATGAGGTCACTTAAATATCTTTAAATTTCCTTTTTCTTTCACTTTCGCATGTTATGCTCTCACCCTCAGGCATGTTGGTCACTTTTACGCTCCTTTTCTGAGTCTTTGTTCTTGGTGCTCTCTGACCTTCGCAAGTCACTGCAACTTTTCCCTTCAGGAACTTCCTTTTGATCTTCATTAATCCAGACAACCTTTTTTTTTCTGACTCATTATTTAACAAAGAAAGTTTTCTTTCTTTTGTGCTGAACACAATCGTTTACAACCAATATCAAAATCTTACATGCATTATGTATTATAAACTATTATTACATATACACTTTATATCAATTTTATATTACATCTTACATATTTTCTTGACTTAAAACCCTTATAAAATTCAATTTACAAGGGTTTTAAAACAGAGCATGATAAATTATAGAATTACTTATCATGAGATATTTACAATGCAGACAAATCGGGACTCTATTTTCGCAATGCCTAAGCATACTTATTTGTTTAAAAATGAAAATAGTCAAGGATTTAAATCTTCAAAGGAGTGAGTGACAGTTCTTTGTACTATTATGAAAGGTGAGAAACGAGCTCCCAATGATTGAAAAAAGTAAAAAATCCTCGATATTTTAAATGTGTCAAAAGTTTTCCTGTTGACTACTGTTCTAGTGCAAATGCTCGGATGACTAATGACATTTTCAACGATTTCTTAGTTGAGTAGGATCTTAAATTAAAGTGAAAAATTGTCTTGTTAATAGACAACTGCACTGCACACAAAAACAATTTATTGTTAATGAACATCAAAGCAATTTTCTTGCCTTCGAACACCACATCGTTAATTCAACCATGTGACCAAGGCATCATATGAGCTTTTAAAGCTTATCACAGTGAAGTTCGTGTGAGAATTATAACTGAATTTTGATTATATAAAAGAGCAATTTGATGCAAGTGCAATTGCAAAAAAAAAAAGATTTCTCTTCTTGATGCATTGCATTTGGTAACAATATCATGGAAGCAAGTCTCAGAGAGGATTATTAAAAACTGCTTCTAAAAAGGTGGATTTTTTAAAGACAAACTCTGAAACTCCTTCTTCTGAAGAATTTGAATATCTTACAAATGAAATTTTTGATAAAACCCCAGATGGTATGTCAAAAGAAGAATTTGAAAATTGCTTGGATATTGATAACGTTGAAGTGGTGGCTAGAGTGACAGTGTCAGAAATATGTCAGGCTGTTTCTGATGAGAACTTTAAACTAGTAGAAAAAAAAGTGAACCTAATACAAGTAAGCGGAACAAATTTTAGAAGGTCCTCCAACCAATACGCAGATGCAAGAAGCTCTACGAATACTTCGTCGCGGTGTGCAACATAGATCGACAAACTTCGAAAGGCATTATGAGTATGAGCAATTTATTCATGAACTACTATATTCAAAGACACGACAGACAACACTAGATAAGTTTTTAAAATAAATTTTAGGTTGTTGCTTATTAAAAAGTTGTTTATAACAGTAAATTAAATAATGTTCATAACAATAAATTTGAAATAAATGATTACATTTTTTGTATCATTTACTTAATATTATCAGCTGGTTATTGTTATTGAAAAGTGACTGTACCAAAGTGATCATAATAAGCACTGTCTACTAACCTTTATTGTTATCTGGTTTAAATAAACAGAGTAGAAATGATATTGTTTGCTGTATTGCCATGCAGCTGCAGTAATGGTGAGATGATTTTATATTTTAAATATAATTAAATATATATATATATAATGTATTTTAATTATACATTAATGAGATTATTATATATTTTAATAAATCACTATTAAAAGAACTAATAAACTAGAATGTCGTGGCAAGAATGGAAAATCACGTTGCCCATTTGAGCGAAATAAATATGTTGCAATGAAAATTTCTTTCAGCACCAACTACTAACACATATAGCAAAAAAAAATTTTTTTTTTTTCTTCAGATGAAAATATTTATTAAGAAACCAGATGTAGATATCTTCAAAAAAAAAAAAAAGCCAAGAAAAATAGCTTTTCCTTCATCGATATTTATTGTAACTTCATTTCAATTATTAAATTAAAAAAAGGATATAATTTTGAAACATTTTCCTTTTTTTGTGTGTCCCCCCCCCCCCCTCAATGGAGCACCTGAAATGAAATCTGAGATGGGTACATCTCAATTTTTGCATGGATTCCAAATTTCAATAAAATCCATCCAGCTGAAGTCCAGGAATAGCTTGCATACATACAGATGAATAAAACTAACCTAATAGGTTATTACACATTTTGCAACACATTAAGTTAACAAAATCGTTGCTAACTTAAAATTAAAACACAAACTCATATAAACTAGTGCTCAGAAACATTAATCTAAAAGATGCATATTTTTAACTTTATTTTACACAACTGTATTAGTTTGTTCTGCTCCTTGTGAAATTAGTTACTCATGTGTTTTTCTGAAAAGACACTTGACATGTCTGATATGTGCATATAATTGAGAAGATAAAATGAAATTAAAGGCCACTGACTTCAGATATTTTCATAATATAATATCTTTTAAAAATGTAATTTTTTTTTAAAAAAATTGTTTCTTCTTTCCAAAGTTCACTTTTTTTTTATTCCCTTCCAGATTTTCTCTACCAGGAAGCATTTCTTACTACCTACCGTACTTTTATTTTACCATCTGAGCTTGTCAAGAAATTATTGTATAGGTACAACAGGTTTAGTCATGTTACGGATATGAGACAGAGAGCAGCAAGGAATGCTTTTTCTTTGTTAGTCAGAGTTGTGGATGATTTGTGGTGAGTTTTCTAAATTTACATATGAAAAGATTCAAACTATCATTGGCAGTGATCAAGTTAGTCTGTGTTAATGCTGTTATCTTTTTTGCTTTGTATAATGATCATCTCCTTCATGAAATCTATATATACCTTAGTACCTTCACATTCAATTTGTATCATGAAATCTTTGGTTGGTACGTGTTTGGGCATGATGATGAAATTTTGGCCACGACCGAGTGTGTTAATGCATCTGCTTTCATGATAGTGATGAATAGGTTAACAACATTGTTTTGGGGAAGTCTTGGAGGCATTTAGTACATTTTTTTGTTAGGTTGCCATACTTTTTGATTGCCAACTTTTTTTGCATTTTTGAATTCCTTGGAAGCTGATGCATTTGAGATATCTAAGAGGATCATCCAAAGGTTAGCATTCAGCAGGGCAGAGAACTCATGTTGTAGCTTCATTAATATTGGTAAGCACAGTGCTTGTCACACTAATTTGCTCCCATAGGTAGGGCAAAGCTAGTGTGCTTGTAAATGTGGAACACCTTGTTTGAATGGAACCAGCATTTTAATTTTATGCAATTTGGAATTATTTTGTTATCCCTACAATGTTTATAGAAGGCTAGCCTGTTGAGTTCTCTCCCTAGTTTCAGTTTTAACTTACTGAACTTGTGGTCTTGCATCCAAATAAATCTCTTCAGATAATAGTAGTCCTGGTGGTTGGACTTATACATTGATTTTCAAGTATCATGTTGTTTCAGAAAATTGACAACGTAGACTAGATAATAACTAAAAATGTTTAATTATTACTTCCTAAATTTAGCAAAGTTAAATTGGCATCTTCGTGGATTAATACACCAGTATCAAACATGTACACAAACGCACCTCACTAACCACGAATGACCTAAAGTCCTATAATTACCACCTATTGGCTTTGGTTGATTGGTCTTTGCTGTTAGGCTGACTGCCAGATTTGGGAGAGCAGATAGCAACCCTTATCTGCTCTCTCTCTCCCCCAAAGACCAACTACAACCACTGGATTAACTACAGTATACCAAGGACCCTGCAGCTGCAATTATTCATACTATGGCCAAATAGGCAGGACTGCCAACATCCATATATCAGAGCATCAGGATTACATCTGTTTCCATCATGGTCATTCAGGATTAGCATACTATGCCCTGGATACCTGGCACAGGATCTATTGGGAAAAAATCCTCCTTACTCCAAAGAAAATTTAAATTTGAGAGGCTTTTCCTTGAATCTCCTGCAGCTCTTACCAACTATTGCAACCATATTGGTTGGAATAGTTGGTAAGATATGGTTGTATCAAACTGCCTCTCATATGGGGAATCTCATCTGCAGACAGTCAGATGAGTGTCTGCAGATTTACAACCAAAGCCAATATGTTGTGTAATTATAGAGATTTTAGGTCATCCTGTATCTCATCTTGGTTACTAAAGTGTGCCTGCATGCATGTGTTTGATACCAGTGTATTAATCCCTGAAGATGCCAATTTAACTTTGGAAAAATATAGGCATTAATAATTAAAAAATTTTAATAATATAGTTACGTTTTCGATTTCCTGAAACAACACTATATATGAGAATCAACGTATAGGCCTAAACACTAGAATTCATATCTTATAGATATGTTCTTCCTCTTTGTTCATTCATTCCTTCTACTGCTGTCATTTGTAACAGCATTTCTAATGTATTTTTACGAAAGTACAATCTGCAGATATTCAAATCCAGCACTAACATGTTTCTTTTTGTTCATTTCATATACAGAATTGGGGGGGGGGGGGATCTGAGTCTCTAATATATGCTTTTAAAGATGGCAATTCTGTAGCAGTGAGATGCCAAGAACATTCAGATGAGGTTTACATTGAATTCTTGCTATATAAGAAATCAAATTTAACAGACCATGCTATTAAGAATGATCAGAAACAAACAAGAATTATCCATTGAGGATGTATTGCTGTATTGAATTTTCTTCAAAATAGTTTGTGCATGTTGATTTGAGTCAGAACTCTTCAGCAGCTCATCATAAGAAAATTTGTTAATGACGTTTGTTATCATTTGACTGTATAGGTTTAAAAGCCTGTTCTAATTCAACTAATTTTACTGAAGCATTGCTATGAAGATGCTGCTGACTTTAATCTTCATGAAAAGGATTGCATGAGCATCTCTGAAACTGCCTCTCAAATTTGGATTGTATAAATACTTGCATTATACTATTCTCCTCTATAATGTCTTTGAAACAAGAACATACAACCTTGCATAACCAAATGGATAGCATCTCCATTCAACTAGGTATGGGTTTGAATTCTCTGAGGAATGGATATATATTTTTAGACAGTAAATGATTTTCATCACCCCCATATGAAACTACCACCTGTTGGAGGCCTGTCTTAGAAAAGTATCATTTTATCTGCTCTAGCCAGCACACAGTACTAAATATGTTATAGATTTATAACCTTTTTTAGGTGGGATTGTATTAAAAAAAAAAAAAAAAAAAGTTGGAGGGGGGAGTGTTCTGTAATTAAACCCAATGCTTTATATACTATTTTCATGTGTAGTATTGTCCATAAAGCCAACCATAAATGTGTGCTATATATAATAAGTTATATACATAAATTCATTCATTGTGATTGATGGTAGAAAATTTAGATTCTGTGATTTTTTTTTTCTCCCTCTTTATAGTATTGGTGATGCAGAGGAAGCTGTTCTACAGATATTGATGGACTTCATTTTTCAGCTTGTAAGCCGTGGGGAATTACAGTTGGCTCGAGCTCTAAGGAAAAAAGTAGTGGAAAAATGTGAAGCTCGCCAGAGAAGTCTTATGGCAGTACCTATTCTTTTACCATCAATGGCAGTTACTACACATCAAGCATCACTACTTGATTTCAAATCTGAAAATTTGGCTGAACAAATGACTCTTTTAGATGCAGCACTCTTTCAAAAAATTGAGGTAAAGTATTCTACAATACTTTGTAGTAAATTAAACGGAATTTTTTTGTGTTTTTAGCATACATGTGCAATGTTTTTTTGTTTTTTTTAATGTTGGCTTCAAACATCTTACCATTTTTTGCCAGTTAACTGAAACGGTTTTTCATTCTACATGCTGTGAGTTTGAATGTATTTAGGTTGTAGATAATTTATCACTAAGTGTAAGACCACACCCTTATTAGAGGTTTGATGAGCCTTGAATAAAGTACTGTGATCTCAAGTTCAGTATTGAACAGGGTTCTCAGATTATGTAATGGTTGGCCTATTCAGGGTACTAATGTGCCATAAGTTGACAACTTTTAGTGGGTGGAACTGTAATAAAATTTGTGCTGGATAAAGTATTTCTTAAGTAATATTTTATCCTAAATTTAGTCTATTTAGCAATTCATTGGTCTTTCTTAATATAGGATGACAGAGTTTTCTGCAATATTAGTGTTTGTGTTTCTATGTGAATGACATCAGTAAGAGGTGTAGCTTGTCACAAAACTAAAGAGGCTATAAAAGAGGTGAGATGCTTCAGTTTATGATAACAGTATATTGAAACTTATTGGTAATGAGGAAGTTTCAAGTGGATGCACTCTTTTTCAGTGGGAGGCAGGGAGGAAAAAAATTAAATCATTTTCATTTCACTACATGAGAGTAATCAAACAACAGACTAATATGACGTGTTTCTAAATTATAGTCATTCTTGATATCCAGCTTGTCCTGTCATTAAGCTATCCAGTAAATATATATAACTATGACTGGTGACGATAATATAATGACTACATTATACTTTTGGGGGAGGGGGGCATTTTAGAAATAAAATAACTTGAATAGAGCCAGAGTTATCACTAGTGATTTTAACCTTTATATTGTGATAATCTTCAATAGAAGTAGAATGCATAAGTAGACCTTATCTTAATTGAGAGAGAGAGAAAGAGAGGTTAACTGTACTAAAAACATATCACACAGTGGAAGATTTTGGCTTAGTGAGGTAATCTAGATATGCATCTACTGGGATTTGCAGGAGTAGAGGCATGATAAGATAGTGCTGGAGGTTGGAGGAGATAATGGGTTTGAGCAGTTTGGACAGAAGATCAGATTTTTGGGATTTACATTTTCTTACTAAATAAAGACATAAGTGCCCTTTTTCCTCATTGCAAATTTCTATATTGAGGCTTTTGAGTCTGGTTTCTTTATAACTTAAGGTTTGGCTGAGATGGCAATTTATGAATTTGGCACACATACTCCTCAGATCCTCCTTACTTCCTTCATTCACCTTAAGAAACATCATTGCATTTAAAAAAATAACTTTCCTTTTGTTAGATATTACTGGTTATACATTTTCCGACAGGCACAATCTCTCTCTCTCTCACTCACACACACACAGCAGTAAATCAGCATTAAGTTACTAGAAGAACTAAGGTCCATTTACATCATGAAAATTATGAAAACAACTACCATGATAGAGTAAAACAAACACAAACCAAAATAAGCACTCAATGTTTCAACCTTCACATTAAGGTCACCTGGAATATATATATATATATATATATATATATATATATATATATATATATACAGGGTGTTCGGGATAAATTTGACATATTTATAATTAATTATATTTTTCCGTAAGTTACATGTATTAACACACACTTCTCTTCATTTAAAAGTTTGGACCCTTCTTCATTCATATACAAGATGTCAGAAAGGATGGATAGCTGGAACCCACCTGAATCATGGAAGAGAATAACTTGTATCATGATGATTCGTGCCCGCCATCAAAATAAGGATATTACGACTGCTGCCCAATGCTCCCTGAATACAGTAAAAACAATCGGGCATGAACTAGAGACTTGCAATGGTGACTACGAGGATGTAGCAAGAAGAAAGATCCCTAGCAGACGATCTGATTGCGTTCGTACAGCAGAATTCCTCGCAAATCTGCAGGAACAGGTGTTGAAGAACCCTGGCATTGGAATTCGGGCTTTGTTCGTGGAGTTGCTAACTGTAGTCAAGCCCTGGATAACAAGGGTAGCCAATGGTAGGCCGTATGTATGGCAGCAGGATTCGGCCCCTTGCCACACCTCTGGGAAAAGTCAAAAATGGTTGTCTGAAAATTTCTACGACTTCACCAGTCCAAATGTTTGGCCTCCAAACTCCCCAGACCTTAACCCCATGGATTATTTTGTATGGGGCGCAGTTGAAAAAGACACCAATCGCACTTCCAGTAATACAAAAGCCCAGTTAATGGATAAAATTAAAACAGTTTTTGCGGCCCTTCCCAGGGAGACTGTAGCATCAGCTTGTTCGAGGTTCCGAAGCAGAATTGAAGCTGTGATCGATGCTAATGGTGGTTATTTTGAGTAAATCTTGTTGATAGTATTGTAATTAACTCTGCCTGTAATGTTTTTTTGTCAATTCATTAAATTTAATAGATACAAAGAAGATTTTCTTTTTCCTTACGAAACTGTCAAATTTATCCCGAACACCCTGTATATATATAAGAAACAAGCTGCACTACAATCTACATGGCATTCTAAAGTTACTGATCAACCATTAGAACTATTGGCCTGTCCTCTGGGGGAAATAAAAAAAAATCCTTACTACATCAAAGCTAGAATCCTATTATTATTATTATCTATTAGGTTACAAAATTAAATTAAGCTGGAGAGCAACATTTTTACAAAAAAGGGAAAAAAATAATAAATTAAAAAAAATTTACTTATATAAGTATACATAGAAATTACAACCAACTGGTATGGATAGTGGCCAATAAAAGCTGAAAAAAATTGCTTAGTCCTAAAGTCAGGGTTTGCTGGAAACTAAGTGGGCTGAATGTGTGCCATCCAAATTCTTGGGATTTTTATGCCACCATTATTGTTAAGATTAGGGTGGTTAATCAAAATTTCACAGGTTTCTTTAATTTCCATTCATACCAGGTTTTTCTATGATGTAAAGAACAAGTACTTTTCCAATCAATTTAGTGTAGGGTGTTAAGAACATGATCTGAGAGGCTTATTTCACCAAAATTGTTAAATTTATGTGTCATTTCTGTTTTTTTTTTTACGGATAGGGATTGTACATCCCGTTTCCCCAATATAAGGTAAGTTACAGGTGCAAATGCAATAAACTTGCTAATAATTTTTGATGTGTCAGTGGGGAGAGAGGATCCTTAGAGGAGTTGAATATGTTTTTTAATTTTAAAGGTGGTTTAAAAGTGGCATCATTAAGATTATAATGATGTAGGATTCTATTAATTTTTTCTGATAACCCTTTAATGTATGGGTAAGCTATGGTTTTACTGTAATCTATATTATTTTTTGATGAAGTTTTATGAAGAACTTTATTAATAGTATTTTTGCTATATCCATTATTTATAAATGTATTGCTAATAATTTTTAATTCTTGTTTAAGAGCTTATTCATTAGAGCATATTGTTATAGCTCTGTTTTTGAGGGTGTAAATGACTCCAAATGTCTGCAGAGGGTGGTGATATGAGTTAACATGTATATATTGGCCAGTATGTGTAGGTTTACAGTAAACAGTGAAGGGTAGACAGCCTGAGGGAAGACGTGTACCACTGTATCCAGGAAAGGGATTGAGTTCTGATATTCAATTTCAATAGCCAACTCCTTGAGTGTTTACGCTAATTTCTTGGCTAGGTAATAATTAAGGCTGTCAATTCCTTCAACTATCGGCCGAAGCGGAACATTATGTTTGTGTACCTTGGGAACACCACATATTCTGGGAAAACAAGCATTACAGGGTATAAGTTTTTTAACAGTGTCTGATGGCCAAGAAGTGGCAGACTTAAGTAGTTTCACAGTTTTTTTCTTGATCCTGTTAGTTGGATTATAGTTCACAATCTGATAGGTGCTGTTACCGGAGGCTGGTTGATTCATCTGATTGATGTAAGTTGATCAGTCAAGGACGACCATGACATTACCTGTGTCCAATTTTGTTATAATTATATCTTGATTAGCTTTTAATGACTTGATTGCTGCGTTCTGTTTTTGTAAGATTGCTACATATGGTTTTCTTTTTATTCAAAACATTGCTGGTGTCTAAACAATTTTATCAGCTATATTATTTGGAAGAGACTTAATGTCTCTTTCTATGTGGTATATAACATCTAGTTTATTAACAGTTCTAGGTACTAAAGTATGAAATTTTCTTTATTACTTTCTGGAATATGTTTAGCTGAATTATCGGTGATTCTTTCAAGCACATTCAAAATATCTGGATTCATATAACTAGAGAGTTCGGATTGTAAATTTAAAACTTTGGGTCATTGTTAGATTTTTGCGGGCTGTTTGAATTTGTTCTCTAAGTATTGCTTTCTCTGTAATTGCATAGATATGAAGCACTTTAGCAAAAATAAATTTCTTTTTAGCTTGATGCAATTAAGAATAAGATTGCTGTCTCTGCATCTGTTCAAAAAAAGCCAATCTGTTCAATCTGTTCAAAAAAAATCCACCAGAGGTCAGGCCAGTAGTTGTAACGGTTGGTAGTAACTTTAGCATACCATATAGATTGTAGTGCAGCTTGTTTCTTTGTACATATGTGTATGCTCCAGATGATGATCTTAATGTGAAGGTCAAAACATCGAGTGTTTATTTTGGTTTATATTAAACTAAAGTTTTACTCTAACATGTTAGTTGTTTCCATAATTTTCATGATGTATTCTGATCACCGTGTAAGCATGAAGGAAAGGACCAAGGTCCATTTGTTTCAGTGAGCAGACTCCAGCAATAGTCTGTTCTATAATATAATTATATAATGTTCTAAAATTATATAATAGTTAAAATAATAATTATAATAAAAATTGATTGTAAATAAATATACTGGCACTAATAACAATGATTAAGTAAGCAAAAGCTATATGCAAAAATGTGCCTCAAAAAAAAAAAAAAAAAAAAAAGCCCAAGTCCTTTTAAAAATGCAATATTATACCATATGATATTAAAACCAAAAAATGACAAACCACCTACTAGTCAGGGAGAAGTATTGTCAGCTACTTCAGGAATCGTCTCTTTTTCAACTTGCTATTCATCTGAGAATGTCTAGTCTGTACATCAAAAAAAGAACAGTTCCTTAAAAATTCATTGAAAATAGTTAATTGAAAGACAGCCCACCAAAAGTAATTAATTGAATAAACAATTAATCAAAAATGCGATTTATCTATCATAAAATAAAACAATCACTGATAATTTTCAGTGAATTCCTTTCACAATGCAGATAACGAGTGATCTCTAAGACTCTTAATAGTTATTCTGTTGTATTTTAGAACATTATTGTATGATGCATACTTACTATTTCATAGCCAACATAATGTTCATGAATTCATATGTAGAGAACACAGTCTTATTGACTGAGTTATTTCGATAATCACATTTTCACACTGATTCAGAATGTGAAATATACATGGGATTTGAATTAGAAATGATACTTATCAGAAGAAAATAAGAGAATATCATATTCAAAAGAAAGGGTCAAAGATGTATAACTGAGAGGAGACCTCCACATAGCCTTTAAAGGAATGCAGAGAACCAACCAGGGCTTCTGACTTAATGTCCAATCCTCACCTTCTCATGGTGCACCCTTGGCTTAAACCACAATACAAAATGATGGTACAACATGACAGAATTTTATGCATTTCATATCAAGCAATACTTAGTCTTTATTTGAATTGTAAGACAGCAGTTAGAATTGAAGTACCAGAAGATGGTTGAATGTTAAATCTGGTGTCAGATAAGGATGTACATTATCCCCTCTGTTATTCATTATCTGTATGGATCACATTATGAAGGAAAGTGGTATTAAACCTGATATCAAAATTGGAGATGTTAATGTCAGCTCTTTGCTTTATGAGGATGATGTTATACTTCTAAATAAATCCACTACAAGTCTGCAAGATTCCCTGACTAAATTGAATAACTGTTGTAATAGATGTGGTATGAAGGTCAGCAATAAAAAGACAAAGACAATGAAAATAGGCAGAAACATTGAAAATATCAACTGCATTGTGAATGGAGAACTTATAGAACAAGTAAAACATTTCATCTACTTAGCCACGATTTTTAGTGAAGATGGTAAGTTAAATATGGAAATAGATGACAGAATCGAAAAGCTGGTATGGTAGGAAGTCAACTGAATAAATTTATATGGATTAAGAGAGAAATTAGCCAAAGCACTAAATTAGCTGTATACAACACAGTGTTTAAACCAATTTTAACTTATGGATCTAAGAGCTGGATTAGAAGTAAAACACTTGACGAAAGACTAGAGACTGCAGATATGAGAGTCCTGAGAAAGATTAGAGGCATGAACTAATGGCATCAATGGCAATATCATATTAAAAACGAGGATATTAGGAAAGAACTTGATATTGTCACCATCCAAGAATGCATTAGCAGAGTTAATCTCAGGTGTATGGTCACTTAAATAGAATGTGAGATTGGAAAGATTAGCAAAACAAGTGTTCTCTGCCAGGTTGGCAGGAAAAAGACCTAGAGGAAGACCAAGATTGATAAGGTAAAAAGTGCCTTAGAAGATAGAAATATAAGACTTGTCAATGTTGGAGTCTTGACAGGTAACAGATTGATTTGGAGGAAAATTGTAGATAGGAAGTTAGTAATAATGTAAATTTTTCATATAGTACTATCATATCCTGTACACCCTTGAGGGTACATATCTGGAATTTGATGATGATGAAGAAAAATATGTAAAAGTTTTAAAGAGAAAATGTTAAGTAGCTTTTAGATATATATATTATAGACTCAAGTATGTAGATAGTATTTGAGAAAAATGGAGAGTTTGAGAACAAGAACCAATCCTTGAAGACTCATTCAAAAAATCTGAACACAGTATTGATTGATTCATCCTTGATGGTATATGGTGAAGTTGTTTACTGAGGTAGAAAAATCAGAACATTCAGGCGGACTCAAGACATTAGAGACAGCAGTCCTGAAAATAAGAAATAAAGCATATCAAAAGTTCATGGAAAATAAGTCAGCAAGTACTCTCAAAAAACTTGAAAAAATGTAAGAATGCTAAACTGTGTGTAAAAGTGGTGAAAGAAAAGTCATGGGAAGTGTTTAGTAAGAATATAGAAAATAAATATTACTTTTGTGATAATTATATTTTATATGGCAAAATATTCTAGAATTTATTTAGATATCCAGAAATGGTGAAAACGGTGCTGTCAAAGAGATTAGATGATAAAGGTGATACAAAATTGAGTGCTTAGTGATAAGTCATGAATTATTGTTGTCAAGGGAATGTTTTTTTTTGTGTGTGTGTGTGTGTGTACATGTGTTAAGGTTTATATTTAGTTTTGATTGTTTTAATTAAATGTGAGAATAGCTGAATGTCTGTCTATGTTTAATTGGAATTAATGTGTAATAACATAGCAATGGAGATGAGTTGCTCTTTATTCAACTTCTATATGAGTAGTTTCATGCATTGTGATGTGTATGAGATGCATTTGTTGGCAAATGTAAATAGGTTATGAGAGAAGAGATAAAATATATATAGGCAAAGTGGATACCAGATCCAACAATATTGCAAAGCTGAATGTTTGTAGAAAGTATGAAACTTTTGTGAGCTGATGAGAGCTTACGAGAATACAATCCTTGGCATCCCCAAGTTGCCTTAGCTTGCACTAAGAAAAGACAGAGACACTGCCCAAGCATACATATATTTGCCTTTTATTAGTGCATTTGATAAAAGTTTCACTGGCTTATTAGGTGTTTTGAACTGGCTGGTTCTCTTCGGAGACCAGGCAGAAACTTTAAGAGAGCAAAAACTCTCATTCAGTACTAAGGAAATCAAAATGTCAGAGTAACATATTTTTCATAAGTAAACTCTTGGTTGGTGTGTAAAAGGCAACTCGGAGATGCCAAGGATTGTATTCTTGAAGCTCTCAAGTCAACTTAGAAAACTTTCATAGTTTCTACAAACATTCGGCTTTGAAATAACGTTGGATCTAGTATCTAGTTTCTTTGCATATGTAATTTTACATTGCCAAAATGAAGTCTTATGATGCTTCCTTTAGTCATTACTTTTATGCACTGACCGAGAGTTCACTTACCAAAAATACATTTCTCTGACATTTCAATTTCCTTAGTACTGAATGAGAGGGTTTGCTCGAAACAAAACCTTAAGAGATTCAAAACAGCTATCAGGCCAGTGAAACCTTTATCAAATGCACTAATAAATATATGGATGCTTGGGTAGCAGCTATGTCTTTTAAGTAGTGCAAGCTAAGGCAACTTGGGGATGCCAAGGACTGTATTCTCTTAAGCTCTCAGTCATTTGGCTTCGAAATTGGATAAAGGATTAAACTAAATTTATTATAGTCTAACCAAGTGGGAAAAAACTTCCAACATCTTTCTCTAAATCTAGAGTAATTTAATAATAAGGTGAGACACCTTTTGGCAACTCGTATAGGTAAATATGATTTCTCCATTGCTTCCATCTTTGTATCACCACTTCTGAGTCTGGCTCCCACAGGCTAGACCTCAAACTGAGGCTCAGCTGTTGCTGTCACCCAGGTCCTGGGAGGGAAGGGGGGGGGAATGAATGGCATTGCTGTAGCTCATGAAGTTAACTGAGGTATGGCTGTTGCTGTTACCCCTCAGATGACATATGAGCAAATGAGCAGCTCTGCTCGGTGGTGGGGTGAGGCTGTTACTGAGCGGAACAATGCTGAGTTTTTGGAATTTGACCTGTACTTGAACATTCAATAAAGGTCAAACTGGTCTGGGTAGTGGCCCTTCCCTTAATGCATAGCATTATAGATGTCCGCAAGGAGATGTTCTTTGCATTATGGGAGATACTGAGACAAGGAGTGTGAGAACTTGGTCCACCTTTACTACGAGTTGCCTCAGTCCTGAAGATACTTCAGATGCAAACTTTGTTCACTTACACTTGGATAAAGGATTAAACTAAATTTATTATTAGAGTGGGAAAAAGCTTAGTAAGCATTAAGAAATCCAAGGAAGGAAACAGAATTTGGAGAGGGGATGACAAAAGAATAGCAAGAGATGAAAAGGTTATGTTAATCCCATGTTTAGAATTGTGCTAGATAAACAAATAAAAGTGCTTGTGTCCAGCAGTGAAGATTCATGATATGACTGAGGCTATAAGCAAGCAGGTGAAACAAGTTTAAGATATGATTGTTATTCAGAACAAATGATTCAAAAAGGAGATGGGTATAGTATGGGAAAAGATATGAAGTAGTTTTTGAATGAGGTAGGGAAAAAAAGTTAACTTTGTGAATCTCTTGCTTAGATATGAGTTCAATGAACTACAACAGAGAACTGTGATTGCTATTGATTCGGTCAGCAGACTCTGTGGAGAAATAATATGCAATAAATTGTAGTGGTTTTGATGTTCAGAGTATTTTAGTAGTAGAAAGAATAATGGATTTGGAGTTCGATGCTAAGAAAAATTGTTGTTTTCAGTGAAGGAGTAATTGTAAGGTAGTTGCATGCCCCCACTTTTTGTTTCCTGAATCAGCCCTAACATGAAACACTCTTACAAATACTAGTGTTTTAACTGTGGATATAAAACAGTTTCCATAAAAAATGTGAAAAAAAAATAAATGCGAAAAAATAAAACTATACTAACTCTCTCTCTTCTCCCTCCCTCTCCCAAATAACACCAAAATTTATTCCAATAAAAAACATTTCCATGTCCATTTCACCAACAATTGAGTCATCAATGCAACAAACAGTGATATACACACCAACCTGTTCTTCTTTTCCTAACAGTACCTCAGTTGACATCCAAGCCTGCCTCAACTGTCCCAACATCTTGCATGACACAGCCCACAAAAGGGGAGAAACGTACAATTTTGTAAAATCTGATATCCCTTATCAAAAGCTATCCAACTTGGAATCTCTGCTTTTTTGGTCTGCTCTGGCTCAAGATTTCCATCTTACTTTATAGCCTTCATTTGTTGCCTTTAGCAACTTCCCTAACTCTGACCACCATGCTGCCCTTTTTGACTACTTATTACAAAAAAAAAAAAAAAAAAACTGATTTCATATGAACTAATTACCCAAATTGTGAGATTGCCTTCCCAGGGAACTTTAATATCCAATCAAGAGCCAGAAGGAAGCTGAATCATTTGCCATTGGTCATGATTTATCACAAATATTTAAACCTACCAACCAGAATACCAGACAATTCTCACCATTCTTCCAACACTCTGGACTTTTTCTTAACTGACTCTCCCTCCAAATGCACTGTGAATCTCTACTCTTCTCTTGGCAACTCTGACCACAGTCTTAGCACATCATCTTCTCTATAGTTTATCCTCCTCCCAGCCATTCAGTCCCATACTCTATGACATTATAATCGTGTCAACTGGGATGACATCCAGAATTTTTATGCCTCTTTTCTATGATCATATTACTGCTTTTGCTCTCGTGATCCAAATATCTACACCAAAATAACTGAAATAATCCTCACTGGAATGAGAATTTTCATTCTCCACTCCATTACAAACTCTCAACTTGTCCAAGCCCTATCTCTAAAAAAAAAAAAAAAAAAAGAATAAAATAAAAAAAAAATATGCACACCTCTGCAGTCAATGATAAAAATGCAGCATATGTTTAATGGCTAAATTAAAAACTCTAGCTTCTCATACAACAGCCCAAAATAAGTGTAAAACATTATCAGTGATTCCAAAGCTCTTTTTAAAAATGAAATACAATAAATTTGTTTCCTGTTCAACTGGCAGTCTAGGCTTCTGGTCCCTTGCTATGGCTGTTTGGGCATAACTTGTGTACTTCCCTATTCTCACTTCTCTTGCATCCTGATAGTACCATGCTAACCTCACCCAAGGAATCTTGTGGCATCAGTTTATTCCTTCAACTCTCGCTTGGATAACCAAGGCAAATCAGCTCTCACATTACTGCAAATTGCCCACTCCATGCTTCCTCCGAACTTTTACCAAAAGGACATTATGAAAGTCTTGATTAATCCCATTACTAATAAGGTTCTAGGTCCAGATGATATTCCTCCACTATGCTTAAAAGTTGTGCCCCAGAATCACCACACATCTTGTATCACCAATATAAGTTACCATATTCTACTAGCATGAAAGCAGACTTTCATCCAGCCTATGCATAAAAAAGGGAGATAAAAGTCAGACATATAATTATCGTCCCATTGCTTTCACAAGTGATGGAGAAGATTATCAGCAACCAGCTTCTGATTTTGAGAACGGATTTTAGGAAGTGTGGTGAACAACGTCCTAACGTTGTATTTTTTAAGGACTTTAGCTAATTTTTATTAGAGACTGTGCTAATGTATGGGATGGAGATGCTACCTTTAAAATTAACATTTTAAAGGATCCTCTTCTGGATCCTCCTAGGCAGTGCACAACAGAAACTATTAATTTTAAAGGTAGCATCTCCATCCCATACATTATCACAGTCTCTAACAAATTAGCTAACGTCCTTAAAAAATACAAATCAGGACGTTCTTCACCACACTTCCTAAAATCCGTTCTCTAATCAGCCATCCAAAGCCTACTCATCACAACCTAAAATATCCAGGTGTATATAAATTATGGTACGATTGCAATATCCCTTATTTTGGACAAACTAACAAATCTATTGAACAACGTATATAGAAGAGCATAAGAGAGACATCTCTTACAAAAGATCGCATGCAACTGCATTATCCAGTTGTGTTCTTTTTTCAAACAATCCTAATGATGATCAACAAAGCCACTCCGTTTGCTGGGATAGATCAGAAAATATTTTTCGCTGTGATGTTTGAGAGAAAAATTATAGAATCAAGGGAAATCCTGCTGAATCCTGTCCACTTAAACAACAATTTGAGTTATAACATCCCAGATAGCCATGCTGCAGTTATTCAATATTGACGTTCACGTGAGCCTGCACGCACACTTGCAATAAACAATGGCACGCCTGTTAGAACAACTTGAAAAAATACGTTTTTTATGTATCAATTATGTGTGGCAATTTTTACCTGTAATTTCCAGTTTTTTAGATACTTCAATGTTTATTACTATTCTCTTCCTTTATGAATACCTGATGAAGGCTGTTATAAGCTGAAATTAGTTGTATTATTCTCATTAAAATCTTTATAAGTTATCTCGGTTTTTTAAGTCATTAAATCTTTTTTTTTTAAAAAAGAAAAATCATATATATAAAGAATATTAAGCTTTTTGGAAGAATGAAGAGGTAACGGATATGATATTTTTATGCCAAGATAAGCTAGATCAGAAAGATCAGTGTTTAAGGCGTTGGCCATAGATCTTGAAGCTAAAATCATCTGAACACTACAATGTTTTGTAAATGACAAAGTGGAATGGATTGTACTGTCATCAACAAAGCTATGAATAGGATTAGATATCAGTATACACCTAAACCTCTTTTTACGCGTAAATAGAATTCGTGTAAAAAGAACTACTGACTCCATAGAAAAAATGAAGATTGGTTCCAAACCTGAAATATAAGCAAAAAATGAAAAAAAAAACAAACATTAAATTCGTTAGGATCGTAAGATTTTTATTTACATTTCATGGAGAATACATATAATGAATTTTAATAACTTAAAAAAAAAACACATTCATTACAGTTAAGGGGATAATAAATCCCTCATTATTTTATTGTAAAGCCAGATACGAAACTCGGAGATCGAAATCTAAGAGTTTCATGCCGAAGAACTATCGGCGAGTAAGTGATCACCTGGGTAGTACAACACTAGGGCAACTCGTTGCAAAGGTGGAGCAAGATCCGTCACTATCCTTAATATTTTTTCATAATGTAAAATATAGCTCCTAGGAGATGTATTACTGTTTTACATTATGAGGAGATGTCACTACCCAGACCAGTTTCGACCTTTATTTAGGTCTCATCAGTGAGTAGGTAGACCTGGAATACCAAGGTTTAAAGTGAAACCGAACTTGCATATACCCCCACTAACGAATTGCCAAAACGGTGTACCCATATATTATTATTGCTACGATAAAGAGCCACGAGGCTATTTTTCCGGTGGCGTAAATTATCCCCTCTTTATTATCTCCTTAACTTATTTTACGCTGCCGGAAAAATAGCCTCTTGGCTCTTTAACATATTCATTTCAGTTGTTTGCTAAGGATTCTATAAAAAAAATTACGTTATTCGCTATCAGTTTCTGACATAAACGTGAAAGCTTTTGTTTTCGTGAGACTTTAATATCACTGGAACTACTAGATATGGTATTATCGTCATCGACTTCTGCCTCAATTTGTGGAATTCTTCTTGTCATGTCTTGAACAAAAGTACCACTGGTTGTTTCAGTAGTTTTAGGCATGAACTCAGTTATTAATCGCTGTGTTGATGCTTTAGATAAGTTGCGATATAATTCTCTGTATGAAGACATTAACAACTTAAGCTCTTCATTCTTCATTTGAATCATGTTGGGCAAAATAATTGCCTAAATTACTGGCCAGTTTAAGACCTTTAATTATATCAACAGTAAAAGTAGGATTATCTTGATCATTATCATTAACTTCTTCGCTTTCAGGAGTCTCAGAAACAATCTCCACTATTTCGTCTTTGCTAAAAGGTTTATCAATTAACAATTCTTCGATATCTGCAAAAAAGCTAAGATCATCGAATCCTTCTCTGCCAATTTCACATGCCAAACGTATTATATTGGGGAATTCTGCAGTATGATTGAAGGAAACAGGAGCATTCTCCTTAACACATGTGGGCCAAATAACTTTCCAGCATGCATTCATAGTTTCTGATCTCGATTCAGATAACAATAATCGAACCTGATCAGTACAATCCATAATTGAAAATTTTTTCCACACATCCATAACTGACAGTGTTTCATCATCATTTAGCTTGTTCAAAACGTACTGAAATGTTCGTCTGACATAATATGTTTAATCTGTTCATTTGGGTGTTCTGTGGCAGGATGACCAAGTGCATTATCAAGAATCAAAAGCACTTTAAATTCGAGACCCTTGTCATTCAAATAGCGTCTAACTTCTGGCACAAAATGTTTATGGAACCACTCAGTTAAAATATCAATGGTCACCCAAGCTTTTTTGTTGGCCATCTATGAACTGGCAATTTTTGAAAATCTACGCCTTTCATTGGCCGTGGTCTTAATGATAGATTTATGAGCAGTGGTTTTAACATCCCGTCTCCTAAAGCGTTCGAACAAAATAGGAGTGTTATGCAATTCTTTGCTGCTTTGAACCCACCAACAGTTTTTTGCATTTTTGATATGTAAGTTCTGTTTGGCATTTTTTTTCCAGAAAAGGCCGGTTTCATCCATATTCCAAACTTGTTCATGAGTGTAACTCCATCTTCAATTATTTTAGCAAGTTTTTGTGGATATACTTACAGAAGCCATTTCACCTTTAATTTTTATATTATGAAAAGCATGTCTTTTAATAAACTTAGGCAGCCAACCATTACTTGAATGAAATTCATATTTTTTACCTCGATTGAGATGAAGTATCTGGCTGCAGTTTTTTAATCTGTTCATAAAATCTCAGTGATGATTGCTTGATGGAATTTCCGTCAACTGGCATTCTTTTTTGTACATCTATCCACATCACTAAATGTTTTTCGGCCTTTTCTAGAACAATATCTCTTTTGTATGATGATAATTTCGCACTCGATTTTATACCAGAACATGCCGCTTTTCTAATAGCCTCTTCATTTTCTTTATAGATCTGACAGTTGATTCACGGACTCCAAAATGCTTATCCACAGCCATTGCACCTTCCCCAGTTTGAAGACTATTTAAAATTTGAATTTGTATATCCAAGGAAATGGCTTTTTTTTATATATATATCGGCAATCATGTGAGGGCTGGATTAAAATCTTTGGTTAATGAAATGAAAGTTTGAAAATTACATGTAGCTTACCATTTATTATTTCTTGGCAAAATTATTAATTTTATAATGTGATTTTTATTTTGATTTCACTTAAAAAATACAAACGCAAAAAATGCGGTAACTGTGTTGTCTACTTAAACACCAAATTCAAACTACTAAGAACTGTTTTTTTATGCGCAGTCAGTTATGTAATTCGGGGAATTCCCAATAAATGAAATTCGTAAGAATTTAGAATTTTCTTAATTGAAACGAGAATGCAATTCTATAAAATTCTCAGAATTTTCTTAATTGAAACGACAATGCAATTCTCAGAATTTTCTTGAATTACGGATTTTTTCCTAACTTAGACTTTAGGTTGGTCGCGTAAATGTGAATAAAAATCATGTAAAAAAAATTATTTTTGATATCCCAATTCACATAACTGAATTCGCGTAAAAAAAAAAAAATTTGCATAAAAAGAGGTTTAGGTGTGAATAAATTGATGTGTAGGTGAAAATGGGTCTGGTCATTCAGTATGTGTCATCTACTAACACACACACACACACACACACTCTTTTCTGGTCATTCTCCATCCTCTGGCCAGCTTCTTCTCTGGTCATTGAGAAGAAGCTGGCATTGCATTCACAAAGGGTAGGAGGAAACCATATGATAGAAGCTTAGTGTGAATGATGTGATATCGCACTGTTTTGAATGTCTTGATCTCTATCCCTCTCATCCGTCTACGACAGGTTGAGTCCCCTCCTAATGAGGGAGTTACTGGTGTATTAATGCAGCTGTATCACCACTCCTCTGCTGCATCCCCTAAGGGCAATATTCATGAATGTGTCTGTGTGTATGTTCACGGGGCTGGTTTGCCTGCTGCTTTGAGGATGAAAAACCCCAGATAAACTGTGTGTGGGAACCCTGCTGCCTATGCCCAGACAGCCTAACTTGGCTATGACTGAGGAAGATCCTTAAGCTCCTCAATATCGTCGACAAGAATCAAACCTTGGACACTACTTTCCCAGGCATATGGTTGTGAAGCGCATAGCCACTAGGCTAACTGCACAGACATGTCTTGACCACATGAGGTTTTGTCTTCTAAATCGTTCCACAGTGGGAAAGGTTACCAACATCTGCCGTAGAACAAGAATGGCAGAATTCATATTGGTGACCACTAATTAACTAATGAACATGCAGGAAATGACGTTTGTTGTTGATTACTTTCTCCGTCGCTCATGAGAGTATTGAGGTGAGGAGAGTAGGGGGAAATAGTTTTAATGACTAGCTTTTATCTCCCTTTTAGGAACAAGCAGGATAAAAGCTTGTTCCTTAGATGTACTTATCTGACATCTATGCTGTTGGATAGATGTCAGATAAGTACAACAGACTTATAAAGGAGATATTTTGCAGGTGTTAATTCCAGTGCACTTAGGCTATTGAGTATTTTTTTGATGCTCTTCTGTCAAAGGATCTAAAAGGGGCATACTGTGAGAAGTATGTGGAATACTGGGAGAAGATTTGCCTTGGCCATCTTCAGATGTTACTAGCATTTCCATCAGGATGAGATATCCAATCCAGAGTTAAGAGAATGTAGAAATTGTTGCAGGCTTGGGAGGCCATGTTTCCAAATAAAGATATCATCCACATATAAGTAATGGACAAAAAAAATGGAAACAGTGATACGTTTCGATTAATGTAACATTGGTCTGCTGTCGGCATCTAGTATAGCCTGTATTTTTCAAGGGAGAGACTCGGTCAATGCTTTGAACCCAACAGGAGGAATTTTACACCATTCTTCCAACAGATACTGGATCAATTTGCCTTTGTTCTTTGAAGGTGGGAAACATTCTGAGAGCTTGCTCCAAAATATCCCATAAATGTTCTATAGGCTTTAAGTTTGGCAATTGGGATGGCCATGGCAGACAAGACACCTCGCTCTCATGTTCCGCAAACCACTGGGCAGCCACATTTGCTCAATAAATGGGAGTATTATCCTGTTGAAACGTGGCTGGCTGCTGAGTAGGAGAAAAGTGTGTCAACATAGAATGAAGATGATCACTTATGATTAAAAGATAACATGCAGCATCCTTTGCCCTCCAATATGAGTGGACCCAAATCATGCCATGAGAATGCACCCCAGACCATTACAGAACCACTAAACCCTTTCACAGTTGGAAACAAGTACTCTGGCTGGTAAGCTTCCTTTGGCTGACAGGTAATCGTCCATTTGCAGCAAAAGTGTGAACATATGTTCATTGGACCATATCACATCCCTCCACTGTTGTGTAGTCTACTGCCTGTGATCTTTGAACCATTGGATGTGATGACATGTGTTGACGGGAGTGATCAAAAGCTTATGTAAAGCATCCTGAACTGTGATACACAAATCTGTGTAGCTCCCAGCACAGAGTTTTTGTTGAAATGGATTTCTCATGACCTGTTGATTTTTCACACAGTTGTGCAGCAGTAGCATGCCTATTTTTTGTGGTCATGCACTAATGCTTGAATGTCCCTCTCTTGCAAGAAACACTTTCATCCATTATTGCATTTTGCTGATGTTTGTCCTGTCGACTGCCATGCTGACATAACCTTAGACTGTTCCTCAATTAACCTGTGTAATTTCAGCTGTTCTGGTCACAGATGTGCCTGCCAGCCTGGCATCAACAATCATGCCCCTTTCAAAGTCACTGAAGTCCTCTCTGGATTCCATTTTAACATGCAATAAACGAGAGCAGGCCTCCATTTGCCTTTATACACACATCCCTAGGAATGTTGGCAGTATATTTGCATATCAACTGCATCTGTGTTCGATGCATTGTAGATGCTGTATTTCAACTACTGATAACGTAACTCAATAGTTCGGTGTTTCCGTTTTTTTGTCCATTACCTGTATCTCCACCACATTGCTAGTTTTATACTTTATTGTTGTTAGGAAAGTCTTTTCAAAATTCTCCATGAAAAGGTCAGTTGAAGGTGGGGGGGGTCTGTCAATGGCAAGTCCAGGTTTCGTTTCTAAAATGTGTTACCATGCACTATATGGTGGCTAGCCTGCAAAAAACTTGCAGGCTAGCCACCTAATTGAAATTGAAAAGAGTGAAATGGGTATGCGCAGCGAGGCCATCACCCAAACTGCATATGAGAAGAACAGGGGAACAAACTGGAGGCCCTGCTCTGGAGATGAAACATGGCAGAAACCACTTCACACCTCCAAAAAAGCAGGGTGGTGGTGGTGTTTCACCAGGCAGTGAAAGACATCTACCACCTAGAGATCTAGTTGGCATTTCCTCACAACTAGGGAAGATATGCATTTAAGGTGGCAATACGCACCCCTGCCATTTGTGGAAACAGGCCATTACCATGGGATTGGGAGAGGCTTCATATTGCACAATCACCAATGATAATAGCTACTATATATTAATGATTTAGATTCAGAGATTTACAGCAAAATGTCTCTTTTCATCGATTATATGAGGATGGATAGATAAGTAAATTATTAAGATGTCTGATTTAAGTATGGTATATGCAATTTGGTAAGAAGTCTCCAAGTCTCTTACAGCAGAACCAGGCAGGCACTATACTCATATATAGGCCATGGCTGATTGAGTATTGGAATATCTTGTGTTTTTGAGTTAGTCTTGGACTAGCTGTGCAATTATTTTCTCTTCGTGTAAAACAATTCATCAGATCATTATCATTATTATTATGGGCAACTCCAAGGAGTTGACAGATTCGTCGAGGAAGGCCCTAACATCATGTCAAGAACAACTATTCGACATTCACACAGTATCTATCATACCTCGCCTTGAACTCATTCACAGTCATGGCACCCACAACAGACTCTGGCAGCTCATTCCACTCATTCATCACTCTCCAAGTAAAAAAACCTAGCTCTAACACCTTTGCTAACAACACTCTTGCCCAGCTTCCATGTATGGCTCCCTAGTCTTACCACCACCAGTCCTGTTCTCAAAAATATCTTCTGAATTAATCTTATAGAAACCCTTCAGTAATTTGAATGTCTCAATCATATCACCCCTTTTCCGTCTATCAACCAATTTCTGCAACCCACAAATCTTCAACCTTTTCTCATAAGGTTCATTCCATAGACCTGCTATCATCTTGATCACTTGTCTCTGGATCCTCTCCACCTCCTCCCCATCAAGAAGAAACCCTACTGCCCATATCTGGCCAGATTAGTCTAGATGGGGTCTTATCAAGACTTGATACAGAGGAACAATAACCTGTTTGTCTCTGCTTGTTAAAGTATTTTTCAGCAACCAAGTGATTTGATGAGCTGATTTAGCCACTTTTGCGATGTGCCCCCTAAACTTCAACTCCCTATCTACCAACACTCCCAAATCCCTGGCCTCGTCAATCTCCTGGAGTAGGGTTCCATCAATGTGATATACTGCTGCTAATCTTTTCACCCCAAAATGCATAACCTTACGCTTTGCCACATTTAATTATTTAATTTAATTGACAAAAAAGCCCAGTCCTCCAAACTATCCAACTCATCTTGCAAAATTTTGACATCCTGTGCACTCGCTATTGCTCTTCCCAACTTTGCATCATCAGCAAACAAATGAACACTTCCTCTCAGATCCTTTCCTATATCGTTAATGAACAAATTGAATTCATGATGTTTTTACAACCTTGAATGGACTTATGTCTTATAGTAGAATGCTGACATTTATAATAATTCAGTAGAATTTGGTGAATATTTGATAATCATATCATATTTGAATATTGGGATTGGATTCCTGTTACTAATGTGTCATATTAAATAACTTGGAAATCATCTAACATTGTAAACTAAAGAAAGAGTGATTTCTTTTATTTTTAGATTCCTGAAGTTCTTCTGTGGGCTAAAGAACAAAAAGAAGAACTCAGTCCAAATCTCACTACTTTCACAGAGCATTTTAATAAAATGTCTTATTGGTAATGTATTTTTTTTCCCCTATTCATTGAGAATAACAGCTGCTGTTATCTTATTTTGTGACTTAAAAAAAAAAAAAAACTTCTTTTAAAATAAAGGATAATAAATATCAGTTATTTTTAGTATTAGCAAGCCTTTGAAACATGGCTTCTAAGAATTTGGTAAAATATATGATTTATATATCAGATATATTGAATAAATCAGATATCTTGTTCTAAGTATATAACAGGTCATTATCAGTAAACAGGATGAAAAATGTGATTTGACCAAGTGTAGCCTCTTGTGTCTGTCTTTCTGTTTATTTTACTCTGTTACAAGTGCCATTGAAAACTCAAAATAATGAAATTAAGTGAATAAAATTTGAGTAATCAAATTAGTGGTGAAACCTTAAACCTACTACGAACACCAACTTTTGCACAGTGATAGGATATACCAATAGTTGACAGTCTTATGTGTTGGATGTTATTCATAACTTATTTTCATTTTAACTGTATTACAATACCAAATAAAACTAAAGTATAAAAAAGATGTTTATTAATGAGCTTTAAATTATATATTTAGTTTAATCCTTTATCCAAGTGTAAGCAAAGTTTGTGCCTGAAGTAGCTTCAGGACTGGGGCAACTCGTGGCAAAGGTGGACTAAGTTCACAACACTTTCCTTAGTATCCCATAATGCATTGCAACATACGTCTCTGCAAGGAGATGTGCTTTGCATTATGGGATACTAAGGAAAGTGTTGTGAACTTAGTCCACCTTTGCCACGAGTTTCCCCAATCCTGAAGGTACTTCAGGTGCAAACTTTGTTTGTTTACACTTGGATAAAGAATTAAACTAAATATATAATTTATAGTCTAACCAAGGGGGGGGGGGAACTTCCAATATTAACAGTCTTATATTTCGCTTGATTTCAAACCAGCAACTTCAGAACAAAACAATATGTTACAGTTTACACACTATAACGAGTAAGATTAACATGTTGTTTTGCTCTGAAGATGCTGGTTTGAAATCCAGTGAAATATAAGCAAGTTAATAAAACAACTTTTTTATAATTTAGTTTTGTTTGGTGTTGTAATACTGTTAAAATAAGTAATGAATGATGCCTAACACTTAAGCCTGTCGACTAGATTGATGAGATTATACACAAAGCACAACAATTTGGTAAGTTGAAACTAAACATGTACCTCAAACAATGCCAGGATACCAATACAAGCTGCTTTTCTCAAATTCAAAAAAGTTTTCTTTTGGTGAAGGTGCATTGTATTTACAGCACTATAGCAGCTCTATGTGGAGAATTATTAATGTTTTAAATCCTGAACTGTGGACTGTCCTATATCGCATCTCCAAAGTATCAGAGAAAAAAGAATTCATAAAGGTTAAAAGCAGGCACCTAAAGAAATTAAAAATTTTTCAACATTGCTAATGTACAGGGTGTTTCAAAAAGAATGTCCTGATTTGAAAATTGTATATCTCTGCAACCACGAACCACAAATGAATGCGACTTGTACCATGTGAACGGCCTTGTCCTACAATTTGATATGACGACTGCTAGATGCCACTACTAGTGCCCAAATAGCTGCTATGCTTAGTTAATGAGAAGATGGTGTCTAGTCAGCAGCATGTGTTTAGATGACATTACGGAATTGATCCACCACTGGACAAAAACATTCATCATTGGTATCGGCAATTTCAAGAAACAGGATGTTTATGTAAGAGAAAGAGTCCTGGACGACCACGTACCTAAGAGGGGAATGTGCAACAAATTCAAGAGGCTTTTCAGCGAAGCCCGTGCAAGTCCACTCATTGTGCTAGCCAAGAACTTACCATCCCTCATGTGACTGTTTGGCATGTGTTACAACATTTGCTTATGAAGCCATAAAGATTGCAACTGGTGCAAGCTCTTCGTGTAGGTGACAAAAAAAAACTAACAGATTTTTGTGCTAATTCAGTGGTCGCCAAAGTGGTCAATATCGACCCCCAGGAGTTGATAGAAAAATATAAGACATCATTGTACGGGTAATGTTTAATTCGGTTAACTTGGATTACCTCCATCCTGAATGACAACGCAATTAAGAGTGAATCGTGGGAACAGTGACATGAATAGGACCTGTAAGATGGAGCAAGGTCATGAAAATAGTTACGGAGGCCAATCAAGTAGGCCAAAATGACGTATTTACCAATAAATGGATGTCGGTTATTCCCGCTTGGCCGGCACGGCGGGAGCGAGATTGCAACACATGCGCAGTTGCTTATTTACTTATACTTACACGTATTCGATCCCAGTCTCATTTTTGCACATCGACATACAAGTGAGCGTTAATGTTCTAAAATTCATCAACATACATATTATAATTCACTCCTTATTCATTCACGAACTAAACTTCTCTATGTTGAAGAGTTGAGCAGGGCTGGTAGTTTTGTACATCGTATAGAAATATGTGAGTAGGTATATTATTTAGACTTATTACTTTTGCTTACTGACTTCAATTTTAATTATTTTGTTACAACCCCAGTAACCACAATAGCAGCTTCAGATTCTAAAAAGAAATGCAGACAATATTCATTAGAATATTTGAAACTTGGGTTTATTGCTTCATTAAGAAACGAAACGAGGCCTATATGTCTTCTTTGTGAAAAAAACTTTTAGTAAAGAACTGAAAGAGAAATACACACATCAACCAACTATAAAATCATTTATGAAAGCACCTGCCGAAGCTGACAATAAACAAGGATTAACAGCCTCCTACAATATTTCTTTTAATATAGGAAAAAAAGGAAAGCCATATACAATTGCAGAGGACATTGTTATACCCGCAATCAAAAAAGTAATTGAAACCATAATGAAAAAAAGATTCTGGCCCTCTTTTAAAATGCTTACCATTGAGTGTGAATACTGTGAAAAGACATTGCTGAAATGGCTGAAGATGTAGAAAAACCTGTAGTATCAGAACTCAAAAATAGCAAGTTCTCCATCCAACTTGATGAATTTTCGATAGTTCTTCTATTCTTATGGCTTATGTGAGATATTATAGTAAAACCAAGCATTAAATTATTGACGAATTTTTATTTGCAAAATATCTTGAAATTGATGGAACGGGGTTGACAATTTTTCAGCGATTGGAGGAATATTTAAATAAGTATGATATTCCATTTACTAATATAACAGCAATAGCCACAGATGGCGCACCTGCAATGGTGGGCCGTTATCGAAGTTTCGTTGCCTTTCTGAAAGAAAAAGTTCAAAGTGTACGTACTATTCACTGTGTGTTGCACTGAAACCATTTGGTGGCAAAACCTCTCAGTGACAAACTGCATGATACTTTAAGAGTGTGTATTAAATGTATTAATCAAATTAGAGCTCATCCTCTTAAATCGCGATTGTTTGCCAAACTTTGTGAAAAAAATCATGAAGTATCAAACTAATTACTCTTGCATAGTGAAGTAAGATGGTTGTCTAGAGGTGCAAGTCTATAAAGATTTGTTGAGTTGTTCGACTCAACCCTAGAGTTTCTTACAGATGTTAATTTGTTTTTGAGTGATGAACTGAAGAGAAATAAGAATCATATTTTCTACTTGGTTGGTGGACTTATTTTAAAAATTTAATGATGTACAGACACGTCTACAAGGTAAAGATGTCACGATTAGTCAAGCTCGGACGATTCTTTTAGGCTTCCAAGCTAAATTAGCCTTATTTAAATCATCATTGTTATGAAAAGATTTTCAGTACTTTTCTAACTCTCGTCTTCAACATGAACTCTCGTCTGCTAAATAATGAACAGGATTGATACACAACTCTGCAATCATTGTTCAGTCTACTGTAACCCACAATTTGGCCAACAACAATCCTCTCTCCCTGGCAGGATGGAGAAAAAAAATATGCATAAAATGTGTAAAATATGACATATTCCTGAATGATTTTCAAGATTTTGTGAATAAGTGAGATCTTAAAGCTGAAATTCTTCAAACCATTAAAGAAGCAAGAAAAATCATGAAAGTAGTGGGTGTGAGTTCTGTGGAAGCAGAAAGAGCATTCAGTTTAATGAGCAACATAGCTACAGATAAAAAAAAAAAAATTCTCTCCTCATTGCAAATATCTCTCATCTCATGACTGTAAAGCTGATAGGGAAAACTCCTTGAAGAATGGGATGTAATGCCATTTGTAAAATCATGGTTATGCCAAGGACGCCATACAGCTCAACAGTTAGATCAAGAAGAAAGGGAACCCCAAGTACTCAAAGTATCAACTAGGTCTCTTTAATTGTTTATTAGCAGTTGGTGAGTTTGACAATAATACAAAAGAAAAAAAAAATGTGCATGTTGCATGAATTATTATTGTCAATCATAGTCATCGCATGTAAGGGAAATGATGAATCATATAATAATTGAAAATTTTTGGTTAACATTACACTGTCAAAAAAGAAAAAAATAGAACCAGTTCATTATTTTGAATGACACCATTCGACATGAATGTGGAAATATAGTGTGAAATCATTGAAATGTAGTTTTAGTGAAATTTGAACTCTTGTTCTAAAAGTATTCCTGCAGAACAACTGGTTGATCAGTGTTTCTATGTTGCCCAACTTTTAGATAGGATGATGGGACTTGGAATCACTGGATCATTCCATGTTGGTTTTCTTTCAGCACACCAAGGGCTAAAGACTGCCATTTGGTTGAGAAAGTCTTTTAAGATTTGAATGCCATCAGTACTGTATACTGCAAATGTTAAAGTAAATTACACAAACAAATTGGAAAAACAGGTATTGATTCACCTATTTAATCTCAGCTCACTAGCAAAATATTATATGCAGAATTTTGAGAATGTCATTCTGGAATTCATCCCACTTCAAGTATCTACATGTAAGATAAATACCATCCACCATAAGATTCCAGTTTATCATTGGAATCCGATAACCCCTTCTTTGACTCTCCAATGCTTAGACAACTAGATGACACTTCAGTCAGTCTGCAGAAAGAAAACCAGTATAGGACAATACATCATTTCTTAGTCTCATCATCTTTATCCAAAATTCAGATACTTTCATAACCTTCTTAGTCTCATCATCTTTATTCAAAATTCAGATACTTTCATAACCTTAAGCTACTGTGGTCACAATCTTTGTTCTGCGAAAGTGCTTTCATAATAAGAGTTGAATTTCATGAAATCCACTT
Source organism: Typopeltis vanoorti (assembly GCF_054136105.1). Taxonomy (NCBI): domain Eukaryota; kingdom Metazoa; phylum Arthropoda; class Arachnida; order Uropygi; family Thelyphonidae; genus Typopeltis; species Typopeltis vanoorti. The sequence continues at coordinate 186,995,839 of NC_143549.1, read as the reverse complement.
TTTCTTACAATGGTCAACAACAACAGATACCTAGACTGACAGGACCATTCTAGTCTTGTTTGGTATACTGTCTCTACCATACAAAAGTTCATTTGAACAAAACTGGTCCTCACAAATTTCCCTCACATAGTGTATTTCTAATGGAAAGTTGAACTGTGAAACTACCTTACAAACCAAATTTAAATGTAGCGATTGTTTCAGACTTTTCCAGTTTTGGGAAGTGATTTTGTTAAGCACCTAACAGTTTTATATATATACACATTATGTTGACAAAAGTATTTGGACACCTAGTTGTGGTCAAAAAAAATGTGTTTTAATTACGTTCTAATACTGAGTGGGACCACCTTTGGCCTGAATGACAGCAACTATCCTTTGAAGCATGCTTTCAACCAATTTTGGATACGTCGCAACTGAAATATTCTTCCATTCCTCGCGCAAAGATATCCCCATTGTTGACGACGGCTACTGTGGTCAGGAACAAATTCAGCATTCTAATTCATCCCAAAGATGTTTGATGAGGTTGGACTGGCCAGCTCAGAGTCCTGACCTGGCCAGTCCAACACTTCAACATTGTCTTATGAAAACCTGTCTCGGACATGCAATGCAGCATGGAGCAATGTTGTGCTCAAGCATGCAAGGGTCACTGGCAAAGTACTTTCACAGCTTTGTAAGCATGAAGTTGTCCAGGATGTCCAGGTAGCCATCAGACATTGTGATTTTGGCATGTCCACCAATGGATCAAGCCCCATCCAACTGAAACACTCCTATATCATTACTGGGCCTCCACTAAACTTGACAGTTGGAATGGAATAATGCAGTCCTGCTGGAACTGTTCTCCAGGTAATTAATATTTTCAAACACCATCATCAGAGTGAAACATTTGGAAGTATGATTCATCACTCTACAGAACCTTTTCCAATCATCTGTGGTCCAGGAATGGTGTGAAAGACACCAGTCCAAACATCGTTTGGCATTTTGGAAGGGAGGGGGGTGCTTGTTTGCAGCAGTTCTGTGGTACCCTAAAACATGTAACTCTGTGGACAGTTCTAATGCTGACCGTTGTCCCTGAAGCATTTGTAGATTGACTACTATGAGGTCCACCATGGATGATATGCAGGATACTCAAACATTCCAAGATGGAGCTCGTTGATCTCGGTCAGTGTCCTCCCAGTGTGTTTTCCTGCTGTGGTAGCACCATCAACTTTCCATCTATGAATATGACATAAGCAATGGTAGATTTTGGTATACTTCACTGACAAAGAGTTTTATTCACTCTTCAGTGAGAATTCATCCAAAATAATTTTTGGAAAGAAAGAAAGAAGCGAGTATAAATTTATATTTATAAACTTATATTTCTTTAGATATTTTTTAAGTAAACAGAAGTTAGAGACTGCTGTTGAAAAGTAGTCTTATTTTATTCAACTAAAATATCTTTTTTGTCGTATATACATACAGTTCAGTCAGAATATTTTGTTCAGCTGCACCCGTTTGTGCCAAAACTATTGCTACAGGACATGGCATGGACTCTCTGAAGACCTTTGAACTTTGCAGGAGGTATGCTGTATACCCTGTTTTTCAGGCTTGCTTCCTGTCTTGGGGGGGGGGGTCAAACATTGGATCTCTCAATCTACATAGTCCCACAGATGTTCTCTGGTAGTGCTTCCCAAACTTCTGGATGTCAGGGTTCCCTTTGGAAAATTTAAAATACAGCCCTCCCTCGAAAAAAAAAAAATAGTAATATAGACATAAATTATTATAATATTTATCATATTTATATTCAATACAAAACATACACAGCGAATATTGCAAAAATCAAATGCAAATATTACATTTTTATCATCTTACATACACATTTGACATGGCACATTATCTCATATTTTATATAGATAGATATATTGTTATTGTACATTTGCAGTATAAGCACATGAAACGTAAAACAATTAGTAATAATTGTTTTACGTTTTATGTTTTAACAAGAATTAAAAACATAAAAGAAGTTTAATAACAATTTAATGTGATAAATGTGTTTCAATACTGCTACACCAATATCAGGTGAAATATTTGAAACTGCAATTCTTAGATTTCTGCTTTGAAATGAAACTTATATGAATAAGCATAATAAGCATATATTTACTAATATTCATTAAGCGCCGAAATACGCAGGAAGCAAAATTTGTAAACCACACCAATGTGTGAGTTTTTCCATTAAAATATATAAAAAATAACCAAAAAGAAATAATAAATAATAAAAATTAAATACGTTTCTTTTAAGATAAACAAAATCTACTTAATCTTAAAAGATTTTAAATTTGTTTTCATTATTTCACAGCCCCCCCCCCCTCAACAAAACCTGCGGCCCGCAAGGGGGCCGCAGCCCACAGTTTGGGAATCTGTTCTATGGTATTCATATTTTATTGCCTGCTGTTCTTTTGGGAAAGGTGATACTGTATTTCACCCTGATAGAACACACCTGTGCCATCTGGAAAGACATTCACCATGATAAAGTGCATCTAATCAACAACAATGGACAGGTACTTTGTTGCATTCATAATGTTGTATATGGATATTTAAGAAATTCCCGAGCAAGCATACCATAACATGCAACCTCCTGTCTGTTTCTGCTGAACCACAACGTTGGGATGATTTCTTTCCCCAGGTTTTCACCTTCCCTTTCAACTACTATCCATGTGACATAGTTGGAAGCTGATTATCTGTAAAGGCAACTTTTTTCCAGTCTTCACTGCTCCACTGATATCTCTCAAATGCATAGTCATATATTTCTTTCTTTCAAGGTTACATGGTGGTCAGCATTCATTGTGTTGAATTTATGAAGACAAAAGCACGTTTGTTAGAACAATTACTTTACTTACAGTTAAGAAAATAACATTCATTGTTTCAATCTCTATATCGAGGTCCTCATTGGGAAAACATACATATGAACAAAACACAAGCTACATGATACTACACAAAGGTAAGATAAATTTAATTGCTCTGTTAATCATGTGCTTGCAATAGCCTGACCTCTGGTGAAAAAAAAATGAATTAAATAAAATAAAACTGTTTATACATAATAAATATAATAATATACAGATGATTAAAAACTAAATTACAGTGGAACTATATACAATGCATCCCTACAGTCCTATTATGTTAAGGTTTTCTTGTGTTGGGGAAGCCATCATGTTTTGGATATTTTAGAGGTTGCAGATGGTCTTCCAGATTCTTGGAATCGTATAACTATTCTTGTTGAGATTAGGATGATAAAGCTTCCTTGAATTTTCTTTCAAACTAGATTTTGGTGCAGTGTTGGGATTTGGTGCCTTTCTAGTTAATTCTGTG